>NC_086446.1:526268319-527488319 GCF_028390025.1 Pseudophryne corroboree | reverse complement strand
TTGTGGGTTCACTGGCAACACTACAGTGTGTATTATCACTTGTCAGTTGCGAAAGAAAAGTAAAAAAAAAAGAAAAAAATTAATTAGGCCCATAGTGCAGGGTATTTTTGTCTCTGGGCGCCAGTTGGAGATATCTTGTCTCGTAAGGCCCATACACACTAGAAGATTTTGAGTTCAAAGCAGCTCACTTTTGGTGTTTTGAGCTGCTTTGAGCTCAAAATCTTCTGGTGTTGCATGGGCGAGCGATGAGCGCTGATGCGTGCTCCCGCATCATCGCCAGCAAGGTGGCCACACAATGTTTTGCCCACCTCGCTCCTTGTCCATCCATCATCGCTCAGTGTGTACGGCGTCGAACGATGAAGGATGAACTGTCCTGCATGCCAGCACTGCCCTGCTCCTGCCCCAAGCTCACAGAGCAGCAGCAGCATGATACAGGAGTGCTGCAGTGACCAGGTATCCACTGGCCACCAATGATTACAGGATGTATATCAGTAATATATACATTGCTGGAAGAGGCCAGCAATGTATATATTACTGCCGCCACTGCCCACCAAAATATGTATGCCTGTAATATATACATTGCTGGCCTCTACCAGCAATGTATACATTATTGCCACCACTGCCCACCAATGAATATGTATGCCAGTAATATATACATTGCTTACAGAGGCCAGCAATGTATATTTTCTGGTACCACTGACCACCACTGTTTATGTATAATATATACATAACAAATAAATTGCAACAGGGCTGGATTGAGGTCTGTGGGGGCCTCTGAGCAACACACGTGGGGGCCCCATCAATAAAATAATTAAAGTTATTTTATATATTCTGGAGTGGAGAGATGGCATGGGGACCGCAGGAGACCCCCCCCCTCCTCCCCCCTCTTCCCCTGCTTTACTGTCCTGAGGGATTTGCTGGAGAGCAGGGGGATGGGGGGCTTGTTCCAGCAATTGCCAGGTGGAAAGTTGCGGGAGTGCCGCGATTGCCAGGAGAGTGGAAGTGCGGGGGTGCACCCGCGATCACCGGGAAGATGGAGGTATGGGTGTGCCCCCACGATTGCCTGGAGAGTGGATGTGCAGAGGTGCACCCGCGATGAGGAGTGAGACTTCAGGGAGACACCTTGACAGAGCTGCGTACGGCCAGGTCAGGATGCTTCTGGGGCTGGTCACGGTGGTGGCGGGACGGCACCTTTGAAGGCACCCTGCTGACAGCCAGCCTCATGCAGGTGGTGGGCGGGCAGGCCAGCACGTTGCTACCTAAGTAGAAAAATGCTCTTAAATCACAGGGGGGTCACGTACCTTGGTGCCCCCCCAGAGTCTGTCCATCTCCACTCCTATAATCTGGCCAAGAATTGCAGGCAGAGTCCCCATTTATACACATTATGGCAGCAGGGTCCTTCTTTTTACACATGACGGCAGCAGAGTCGTAAAGTGGCCCATGCTCCCACTAGAGATGAGCGGGTTCGGTTTCTCTGAATCCGAACCCGCCAGAACTTCATGTTTTTTTTCACGGGTCCGAGCGACTCGGATCTTCCCGCCTTGCTCGGTTAACCCGAGCGCGCCCGAACGTCATCATGACGCTGTCGGATTCTCGCGAGGCTCGGATTCTATCGCGAGACTCGGATTCTATATAAGGAGCCGCGCGTCGCCGCCATTTTCACACGTGCATTGAGATTGATAGGGAGAGGACGTGGCTGGCGTCCTCTCCGTTTAGAATTAGAATAGATTAGAGAGACACTTGATTTACTAATTTTGGGGAGCATTAGGAGTACTCAGTAGTGTACAGTGCAGAGTTTTGCTGATAGTGACCAGTGACCACCACTTTTATTTATAATCCGTTCTCTGCCTGAAAAAAGCGATACACAGCACACAGTGACTCAGTCACATACCATATCTGTGTGCACTGCTCAGGCTCAGGCCAGTGTGCTGCATCATCTATTATCTATCTATATATAATATTATATATATCTGTCTGACTGCTCAGCTCACACAGCTTATAATTGTGGGGGAGACTGGGGAGCACTACTGCAGTGCCAGTTATAGGTTATAGCAGGAGCCAGGAGTACATAATATATTATATAGTGAGTGACCACCAGACACACAGTGCAGTTTATTTAATATATCCGTTCTCTGCCTGAAAAAAGCGATACACACAGTGACTCAGTCAGTCACATACCATATCTGTGTGCACTGCTCAGGCTCAGGCCAGTGTGCTGCATCATCTATATATATTATATATCTGTCTGACTGCTCAGCTCACACAGCTTATAATTGTGGGGGAGACTGGGGAGCACTACTGCAGTGCCAGTTATAGGTTATAGCAGGAGCCAGGAGTACATAATATTATATTAAAATTAAACAGTGCACACTTTTGCTGCAGGAGTGCCACTGCCAGTGTGACTAGTGACCAGTGACCTGACCACCAGTATATAATATTAGTAGTATACTATCTCTTTATCAACCAGTCTATATTAGCAGCAGACACAGTACAGTGCGGTAGTTCACGGCTGTGGCTACCTCTGTGTCGGCACTCGGCAGCCCGTCCATAATTGTATATACCACCTAACCGTGGTTTTTTTTTCTTTCTTTATACATACATACTAGTTACGAGTATACTATCTCTTTATCAACCAGTCTATATATTAGCAGCAGACACAGTACAGTGCGGTAGTTCACGGCTGTGGCTACCTCTGTGTCGGCACTCGGCAGCCCGTCCATAATTGTATATACCACCTAACCGTGGTTTTTTTTTCTTTCTTTATACATACATACTAGTTACGAGTATACTATCTCTTTATCAACCAGTCTATATTAGCAGCAGACACAGTACAGTGCGGTAGTTCACGGCTGTGGCTACCTCTGTGTCGGCACTCGGCAGCCCGTCCATAATTGTATATACCACCTAACCGTGTTTTTTTTTTCTTTCTTTATACATACATACTAGTTACGAGTATACTATCTCTTTATCAACCAGTCTATATATTAGCAGCAGACACAGTACAGTGCGGTAGTTCACGGCTGTGGCTACCTCTGTGTCGGCACTCGGCAGCCCGTCCATAATTGTATATACCACCTAACCGTGGTTTTTTTTTCTTTCTTTATACATACATACTAGTTACGAGTATACTATCTCTTTATCAACCAGTCTATATATTAGCAGCAGACACAGTACAGTGCGGTAGTTCACGGCTGTGGCTACCTCTGTGTCGGCACTCGGCAGCCCGTCCATAATTGTATACTAGTATCCAATCCATCCATCTCCATTGTTTACCTGAGGTGCCTTTTAGTTGTGCCTATTAAAATATGGAGAACAAAAATGTTGAGGTTCCAAAATTAGGGAAAGATCAAGATCCACTTCCACCTCGTGCTGAAGCTGCTGCCACTAGTCATGGCCGAGACGATGAAATGCCAGCAACGTCGTCTGCCAAGGCCGATGCCCAATGTCATAGTACAGAGCATGTCAAATCCAAAACACCAAATATCAGTAAAAAGCCTCTTTTTTTCTTTGCGTCATGTGCTGTTTGGGGAGGGTTTTTTGGAAGGGACATCCTGCGTGACACTGCAGTGCCACTCCTAGATGGGCCCGGTGTTTGTGTCGGCCACTAGGGTCGCTAATCTTACTCACACAGCTACCTCATTGCGCCTCTTTTTTTCTTTGCGTCATGTGCTGTTTGGGGAGGGTTTTTTGGAAGGGCCATCCTGCGTGACACTGCAGTGCCACTCCTAGATGGGCCCGGTGTTTGTGTCGGCCACTAGGGTCGCTAATCTTACTCACACAGCTACCTCATTGCGCCTCTTTTTTTCTTTGCGTCATGTGCTGTTTGGGGAGGGTTTTTTGGAAGGGACATCCTGCGTGACACTGCAGTGCCACTCCTAGATGGGCCCGGTGTTTGTGTCGGCCACTAGGGTCGCTAATCTTACTCACACAGCTACCTCATTGCGCCTCTTTTTTTCTTTGCGTCATGTGCTGTTTGGGGAGGGTTTTTTGGAAGGGCCATCCTGCGTGACACTGCAGTGCCACTCCTAGATGGGCCCGGTGTTTGTGTCAGCCACTAGGGTCGCTTATCTTACTCACACAGCGACCTCATTGCGCCTCTTTTTTTCTTTGCGTCATGTGCTGTTTGGGGAGGGTTTTTTGGAAGGGACATCCTGCGTGACACTGCAGTGCCACTCCTAGATGGGCCCGGTGTTTGTGTCGGCCACTAGGGTCGCTTATCTTACTCACACAGCGACCTCGGTGCAAATTTTAGGACTAAAAATAATATTGTGAGGTGTGAGGTATTCAGAATAGACTGAAAATGAGTGTAAATTATGGTTTTTGAGGTTAATAATACTTTGGGATCAAAATGACCCCCAAATTCTATGATTTAAGCTGTTTTTTAGTGTTTTTTGAAAAAAACACCCGAATCCAAAACACACCCGAATCCGACAAAAAAAATTCGGTGAGGTTTTGCCAAAACGCGTTCGAACCCAAAACACGGCCGCGGAACCGAACCCAAAACCAAAACACAAAACCCGAAAAATTTCAGGCGCTCATCTCTAGCTCCCACCCTATTATGTAAATAGCCTTTCTAATGAAAGATTTTCATCAAAGACTTTCGCCTCCTGAAAATCTCTTGCTCTTTGGGAAAATAGCTTATTGTGTATGCACTAATTTGGTGGAAAGGTACCGGTATATCTTTCAGAGATGTTGTCAAAGTCTTTTGAAATGAAAATCTCCTAGTGTGTATGGGCCTTTAGGTTCCAGGGCCACCATAATACACATTCACCCTAGACAGTAGCGGATCTTGCCACGGGCAAGCAGGACTTTTGCCCGGGGCGCCGCCTCCCGGAGCGCGCCGGCACCATCCGGAGGGCGACGCACCAGGGCAAGATCCGCTGCTGCTGTGCCCGCTGCCCCCGCTGCCGCTGGCCGCTGTGAAAGGAAACTAGAGTTTCCCTTCGTGGAGAGGTCCTTTACTGTGGGTGCGCGATGACGTCATCGCGCACCGCTCAGCAAAGGTCCTCTCCACGAAGGGAACTAGATGCTACGCGTCTAGTTTCCCTTCGTGGAGAGGACCTTTGCTGTGCGGTGCGCGATGACGTCATCGCGCACCGCACATTAAAGGACCTCTCCATGATGGGCTTCACAGCGGCCAGCGGCAGCGGGGGGCACATTTCAGAGCGCTACAGTAGTCTGTACAGGGGGCGTAAATGACCACGCCCCCTGTACAAAGCCACGCCCCCCATTGCCACCCGGGGCGCGCAAAGCCCCAGAACCGGCCCTGACCCTAGAGCGCATATAAGTATCTCCTATCACAATATGTTCTACTGTATATTTACATGTGTGCACTACAGTATATGAAACACGTGAAAGCACCTAGCTTACATTCAGCAATGAACCCTATGATCCTTCCAGATACATCATTATTTTGTATGTCTACAGATGCCTTTATCTTGACCCATTGTCATGAGTAAATGCATGTAATTGGTGCATTTGTCAAAAATAGGATCATGAAGTCAAAAACAGACTATGCTCTGCAGGGCCCACATTTCCACAGGTCCCTAAAGGAGTCTGTTTATGTTTGTGAAGGCAGACAGTTAGCCGACATTTTTCTACAATCAAGAACTGTGGTGGCAAGAAGCAGGTTTATCTGCAGTCAGCTCGCACCCACACCTTGCCTGCTAAGAACCTACGTAAACCCTGTACATTACATTCTGTAATCTTCCTGGTACAATAATGTTTACCATGCTGCTAGCATTGAATAGCTCAAGGCAACAGAGTTATTCGGCAATCCCCGGAGGGCGTGATGTCAGGTGGAAGCAAGCTTTTTTATCACAGCAAGATCCACATGTCTCTGTGGACGCAGCACAGATGATCAACAATCCAAAATAGGAAGGCTGCAGAAGCTGCTGCTGTGTTATTACATAGAACACCTGTACTTAGGGAGAAAGCCAAACAAAAACCACACTTTAGTTTAGACTTACTGTACTACACATGTGGGTGGAGGATGACTGGCACATAAGAGCCAAAGCAACAGGCGTCATGCTCTGCTGCCACTGTGCTTTTACACCTACTACCTGCACTTCATGTTGTTAGTGAATTAATATATACTAGAGAGGCTGCTTACATAGAGCTTTAGAGGAAAATGTTGTGAAAGCTGTGCAAAATATGACGTCCTGTAAGAACGTCTTATACCAGCAGGTCTGACGTTTGTCTTCCAACTTTTAAGGAACATCATGTCAACGTATTTTGAAGTAAAGCACGGTTTTGTTTGATCAGAGCATTTTTTCGGGTTTGATGGATATCTCCAACAAAATCCATTTAAACTTACAATAATAAGAAAGTATAAAGTGTTATTAGTTAATAAATGTAAAGTGGACTGTTATTCATATTTGAATACAGGAGTTAAAATTTAAGAGCTGGATAGTGCCATAAATATTTTTTCTTCAAGATATACTGTAGAGGCTGAAGCAGAGTTGGATGTGATTGCACCTGCATGACATGTATGGAACGAAGGGGTTAGGGGGTCAATCCGAGTTGATCGCTTGCTAACTAGTTTTAGCAGCCGTGCAAACGCTATGCCGCCGCCCACTGGGGACTGTATTTTAGCTTAGCAGAAGTGCGAACGCATGTGTAGGCGAGATCTGCAAAAACAGTTTGTGCAGTTTCAGAGTAGATCAGAACCTACTCAGCCTATTCGTGTTCCGGATTTGACGTAATACACCCGCCCAGCGGACGCCCAGCCACGCCTGCATTTTTTCAGACATGCCTGCGTTTTTGCGAACACTCCCTGAAAACGGTCAGTTGACACCCAGAACCCCCCCCCCCTTTCCTGTCAATCTTCTTGCGGCCGTCAGTGCAACTGAAAACTTCGCTAGAACCTGTGCACAACAACAAATGCCTTTGTACCCGTACGTCACGTGTGCGCATTGTGGTGCATATGCATGCGCAGAAATGCAGTTTTTTAGCCTGATCGCTGCGCTGTGAACAACGGCAGCTAGTGATCAACTCGTTAATTCAGCTTGAGTTGTAGTTTTGTGAAAAATCCCAAAACTACAACTTGCTTCTCTAACATGCGGAGGGTCGCTCAGCATGCCGCATCCTGTCCCCCCCGCTAACTTGCGAGCGCATCTCTATTCAGCCTCCTGCCTACACAGCCTAGCTAGGCAGTCGGCGGGCGGCCATATTTTGGGTCACAGTGGCTGTGTGTGATGTCACGCAGCTGCCGCGGCCCGTCCCACCAACGTTCCGGACATGCCTTTTAAACGGAGCATCGACGCACACATAACGCAGTGTCATCACCCACATTCCCAACCCCCTGCAGGTCTTAAACTGTGTTCTGAAGAGAACACAGTTTAAGACATAGCGCATGCGTGTACGTGCGTACGTTCATGCGCTGATGTGCAGTAATCGCTTCATATCGATTTTCGCACAATAGCGTCTGAAGCTGAATTAGCCCCCAAATGTGGATATTTCCTCATATACAAACTTTTTATCTCTGTGTCTGGGCCGCTCCTATCTTGATTTCATAGCCATTATCATTATCAGTGCACACTTGCACCAGCTTTATCGTTGGTGCAAAAGATCCATTTGAGAACAGGTGCAATCACACCCACACACAACTCTGATTAGCCCCAATCCTGTCAACACTCCGTTTCTGGGCTTGTCCTCCTTCAGCCAAGTGGAGATGGGACTGAAGCAGCCGCATCTCAGCGGTTGGAGGTGAAAACTTAAAGCAGCACTCAAAAAGCATGGTGTGTTTTACACTGATTGTGAGTGCCCTTTTTACATTTTTACCTCCAACAATCTGGGAAGCTGGAACACCAGTTGTGTGGACGGCAGAGATGTAGCGTGGAGACATGACACCTGGAGCAGGGTCATGTTTCGGCGCCCCCACCCACCACCACACATACTGTACATACATATATATAAAGATTCACACACATTTAGGCACATACATACATACAGAAACACACACATATACAATACATACACAGATATATGCACGTATACATACACACATAAACACAAATATACACACAGATATGCACATATACACACACAGACATACATAAACACACAGACACATAAACACACACACATATACACAGACATATGCAAATATACATACACACAAACACACAGATATACAGTACATAGACATACACATATACACACAGAAATACACAGACATACATATATACACACAGACATACATTAACACACATACATACACAGACATATACACACAGACATACATAAACACACATAGACATACATAAACACACACATATACACAGACATATGCAAATATACATGCACACAAACACACACATATACATAAACACACAGACATACACAGACATATACACACAGACAAACATAAACACACACATATACTCACATACTGTATACAAAGATATACAGTATACACACGCTACGCCCCTTGTGGACAGAGCCTGTCATCATGGAAGCTTTTGTGATATCCTGCCGTGTGCAGTGAGAGGTGTGGAGGTAATTCACTGACCTGATCTGGTTCTCTCAGTTCTTCGGCCAAGTTGTCAGGTTACGGTCTCCACTACAGATTCGCTGGTGGTTTCGGAGATACAGATGAGAAGCACAAGCCCAGTCTGGAATATGGCGTTTAAGGCCTCTATGAAGCCTTTTATTTAAATAACATAAATGCAATAATAGAGCGTAGAATACGATGAATGCAATCTGAAAATTTGTCATGTAAATAATTAATCACTTTCAGTAGAAATAGTCACAATCAATAAGCATATCAGATAATATGAATGACTTTTCAAATATTACAGTAATATCTCAATACATTAGCATGAACCATATATACCATATTACTATGACAGTTCAGCATACAAATGTCCCTGGAAAATAGTTCCAGCACATGTGAGTTCAGGGTGAGATAAGAGATCCCAGTATGATGTCAATAGCAATTTGAATTGGGATATGTATGTACAGGTTGAGTATCCCATATCCAAATATTCCGAAATACGGACTTTTTTGAGTGAGAGTGAGATAGTGAAACCTTTGTTTTTTGATGACTCTATGTACACAAACTTTGTTTACACAAAGTTATTAAAAATATTGTATTAAATGTCCTTTAGACTGTGTGTATAAGGTGTATATGAAACATAAATGAATTATGTGAATGTACACACACTTTGTTTAATGCACAAAGTTATAAAAAATATTGTCTAAAATTACCTTCACTGAGGAAGCCACCGATAAGGGTCCACAGGCGGAGAAACACGTTTGTAAGGACGGGACATCATTGCTGCAGTCCGCATAAGGACGGGATACTATTGTCGCAGTCAGTTGCTTTCACCTGCGGGAGACACACCACTTTGAGCCGGCCGGCTAATACGTATTCTACCCCAGTGCTAAGGGGAGAATAAACAGGAGTGCATTCCCTGCTTGGGACTCCGGAGAAAAAGTTACCAGTCCTCATTACCCTCACAGCCATGGGGGAGAGGTATTTAAAATAGTAAGGATCCTATGCTGCTATTCATGTGTGTCTGAATTACCTACCGTTGTGGCAATAACTGTATGCTGTACTAAAACTCCATTTACCAATTTATGCACATGGAATTCAAGTTGGAATAACTACGAGTTAATGGTAAATAAGACTGAGATCTAACAATTAAAGGTGTGTTGGGACTGGAGACACAGGAATATACTAACATTAATTTGTATCTAAACTTTAGTTGTTTGGAGAATGGCTCACAGTCAGCGATAGGTAGTTTTAATTTTTAATTTTTAATTATTTTTTATTATGTATAAATTCTAACCGGCCGGTTTACGTATACTAATGTTGTATTGCTGAACTTTTTTTATATAGAAATTTGTTTCAAAGTAGTAGCGCAGTCTCATTGTATTTATTTTCTAAAATGACCTTCAGGCTGTGTGTATAAGGTGTATATGTAACATAAATGCATTCTGTGCTTAGATTTAGGTCCCATCACCATGATATCTCATTATGGGATGCAATTATTCCAAAATACGGAAAAATCCGATATCCAAAATACCTCTGGTCCCAAGCATTTTGGATAAGGGATACTCAACCTGTATATATATAAAAACCGGACAAGGTCTAAGCTTGGATTTACGCACTAGATGGTAGAGCTATTTAGTAGTATTCACTACTCATCGGAATATAATCCATAATTCCATAATCCACGTTTGTTGCAAGAATCAATGTAACAGTGAACAGTGCTGCAGCTCTGAAGGGTGCTCTTTTGATCAGGAATGTGCTAGTGAACACTTTACATGGTGCAAGCTGTAGCAGGAGATTACTACACTTTGGAGGTCATTCCGAGTTGATCGCTCGCTAGCAACTTTTTGCAGCGCTGCGATCAGGTTAAAACTCTGCAAAACTGCACATACGTATGCACCACACTGCGCAGGCGCGTCGTACGGATACAAAGAGGATTGGTGCCGGGCGATGGATTTAACGAAGAATCCATTCGCACAGCCGATCGCAAGGTGATTGACAGAAAGAGGGTGTTTATGGGTGTCAACTAACCATTTTCTGGGAGTGTTTGGAAAAACAAAGGCATGTCCAAGCGTTTGCAAGCTGGGTGTCTGACGTAAATTCCGGGACCAAAAAGTCTGAAGTGATCGTAGCGGCTGAGTAAGTCCAGAGTTACTCAGAAACTGCAACAAACTTTTTTGTGTTTTAAAGAAACAAGGTGATTAGGACACCCAGTACACATTGGAGAGTCCCCACCACTGAGCTCACATCCCGGGGTGGTTGGTGGCACTCTGGTTTACATCTGTCTTTGTGCAACTTGGTTGTTCCTTGTAGTACACCTTGTATGTAATGTAGAGATTGTCTCACATTATATTTTATGTTTGATGCGATCAATAAACATCGGAATTTTATTAATCCAAGGTTCTGTTTTGGGTGTCTGCATCTCTTTGGTGAGAGTGTATTTTCTTGGTTTAACACCTGGCTGAGTATTACTGAACATAGATTGAAAGGAGATGAGAATACCCACTCCAAGTTGGATTTACAATCAAGTCCAATAAGAAACAACGGTAACTTGAAAATAATCTGGCCTTGAAATCCGTAAATTCATATGGACTTATTTATGGACAATTGGTTTTGATGTTATAGTGCATTCCGGACTTCTTCATTTGTCCACATTGTTTTGTTCCCACTAACAGGGGTTCTACCGTGAGGTGCTGCTCTCTGAAATGCGTTATAAGGGTTTTTTTATATATATATATATATATATATATATATATATACACTGCTCAAAAAAATAAAGGGAACACTTAAACAACACAATGTAACTCCAAGTCAATCACACTTCTGTGAAATCAAACTGTCCACTAAGGAAGCAACACTGATTGACAATCAATTTCACATGCTGTTGTGCAAATGGAATAGACAACAGGTGGGAATTATAGGCAATTAGCAAGACACCCCCAATAAAGGAGTTGTGCTGCAGGTGGTGACCGCAGACCACTTCTCAGCTCCTATGCTTTCTGGCTGATGTTTTGGTCACTTTTGAAAGCTGCCGGTGATTTCCCTCTAGTGGTAGCATGAGACGGAGTCTACAACCTACACAAGTGGCTCAGGTAGTGCAGCTCATCCAGGATGGCACATCAATGCGAGCTGTGGCAAGAAGGTTTGCTGTGTCTGTCAGCGTAGTGTCCAGAGCATGGAGGCGCTACCAGGAGACAGGCCAGTACATCAGGAGACGTGAAGGAGGCCGTAGGAGGGCAACAACCCAGCAGCAGGACTGCTACCTCCGCCTTTGTGCAAGGAGGAACAGGAGGAGCACTGCCAGAGCCCTGCAAAATGACTTCCAGCAAGCATGTGTCTACTCAAACGATCAGAAACAGACTCTATGAGGGTGGTATGAGGGCCCAACGTACACAGGTGGGGGTTGTGCTTACAGCCCAACACCGTGCAGGACATTTGGCATTTGCCAGAGAACACCAATATTGGCAAATTCGCCACTGAGCACATGTGACAGATGTGACAGAGTCTGGAGACGCCAAAGAGAACGTTCTGCTGCTTGCAACATCCTCCAGCATGACCGGTTTGGCAGTGGGTCAGTAATGGTGTGGGGTGGCATTTCTTTGGGGGGCCGCACAGCCCCCCATGTGCTCGCCAGAGGTAGCCTGACTGCCATTAGGAACCGAGATGAGATCCTCAGACCCCTTGTGAGACCATATGCTGGTGCGGTTGGCCCTGGGTTCCTCCTAATGCAAGACAATGCTAGACCTCATGTGGCTGGAGTGTGTCAGCAGTTCCTGCAAGATGAAGGCATTGATGCTATGGACTGGCCCGCCCGTTCCCCAGACCTGAATCCAATTGAGCACATCTGGGACATCATGTCTCGCTCAATCCACCAACGCCACGTTGCACCACAGACTGTCCAGGAGTTGGCGGATGCTTTAGTCCAGGTCTGGGAGGAGATCCCTCAGGAGACCATCCGCCACCTCATCAGGAGCATGCCCAGGCGTTACAGGGAGGTCATACAGGCACGTGGAGGCCACACACACTACTGAGCCTCATTTTGACTTGTTTTAAGGACATTACATCAAAGTTGGATCAGCCTGTAGTGTGTTTTTCCACTTTAATTTTGAGTGTGACTCCAAATCCAGACCTCCATGGGTTAATAAATTTGATTTCCATTGATAATTTTTGTGTGATTTTGTTGTCAGCACATTCAACTATGTAAAGAACAAAGTATTTAATAAGAATATTTCATTCATTCAGATCTGGATGTGTTATTTTAGTGTTCCCTTTATTTTTTTGAGCAGTGTATATATATATATATATATATATATATATATATATATATGTCCATAGAATAGGCGGCACTCGGAGACTGAGAATCAATGACAGCCAAAACCAGGGTGAGTTTATTCATACAGTGACGTTTCGGGGAGAGTTTCCGCTTCTTCAGACTCTACCCGAAACGTCACCATTTGAATAAACACACCCTGCTGGGTTTTGGCTTTCATTAATTCTCAGTGTCCGAGTGCCGCCTACTCTATGGACTCTGCATACGTGGGATACCTCACCCGCTAGGAGGGCACCGGAGCCAGTAACAAATAGGTCTGGAGTGCCGGGGATTATTGTCTTTACATATGTATATATTATATATATATATATATATATATACACACATACATATACATATATACAGTATATATATATATATATATATATGTGTATATATATATATTTTTTTTTTTATTATTATTATTATTATTATTATTATTATTTTTTACCTCAATTGGGTTCCTACCTGTCCTTTTCTGGGTCCCATCGGAATGAAGGTTCTTATTAATCTTATTACTTATTTAAATATAAAAATATTGGGGGACTTGGGGGGTCATTCAGATCTGACCGCTGCTGTGTTTTCACACAGCGGGCGATCAAGTCATAACAGTGCTTGCGTATGCACCACAATGCGCACGTTCATCAGCCAAACAACAATGGGCATCGCTGGTCAGCGACGGGATGGTGTGAAAAATACGTTCGCACGGGCGTTCGCAAGGTGATTGATAGGAGGAAGCCGTTTGTGGGTGGTAACTGACCATTTACTGGGAGTGTTCGGGAAAACGCA
Source organism: Pseudophryne corroboree (assembly GCF_028390025.1). Lineage (NCBI taxonomy): Eukaryota > Metazoa > Chordata > Amphibia > Anura > Myobatrachidae > Pseudophryne > Pseudophryne corroboree. The sequence continues at coordinate 527,474,724 of NC_086446.1, read as the reverse complement.
GGCATGCCCAAGCATTTTCAGGGAGGGTGTCTGACGTCAGCTCCGGCCCCGATCAGCCTGATTCTATCGCACTGGAGGAGTAAGTCCTGGGCTGTGCAGAGACTGCACAGACTGAGTTTAGCAGCTCGGCGCACACATAGCATCGCACACTTTCACTGCGAATATACACTCCCCCGGGAGGCGGCGACTATCTGAATGCAGGACAGCAAAAATCGCAGCCCAGTGCTCAGATCTGAATGACCCCCTTGATTTGGCACTACAAAAGTGTTGCAAGGGGGGGATGGGGTGACAGTGCTGCTGGGCTGTGTAGCATCCAGGACACTCTGCACCAGAGCTGTAACTAGACATATTAGTGCCCTTTGGCAGAAAGTGAATTGGTGCTCCCCTCCCATATTTCAAATCAGGGACAGTGCGCACCAAAGTCGCGCAGCAAACATTTAGGGGCGTGTCTTCATACAGATGTGTGCAAATGAATACGTGTGATATACTTTGTTGCTTATAATTATTTTATTATGGTTTGGTATGCTGTTCATGAGAGTTTCTTTCTATATCTTCATATGCCATATTCGGAATCTTGGGTAACACATGAAAAAACCTCATTGTATTGCAAACCAGTCTTACTGTTTGTGGCCCGTAAGTCATGAAACTGTTGAGTTTAATAATTTGGGCATTCAGTCTAATTTGCATAACGCTTATGTAAATGTTATTACATTTAGGCCGTGTATATTATTAGCTGTTTATGTTGGGTGTGGTATGCTTGACCAGCGGTCAGCATACCAGAGCCGGGACGCCGGCAGCGGAATCCCGGGGGGGGGGGGGGGGGGGGGGGGGGAGTGCAGCAAGCCCCTTGCAGGCTCGGTGGCTCACTGTGGTCCCCACGAGTTCTGTTCCCACTCTATGGGTTGGTCAGCATGCTGACTGTCAGGATTGTGAGAGAGCGGGATGTAGGGGGAGGTTAACATTGGTCACATGACTACATCCCGTTTATGTTACTACTATTGCCATTGTATTCAGTGATATTCACTGAATATATAGTAAAGCTAGTACAAAAATGGTCCGTGTGGTGTGATACGGAAGGAGGTCCATGGGGGTGACACCATGAGTTACAATACCGGGTGACACCAACCCTAGTGACGCCTCTGCCTACATCTGCACACTGCATACACTTCTTTAGCTAACCTACAGTACTACAGAGGTTGGCAGTGCTCAAGCGGGACTTTACATCATCAGCATATGATTTTCACACTGCCAGAGTTCATAAGTTGGACATAACCCCATCTCCAACTGGATGACACTACGCAAAAGAACTGCACTGGTACATTGACCAAATACAAGCACACAAAAGATGCGACACATTTTTGTACTGTTCTGTGTTGATTCTCCAATATTCTATGTATTTTATTAAGGATAGTGTTATATTGGTTAAAACCTGATGGTCTACAATTCATGGAGAAAAGGGGTTAATACATGATTTCCAACCCTCACGTGTATGTGGCTGTGTGTTCTGTCTTGTAGAAATGAGGATTAACAAGATTTCTTGTTCCAGATTATCAGGAACTTCTAGCACTGAGACAAATCTAAGAAGCAAATTAATTAGTAATAAGCAAACTGTCTCATTACAGCAGGCAGTTCAGCCTGATGCACTTGGATCATTTCCTGAAACTATCCTATGAGTGTGTTTTTTCTTCCTTTTTATAAAGCCAGAAAAGAAATTTACTAGGTTTTACTTTTTAACAATTGTTTTATAAAAAGCCAGATTTAGGGATCTGTTTCTCAAAAGCAAGAAATCCTAAATACTACAAATATGTATACAAAGCAAAGCATTAGTGATGAGCGGGTTCGGATCCTCGGGATCCGAACCCGCCCGAACTTCACCTTTTTTTTCACGGGTCCGAGCGACTCGGATCCTCCCGCCTTGCTCAGTTAACCCGAGCGCGCCCGAACGTCATCATCCCGCTGTCGGATTCTCGCGAGATTCGTATTCTATATAAGGAGCCGCGCGTCGCCGCCATTTTCACACGTGCATTGAGATTGATAGGGAGAGGACGTGGCTGGCGTCCTCTCCGTTATAGTAGAAAAGACTGAGTGACTTAGTTATAATTGTGGGGAGGATTGGGGACGGGGAGCAGCTGTTAGGGAGTACAGTGCAGGGTTTTAATTATACCACCAGTGAGATTAATCCGTTGTTTCTCTGCCTGAAAAAAAACGCTCCTCCATATCTGTGCTCACTCAGTGTGCTGCACTGTTGCATATATCTGTGCTGAGTGCACTGCTCACACTGCCTAATTGTGGGGACTGGGGAGCAGTTATAGCAGGAGTACAGTGCACAGTTTTGCTGACAGTGACCACCAGTCCAGTATACGTTTGTCTGCCTGAAAAACACTCCTGTGGTGGCTTTTTTTTTCTTCATACTAGTTTAGCAGTCTGCTGACAGTGTCCACCAGGTCCGTTATTATTATACAGTATATTATATATATATATAGCAGTACGGTAGGCCACGGCTGTACCTACCTCTGTGTCGTCAGTGCACTCGTCGTCCATAAGTAATATAATACTATACTATCCATCCATCTACATTGTATACCTGTGGTGGCATTTTTTTTCTTCATACTAGTTTAGCAGTCTGATGACAGTGTCCACCAGGTCCGTTATTATTATTATACAGTATATTATATATATATATATATATATATATATATATATATAGCAGTACGGTAGGCCACGGCTGTACCTACCTCTGTGTCATCAGTGCACTCGTCGTCCATAAGAAATATAATACTATACTATCCATCCATCTACATTGCATACCTGTGGTGGGTTTTTTTTTCTTCATACTAGTTTAGCAGTCTGCTGACAGTGTCCACCAGGTCCGTTATTATTATTATACAGTATATTATATATATATATATATATATATATATATATATATAGCAGTACGGTAGGCCACGGCTGTACCTACCTCTGTGTCGTCAGTGCACTCGTCGTCCATAAGTAATATAATACTATACTATCCATCCATCTACATTGTATACCTGTGGTGGCATTTTTTTTCTTCATACTAGTTTAGCAGTCTGCTGACAGTGTCCACCAGGTCCGTTATTATTATTATACAGTATATTATATATATATATATATATATATAGCAGTACGGTAGGCCACGGCTGTACCTACCTCTGTGTCGTCAGTGCACTCGTCGTCCATAAGTAATATAATACTATACTATCCATCCATCTACATTGTATACCTGTGGTGGCATTTTTTTTCTTCATACTAGTTTAGCAGTCTGCTGACAGTGTCCACCAGGTCCGTTATTATTATTATACAGTATATTATATATATATATATATATATATATATATATAGCAGTACGGTAGGCCACGGCTGTTCCTACCTCTGTGTCGTCAGTGCACTCGTCGTCCATAAGTAATATAATACTATACTATCCATCCATCTACATTGTATACCTGTGGTGGCTTTTAGTTGTGCGCATTAAAATATGGAGAACAAAAATGTGGAGGTTAAAAAAATAGGGAAAGATCAAGATCCACTTCCACCTCGTGCTGAAGCTGCTGCCACTAGTCATGGCCGAGACGATTAAATGCCATCAACGTCGTCTGCCAAGGCCGATGCCCAATGTCATAGTACAGAGCATGTAAAATCCAAAACACAAAAGATCAGTAAAATTACCCAAAAATCAAAATAAAAAGCGTCTGAGGAGAAGCGTAAACTTGCCAATAGGCCATTTACGACACGGAGTGGCAAGGAACGGCTGAGGCCCTGGCCTATGTTCATGGCTAGTGGTTCAGCTTCACATGAGGATGGAAGCACTCATCCTCTCGCTAGAAAAAAGAAAAGACTTAAGCTGGCAAAAGCACAGCAAAGAACTGTGCGTTCTTCGAAATCACAAATCCCCAAGGAGAGTCCAATTGTGTCGGTTGCGATGCCTGACCTTCAAAACACTGGACGGGAAGAGCTTGCGCCTTCCACCATTTGCACGCCCCCTGCAAGTGCGCCTCTTTTTTTCTTTGCGTCATGTGCTGTTTGGGGAGTATTTTTTTGAAGGGCCATCCTGTCTGACACTGCAGTGCCACTCCTAGATGGGCCAGGTGTTTGTGTCGGCCACTTGGGTCGCTGAGCTTAGTCACACAGCTACCTCATTGCGCCTCTTTTTTTCTTTGCGTCATGTGCTGTTTGGGGAGTATTTTTTTGAAGGGCCATCCTGCGTGACACTGCAGTGCCACTCCTAGATGGGCCAGGTGTTTGTGTCGGCCACTAGGGTCGCTTAGCTTAGTCACACAGCTACCTCATTGCGCCTCTTTTTTTCTTTGCGTCATGTGCTGTTTGGGGAGTATTTTTTTGAAGGGCCATCCTGCGTGACACTGCAGTGCCACTCCTAGATGGGCCAGGTGTTTGTGTCGGCCACTAGGGTCGCTTAGCTTAGTCACACAGCTACCTCATTGCGCCTCTTTTTTTCTTTGCGTCATGTGCTGTTTGGGGAGTATTTTTTTGAAGGGCCATCCTGTCTGACACTGCAGTGCCACTCCTAGATGGGCCAGGTGTTTGTGTCGGCCACTTGGGTCGCTGAGCTTAGTCACACAGCTACCTCATTGCGCCTCTTTTTTTCTTTGCGTCATGTGCTGTTTGGGGAGTATTTTTTTGAAGGGCCATCCTGCGTGACACTGCAGTGCCACTCCTAGATGGGCCAGGTGTTTGTGTCGGCCACTAGGGTCGCTTAGCTTAGTCACACAGCTACCTCATTGCGCCTCTTTTTTTCTTTGCGTCATGTGCTGTTTGGGGAGTATTTTTTTGAAGGGCCATCCTGCGTGACACTGCAGTGCCACTCCTAGATGGGCCAGGTGTTTGTGTCGGCCACTAGGGTCGCTTAGCTTAGTCACACAGCTACCTCATTGCGCCTCTTTTTTTCTTTGCGTCATGTGCTGTTTGGGGAGTATTTTATTGAAGGGCCAACTTGCCTGACACTGCAGTGCAACTCCTAGATGGGCCAGGTGTTTGTGTCGGCCACTTGTGTCGCTTAGCTTAGCCATCCAGCGACCTCGGTGCAAATTTTAGGACTAAAAATAATATTGTGAGGTGTTCAGAATAGACTGGAAATGAGTGGAAATTATGGTTATTGAGGTTAATAATACTATGGGATCAAAATGACCCCCAAATTCTATGATTTAAGCTGTTTTTTAGGGTTTTTTGAAAAAAACACCCAAATCCAAAACACACCCGAATCCGACAAAAAAAATTCAGTGAGGTTTTGCCAAAACGCGTTCGAACCCAAAACACGGCCGCGGAACCGAACCCAAAACACAAAACCCGAAAAATTTCCGGTGCACATCACTACAAAGCATAAAGATATATAGTTATCATGGACAGCGGCAGCTGTCCATTGATTGTTAAAGTCATCTCAGTCATCTCTGTAGTGGCCCTGCAGGCCTTATGGTGCATACACTCTGGCTGATATATCAACCGTTCTATATCTGTCGGCCAGTCTGTGCAAACGATATGTCTGTGAACGCCATCGTTCACAGACATATCCCGTCGGCCCTGTAGCACGAGTCGATGACCAATATATCTACCAATATATTAGTGCATCGCTGTGTGTGTGTGGGCAGTCAGTCAAGCGCCCATACATATGCTGCAGCAGCCGGCGGTGATTGACAGCTGAACTGGGTGGCTGGGGGGGGTCGCCCACCCGTCACCTACCCAACATCAGCATTTTGAAAATGAATCCTTAGCACTTAGATTGTGCCCCCAGAACCTTACCATTTGAAACAAGACAACCGCACCAAGGCCACAGTCTGCAAATCTACAGGACAAAAAGGGATCACCTACAAGATACCTTAAACTGGATCAGCACTAAGCTACTGCCTTTTCTATAACAGAACATTTGCGCAAGTAAATTAAACAAATATAAAATAAAGGAAAATTTTAATAAATTCAGCCCAGTGTTCCCTTATCCTAAAAAAGGATGTAGGAGAAACAAGTATACACCAAGGAATATGCAAAAGTTGAAAAACTAATGAGGGTTTGCTGTGCAACATTTTGTGGGCTTATGTACCAAACTGCAGACATTGGCACAAAGAAAGCGTACTACTACTGCCTATTAGCTTGTTGAGATCAAATCATAACTCAGAATTTTAATTTTGTATCTACTAATATTACTCATGGAAAGTGACCTCCTAACCTTTTGTACTTTTCGGAGACCTCAGTACCCTCTCTGTGCTGCTTGCAATAATAAGCTGGTCCCCAGTTTTTTCTGGTCACTCTTCTTTGTGGCATCTATTTCATTTTGATTATTCAAACCTATTGGAAATATCAAATAGAGTTTGCAGATAGTAATTATTGAACAGTGTCTCATTTTTGTCCAGTACATTTAATTGACCTATTTTGTTGCTGGGAGCTGCTTTGTAAGAGTTAACAGCTACAGACAAGGATTCAGCACTTTCTCCTCATCAAGTGTCCTGCATCTGATGCTAAGTGGCACAAGGAACTCTAGACACAGGTGGTTAATTACCAGCTGAGATTTTTAATTACTTAATGCACAGTTTGTTTCTGATACCGTTAAACAGCTCTGAGTTGATAAGCAGATTTGTGGCGGGTTTCAGGAGAGCCGAAGCTGCAAGGTACCATTACTTTACAAACCAGTGGGTGCCTTATGCTGTATAGACAGTAATAACACAAAGCCAGACAAACTAACAAAGGCTGCCTGGGCAGTGTGTAGCGCATAAGACAAGCAGAGGGCCTGTCTCGTGTACAATGTGCAGCCAGTGACTCATTAGTATGTTTGCTATTTAATAGGTCTCATTAATCTTTCATCCGATGTGGTTGCCCATAAATGCTTTATGATAACACGTCCCAATGACAATACCAACCTTAAAGAGGCATGTGTATATGTATGACCAGAACAACCGGCAAAATGTTTCAAGTCATCCCAAGACAATTTCTATTTTCTAGAAAATGTATACGTCTTGAGGGTTTATCCAGTGGGTATTTTATAATAATAGTTTGGTATGATTACAGACCTTGGTACCTGTCTGATTTGGTGACCTCTAATACATACTTGCCTACCTGAACCTCTCCATGAGGGAGAAAATGCTCTGTTCCTGGACCTTTCTGGTAATGTATGATTGCCATCACCTGTGGTGAGCTAGTTAATTGATAAGACAGGTGATGGCAATCATACATTACCAGGAAAGTCCAGGAACAGAGCATTTTCTCCCTCATGGAGAGGGTCAGGTAGGCAAGTATGCTCTAATACATAGGTTCTCAAACTCGGTCCTCAGGACCCCACACAGTGCATGTTTTGCAGGTAACCCAGCAGGTGCACAGGTGAATTAATTACTCACTGACACATTTTAAAAGGTCCACAGGTGGTACTAATTATTTCACTTTTGATTCTGTGAGGAGACCTGCAAAACATGCACCGTGTGGGGTCCTGAGGACCGAGTTTGAGAACCTGTGCTCTAATATATACTAGTCCCCTACACCTTATCTGTGGCACACACATATGGTATAGTATATGTGTTTCTGAGCTGCGCTGACCTCTGTGCACAGAGGGATGCAAACAGCAAGTTTATGCATTCAGCGCATGTACAGCTGCTAATTTACACATATATCTGTTCCATACTTGCCTACCTGACCCAAATTTCCGCTCATCACTGCTGGTTTTTCTGACAGGTGACGATCACCAGAACATTCATAAGGCTTAATGATCACAAGTGCATATTATACAGAGGGGAAGCAGTCAGGATCCCGGCTGTCTGTATCCTGGCAGTCAGAATACCAACGCCGGCATACTGACCCCATACAGAGAGCACAGAGCCGTAACGAGACTTTTTGGTGCCCTGTGCCAGAGAGAGAATTGGCGCCCCCTCCCCCCATTTTTCCAATAGGGACATAAGGCACATGCCTCGTGGGGAAGGGACATGACAAGATTGATCACAGAGAAAACCCATGCTTTGATGCTCACTGCAAGAAAATGGATTTGGGGGGTAATTCAGAGTTGATCGCAGCAGCAAATTTGTTAGCAGTTGGGCAAAACCATGTGCACTGCAGAGGGGGCAGATATAACATGTGCAGAGAGAGTTAAGGTGTGTACACACGGTGAGATCCTTGCTATGCCCGATTTTGACTATGTGATTTCCCTTGAACTCCCCCAGAGCCCAGATAGCCCAGATTTTGACTATCTGTACTTTTGATTTTGTCTATGTACGATTTTGACTAAGTGTCAATTTTGACTATACTTTGTAGATAGTCAAGATTGACTTGCCTGCACAGTCTATCTAGCCTTACGATACCGGCCCCATGGGAGCGCACATTGGGATCGAATCTGTATCGCAAGCTGCCTAACACCTTGAGATGTGCACTAACTTTCCTTAAGATTTTGACTATATAGTCAAAACCTTTAAACCTCCTAATGATAATGTGTGGACCCCTTATTCAAAAGTAAAGCATTCAGTACCTTTAATACCAAGAAATAATGACACGGAGACTTGAATTTGGCAGAAAATTGTTAGCTATTTATTGTACCCTAACCATTAGAAAACCTGTAAAATGAAAATTTTAGTTAACATGCCGATTCAGCCGGCATATGGTGGCAGAAAAAAGAACGGCTATATTCAACTGACGATAACCTCAAAACATTAAATTTCCAAACGATCCTAATTTTAACACAAACTATAAAATAGGTAATAGGTGCCCGACTCAGACCCCCACGGTGACTACCCACCCTGATGGGTGATGACGCTGCCCCCGGACGGGTGGTCAAGCGGCCTTAAAAGTCAATGGAGGTGAGTGCACCTAAACCACACCAAACTGTAAATCACTGCAACTAACAAGACAAACTACAACCTGCCGTTCTTTTCTGCCAACAGCAAAAGACTCCTCCCCAGAGTCTTCGCACCGCCACCATACCCTCAACCTAACTCCTGCAACACCAGGAACAGATCCTCCAGGAAAAGCATCATCCCCTCATTGGACAGATGCACACCATCAGGCCGAAAAAGGTGACTGTCACGAAACCGAATCCTAGGGTGGCGAACCACTTTGCCTCCGTGTGTCAACACCCACTTCGCCACCGCCCCATTCACCTTTTGCCTGGCCTCATCAATCAGGCGACCGTCCGCCACACCTCGCCAACTCAACCTTGGCACCATCATAGAGAACACCAAGACACAATTGGTCCACGCTGCGGCCACACTGGCCAGATCCTTCATCATGGCCCACCGCAGCTCCAAAGATGTCCTCTTCCCCAGGTCGTTGCCACCTAAATGGACAACCAGCACCCTAGGGACTCCATGCTCGCTGACCTGACTGACAAATCTACTCTTCAGATCTTTCCACATCATCCCCCGCCAACCAAGCCAACGAACGCCATGAGCCCTAGGAAACATCTGTGCCCCCTCCGAGGCCAAAAACCTGGCTGCCCAGTACACATAAGAGTGGCCAACCACCCAGATTGTCAAATCATCTTCTACCCAACCTGAAGAGAAGGAAAGGGGTAAAAATCGGTTAATAAGAATCTAAAGCAGAGTTTAACCTGAAGGATCTGCCAAAAGAAAAATTGGGGTTTTCGTGTCTTGCAGAAGTCACGGCCTAGCCGATCTGCACAAGCTTCCAGCCAATTGAAGCAGAACATAAACACACAACGGGAAAAATCAAAATAATATAAGGAAAATAAACGGGGGGGGGGGTTATAAAATGGGAAAAAACATGTAAGAACTCAGCTGGAGGTGAAAGCGTAAAAACCTGCTGAGGGACTTTGATTTGAACTGATCAGCCGAATTGTAGATTAGAATTCAGTCCGTCAAGTCAGGCAAAAAATCGCAAAAGAACTCCAGACCCCCGCTGCCAGCAGCGGCGAGTGGCTAATCCCTGAGTAGGATAAACAGGGGTCACAAACAGACACACAACACAAGGACGTACTGAACTTTACAACATGACTTATACAACTACAAATAAACAGAACCGTTAGTCAAACAAACAAATCATGCAACGGGGCGAATATATCGTCTGTAACTCGACGACTTCCATCGCCCCACTGCCTGAATTTCCGCCACGGAAAGCCCTGCCGACGCAGCCGACGTCGCAGCCCCGATGCGGAAGGAATGCGTCCCGAAAGCCGCGGGTGGAAGGCCCAAGCTCGCCAGACAGCGACCCAGCATCCAACTAAACTGATATTTCGTCAAGGGCAGACCGTCATAATGCAGCAACCACGACCCCCGCCCACCGGGCCGAACTGCCGCATATTTCGATGCCAACCTCACCGGGCAAATGCTCTCCTCCAGCGACGAAACCAAGGTGACCCATCGACCTCTACCTACTTGGTCCGTCTTAGAGCAACGCAATGTGCACAGCAAGGACCTCTCACCCACCACCACGTCCTCGAGAAGCATGCGCGAATCCGCCCGCTTAGATGGCGCTACCAGCTCCGAAACCCGAAAGGCTCCGTGGTAAGCCATGGAGAACGCCAACCGGAACAGAAGAGATTCAAAATTCAAAATAGACGAAGCGATACCGCCAACCACCTTGATGACAGCCGGTAGCAAGGCCGCATCAATGGGCCGCCGCCTATCAGGCGGCGTTGGCACCATGCGTGCCCACCCCTTCATTGCCTTAAGCAGAAGCCCGCTCTTTGTCACGTCAGGGACACCCTTGATTTTATTAAAGAACGAAAAACCAGCTAAGTACCGGGACACCACCACTCTGGACCTACCCGTAACAAACAGCTGCCAAATAAAAGAAAGCATCATCCGATGCCCGCTCTTACCTTGTTGACTTCGTCCTCGGACAAACTCCTCCCACTCGCTCCAAGCTTGTCCGTAAGCCTTGAGCGTGTTCGGAGCCACTGACCGCATCGCTAGACCCTCCAGTCCGGCCCGATCACCAGCCAGACATAACCGGGACATTGAAACCCTTGTTCATCGGCCTCGGGTGCCAACAAACGAAATCTCTCCCACTGACCTCGTGACAGCGCGTCGGCAATTCCGTTCTCCAGACCAGGCACATGCTGCGCGCGGAACCACACATTCCTATGCAAGCATGTCAGCAGCAACCGCCCCAGCACCCTCAGGACCACCAGCGACTTCGCCCTCTGGTTATTGATCGCATGCACCACGCCCAGATTGTCACATCTAAACAAGATGCTGTGATGAGCCAGACGATCGCCCCAAACCTCCAGCGCCACCATAATGGGGAAAAGCTCCAGCAGCAAAAGGTCCTTAGTTAAACCCTCGCGATGCCATTCCTCCGGCCACGAGGCCACGCACCAAGATCCCTCAAGGTAGCAACCGAACCCAGAGGAACCCGCCGCGTCGGTAAACAGCTGCAGCCAAGCGCTGTCGACCGTTGGCGCCTGCCAGGTACGCACCCCATTGAAACCCCCCAGGAACGAGGCCCATACGGCCAAATCCCTCTTAATCTCGGAGGACAAGCGGATGAAATGATGCGGCCTGGCACACCCCGCAGTCGCCCTCTCCAGCTTCCGGCAGAAAACCCTGCCCATCGGGATTACCCGACAGGCAAAGTTCAAAAGGCCCAGCAAGGACTGCGCCTGCCGCAGCGTGACCTTGTGCGACCTTACGAACTGGCAGATAGCTTCGCGGAGCTTCGCAACCTTGGCCTGAGGCAGGCGACACGACCCCGCTACCGTGTCGATTTCGATGCCCAAGAATGACAGACAGGAAACCGGCCCCTCCATTTTATCTCTCGGCCACAGGAACGCCAAAGTGAAAAAACAGAGCTCGGATGCTGAACAGCAAGTCGCCGCAGCGTGGCGAATTCACCGGACCCACACACAGGAAGTCATCGAGGTAATGTGCGACTCCATGACCCCCTGACGAAGACTCCACGCACCAATGTAAAAATGTGCTAAAACGTTCAAAAAACGAGCAGGAAACGGAACATCCCATCGGCAAACATTTGTCGATGAAATACTCCGCTCCAATCCGAAAACCCATAAAACGGAATGAGTCCGGATGCAACGGTAGCAACCCAAACGCGGATTCCACATCGATCTTAGCCATCAGGGCCCCAGGGCCGTAACTACGGACCAACTCTAGCGCCTCATCAAACGACTGGTACACCACCGAGCAATGAGCCGGTGGTATCGCGTCGTTGACCGACGACCCCGACGGGTAAGAAAGATGCTGAATGAGCCGAAAAGCACCTGGAGTCTTCTTGGGAACTACTCCCACTGGGGAGATGACCAAGTCATCCAACGGGGGTGAGCTAAACGGTCCCTCCATCCTACCCAGGCGTAACTCCTTATCAACTTTCTCTCGCAGAACCGACGGCAAGGCGCGAGCAGACTGGAGGTTCCGGTGAGCCCGGACCGAAACCTCGCTCGCAACAGGCAAGCAAAAACCAAACTGAAAACCCTGAAACAAAAACTGAGCGTCTGCACTATTTGGTTACCAATCCAACCATTTGGCCATTGCATCCAAATTAATTGGCGTTGGTGCCCTGCGTAGCGCTCCCGCTCGCGCCGGGTCTTGCGTAACTTTGCTTACCCCGCGCACCCTGGCGACTGCCTTTAAAACAGGTAGAGGCTGGGTGGGAGCCGCCACATTGCAAGCACAAATGTCGAAACCGACACTGCTTGCCGAAGGAACAGGACGCATTGTTAAATGCGAAGCACTTCCCTTTCGCGGCGGCCTGCCCCCCCCACGGACGGCCAATCTACCTGTCTTGCCCGATCCGCCGTCCACGCCGGTCCCTTGGGCGGACGACCCTGCGTGGGGCCCGTCCGCCCCCGGATTCCGGGGCTCCCTAGCGGGTTGAGAAGTCCGGGTGACCTGGAGCCAGACTTCCACGTCCTTGCAACCAAAGTCAATCACCTGCAAGCAGTCCTGTTTCTCCCGGAATTTCTCGTCATACATCCGCCATTCGATGCCTGACGATGTGCGCTGCATATCGTGTATTAAGTGCAGGTATCTAATAGTGATGAGCGGGTTCGGTTCCTCGGAATCCGAACCCCCCCGAACTTCAGCCTTTTTACACGGATCCGAGGCAGACTCGGATCTTCCCGCCTTGCTCGGCTAACCCGAGCGTGCCCGAACGTCATCATCCCGCTGTCGGATTCTCGCGAGGCTCGGATTCTATCGCGAGACTCGGATTCTATATAAGGAGCCGCGCGTCGCCGCCATTTTCACACGTGCATTGAGATTCATAGGGAGAGGACGTGGCTGGCGTCCTCTCCATTTAGATTAGAAGAGAGAGAGTGAGAGTGAGACACTTGATTTACTGGAGCTTAGGAGTACTCAGAGAGTGCAGAGTTTACTAGTGACTGACCAGTGACCACCAGTGCAGTTTTATTATATTATTATTTAATATAATCCGTTCTCTGCCTGAAAAAAAACGATACACAGTGACACAGTAACAGTATACCATATCTGTGCTCAGCCTCAGTGTGCTGCATCATCTATGTATATCTGACTGTGCTGAGTGCTCAGTGCTCACACAGCTTAATTGTGGGGGAGACTGGGGAGCAGTAGCAGGAGTACATATTATTTAACAGTGCACACTTTTGCTGCCAGAGTGCCACTGCCAGTGTGACTGACCAGTGACCACTGTCTGACCACCAGTATATTGTGATTGTCTGCCTGAAAAAGTTAAACACTCGTCGTGTGGTGTTTTTATTCTATAAACGCATTCTGCTGACAGTGTCCAGCAGGTCCGTCATTAATTATATAATATATACCTGTCCGGCTGCAGTAGTGATATATATATATATATATTTTTTATATCATTATCATTAAGTCTATATTAGCAGCAGACGCAGTACGGTAGTCCACGGCTGTAGCTACCTCTGTGTCGGCAGTCGCTCGTCCATCCATAATTGTATACCACCTACCTGTGGTGTTTTTTTTTTTTCTATCTTCTTGATACTAGTAGCTTACTTTAGGAGTCTGCAGTGCTGACAGTGTCCAGCAGGTCCGTCATTATAATATATACCTGTCCGGCTGCAGTAGTGATATATATATATTTTTTATATCATTATCATCCAGTCTATATTAGCAGCAGATGCAGTACGGTAGTCCACGGCTGTAGCTACCTCTGTGTCGGCAGTCGCTCGTCCATCCATAATTGTATACCACCTACCTGTGGTGTTTTTTTTTTTTCTATCTTCTTGATACTACTAGTAGCTTACTTTAGGTGTCTGCAGTGCTGCTGACAGTGTCCAGCAGGTCCGTCATTATATAATATATACCTGTCCGGCTGCAGTAGTGATATATATATATTTTTTATATCATTATCATCCAGTCTATATTAGCAGCAGACGCAGTACGGTAGTCCACGGCTGTAGCTACCTCTGTGTCGGCAGTCGCTCGTCCATCCATAATTGTATACCACCTACCTGTTGTGTTTTTTTTTTTCTTCTATCTTCTTGATACTAGTAGCTTACTTTAGGAGTCTGCAGTGCTGACAGTGTCCAGCAGGTCCGTCATTATATAATATATACCTGTCCGGCTGCAGTAGTGATATATATATATTTTTTATATCATTATCATCCAGTCTATATTAGCAGCAGACGCAGTACGGTAGTCCACGGCTGTAGCTACCTCTGTGTCGGCAGTCGCTCGTCCATCCATAAGTATACTAGTATCCATCCATCTCCATTGTTTACCTGAGGTGCCTTTTAGTTGTGCCTATTAAAATATGGAGAACAAAAATGTTGAGGTTCCAAAAATAGGGAAAGATCAAGATCGACTTCCACCTCGTGCTGAAGCTGCTGCCACTAGTCATGGCCGAGACGATGAAATGCCAACAACGTCGTCTGCCAAGGCCGATGCCCAATGTCATAGTACAGAGCATGTAAAATCCAAAACACCAAATATCAGTAAAAAAAGGACTCAAAAATCTAAAATAAAATTGTCGGAGGAGAAGCGTAAACTTGCCAATATGCCATTTACCACAGGGAGTGGCAAGGAACGGCTGAGGCCCTGGCCTATGTTCATGGCTAGTGGTTCAGCTTCACATGAGGATGGAAGCACTCAGCCTCTCGCTAGAAAAATGAAAAGACTTAAGCTGGCAAAAGCACAGCAAAGAACTGTGCGTTCTTCGAAATCACAAATCCACAAGGAGAGTCCAATTGTGTCGTTTGCGATGCCTGACCTTCCCAACACTGGACGTGAAGAGCATGCGCCTTCCACCATTTGCACGCCCCCTGCAAGTGCTGGAAGGAGCACCCGCAGTCCAGTTCCTGATAGTCAGATTGAAGATGTCAGTGTTGAAGTACACCAGGATGAGGAGGATATGGGTGTTGCTGGCGCTGGGGAGGAAATTGACCAGGAGGATTCTGATGGTGAGGTGGTTTGTTTAAGTCAGGCACCCGGGGAGACACCTGTTGTCCGTGGGAGGAATAGGGCCATTGACATGCCTGGTGAAAATACCAAAAAAATCAGCTCTTCGGTGTGGAAGTATTTCAACAGAAATGCGGACAGCATTTGTCAAGCCGTGTGTTGCCTTTATCAAGCTGTAATAAGTAGGGGTAAGGACGTTAACCACCTCGGAACATCCTCCCTTATACGTCACCTGCAGCGCATTCATCATAAGTCAGTGACAAGTTCAAAAACTTTGGGCGACAGCGGAAGCAGTCCACTGACCAGTAAATCCCTTCCTCTTGTAACCAAGCTCACGCAAACCACCCCACCAACTCCCTCAGTGTCAATTTCCTCCTTCCCCAGGAATGCCAATAGTCCTGCAGGCCATGTCACTGGCAATTCTGACGAGTCCTCTCCTGCCTGGGATTCCTCCGATGCATCCTTGCGTGTAACGCCTACTGCTGCTGGCGCTGCTGTTGTTGCTGCTGGGAGTCGATGGTCATCCCAGAGGGGAAGTCGTACTCGTAAGACCACTTTTACTACTTCCACCAAGCAATTGACTGTCCAACAGTCCTTTGCGAGGAAGATGAAATATCACAGCAGTCATCCTGCTGCAAAGCGGATAACTGAGGCCTTGGCATCCTGGGCGGTGAAAAACGTGGTTCCGGTATCCATCATTACTGCAGAGCCAACTAGAGACTTGTTGGAGGTACTGTGTCCCCGGTACCAAATACCATCTAGGTTCCATTTCTCTAGGCAGGCGATACCGAAAATGTACACAGACCTCAGAAAAAGACTCACCAGTGTCCTAAAAAATGCAGTTGTACCCAATGTCCACTTAACCACGGACATGTGGACAAGTGGAGCAGGGCAGGCTGAGGACTATATGACTGTGACAGCCCACTGGGTAGATGTATGGACTCCCGCCGCAAGAACAGCAGCGGCGGCACCAGTAGCAGCATCTCGCAAACGCCAACTCTTTCCTATGCAGGCTACGCTTTGTATCACCGCTTTCCAGAATACGCACACAGCTAAAAACCTCTTACGGCAACTGAGGAAGATCATCGCAGAATGGCTTACCCCAATTGGACTCTCCTGTGGATTTGTGGCATCGGACAACGCCAGCAATATTGTGTGTGCATTAAATCTGGGCAAATTCCAGCACGTCCCATGTTTTGCACATACCTTGAATTTGGTGGTGCAGAATTATTTAAAAAACGAGAGGGGCGTGCAAGAGATGCTGTCGGTGGCCAGAAGAATTGCGGGACACTTTCGGCGTACAGGCACCACGTACAGAGGACTGGAGCACCACCAAAAACGCCTGAACCTGCCCTGCCATCATCTGAAGCAAGAAGTGGTAACGAGGTGGAATTCAACCCTCTATATGCTTCAGAGGTTGGAGGAGCAGCAAAAGGCCATTCAAGCCTATACAACTGAGCACGATATAGGAGGTGGAATGCACCTGTCTCAAGCGCAGTGGAGAATGATTTCAACGTTGTGCAAGGTTCTGCAACCTTTTGAACTTGCCACACGTGAAGTCAGTTCAGACACTGCCAGCCTGAGTCAGGTCATTCCCCTCATCAGGCTTTTGCAGAAGAAGCTGGAGACATTGAAGGAGGAGCTAACACAGAGCGATTCCGCTAGGCATGTGGGACTTGTGGATGGAGCCCTTAATTCGCTTAACAAGGATTCACGGGTGGTCAATCTGTTGAAATCAGAGCACTACATTTTGGCCGCCGTGCTCGATCCTAGATTTAAAACCTACCTTGGATCTCTCTTTCCGGCAGACACAAGTCTGCTGGGGTTCAAAGAACTGCTGGTGACAAAATTGTCAAGTCAAGCGGAACGCGACCTGTCAACATCTCCTCCTTCACATTCTCCCGCAACTGGGGGTGCGAGGAAAAGGCTCAGAATTCCGAGCCCACCCGCTGGCGGTGATGCAGGGCAGTCTGGAGCGACTGCTGATGCTGACATCTGGTCCGGACTGAAGGACCTGACAACGATTACGGACATGTCGTCTACTGTCACTGCATATGATTCTCTCCCCATTAAAAGAATGGTGGAGGATTATATGAGTGACCGCATCCAAGTAGGCACGTCAGACAGTCCGTACTTAAACTGGCAGGAAAAAGAGGCAATTTGGAGGCCCTTGCACAAACTGGCTTTATTCTACCTAAGTTGCCTCCCACAAGTGTGTACTCCGAAAGAGTGTTTAGTGCCGCCGCTCACCTTGTCAGCAATCGGCGTACGAGGTTACATCCAGAAAATGTGGAGAAGATGATGTTCATTAAAATGAATTATAATCAATTCCTCCGTGGAGACATTCACCAGCAGCAATTGCCTCCACAAAGTACACAGGGAGCTGAGATGGTGGATTCCAGTGGGGACGAATTGATAATCTGTTAGGAGGGGGATGTACACGGTGATATATCGGAGGATGATGATGAGGTGGACATCTTGCCTCTGTAGAGCCAGTTTGTGCAAGGAGAGATTAATTGCTTCTTTTTTGGTGGGGGTCCAAACCAACCCGTCATTTCAGTCACAGTCGTGTGGCAGACCCTGTCACTGAAATGATGGGTTGGTTAAAGTGTGCATGTCCTGTTTATACAACATAAGGGTGGGTGGGAGGGCCCAAGGACAATTCCATCTTGCACCTCTTTTTTCTTTAATTTTTCTTTGCGTCATGTGCTGTTTGGGGGTGTTTTTTGGAAGGGCCATCCTGCGTGACACTGCAGTGCCACTCCTAGATGGGCCAGGTGTTTGTGTCGGCCACTAGGGTCGCTTAGCTTAGTCACACAGCTACCTCATTGCACCTCTTTTTTTTCTTCTTTGCGTCATGTGCTGTTTGGGGACTAGTTTTTTGAAGGGCCATCCTGCGTGACACTGCAGTGCCACTCCTAGATGGGCCAGGTGTTTGTGTCGGCCACTTGGGTCGCTTATCTTAGTCACACAGCTACCTCATTGCGGCTCTTTTTTTTCTTCTTTGCGTCATGTGCTGTTTGGGGAGTGTTTTTTGGAAGGGCCATCCTGCGTGACACTGCAGTGCCACTCCTAGATGGGCCAGGTGTTTGTGTCGGCCACTTGGGTCGCTTATCTTACTCACACAGCTACCTAATTGCGCCTCTTTTTTTCTTTGCGTCATGTGCTGTTTGGGGAGTGTTTTTTGGAAGGGCCATCCTGCGTGACACTGCAGTGCCACTCCTAGATGGGCCAGGTGTTTGTGTCGGCCACTTGGGTCGCTTATCTTACTCACACAGCTACCTAATTGCGCCTCTTTTTTTCTTTGCGTCATGTGCTGTTTGGGGAGTGTTTTTTGGAAGGGCCATCCTGCGTGACACTGCAGTGCCACTCCTAGATGTGCCAGGTGTTTGTGTCGGCCACTTGGGTCGCTTATCTTACTCACACAGCTACCTCATTGCGCCTCTTTTTTTCTTTGCATCATGTGCTGTTTGGGGAGTGTTTTTTGAAAGGGCCATCCTGCGTGACACTGCAGTGCCACTCCTAGATGGGCCAGGTGTTTGTGTCGGCCACTTGGGTCGCTGAGCTTAGTCATCCAGCGACCTCGGTGCAAATTTTAGGACTAAAAATAATATTGTGAGGTGTGAGGTGTTCAGAATAGACTGAAAATGAGTGGAAATAATGGTTATTGAGGTTAATAATACTTTGGGATCAAAATGACCCCCAAATTCTATGATTTAAGCTGTTTTTTAGGGTTTTTTGAAAAAAAAAAAAAAACTGAATCCAAAACACACCCGAATCCGACAAAAAAAATTCTGTGAGGTTTTGCCAAAACGCGTTCGAACCCAAAACACGGCCGCGGAACCGAACCCAAAACCAAAACACAAAACCCGAAAAATTTCCGGTGCTCATCACTAGTATCTAATGACGTTCATATGTTCGTCAGGCCTATCTTCTAGGTAACAAGCCGCAAAGACGCAAAAACCGGCCAGTTGTCGAAGGTACGGAAAGCCTCAGCCCCGATGCCCTTCTTAGCTGTCGCTGACTTGTAGTCCTTCTTTGCGTCCTTCGTCAGGACGAACATATCAACGTAATCGCCCCTGCAGATCTTCCTACGGCAGCTATCCCGCAACCCCCGCAGCACGGCCGTGTAATCGCAGTGGACTACCCCAGGCAAATCGCGGCGCTTCTTGGCCCTGCGAGCCTCCTCGCTAAGCCGCTTACGTCTCTTCCGCCTCTCCTGCTGCCCCGCCGCCCTCTTGGCGCATTTTGTCACGCGCTTTTTCGCCCTAGTTGTGCTACTGACTTCGGACGCCGGCGACGACAGGGAAGAAGAAGAGGAAGAACTGATAGAACTGGAGCGCGTGCTGGATCCCGACGCCGACTGCTCAACCTCACCTGATGCTGTCGACTGCGTGTGGAAACTGCGAAATCCTCCTCGTCGCTCCCAACCACCTCAACTTCACCACGATCACCTGAAGAAGAAGACGGAGCAAAGGACCCAGAAACCACTCGGGGCGCATGCCTAGCACTCCGGGGTGTAGGCGTCCCCACCTTGCGCCCCCGCTCGTCCCGCACGGGACGGCATCCCAGCTGCGCCGCGGCCGCCCCCAGATCACGGCAAGCGCGAGCAATTCGCTGAGCCGCCGACCCCGGCCGCGCACTGGACACGCTCTCTACCGCGCGCGTGCCGGAACGCCTCGCCGCCCCCGGGGATGCGGCAGCGGCCAGCGGGCCCAATGCCGCCACCACCGTTGACAGGGCCGACGCCAACTTTCCGGAGGGGTCCTGACCTCCCCAAAAATCACTGCCGGCACCCGCGGGAGCCCCCGCAGATGCCGGCGCGTGCCTCCCTGCCCGGCGCCCGGCAGGCGCCAACAGGGGGCCCGATGTCCGAAGAACCGACTGGCCCGCTGGGGAACCGGTGGCGCCCCTGACCACAAGCGGCGCGGTCCCCCACCAGTCACTGCTCCCAAATTGTGCCTGCCGTCCGTCGCCAGCGCTGCTCCCGCCGCTATCGGCCCCCCCGCGCGCTCCCTCCGCCCGCAGGGAGGGCGCCTCGGCGGGACTCCATGCTGCCCTGCTCAGCCCCGCTACGTCCCCCCCGCCGCCGCTCCCCGCCAGACTCCGGCTGCAAGGGAGGCAGCAGGGGAGATAAGGACACCAGTGGCGCCGCTGCGCTCACCCGTGCGTGAACGGCGCCACCCTGTGCGCGCGGCCCGCCGCTTCCCGCCACTAACCCTCCACTACTGGGCCCCACTGAGAGGATCGTCGGACGAGACCCCGCGACAGGCCTCGTCCGACTCGCCACCGCCGTCCGCCCCCCTCGCCCGGCACCACCTCGCGGCCGCGACAAGGGGGAAGAGAGGGGAGACGAAACGGCAGCCTCCGTCGGCCACCCAACTTGGCCCGCGGGCGCCCGAATGCAGCACCGGAGCTGCCAACACTGCACCCGGAGGTGAGGGCCGATGCCCGGCCACCTCCGGGCGTCCTGCTTGTGCCCCCAGCCCTCCCCGCCGCCCGCGCCCGGCCGGTAAGACCGGACCGGAAACCAGCAAGGAGACCCGAGTCCGCCGCGCCCCGTCCGCACCGGCACCCGCGTCGGCCCCGGAAGACGGGTAGCCGGCAACAGGGCCAGCCAGCCCATCCTCGGGCCCAGCCTCACCGCCAGATGAGCGGTAGCGAGCTGGGGTCCCGGCGGCACGGCGAGGGCGAGAGGCAGCCATCCCAAGCAGAGTGTGATTGAAGGAGGGTGGCAAGAAACACAAAGTAATGCAAAGCTAGTAAAACAAGCTAACAGTCTAGTGAATCTGCAAGAAAGACCAAGCTGGCCTAGCAGTCCCTATATATACTGAACCCTCCCCTCTCTACCATGGGCTGTACTTTTCCTCACAGTTAGGTCCACCCCTCACAGGAGGTTTAACTCTCTCTATTCCTATGCAGTCATTTCGCTCTCCATAGATTTATTTCACCGTGTGTACACACCTTTAGATTTGGGTGGGGTGTGTTCAAACTGAAATCTAAATTGCAGTGTAAACATAAAGCAGCCAGTATTTACCCTGCACAGAAACAAAATAACCCACCCAAATCTAGCTCTCTCTGCAAATGTTATATCTGACCCCCTGCAGTGCACGTGGGCCCTCATTCCGAGTTGATCGCTAGCTGCCGTTGTTCGCAGCACAGCGATCAGGTTAAAAATCGTACGGGCCGCAGTACGCACGCGCGAAGTACTTTCACACAAAACTATGCAGTTTTACACAAGGGTGAGCGACGCTTTTCTGTCGCTCTGTTGATCGGTGAGTGATTGACAGGAAGTGGGTGTTTCTGGTTGGCAACTGACGGTTTTCCAGGAGTGTGCTAAAAAACGCAGGCGTGTCAGGTAAAAACGCAGGCAAGCTTGGGGAAACGGGGGAGTGGCTGGCCGAACGCAGGGCGTGTTTGTGACGTCAAAGCAGGAACTAAACTGACTAAAGTGATCGCAAGGTAGGAGCAGGTTTGGAGCTGCTCAGAAACTGCATAAAAAATTTTACGAGCAGTTTTGCTAACCTTTCGTTCGCACTTCTGCTAAGCTAAGATACACTCCCAGAGGGCGGCGGCCTAGCGTTTGCACTGCTGCTAAAAGCAGCTAGCGAGCGATCAACTCGGAATGTGGGCCATGGTTTTGCCCAACTGCTAAAAAATTTGCAGCTGCAATCAACTCTGAATTACCCCTTGGACACCAATGCTTTTTATACCACATTCATGCACTTAACTTGAGAGCTTGTTGTTATTCTTTATTAAATAACACATTTCAGTATACTGCCATACCCAAGATTCAAACCTATAACCTGTTGAATTCTAATCAAACACCATAATTATTGAGCTATTTGATCCTTCATAAAAACTATGAACACTATATGAAGCTACTGGTACTTTGTAAAAAAATAATAATAAGCATTGCAATTGAGCAGATCTATGCAGTGTGCAGCGACATATTCAATATCTTGGAGCCACACACTACATAGATCTGCTTAGCCGCAATGCTGATCCTTTTTCCACAAAGTACAAGGTAAGCTTCATATACACTGCTCAAAAAATAAAGGGAACACTAAAATAACACAACCTAGATCTGAATGAATGAAATATTCTTATTAAATACTTTGTTCTTTACATAGTTGAATGTGCTGACAACAAAATCACACAAAAATTATCAATGGAAATCAAATTTATTAACCCATGGAGGTCTGGATTTGGAGTCACACTCAAAATTAAAGTGGAAAAACACACTACAGACTGATCCAACTTTGATGTAATGTCCTTAAAACAAGTCAAAATGAGGCTCAGTAGTGTGTGTGGCCTCCACGTGCCTGTATGACCTCCCTACAACGCCTGGGCATGCTCCTGATGAGGTGGCGGATGGTCTCCTGAGGGATCTCCTCCCAGACCTGGACTAAAGCATCCGCCAACTCCTGGACAGTCTGTGGTGCAACATGGCGTTGGTGGATGGAGCGAGACATGATGTCCCAGATATGCTCAATTGGATTCAGGTCTGGGGAACAGGCGGGCCAGTCCATAGCATCAATGCCTTCATCTTGCAGGAACTGCTGACACACTCCAGCCAAATGAGGTCTAGCATTGTCTAGCATTAGGAGGAACCCAGGGCCAACCGCACCAGCATATGGTCTCACAAGGGGTCTGAGGATCTCATCTCGGTACCTAATGGCAGTCAGGCTACCTCTGGCGAGCATATGGAGGGCTGTGCGGCCTCCCAAAGAAATGCCACCCCACACCATTACTGACCCACTGCCAAACCGGTCATGCTGGAGGATGTTGCAGGCAGCAGAACGTTCTCCTTGGCGTCTCCAGACTCTGTCACATCTGTCACATGTGCTCAATGAGAACCTGCCCTGCATCTGTGAAGAGCACAGGGCACCAGTGGCGAATTTGCCAAACATGGTGTGCTCTGGCAAATGCCAAACGTCCTGCACGGTGTTGGGCTGTAAGCATAACCCCCACCTGTGGACGTCAGGCCCTCATACCACCCTCATGGAGTCTGTTTCTAATCATGCTGGAGGTCATTTTGCAGGGCTCTGGCAGTGCTCCTTCTGTTCCTCCTTGCACAAAGGCGGAGGTAGCGGTCCTGCTGCTGGGTTGTTGCCCTCCTACGGCCTCCTCCACATCTCCTGATGTACTGGCCTGTCTCCTGGTAGCGCCTCCATGCTCTGGACACTACGCTGACAGACACAGCAAACCTTCTTGCCACAGCTCGCATTGATGTGCCATCCTGGATGAGCTGCACTACCTGAGCCACTTGTGTGGGTTGTAGACTCCGTCTCATGCTACCACTAGAGTGAAAGCACCGCCAGCTTTCAAAAGTGACCAAAACATCAGCCAGAAAGCATAGGAGCTGAGAAGTGGTCTGTGGTCACCACCTGCAGAACAACTCCTTTATTGGGGGTGTCTTGCTAATTGCCTATAATTTCCACCTGTTGTCTATTCCATTTGCACAACAGCATGTGAAATTGATTGTCAATCAGTGTTGCTTCCTAAGTGGACAGTTTGATTTCACAGAAGTGTGATTGACTTGGAGTTACATTGTGTTGTTTAAGTGTTCCCTTTATTTTTTTGAGCAGTGTAGTTAGAATTCTCTACCTTAAAATTATCTACCTTTCTATGCAAGAGCAGATAGCTCAATGAATAGATTGTCTGACTGCAATGCCACAGGCAATGGGTTCAAATCCCGGGTATGTCAGCATCTTGAAATGTAATAAAGGACAGTGTGACTGAATAACAAAGAAATGTCAAGTTGAGTTCATGAATGTTGTATAGGTATTAGCGACAGAAGGGGTCAGGGTAGGATTCAGCGGTGGTCAGGAGATGCTGGTCATCAAAAATGGGGGAAGCTGCAAGTGAAAGTAATTAAAACAGATAATTGACAAGTACCGCCAACAGCTCCCCCTACTCTGCAACGCTATGTGCGTTGCCCCCTCCGCACACAGCTAGTAACGGTGCTCTCACAGGGGAATAATGTACAGCGATAGTGAGTGAAGTAAAACTATATGCTGTCAGGAGTCAGGACCAGGGCCGTAGCAATGCACTAGGCCCCCTACTAGACCCCCCTACTCATCCTCCAGCGGTAGGAATGGGGGGTGCTACCAGTGGCAGCTTTGATGTCTCGTGGGCGGTAGGGTGTGTTCTATCTTCTGCTCAGCAAGTAGGACCTGGAGCAGTAAATTCTGCTAATTACTCCTTTACTGCACAGATGGGGCTAAACTGTAGAAGGGGACATTGGGCTGAATGAAGAAGCCTTGGTACATGACTTCCAGTGTGGTAGGGGGTGTTTAATACGTAGGGGAGGGGTGGATAGTGGAGTGGGCTTAATATTCATAATTTTCCGGTGGGAGGGCAGCTTGCTTGACTGCAGGTATCTCAAGTTCCTGAAAATATATTTCTTAGCTTTGAATGGTATAAAAGACTAGAGAGTCCCACCTTTCATGAGGTTCTGGGGACTTGGGGATCAGAGTTCAGGAGCCAGAGCAATTCACGAACGGAAATCTAAAACTGCATATTAGGTGTGCGGAGCTGGAGCAGGGACCAACTGCTTGAAGGCTGATAACTCTGGTTCTTGGCATAGTAGAGACAAGCTGCCAGTGTCCACCAAAAGCGGAGAGTCACAGCTTTCGGATTATACCCTCTGAAAAACTCTAAGTCAGACAGAACTTGAGATATCTGGCTGGGAAGAGCAATTAACAGGCTTGGATGGGGACCACTGCTTTCAAGTAGGATATCTCCGGTTGCCCAGGGCCGATTTTCAAAAATCTGGTACCACTGGAAAGAGGAGACCCTCAGCTATCAGCCTAGGGCCCTTAAACTCCTGGGGACCTTGGGCAAGAGCCCATTGAGCTCATACAAAAAGACAGCCCTGGTCAGGACCATATAACACCTATTGCTACACCGTTTTAACCAATGTTAATTCATCTCATTTCTTTATATTGATTTTGGGGATGAGCACAAATTATTGTTGTCTATAATAGCTAGAGATGAGCGGGTTCGGTTCTCCGAGAATCGAACCCCCCCGAACTCCACGTGGTTTACACATGTCCGAGGCAGACTCGGTTCTTCCTGCCTGACTCGGAAAACCCGAACGAGGCAAAACGGCATCATCCTGCTGTTGGATTCTCGCGAGATTCGGATTCCATATAAAGAGCCGCGCGCCGCCGCCATTTTCACTCGTGCATTGTAGAGAGAGCGGAGAGGACGTGGCTACGTTCTCTCAGTGGAAATCTCCATATCAGTGCTCAATATCAGTTCTTACTTATTGCTGCTCAGTAATACTAGTAGTGTGTATCTCCTGCTCAGTGTCAGTTCTCAGTTAGTATCCTCATCAGTGCTCAGTATCACTGCTCATTGTCTTGTGCCGCATTGTGGTGCTCAGTATACTACAGTACATTACTAATAGTAATAGTCCAGTGCTGCATCTTGCTGCTGTAGGGTGCTGTGGTAGTGTCCTGTCACTGTGCATAGGTCATGATCATTCCAGTCACAGTGGTATCTGGTATCTATCTATTAGTGGTATCTAATTCCAGACATTACCACCGTCTAATTCCAGATATATTACTGGCATATAATTCCACACATTAAAAAATGGAGAACAAAAATGTGGAGGGTAAAATAGGGAAAGATTAAGATCCACTTCCACCTCGTGCTGAAGCTGCTGCCACTAGTCATGGCAGAGATGATGAAATGCCATCAACGTCGTCTGCCAAGGCCGATGCCCAATGTCATAGTAGAGAGCATGTAAAATCCAAAAAGCAAAAGTTCAGTAAATTGACCCAAAAATCTAAATTAAAATCGTCTGAGGAGAAGCGTAAACTTGCCAATATGCCATTTACGACACAGAGTGGCAAGGAACGGCTGAAGCCCTGGCCTATGTTCATGGCTAGTGGTTCAGCTTCACATGAGGATGGAAGCACTCATCCTCCCGCAAGAAAAATTAAAAGAGTTAAGCTAGCAAAAGCACAGCAAAGAATTGTGCGTTCTAAATCACAAATCCCCAAGGAGAGTCCAAATGTGTCGGCAGATGCGATGCCTGACCTTCCCAACACTGGACGGGAAGAGGTGGCGCCTTCCACCATTTGCACGCCCCCTGCAAGTGCTGGAAGGAGCACCCACAGTCCAGTTCCTGATAGTCAAATTGAAGATGTCACTGTTGAAGTACACAAGGATGAGGATATGGGTGTTGCTGGCGCTGAGGAAGAAATTGACGAGGAGGATTCTGATGGTGAGGTGGTTTGTTTAAGTCAGGCGCCCGGGGAGACACCTGTTGTCCGTGGGATGAATAAGGCCATTGACATGCCTGGTCAAAATACAAAAAAAAAAAAATCACCTCTTCGGTGTGGAATTACTTCAACAGAAATGCAGACAACCAGTGTCAAGCCGTGTGTTGCCTTTGTCAAGCTGTAATAAGTAGGGGTAAGGACGTTAACCACCTAGGAACATCCTCCCTTATACGTCACCTGGAGCGCATTCATCAGAAGTCATTGACAAGTTCAAAAACTTTGGGTGACAGCGGAAGCAGTCCACTGACAACTAAATCCCTTCTTCTTCTTGTACCCAAGCTCCTGCAAACCACACCACCACCTCCCTCAATGTCATTTTCCTCCTTAGACAGGAATGCCAATAGTCCTGCAGGCCATGTCACTGGCAAGTCTGATGAGTCCTCTCCTAACTGGGATTCCTCCGATGGATCCTTGAGTGTAACGCCTACTGCTGCTGTTGCTGCTGGCGCTGCTGTTGCTGCTGGGAGTCGATCAACATCCCAGAGGGGAAGTCGGAAGACCACTTGTACTACTTCCAGTAAGCAAATGACTGTCCAACAGTCCTTTGCGAGGAAGATGAAATATCACAGCAGTCATCCTGTTTCAAAGCGGATACCTCAGGCATTGACAACTATGTTGGTGTTAGACATGCGTCCGGTATCCACCGTTAGTTCACAGGGACTTAGAGAATTGCTTGAGGTAGGGTGTCCCCGGTACCAAATACCATCTAGGTTCCACTTCTCTAGACAGGCGATACCGAGAATGTACACAGACGTCAGAAAAAGAGTCACCAGTGTCCTAAAAAATACAGTTGTACCCACTGTCCACTTAACCACGGACATGTGGACAAGTGGAGCAGGAAAGACTAAGTGCTATATGACTGTGACAGCCCACTGGGTAGATGTATTTCCTCCGGCAGCAACAACAGCGGCGGCACAAGTAGCAGCATCTCGCAAACGCCAACTTGTTCTTAGGCAGGCTACGCTTTGTATCACCGCTTTCCATAAGAGGCACACAGGTGACAACCTCTTACGGAAACTGAGGAACATCATCGCAGAATGGCTTACCCCAATTGGACTCTCCTGGGGATTTGTGATATCGGACAACGCCACCAATATTGTGCGTGCATTTCATGTGGGCAAATTCCAGCACGTCCCATGTTTTGCACATACAATTAATTTGGTAGTGCATAATTTTTTGAAAAACGACAAGGGAATGCAGGAGATGCTGTCGGTGGCCCAAAGAATTGCAGGCCACTTTCGGCATTCAGCCATCGCGTGCCGAAGACTGGAGCGCAAGCAAACACTCATGAACATGCCCTGCCATCAGCTGAAGCAAGAGGTGGTAACGAGGTGGAATTCAACCCTCTATATGCTTCAGAGGATGGACGAGCAGCAAAAGGCCATTCAAGCCTATACATCTGCCTACGATATAGGAAAAGGAGGGGGAATGCACCTGACTCAAGCACAGTGGAGAATGATTTCCATGTTGTGCAAGGTTCTCCAACCCTTTGAACTTGCCACACGTGAAGTCAGTTCAGACACTGCCAGACTGAGTCAGGTCATTCCCCTCATCAGGCTTTTGCAGAAGCAGCTGGAGAGATTGAAGGAGGAGCTGAAATGGAGCGATTCCGCTAGGCATGTGGGACTTGTGGATGGAGCCCTTCTTCCAGGATTCACGGGTGGTCAATCTGCTGAAATCAGAGCACTACATTTTGGCCACCGTGCTCGATCCTAGGTTTAAAGCCTACGTTGTATCTCTCTTTCCGGCAGACACAAGTCTGCAGATGTTCAAAGACCTGCTGGTGAGACAATTGTCAAGTCAAGCGGAACGTGACCCGCCAACAGCTCCTCCTTCATTTTCTACCGCCACTGGAGCTGCCAGGAAAAGGATAAAATTCCCAAACCACCTGCTGGCGGTGATGCAGGGCAGTCTGGAGCAAGTGCTGACATCTGGTCCGGACTGAAGGACCTGCCAACGATTACTGACATGTCGTCTACTGTCACTGCATATGATTCTGTCACCACTGAAAGAATGGTGGAGGATTATATGAGTGACAGCAACACTGTAGGCATGTCAGACAGTCCGTACGTATACTGGCAGGAAAAAGAGGCAATTTGGAGGCCCTTGTACAAACTGGCTTTATTTTACCTAAGTTGCCCCCCCTCCAATATGTACTCCGAAAGAGTGTTTAGTGCAGCCGGTCACCTTGTCAGCGATCGGCGTACGAGGTTACTTCCTGAAAATGTGGAGAAGATGATGTTCATCAAAATGAATTATAATAAATTCCTCCGTGGAGACATTTACCATCAATTGCCTCCAGAAAGTACACAGGGACCTGTGATGGTGGATTCCAGTGGGGACGAATTAATACTCTGAGGAAGAGGATGTACACAGTGAAAGGGGTGAGGAATCGGGGGATGAGGATGAGTTGGACATTTTGCCTCTGTACAGCCAGTTTGTGCAAGGAGAGATTGATTGCTTCTTTTTTTGGTGGGGGCCCAAACCAACCAGTCATTTCAGCCACAGTCGTGTGGCAGACCCTGTTGCTGAAATTATGAGTTTGTTAAAGTGTGCATGTCCTGTTTATACAACATAAGGGTGGGTGGGAGGGCCCAAGGACAATTCCATCTTGCACCTCTTTTTTTTATTTATCTTTGCCTCATGTGCTGTTTGGGGATTATTTTTTTAAGTGGCATCCTGGGATTCCTGTCTGACACTGCAGTGCCACTCCTAGATGAGCCAGATGTTTGTGCCACCCACTTGAGTCACTTAGCTTAGTCATCCAGCAACCTCGGTGTAAATTTTGAGACTAAAAATAATATTGTGAGGTGTGAGGTGTTCAGAATAGACTGGAAATGGGTGGAAATTATGGTTATTGAGCTTATAATACTATAGGATCAAGATTACCCCCAAAATCTATGATTTAAGCTGTTTTTGAGGGGTTTTTGAAAAAAAACCACCTGAACCCAAAACGCATCCGATTTCGACAAAAATTCGAAAGGGTGGTTTTGCCAAAACGCGTCCGAATCCAAAATATGACCGCAAAACCGAATCCAAAACCAAAACACAAAACTCGAAAAATGCCCGCTGCACATCTCTAATAATAGCACAATTCTTGTATAGTCTCATATTAAATAATAAATGTCATTTGTCAGAATTTGCCTTAATTTACAGTAATTCAATATAACTCAACATTCCCTTCTCTTTATAACACAAGGATGTTACGTTTCTGAATATGACCTGCAAGTTTGATGTCTTCATGAAAAGCCCGTCACTGAATGTGGCTTGTACAACACAGAAGCTCCATAGCAGTTCTGCACAGGGAGGGCTAGCACATGTGATATTGGGGGTAATTCAGATCTGATCTCAGCAGCAAATTTGTTAGCTAATGGACAAAACCATGTGCACTGCAGGTGGGGCAGATATAACATTTGCAGAGAGCGTTAGATTTGGGTGGGTTATACAGTATTGTGTCTGTGCATGGTAAATACTAGTTGCTTTATTTTTACACTGCAATTTATATTTCAGTTTGAACACACCCCACCCAAATCTAACTCTCTCTGCACGTGTTATATCTGCCCCTGCCCCATCCATGCAGTAGTGATGAGCGGGTTCGGTTTCTCGGAAACCGAACCCCCCCGAACTTCACGCTTTTTACACGGGTCCGAGGCAGACTCGGATCTTCCCGCCTTGCTCGGTTAACCCGAGCGCGCCCGAACGTCATCATCCCACTGTCGGATTCTCGCGAGGCTCGGATTCTATCGCGAGACTCGGATTCTATATAAGGAGCCGCGCGTCGCCGCCATTTTCACACTAGCATTGAGATTGATAGGGAGAGGACGTGGCTGGCGTCCTCTCCGTTTAGAGTAGACTAGAGAGTAGTAGAGATACTTGATTTACTAATTTTGGGGAGCATATTAGGAGTACTACTTGCTGATAGTGTGACCAGTGACCACCAGTTTAATTAATCCGTTCTCTGCCTGAAAAAAAACGATACACAGTGTGACACAGTCACATACCATATCTGTGCACAGCCTCAGTGTGCCCTCAGTGTGCTGCATCATCTATGTAATACTGTATATCTGACTGTGCTGAGTGCTCACTGCTCACACAGCTTAATTGTGGGGGAGACTGGGGAGCAGTTATAGCAGGAGTACATATTTTAACAGTGCACACTTTTGCTGCCAGAGTGCCACTGCCAGTGTGACTGACCAGTGACCACTGACCACCAGTATATTGTGATTGTCTACCTGAAAAAGTTAAACACTCGTCGTGTGGTGTTTTTATTCTATAAACGCATTCTGCTGACAGTGTCCAGCAGGTCCGTCATTATATAATATATACCTGTCCGGCTGCAGTAGTGATATATATATATTTTTTATATCATTATCATCCAGTCTATATTAGCACTGCAGCTGACGCAGTACGGTAGTCCACGGCTGTAGCTACCTCTGTGTCGGCAGTCGCTCGTCCATCCATAATTGTATACCACCTACCTGTGGTGTTTTTTTTTTTTCTATCTTCTTGATACTAGTAGCTTACTTTAGGAGTCTGCAGTGCTGAGCTGACAGTGTCCAGCAGGTCCGTCATTATATAATATATACCTGTCCGGCTGCAGTAGTGATATATATATATTTTTTATATCATTATCATCCAGTCTATATTAGCAGCAGACGCAGTACGGTAGTCCACGACTGTAGCTACCTCTGTGTCGGCAGTCGCTCGTCCATCCATAATTGTATACCACCTACCCGTGGTGTTTTTTTTTTTTTTCTATCTTCTTGATACTAGTAGCTTACTTTAGGAGTCTGCAGTGCTGAGCTGACAGTGTCCAGTAGGTCCGTCATTATATAATATATACCTGTCCGGCTGCAGTAGTGATATATATATATTTTATATCTCATTATCATCCAGTCTATATTAGCAGCAGACGCAGTACGGTAGTCCACAGCTGTAGCTACCTCTGTGTCGGCAGTCGCTCATCCATCCATAATTGTATACCACCTACCTGTGGTGTTTTTTTTTTTTCTATCTTCTTGATACTAGTAGCTTACTTTAGGAGTCTGCAGTGCTGACAGTGTCCAGCAGGTCCGTCATTATATAATATATACCTGTCCGGCTGCAGTAGTGATATATATATATATATTTTATATCATTATCATCCAGTCTATATTAGCAGCAGACGCAGTACGGTAGTCCACGGCTGTAGCTACCTCTGTGTCGGCTGTCGCTCGTCCATCCATAAGTATACTAGTATCCATCTCCATCTCTGAGGTGCCTTTTAGTTGTGCCTATTAAAATATGGAGAACAAAAATGTTGAGGTTCCAAAAATAGGGAAAGATCAAGATCGACTTCCACCTCGTGCTGAAGCTGCTGCCACTAGTCATGGCCGAGACGATGAAATGCCAGCAACGTCGTCTGCCAAGGCCGATGCCCAATGTCATAGTACAGAGCATGTAAAATCCAAAACACCAAATATCAGTAAAAAAAGGACTCAAAAATCTAAAATAAAATTGTCGGAGGAGAAGCGTAAACTTGCCAATATGCCATTTACCACACGGAGTGGCAAGGAACGGCTGAGGCCCTGGCCTATGTTCATGGCTAGTGGTTCAGCTTCACATGAGGATGGAAGCACTCAGCCTCTCGCTAGAAAAATGAAAAGACTCAAGCTGGCAAAAGCACAGCAAAGAACTGTGCGTTCTTCGAAATCACAAATCCACAAGGAGAGTCCAATTGTGTCGTTTGCGATGCCTGACCTTCCCAACACTGGACGAGAAGAGCATGCGCCTTCCACCATTTGCACGCCCCCTGCAAGTGCTGGAAGGAGCACCCGCAGTCCAGTTCCTGATAGTCAGATTGAAGATGTCAGTGTTGAAGTACACCAGGATGAGGAGGATATGGGTGTTGCTGGTGCTGGGGAGGAAATTGACCAGGAGGATTCTGATGGTGAGGTGGTTTGTTTAAGTCAGGCACCCGGGGAGACACCTGTTGTCCGTGGGAGGAATAGGGCCATTGACATGCCTGGTGAAAATACCCAAAAAATCAGCTCTTCGGTGTGGAAGTATTTCAACAGAAATGCGGACAACATTTGTCAAGCCGTGTGTTGCCTTTGTCAAGCTGTAATAAGTAGGGGTAAGGACGTTAACCACCTCGGAACATCCTCCCTTATACGTCACCTGCAGCGCATTCATCATGTCAGTGACAAGTTCAAAAACTTTGGGCGACAGCGGAAGCAGTCCACTGACCAGTAAATCCCTTCCTCTTGTAACCAAGCTCACGCAAACCACCCCACCAACTCCCTCAGTGTCAATTTCCTCCTTCCCCAGGAATGCCAATAGTCCTGCAGGCCATGTCACTGCCACTGGCAATTCTGACGAGTCCTCTCCTGCCTGGGATTTCTCCGATGCATCCTTGCGTGTAACGCCTACTGCTGCTGGCGCTGCTGTTGTTGCTGCTGGGAGTCGATGGTCATCCCAGAGGGGAAGTCGTACTCGTAAGACCACTTGTACTACTTCCACCAAGCAATTGACTGTCCAACAGTCCTTTGCAAGGAAGATGAAATATCACAGCAGTCATCCTGCTGCAAAGCGGATAACTGAGGCCTTGGCATCCTGGGCGGTGAGAAACGTGGTTCCGGTATCCATCATTATTGCAGAGGCAACTAGAGACTTGTTGGAGGTACTGTGTCCCCGGTACCAAATACCATCTAGGTTCCATTTCTCTAGGCAGGTGATACCGAAAATGTACACAGACCTCAGAAAAAGACTCACCAGTGTCCTAAAAAATGCAGTTGTACCCAATGTCCACTTAACCACGGACATGTGGACAAGTGGAGCAGGGCAGGCTCAGGACTATATGACTGTGACAGCCCACTGGGTAGATGTATGGACTCCCGCCGCAAGAACAGCAGCGGCGGCACCAGTAGCAGCATCTCGCAAACGCCAACTCTTTCCTAGGCAGGCTACGCTTTGTATCACCGCTTTCCAGAATACGCACACAGCTAAAAACCTCTTACGGCAACTGAGGAAGATCATCGCAGAATGGCTTACCCCAATTGGACCCTCCTGTGGATTTGTGGCATCGGACAACGCCAGCAATATTGTGTGTGCATTAAATCTGGGCAAATTCCAGCACGTCCCATGTTTTGCACATACCTTGAATTTGGTGGTGCAGAATTATTTAAAAAACGAGAGGGGCGTGCAAGAGATGCTGTCGGTGGCCAGAAGAATTGCGGGACACTTTCGGCGTACAGGCACCACGTACAGAAGACTGGAGCACCACCAAAAGCGCCTGAACCTGCCCTGCCATCATCTGAAGCAAGAAGTGGTAACGAGGTGGAATTCAACCCTCTTTATGCTTTAGAGGTTGGAGGAGCAGCAAAAGGCCATTCAAGCCTATACAACTGAGCACGATATAGGAGGTGGAATGCACCTGTCTCAAGCGCAGTGGAGAATGATTTCAACGTTGTGCAAGGTTCTGCAACCTTTTGAACTTGCCACACGTGAGGTCAGTTCAGACACTGCCAGCCTGAGTCAGGTCATTCCCCTCATCAGGCTTTTGCAGAAGAAGCTGGAGACATTGAAGGAGGAGCTAACACAGAGCGATTCCGCTAGGCATGTGGGACTTGTGGATGAAGCCCTTAATTCGCTTAACAAGGATTCACGGGTGGTCAATCTGTTGAAATCAGAGCACTACATTTTGGCCACCGTGCTCGATCCTAGATTTAAAACCTACCTTGGATCTCTCTTTCCGGCAGACACAAGTCTGCTGGGGTTCAAAGAACTGCTGGTGACAAAATTGTCAAGTCAAGCGGAACGCAAGCTGTCAACATCTCCTCCTTCACATTCTCCCGCAACTGGGGGTGCGAGGAAAAGGCTCAGAATTCCGAGCCCACCCGCTGGCGGTGATGCAGGGCAGTCTGGAGAGACTGCTGATGCTGACATCTGGTCCGGACTGAAGGACCTGACAACGATTACGGACATGTCGTCTACTGTCACTGCATATGATTGTCTCCCCATTGAAAGAATGGTGGAGGATTATATGAGTGACCGCATCCAAGTAGGCACGTCAGACAGTCCGTACTTATACTGGCAGGAAAAAGAGGCAATTTGGAGGCTCTTGCACAAACTGGCTTTATTCTACCTAAGTTGCCCTCCCACAAGTGTGTACTCCGAAAGAGTGTTTAGTGCCGCCGCTCACCTTGTCAGCAATCGGCGTACGAGGTTACATCCAGAAAATGTGGAGAAGATGATGTTCATTAAAATGAATTATAATCAATTCCTCCGTGGAGACATTCACCAGCAGCAATTGCCTCCACAAAGTACACAGGGAGCTGAGATGGTGGATTCCAGTGGGGACGAATTGATAATCTGTGAGGAGGGGGATGTACACGGTGATATATCGGAGGATGATGATGAGGTGGACATCTTGCCTCTGTAGAGCCAGTTTGTGCAAGGAGAGATTAATTGCTTCTTTTTTGGTGGGGGTCCAAACCAACCCGTCATTTCAGTCACAGTCGTGTGGCAGACCCTGTCACTGAAATGATGGGTTGGTTAAAGTGTGCATGTCCTGTTTATTTATACAACATAAGGGTGGGTGGGAGGGCCCAAGGACAATTCCATCTTGCACCTCTTTTTTCTTTCATTTTTCTTTGCGTCATGTGCTGTTTGGGGGGTGTTTTTTGGAAGGGCCATCCTGCGTGACACTGCAGTGCCACTCCTAGATGGGCCAGGTGTTTGTGTCGGCCACTAGGGTCGCTTAGCTTACTCACACAGCTACCTCATTGCGCCTCTTTTTTTCTTTGCGTCATGTGCTGTTTGGGGAGGGTTTTTTGGAAGGGACATCCTGCGTGACACTGCAGTGCCACTCCTAGATAGGCCAGGTGTTTGTGTCGGCCACTAGGGTCGCTTAGCTTACTCACACAGCTACCTCATTGCGCCTCTTTTTTTCTTTGCGTCATGTGCTGTTTGGGGAGTGTTTTTTGGAAGGGCCATCCTGCGTGACACTGCAGTGCCACTCCTAGATGGGCCAGGTGTTTGTGTCGGCCACTAGGGTCGCTTAGCTTACTCACACAGCTACCTCATTGCGCCTCTTTTTTTCTTTGCGTCATGTGCTGTTTGGGGAGTGTTTTTTGGAAGGGCCATCCTGCGTGACACTGCAGTGCCACTCCTAGATGGGACAGGTGCTTGTGTCGGCCACTAGGGTCGCTTAGCTTACTCACACAGCTACCTCACTGCGCCTCTTTTTTTCTTTGCGTCATGTGCTGTTTGGGGAGTGTTTTTTGGAAGGGCCATCCTGCGTGACACTGCAGTGCCACTCCTAGATGTGCCAGGTGTTTGTGTCGGCCACTTGGGTCGCTTAGCTTAGCCATCCAGCGACCTCGGTGCAAATTTTAGGACTAAAAATAATATTGTGAGGTGTGAGGTGTTCAGAATAGACTGAAAATGAGTGGAAATTATGGTTATTGAGGTTAATAATACTTTGGGATCAAAATGACCCCCAAATTCTATGATTTAAGCTGTTTTTTAGGGTTTTTTGAAAAAAACACCCGAATCCAAAACACACCCGAATCCGACAAAAAAAATTCGGTGAGGTTTTGCCAAAACGCGTTTGAACCCAAAACACGGCCGCGGAACCGAACCCAAAACCAAAACACAAAACCCGAAAAATTTCTGGTGCTCATCACTACCATGCAGTGCACATGGTTTTGCCGATAAGCTAACAAATTTGCTGCTGCTATCAGATCTGAATTAGGCCCATAAACCGAGACTCCTGCAAAGTCCTACTGTAGGTACTTTCATGGGATAAATGAATCAAATATTATATGCAAGGCATTACTGATAAATATATTGCTATTGAAGTATACTTAACAATTATCTTGTAGTTAGTAGGCAAATTGTAAAATAACATTAGCTGATCTGGTGACAAATTGTTAATTATTTGCAACAAGGTATTTGTAGTGATAGGGGACCACACTAAGGGGTGTGACCAGCCTTGAGAGGGGGTGTGGCCAGCGTCCACAGAGGCTTGCCTAACCAATAGAGTGTGTATGGCTTGGGCCCCTTTATAAAAATACAGAATATATAGTAAACACTGCTAGTGCATGCAAGAAACTGTACCAGATTAATAACAGCAATGCACTGTAGAAAATACACCATAGTCCTGTCCAGTATAATGTATAATTCAAGTGCACAATCTCGATCCTGATCCCTAGATGATGGGGTGGGCTGTCTGACAGTGTGGCCCACCGGTGCTCAGGGTTTTAGGTGATATAGAGCTGGCAGCCAAGGTCCTGAATGTATAACAGTGTCACGTCCTGTGTGATAAATGACAGTTTCCCTCATAGTATGAGTGCTATTTCATTGTGGGGACGGAGAAGACGCATGTAATGCTCAGGTAAGTGGGGACGTACTTTCTGCTTACACTTAACATGCATTTGTTGGACGGCCTTTGCATTTACTTGCATGACTATTTCTATTTTATCAACAGTGCTTGACACTACTTGGCTATTACTAGTCATTAAAAGTTATGTTGTTCTTAGCTATTGTTACTACTAGTATCTACAGATTGCGTTGTGATATGTACAGCTAACGAATGCATACTTGCATACAAATGTTCTGCTCTGGCAGAGTAGTGTGTCATAAAACGGACTTAAATCCAGCTGTAAATGAGCAGTATATAGTGTATATAGCTTTATTTTCCAAGTTAAATAACAGTTATATAATGGGGGTAAGGTGCAAATGTGATAGGAAGATGTTCTTTGAACCGAGTACTGTATGTATGTTTTGCAAGCCATGCACAGTTGTCACTAGATAATAAAATAACCAGTGGTCACAAAAAGAGCCTGAAAAGATGGCCAATAATACCCCTTTTGCACTGCCGCAATAACCCGGATATTGCTGGATCTACCTGTGTCACGGATTGGTGTAAAAGGGTCCCTGAAAAAGAACCCGGGTAGAGGTGCTGAGTGGCTGTGTATACAGAAATCTGCCTCAAGGGAGTGTCTGTTGAGTCACATGTTGTGTAAATGGGGTATGACCCAGGTTTGACATGGGTTGCATCCTGGTTTTTGGTGGAAAAGTTGTCTATTCATTTGCACATGAATTCAATAATACAAGATATTTTACCATAGACATGACTGTACATTAAACATATCCTACACTCTACTATTTGCAGTAAAGGAGAACACTGACTACTAGGGTAGCCCTATGGCTACGCAGTCTAGACTTGGTGCCATGTGTCTCAGCATACCTGATCGCAGCTGACTGCATATACACACAACCAAAAACAGCCGCATTTTGCTTCCACTCACCGTTAACAGTCACTTTCTGTCACTTTTCCATGAAATCCTCATTGTGAGCGGGATCACAGCAGCACCTTGACGCATGCACAGTGCTATCACAGCATATGTGCAGTTTGCTGATAATCTCTCCCTTGCGTAAACATCAACCATTGCGTACAAACATGAATTAGGCCCAGTGTGCTCAGCAATGAGGGGTTGTCTTAGAATATTTGTCAGTGCCAGGTTTTTAGTTTATAGCACAATGGTAAAGTTTAGCCTTCATCTAATTTCATCATCTATGCAAGAGACTGAGGTCTATTCATGCAGAAGCAGAAAGTGTGGAAAAGTTAGCCAGTGGAGAAGTTTCCCATGGCAACCAATCAGCATTGAAGTAACATTTATAATTTGCATACTATAAAATTATACATAGCAGCTGATTGGCTGCTATGAACAACTTCTCCACTGGTTCACTTCTCCATTCTTTTCACTGTTTCATGAATAGATCCCTTAAACCTGCATCCTCATCTCTCTAATGGCTATCACTTCACAGCACCACTGTGTCATGATCCTTATCTTCACACCTCTACAATTAGTCACTGACATTATTTTCAGATGTACTTACTGTTTTCATCACTGCAAGAACCAGACATTCTGCGCTCAATGTCCACAGAGGACTAAATAAATAAATAAATAGAGTCTGTGTCAAGATATGATAAAGGAGATGATAGATATTCATAAGTTCATTATCACCTGAACTGCTAGCATGGACTATCCAAACCATAAGCTCATGTATTTGACTCATACCTACAAAACATTTAGGGAAGTCTGTGATATTTTTGGAAGACTATCTTTGTTTTCTACATGCAAGTAATAATGTTTATATAGTACCTTCATAATGAAAAAAGTGCTTTACTCCATTACTACGTACAGTAACTAATAAATAAAGACTAGGAGGTTAGCAATTTATTTAAAATAATTAATAGAGAATCTGTATGGTGTTAATGGAAGGATAGCTGGAAACCAGAGCAATCCATGAATGCACAAACATCAACCACACTATGCATTGCAGGTGATTCCCGCCTAAGGTTCCTAAAGCTACCATCAACACAACAAGAATATCGACTCAACATTCTATCTTGACTACCCACCTACAGTATCAGGGTGGTGATGCTGCTCATGTCAGGGTGGCAAGGCCAATTACCAATCAATGAAGGGAAGCACACCTCAAATTCATAATATTGCATTCAGACTGTTGGTCTACCATTCTTTCCTGCCAAAACAGAGGTCTGGAGAATGCTGAGGACAAATTGCGCAAAATAGACCGTCAGTTTTATTCAAACTTTAGTTCCCGTACTAAGGACAAGTCTGACATGTTTTCAACACTATTGGCCTTGAAAGTAATGGAAAAATGCACACTTAAAGGTCTGTCACAATAGTTACTACCAGTGAGGGCCATGGAAGAAGGTGAGGCAATGATGACATCATTGTACACAATAATATTACTGGCAATGTCCACACTCAGCCCTGCTCTACAGAAACAAATGAGGGAGGACACTAAAAGTACACGATTTTCCCATCTTCACACCTACATACTAAATCCCCGTTTCATGGTTGTTGCCTGATGATCACCAGGCAATAACAACCTACATTACAGAAACATTAGTAGAGCCGGAGAATGGTGGCTGGGCACTAAAAGTCCCTGTTCTCCCCCATCCTGGCACCTACACGGGAGTCACCTCTTTCAAATAAAATGATCGCTAGACAATAATATCCTACATAAACAAAAAGTGTAAAGAAGTCTAGAAGTAGAGGGAGGAATATATATGCCTATATTTGTCCCATCCTAGCTGTAATAAAGGCTGTTCCCCCAATTGCCTTGTTGGGTTGCCCATATTATTACTGCTCAGTGTATGTATTTGATTCAAGGACATTAAAAACCTATATGTAGAATACTACAATTTGCTGTTATGTAAGTATGACTTTATACCAAAGCAAGAACCAGACAGTATATGTTGGCAGTGTCAGCAGCGAAGAGGTTCATTAGAAGAGGTGGACAGACTATAACTAGTGTACTGCAACAAACTGTTTTGCACTAATCACTGTGCTATAAAATAAAAATACACCTGTTGATATAACAAAACAAATTACCTGTGTATTACTTCATAGGTCGCTAATGGTACTGAGGACAAGTACTGAACAAAACAAGATTGTTTTTGGCAGCAGTCAGCATGATTCTGTTATTTATGTATTAATTTAAATGATCCACTTGATGTAATACTTCCTTATGTGGTTCAAAAACAGAAGAATAATGTTAACTGAAACATCAATCACTGTCACAATGGGGCAAATCTCAGAGTTGGACTGTGTCTCAGTGCACTGATGCAAATGATGAAGTTTTGCATACAGTCATGGAAGTGAATTGATGTACTTATGGGTATGTCCATACCATTCTGAGTCGAACGGAACTTGTTCAAAACGGTCTTTCTGTGAAATTGGGCAATTCAGAGTGGCAACAACACATGTTCATGGAACCGATCTGACTTATGGGCGTGTCATGGGAGTGTATAAAAAGCAACATTTGTCATGCGTACGGGGAGGGAAAGCCTATTTCTGACTTATCATTTGCATCTAGCATGGGGCTGGTGCAAGTGCCACTACTAATGATGATTGTTGTGTATGGTTGGCATAAAATCAGTGGGAGGCCCCACAATATAATCTTTTTCACGTCAGAGTAGCTACTTTACCTCGAAAAAGATCTGGATGTGGGTCAAACGCGTCAGATTTCTGTGGATACTCTGGTGTAGGATTTCGTAAACGCGGTTG
Source organism: Pseudophryne corroboree (assembly GCF_028390025.1). NCBI lineage: Eukaryota > Metazoa > Chordata > Amphibia > Anura > Myobatrachidae > Pseudophryne > Pseudophryne corroboree. The sequence continues at coordinate 527,434,029 of NC_086446.1, read as the reverse complement.
GCGGCAGTGGGCAGGAGGTCCAGAGGCAAATTCAGGACTCCATTCTTTTACACACAAAGTGCTCTAAAACTGGTATATAACAGCTCAAAAAGCCTTGACGATCATACAGGAAACTGTATACGGAGAAAGAGGAAGGCACATCGAGATGGCGTACAGAAGGAGATATTGATTAACTACGTAGAGATCAGGTTGTTTCTTCAAGATACCACGTGGGAAAGAGAGTTGAGGGGGACTGTGATGATACATTTATCACAAAAGGAATGTAATTACATAACTTTTTTCACGTTATATATTTAACATTGTATAGCGCCCAAGAGCATTTTACAGAATACTTTATCACTGTACATGACTTGATGTATTTTTGTCTTTTAATAAACAGACCACCTCACTGTATGCAGCATTCCCAGGCCAGTGGGCTTTTGAGCATGTTTACTTTTGCTGTGTCTGTGGGTAATCAGGGATCCTTATTAGAGAGAGTTTTGTCCACATTTGAATTCTGGATTAAAAATAACGTTTATACTATAGACAATAATTGTGTACATTTTAAAGATCAGATTTAATAATTTTATAGTTAAGTAACCTTACATTCTACAATATCATTGTAACAGACCGTTCCGTAATAGGCCTTTACAGCGCCCTTTGCCGGCCATGCCCCCTGAGTGCATAATGTCATAATGACGGGGCAAGCCCAATAGTGCTGGGAAGAACAGCTCTACCGTAGCTTCCTCAGGATAGTGTACATGTCTGGACTGTACAAAGGACAATCTGGGGGGCACTACAGCAGCTATACTGGCGCATCTTGCACACCACTATTTACGGCCCTGGTAACAGCCTGTAGAACAAATGGTCAAAAAATGTGATGTTATGTGTCTATGATGAACGGAACGGCACAGAGACAAAAGAACATTGACATCCAGGGTTCTGTGTGCAAAACAGATGTTTGTCATCACCTTAATCTAGGTACATATTTTTGGTTTCTAAGTAACACATTTCTGATAGACTTTAATTAGAAACTGAAAAAAACTTTTCCAAAAAAAAACCACTGGTGGGTGTTCCCTGGAAACAAATCCATTACCAGCACTTTCAAAATTGAAAATAGCTTAGTCAAGAATACTAATCAAAAACAAAATAACATTCAGATACCTGCCGGGACATATATTTTATATAACAAAAGATATACAGGTGACACATCTGTTCCTAGGAAAATTATATTGTACAGACTCAGACTCATCAGCAGCACTTCATTTTCAGAGTCTGGAACATTGTGTTCCCAAAACAGTTCCCCTCTCTGGTATCTCGGCATTAGTCTGTCAACAGAGTGACCAAATACACTTGCCATAAAACCAAATATGAAAACATTACTCCCAGCTGTCTCAACAGTTTTGATTTGAGAGCAGTCTAGCTGTCTTGATCTTTGTCCGGCAGACCGGAAGGTTGGGTGGTATGTTCTACATACTGCTGACCTGCATAGCAAAGCAATGGCAAACAAGTGATACTCCTTCAAGTGGTGGGCAAGGAGCTGGGAATGGCCCACTACCCTTACTTATTGTCACAATCCTGACTGTATTTCTCATATTCTGGGGTTTACCTCAGCGTATCCTGTAACTTGCATCTGTTCAGCTCACCAAGAAGACTGCAAATCGGTGTTTGCTTACCTTGATTAGCCACCTGAGTAGGAATTCCTCTAAGTAATCAGCTGTGTGCAGCATTTTGATTCTTCACTGTGTTCATTCTAGAGTTTAAGTCTAAAAGTCAGCATCCTCTGTTCATTTGCAGAAATTCAGGCTTCAGTGTTTTGTCAGCCAGCTAGGCCTCACTCCACATCGGAGCCTAACCTGGAGTACTGACATGACAGCTCTGATCACCTGACCTGGAGCTATCCAATCCTGTGCCAGCCTGAGACTCTCTGAATCACCTGACTCTGTTCACCAATGACCAAGGACCAGGAAGTATAAGTAAAGAGACTTGTGCTACAGAATCAGTCAGTACCTGGTGTCACACAGCTCTGTGTGAGCTTCATAGCTGAGCTCCCTAAAAGGTAACACTTATTTTGGTTCCTGTAAAATTCTGCTCTTTTGATACCCAGTCTGGATTACAGTTGTGTTACCAGTTATATTCAGTGTCAGTCTCGTCTTAAAGATGCAACCACAGTATTCATCAGTCTCGTCTTAAAGACACAGCTGCAGTATTCTTCAGTCTCATCTTAAAGCCACAGCTGCAGCATACTTCAGTCTTGTCTTAAAGCCACAGCTGCAGTATTCTTTAGTCTCGTCTTAAAGACACAGCTGCAGTATTCTTCAGTCTCGTCTTAAAGACACAGCTGCAATATTCTTCAGTCTCGTCTTAAAGCCACATCCGCAGTACTCTTCAGTCTCATCTTAACGACAAAGCCGCAGTATTCTTCAGTCTTGTCTTAAAGCCACAGCTGCAGTATTCATCAGTCTCGTCTAAAAGACATAGCCGCAGTATTCTTCAGTCTCGTCTTAAAGCCACAGCTGCAGTATTATTCAGTCTTGTCTTAAAAGACACAGTGAGTCTTCAGTTCATCTTCAGCCTCGTCTTAAAGTCACAGCCACAGTCATTGTTCTACATACAGTTGCGTTTCCAGTTATACCAGTACCCAGCCCGGTTCACAGTGTGGTTCTCAGTCTCACCGGTAACCAGCCCAGTTCTCAGTCTCGCCAGCAACCAGTCCGGTTCAACATCTTTAGCTCTTCCCCCAGATCTGCGTAACTCCAGAGAACCTGTTTCATAGTAACCTTGAGTACACGAACACCTACTCCTGTGACAGTATACAGTATCTAGTTTGTTCTCACCAATACATTCACCATTCTGCTATCAACACTAAGTCCCTGATGATCCAGTGGTTAGGATACAGCTCCCTCTGCCGAGGTCCAGGTTCGATCACCGGTCAGGAATTTCTCCTTACTATTTCATCTCACTGATTCCCACAGACCAGCCAAATATACACATAGTCCTCCAGTTACCCGCACGGACTTCACATACACACCGGGTTCACAAAAACCACAGGCATGACAGTAGGAACTGACCCCATGGACCTGGCCGAAAGTGTTTGTCAGATGCGGGACCTCCTAAGCAACATTGCAGGATGTCTAGAGGGTTTGGAGTCGTCACAGCATCAATTGGCACAGGGTCTGCAGCGGAACTCTTTCTCCAGAGATTCTCGGACACCCTGTCCAACTGCGGATTTTCTACCAGATGTTAATATAGTTACAATAACCTTTGACTAGTATTCTTTCTGTGATGCCTGAACTCCTCAGGAATGCCACCAATGTTGTTGATCCTGTTTTGTCTCCCTCTGCCGAGGCCCGGGTTCGATCCCCGGTCAGGGATTGCTCCTACTACTTCCCACAGACCAGCCAAATATACACATCATCCTCCAGTTACCCACACGGACTTCACATACACGCCGGGTTCACAAAAACCACAGTCATGACACTTAATAATCCACATGCTGTCCCAGTTCCCTGACTTAAATTGTAGATAGGTATGCTGTATTACACCGAACACCACTACAGGTATTGGGAGATTTAGAGGTGGAGGCAATGCCTGTCACAGCTGTGTTTGAATGCGGTGGATCAGCCATCAGGATTTGTATTGAGACTTCCACCGCTGGCTAATCAGATCCGCTGCTTGCATACAAAGATGCACCCTCAGATACACATCAGTCACACTATCACTATGGTTGCTCAGAATGTCCATCACAAGTAAGCGCCGAGGCCAATAAAACTGCATCTGAAGACACAGCTGCTAGCTTTCACACCCCCCTGAAATGATTGCGGCAACCTTGTGTTTTAGTAGCATCCCCTCATTACCACCCACACACGGTCATTGTCTGTCAATCACTCTGCGCCCAAATCTACACTATGACTGCCATTGCTAGACTGACGAGGTGTGACTCGGGTGCATGCCGAGTAGAAAAACTTTGGCCAGCTGCAAACATTATCAGTGTGTCCACCCCTGAATCAGTGAAACATCACATAGATGCTTTTGTAATTCAAAATCATTATAAACTGTCACATAGAAAAAGAAGCCATGTCTTGATTATAACATGGTACTGCAAATAGCACTAGGGTGTTGTGTGCAAAGCCCATTATTCTTAATCATATGTATTTTCTGCTGTGCAATTAAATGTAATTAGTGCCTACCCTGAAATATTGTGAATAGAGAAACAACAGAAAATCCCTGATTGCACCTCATCCTCAATAGGGATTGCTCCATGACTGCCATCCTATCCCTCACATCCTCGGAAGCCAGACCATGGATATTCCAGAGTGTAAGAGGCAGAATTACATTATATTGTTTCTTCTGGTAAGATCAGCAAAGAGTAATTGTATATATTTTTTAATTAACTGAATTCTCTGACAATGACAGTTTATGTGTTCAGCTGTGAGTGTTCCTTTGTGTCGCTGCCTGGAGCTTTTGCATAAAATAATTATATTACACTCACATAAAGACACAGAACAATATCTTTTTTTTTTCATGGTGGGAATTTAGGGGGAGGTTTATCAAATATTGGTGAGAGATAAATTAGAGAGAGATAGAGTACTAGAGTACTAACCAATCAGCTTCTGGAGTTTTACAGGCGGTGTGGTTGCTACTTTAATAATAATAATAATAATAATAATAATAATTTTATTTATATAGCACTCTTTCTCCAGTAGGACTCAAGGCGCTTAACAGATACATAGCATAATATAGTACAGAAAATAATGAAGTACAGAACAGCTTTTCATAAAATACAGATACAGAAGCATGAAGATACTAAAAGGGACCTTATGGAAATGCTTAAGTAAACAGGAAAGTCTTGAGTCTACTTTAACTCTTTCCAAGTTATTGTACGGTAAAAATTGTAAAAATGCTTTAAAGTATGCCTATTGCACCAGTGGCGGAACTAGCGAGCGATGGGCCCATGTGCGACAAAATGCTTTGGGCCCCCCTCCTCATCCCATACAAGTCCACCCCCCCAAGAGGATCTGGTGAGGGGGACCTGCTCAGGGCCAGGGAAATGGATACCTAGCAACAGTGCCGTAATTAGACATTTTAGCGCTGTGTGCAAGAAACGGCATCGGAGCCCCTCCCCCCCACTCCATGTAAAACAGGGGTGATGCGCGCCTTAGGCGCGCGCAAAAAAGAAAAATAGGGGTGTGGCTTTGTGGGGAAGGGGTGTGGCCACACAATAATACCAATTCATATAACGGTGCACAGTAGTCTCCATTATTCAAGTCCCCTTTATTTACACGTTACGGCAGACAGTGTCCCATTTTTACACATTACGGCAGACAGCGTGCCCTTTTTTATACATTACAGCAGAACGTGTCCCCCTTTTTACACATTACGGCAAACAGCGTCCCCTTTTTTACACATTACGGCAGACAGCATCCCCATTTTACACATTACGGCAGACAGAGTCCCCTTTTTTATACATTACAGCAGACAGTGTCCCCCTTTTTACACATTACGGCAGACAGCGTCCCCTTTTTACACATTACGGCAGACAGCGTCCCCTTTTTTATACATTACAGCAGACAGTGTCCACCTTTTTACACATTATGGCAGACAGTCCCCCTTTTTATGTCAGCGTCTGGAGTCTTACCGGTACGCTGGGGCCGCGGGGCTGGCTTCTCTGGCGGTGTGTGGGCAGCGGCGGAGGTGGGCTGCTGCGCCGGGTCTGTGGGCAGCAGTGGCGACGGTGAGGGGGTCCGCTCGTGGCAGCGGGACGCCGCTACAGTGGGTTGCTCTTGCTGAGCCATTGCTAGGAGACCAGAGGCAGTGAGCAATGTGGCTTTGCAGAAAGATCTGCATTACTGGGCGCCGCCATGTTGGAGACCAAGTTTTAAGCATAGTTCCTGTTTCCTGTTTTTTCCAGCCAATCCAGGGGAAGCTCTCCCTATAAAAGGGGGCTGGTTTAGGACAGCGACGCCAGTGCTTCAAGTTACAACCCTGTTGTAGGTGCTTTAGCCTGTGCTCCCAGGATCCTTGTCGTATTCTGGTTACTCCTGATCCTGCTTGGTCGGTTCTCTGTTGCTGCTGCAGTCCTGCCGTTCCTAACCTGCTACTGCCTGTGGAAGCGCTCCTGGAAAACCCGGTCCAGTAAGACTCTTTGGGCACAGTCGGCCCCGGGTCTTCTGCCTCATCTTTCAAGCCACACTCCACAGATCTACGTCACCAGCCACGTCTTTGTACCACTGACCACAATCTGCAGATTGTTATCTTCAGCCTCATCCTCCCAAACCACAGTCCACAGTCCTTGTCTCCAGCCACGTCTTCAACTACCATCCACAGTTCCACAGTTCATTATCTACAGTCTTGTCTTTCAAATTACAGTCCACAGTTCTTTGTCTCCAGCCACGTCTTTTAACCATTGTGCTTCAGCCACAGTTCTCTACCTCAGCCCTGTACATAATAAATACTATTCATTGACTCTCAACCCCGCCTACGTTCTTCATTGCTCCGTGTCCCATGCGAAGGAACTATATCCAACCCCCTCATCTTGTTCACCCACAGCCAACTACCTCCTCGGGCAAGTCTCAGCTACCGGATCCTCAAACTTTGCTAGACGTGACAGTAAGCACTGGCCCAATGGATTCGATGGGTGATCAGGCCTCAGGAGGGGATTCAACTGCAGATATCTGGTCTCGCTTAAGTAAGCAGGAGGCCACACAATCTCAAATTGTGCAGTGCATGCAGAATATGTCCGAATGTCTCGACTCTCTCTGTGTTGCCATGACGGCCCATCAAGTATCTACAGCTACTCCCACATTAGCACCCCCGGTCCCGCTTCCTCCTGTACCAGTACCACTTCCATGGTTGAATTTGCCATCTCCCAGTAAGTTCGATGGGAATCCAAAACAATGCTGCGGGTTTCTTAACCAGTGCGAAATCCAGTTTGAACTACAGTCGGCCAACTTCCCATCAGCACGAACCAAAGTAGCTTATATAATTTCATTACTTACCGGGCAAGCGTTGGAATGGGCTTCACCCTTGTGGGAGAGGATGGACCCCATCCTGTCTAACTATTCAGAATTCGTGGCCACCTTTCGAAGATACTTCGATGAACCGGGCAGGACTTCTGCCGCCTCATTGGAGATCCTGCACCTGCGTCAAGGCACGCGTACGGTCAGTTAGTACGTGATCCAGTTTCATACTCTCTCCTCAGAACTGAACTGGAACGAGGAGGCTCTCATTGCAGCTTTCTGGAGTGGTCTCTCCAAAAAGATCAAAGATGACCTTGCAACTCAGCACGTACCTGATAAGTTGGATAAATTAATTTCTTTATGCAATAAATTAGACCTGAGGTACAGAGAACGCTGTATGGAGAGGTCGCGGTCAGATCGCCCTAAGCCTAGAGTTGTTCTTCCACCAACACCATCATCACCAACTGCGGAAGAACCCATGCAGATCAATCGCTCCCGCCTCTCCAACGAAGAATGTCAGAGACGGCGACAAGGGAACCTCTGTTTGTACTGTGGTGCATCTGATCACTTTGTCAAAATTTGCAATCTACGTCCGGGAAACGCCCACTCCTAGCTTGTGCTGGAGAGGTCAAGCTAGGAGAATTCTCAGAATTACATACCAAGAAAGAGTCTGTCTTGTTAACCCAATTGGAGCTCCCTTCTTCTTCTCTTCTCATCCCTGCACTACTCGACTCCGGAGTGTCAGGTTCTGTTCAGTTTGTGTTCCCGGAGGGGGCGCTAGTGGGTCAGTGGAAGTAGGTAGACTACTAACAAATGCACAGAAAAAATTCTTAAAGCTATGTCTGCAAATGCTAGGAGCTTAGGAGACAAAATTACAGAGCTAATTGCGATAATGACAAGGGATAACCTGGATTTTGTGGCAATTACAGAGTCTTGGTGCAATGAGAATCATGACTGGGACTTAGCTATACCAGGATACAATTTATTTAGGAAAGATAGAATAGGAAGAATAGGAGGAGGGGTAGCAATGTATGTGAAAAAAAGCATAAATGCTACTTTAATACAAAATATTGAAGCCAAAACTGAGGCCCTTTGGGTCACCATAGAAACTGGGAAGAAGGACATTATTCGCATTGGGGTGATCTATAGACCACCAGGCCAGGGGCAGGATTTGGACAGGAACCTATTGTTGGACATCTCTAAAATGGCTTTTAAGGGAGAAGTCATAATCATGGGTGACTTTAATTTACCTGATGTAAATTGGGAGGGGTCTTTTGCAAGTTCAGCTACAAGTGGCAAATTTCTACATTCCTTACAGGGAGCATCTCTCAAGCAATTGGTGAGGGAGCCCACTCGCAAAGACTCAATATTAGATCTAATTCTTACAAATGGTGATAGGATATCTGATATATATGTGGGTGAGCACCTGGGATCCAGTGATCATCAAGCAGTATGGTTTAGTATAAAGACAGGATCCAACTCCTCTCACACAAAAACAAAGGTGTTGGATTTTAGAAATGCAGACTTTGCAAAAATGGGGAGATGTTTAAGTGATTCATTGGCAGACTGGAGGAACTTGGAAGGAGTGCAGGAGAGGTGGAAAAAAATGAAAAGTGCATTACTAAGTGCAACAGACCTTTGTATCAAAATGGTTAGGAAAAGCACCAGGAAAAGGAAGCCAGTGTGGTTTACAAAAGTAGTATCAACTAGTGTGAAAGCAAAAAAGATGGCTTTTAGGAAATACAAACAGACTCAAAATAATAACGACAAAGAGGTGTATCTGGACAGACGGAAAGATGCTAAGAAAGTGATCAGACGTGCAAAGGCAGAAGCTGAGGAGAAAATGGCCCAGTCAGTAGATAAAGGGGGCAAAACTTTTTTAAGTATATAAGTGAAAGGAGAAAATCAAATGGAGGAATAATAAGACTTAAGACAGAGAGTGGGCATTTGGTGGAGGGAGACAAGGCAATAGCAGATCACCTAAATAATTATTTTTGCTCAGTATTTACTACAGAAGAAGGGATGGGGCCACAGTTAAATTGCAAGGACATTCATAAAAATAAGGTAGATGAAAATACATTTACAGAGGAGAAGGTCCTAACAGAACTTTCAAAACTAAAAGTGGATAAATCAATGGGACCAGATGGGATACACCCAAGGATACTCAAAGAGCTAAAAGATGTGCTGGGTACACCTTTAACAGATTTATTTAACCAGTCACTAAATACAGGTGCTATTCCAGAGGACTGGAAAAGAGCAAATGTAGTTCCACTGCACAAAAGTGGAAGCAAGGAAGAAGCAAGTAACTACAGACCAGTAAGCCTTACATCAGTAGTAGGGAAAGTAATGGAAAAACTATTAAAAGAAAGAGTAGTGGAATATCTTAAATCAAACAACTTACAGGATCCAAAACAGCATGGATTTACTGGTGGGAGATCATGCCAAACAAATCTTATTGACTTTTTTGAATCTGTGATGAAAATAATAGATCAAGGGGGAGCTGTAGATGTAGCATATCTAGACTTTAGTAAGGCATTTGACACTGTCCCACATCGCAGACTGCTAAATAAACTTGAAAGCCTGGGGGTGGATTATAAATCAGTTAAATGGATAAGAACCTGGTTGCAGGATAGGAAACAGACAGTCGTAGTTAATGGAGTGCAATCTATGGAGGGAAATTTTACCAGTGGAGTACCCCAGGGATCTGTACTTGGTCCAGTTCTCTTTAATATCTTTGTTGGTGACATTGCAGATGGTATTGAAGGGAAGATATGCCTTTTTGCAGATGATACAAAGATATGCAACAGGGTAGACACACCGGGAGGGGTCAAACAAATGATTAATGACCTAGGTAGGCTTGAGAAATGGTCAAGAACGTGGCAACTACAGTTTAATGCTAAAAAATGCAAAATCATGCACTTGGGTCTCAAAAACCCAAAGGCTAAGTATAGTATCAAGGGTACTATAATGGAAACTACTGAGGAGGAAAGAGATTTAGGAGTCACTATTTCAAGTGACTTGAAGGCAGAAAAGCAATGCAACAAAGCAATGAGAAAGGCAAGTCAGATGCTTGGTTGCATAGGGAGAGGAATCAGTAGCAGGAAAAAAGAAGTGATAATGCCACTGTATAGGTCATTGGTACGGCCCCATCTGGAATACTGTGTCCAGTTCTGGAGACCCTATCTCCAGAAGGATATAAATACATTAGAGAGTATACAAAGAAGGGCAACTAAAATGGTGCATGGCCTACATCACAAAACTTACCCGGAAAGGCTAAAAGATCTTAACATGTATAGTTTGGAGGAGAGAAGGGAAAGGGGAGACATGATAGAAACTTTCAAATATATAAAGGGTCTTAACAAAGTTCAGGAGGGAAACATTCTTCAAAGGAAAAGAAGTATTAGAACTCGAGGGCATACATTGAGACTGGAGGGGGGGAGGTTCAGGGGAAATTTAAGGAAAAATTACTTCACAGAAAGGGTAGTGGATAAGTGGAATAGCCTCCCATCAGAGGTGGTAGAGGCTAAGACTGTAGGGCAATTTAAACATGCTTGGGACAGGCATATGAATATCCTTACAAAGAATCAAGGTTAAAAAAGGGTTGAGATTGCCTAAAGGATAAAATAAAAAAGGGGCAGACTAGATGGGCCAAGTGGTTCTTATCTGCCGTCAAATTCTATGTTTCTATGTTTCTAAGTGAGGAGACCGGATTGGATTCCTGCGCATGTGCGCAACGTTGTTTTTTAAACAGTAAGTTTAAACAATATGGCAGCAGGAATACTTGGTAATAACAGTAACAAATGTAATTGTAAATGTGCAGCGTGGAAGCTGAGAGTCTATGGCAAAGTCTGTATGGTAAGTTCAATCGATCAGGGGATCGATGTGTCGGTATGGGAACCAAGGGTTGTTAGGCCGTGGAGCCAGCAGAGATGATGATGGGAATAGCAAGCCTGGTAGCAATTGCAGGAGACAAGTGTTAAAGTTCTCAGTGCAGTTTGAAATAACACTGGCAGCTTGCAGGCTGATGAACAGGTGTAGATGATGAGATGCACCTGGAGGAGAGTCTCTACTGCAAAGGGCTGGAGCACACTGTAGCTGGTAAAGGTGTGAAGCTTGATCACAAGTGCAAGGATTGCTGGTGCTTGTGGTTCCACGGTAGTACAGGATCAAACTGGAAGGCAAAGCAGGTAAACGGAGGAACTGGAGAACGGAGCCAGAGACACAGGTCATAGGAGTGACACGAAGTCCAGGACAAGGACTGACTCACCCTGCTGCTCCTGATATACCCCCCGGTCTGTAGGTATTGGTGGAAAGTGAATGAGGAGGTGCGGCCAAGCTCCGGATTGGCTGATGCGGTAGTCTGATGGAAACTGTCATGGCGGCGCCCATGGCGCGGCCCGGCGGGAACGCGGCGTACATGCACGCCCGCTGGCAACAGGAATGTCCTTAGGCCCAAGATGACGTCCGGCGACAAGGTGACCAGTGGCAGCGAGACGTAGGGACCCCGGACGGAGACCGCACCGACGGATAGATGCAGCTGTGATAAGTCGATTCCTGACAGTACCCCCTCCTTTACGGGTGGGCACCGAACACCCACGTGGCTTGGAAGGATGAGTTCTGTGGAAAACATGGACCAACCTTGGAGCATGAACATCTGTAGCATTTACCCAACTCCTCTCCTCAGGACCATAACCGGACCAGTCAATGAGGTATTGCAGACGACCGTACCGGCAACGGGAATCCAGAATCTTCTCTATTTCGAACTCAATGCCCCGTTGGGTTCGTACTTTGGGGCCAACTGGAAGAGCTCTTTGGAAACGATTCAGGATCAAGGGTCTAAGGAGAGAGACATGAAAGGCATTAGGTATTCGCAAGTAAGGAGGCAATCTGAGCTTGTACGCTACAGGACTGATGACTTTGTCAATGGAAAAAGGACCAATAAAGCGTGGTGCAAACTTCATCGATGGCACTCTGAGACGAAGGTTCCGGGTGGAAAGCCAAACCCTATCATTGGGTTTTAGGCTTGGAACTGCACGTCTTTTGCGGTCGGCAAAGAACTTGTATCGACTTGAGTCCTTTTTAAGGGAAACATGAATTTTCCTCCAAGTAGATGAAAACTGACTTAGAACAGAAGTGGCTGCAGGAACATCGATGTTTGGTAGATCTTGGAAATCTGGGACACGAGGATGTTGCCCATATACAGCAAAGAACGGGGTGGTCTCCGTGGCAGTATGATAGCGAAAGTTATGAGCAAATTCAGCCCACGGGAGCAGGTCTACCCAGTCATCTTGGGAAGAGGAAACATAAAGTCTCAAGAAGGTCTCTAGTTCTTGATCACCCTTTCCATCTGTCCATTCGTCTGAGGGTGGTAGGCTGACGAAAATTTAAGCTTAACTTGTAGGGCAGAACAGAGGGCTCTCCAAAACCTTGCTACAAACTGAACTCCACAGTCAGATATGATTTCAGTAGGCAGACCATGTAAGCGAAAAATCTCCCGTAGGAAGATTTGAGCAAGTTTTGGAGCGGAAGAAAGACCTTGGAGTGGAACAAAATGGGCCATTTTGGTAAACCTGTCGACAACTACCCAGATGGTGATGAATCCTTGAGAGGAGGGTAGACCGGAGATGAAGTCCATGGACAGGTGAGACCAGGGACGGCTGGGTACGGATAATGGTTGTAACTGACCTGCCGGAGACTGTCTGGAAGTCTTATGCTGGGCACACTTAGGGCAGGATGCCACGAAGTCCTTGATGTCGACCTTCATTTTCGGCCACCAGTAAGTTTCAGACAGGAACTTGAAAGTCTTTAGGACACCAGGATGCCCTGTGAACTTAGACTGATGAGCCCAAGACAGCAACTTAGAACGAAGCTCAGGGGAAACAAAAATCTTGCCAGGAGGCGGAACAGGAGTAACTTGGGACGAGGCAAACACAACTGGATTCAAAACAGGATGCGGAACTGGATCGGAAATCTCCTCTTCGGATTCCATAGAATGAGACAGAGCATCAGCTTTGGTATTCTGAGAACCTGGACGGAAATGAAGCTTAAAGTTGAAACGAGAGAAGAACATTGCCCACCGGGCCTGGCGAGGATTGAGACACTGGGCTGCCTTTAGGTAGAGCAGGTTCTTGTGATCCGTGTAGATGTTAAAGGGGAACTTTGCTCCTTCCAGGAGATACCTCCACTCCTCAAGAGCCAGCTTTATCGCCAGTAATTATTGGTCACCGATGGAGTAATTAGCTTCCGCAGGAAGGAATTTGCGAGAGAAGAACCCACAAGAGTGAATCTTCCCATCAACCTCTACTTGGGAGAGAACAGCTCCGACTCCCACTGTAGAAGCATCTACCTCCAACTCGAATGGCTTGTTAACATCTGGCTGTGACAGAACTAGGGCGGACATAAAAGCCAGCTTGATTTTCAGAAAAGCAGCCAAAGCATCTTCTGACCAGTTGGAATGATCTGCCCCTTTTCGAGTTAAACTGGTAATAGGAGCAATGAGAGTTGAGAATCCTCTGATGAACTTCCTATAATAATTAGCGAACCCCAGGAATCGCTGAATGGACTTGAGAGTACTCCGAATAGACCAATTAGCAATAGCTTCAAATTTTGTCGGGTCCATCTGGAAATCCGATCCAGAAATTATATACCCTAGGAAGGGTATGGAAGAAACTTCGAAGGTACATTTAGACAACTTGCCATAGAGACGGTTCTCACGAAGACGTCGGAGGACCTCACGAACTTGTAGGCGATGCGAGGAGAGATCTTGAGAGAAGATGAGGATATCATCCAGATAGACTACAAGATATTTATACAGAACATCACGGAAAATTTCGTTAACAAAGTGCTGGAACACTGCTGGGGCATTACTCAACCCGAATGGCATTACTAGGTACTCGTAATGACCATCCCGAGTATTAAAGGCCGTTTTCCATTCATTACCACTTCGAATCCTGATGAGATTGTAGGCACCGCGGAGATCTAACTTAGTGAAAATGCGGGCTCCCTTGACTCTGTCAAATAATTAAGTGATGAGCGGTAGTGGATAGCTGTTTTTGACGGTAATATCGTTGAGCCCCCGGTAATCGATGCACGGACGTAACCCTCCATCTTTTTTTTTTAACAAAGAAAAAACCCACTCCGGCGGGCCAAGATGAAGGGCGGATAAATCCTTTCTGTAGATTCTCCCTGATGTACTCACTCATTGCCTCGGTTTCAGGTACAGATAACGGATAAGTACGCCCTCTAGGTGGCTTTTTGCCGGGGATGAGATCGATGGGACAATCCCACTCTTTATGGGGCGGCAGAACATCGGCGGCCTTTTCACTGAAGACGTCAGAGAAATCTTGGTAGGCCACAGGAAGACTTGAATGAAGTTTAACCTCTGAAGACCTCACAGGACGAACTTGGGCTAGGCAGGACTGATGGCAGTGTGAGCCCCAAAAAGAAATCAGTTGTAACGTGGACCAGTCAATCTGCGGATTATGTAGCTGGAGCCAGGGCATACCCAAAACGATCTCCTGGGTTGCCTGAGGGATGACTAGGAACTCAATTAATTCAGAATGCAGGAATCCGACTCCCAGCACAACTGGCTTGGTTTGATGAGAGATGTAACCCTTGGAAATTCGGCTACCATCCACTGCAGTGATATAGGCTGGATATGAGAGTTCGCAGATAGGCAGACGGAACTTATCAACTGCAGCTTGAGTAATGAAGTTTCCAGCAGCTCCACAGTCCACTAACGCGGTTACAGACTGGAGTCCAGCCCTAGTCTCTAAAGTCACAGGAAGGATAAGGTCTTGGTTTGAAGGAGCTTGTCTAGAAGATCCCAACTTGACTCCTCCTTTACAAGTCAGGATATGGCGTTTCCCGAACGCACTGTACAAGAATTAATTTGGTGACCTGTAGCTGCACAATATAGACACAGTCTCTCTCGAAGTCTTCTTGACCGCTCCTCAGGGGTTAAGCGGGACCTATTAATTTGCATAGGCTCGTCAGAAGGTGGAGGCTGAAATTGTGTCGGAGGTACCATTCTCGGCTTGCGAGGCTCACTACGAGCACGCTCACTGTTGCGTTCGCGAATGCGAGAGTCCAACTTGATACACAATGAAATTAACTCTGATAATTGCTCAGGAATGTCACGGGTAGCTAGTTCATCTTTAATCTGATCAGAGAGTCCATGCCAGAAGGCTGCTACCAGCGCTTGGTTATTCCATTGAATCTCTGCGGCTAACGTCTGGAACTGGATGACGTATTGACCCATGCTACGGGTACCTTGACGGAGTTGGATAAGATCTGCAGAAGCTGATGTTGCGCGACCTGGTTCATCAAAGATGCGTCTGAAGGTTGACACAAATTCGGTATAGTTATTCATTAGAGGGTCAGCAAGTTCCCACAGAGGAGACACCCAACTCAAGGCTGATCCAGAGAGCAGAGATATAATGTAAGCAACCTTGGATCTTGGCGTGGGGAAGTTGTGTGGCAAAAACTCAAACTGGATCTCACATTGATTAAGAAACCCGCGACATAACTTGGGGCTGCCATCATATTTGCTGGGCACGGGCAGGTGCAAGCGTGACACTGGAGTTGATGCAGCCGGTGAAGGAGAACCCGCTGCACTTGCAGGAGCAGGGGTGACTGGAACTGAAGAAACGAGAGCACTGGGCAGAGACTGTTGTAGTGTATCAAGATGGGAGGACATTCCTTGCAGAAACTGGAACATCTGCTGCTGCGCAGCCTCTTGACCATCCAAGCGGGAGACCAGATTTTGTAAGGCCCCTGACCCCACATTCTGACCACCATCCGAGTCCATCGGTCCTGGACTTACTGTCAGGTTCTGTTTAGTTTGTGTTCCCGGAGGGGGCGCTAGTGGGTCAGTGGAAGTAGGATGGAGGAAGTGAGGAGGCCGGATTGGATTCCTGCGCATGTGCGCAACGTTGTTTATTAAACAGTAAGTTTAAACAATATGGCAGCAGGAATACTTGGTAATAACAGTAACAAATGTAATTGTAAATGTGCAGCGTGGAAGCTGAGAGTCTATGGCAAAGTCTGTATGGTAAGTTCAATCGATCAGGGGATCGATGTGTCGGTATGGGAACTGAGGGTTGTTAGGCCGTGGAGCCAGCAGAGATGATGATGGGAATAGCAAGCCTGGTAGCAATTGCAGGAGACAAGTGTTAAAGTTCTCAGTGCAGTTTGAAATAACACTGGCAGCTTGCAGGCTGATGAACAGGTGTAGATGATGAGATGCTCCTGGAGGAGAGTCTCTACTGCAAAGGGCTGGAGCACACTGTAGCTGGTAAAGGTGTGAAGCTTGATCACAAGTGCAAGGATTGCTGGTGCTTGTGGTTCCACGGTAGTACAGGATCAAACTGGAAGGCAAAGCAGGTAAACGGAGGAACTGGAGAACGGAGCCAGAGACACAGGTCAAAGGAGTGACACGAAGTCCAGGACAAGGACTGACTCACCCTGCTGCTCCTGATATACCCCCCGGTCTGTAGGTGTTGGTGGAAAGTGAATGAGGAGGTGCGGCCAAGCTCCGGATTGACTGATGCGGTAGTCTGATGGAAACTGTCATGGCGGCGCCCATGCCGCAGCCCGGCGGGAATGCGGCATACATGCATGCCCGCTGGCAACAGGAATGTCTTTAGGCCCAAGATGACGTCCGGCGACAAGGTGACCAGTGGCAGCGAGACGTAGGGACCCCGGACGGAGACCGCACCGACGGACAGATGCAGCTGTGGTAAGTCGAATCCTGACACGGAGCGACCGAAAGCTTCATTACATCAGCTCTGGTCAAACGATCTGGAATACAAACGGTTCCTTTGGATCGTACCATTTCTGTTACTGCGGTGGATGGAAGTTATATCCCTGAGGGTATTATATCCTTTCGTACTATTCCTCTCAATATGAAGGTCGGAGTTCTTCATTCAGAAAAAATATCTTTCCTTGTAATTCCTAAAGCCTCTCATGAACTGATCCTAGGGTTTCCATGGTTAATCAGACACAATCCCCACATAGACTGGCAGACTATGGATGTTCTTTTTTGGGGACAAGACTGCTTCCAGAACTGTTAACTTCAGTAAGACCTCTCTGTTCTTCCAGTCCTTCCAGCCTTCCTGTGGAATACCAAGCCTTTCAAGATGTTTTCAGTAAGCATGGGGCGGACACCTTGCCCCCGCATCGTACTTGGGATTGTCCCATTGAGCTAGTACCTGGTAAGTCTCCTCCCCGAGGTCGAATCTACCCTCTCTCACTTACCGAGACACAGGCCATGTCGGAGTATATTCGGGAGAACTTGGATAAAGGGTTCATCAGGTCTTTCATATCTCCGGCCTGGGCGGGGTTTTTCTTCATCAAAAAGAAGGATGGGAGTTTGCGGCCCTGTATTGACTATAGAGGTCTCAATGACATAACAATTATAAACAGATATCCGTTACCCCTGATTCCAGAACTGTTCGACCGTGTTAAAGGAGCTACTGTATTTACTAAGCTGGACTTACGGGGGGCCTACAATCTTATACGTATTCGCCTAGGTGACGAATGGAAGACTGCATTTAATACCCGCGACGGCTATTACGAATACCTGGTAATGCCTTTTGGCCTATGTAACGCCCCAGCCGTCTTTCAAGAGTTCGTTAACGAAATCTTCAGAGACCTCCTCTATGACTGCTTAGTAGTGTATCTGAATGACATCCTCATTTTTTCTAGGGATCTGAAGACCCATCGGGAACAACTCAAAGAAGTGCTAACTCGTTTACGGAGGAATCAATTATTCTGTAAATTAGAGAAGTGCACCTTCGAAGTACCCATGATTCCATTCCTCGGTTACATTCTTTCAGGGCAGAGGTTACAGATGGACCCCGCTAAAGTCCAGGCGATTCAGGATTGGGCACTTTTCTTCACCCGTTTTAACTTTAAACTTAGTTACCGACCAGGTTCCCTCAACAAAAAGGCAGATGCATTATCTCGCTCCCTAAGTTCTGAAGAACCCTCTGACCGCTCAAAAGAGCAATTCATCCTGGAATCCACCTCTTTTTCAGCAACTAATACCTCTCCACTTCCTCCTCCAGGAAAGATCTTCGTTGCACCAAATTTTCGCAAAAAACTTCTTACATGGGCTCACTCCTCTTCCTTCATGGGCCATGCAGGCGGTCATAAAACACTCAAATTCATTCAGCGCTCCTACTGGTGGCCTCATCTCAGGACTGACATTCAGGAATTTGTGGCTGCCTGTCCAAAATGTGCCCAGCATAAGAGTCCCAGAGGTCCTCCATCTGTTACCTGTGCCACTAAGACCATGGACGCATATTTCTATGGACTTTATTACTGATTTACCTACGTCCGGTGGACGGAACACCGTATGGGTCATAGTTGACCGATTCTCTTTAATGGCACACTTCGTTCCTCTGGCTAATCTTCCATCAGCATCCCAGTTGGCAAACTTATTTATAGCAGAGATCTTTCGACTTCATGGCGTAGGAAATTGTGTCTGATAGAGGTCCTCAGTTTGTGGCCAAGTTTTGGAGATCCCTATGTTCTGCTCTTGGTGTGAAATTGAACTTCTCCTCAGGATATCATCCCCAAATGGATGGTCAAACAGAAAGAGTGAACCAGGATCTGGAGACTTTTCTGCGTTTATTCATGTCCTCCTCACAGGACGACTGGCTGGACCTCCTCCCGTTCGCAGAATTTGCCCATAACAATCTCTATCACTCTGCCACAAAATCTCGTAACCTAAGATTAAAGGTTCCTACGAAAAAGTTTGCTCCCAGATTTATTGGGCCCTACCCGATCGAAACAGTTTTGAATCCTGTGGCTTATAAAGTGAAATTACCTCCGCAGTTAAGAATCCCTAATGCATTTCATATTTCTCTCTTAAAACCTTTGGTACTTAATCGATTCAGAGCTGCTTTGCCTAAATCACCCAAGATCCAATCAGCACAAGGAGACGAATTTGAGATTCACAAGATCCTCGATTCTCGCAGACGTTATGGTCGCCTCCAGTACCTTGTTGATTGGAAGGGATATGGACCAGACGAGAGATCTTGGGTAGAAGCAGAAGATGTCCTTACTCCAAGACTTCTTCGGACATTTCATGCCAAGTTCTCAACTAAACCATATAGGTGTCTGGAGTCCACCCGCAAAGGGGGGGGGGGGTACTGTCAGCGTCCGGAGTCTTACCGGTACACTGGGGCTGCGGGGCTGGCTTCTCTGGCGGTGTGTGGGCAGCGGCGGAGGTGGGCTGCTGCACTGGGTCCGTTGGCAGCAGTGGCGGCGAAGATGGGGTCCACTCGTGGTGGTGGGACGCCGCTATTGCGGGTTGCTCTTGCTGAGCCATTGCTAGGAGACCAGAGGCAGTGAGCAATGTGGCTTTGCAGAAAGATATGCATTATTGGGCGCCGCCATGTTGTAGACCAAGTTTTAAGCATAGTTCGTGTTTCCTGTTTTTTCCAGCCAATCCAGGGGAAGCTCTCCCTATAAAAGGGGGCTGGTTTAGGACAGGGACGCCAGTGCTTCAAGTTACAACCCTGTTGTAGGTGCTTTAGCCTGTGCTCCCAGGAATCTTGTCGTATTCTGGTTACTCCTGATCCTGCTTGGTCGGTACTCTGTTGCAGCTGCAGTCCTGCCATTCCTAACCTGCTATTGCCTGTGGAAGCGCTCCTGGAAAACCCGGTCCAGTAAGACTCTTTGGGCACAGTTGGCCCCGGGTCTTCTGACTCATCTTTCAAGCCACACTCCACAGATCTACGTCACCAGCCACAATCTGCAGATTGTTATCTTCAGCCTCATCCTCCAAACCACAGTCCACAGTCCTTGTCTCCAGCCACGTCTTCAACTACCATTTACAGTTCCACAGTTCATTATCTACAGTCAACTATCTCCTCGGGCAAGTCTCAGCTGCCGAATCCTCAAACTTTGCTAGACGTGACATTTTACACATTAAGGCAGACTAGATAGATAGATAGATAGATAGATAGATAGATAGAATAGACATACTTACTGTTTCCGCTGGCTCAGGCTCCTCATGCAGCTTGTGGCAGATCCCGGGCAGCCAGGGAGTAGAAGGAGGAGGAGAAGGGAGTGGGACTCGGGAGCCGCAGCAGCGCTGTGTAATTGATGGAGGCACGCTGCTGCAGGCCCTCTCCTTCACCATAGGCTGCCCTCTGTCGCTGTGAATTCTAGGAAGCGCATCCCAGCATTCACAGCAGCGGAAGGGCAGCCTATGGTGAAGGAGAGGGCCAGCAGCAGCAGCACCTCCACCAATTACACAGCACTGCTGCGGCTCCCTCCTCCACCTCCCTCCTCCTCCCTCCTCCTCCTTCACCCCCCCCCCCACCTCGTAATCGGTGCGCTCCTCGGCGGTGGCACACAGCGGCAGCCAGGTGGCATGTAATGAGTCAGTTTGACTCATTACATGCCGCTCTGGCTTTGGGCCCCTGGATAGTGGCGAGCCCCAGTGCAAGGCACTGCCTGCACTGGTGGTAGTTCCACCACTGTATTGCACCCTCTGCTACCCCACTGCTCTTTATCAGTAAAAAGGTATACTAGGATGCTGACAGGGGATATTGGGGATCATTCCGAGTTGATTGCTAGCTGCCGTTGTTCGCTGTGTAGTGATCAGTGGAAAAAATGGCTAATCTCCACATGCGTATGCTCCGTAATGCGCACGCGTGTCGTACGGGTACAAAGTCCATTGTAGTTTTGCACTGGTTCTAGCGACGATTCCAATCGCACAGCTGGACACAAGGAGATTGACAGAAAGTGTGCGTTTCTGGGTGTCAACTGACCGTTTTCAGGGAGTGCTTAGAAAAACGCAGGCGTGGCAGAAAAAACAGGCATGGCTGGGTGTTCGCTGGGCGGGTGTGTGACGTCAAAAGCCATCCATCCGTTGTTAGAATCAACGCACGTGAAGAGCTGGTCTTGTTTTACACAAAACGATTTTGCAGGCGCTCTACTGCACAAGCATTCGCACTTCTGCAAAGTGAAAATACACTCCCCAGTGAGCAGCGACAATGCGTTTGCACGGCTGCTAAAAACTGCTAGCGAGCAATCAACTCGGAATGACCCCCATAGTCGGTATCCCAACGCTTAAAATCCTGATTATACCGATGCTTATTAAATCTTAAATAAATACTTATTATATCGATGATGGGATCCCGAGGGGTCAAAATGCAGGCAATTTCAAATGATAAGTATTAGAGTTAGGGTTATTAGGCTGCACAAGAGGAGGATTAGGGTTAGGCTGCAGGAGGGGAGGGTCAGGGCTAGGCTGCCGAAGGGGACAGTTAGGGTTAGACTGTGGCAGGGGGGGGTTACAAAACATTTCTGCCATTTTCACCGCCGGGATCCCACTGCCAGCATTCTGACTATCAGGATTCTGACCACCGGGATGCCACACCCAACTATAAATAGCCTAAAATTAACAAAAAAGAAATTGTCATAGAGTTGACGTGTTATTTTAAAATTTGAAGCAATTGTTAGTACAAGTACCTTACTCGATACAAAGGGGGTAATTCAGACCTAATCGTAGCAGCGAATTTGTTAGCAGTTGGGCAAAACCATGGGCCTAATTCAGACCTGATCGCTGCTGTGTGTTTTCACACAGCAGCCGATCAGGTCAGCCCTGCGATCACCTCTGCCTGATTGACAGGCAGAGGCGGTCGCTGGGCGGACTGGTGGCGTTTGGCCGTCGTTTTAGGAGAGCGGTCCAGGCAATGCAGGCGTGCCCGGACCGTGCGGGGGGTCGGGCCGCGGTGACTGCATGATGTCACACGCAGCCACTGCAACCCAGACAGCGACAAGTAGCTCCCTGCCAGCATGCAGCAGCTGCGCTGGTAGGGAGCTACTCGTCAAGTACAAAAGCATCGCCGCTGTGCAATGCTTTTGAACTTGTGCGGCGGGGCATAGCCAGACATGTGGGGCGGACTAGCCCTGTGCTGGGCATCCCCCCGCATGTCTGAATAACTGATCGTAGCCATGCAAAATTTTGCACGACTATGATCAAGTCTGAGGGTAATTCTGAGTTGATCGCAGCAGCAAATTTGTTAGCAGTTGGGCAAAACCATGTGCACTGCAGATGTGGCACATATAACATGTGCAGAGAGAGTTAGATTTGGGTGAGTTATTTTGTTTCTGTGCAGACTAAATACTGGCTGCGTTATTTTTACACTGCAATCTAGATTTCAGTTTGAACACACCCCACCCAAATCTACTCTCTCTGCACATGTTAAATCTGCCCCCCCTGCTGTGAACATGGGGCCTAATTCAGAACTGATCAGTGCTGTGCTTTTTCGCACAGCAGCCGATCAGGTCTGACTGGCGCATGCCAGACAGCCAACTGCCATCTCAGCCCTTCGATCGCCTCTGCCTGATTCACAGGCAGAGGCGTTCGCTGGGCGGGCCGGTGGTGTTTGGCCGCCATTTTAAAGGCGCAGTCCGGGCAACGCAGGCATGCCCGGGCCGTGCGGGGGGGAAGGGGCGGCCACAATGGTTGCTTGACGTCACACGCAGCCACTTTCGACTCTCACAGCGAAGGGTAGCTCCCTGCCAGTGGGTAGGCCCACTGTACATGCAGCAACATACCCTCCAACAATTCACACATAAAAATTGCTACAAATTCGAAAAGGGGGCATGGCCACGGAGGGGGGGCACGCCCCTTTTCCTATACTTTCAATGGAAGTTTGGGGAGCCAGAAATTAGAGATGTGCACCGGACATATTTCGGGTTTTGTGTTTTGGTTTTGGATTCGGTTCCGAGGCCGTGTTTTGGATTCGGACGCCTTTTGGCAAAACCTCCCTGAAAATGTTTTGGCGGATTCGGGTGTGTTTTGAATTCGGTGTTTTTTATTAAAAAACCCTTAAAAACAGCTTAACTCATAGAATTTGGGGGTAATTTTGATCCCATAGTATTATTAACCTCAATAACCATAATTTACACTCATTTCCAGTCTATTCTGAACACCTCACAATATTATTTTTAGTCCTAAAATTTGCACCGAGGTCGCTGGATGACTAAGCTAAGCAACTCAAGTGGCCGACACAAACACCTGGCCCATCTAGGAGTGGCACTGCAGTGTCAGACAGGATGATACTTAAAAAAATTGGCCACAAACATCACATGATGCAAAGATAAATTAAAGAAAAAAGAGGTGCAAGATGGAATTGTCCTTGGGCCCTCCCACCCACCCTTATGTTGTATAAACAGGACATGAACACTTTAACAAACCCATCATTTCAGCGACAGGGTCTGCCACACGACTGTGACTGAAATGACTGGTTGGTTTGGGCCCCCACCAAAAAAGAAGCAATCAATCTCTCCTTGCACAAACTGGCTCTACAGAGGCAAGATGTCCACCTCCTCCTCATCGTCCGATTCCTCACCCCTTTCACTGTGTACATCCCCCTCCTCACAGATTATTAATTTGTCCCCACTGGAATCCACCATCTCAGGTCCCTGTGTACTTTCTGGAGGCAATTGCTGGTGAATGTCTCCACGGAGGAATTTACTATAATTCATTTTGATGAACATCATCTTCTCCACATTTTCAGGAAGTAACCTCGTACGCCGATTGCTGACAAGGTGAGCGGCTGCACTAAACACTCTTTCGGAGTACACACTGGAGGGGGGGCAACTTAGGTAAAATCAAGCCAGTTTGTGCAAGGGCCTCCAAATTGCCTCTTTTTCCTGCCAGTATACATACAGACTGTCTGACGTGCCTACTTGGATGCGGTCACTCATATAATCCTCCACCATTCTTTCAATGGTGACAGAATCATATGCAGTGACAGTAGACGCAGGGCCGTTCCTAGCCAATTTGGCTACCAGTGCTAGATTTAAAAATGCGCCCCCCCCATTCACATAAGATAAAATGCGCCCCCCCCCCCACCCCCATAGATATAAAGAGGAAAAGTATGTGCGCGCCGCAGGCGCATGCGCTCCCGGCAAGGGGGCGTGACCTCGTTAAAATGGGCGTGGCTTTGTTAAGATGGGCGTGGCCTCATCTGATCTCATTATCGTGGCCACCACAGGATAAAAAAAAAAGTCCTCATTTTACACATTACAGCAGGCAAGTGTCCCCATTTTACACATTACAGCAGGCAAGTGTCCCCATTTTACACAGCACGGTAGGCAAGTGTCCCCATTTTACACATTGCGGCAGGCACGTGCCCCCATTTTACACATTGCGGCAGGCACGTGCCCCCATTTTACACAGTACAACAGGCAAGTGTCCCCATTTTACACATTGCGGCAGGCACGTGCCCCCATTTTACACAGTACGGCAGGCAAGTGTCCCCATTTTACACATTGCGGCAGGAAAGTGTCCCCATTTTACACATTGCGGCAGGCACGTGCCCCCATTTTACACAGCATGGCAGGCAAATGACCCCATTTTACACATTGCGGCAGGAAAGTGTCCCCATTTTACACAGTACAACAGGCAAGTGTCCCCATTTTACACATTGCGGCAGGCACGTGCCCCCATTTTACACAGTACGGCAGGCAAGTGTCCCCATTTTACACATTGCGGCAGGAAAGTGTCCCCATTTTACACATTGCGGCAGGCACGTGCCCCCATTTTACACAGCATGGCAGGCAAATGACCCCATTTTACACATTGCGGCAGGAAAGTGTCCCCATTTTACACATTGCGACAGGAAAGTGTCCCCATTTTACACATTGCGGCAGGCACGTGCCCCCATTTTACACAGCATGGCAGGCAAGTGACCCCATTTTACACATTGCGGCAGGCAAGTGTCCCCATTTTACACATTATGGCAGGCAAGTGTCCCCATTTTACATAGTACAACAGGCAAGTGTCCCCATTTTACACATTCCGGCAGGCAAGTGTCCCCATTTTACACATTGCGGCAGGCACGTGCCCCCATTTTACATATTACGGCAGGCAAGTGTCCCCATTTTACACATTCCGGCAGACAAGTGTCCCCATTTTACACAGTACGGCAGGTGGGGGGGGGGGGGGGGGAGAGAGAGAGAGGGAGAGGGGCTGACTTACATTTGAAGCGGCTCTTCCCGCTCTTCAGCCACCTCTCCCTCGTCTGCGCAGCGCTGGGCGGCTTGGCTCCCCCTTCTCCCTCCTCCCGAGTGCCCAGCTCGGGGAGCGGGGTTTCACGGAATGACGCGATTGCGTCGTGACATCACGACGCAAACGCGTAATTTCGTGAAACCCCGCCCCCCGAGCTGGGCACTCGGGAGGAGAGGGGGGTTTGAAAGTGCTCAGGAAGTGCCGCGTTGGGCGCCCCGTGCGGTTGCACGGCTCGCCCGCCGCAAGAAACGGCTCTGAGTAGACGACATGTCAGTAATCGTTGGCAGGTCCTTCAGTCCGGACCAGATGTCAGCACTCGCTCCAGACTGCCCTGCATCACCGCCAGCGGGTGGGCTCGGAATTCTTAGCCTTTTTCTCGCAGCCCCAGTTGCGGGAGAATGTGAAGGAGGAGCTGTTGACGGGTCACGTTCCGCTTGACTTTACAAGTAACTCACCAGCAGCTCTTTGCACCTCTGCAGACTTGTGTCTGCCGGAAAGAGAGATACAACGTAGGTTTTAAATCTATTGACCACCCGTGAATCCTGGTTAAGCGAATTAAGGGCTCCATCCACAAGTCCCACATGCCTAGCGGAATCGCTCCATTTTAGCTCCTCCTTCAATCTCTCCAGCTTCTTCTGCAAAAGCCTGATGAGGGGAATGACCTGACTCAGTCTGGCAGTGTCTGAACTAACTTCACGTGTGGCAAGTTCAAAGAGTTGCAAAGCCTTGCACAACGTTGAAATCATTCTCCACTGAGTCAGGTGCATTCCTTTGCCTATATCGTAGGCAGATGTATAGGCTTGAATGGCCTTTTGCTGCTCCTCCATCCTCTGAAGCATATAGAGGGTTGAATTCCACCCCGTTACCACACCTCTTACTTCAGATGATGGCGGGGCAGGTTCAGAAGTGTTTGCTGGTGCTCCAGTCTTCGGCACGCGGTGGCTGAATGCCGAAAGTGGCCCGCAATTCTTCGGGCCACCGACAGCATCTCTTGCACGCCCCTGTCGTTTTTTAAAAAATTCTGGCGTTGTCCGATGTCACAAATCCCCAGGAGAGTCCAATTGGGGTAAGCCATTCTGCGATGATGTTCCTCAGTTTCCATAAGAGGTTGTCAGCTTTGTGCCTCTTATGAAAAGCAGTGATACAAAGCGTAGCCTGCCTAGGAACGAGTTGGCGTTTGCGAGATGCTGCTACTGGTGCCGCCGCTGCTGTTCTTGCTGCGGGAGGCAATACATCTACCCAGTGGGCTCTCACAGTCATATAGTCCTGAGTCTGCCCTGCTCCACTTGTCCACATGTCCGTGGTTAAGTGGACATTGGGTACAACTGCATTTTTTAGGACACTGGTGACTCTTTTTCTGACGTCTGTGTACATTCTCGGTATCGCCTGCCTAGAGAAATGGAACCTAGATGGTATTTGGTACCGGGGACACAGTACCTCAAACAATTCTCTAATTCCCTGTGAATTAACGGTGGATACCGGACACACGTTTAACACCACCGCAGCTGCCAAGACCCGAGTTATCCACTTTGCTGCAGGATGACTGCTGTGATATTTCATCTTCCTCGCAAAGGACTGTTGGACAGTCAATTGCTTACTGGAAGTAGTACAAGTGGTCTTCCGACTTCCCCTCTGGGATGACGATCGACTCCCAGCAGCAACAACAGCAGCGCCAGCAGCAGTAGGCGTTACACTCAAGGATGCATTGGAGGAATCCCAGGCAGGAGAGGACTCGTCAGACTTGACAGTGACATGACCTGCAGGACTATTGGCGTTCCTGTCTAAGGAGGAAGTTGACACTGAGGGAGTTGGTGGTGTGGTTTGCAGGAGCTTGGTTACAAGAGGAAGGGATTTAGTTGTCAGTGGACAGCTTCCGCTGTCACCCAAAGTTTTTGAACTTGTCAATGACTTCTGATGAATGTGCTCCAGGTGACGTATAAGGGGGATGTTCCTAGGTGGTTAACGTCCTTACTTATTACAGCTTGACAAAGGCAACACACGGCTTGACACCTGTTGTCCGCATTTCTGTTAAAATAATTCCACACCGAAGAGGTGATTTTTTTTGTAATTTGACCAGGCATGTCAATGGCCATATTCGTCCCACGGACAATAGGTGTCTCCCCAGGTGCCTGACTTAAACAAACCACCTCACCATCAGAATCCTCCATGTCAATTTCCTCCTCGGCGCCAGCAACATAATATCCTCATCCTGGTGTACTTCAACAGTGACATCTTCAATTTGACTATCAGGAACTGGACTGCAGGTGCTCCTTTCAGCACTTGCAGGGGGCGTGCAAATGGTGGAAGGCGCCACCTCTTCCCGTCCAGTGTTGGGAAGGTCAGGCATCGCAACCGACACAATTGGACTCTCCTTGGGGATTTGTGATGAAGAAGAACGTACAGTGCTGTGCTGTGCTTTTGCCAGCTTAAGTCTTTTCATTTTTCTAGCGGGAGGATGAGTGCTTCCATCCTCATGTGAAGCTGAACCACTAGCCATGAACATAGGACAGGGCTTCAGCCGTTCCTTGCCACTCCGTGTCGTAAATGGCATATTGACAAGTTTACGCTTCTCATCAGACGCTTTTAATTTTGATTTTTGGGTCATTTTACTGAACTTTTGTTTTTTGGATTTTACATGCTCTCTACTATGACATTGGGGATCGGCCTTGGCAGATGACGTTGATGGCATTTCATCGTCTCGGCCATGACTAGTGGCAGCAGCTTCAGCACGAGGTGGAAGTGGATCTTGATCTTTCCCTATTTTACCCTCCACATTTTTGTTCTCCATCTTTTAATGTATGGAATTATATGCCAGTAATATATCAATAGCAATAGCCTACTGTACCGTACTGCTATATATATATATATATATATATATAAATGATGGGAGTCAGAGCAATGTATGCTCAAGACAGACACGGCACTCCAGGACTACTAATAAAGATATTTAATGATCCAGCTTATACAACGACCTGCATACCATCCAGTCCAAGGTACATATATCCACAAGGACCAGTGGCGCGAAGTGTATCATCAAAGCACAAGCATGTTACAATGCGGCATTTCGGACCATGCAAGGCCCTTCATCAGGTAATGCTGGTACTGGCAACAAACGGTCAAACCAGCATTACCTGATGAAGGGCCTTGCATGGTCCGAAATGCCGCATTGTAACTAGAGATGAGCGGGTTCGGTTTCTCTGAATCCGAACCCGCCAGAACTTCATGTTTTTTTTCACGGGTCCGAGCGACTCGGATCTTCCCGCCTTGCTCGGTTAACCCGAGCGCGCCCGAACGTCATCATGACGCTGTCGGATTCTCGCGAGGCTCGGATTCTATCGCGAGACTCGGATTCTATATAAGGAGCCGCGCGTCGCCGCCATTTTCACACGTGCATTGAGATTGATAGGGAGAGGACGTGGCTGGCGTCCTCTCCGTTTAGAATAGATTAGAGAGACACTTGATTTACTAATTTTGGGGAGCATTAGGAGTACTCAGTACAGTGCAGAGTTTTGCTAATAGTGACCACCAGTTTTATTTATAATCCGTTCTCTGCCTGAAAAAAGCGATACACAGCACACAGTGACTCAGTCACATACCATATCTGTGTGCACTGCTCAGGCTCAGGCCAGTGTGCTGCATCATCTATTATCTATATATAATATTATATATATCTGTCTGACTGCTCAGCTCACACAGCTTATAATTGTGGGGGAGACTGGGGAGCACTACTGCAGTGCCAGTTATAGGTTATAGCAGGAGCCAGGAGTACATAATATATTATATAGTGAGTGACCACCAGACACACAGTGCAGTTTATTTAATATATCCGTTCTCTGCCTGAAAAAAGCGATACACACAGTGACTCAGTCAGTCACATACCATATCTGTGTGCACTGCTCAGGCTCAGGCCAGTGTGCTGCATCATCTATATAATATATATTATATATCTGTCTGACTGCTCAGCTCACACAGCTTATAATTGTGGGGGAGACTGGGGAGCACTACTGCAGTGCCAGTTATAGGTTATAGCAGGAGCCAGGAGTACATAATATTATATTAAAACAGTGCACACTTTTGCTGCAGGAGTGCCACTGCCAGTGTGACTAGTGACCAGTGACCTGACCACCAGTATATATAATATTAGTAGTATACTATCTCTTTATCAACCAGTCTATATTAGCAGCAGACACAGTACAGTGCGGTAGTTCACGGCTGTGGCTACCTCTGTGTCGGCACTCGGCAGCCCGTCCATAATTGTATATACCACCTAACCGTGGTTTTTTTTTCTTTCTTTATACATACATACTAGTTACGAGTATACTATCTCTTTATCAACCAGTCTATATATTAGCAGCAGACACAGTACAGTGCGGTAGTTCACGGCTGTGGCTACCTCTGTGTCGGCACTCGGCAGCCCGTCCATAATTGTATATACCACCTAACCGTGGTTTTTTTTTCTTTCTTTATACATACATACTAGTTACGAGTATACTATCTCTTTATCAACCAGTCTATATATTAGCAGCAGACACAGTACAGTGCGGTAGTTCACGGCTGTGGCTACCTCTGTGTCGGCACTCGGCAGCCCGTCCATAATTGTATATACCACCTAACCGTGGTTTTTTTTTCTTTCTTTATACATACATACTAGTTACGAGTATACTATCTCTTTATCAACCAGTCTATATATTAGCAGCAGACACAGTACAGTGCGGTAGTTCACGGCTGTGGCTACCTCTGTGTCGGCACTCGGCAGCCCGTCCATAATTGTATATACCACCTAACCGTGGTTTTTTTTTCTTTCTTTATACATACATACTAGTTACGAGTATACTATCTCTTTATCAACCAGTCTATATATTAGCAGCAGACACAGTACAGTGCGGTAGTTCACGGCTGTGGCTACCTCTGTGTCGGCACTCGGCAGCCCGTCCATAATTGTATATACCACCTAACCGTGGTTTTTTTTTCTTTCTTTATACATACATACTAGTTACGAGTATACTATCTCTTTATCAACCAGTCTATATATTAGCAGCAGACACAGAACAGTGCGGTAGTTCACGGCTGTGGCTACCTCTGTGTCGGCACTCGGCAGCCCGTCCATAATTGTATATACCACCTAACCGTGGTTTTTTTTTCTTTCTTTATACATACATACTAGTTACGAGTATACTATCTCTTTATCAACCAGTCTATATATTAGCAGCAGACACAGTACAGTGCGGTAGTTCACGGCTGTGGCTACCTCTGTGTCGGCACTCGGCAGCCCGTCCATAATTGTATATACCACCTAACCGTGGTTTTTTTTTCTTTCTTTATACATACATACTAGTTACGAGTATACTATCTCTTTATCAACCAGTCTATATATTAGCAGCAGACACAGTACAGTGCGGTAGTTCACGGCTGTGGCTACCTCTGTGTCGGCACTCGGCAGCCCGTCCATAATTGTATATACCACCTAACCGTGGTTTTTTTTTCTTTCTTTATACATACATACTAGTTACGAGTATACTATCTCTTTATCAACCAGTCTATATATTAGCAGCAGACACAGTACAGTGCGGTAGTTCACGGCTGTGGCTACCTCTGTGTCGGCACTCGGCAGCCCGTCCATAATTGTTTACTAGTATCCAATCCATCCATCTCCATTGTTTACCTGAGGTGCCTTTTAGTTGTGCCTATTAAAATATGGAGAACAAAAATGTTGAGGTTCCAAAATTAGGGAAAGATCAAGATCCACTTCCACCTCGTGCTGAAGCTGCTGCCACTAGTCATGGCCGAGACGATGAAATGCCAGCAACGTCGTCTGCCAAGGCCGATGCCCAATGGCATAGTACAGAGCATGTCAAAACCAAAACACCAAATATCAGTAAAAAAAGGACTCCAAAACCTAAAATAAAATTGTCGGAGGAGAAGCGTAAACTTGCCAATATGCCATTTACCACACGGAGTGGCAAGGAACGGCTGAGGCCCTGGCCTATGTTCATGGCTAGTGGTTCAGCTTCACATGAGGATGGAAGCACTCAGCCTCTCGCTAGAAAACTGAAAAGACTCAAGCTGGCAAAAGCACCGCAAAGAACTGTGCGTTCTTTGAAATCCCAAATCCACAAGGAGAGTCCAATTGTGTCGGTTGCGATGCCTGACCTTCCCAACACTGGACGTGAAGAGCATGCGCCTTCCACCATTTGCACGCCCCCTGCAAGTGCTGGAAGGAGCACCCGCAGTCCAGTTCCTGATAGTCAGATTGAAGATGTCAGTGTTGAAGTACACCAGGATGAGGAGGATATGGGTGTTGCTGGCGCTGGGGAGGAAATTGACCAGGAGGATTCTGATGGTGAGGTGGTTTGTTTAAGTCAGGCACCCGGGGAGACACCTGTTGTCCGTGGGAGGAATATGGCCGTTGACATGCCAGGTGAAAATACCAAAAAAATCAGCTCTTCGGTGTGGAGGTATTTCACCAGAAATGCGGACAACAGGTGTCAAGCCGTGTGTTCCCTTTGTCAAGCTGTAATAAGTAGGGGTAAGGACGTTAACCACCTCGGAACATCCTCCCTTATACGTCACCTGCAGCGCATTCATAATAAGTCAGTGACAAGTTCAAAAACTTTGGGTGACAGCGGAAGCAGTCCACTGACCAGTAAATCCCTTCCTCTTGTAACCAAGCTCACGCAAACCACCCCACCAACTCCCTCAGTGTCAATTTCCTCCTTCCCCAGGAATGCCAATAGTCCTGCAGGCCATGTCACTGGCAATTCTGACGAGTCCTCTCCTGCCTGGGATTCCTCCGATGCATCCTTGCGTGTAACGCCTACTGCTGCTGGCGCTGCTGTTGTTGCCGCTGGGAGTCGATGGTCATCCCAGAGGGGAAGTCGTAAGCCCACTTGTACTACTTCCAGTAAGCAATTGACTGTTCAACAGTCCTTTGCGAGGAAGATGAAATATCACAGCAGTCATCCTACTGCAAAGCGGATAACTGAGTCCTTGACAACTATGTTGGTGTTAGACGTGCGTCCGGTATCCGCCGTTAGTTCACAGGGAACTAGACAATTTATTGAGGCAGTGTGCCCCCGTTACCAAATACCATCTAGGTTCCACTTCTCTAGGCAGGCGATACCGAGAATGTACACGGACGTCAGAAAAAGACTCACCAGTGTCCTAAAAAATGCAGTTGTACCCAATGTCCACTTAACCACGGACATGTGGACAAGTGGAGCAGGGCAGGGTCAGGACTATATGACTGTGACAGCCCACTGGGTAGATGTATGGACTCCCGCCGCAAGAACAGCAGCGGCGGCACCAGTAGCAGCATCTCGCAAACGCCAACTCTTTCCTAGGCAGGCTACGCTTTGTATCACCGCTTTCCAGAATACGCACACAGCTGAAAACCTCTTACGGCAACTGAGGAAGATCATCGCGGAATGGCTTACCCCAATTGGACTCTCCTGTGGATTTGTGGCATCGGACAACGCCAGCAATATTGTGTGTGCATTAAATATGGGCAAATTCCAGCACGTCCCATGTTTTGCACATACCTTGAATTTGGTGGTGCAGAATTTTTTAAAAAACGACAGGGGCGTGCAAGAGATGCTGTCGGTGGCCAGAAGAATTGCGGGACACTTTCGGCGTACAGGCACCACGTACAGAAGACTGGAGCACCACCAAAAACTACTGAACCTGCCCTGCCATCATCTGAAGCAAGAAGTGGTAACGAGGTGGAATTCAACCCTCTATATGCTTCAGAGGTTGGAGGAGCAGCAAAAGGCCATTCAAGCCTATACAATTGAGCACGATATAGTAGGTGGAATGCACCTGTCTCAAGTGCAGTGGAGAATGATTTCAACGTTGTGCAAGGTTCTGATGCCCTTTGAACTTGCCACACGTGAAGTCAGTTCAGACACTGCCAGCCTGAGTCAGGTCATTCCCCTCATCAGGCTTTTGCAGAAGAAGCTGGAGGCATTGAAGAAGGAGCTAAAAGGGAGCGATTCCGCTAGGCATGTGGGACTTGTGGATGCAGCCCTTAATTCGCTTAACAAGGATTCACGGGTGGTCAATCTGTTGAAATCAGAGCACTACATTTTGGCCACCGTGCTCGATCCTAGATTTAAAGCCTACCTTGGATCTCTCTTTCCGGCAGACACAGGTCTGCTGGGGTTGAAAGACCTGCTGGTGACAAAATTGTCAAGTCAAGCGGAACGCGACCTGTCAACATCTCCTCCTTCACATTCTCCCGCAACTGGGGGTGCGAGGAAAAGGCTCAGAATTCCGAGCCCACCCGCTGGCGGTGATGCAGGGCAGTCTGGAGCGACTGCTGATGCTGACATCTGGTCCGGACTGAAGGACCTGACAACGATTACGGACATGTCGTCTACTGTCACTGCATATGATTCTCTCAACATTGATAGAATGGTGGAGGATTATATGAGTGACCGCATCCAAGTAGGCACGTCACACAGTCCGTACTTATACTGGCAGGAAAAAGAGGCAATTTGGAGGCCCTTGCACAAACTGGCTTTATTCTACCTAAGTTGCCCTCCCACAAGTGTGTACTCCGAAAGAGTGTTTAGTGCCGCCGCTCACCTTGTCAGCAATCGGCGTACGAGGTTACATCCAGAAAATGTGGAGAAGATGATGTTCATTAAAATGAATTATAATCAATTCCTCCGCGGAGACATTGACCAGCAGCAATTGCCTCCACAAAGTACACAGGGAGCTGAGATGGTGGATTCCAGTGGGGACGAATTGATAATCTGTGAGGAGGGGGATGTACACGGTGATATATCGGAGGGTGAAGATGAGGTGGACATCTTGCCTCTGTAGAGCCAGTTTGTGCAAGGAGAGATTAATTGCTTCTTTTTTGGGGGGGGTCCAAACCAACCCGTCATATCAGTCACAGTCGTGTGGCAGACCCTGTCACTGAAATGATGGGTTGGTTAAAGTGTGCATGTCCTGTTTTGTTTATACAACATAAGGGTGGGTGGGAGGGCCCAAGGACAATTCCATCTTGCACCTCTTTTTTCTTTTCTTTTTCTTTGCATCATGTGCTGATTGGGGAGGGTTTTTTGGAAGGGACATCCTGCGTGACACTGCAGTGCCACTCCTAGATGGGCCCGGTGTTTGTGTCGGCCACTAGGGTCGCTAATCTTACTCACACAGTCAGCTACCTCATTGCGCCTCTTTTTTTCTTTGCGTCATGTGCTGTTTGGGGAGGGTTT
The DNA here is from genome assembly GCF_028390025.1 of Pseudophryne corroboree. Taxonomy (NCBI): domain Eukaryota; kingdom Metazoa; phylum Chordata; class Amphibia; order Anura; family Myobatrachidae; genus Pseudophryne; species Pseudophryne corroboree. The sequence continues at coordinate 527,399,830 of NC_086446.1, read as the reverse complement.
TTTGGAAGGGACATCCTGCGTGACACTGCAGTGCCACTCCTAGATGGGCCCGGTGTTTGTGTCGGCCACTAGGGTCGCTAATCTTACTCACACAGCTACCTCATTGCGCCTCTTTTTTTCTTTGCGTCATGTGCTGTTTGGGGAGGGTTTTTTGGAAGGGACATCCTGCGTGACACTGCAGTGCCACTCCTAGATGGGCCCGGTGTTTGTGTCGGCCACTAGGGTCGCTAATCTTACTCACACAGCTACCTCATTGCGCCTCTTTTTTTCTTTGCGTCATGTGCTGTTTGGGGAGGGTTTTTTGGAAGGGACATCCTGCGTGACACTGCAGTGCCACTCCTAGATGGGCCCGGTGTTTGTGTCGGCCACTAGGGTCGCTTATCTTACTCACACAGCGACCTCGGTGCAAATTTTAGGACTAAAAATAATATTGTGAGGTGTGAGGTATTCAGAATAGACTGAAAATGAGTGTAAATTATGGTTTTTGAGGTTAATAATACTTTGGGATCAAAATGACCCCCAAATTCTATGATTTAAGCTGTTTTTTAGTGTTTTTTGAAAAAAACACCCGAATCCAAAACACACCCGAATCCGACAAAAAAAATTCGGTGAGGTTTTGCCAAAACGCGTTCGAACCCAAAACACGGCCGCGGAACCGAACCCAAAACCAAAACACAAAACCCGAAAAATTTCAGGCGCTCATCTCTAATTGTAACATGCTTGTGTTTTGATGATACACTTCGCGCCACTGGTCCTTGTGGATATATGTACCTTGGACTGGATGGTATGCAGGTCGTTGTATAAGCTGGATCATTAAATATCTTTATTAGTAGTCCTGGAGTGCCGTGTCTGTCTTGAGCATACATTGCTCTGACTCCCATCATTTGCATAATGTTTGACAATGGCACCCAGGCAGCTGGACATTAACAAGAGTGCCGGATTATTTGGATACTATATATATATATATATATATATATATATAAAGAAAAAAGGTGGTATTGGCGCTACTCCTCTCCTTAAAGCTCAGTGAAATGTCCTTTTTCCTCCTCTGTGGTGACAGGACTTTCCTTTTGGAAGTGCACTACCCGTATTGTATAGGGTGGCAGCCCTTTTCTCCTGTGGTTTGCTGTTCAGGCTAACCGTTCGAAATCTAAAAAACAAAAGATGAGAATAGGCGCCTCCTAGTGCATTAACTCACATAAACATGTGACCTCCACCTTAAATAACACCCTGGTGAATTCAAGGTGTACCTTGTATGGTGGAATTCCAACCACCTAAATGAATCGCAAAATACCATGTATTTCAGTGTGTAATGGGGATATTTTTCATCACGATAATCCTGGTGGTACTTTTCCCAAGTTTGTATCTCACATAAACAGGATAAAAGCAAAAAGGGACCAATAGTGCAATATGTTTCATAACAAATAAAAACACATTTATTTCAAAAAATTGGTCATAAATAAAAGTGGTTGCCCGTACAATATGAAAGATAAAAGACAGCGTATCTGTTATTAGTCGTCCATACGATAAAACACTCAACGCGTTTCGTCCTTTGCCCACGGCCTGGACTTCCTCAGGAGTATAGTGATACATGCTACACTGATCCTATATTTATACCCATATCAATCTTTCAATCAAACAGGAAATTGATGGCTATCAGGTTCCCGGAAGTGATGTCACTTCCGCCCGGAGGACTTAAGATCCTATTGTTACCATAGTGTGATCGACATTATAAATTTAAAACAAAGTCCTAACAGACTTACTAACCCTGCGCTACTGCACAGAGTTATATTATGTGTGGTAGGGACACTGATCCGCTCCAGGCCGCCGCGATCGCCGGAAATCACGGACGGATAGGGCATCACAGCCGCCCTTACTTTATTCAGCCTCGCGGCGCACAGAGCGCATGTGCTGGCCCAGCCGGTCACAATGCCGCCTGCCGTCGCCGCACCCCTACGTCACGGGCATCTAAAGCTAGTGTCCACACATACGGCGCCATGTTAAGGGAGACCAAATGGTACACGATATGAACGGAAGTATTATACTGATGTAAAACGAAGAGATAGATCATAAAAACATAATTAAAATAGCTAATATCAAGAGATAATTAAGAAATAAGGATAATGTACCTTATATACTGACCATTATTAAATGTGATTACTGTGTCATCATTAAAAGTGCTCAATTATTATTTGTATTTTTACCAGCCCCAAAAATTATGTTATATAAGAATAGACTACCTTATCACCTGTATATTTATGTGCATAACGTGTTTGTGCATTTTCATCAATTTACTGATTAATATTTAGATTTAAAGTGACAGTGACCTTTAATAAAGTGCTATTAGTGTTAACAATATCTTAAAAAAAGTGCATATATATATATAGACTCTCTTAAAACTAAAAGAACATCTTGACTGTTAGGGATACATAAGGAAAAAAGGAAAAAAAGGGAATAAAGGGGGTTATTAATTTTAAATACATATAAGAATACTTCAAAGGAACGGTGCTATTTCATAATAATCATTTAAGCCATTTGGAGCCAAAGTTTTTAGTTCATAAATCCAATACATCTCTCTTTGTGAGAGTCTCTTTTCCCTATCACCTCCTCTTTGTCCCACTTTAATGATCTCAAGAATCCTGACTGTCAGACCCTTAGGGTCAGATTTGTGGAAAAGATTAAAGTGTTTGGGTACTGAATGGTGTTCTTGTTTATTTTTAATGCTCCTGAGATGTTCTTGGATACGTAGTTTCAATTGTCGTTTCGTCTTTCCTATGTATCTCAGTCCACAGGGGCATTCGAGCATATAGACCACCCAATTGGTATTACATGTTGCTCTTTCTTTCATCAAGTAGGTTTTTGAACCTTCAGAGCTTTTGAAAGATTTGGTATTAGGATTTATATACTGGCAGATGTTGCAATGCTGGCATTTAAAAAGTCCATTCATGTCCCAGAGACTCTTTTTTTCTTCTTGTTTGATGGGAAACAGCATACTAGGTGCAAGGCGGTCCTTCAAGTTTTTTGCTTTTTTAAAAATTACTCGTGGTCTGTCCGGTAAGATGGTATTCAAAATGGGGTCCATTTTTAAAACCCCCTAATGCTTATTTAAAATCCCTCTAATTCTTTTGTCTTGACAATTAAAAGTAGTAATAAAATTCAGCCCGGTGTTTTCTTTATCTTTGTTTTTATACCTCAAAAGGTCTTGACGATTAGTAGCCAGTGTTTTCTCGCGTGCCTCATCTACTAGATCCTTAGGATAACCTCTTTCACGGAAACGTTTTCCATATAGACTCAATTGCTTTTCTGTGTCCTCTAGATTAGTGCAGTTCCTTTTTATCCTGCAAAATTGCGAATAAGGAATATTGGTTTTCCATTTCATCGCATGTCCACTCTTATAGTGTACGTATCTCTTTATCAACCAGTCTATATATTAGCAGCAGACACAGTACAGTGCGGTAGTTCACGGCTGTGGCTACCTCTGTGTCGGCACTCGGCAGCCCGTCCATAATTGTATATACCACCTAACCGTGGTTTTTTTTTCTTTCTTTATACATACATACTAGTTACGAGTATACTATCTCTTTATCAACCAGTCTATATATTAGCAGCAGACACAGTACAGTGCGGTAGTTCACGGCTGTGGCTTCCTCTGTGTCGGCACTCGGCAGCCCGTCCATAATTGTATATACCACCTAACCGTGGTTTTTTTTTCTTTCTTTATACATACATACTAGTTACGAGTATACTATCTCTTTATCAACCAGTCTATATATTAGCAGCAGACACAGTACAGTGCGGTAGTTCACGGCTGTGGCTACCTCTGTGTCGGCACTCGGCAGCCCGTCCATAATTGTATATACCACCTAACCGTGGTTTTTTTTTCTTTCTTTATACATACATACTAGTTACGAGTATACTATCTCTTTATCAACCAGTCTATATATTAGCAGCAGACACAGTACAGTGCGGTAGTTCACGGCTGTGGCTACCTCTGTGTCGGCACTCGGCAGCCCGTCCATAATTGTATACTAGTATCCAATCCATCCATCTCCATTGTTTACCTGAGGTGCCTTTTAGTTGTGCCTATTAAAATATGGAGAACAAAAATGTTGAGGTTCCAAAATTAGGGAAAGATCAAGATCCACTTCCACCTCGTGCTGAAGCTGCTGCCACTAGTCATGGCCGAGACGATGAAATGCCAGCAACGTCGTCTGCCAAGGCCGATGCCCAATGGCATAGTACAGAGCATGTCAAAACCAAAACACCAAATATCAGTAAAAAAAGGACTCCAAAACCTAAAATAAAATTGTCGGAGGAGAAGCGTAAACTTGCCAATATGCCATTTACCACACGGAGTGGCAAGGAACGGCTGAGGCCCTGGCCTATGTTCATGGCTAGTGGTTCAGCTTCACATGAGGATGGAAGCACTCAGCCTCTCGCTAGAAAACTGAAAAGACTCAAGCTGGCAAAAGCACCGCAAAGAACTGTGCGTTCTTTGAAATCCCAAATCCACAAGGAGAGTCCAATTGTGTCGGTTGCGATGCCTGACCTTCCCAACACTGGACGTGAAGAGCATGCGCCTTCCACCATTTGCACGCCCCCTGCAAGTGCTGGAAGGAGCACCCGCAGTCCAGTTCCTGATAGTCAGATTGAAGATGTCAGTGTTGAAGTACACCAGGATGAGGAGGATATGGGTGTTGCTGGCGCTGGGGAGGAAATTGACCAGGAGGATTCTGATGGTGAGGTGGTTTGTTTAAGTCAGGCACCCGGGGAGACACCTGTTGTCCGTGGGAGGAATATGGCCGTTGACATGCCAGGTGAAAATACCAAAAAAATCAGCTCTTCGGTGTGGAGGTATTTCACCAGAAATGCGGACAACAGGTGTCAAGCCGTGTGTTCCCTTTGTCAAGCTGTAATAAGTAGGGGTAAAAAAGGAAAAAAAGGGAATAAAGGGGGTTATTAATTTTAAATACATATAAGAATACTTCAAAGGAACGGTGCTATTTCATAATAATCATTTAAGCCATTTGGAGCCAAAGTTTTTAGTTCATAAATCCAATACATCTCTCTTTGTGAGAGTCTCTTTTCCCTATCACCTCCTCTTTGTCCCACTTTAATGATCTCAAGAATCCTGACTGTCAGACCCTTAGGGTCAGATTTGTGGAAAAGATTAAAGTGTTTGGGTACTGAATGGTGTTCTTGTTTATTTTTAATGCTCCTGAGATGTTCTTGGATACGTAGTTTCAATTGTCGTTTCGTCTTTCCTATGTATCTCAGTCCACAGGGGCATTCGAGCATATAGACCACCCAATTGGTATTACATGTTGCTCTTTCTTTCATCAAGTAGGTTTTTGAACCTTCAGAGCTTTTGAAAGATTTGGTATTAGGATTTATATACTGGCAGATGTTGCAATGCTGGCATTTAAAAAGTCCATTCATGTCCCAGAGACTCTTTTTTTCTTCTTGTTTGATGGGAAACAGCATACTAGGTGCAAGGCGGTCCTTCAAGTTTTTTGCTTTTTTAAAAATTACTCGTGGTCTGTCCGGTAAGATGGTATTCAAAATGGGGTCCATTTTTAAAACCCCCTAATGCTTATTTAAAATCCCTCTAATTCTTTTGTCTTGACAATTAAAAGTAGTAATAAAATTCAGCCCGGTGTTTTCTTTATCTTTGTTTTTATACCTCAAAAGGTCTTGACGATTAGTAGCCAGTGTTTTCTCGCGTGCCTCATCTACTAGATCCTTAGGATAACCTCTTTCACGGAAACGTTTTCCATATAGACTCAATTGCTTTTCTGTGTCCTCTAGATTAGTGCAGTTCCTTTTTATCCTGCAAAATTGCGAATAAGGAATATTGGTTTTCCATTTCATCGCATGTCCACTCTTATAGTGTACGTACGAGTTAGTATCCACTTCCTTAATAAAATTTCTGGTGATTACTTCAGTGCCATCATTAGTTAAAATCAGATCCAAATATTCAATCTCTGTAGTGCCCATCTTGTAAGTAAAAGACAGGTTATAATCATTTTTACCTAAATGAATCATAAAATCTTTAAAACATTCAACAGTTCCATCCCAAATTAAAAGTATGTCATCAATATAACGTTTATATACGATAATGTGTTCAAGGTAGGGATTATTATGATACACATTCCTATGTTCCCAGCTTCCCATGTGCAAGTTGGCGAAGCTGGGCGCGAAAACAGTGCCCATGGCTGTTCTGCAAATTTGTAAATAAAAGTTTTCTAAAAATGTAAAATAATTGTGTTTAAGAATAAACTTAATGAATGTGCATATCAATTCTCTATGTTTTTCATCCAAAGAGTCATCATTGTTTGAAAATTCCCTACATGAATCTATCCCTTTCTCATGTAATATAGAAGTATACAGGGATTGTACGTCAATCGTTACCCAAAAATACTCTTGTTTCCATTCAAAATTTTCCAAAAATTGTAATAATGAGGTAGTGTCCTTGACGTATGATCTTAATTCTGGGACATATTTTTTCAAAAAAAATTCGACATATTGTGACAAATTACTGGTTAGTGATTCAATGCCTGCCACTATGGGCCTACCAGGAGGATCTTTCAACTGTTTATGTATTTTAGGTAAAAAATAAAAAATGGGTATGGTGGGATGGTTTATAATTAAAAATTGGTATTCATCTTTGGTTAAAATTCCCTCATGTAAAGCTACAATTAATATGGATCTGAGTTCCTCAACAAAGTCCTCAGTAGGATCTTTTGACAGTCTTTGATATGAATTGGTGTCCCCTAACAGACGATACGCTTCTTTTTCGTAGTCTGTGCGGTTGAGTATCACCAGACCCCCACCTTTGTCAGCTTGACATATGACAAGATCTTTATTACCCTTTAAGTCCTTTAGAGCTTTCTTCTCAAAGTTTGATAAATTAGTTTCAGTGCCAGGTTTAAGGGATTCAAAATCCTTTTTTACTAGTTCGTAAAATACCTCGATTTGATTACTTCTAGATTCAAGTGGGTAATACTTTGATTGTGGTTTGAGACCTGATTTGGATACTAATTCAGGATTTTCCTTATGGCTTATGGCCTTTCTCTGAAAATGTCTTTTCAGGGTAAGTTTCCTTATATATTTATTCAAATCTGTGAAGGCTTCAAAATTATCCATCTGAGAAGTGGGGGCAAAAGAAAGTCCTTTAGATAATAGGGCAATTTCCGCAGAGGTTAAATTATGATTTGATAAATTAAAAATCCCCTCATCGCCAATTTTTAGGGTGTCTAATTTCTTATGTTTCTTCTTTTTTTGTATTCGCTTAAGGCCCCCCCTTCTTCCTCTTCGAGTCTTCTTTTTAGTGGTGAGGCTCTCTGTACTACTTCTTTGACATAGGGGTCCTTCCGGATTCTCTGATCTGAGGCTGCTGGGGATAAAATATCCTCCACATCCGTTTCAGAGTTAAGTCTATTCAGGGCTGAGTATCTATTCCGGGTCTCAAAGTTGACTTTTCTAGGTGTCCTTGGTTTTCTATAGTGATCTTTCTCCTTGAAATATCTTTGTATCGGTGCCTATTCTCATCTTTTGTTTTCTATATATATATATATATATATATATATATATAAACAATGTGAGAACAGGCAGTATGAGCGCAAATACCAAGGTAAAAGTTTTTTAAAAAGTCCCGTAGAACTACAAGTCCAAGGCTGGACAAGAAACAATGTTCCTCAAAATCACTGACAGCCAATATTATTTGGTAGAAGAAACTTGTCAGTGCGCACTTCTGGGACTTCCAGCTGTCGCTTCCCCAATGTTACCCGATCCCGAACGGGTGGTAGTCCTGCCAAGAAATTGAAGAAGCAGGGAGCGCCAATAGTGCATTAAAAGAGTACAGCAATTTTATTTAAAAATCCAAATCGGTAACAAGTGTGAACCCGTACCATAAAAGGCGGTCAAACCACCGCTCGTATAACCAGCATAATATTTACCCCACTGTGCAAGCCAGCATTCTCAGTTCAAAATCCAAACGTCAGACCACGCCCATACGCGTTTCGTCATTCGACTTCGTCAGTGGGCTTGGTCTGAAGTCACAAAGGCGTTGTTTAAATACACACATCAGTGTTCTAATTGGCCCATGCAAATTACATTCAAAAGAATGTAATTTGCAACTGAGAATGAACTGAGAATGCTGGCTTGCACAGTGGGGTAAATCTTATGCTGGTTATACGAGCGGTGGTTTGACCGCCTTTTATGGTACGGGTTCACACTTGTTACCGATTTGGATTTTTAAATAAAATTGCTGTGCTCTTTTAATGCACTATTGGCGCTCCCTGCTTCTTCAATTTCTTGGCATATATATATATATATATATATATATACTGGTGGTCAGCAAAATTCTGCACTGTCCTCCTACTATGTACTGCGCACAACTACAATGCAGCACAGATATGGATAGTATACTTGACGACACAGAGGTAGAGCAATGGACTACTGTACCATACTGCTATATATATACTGGTGGTCAGCAAAATTCTGCACTGTCCTCCTACTATATACTGCGCACAACTACAATACAGCACAGATATGGATAGTATACTTGACGACACAGAGGTAGAGCAATGGACTACTGTACCATACTGCTATATATATACTGGTGGTCAGCAAAATTCTGCACTGTCCTCCTACTATATACTGCGCACATCTACAATGCAGCACAGATATGGATAGTATACTTGAAGACACAGAGGTAGACCAATGGACTACTGTACCGTACTGCTATATATTTACTGGTGGTCAGCAAAATTCTGCACTGTCCTCCTACTATATACTGCGCACAACTACAATGCAGCACAGATATGGAGCGTTTTCAGGCAGAGAACGTAGATATTTGCAGAACACTGATCACAGATATTTGCAGCACACTGAGCACAGATATTTGCAGCACACTGAACACAGAAACTGAGAGAACGCAGCCACGTCCTCTCGCTATCATCTCCAATGCACAAGTGAAAATGGCGGCGACACGCGGCTCTTTATATGCAATACGAATCTCGCGAGAATACGACAGCGGGATGATGAAAAAAAGGTACTGTACCTGGCAAAAAGGTACAGTTGGAGGGTATGCCACTGCATCTGCAGCAAGTCTCTGCGCTGTAGACAAAAAAAACTTTTACTGCAGCAACCTATGTCCTGCTGCCAGTTTGCCTGCCCCCTCCGCCATCAACAATCCCCATTCTCTAGCCACGGCGCAGGTGGAACAAAAGCTGCTGCGGCCACCGGCATAGATGTGTATGAAAGTGGCACATCGGAAGCCTTTCATAGCCCTCCCTGCGCCGCATATTCTCTGAGCCCCGGTGCCTCCTCTGCGCGTGATGTCACAGAAATGTCTCCCAACCACAGCCGCGCCCAGATCCCCAGAGACCCTGACTCCGCAACACAGCACCTGGGCTGCCGGCCTGGAAGCCCCGAGATAGCTAATGTAATGGATGGAGTGGGTGATATCGTGGAGGGTAATGTCTGGATGCTGAATCAATGTAACAGGTGACAGTGCAGTGCAGTGCAGTGCAGTGGGTGTGCAGTGTAACTGACACTGCACAGCACTCTCACCTTTTACATTGATTCAGCCAGTCAGTCAGTTCTGCCAGCCAGTCACTATTGTTAGCGCCGGTGTCCCAACGTGTTGCATTACAGGGAAGTAGACGCACTAAATAAACTAAAGCTCCCAGCAGCCCTTAGCGCCAAAGCATTCCGGCCCTTAGGGGTGCTGGGAGCTGCAGTTTATTGAGTGCATCTTCTTCCCTGTAATGCAGCGCGTTTGGACACCGGCGCTAACAATGGTGACTGGCTGCTTGGCTGCTGTGCGAGTCTCCGGGAGATCCAGGAGGATAAGCAGGAGAAACATTACCTGCCCCTCCCCCACTCGCAGTACCTCCGGGCCCCATTCGCGGCACCCCTACACCCCTCCTCCAGCACCCGCGGTGGCTCCGGACCCCCTCTCCCACCTGCAGCTCCCCAGTACCTGCCCCTCCCACACCCACAGCACCCGCCCCTCTCCCACCCGGGGCACCCCCGCAACCGCTCATCCCCCTCCTGTGGTGGCTCCGGACCCCCACCTGCGGCACCCACCCACCCTCAACACAGCACCACCGCACCAGCCCCTCCCGCTACACGCACCCCATCCGCGTCTACCCCGCACCCACCACTCCCCCAACCACAGCACCTACTAGGTGATTCATCAGGTCCTGCGTGCACTCTTCACGCCGCTGCAAGAGGCTTCGACCCCTTAACCATCACATGCCCTTTGTCCGTGCAGTATTTAACCACTCACACAATTATGATTAGAGGTAATACTCCATGGAATAAAAATATTGCACGCCACAAGGGTGTTCAAGGGTTAAGGGGGCACACACACACACACACATACATATATAGAAGAACAAGAATATATACATATATAGAATAACAAAAGGTGGCACTCAGAATCTGTTTAAATTTCAAAGTACATGTATTTAAAACCAGGGACGTGCAGTCAGTGGAGGCAGGGGAGGCAGAGTCATACTTTATAGTTTTGACTATAAAAATGATTGGAATAACACAAAGAAGATGCTTATAACTTCTAAGCATATTCTTTGTATTATTGCAAGCATTTTATAGATACAACTGGCCAGAGTTGCAGGGTTCTGGGAATTGCAGGGACAGATGAGCCTCATCTCACACACTGTCAGAGCCTGCCTGAATAGCAGGTAGGAGCTACACAGCAGCCAATCATGCTGCTTGGAAAAGAGAAATGGGAGGCATGCCTCAGTGTGGGGGCGTGTCACACAGTGGCGTAAGTTCGTCCCAGTTGCCCGGAGGCAAGATAAATATTGGTGTCCCCCCCCAATATTTAGATAGATAGACACTTTACTGATGGAGCTATCTGCTCCTGTACAGGAATCATGATAATTCTAACTATATGAAGTTACGTGTAATTGTCAGTAACTTCATATAGTTAGAATTCTCATATTTCCTATACAGGAGCAAATAGCTTCATCAGTAAGGCGTCTGCTTCCAATGTGTTTTCTAATCCTGGGTATGACACTTGTAAAATGCGTATCTACAGTATAATAAAAAGGGTGTGATGTGTAAGGTGCAGGGACCAGTGAGGAAGTCGGCCACTGAAGAGATAGCAGCAGCTAATAATTAACTTAATTAATTGGTGTCACAGAATGGGAGGAGAGGTGCTCCCCTTCAGAGCATGAGCCTGGCGGCAGAGGACTCCGTTGCCTCCCAGAGTTACGCCTCTGGTGTCACAACTGCGGACTGAGGCTGACTTAAGTAAGCCTCAGATGTAGGAGCTGGAGTGTAGGTGAACCGAGGAGGTAGGATTAGGTTCCTAGACATACAGGATGTTTGAACACCATCAACCCGAAGGCGTGACCATAACAGCAAAGTAAATTATAAAAAAGTAAATTTATTGAATACACAGTATGTATCTTGGCAATGAGATATCTTCAACAGTTAAGTGCAGAGAGAAATGCAGTACAGTTCCTGATAATGCAAAAGGTATTTTAGACTGTGTCTATGCAGAACAAGATGACTAGAAGTCCTTGCCAAACTCCGGAGTTGAAAAGTCCGTGGCCACAGCTAACTGCTGTAATGAGGAACAAACAAGTACTGCCCAGTAGGTGGTTGACAGGAGACTGGGATAGGCACTGATACACTGAGGTTGAAGAGATGGAATTAGACTTGCCAGAGACTACCGGACGGAACCGGTGTGAGGAAAGATGTGCTGAACTCACCGCTGGAGCAAAAGTTCGATGGTGAGCATCGATGAATACTGTGGTCCAATGTTGTGTAGAAGGATATGCAGAGCGATATATGAATACCGCTGGAGATGACGTGAAGCAACGCTGAAGGCAGATGGTAACACCAAGCACTGCTGGAAGCTGGAAGCAATATGAATGGAACGCTGGAAACTGGAAGCCAGTGACAACTTTACCATAGAGGCTAGTGAGCGATGCCGTAGATCAGAGGTTCTCAAACTCGGTCCTCGTGGGCACACACAGGGGAATATTTACTAACATTCGTAATTTTCGGAAAAAGGTCAAAGTTCAATCACGAATGACATCGAAAGTGTAAAACTGCAACTTTTTGAATTTATTACGCCTAATTTACTAAGCTGTCGTATTCGGATTTTTCATTTGTTCCGATGTCGATGTCATTCGTGTTTTTTTCCCCGTTTTTTACGGCAGTGATTAGCAAAACACTGCCGACTTTATCACAATGAATCTCGGCCGGATCTGTGTGATCCGTGCTGGGGTTCATTTTTTTTTTATTTAAATAAACACTGTAAAACGGAGAAAAAAAATGCGTGGGGTCCCCCCTCCTAAGCATAACCAGCCTCGGGCTCTTTGAGCCGACCCTGGTTGCAGAAATATGGGGGAAAAAATGACAGGGGTTCCCCCATATTTAAGCAACCAGCATCGGGCTCTGCGCCTGGTCCTGGTTCCAAAAATACGGGGGACAAAAAGAGTAGGGGTCCCCCGTATTTCTAAAACCAGCACCGGGCTCCACTAGCTGGACAGATAATGCCACAGCCGGGGGTCACTTTTATATAGTGCCCTGCGGCCGTGGCATCAAAAATCCAACTAGTCACCCCTGGCCGGGGTACCCTGGGGGAGTGGGGACCCCTTCAATCAAGGGGTCCCCCCCCCAGCAACCCAAGGGCCAGGGGTGAAGCCCGAGGCTGTCCCCCCCATCCAATTGGCTGCGGATGGGGGGCTGATAGCCTTTTGTGAAAATGAAAAGATATTGTTTTTAGTAGCAGTACTACAAGGCCCAGCAAGCCTCCCCCGCATGCTGGTACTTGGAGAACCACAAGTACCAGCATGCGGCGGAAAAACGGTCCCGCTGGTTCCTGTAGTACTACTACTAAAAAAATACCCAAAAAAAGACAAGACACACACACCTTGAAAGTAAAGTTTTATTACATGCATCCACACAAACATACATACATACTTACCTTATGTTCACACGAGGGTCGGTCCTCTTCTCACAGTAGAATCCATGGGGTACCTGTTGAATAAATTCTACTCACCACCAGATCCAGGGTACCAGGCTCCTCGTAGCATCCATTTGTAATCCACGTACTTGATTAAAATAAAAAAACGGAGAGCCGAGCCACGCACTGAAAGGGGACCCATGTTTTCACATGGGCCCCCTTTCCCTGAATGCCAGAAACCCACTCTGACTGATGTCTAAGTGGGTTTCTTCAGCCAATCAGGGAGCGCCACGTTGTAGCACCCTCCTGATCGGCTGTGTGCTCCTGTACTGTCTGACAGGCGGCACACGGCAGTGTTACAATGTAGCGCCTATGCGCTCCATTGTAACCAATGGTGGGAACTTTGTAGTCAGCGGTTGACCGAAAGTGACCTCACCGCTGACCACAAAGTTCCCACCATTGGTTACAATGGAGCGCATAGGCGCTACATTGTAACACTGCCGTGTGCCGCCTGTCAGACAGTACAGGAGCACACAGCCGATCAGGAGGGTGCTACAACGTGGCGCTCCCTGATTGGCTGAAGAAACCCACTTAGACATCAGTCAGAGTGGGTTTCTGGCATTCGGGGAAAGGGGGCCCATGTGAAAACATGGGTCCCCTTTCAGTGCGTGGCTCGGCTCTACGTTTTTTTTTTTTAATCAAGTACGTGGATTACAAATGGATGCTACGAGGAGCCTGGGACCCTGGATCTGGTGAGTAGAATTTATTCAACAGGTACCCCATGGATTCTACTGGAGAAGAGGACCGACCCTCGTGTGAACATAAGGTAAGTATGTATGTATGTTTGTGTGGATGCATGTAATAAAACTTTACTTTCAAGGTGTGTGTGTATTGTCTTTTTTTGGGTATTTTTTTAGTAGTAGTACTACAGGTACCAGCGGGCCCGTTTTTCCGCCGCATGCTGGTACTTGTGGTTCTCCAAGTACCAGCATGCGGGGGAGGCTTGCTGGGCCTTGTAGTACTGCTACTAAAAACAATATCTTTTCATTTTCACAAAAGGCTATCAGCCCCCCATCCGCAGCCAATTGGATGGGGGGGACAGCCTCGGGCTTCACCCCTGGCCCTTGGGTGGCTGGGGGGGGACCCCTTGATTGAAGGGGTCCCCACTCCCCCAGGGTACCCCGGCCAGGGGTGACTAGTTGGATTTTTGATGCCACGGCCGCAGGGCACTATATAAAAGTGACCCCCCGGCTGTGGCATTATCTGTCCAGCTAGTGGAGCCCGGTGCTGGTTTTAGAAATACGGGGGACCCCTACTCTTTTTGTCCCCCGTATTTTTGGAACCAGGACCAGGCGCAGAGCCCGATGCTGGTTGCTTAAATATGGGGGAACCCCTGTCACTTTTTCCCCCATATTTCTGCAACCAGGATCGGCTCAAAGAGCCCGAGGCTGGTTATGCTTAGGAGGGGGGACCCCACGCAATTTTTTTAAAGAAAATAACCACTTTCCCACCCCTTCCCACTGATATACATGCACGGATCTCATGGATCCCTGCATGCCTATACAATCACGGATTAAAAAAGCAGGTCTGTTTTTTTTTAGCACTTTTTTACGAGTTGTAATTTTTCACGGCAGTGTTTTATTTTTTTTTCCTTTGCACTTCTTAGTAAATTACCGAGATTCATACTTAAACTGCCGCGTTTTGACCGATGGTGTATTCATTCGTAATTTTTTTCTTGGACTTCCAAAAAATTACGAATGCCCTCATCACTGCCGTGATTTTTGCTTAGTAAATTACCGAGATGACACTTTGATGAAAAAACGGCATCTCGGTCAAAATCGGGACCTTAGTAAATATACCCCACAGTGCATGTTTTGCATGTAACCCAGCAGGTGCACAGGTGTATTAATTACTCACTGACACATTTTAAAAGGTCCACAGGTGGAGCTAATTATTTCACTTGCGATTCTGTGAGGAGACCTGCAAAACATGCACTGTGTGTGCCCCCGAGGACCGAGTTTGAGTACCTCTGCCGTAGATAATGGAAGTAGCAATGATACCAGAACACCGCTGGAAGCTGGGAGCAGAATAGGTCCAAAGCTGGAAGCCGATGTCAGGATCGCAGTAGATAGACAGGAAGTAGAGCTGGAACACAGCAGGAGTCAGGCTGCACCGCAGAGTGGGAATTGGTGCCGATCTCTTGGAGAAGCTGAATCACAGGAGCTGGAATACCTGGAAAGTCAAGCTGTAAATTCACCAAACAGGAGAGACATGTATGCAAGGATTGACAACCAAAGCACTGACGATTATGCAGCCCTGGAGCAGGATATTTATACCAGCTGGTGAGCAAGGATTGGCTGGATAATTAAGGCAGAGTCCAGACTGCAGCGGATAGGCTGAAAACAACATGTGATGAGAAACAAACATGGCTGTGCCCATGTTTGAAACTGGAGGGAAAGTCTGTTTGTACTTTACATGTGGGAATCGGCAGTAATGGCGGCGGAGGCCGCGGAGGGCAGGAGACGCCATACTTAAAACAAATGGATATTTTGTATCATGTTGCCATGCCAGCGCTGCCGCGATCACTGAAGAGAACCTTGAGACACAGACATGCAGCGTGCTGCACGCAGACACCGCAGGTGAAATCCAGGCCTGGAACGCCGGGCCAGTCTCAGAAGGCACTTAGCAGGTAAATAATAGGGGCTAATAACCCGGATCATGACAGGGCGTACTTGTGCTCTGATGGGCAGCTCGGATTGGTCATGTGACCAGTCCAGGAAGTGCAGGAAGACAGACACTGGAGCTGAGCAGCGTGACAGGGGAGGAGTGAGATGGGGATCTGAAGTGCCAGCAGCAGCCACCCGTGCACAGTGACTGGGGTGAGTAGCAGTGTGTGTGTGTGTGTGTGTGTGTGAATCATCTGTAGTGAGTGTGGGGACAGGATTGTATGTGTGTGTGTGTGTTCTGTACCGAGTGTGTGGACAGGAGTGTGTGTGTGTGTGTGTGTGTGTGTGTGTGTGTGTGTGTATCATCTGTAGTGAGTGTGGGGACAAGATTGGCTGTGTGTGTGTGTGTGTGTGTGTGTGTGTGTGTGTGTGTGTGTGTGTGTCTGTGTTCTGTAGTGAGTGTGGGGACAGGATGTGTGTGTGTGTGTGTGTGTGTGTGTGTGTGTGTAATCTGTAGTGAGTGTGGGAACAGGACTGTGTGTGTGTGTGTGTGTGTGTGTGTGTGTCCTCTGTAGTGAGTGTGGGGACAGGATGTATGTGTGTGTGTGTGTGTGTGTGTGTGTGTGTGTGTGTGTGTGTGTGTCACCAGTAGTGAGTGTGGGGACAGGACTGTGTGTGTGTGTTTCACCAGTAGTGAGTGTGGGGACAGGACTGTGTGTGTGTGGCATCTGTAGTGAATGTGGGCACAGGACTCTGTGTGTGTGGGGGGTTAGGGGGGGCACTGACAGCTTTGCTGGGCCCCATTATTGAGTGGGGGCATGGCCAATGAAGGAGCGTGGCCAGAGCACTATTGAAAATCTAAAAAAAAACCTGACATGCGGCCACTAAGCGGGTGTGCGCCATGCAGTGGGGGAGCCAGTGTCAGAACTGGTGGGTGGCAGCGCAAGGGAGGGCGCGATCGCTCCCCTACCTTTTATCACGGGAGAGAGGACTGGCCACCACTGAGCTGCCTGTCACCCCAGCACACGCCAGCATCTGCTGGGCTGGAAGAGAGGCTGCTGCAGCGGCGGCCAGTCCTCTCTCCCCACTGACATGCGGCTGTCAGCAACAAGGAAGGGGAAGGGCAGCGGGACCAGGTCCCCCTCTGGGCCCCTCCATTGGGCCCAGGCCAGGTAGAGAGTACCCTCCACCCCCTCTCTGTGCCACTGTGTGTGTGTGGCATCTGTAGTGAGTGTGGGGACAGGGCTCAGTGTGTGTGTGTGTGTGGCATCTGTAGTGAGTGTGGGGACAGGGCTGTGTGTGTGTGTGTGTGTGTGTGTGTGTGTGTGTGTGTGTGTGGCATCTGTAGTGAGTGTGGGGACAGGACTGTGTGCGTGTGTGTGTGTGTGTTACATTGAATACGGGGTCACAGACTCCCAGCGCCTTGACCCATCCCCGTGTGTGCCTCCCCAGCCTGTGACCGCACCGCACTTCACTGTTTAAAACACATATTTCAAATACCAACGTTTCAGAGCCAAGTGTGCCCCGTTGTCAAGGTGAGTTCTACTCACCTTGACACTTGGCCCCAAAACATTGGTGTTTGAAATGTGTGTTTTAAGCAACTATAGTGCTGGCCTATATCCAGGATATATATTCATATATATATATATATATATATATATA
This sequence comes from Pseudophryne corroboree, assembly GCF_028390025.1. Lineage (NCBI taxonomy): Eukaryota > Metazoa > Chordata > Amphibia > Anura > Myobatrachidae > Pseudophryne > Pseudophryne corroboree. The sequence continues at coordinate 527,382,550 of NC_086446.1, read as the reverse complement.
TGAGATGTGCACCGGAAATTCGGTTCCGCGGCTGTGTTTTGGATTCGGACGTGTTTTGGCAAAACCTCCCTTAAAATTTTTTGTCGGATTCGGGTGTGTTTTGGATTCTGTGTTTTTTTTTTTAAACCCTCAAAAACAGCTTAAATCATAGAATTTGGGGGTAATTTTGATCCTATGGTATTATTAAACTCAATAACCATAATTTACACTCATTTTCAGTCTATTCTGAACACCTCACACCTCACAATATTATTTTTAGTCCTAAAATTTGCACCGAGGTTGCTAACCGACCCAAGCGGCCGGCACAAACACCTGGCCCATCTAGGAGTGGCACTGCAGTGTCAGACAGGATGGCACTTAAAAAAATTGGCCCCAAACAGCACATGATGCAAAGAAAAGAGAAAAAGAGGTGCACGCTGGATGGCTAAGCTAAGCGACACAAACACGTCAATCTCACAGGAATTATTTGTTCTAATCAATGGTATTATTGGTCCAAATCACTGGAAGAAAATGACAAAATCACAGGAATTATTTGTTCTAATCAATGGTATTATTGGTCCAAATCACTGGAAGAAAATGACAAAATCACAGGAATTATTCATTCTAATCAATGGTATTATTGGTCCAAATCACTGGAAGAAAATGACAAATCACTGGAATTAAATGGCAGTAATGTCGGGAATGATATCAAATGGCAGTACCCCTGGACATATACGGAAGTATCAGACAGGATGGCACTTAAAAAAACAGTCCCAAAACAGCACATGATGCAAAGAAAAATAGAGGTGCACCAAGGTCGCTGGATGGCGGTCGCTAGATGGCTAAGCTAAGCGACACAAACACCTCAATATCACAGGAATTATTTGTTCTAATCAATGGTATTATTGGTCCAAATCACTGGAAGAAAATTACAAAATCACAGGAATTATTTGTTCTAATCAATGGTATTATTGGTCCAAATCACTGGAAGAAAATGACAGAATCACTGGAATAATTTGGCAAGATCACTGTAATTAATAATTATAAATCACTGATATTAATTGGTAAAATCTCGCTATCACCTGCCTAGTGAAGTGGAATCTAGATTGGATTTTGTACCGGGGGCACAATAACTTCATCAATTGTCTAAATTCCAATGCACTAATGGCGGAAAACGGGCGCACGTCTAACAGCGCACTGATTATACTGAGAACTGATTATACTGATCACTGATGATACTATGGAGTACTGACACTGAGCAGCGAGAACAGCACTGGACTATTGTACTGTAGTATACTGGTCCCCACAATGCAGCAAAGATATTGAGCACTGATCCGGAGAATAGAACTGAGTCTGACACGGAGCTGCAAGATACAGCAATGGCCTACTGTACTGTACTACTATATACTGGTGGTCACCACAATGCTGCACTGTACTACTATATACTGGTCACAACAATGCAGCACAGATATGGATACTAGAAGTGACACAGAGCAGCAAGAAACAGCAATGGCCTACTGTACTGTACTACTATATACTGGTGGTCACCACAATGCTGCACTGTACTACTATATACTGGTCACAACAATGCAGCGCAGATATGGATACTAGAAGTGACACAGAGCTGCAAGATACAGCAATGCCCTACTGTACTGTACAACTATATACTGTTGGTCACCAAAATGCTGCACTGTACTACTATATATACTTCTCACAACAATGCAGCACAGATATGGATACTTGAAGTGACACAGAGCTGCAAGATACAGCAATGGCCTACTGTACTGTACAACTATATGGTGTTGGTCACCAAAATGCTGCACTGTACTACTATATATACTGCTCACAACAATGCAGCACAGACATGGATACTTGCAGTGACACGGAGCTGCAAGATACAGCAATGGCCTACTGTACTGTACAACTATATACTGTTGGTTACCAAAATGCTGCACTGTACTACTATATATAATATATATATAGTATATACTGGTCACACAACAATGCAGCAGATATTGAGCACTGATGATCAGGATACTGTCTAGAACTGAGTCTGACACGGAGCTGCAAGATACAGCAATGGCCTACTGTACTGTACTACTATAATTATATACTGGTGGTCCCCACAATGCAGCACACTGAGCACAGATATTTGCAGCACACTGAGCACAGATATGGAGCTTTTCAGGCAGAGAACGTAGATATTTGCAGCACACTGAGCACAGATATGGAGCTCTTCAGGCAGAGAACGTAGATATTTGCAGCACACTGAGCACAGATACGGAGCTTTTTAGGGAGAGAACGTAGCCACGTCCTCTCCGTTCAATCTCCAATGCACGAGTGAAAATGGCGGCGACATGCGTCTCTTTATATGGAATACGAATCTCGCAAGAATACGACAGTGGGATGATGACGTTCGGGTTAACCGAGCAAGGCGGGAAGATCCGAGGATGCCTCAGACCCGTGTAAAATAGGTGAAGTCCGGGGGGGTTTAGGATCTCAACGAATCGAACCCGCTCATCTCTAATATATATATATATATATGTATGTATACTGAGTTTTCTGGGGGGGAAAACGTGTATGTATATATATATATATATATATATATATATATATATACAGGTTGAGTATCCCTTATCCAAAATGCTTGGGACCAGAGGTATTTTGGATATGGGATTTTTCCGTATTTTGGAATAATTGCATACCATAATGAGATATCATGGTGATGGGACCTAAGTCTAAGCACAGAATGCATTTATGTGTCATATACACCTTATACACACAGCCTGAAGTCAATTTTAGCCAATATTTTTTTATAAATTTGTGCATTAACCAAAGTGTGTGTACATTCACACAATTCATTTATGTTTCATATACACCTTATACACACAGCCTGAAGGTCATTTAATACAATATTTTTAGTAACTTTGTGTATTAAACAAAGTTTGTGTACACTGAGCCATCAAAAAACAAAGGTTTCACTATCTCACTCTCACTCAAAAAAGGCCGTATTTCGGAATATTTGAATATGGGATACTCAACCTGTATATATATATATATATATATACACATTTCATTGTCATTTATTTAAAATCACACGTTTCTTAGCAGTCATACATAGGATTAGAACCCATGACCTGTTACACAGAAAGCAAACACCTTACTTATCAAGCCATTTGCTCCTGGCTAACAATGCTGCAGATTCTAATCTATGCAGTGTGCAGCCACACGCTACATAGATCTGCTCAGTCACTCACAATGCTGATTATATCTCTGACAATTATTTTGCAAGTGTCATACCCAGGATTAGAACCCATGACCTATTACACTTGAAGTAGGTGCCTTACTGATGGAGCTATTTGCTCCGGTGAAGGAAGCATGAGTATTCTAACTATATGACGTTACTTGTAATTGGCAGAGAAGTAACTTCATATAGTTAGAATTCTCATGCTTCCGATAAAGGAGCAAATAGCTCCATCAGTAAGGTGCCTGCTTCCAGTGTAATAGATCATGGGATCTAATCCTGGGTATGACACTTTTAAAATGTGCATCTATAATAAAGAGGATGTAACATGTAAGGTGCAAGGACTAGTGGAGGAGGGGAGTTGGCCATGGAAGAGATAGTGGTGGCTGTCAATTAACTTAACCACTTGCTTGTCATGATTGCATCAGATGCGACCATGCCTGCAAGTGCTTTATCTGACCTGGTTGCACAGGATGCGACCAGTCAGATAAACAGTGTTAGCAGCGGCAGGGAAGGAAAACTTCCCTCCGCTGCTGCTGTTAGATGGCCCGGAAGGTCCCTCTGCCTCCCTGCACTCTCCCCCAGCTGATCGGTCAGTGTGGAGATGTGCCCTGTATCACAGGGCACATCGTTGCAGCGGTGGAGTGCAGGGGATCTGCGTCCCCTGCAAGGTGCGGCGTTGGCCGGCGCTGGGGCGGTGTGTCTGTCCTCAGCGCCGGTCAAGATACGGAGACGGGTAGCAGCGCTTTAAACTTGCCGCCAATGAAAAGCGCCGCCTGCGGCCTTTCAAATCCAACGCCGTCCATGAGTTAATCGCGGGTCGCAGGGCGCCGGCCAATCGCAGGAAGGCGCGGCGAGCCAATCGGCGCTCGCCGCATCATAGGCTCCACCCCCGGCGTCAGACGTCAGACGCCGGGTGGGAGCCGAAGAAAAAGACCGCGCGGAAGAGCGCTGAGGAGGCCGCCAGGAGAAGACGGGAGGCCGCGCCGAAGAGCGGTGAAGAGCTATGGCAGCCGCTGAAGAGGCCGGAAGACGCCGGCAACCAGGAGGAGGAGACGCGGAACGGCAGCGCCGCTGGCCAGGACGGGTCAGCGGCAGAAGAGGGCGCCGGAGACCCCCGGAGCAGGTGAGGCCTCAGTGAGGCTACTCTCACACCCCCCCCTTTTCCTCCCTAGACCATCAGGGATGGCATTAGGCTTGGGGGCACAGTTCAGGCACTAGGCCTGTGGCGCAGGTAGGAGTTTGTCGCCCCCTGATTTGGTGGTTTTAGCCCGTGGGCAATATCAGGCATTAGGCCTGTGGGTTATCAGAGGGCATTAGGCCTTAGTTCAGTTTGGTCGTCAGGAGTATAAGGTGACTCTGGGTACTAGGCCCAGGTCACCCAACGGGCCCCAAGTTAGGCGGGCGCTAGGCCCGAGTGTAAAGTCAGGCCTCTGGCCTGTGCGCAAATAGGGGGCGTTAGGCCCAGTAAATAAGTGGCCCCCCAAAGCTGAAAAAAAGGGTGGTCCTGGGCACTAGGCCCAGGCCATCTCGGTGGATACAGGTAGGCAGGCCCGCTTAGCCTGAGCCCCATGTGAGCCAGTGTACAGGAGGTGGGTGAGCTGTACGTCGCCCACTCCCCGGTGTTCTGATTCAGAGAATTAAAGGGACAGCACCGTGGTTATTACTCGCACCGTGTATTGTGATGTATGTTGTTACCGTGCAGGGCAAAGTGTTAGTTTGTAAAGTTTGTGTTTAGTTTTGTTGCACCACACCCACAGAGTTAGTTGAGGGCTCTGCTGTTATAGTTGGTATAGGGGTGTTACATTAGGTTAGAGTTAAGCCCTGCACGGCTGTTTGTTTGCCTCCTTACAGGGACCTGTAAGTGGAGAGGAAGATCGCGGTGCAAGACTGACGATGGTGAGTAGCATCTGTGTACGTTTGTCCCTTTGTCTGTCCCCGAGCGCCGTAATAGGGGTTTTCTCATGGACGTGAGAACGCCTTCATCACACTACGCGCGAGAGTGCGAGTGTGTGAAATTTGGGTGGCTGAGACTTTGTGCCGGTGATGACCTTACACCCAACCGGTGAAGGTCGCCGCCACCCCTGGGGTATCCCCTTTTCCGGTGGAAGAAGGGTTGATACCCCCCTTTAAGTTAGTTTATTTTCTCCTCAGTTTGTTCGTCCGTCAGCTCCGAGAGGGAATCGCCGTGTCCGGGTCCGACTGAAGATTTCCAGGTCCGTTGGAGGTTCCGTTACCTGAAGGTAAGAGAGTGCGGCGCCTGGTAAGTGGTAAACCTACACCTGCACGGCAGCAGGCACTACACCGCATCGCCACCCTCTTACATCAGCACGGCAGGACCCCCACCCCCTCCAGCGGCTGCAGGCAATAGCAGCCGCTGGGGAGTGTATATTAACCCTCCAATTTCCCCCTGTGTACCTGGAGGCTGCCCGGCTTTCAAAATGTTCCCAAACAATGTTTTGATGTTATTAAAAAAAACTATTTTTTTCTTTTTAAAAAAAAAATATATATAATTTTTTTTTACCTGTTTTTAACTACAATCATTTTGGATAGGGTTAAACTCTTATTCTTCACCTGATTCACTCATAAAACCACCCAACAATTTTGGTGCAGTTTTTGGGGAAAAAAATTGGCAGTTAAGTAGTTAATTGAATGGTGTCACTGAACACAGAACAGGAGGAGAGGTGTCCCCCTACAGAGCAGGAGCCCGCGTGGCCGCCGACTCTGTTGCCTCCCACAGTTACGCCTCTGATCCACCATCTCCCATATCTTTTTTTTATTTTATTTTTTATTTATATTGACATTTCATTACATATCGATGTTTGAATATATTGCAAGAATGTATTCAGGATTTTTATTTTTGAAATATAGTAACCCTAACCTTGTACTGATATCTGGGTACACACTGGTAGGTATATCGGCCTTCCAAGCGAATGGCAGATATATTGCAAGCTCATCAGCGGGTGTGTACCCCCGATATGTCTGTGAACAACATATCGCTTGTACACCTGCTGCAGGGACTGCCTGTGACTAACATCTCAACTGGGTGGGCACATTTAAATGCCCACCCAGTTGTGACATCAGGCAAGATACATTCAGAGGATGATTGGAAAGTGTGTATGCACTTACCAATCATTAGATAGGTCGGCGGGTTGGCAACCCATCAACTAGATGTGCACCCAACTTTAGACAGCAAGCCCTCATGGGCAGGGCCATCCTCTTCTCCTCCTAGCACTATCCCTGTCACTAGTGTGCACAAGTTCCCCTGTACTCAGACTCTGATCCTGGCTTATAAACACACTGGGTCTGATTCAGATGTGAACGGAGGAGTCTTGCAGGAGCATATTAAAAGAGGAAGGGGCCTGTGTGCAGCCCCGTCTGGCCCCTCTGGCTGCTATCAGGGCTGAGCACTAGTGGACTTTAGTGAGGCGCTAGAGTCTACTGCATGTGCAGAGTATTTCTGGGAAAATGGCCCAGTGGGCTTTATCCTGATGCTTTCCCTACTGTGCACGCTCCAAATGATGGGAAAATGGCTGCTGTACCATTTTCCTAGCAATTTTGCAGAGCTGTAGGTGCTTTCACAGGAATCCGGAGAGGTACGTATTGAAGAGTATGGGTGCGGTGCAGGGTGTGAACCCATTATATATATATATGCCACTGGCATTACACCTCCGGCTGGCATTAATGATCTGAGCTGCATCCTAGGATGCAGCATGGGATCATCTGTGACACCATCGGCCAGCTGTGAGACCCATGGGGTCATGCAAGCCAGCTGCTGCAGACACAATAATAACCCTCTACAAATTCTCAGTTTGCAAAAACAGCGTTTATATATGAGGGGTTTTCAATTAAAGCTGTAGCCTTTATTATATTGCTTCAGATTGGGGCTTTACAGCAACTACAGTTGCTCACTGGGAAATGATAAAATATAAATGTACAATTAACTAAATATTTTTATGTAATAGTGCAATTGTCAATTATGCCACTTGGTATTTAAGGTAAAATTAGGACATTATATATGTCCCTTCCTTTCTGTGTACACAAGACCCACAACAACCAGGATCATTGGTGTTCACCTATTGCAACACACTTACCAATATGAGATTGATGCAATATACTTACCTATATGAGACTGGTTTCTCAATTGATCTCTAAGGTGAAACAAGGACAATTTGTATGTCTTTTAATGGTTGATACACACAATATATATACAATAACCATATTTATTGGTGTAATATAATTTTGAATACATTCATTCGTTGGAGGTTGGTTTCCAGTCGATAATATAATAATAAATATTTACCAGCGAATACTTTTTCCCCAGTACAAAGACATAACCCTGTTTCTATCCACATTGAGATATATAAATTAAACGATAAATAAATATAGCAGACATGTAACGAGCCTTGTTTTTATTGTCACTTTATTTACTATGTGTATTATGTGTGTGTATGTCTAATTTTATTGTGGTTGGATGCTTTTTAATAATTATTTTATTATTTATTAATAGTTTCTTATATAACGCAGCAAATTCCGTTGCGCTTTACAACTGGACACAATTAGAAGACAAAACTGGGTAAAAACAAACAGACATAGAGGGAGGAGGTCCCTGCTCGCAAGCTTACAATCTAATTATAATAAAAGTTATATCTTAACTATACTTACGTGCGCCAACAAAGACATTCTTTTTCTCTCTTTTCTCGTGACACACAATAAGGAGGCAAGGAAATCTACATCCCCGACAAGGATTCTGGCCTGGCGACATGCCTCCATTTTGGGAAATGTTACCGTTGCCACCCCTTCCTGCCCGCAAATGGCAGCAGACTGTCAATCACTGGCAGTCTGCTGCTGATTGTATGCCAGGTCACAGGTCTATACTGCACATGTGCAGTATAGGACTAGCGCAGAGTTCTGAACAACATCAGTACCTTGCAGCATGGGCAGCTTCTCTGTCCACATTTGAAATAGGCCCATTGAATGCTGTTGCCTCCCTAAGACCCATCATTGCTTGCTTATAAAAGCCTTAGCAAGTCTTTTCCCTACCTTATACCCTTCTTACCCTTTTAATTTGTTTTTATCATTTTGTTTTGATTATACAGTACTACATATGTATGCAATTGTCTTCTTATCACTGCGGACACCTTGTGGCTCCCTATAAATAAATTTAATAATAATTTTTCCTCCCACAAATGTCTCTTTGCATCACCATGTTCTCTGTAGGGTTATTACAAACATTTAGTGAAAAGTTCCCACATGCATTTCAGCTTCCTTCTATGCTGGGTGAATGGAACAGAGCTCACTAGGCGGTGCAATGTGAGAGGAATCTCCTGGTGCTTAGGACTTACTTGCAATCCAGGAGAAGTTTGCAGGGTTGGATAAGGGGGTGATTCAGAGTTGATTGCTGCAGCAAATTTGTTAGCAGTTGGGCAAAACCATGTACAGGCGCAGCGCTAACCGCTCAGCAAAGGGATGCAGTGCAGGGAGGCACCAGGAAGGCGAGGCGCTCTCCCTGTTCTGTATCCCTGTGCTGAGCTGATGTCCCCCTTGCTGCTGCCGGCTGCTGCGCCTGTCACACTCCATGACAGGCAGCATGGTAATAAGGGGCGGAGCCACACGGGACCAGTCTGCTGACTGCAACACAGGGGATAAGCTGCCAGACTTCCTTATGTAAGTGGCTGGAAAACAAATGAGTGAAAGTGTGTGTGTGTGTGTGTGTGTGTGTGTGTGTGTGTGTGTGTGTGTGTGTGTAAGCGTCACTGGTATAGGGGGATTTACGTGTGTAAGCATCTCTGGAACAGGGGGCGTTACGTGTGTAAGCGTCACTGCTACAGGGGGCGTTACATGTGTAAGCGTCTCTGGTACAGGGGGCCGTTACGTGTGTAAGCGTCACTGCTACAAGGGGGCGTTACGTGTGTAAGCATCTCTGGTACAGGGTGCGTTATGTGTGTAAGCGTCTCTGGTACAGGGGGCGTTACATGTGTAAGCATCTCTGGTACAGGGGCCATTACGCGTGTAAGCATCTCTGCTACAGGGTGCGTTACGTGTATAAGTATCGCTGGTACAGGGGGCGTTACATGTGTAAGCGTCTATGGTACAGGGGGCGTTACGTGTGTATGCGTCACTGCTACAGGGGGTGTTACATGTGTAAGCATCTCTGATACAGGAGGCATTAGGTGTGTAAACGTCTCTGGTACAGGGGGCATTACATGTGCAAGCGTACCTGGTACAGGGGGGGCGTTACGTGTGCAAGCTTCACTGGTACAGGGGGGGTCATTATGTGTGCAAGCGTCACTGCTACAGGGTGCATTACTTATGCAAGTGTTACTACTACAGGGGGGTGTTACGTGTGCAAGTGTCACAGCTACAAGGTGCGTATCGTGTGCAAGCGCCACTGCTACAGGGTACGTTACGTGTGTAAGTGTCTCTGGTACAGGGGGCGTTACGTGTGTAAGAGTCTCTGGTACAGGTGGCGTTACGTGTGTAAGCGTACCTGGTACAGGGGGCGTTACATGTGCAAGTGTCACTGCTACAGGGTGTGTTACTTGTGTAAGCGTCTCTGGTACAGGGGGCGTTACTTGTGTAAGTGCCTCTGCTACAGGGTGTGTTACATGTGTAAGCATCTCTGATACAGGGGGCATTAGGTGTGTAAACGTCTCTGGTACAGGGGGCACTACGTGTGCAAGCGAACATGGTACAGGGGGCGTTATGTGTGCAAGTGTCACTGCTACAGGGTGTTTTACTTGTGTAAGTGTCTCAGGTACAGGGGGCGTTACGTGTGTAAGCATCTCTGGTACAGGGTGCGTTACGTGTATAAGTATCACTGGTACAGGGGGCGTTACATGTGTAAGCGACTCTGGTACAGGGGGCGTTACGTGTGTATGCGTCACTGCTACAGGTGGTGTTACATGTGTAAGCATCTCTGATATAGGAGGCGTTAGGTGTGTAAACGTCTTTGGTACAGGGGGCATTATATGTGCAAGCGTACCTGGTACAGGGGAGCGCTACATGTGCAAGCTTCACTGGTACGGGGGGGGGTCATTATGTGTGAAAGCGTCACTGCTACAGGGTGCGTTACTTATGCAAGTGTCACTACTACAGGGGTTGTTACGTGTGCAAGTGTCACAGCTACAAGGTGCGTAACGTGTGCAAGCGTCACTGCTACAGGGTACGTTACGTGTGCAAGTGTCACTGCTAAAGGGTGCGTTACGTGTGCAAGTGTCACTGGTACATGGGGCATTACGTGTGTAAGCATCACTACTACAGGGTTTATTATGTATATAAGTGGCACTGCCACAGGGAGCATTATGTGTATAATTGTCACTGGTACAGGGGGCATTATGTGTGTAAACGTCACTGCTACAAGGGGCATCTTGAATAAGCATCACTACTACAAGGTGCGCTACGTGTGTAAGCGTCACTGCTACAGGGTGCGTTACGTGTGTAAGCATCACTGCGTCTTGTATAAGCATCACTGGTACAGGGGGTGTTACTTGTGTAAGCGCCACTACTACAGGGGACGTTGTGTATAAGCGGCACTACCACAGGGGGCATTGTGTGTAAGCGGCACTACTACAGGGAGCATTATGTGTATAAGCGTCACTGCTACAGGGGGCATTATGTGTGCTGTCCCTTTGTAAAGTATCGGAGGGCGCAAATGTATAGTTTGCAGGGAGGCGCCGAACACCCTAGCACCGGCCCTGACCATGTGTACTGGGTGGGGGGGGGCAGATATAACATGTGCAGAGATAGTTAGATTTGGTGTGTTTAAACTGAAATCTAAATTGTAGTGTAAAAATAAAGCAGCCAGTAGCACAGAAACAAAATAACCCACCCAAATGTAACTCTCTCTGCAAATGTTATATGTGCCCCCCCCCCCCCTGCGGTGCACATGGTTTTGCCCAACTGCTAACAAATTTGCTGCTGAATTGCTCCCAAGGTTTGCTACATAACAAAATAATGCTGGTCGTCATCATGCCCAGGACGACGTGTCCTGGGCATGATGATTACCCCTCCCCCTGTCAGAATTATCGTGGTTGGGATGCTGGTGTCACTCATGTGTTACACAGGGAAACGTGGAGCCATCACAAACTCATTCGCAACTGCATACACATACTCAAACTATAGAGGAACTTTAACTGCTAGGGTATCCATGTGGCTACGCAGAATGGACATGACAGCAGCGGCGTAGGTGCTATGTTTCTGTATGTACATGATGGCATATATACTCTGTGAAAATGGCTATGACCCACCAGCATTTTTGCTGCTACTCCCCATTTACTCCCCCAAAACAGTCCTTTCCTGTTGATCACTCTGCAATAAAAATCTCAGTACATGCTCTCGCGCACTAGAACCTTGGTGCATGCGCAGTCTGCTGATAATCGCTTCATTGCATGAACATTGCAATTGCAATTGCATACAAACATCAGTTAGGTATGTTCTCCTACAGTTTATCATATGAATTCTCCCTGCAATATGTTTACCATACAGTGCATTATAAAAAAAGAAGTCCATTATTTTGTGCATCTCTGCTGAGACAAGCAGTATAGACACACTGATGTTTTACAGCACATTGCCTGCCCACAGAGCTGTCAATCTATTTTTTCTCCACTAATAGCATCTGCTCTTTCAAACTTCAAAGGTGAAAGACAATTAATACTGTCAAAGTGATGTGAGGCTTTTATGGAACTGTGGGTGACTTCTAAAAGAAAGTGTTCATCTCTAGAAAGGACACAGGATATATGGGCTAGCACTCCAATCAGATATAAAGACCAATTGGGGATAAGAAAGTTTGATTGACAGAAAACTAGTTCAGATCAGAAAGATATTCCAGACTCAAATGGAACGTGAGCATTAGGAGCACATACAGTAGGAACAACGCCAAATGTTCTGCTTCAAACTAGCCGATTTCCAGTATTCTATGCCTTTTGCTGTTAGAAATTTGTTTCTAAGAACATCTATTTTGGAATATCTAGATAAACAAGAGCCTTTACTGTAGACATAAACAATTTATACATTTACAAAAAGTAACACTAACTACTTGTATCTCCTTTCTCTGCAACTGTAACTGACCCATCTTAACCTGGCTATTTAATACTGCCCTGAAGGTTTTATCTTGCTCTTACAATAGGCGAACACTCTGGGGTTTCGTTCTTTTTTTCTCTCTATTCAGAGCCAGCACTAGCTCAGAGAATGGAAAAATAAATTGATTTTTCCTAACGATGCAGCTCAGACAAGATCAGGTTTTTACTAACTGTGGTGTAACCTCTTTATCAAGGCATATTTACAACTGCAGGACACGGAAACAGTTAGCTGGGATTAGAAAATCCACTTAATTTGTCTTCTGGTGGCAATTTCCAATGCAAATTAATTTAATGTATAATTCAGTGTGGTTTCCAATGTACTCCTGAAATTACCAAGAAACTAACCTAGAAAAAAATAAGGCTTAAAATCTAACAAATGAACTGTTTAATTGTTGTGACCAAGAAAATGTATGTCATGGAACCGTTGTTTTCTTACAATTACAATACAAGCTATTATATAAAAAGCTTCAAAAACAATATTTCTACTTTTTATTTGTGTGCGATCTTTTCAGTTTATATCACAATTTTCTTAATATTTTTACTGGGCTTGATTCAGATGTGGACGGAGTGGCGCGGATGCGAAAGAATCCTGCGAAACAGGGTGCAGGGACGGCATCAGACTCTCATAAAAATGGTAGTCTGATGCCTTCTGGGGGTGGTGTTGCTGCCGTTTAGTGGGAGGGAAGAGGCCAGGGTTTTCAGTTGTTGCACAGAGATTTCATGGCCTCTACAATGGGTAGCTTGCACATCCCCAAGGGTGCCGCAAACCATCAGATGGTGCCAGGGAAGATACTACGTCCTTGGACGCAGTTTGGATAAGTAATACACCAGCAGGAATGACACCTTCTGCTGCAGTAACATATTAGTGCTATTGTTGCTGTTTCTATGCAAGCAGCAGTGATAGCAACTCTGACCACATCTGAAACAGGTCCACTGTCCTTATGACTGCTGGAATAGGCATAGGGGCATATGTATCAACTATTGGATTTCAGACCCGATAATTGTAAATTCTTATCACTGCTATGTACAGCAATAGAAAATGATATGCTACCGCCTACCTGAATTACTCAAATGCCACATGCAGGGAGTTCAGAGGCCATTCCTGGGATGTGTTTCAGAGTGAAGTGATGCATCAGTGGTCCAGAGTGCTACTGTGCATGTGTGTTCTACTGAGCACACATGTTTTGGTCATTGCTTTCCTGGTAATTTTCTTGCGAAGTATAGCTCACATGTATCGCAGCTAATGCCATCTTCAGAGATGAAGTTAGCTCTGGGGGACATTACTCAGAATGCTTTGCATTCGGAGCTTGATAAATCTGACAGTTTTGCAGTCCCCACAGAAACCCATGGGGGCCACGCCTGCTGTCGGAAATGAAAGAACCACTGTAGATACAGTATCAGTTTATATAAAGGATTTTTTTTCTCATGTTTCTGTTTCTTATATGTAAGGTTTCATTGGCCGTGGACTCCAAGGCATGCTGACACTTATGGTTTGCCAAGTGCTTTTATGCTTTGGTAGCCATTAAATGTAGACATGGCAGGGCTTGCTAGTGACCTATAGTTCTTTTTTTTTTTTTAAATGATGTTTTTATTGATTTTCATAAAAAATAAAAATAAAACACCCCAACATAAGCATTAATATTGTGACAGACATATTTGGCGAATAACACGTACAATAGAACAATAATAGTGAGGTACATATATAGTAAGGATATGCAGCATAGTTATGAATAGTATAATAATGTTATCGCAGAATTATAGTAAATCGATCACCCGAAGGCGAAGGCGCCAGTTTCCAAACAAATTGGAGTATGAATGTAAATTAAGAAAAAAGAAAAACCCTGCCATTAGAAAAAAAAAATAGAAACTAGAAAACAAGTGTCTGGTCAAACATGAGATTAACCAAAATAAAATAAACCAAACTACCCAAAGCAAACCTCCCCATAACCCCACACTCTGTATAACCTACCTCCAACCTAGGTATACTTGGATCCCGAAACAAGTAACCCCTTCCCCCACTAACTACACAATCTATCTAAACATCTCCCCCCCTCCTCCCTCAATGAAGGATATTAAAAGAAATAACTGACAGGGGAAAAATAATAATAGCTCCAGCTAGGATAGGTTCAACGCTCTCATAATAAAGGACATAAAGTTCCTCCCCACATAGTACTTGACATCAGTCTGACATACAAACAGCTTATCAGAGATATTAGAATAATATGTTGAATCAATATGTACTGAAGAACCCAAACAAAAGTAAACATACCGTAACTCTGTTTATTGCTTCAGACAAAGAATAAATATCATACAGTAGGCATTAATGAGAATTATAAGAAATCAGATATGTAGACCCTTCTAATAAAGGTAAATAGTACTATATTAAAAGAAAATAAAACAGGATATTTATATATATATATATGTATCAAACTGACAACCGGCACTCTCACTTCAGCTTCATCCTGCCGCGGTGCACATTAGTAAAGCGTATGCAATCCTCCAGGCTATTGCACTCAGCGGACTCCTTTATGAAATAAAACTCCAACAGCAATTTGCTACTGTGCACAGTAGCAAATTGCTGTTGGAGTTTTATTTCATAAAGGAGTCCGCTGAGTGCCATAGCCTGGAGGATTATATATATATACATATATATATATATATATATATATGTATATATACCACAGCAATCAGAAAAAAAGAGAAACAAAAGAAATAAAAAGGGGGTAGCCAGAGATGGATGAGGCATCTCCAATACTAAGGTGGTGTATCAATAGTCATTAGTCTGGCCAAAGTTCAGCTCTCTGACACAGCAAAGATTTAAAACCAGGTCCATCCCAGAGTGATTGTGAATAAACAATATAGCATCCGGCAAATATAGATGGTAAGTCCCGAAGTCTTAAGATCTTCAACAGAGACATAGAATGAACCAATGAGGGAACATTGGCATCAGAACAACATCCAGGTTTGACGAACCAAGAAATTTCTGTTTTGGGCAGAACCACCAGAAGACTCAATTCCACAGTATAATCAGCCTCAGGGGCAATAGGAATACTACAATTCCTATTGCCCCTGAGGCTGATTATACTGTGTTATAGTATAGAGACAGATCCTCAGCATTTCCTCCGATACATTGTTCAGGTAGACAAGAAGGAGAGGGGTTAAACAAATATGTTGCAGTAAACTTGTGTTAAGGAGCCGTTGAGTAGTGGCATGAATAGCCTGGAGTATTCTCTGTAAGGAGATATCCATGGTTCCAATATAAGATCCGCAGCAGGAGATAAGCACAGTATGTAAAGCAGACCAGTCTCCGTAATGGTGAACTGCAGTAAAATGACGGTGGCTAGCACACCACCAAATTCAGGAGTGACAGGAACTATGGATGAGACCGGGATGCTGCTTAGAGATATTAGAGATAAAGTACAGACCTTTTCAAAGTGTCTCCACTGAAAAGCCTATGCAGGCTGTTTCCAAGATGGCCGTCAGAAAGTAATAATGGAATAATGTGAGGACATTAGTGTGGGGAAATGATGGTCAGGTAAAGCAGGATATGTGTATGGCTCACCTCCGGATGGGGCTCCCAATCAGTCCGCAGCCTCAAAAGCTCACGAGTGTCCGGAATCTAGGGTCTGGAGCTCGGCTGTCGGGTGTTGTGAGAAATTTAGTCCGCAGCTTAGTAGGTGGTGTAGACCGCAGCCTGCAGAAAGGTATTTCTCTCACCCCCGGCTTTGCAGCACCAACCAACGTGATCCGGAGAGTGCCCGCAGGATAGATACACACCGTCTGATGTGGTATAGGTCGCGTGTGGGGTATAATATCTTATAATATATAGTATATTGCAGGAGCTCAGGATATATGTGTCTTGCTGGTTTCCTGGCTAGACCACGTCTCCGGGGATTTCCCTTCTACACCACTAATGACCTATAGTTCACTACTTTATTTATAATTAATCACTTTTATTACCTCCCAGCTACCATAGGGCTGTAAGGAGAATGGTGCTGCCATTGATCACTGGCCACCACAACCTGCCCTGTTTTGCCTCCAGGCTCCTGTATTGTGTGGAGAGAGAAGTCATGATGTCTGCCATGCTGCCATATGAGGAACCAGGGGACCTTTAGAGCTGATCAGAGCGTCCTGATAACACGCAGATCAGTGCCATAGTTACACAGTAACAGCGATCCTGCCCACCTGCCCCCTGGGTTTGCTTTACAGGCACAGGTACGTGAGAAGAGCACAGGGCCATTTTTTTTTCACCTAGGAAGGGGGTGATAGGGGTCAACTTTATTTATTCTAAAAAGAATATTGCTGGTCAGAGTAGGAAGATCTTTACAGGGATGTCACTTGCATTCTGGAAAATGGCATTTGGAGTTTCTGCATACTCTAAGTAGAAAAATCCTTGTTTTGGGGTTGCACTTTATGATTTTGGTTAGATTAAAATTGTGTACAACTCTGCATGCAGAATTTATTAAATAATTAGCATACTAGCACTGTTCAATTTTATATACAGTAGCAAGTGCGAGGTATAGTCAGGGCACGTTTATAAAAACTGTCAGTGCATTTAATAAATGTAGGATATTGTCTTTTTTGCTGCTGTGGTTTGCACTTTTTCTGTACAGCCATTTTTATAAATGTCACTTACTAATTGATCACAAAGAGAATACTTAGATATTTTGGAAATTATACTGATCCAGTATTTTAAGAACATACAAGGCAGTATTCCTTTATTATTGTGGGTTCCCGCACCCGTGCGTGCCTGCCGGCAGCTATTAGATTGTTTCTGCCGACTGGTCGTGAGAATTTAATTTCAGCTCATTACCCCCAGTGGTGGCGAGCTAAAATGCACGAAAAGTGACCCGTTTGGGCAACCAAACGGGACTTTCCGCATTGCGCCCATTTGTGTAGTCGGGATTAGCTACTTTACACCGCTAACCCTAACTACTATGGGCACGATGTGCGCAATAAAATACATCAATTGAATATCACCCTGCAATCTCCCATCACTTTAGACAGGAAATCAGGCGCGATATAACAATTGAATATCACCCACAGTATACCAAGGTCAGCAGACCTGATGCAACAGCATTTCCAAAACACTGTCAGGGAGCAGATTCTGAAAATATCCCAACCTGATAAAAAGTTGGTTAATTACTACAATGTTCTCTTCAATTGCTCTGCGATTGACTAAAGATACAAGCAATGGGATCAATGTTATCTATTGGATAATTTGGTCATATTGGGGGTAATTCCAAGTTGATCGCAGCAGGAATTTTGTTAGCAGTTGGGCAAAACCATGTGCACTGCAGGGGGGGCAGATATAACATGTGCAGAGAGAGTTAGATTTGGGTGTGGTGTGTTCAATCTGCAATCTAAATTGCAGTGTAAAAATAGAGCAGCCAGTATTTATCCTGCACAGAAACAAAATAACCCACCCAAATCTTACTCTCTCTACACATGTTATATCTGCCTCCCCTGCAGTGCACATGGTTTTGCCCAACTGCTAACAAAATTCCTGCTGCGATCAACTTGGAATTACCCCCATTGATTGCATCATTGAGACAGTCCAGCTACAGTATCTTGAAACCCCTGTTAGGTGTTGTAGCTAAACAGACATATAGGAGATTGTCCATGAAGTTACATTGTACTGGTGCATTCCCTCAGAGCATTTTAATCAGTTTCACAGGTAGCAAATGACAAATATTCCCAGTGAGGGACAGAAAGAGGATGACTGCAGGGACTATGCAACTATATTGCCAAGGCACTGCTTACACTGTGTCCTCTGACTTGCTGTGATGTATATAATATGATGGAATGTCATTATTACACATATGAAATATCTGTGCATCACATTTCTCTGCCAAACTGGTAAAATACAACCATGGGTGGTAAGAGGGCTCTGGGGAGGGTGTTGATTATTCGGGCCTAGGCTGGCCTGAGGGTCTGGAGGTGGCCAAGGCCAGCCATGGAGGATAAGGAATCCCGACCTTCTAGGACCATTTCTATGCAAAGTATGGGTTTTTAATTAACAAGTGGGTGTGGCCACACCTCCATGTTTGACCACACCTCCACTAGCACCTGGGCAACCCTGTATACATCTACTCTCATGTCTGGCACATGTCGAGCTTTCCTGCTTGAGCACAAAGGTCCGGACCAAACTGACTTATATGTTCAAGTATGATGAAGGTCAATAGGCTTATCTCTAACCCATTATGAGCAGAAATGTGACACAGTATAACTCAATAATCCCTAAGAGGAAATGGGTCTAATTCAGTGATGGCTAACCTTGACACTCCAGCTGTTGTTGAACTACATATCCCAGCATGCCTTGCTACAGTATTGTTATTTGGCCATGCTAAAATTGATGCAGGGCATGCTGGGATGTGTAGTTCAACAACAGCTGGAGTGTCAAGGTTAGCCATCACTGGTCTAATTCATGGCTACAACTTTCAGTTGTTTAAATTTTCCACTTTTAGATTGTTCCATATTAAAAAAAGCTGTCCAGTGACAAAAGTTTTGTGCAGATTCCACAGGACCAGACAATTGTAAAACAGAGAAGATATCAGACAGTACATGACTACAATATGCATAAGCAGAAGCATGAAAACCATTAAGTATAATCACAAATCAGGGCCGGTTCAAGGGCGCAGAGCGCCCCGGGCAGGAAAGGGGTGTGGCCTAATACAGGGGGCGTGGTGAGTCACGCCCCCTGTACATTGAAAGCGCCGCTTGAATGCTGAGCGGTGCGCGATGACGTCATTGCGCACCGCACAGCAAAAGGTCCTCTCCACGAAGAGAAACTAGACGCTATGCGTCTAGTTCCCTTCGTGGAGAGGACCTTTGCTGTGCGGTGCGCGATGACGTCATCGCGCACCGCTCAGCAGTTACTCTCCACGAAGGGAAACTAGACGCATAGCGTCTAGTTCCCTTCACAGGAGGCGCCGAGGACGGGGACGGCAGCGGGCAGCGGAGGCGGACGGGGGACACAGCGGGCAGCAGTGGCGGATCTTGCCACGGTGCGGCGCCCTCCGGATGGCGCCAGCGCCCTCCGGAAGGCAGCGCCCCGGGCAAAAGTCCTGCTTGCCCGTGGCAAGAACCGCCACTGTCAAAAATACATGACTACTGTGATACTTGATAGCAACAGAATACATATGTATCACCAGCAGATGGGATGCTGGCTGACTGTCAGTATACCGACAGCATACCTACCAACTTTGTCCTCCTATGAAGAAGGATACACGCGCGGTGAAGCACGCTCCTGAAAAGGGGGCGTGGTCTATGAAAAGGGCGATCGTGAGCAGCGCCCACATTTTCGTCACTGAGGGGACATGCCCAGCGCTCTGTGAGCTGCTGGCATGCCCTCTCTCCCACTGTCTGCACTGAATAGACGCTGTGCGCATGTGCACAGCGTCTATTCACCGCTGTTGTGCTAAGCTAAGCAGAGCAGCAAGTGTAGGAGCCTCCCAACTATATAAAATGATGATTGGTGTATAGGCATAGGGGGAAATTCAATTTCAGGCGAAGAATCAGAGCGGCAGCCCGACTGATGCCCCATAGAGTAACAAGCATTTTTATCAGCGAATTTGGTATTCGGTCAGGCGGGTGAAGGGTGCATGGTGCGGTGTTCTTGCCAGCTCATAGTACAAAAGATTAAGTAATACAGTAATACATAAGTAAAAAGAAAGCTTAGAGCGCCCAGGGGGCCTAATTCAGATTTGGCTGGAGTTGCGTCCTGTTCCTCAAAGTTTTCAGTACTTTGCGCTTGCACAGGACTTGTTCTGCGCATGCATGAATGGGTCCTGTAACACAAAAAGCAGGACGGCAGTAGACTGTTCATGAATGACAGTCTGCTGCCATCTGGAGGGTGGGGAGGGGTTGGCCACGGCCTCCATTTGTGAAAATGGAGACATGTCAAGACCGTATACTTGGAGGGAAGAGGTCAGGGATCCCTGTCGTTGGCTTTCCTGTCCTCTGCAATGGGTGGCTTGCATGGCACCATGGGTACTGTAAGCTGCCAGATAGTGAGTGAGAGATCTGATGCTGCATCCTAGGACGCAGGTCACATAACTACTACAGCAGGAGGCATCTGCTTGTAATAAGATCCTCCTGCTGGATTACCATACAGAGCTATCACTGCTGCTTCTAAGGATGCAGCAGTGAATGCACCTCCAAACACATCTGAATTAGACCCAGTGGGGGAGATTCAAATGTCTGGAAAGTCAGTTGGGAGTCTGTTTTTTTCCTTTCTAATAGGCAGGAAAAAACAGACACCCAACCAACTTTTCAAACATTTGAATCTCCCCCAATAAGTGAAGTGTACGGTTGGTACATTGGTTAATAAAATCCATCAGTTGTCTATACCACCCACAAAATGTAATAGGTGAGGCAGCCTTCTTAGGGGCACTATGTAGGATTAATCTTAGTGGAATACGTTACATCAAAGGTTCTCAAACACAGTCCTCAAGCACCCCAATGGTCCAAGTGTTAGGCATATCTACAATACCTTTACTTTTTCATGCCATGTATGGCACGGCTTGGCATGCCATACAATCAGAGATTTAGCCATGCTTTGTGATTTTTCTTAATTTGCTTCTTTAAAATGTCACTTTATACATATTCTATTATGACAAGCAAATTTTTGTTAAATTCATTCACTCGTTTCTCATAGAAAAAAGCCTAGCCATGCTATGCCGTGCTAAGCATGGCGTGCTAAACTGAGAAAAATAGAAACAATATATGTGGACACATCTGCATGTCTCAGCACATATGGTTAAATCAAATTGACTGAGGTGCTTATTAAGTCACCTGTGACCAAGCATAGAGAAACTTAAAACCTGGACCATTGGGGTGCCTTGAGGACTGTGTTGGAGAACCTCTGGGTTATACAGAGCCGGCCATAGGCATAGGC
The DNA here is from genome assembly GCF_028390025.1 of Pseudophryne corroboree. Classification (NCBI taxonomy): domain Eukaryota; kingdom Metazoa; phylum Chordata; class Amphibia; order Anura; family Myobatrachidae; genus Pseudophryne; species Pseudophryne corroboree. Next base: position 527,361,348 of record NC_086446.1, on the reverse strand, counting down.
AAACTAGGCAATTGCCTAGGGCATTTGATATGCCTAGGGGCATCAGCAGCTTCTGCAGATTTAAATGATATGCGGCATGCCTATATTCTGTGTGTAGCAATTCATATGCAGATACAGCCACAGTCTCACACAGTATATAGGCATGCTGCATATCATTTTAATCAGCAGAAGCTGCTTGTGCATCCTAGCCACATAGCAATGCAAATAAGATGCATTTTCATAAAAAAAAAGGTGCCCGACGTTAGCATTGAGGCAAGATTTCTGAGGACACATCTGTATCCAAGCAGAGGCAGAGGTCACAGTGTTAGTGGCAGTGTGAGTGCTGTGTGAATGTGAGTGGGTTGGTTGTGCAGTAGTGTTCAGAATATGTGTAAGGAGCATTATGTGTGTCATGTAAAAATGCATTAATAATGTGCAACATATGTGTAAGGGGCACTATGTGTGTCATTATGTGTATAGGGGCATTAATAATATGCGGCATATGTGTAGGGGGCACTATGTGTGTCATGTGTATAAGGGCATTAATAATGTGCGGCATATGTGTAAGGGACATTATGTGTAAAAGGGCATTAATAAAGGTTGTCATAATGTGTAAGGCGCATTATGTTTATAAGGACATTAATAATATGTCTCATATGTGTAAGGGGCATTCCTGTGTGGATTTATGTGTATAAATGCATTACTAATGTGTGGCATTATGTATATAAGCTGTTCTACTAAGTGGTGTTGCATATAGAAACGGCATTACTGTGTCGTCTAATGTGAATAAAGAGCAATAGGGTGTGGTGTAATGTGAATAAGGAGCAATTCAGTGTGATGTAATATGAATAAGGGATCTACTGTGAGGAGTAAGATTTATAAGGTAAAGTGATACTACTGTGGAATGTAATGTGAATTATGGACACTACTGCATGATCAAATGTGAATAAAGTTGCAGTACTGTGTGGTCTTATTTGAATTGGGGTTACTATTGTGTGGCCATGCCCCTTGCCAGCAAAAACACACACCTTTTTGGGCTGTGCACCAAATGTGCGAATGGTTCCTATTTAAAATTTAGGGGTACAAACACCAAAATAAGGACTGTTATGGGTGAGGGGTGATGGTGCTGGGAAAGGGGTGCAAGGTCAGAGGCAGAACCAGCGGTGGTGCTAGGGGGCACCAGCCAAAATCTTGCCTAGGGCATCATATTGGTTAGGGCCGGCTCTGGGGTTATACCTAAAAGATATGATAAAAATTTGATCATTGCAGTGTCCTAATGATAGGAGAAGGGTCCTAACATAACTGTCAGGTCCGTGTACTTTTCATCCCATCCATAAGCGTACCAGACGTGGCAGCCATGTTGGGCGCATTCCGAAGGTTACACTGTGGGAGATAAGCTCTACAATGGGAGTCATTCAGACACGATGGCACGCTGCAGTTCTTTGCAGCCGTGCAATTGGGTCTGAGCTGAGGATGCGTGCGGGCTGCAATGCGCAGGAGCGTTGTTGGCCGGCAACAGCCGTCGCCGGGCAGCGGCAAAAACACAGAAGAAAGCGTTCGCAGCGGCGAATGCAAGAAGATTGACAGGACGAGGCTGTCCAGGGGTGTCAACTCACCGTGTTTTGTGAGTGTCGAGGAAAACGCAGGTGTGCCTGGCCGTTTCCAGGGAGGGATCCTGACGTCAGCTCCTGGCAGATCATCGCAGCGGGTGAGTAAGTCTTGAGCTGTGCAGAGACTGCACAAACTTTTTGTTTGTGCAGATCTCTGCACAAGCATTTGCAGCCCTGCACAGCCCTAACCCTCTCCCCTGTGGGCAGCGATTACCTGGTCGCAGCAGTGCAAAAAATAGCCTGCGTGCGACCAGGTCTGAATTAGGTCCAAGGCATATAAGGGAAAACTGACATGTTTGTAGTAGTATGATACACACTGTATGGAACCACGTGAGGTACATCCTGCCTGTCACAACTGAGGGCCTGAGCTGACGGGAGGCAGCCTCAGTTGTAGGGGCTGAGATGTACCGGAACCTGGGAGGTTGTATCAGACCCCTGGACATGTAAGTAACATGAATAATAACTGCCCGAAGGCGTGACCACGACAACTTGGATAAAAGTCAATGATGTTTATTATGACAACTCCGCAACACAGCAGCAGTAAAAGAAAACGTAAAAGTCAGCAAAGAATAAATACAGTTCCTGGGTACTACAGGATGGCAGGAGCCACAGGGCACTGGTAGTGTGAGATAGTTCTTATGATCTTCTAGATGGAAAGTCCTTACCAGGCCCGACTGTAGCAATGGAGATAACCCAGGATTGTGCCAGCTGGTGTTCCAGGAAAAGCTGGGTTGCTGAAGATAAAACAGCTGCTGTGGATACTGGCTGGAACCAGACTGTTGTTAGCACGGAGTGGATACTGGCTGGAACCAGTTAAATAATAAATGAACTTGGGAGCGATGAAATATGAACTGAAATGTAGAACTTGAGAGTGGAGAAATAATAATACCGGTGGAGAGTGGTAAAGTGTAGAAAGGACACCGGCCCTTTAAGGGAAGCTGTACTCTGCTGGAAGCTGAGCTGGAAGCAGGTAATGTTGTAGCTGGAAACAGATGAATCCACAATGGATTGGAGAGTCAGGCTACACCGCAGGTGGAATGCTGGTGCGGGTCTCTATGGTGGAAGTCTTGAGACAGGAGCTGGAACCTGGAAGACAATCACAGGAGAGAGAAAAACAGGAACTAGGTTTGACAACCAAAGCACTGACGCCTTCCTTGCTCAGGCACAGTGTATTTATACCTGCAGCAAGGAAGGGATTGGCTAGGCAATTATGCAGATTATCAATACTGAGAACAGATTGGTGGAAATGATCAGCTGACAGAATCCAAGATGGCTGCGCCCATGCAGACACTTGGAGGGAAGTTTGGTTTGTAATCCATGTGGTAATGAAAACAGTAATGGCGGCGCCGGCCACCGGAGACAGGAGGCGCCAGGCTGACAGATGCACATCCAACCACGCGGACACAGCGGAGGCCGCGGCTGACGTAATCGCCACTCAGACACTCTGCATGCAGAAGTTCAGGGACGGCGGCGGAGGCCGCGGGAGACGCCATGCCAGGTGTAATATGGCGTTTACTGTGACAGCGTCCCAGAGTGACAGGAGAGGATACAGGAATGTACACATCAGGATAACAGATGGGATCCGGTCCTGGAGCGCTGAGCCAGCCTTAGGAGGCATCTGATGGGTAAGAAATGGCGTCCAGATACCCGGATCGTGACAGCACCCCCCCCTTTAGGAGTGGCCCCAGGACACTTCTTTGGCTTTTGAGGAAACTTGGAATGGAATCTCCGGACCAAGGCAGGAGCATGGACATCAGAAGCATTGGTCCATGAACGTTCCTCAGGACCATAACCCTTCCAGTCAATAAGATATTGTAGTTGACCGTAACGGTGACGTGAGTCCAGGATCTTGGCCACTTCATACTCAACGCCTCGTTGAGTTTGGACTTTCGGAGTTGGAGGAAGTGAGGAATGAAACGGATTCAAGATCAGCGGTTTCAACAGGGAAACATGGAATGTCCTGGGTATTTTTAAGAAGGGAGGCAACTGGAGTCTGTAAGCAACAGGATTGATGACTTGTTCAATCTTGAAAGGACCGATATAGCGAGGTGCAAACTTCATACTGGGAACTCTTAACCTCAAACTCTTCGTGGATAACCATACCCGATCACCCACCTTGAGAGCAGGAACTGCTCGACGCTTCTTATCCGCAAACTTCTTGTACCTGAACGATGCCTTGAGCAGAGCTGATCGTACGCTCTTCCAGATATTGGCAAACTGATGCAAGGTGATATCCACTGCGGGAACAGAAGTTGCTGGAAGCGGTTGGAACTCAGGGACTTTAGGGTGGAATCCAAAGTTAGTGAAGAATGGTGTTGAAGCAGATGAAGAATGATACTGGTTGTTATGACAGAACTCGGCCCAGGGAAGTAATTGAACCCAGTCATCTTGAGAGGAGGACACATAGATGCGGAGGAAGGCCTCCAAGTCCTGATTCACCCTCTCGGTTTGACCATTGGTCTGAGGATGGTAAGCCGTGGAAAACTTTAGCTTGACTTGGAGGACTTGACATAAACTTCGCCAGAATTTGGCTGTGAATTGAACTCCTCGATCTGAGATAATTTCTTCAGGAAGACCGTGGAGTCGGAAGATCTCTTGTATGAATACTTGAGCCAACTTGGAAGCTGACGGAAGACCGGTGAGAGAATGAAGTGTGCCATCTTGGTGAACCGGTCAACTACCACCCAGATGGTATTGAACTTGTTGCACATGGGTAAGTCTGTAATGAAATCCATCGACAAGTGGGTCCATGGTCGACGGGGAACGGATAGTGGAACCAGTTGCCCCGCAGGCGACTGGCGGGATACTTTATGTTGGGCACACTTTGGGCAAGATGCAATAAACTCCAAGACGTCCTTTTTCAGAGTTGGCCACCAATAGGACCTAGAGATAAACTCCAGGGTTTTTTGGATACCTGTATGTCCGGCAAAACGGGAAGCATGGGCCCAATGCATGAGCTTCTTCCTTAGCATCGGCTTCACAAAACTTTTCCCTGATGGGGGCGTAGAGTCCATCCCTACCGTGGAGAATGCCAACGGATTTATAATAGGATGCTTGTCTGAAGACTCTGACTCATTTTCTTGCTCCCATGAGCGGGAAAGGGCATCGGCCTTGCGATTCTGAGAGCCCGGACAGAACTGGAGTTTAAAGTCGAACCTGGAAAAGAAAAGTGCCCATCTGGCCTGACGAGGGTTGAGACATTGTGCGCCCTTCAGGTATAAAAGGTTCTTGTGGTCTGTAAGTATGGTGATTGAATGAGAAGCTCCCTCCAACAGATACCTCCACTCTTCTAGAGCGAGCTTGATGGCTAGCAACTCCTGGTCGCCAATGGCATAGTTGCGCTCAGCTGGGGAGAACTTCCGGGAGAAGAAACTGCAAGGGTGTAAATGGCCATCTTTAGCCCTCTGAGATAACACCGCTCCTACCCCAACGGAGGAGGCATCCACCTCTAAGATGAAAGGAGAGTCGATGTCAGGCTGTTTCAGAACAGGCGCAGAGATGAACCTTTGTTTTAAAAGATGAAATGCTTGCATGGCTTCTTCAGACCACTTGGACGGGTTAGCACCCTTCTTAGTGAAAGCAGTAATAGGCGCCACAATGGTGGAAAAGTCTCGTATAAACTTTCGGTAATAGTTGGCGAACCCTAAGAACCTCTGGACCCCTTTGAGGGTTAAGGGTACCGGCCAATTTTGGATTGCTTGTAGTTTCTCAGGATCCATCTCTAGTCCGGAACCGGACACAATGTACCCTAGAAACGGAATGGACTTGACTTCAAAGACGCATTTTTCTAATTTGCAATAGAGATGATTGACACAGAGACGGGACAGAACCTCTTTAACCCAAAAACGATGTTCCTCTAAATCGTTGGCAAAAATGAGGATATCGTCTAGATAGACCACGACATGACGGTATAGAATGTCTCTGAAGATCTCATTGACAAAATGCTGGAAGACAGCTGGAGCATTGCTCAATCCGAAGGGCATGACGAGGTACTCATAATGTCCGTCACGGGTGTTAAAGGCGGTCTTCCACTCGTCACCCTCACGGATCCGGATGAGATTGTATGCACCTCGCAAGTCCAGCTTTGTAAAGATGGTAGCTCCGCTAACTCTGTCAAAGAGCTCAGTAATCAGGGGTAAAGGATAACGGTTCTTGATGGTAATGTCGTTCAAACCTCTGTAGTCGATGCACGGCCGCAGACCACCATCTTTCTTTTTTACAAAAAAGAAGCCTGCGCCGGCTGGAGAAGAAGAAGGTCGAATGAACCCCTTTGCTAGGTTCTCTTTAATATATTCCTCCATAGAATGCGTCTCAGGCAGAGACAACGGATAAGTTCGGCCTCGAGGTGGAACCTTCCCTGGAACGAGATCAATCGGACAGTCCCATTCTCTATGAGGAGGAAGGATATCAGCAGAAGCTTTACTGAACACATCCGTGAAATCTTGATATGGAGGAGGTGGAACATCAGACGACCTGGGGGAGGAAGAACAGACAGGCAATACTTTAAACAAACATGTCTCAGCACAGGAGGAACCCCATGCCAGGATTTGCGTAGTCGTCCAATCAATTGTAGGATTGTGAAGACGGAGCCATGGAAGGCCCAGGACCACAGGATGTGTGGCTCTTGGAATCACTAAAAAAGAAATAAGTTCGGAATGAAGAACTCCCACTCTCAGACGAACTGGTAGACTCCTTAAAGAAATAACTGCATCAAAAATTTTGCTGCCATCCACGGCAGTTAAAGAAATGGACGAAGGAAGTCTCTCGGTGGGTAGGGACCACCGTTTAACATAGGCTTCGGTAATAAAGTTCCCAGCTGCTCCGGAATCAAGGAGGGCAATGACGTTCCGATAACGTTGAGCAACTTGAAGCGAGACTGGGAGATTACAATCTTGAGGAGATGGAGAGGAGATCATTACTCCTAGCCGGCCCTCTCCTTGGCGAGCTAGGATTTGGAGTTTCCCGGACGTTTGGGACAGGCATTAATGGTGTGAGACGGAGCTGCACAATAGAGACAGAGAAACTCGGAGAGACGTCTTCGGCGCTCAGCAGGAGTTAAACGGGAACGGCCAAGTTGCATGGGCTCATCTTTAGATGGTGACAGTTGACGAGGAGGAGGAGCAGAAGATTTTGGAGCAGATGATCTTCCACGCTCAGTTGCTCTCTCTCTGAAACGTAAATCCACTTTCGTGCAGAGTGAGATTAGCTCATCTAACTTAGAAGGTAAGTCTCTGGTAGCTAACTCATCTTTAATACGCTCAGATAAGCCATGCCAGAATGCAGCATACAGGGCCTCGTCGTTCCATGCCAGTTCGGATGCCAGGATCTGGAACTGTATCAGATATTGTCCTACAGTACGTGACCCCTGGCGTAAACGGAGAATCTCGGATGAAGCTGAGGTTACCCGGCCTGGCTCATCGAAGATGCGCCTGAATGTTGACACGAAGGCAGTGTAGGAAGATAGCAGGGTGTCGGACCTCTCCCATAACGGTGATGCCCAATCAAGGGCTGAGCCACTGAGAAGAGAAATAATGTAGGCAATTTTTGTACGGTCACTGGGAAAATTGCCAGGTTGTAGCTCAAACTGAATCTCACACTGGTTGAGAAATCCCCTGCAGAATCTTGGAGATCCGTCAAATTTTGCTGGCGTTGGAAGATGAAGACGTGGAGCAGAAATGGGTAAGGTGGGTGGGGTTATAGCTGGAGTCACTGTGGTTGACGCACCAGACGCGCCTGATCCACGGAGAGTTGTCTGAATCCCATCCAGCCGAGTAGAGAGATCCTGGAGACAGCGGATAATGTGGCCCTGTGCAGCCTCCTGATGTTCTAGTCGGGCTGCCAGTTCTTGCATCGGCCTGGCCGCTTGATCCTGGTCTCCGGCTGGATTCATTAGGTCAGTGCTTACTGTCACAACTGAGGGCCTGAGCTGACGGGAGGCAGCCTCAGTTGTAGGGGCTGAGATGTACCGGATCCTGGGAGGTTGTATCAGACCCCTGGACATGTAAGTAGCATGAATAATAACTGCCCGAAGGCGTGACCATGACAACTTGGATAAAAGTCAATGATGTTTATTATGACAACTCCGCAACACAGCAGCAGTAAAAGAAAACGTAAAAGTCAGCAAAGAATAAATACAGTTCCTGGGTACTACAGGATGGCAGGAGCCACAGGGCACTGGTAGTGTGAGATAGTTCTTATGATCTTCTAGATGGAAAGTCCTTACCAGGCCCGACTGTAGCAATGGAGATAACCCAGGATTGTGCCAGCTGGTGTTCCAGGAAAAGCTGGGTTGCTGAAGATAAAACAGCTGCTGTGGATACTGGCTGGAACCAGACTGTTGTTAGCACGGAGTGGATACTGGCTGGAACCAGTTAAATAATAAATGAACTTGGGAGCAATGAAATATGAACTGAAATGTAGAACTTGAGAGCGGAGAAATAATAATACCGGTGGAGAGTGGTAAAGTGTAGAAAGGACACCGGCCCTTTAAGGGAAGCTGTACTCTGCTGGAAGCTGAGCTGGAAGCAGGTAATGTTGTAGCTGGAAACAGATGAATCCACAATGGATTGGAGAGTCAGGCTACACCGCAGGTGGAATGCTGGTGCGGGTCTCTATGGTGGAAGTCTTGAGACAGGAGCTGGAACCTGGAAGACAATCACAGGAGAGAGAAAAACAGGAACTAGGTTTGACAACCAAAGCACTGACGCCTTCCTTGCTCAGGCACAGTGTATTTATACCTGCAGCAAGGAAGGGATTGGCTAGGCAATTATGCAGATTATCAATACTGAGAACAGATTGGTGGAAATGATCAGCTGACAGAATCCAAGATGGCTGCGCCCATGCAGACACTTGGAGGGAAGTTTGGTTTGTAATCCATGTGGTAATGAAAACAGTAATGGCGGGCGCCGGCCACCGGAGACAGGAGGCGCCAGGCTGACAGATGCACATCCAACCACGCGGACACAGCGGAGGCCGCGGCTGACGTAATCGCCACTCAGACACTCTGCATGCAGAAGTTCAGGGACGGCGGCGGAGGCCGCGGGAGACGCCATGCCAGGTGTAATATGGCGTTTACTGTGACAGCGTCCCAGAGTGACAGGAGAGGATACAGGAATGTACACATCAGGATAACAGATGGGATCCGGTCCTGGAGCGCTGAGCCAGCCTTAGGAGGCATCTGATGGGTAAGAAATGGCGTCCAGATACCCGGATCGTGACAGCACCCCCCCCTTTAGGAGTGGCCCCAGGACACTTCTTTGGCTTTTGAGGAAACTTGGAATGGAATCTCCGGACCAAGGCAGGAGCATGGACATCAGAAGCATTGGTCCATGAACGTTCCTCAGGACCATAACCCTTCCAGTCAATAAGATATTGTAGTTGACCGTAACGGTGACGTGAGTCCAGGATCTTGGCCACTTCATACTCAACGCCTCGTTGAGTTTGGACTTTCGGAGTTGGAGGAAGTGAGGAATGAAACCGATTCAAGATCAGCGGTTTCAACAGGGAAACATGGAATGTCCTGGGTATTTTTAAGAAGGGAGGCAACTGGAGTCTGTAAGCAACAGGATTGATGACTTGTTCAATCTTGAAAGGACCGATATAGCGTGGTGCAAACTTCATACTGGGAACTCTTAACCTCAAATTCTTCGTGGATAACCATACCCGATCACCCACCTTGAGAGCAGGAACTGCTCGATGCTTCTTATCCGCAAACTTCTTGTACCTGAACGATGCCTTGAGCAGAGCTGATCGTACGCTCTTCCAGATATTGGCAAACTGATGCAAGGTGATATCCACTGCGGGAACAGAAGTTGCTGGAAGCGGTTGGAACTCAGGGACTTTAGGGTGGAATCCAAAGTTAGTGAAGAATGGTGTTGAAGCAGATGAAGAATGATACTGGTTGTTATGACAGAACTCGGCCCAGGGAAGTAATTGAACCCAGTCATCTTGAGAGGAGGACACATAGATGCGGAGGAAGGCCTCCAAGTCCTGATTCACCCTCTCGGTTTGACCATTGGTCTGAGGATGGTAAGCCGTGGAAAACTTTAGCTTGACTTGGAGGACTTGACATAAACTTCGCCAGAATTTGGCTGTGAATTGAACTCCTCGATCTGAGATAATTTCTTCAGGAAGACCGTGGAGTCGGAAGATCTCTTGTATGAATACTTGAGCCAACTTGGAAGCTGACGGAAGACCGGTGAGAGGAATGAAGTGTGCCATCTTGGTGAACCGGTCAACTACCACCCAGATGGTATTGAACTTGTTGCACATGGGTAAGTCTGTAATGAAATCCATCGACAAGTGGGTCCATGGTCGACGGGGAACGGATAGTGGAACCAGTTGCCCCGCAGGCGACTGGCGGGATACTTTATGTTGGGCACACTTTGGGCAAGATGCAATAAACTCCAAGACGTCCTTTTTCAGAGTTGGCCACCAATAGGACCTAGAGATAAACTCCAGGGTTTTTTGGATACCTGTATGTCCGGCAAAACGGGAAGCATGGGCCCAATGCATGAGCTTCTTCCTTAGCATCGGCTTCACAAAACTTTTCCCTGATGGGGGCGTAGAGTCCATCCCTACCGTGGAGAATGCCAACGGATTTATAATAGGATGCTTGTCTGAAGACTCTGACTCATTTTCTTGCTCCCATGAGCGGGAAAGGGCATCGGCCTTGCGATTCTGAGAGCCCGGACAGAACTGGAGTTTAAAGTCGAACCTGGAAAAGAAAAGTGCCCATCTGGCCTGACGAGGGTTGAGACATTGTGCGCCCTTCAGGTATAAAAGGTTCTTGTGGTCTGTAAGTATGGTGATTGAATGAGAAGCTCCCTCCAACAGATACCTCCACTCTTCTAGAGCGAGCTTGATGGCTAGCAACTCCTGGTCGCCAATGGCATAGTTGCGCTCAGCTGGGGAGAACTTCCGGGAGAAGAAACTGCAAGGGTGTAAATGGCCATCTTTAGCCCTCTGAGATAACACCGCTCCTACCCCAACGGAGGAGGCATCCACCTCTAAGATGAAAGGAGAGTCGATGTCAGGCTGTTTCAGAACAGGCGCAGAGATGAACCTTTGTTTTAAAAGATGAAATGCTTGCATGGCTTCTTCAGACCACTTGGACGGGTTAGCACCCTTCTTAGTGAAAGCAGTAATAGGCGCCACAATGGTGGAAAAGTCTCGTATAAACTTTCGGTAATAGTTGGCGAACCCTAAGAACCTCTGGACCCCTTTGAGGGTTAAGGGTACCGGCCAATTTTGGATTGCTTGTAGTTTCTCAGGATCCATCTCTAGTCCGGAACCGGACACAATGTACCCTAGAAACGGAATGGACTTGACTTCAAAGACGCATTTTTCTAATTTGCAATAGAGATGATTGACACGGAGACGGGACAGAACCTCTTTAACCCAAAAACGATGTTCCTCTAAATCGTTGGCAAAAATGAGGATATCGTCTAGATAGACCACGACATGACGGTATAGAATGTCTCTGAAGATCTCATTGACAAAATGCTGGAAGACAGCTGGAGCATTGCTCAATCCGAAGGGCATGACGAGGTACTCATAATGTCCGTCACGGGTGTTAAAGGCGGTCTTCCACTCGTCACCCTCACGGATCCGGATGAGATTGTATGCACCTCGCAAGTCCAGCTTTGTAAAGATGGTAGCTCCGCTAACTCTGTCAAAGAGCTCAGTAATCAGGGGTAAAGGATAACGGTTCTTGATGGTAATGTCGTTCAAACCTCTGTAGTCGATGCACGGCCGCAGACCACCATCTTTCTTTTTTACAAAAAAGAAGCCTGCGCCGGCTGGAGAAGAAGAAGGTCGAATGAACCCCTTTGCTAGGTTCTCTTTAATATATTCCTCCATAGAATGCGTCTCAGGCAGAGACAACGGATAAGTTCGGCCTCGAGGTGGAACCTTCCCTGGAACGAGATCAATCGGACAGTCCCATTCTCTATGAGGAGGAAGGATATCAGCAGAAGCTTTACTGAACACATCCGTGAAATCTTGATATGGAGGAGGTGGAACATCAGACGACCTGGGGGAGGAAGAACAGACAGGCAATACTTTAAACAAACATGTCTCAGCACAGGAGGAACCCCATGCCAGGATTTGCGTAGTCGTCCAATCAATTGTAGGATTGTGAAGACGGAGCCATGGAAGGCCCAGGACCACAGGATGTGTGGCTCTTGGAATCACTAGAAAAGAAATAAGTTCGGAATGAAGAACTCCCACTCTCAGACGAACTGGTAGAGTCCTTAAAGAAATAACTGCATCAAAAATTTTGCTGCCATCCACGGCAGTTAAAGAAATGGACGAAGGAAGTCTCTCGGTGGGTAGGGACCACCGTTTAACATAGGCTTCGGTAATAAAGTTCCCAGCTGCTCCGGAATCAAGGAGGGCAATGACGTTCCGATAACGTTGAGCAACTTGAAGCGAGACTGGGAGATTACAATCTTGAGGAGATGGAGAGGAGATCATTACTCCTAGCCGGCCCTCTCCTTGGCGAGCTAGGATTTGGAGTTTCCCGGACGTTTGGGACAGGCATTAATGGTGTGAGACGGAGCTGCACAATAGAGACAGAGAAACTCGGAGAGACGTCTTCGGCGCTCAGCAGGAGTTAAACGGGAACGGCCAAGTTGCATGGGCTCATCTTTAGATGGTGACAGTTGACGAGGAGGAGGAGCAGAAGATTTTGGAGCAGATGATCTTCCACGCTCAGTTGCTCTCTCTCTGAAACGTAAATCCACTTTCGTGCAGAGTGAGATTAGCTCATCTAACTTAGAAGGTAAGTCTCTGGTAGCTAACTCATCTTTAATACGCTCAGATAAGCCATGCCAGAATGCAGCATACAGGGCCTCGTCGTTCCATGCCAGTTCGGATGCCAGGATCTGGAACTGTATCAGATATTGTCCTACAGTACGTGACCCCTGGCGTAAACGGAGAATCTCGGATGAAGCTGAGGTTACCCGGCCTGGCTCGTCGAAGATGCGCCTGAATGTTGACACGAAGGCAGTGCAGGAAGATAGCAGGGTGTCGGACCTCTCCCATAACGGTGATGCCCAATCAAGGGCTGAGCCCACTGAGAAGAGAAATAATGTAGGCAATTTTTGTACGGTCACTGGGAAAATTGCCAGGTTGTAGCTCAAACTGAATCTCACACTGGTTGAGAAATCCCCTGCAGAATCTTTGAGATCCGTCAAATTTTGCTGGCATTGGAAGATGAAGACGTGGAGCAGAAATGGGTAAGGTGGGTGGGGTTATAGCTGGAGTCACTGTGGTTGACGCACCAGACGCGCCTGATCCACGGAGAGTTGTCTGAATCCCATCCAGCCGAGTAGAGAGATCCTGGAGACAGCGGATGATGTGGCCCTGTGCAGCCTCCTGATGTTCTAGTCGGGCTGCCAGTTCTTGCATCGGCCTGGCCGCTTGATCCTGGTCTCCGGCTGGATTCATTAGGTCAGTGCTTACTGTCACAACTGAGGGCCTGAGCTGACGGGAGGCAGCCTCAGTTGTAGGGGCTGAGATGTACCGGAACCTGGGAGGTTGTATCAGACCCCTGGACATGTAAGTAACATGAATAATAACTGCCCGAAGGCGTGACCACGACAACTTGGATAAAAGTCAATGATGAGGCCGCGGGAGACGACATGCCAGGTGTAATATGGCGTTTACTGTGACAGCGTCCCAGAGTGACAGGAGAGGATACAGGAATGTACACATCAGGATAACAGATGGGATCCGGTCCTGGAGCGCTGAGCCAGCCTTAGGAGGCATCTGATGGGTAAGAAATGGCGTCCAGATACCCGGATCGTGACACTGCCCACTGATGAACTATCCGAGATAGCCATCTGGGGCGCATTGTATAGGTTGATGTGGGCATGGTGTGTAAACAGAGGTAGTATAGTATACAGGTACATATATGGGTGCCACGTATTGGCTTCTATTGCAATAATTATTGCTAATAGAAATGGTATCCTTAAGTTTAATTCTGCATACTGAATTTACAGTTGGTGAAAACAAGTTGCTGTTGAAACCTGGATATGCTACCCTGAATCTGCTACCATGCAGTCTCCACGCAGGGCTGTTTCTAGCCAATTTGGCTCCCAGTGCGAGATTTTAAAATGCGTGTCCCCCCCCAATGACATAAAAAATAAAATGCGACCCCCCCCTTCCCTAGATAAGAATAAACCTTGCGCGCGCTCCCGGCAAGGGGCGTGACCTCATTTTAATGGACGTGGCCTCATCCGAAAAGACTACCTCACACCCCAGTATTTGACCCTGCACCAACAGATCACGCCCACTATAGAAAAAAAATCGGCAGGCAAGAGTCCCCATTTTACACATTACGGCAGGCAAGAGTCCCCATTTTATACATTACGGCAGGCCAGTGTCCCCTTTTTACACATTATGGCAGGCAAGTGTCCCCCTTTTTACACATTACGGCAGGCAAGTGTCCCCATTTTACACATTATGGCAGGCAAGAGTCCCCCTTTTTACACATTATGGCAGGCAAGTGTTCTCATTTTAGAGAGAGAGAGAGAGGGAGAGAGAGAGAGAGAAAGGAAGAAAGAAAGAGAATACTTACAGAGGTGATTCCCGCTCTTCAGCCCGCCTCACCAGTTGCTCCTCACACTGGTCGCCTCTCCTTCTTAGCTTGGCTCCCCCTCCTCCTCAGTACTCCGATCTCGGGGCGGAGTTTCGCGGGATGACGCGGTTACATCATTGCATGGCTCGCCCACCCCATGAAATGGCTCTGTCTCCATGATATACCTTCAAAGAGGTTTCAAGTCTTTTACCAAGATGGCTACCATTTGGATCTCTGCGCATGCACGGCTCCATCTTGTCACAGTGGGACACTGATGTGTTTGCACTTAACTCAGTGAGATCCTGCAATATACTGCATTCTACACCTTAATCACTGGAAATAGTATACTGCACTACTACTTTCATACAGTCACTGGCTGGAGGTGGCTGTAAATCCATATTTTTTTTTTCTTTACTCGAAGCCCAAGGTGTATGGCTTCATCACCCAGTGGTCTGTGCAAAAAACCGTGCTGGGGGCGTAGGTACTTGGACACTCTCCCTGAGGGAAAAGGGCCAATGTTACAGTCTCCAACCCTCCCCAAAAGGAGAGGGCCTTGACAACTAGGGGAGAGGGTGGCCCATAAGGGTCTCACCTAAACCCCAACAAAACTGTGACAAACACGTAAAAAACACAAAAAAGTGCAGTGTGGTGCAATAAAATGCAACACACGTGAATAAATAAATAAGCCCCAGCCCAAAGGCTGGAGGAAAAGTAAAAATTATCCTTGCCCTAACCAAAAGGCCAGAGCAAAGGAAAGTGGGTGCAGACAGGAAGGATGGTCTCAGTGCAAAAGTGCTGTACTAGTGCATGGTGTGGCAGATCACACCAGTGCATTTTCAGGCACCCCTGGCTCCTCCAGCACCAGGGGCACATAGCACCTCGGGCTTCAGGCTGCTCCCGACCTCCAGCCAGATCAAACCTCATACCCACTCCATGCCAGGGTAAAGGACCAACCCTCAGTACGAGAGTAGATACTAGACCAGGCCGTTCTCCACTCCACGCAAGGGGCACAATCCAGTCAGAAGGATGGTGGATACTAAGCCCAGTTTTTCTCCACTCTCGACCAGGGCCAGTACTCCCCCCAGCCTGGTACTCCACAAGATGTTTCTCCATTCCACACTAGGGACTGCTCATGCTCCCAGTGTAAGAACAGGTACACCACCAAGTGTTTCCCTCGAGCAGGTACTACACTTGATCTTAGCCAAAAGGCTGTAAATCCACATTACTGCTAAATAAACCACTTCACTGGTACTAGGCTTTTTTGTGACTTTGAGGGATAAGCTGGTGTATACTCTTACTATGCCATATAGTTTAATCTATAGAGAGCAGTTTATATAATGGAACCATAAGAGATTACGTGCACAGTATGTTTCAGTATCAGGCACTAGGAAGCAAGTGTGTAATTGGCAGGTATTATTTGAAAAATGAAATAAATAACGTCATGAGATGAAATGTAACCTAATGAGCTATGTCGGGCTTTTTTATATCCCATTTAAACCGCACAAATAACCCGGTATCAACCCAGTATATTGCCGGGTTGACGCGGGTCACTGTGCATTGTGAAAGGGGTCGCTCCTGAATTCCCGGGTTGTCTGACCCGGTATTTAAACCCGGAAATAAAGAAGGGTTATTCCCGGGTTATTACCAGGTCAGGACAGGTGCAGTGTGAACGCGTTGCTGGGTCGATGTGATCCGGGACCTGTTTACAGTATAGGGAGAGGCACTCGCCCCCAATACCGTCTCTGTCCCTGCCACCGATGGCAACCTGACCCGGGTCAGGAAGCCAGTCTGAAAGGGTCCAACGCCGGGTCGCACCTGGAAAAGACCCATTTCCAATTCCCGGGTGTGACCCGGCATTGCGATGTGAAAGCGGTATTAATGACCCTGGTATATAAGGCCTGTTAGTTTATTTACTAATATAACTAAACACATAACCCAAGGAAGAAAGATAACATAATGTAATTGGTTGCAGGTAATTCCCTTAAACAAGATTAGCAAGTTGAGTGGGGTAAATTTACTAAGGTGGGAGTTTTTTAGAACTGGTGATTATTATTATTATTATTATTATTATTATTTTTATTAATACTATTACAATTTATTTATAAGGCGCCACAAGTGTTTTGCAGCGCCGTACATACAACACACATTAGAACAATACAGGGTATACAGAACTTAACATCACAGAAAACTAAAACAGAGCAAGTGATGTTGCTCATAGCAACCAATCAGATTCTACTTAACATTTATCTAGCTGCTTCTAGAAGATAATAGATAGAATCTGATTGGTTGCTATAGCAACATCACCAGTTCTAAAAAAAACTCCCACCTTATTAAATTTACCCCATTGTATCATCCCAAACTAATATTAAAGCATAGAAAATATGAATTTACGGTATGTGACCAAACATTCATAGTATGATAGTTTTGTTTTTCAGTACAGTATGTTTGCATTAATTGATATGTTTTATGGAAAACACAGCGTTTTACCCCAGTGTACGGCAGTCTTTGACATAAAGTGATCTTATAGCTCTTTTAATGTTTAGTTGTGTTTTCTCTAATAAGCTCTCTAGTGTTCTTTTTTACAGAGAACAAAACTTGAAGAAAAAAAGCTAATTAAATAAAAAGCTACCAAATATTAAAAGTGCTGTAAGTCCATATTATATTAATTAAAACTGTCTTTCAAGGAGGATCAATACAATTTCTTCAATGGGAACAGCACTGGACCTAAGTATGATCAACAGTATATAACCAATTATTCCAACAGCAACAATGACTATACATCTGAACTGCTGTACAGCACAACCTCTAATTATCACAAGAATAGGAATCTCCTGATCCATCCCCCTCAGCAGCACAAACTATCAACAACATATCACAACCACAGGTAATCTTGTCACATCTAGTATCCCACTGTGTAATCCAATCAGCAAAATAATAAAATGATGACTAATTTAATGTCCTTGTATGCCTTGACAAATACCAGAAAAATAAAAGTGTGTTGTCAGAGGAAGTCCAGCAGTGACCATCTTCTCCAGTGGAGGTGGATGCAGTGACTAAAGATCAGGAAAGAGCCTATGAGAGTAGTACATTCCGTGTGTGTGATCATGTAGGGGGTATGGTGTCTTATACCACTTTCAGACCAGTGGCGGAACTAGCGAGCGGTGGGCCCAGGTGCAACAAAATGCTTTGGGCCCCCCCCTCATCCCATCCAAGTCCACCTCCTCACCCCCAACTTCAAATTAGGGATTCTTTGAATGCTCCCGCATAATATATATTTATATATATAAAATAAAGGGAACACTTAAACAACACAATGTATCTCCAAGTCAATCACACTTCTGTGAAATCAAACTGTCCACTTAGGAAGCAACACTGATTGACAATCAATTTCACATGCTGTTGTGCAAATGGAATAGACAACAGGTGGAAATTATAGGCAATTAACAAGACACCCCCAATAAAGGAGTTGTTCTGCAGGTGGTGACCACAGACCACTTCTCAGCTCCTATGCTTTCTGGCTGATGTTTTGGTCACTTTTAAAAGCTGGCAGTGCTTTCACTCTAGTGGTAGCATGAGACGGAGTCTACAACCCACACAAGTGGCTCAGGTAGTGCAGCTCATCCAGGATGGCACATCAATGCGAGCTGTGGCAAGAAGACTTGCTGTGTCTGTCAGCGTAGTTTCCAGAGCATGGAGGCTCTACCAGGAGACAGGCCAGTACATCAGGAGACGTGGAGGAGGCCATAGGAGGGCAACAATCCAGCAGTAGGACTGCTACCTCCGCCTTTGTGCAAGGAGGAACAGGAGCAGTACTGCCAGAGCCCTGCAAAATGACCTCCAGCAAGCCACAAATGTGCATGTGGCTACTCAAACGATCAGAAACAGACTCCATGAGGGTGGTATGAGGGCCCGACGTCCACAGGTGGGGGTTGTGCCTACAGCCCAACACCGTGCAGGACGTTTGGCATTTGTCAGAGAACACCAAGATTGGCAAATTCGCCACTGGCGCCCTGTGCTCTTCACAGATGAAAGCAGGTTCTCACTGAGCACATGTGACAGACGTGACAGAGTCTGTAGACGCCAAGGAGAACGTTTTGCTGCCTGCAACATCCTCCAGCATGACCGATTTGGCAGTGGGTCAGTAATGGTGTGGGGTGGCATTTCTTTGGAGGGACCGCACAGCCCTCGATGTGCTCGCCAGAGGTAGCCTGACTGCCATTAAGTACCGAGATGAGATCCTCAGACCCCTTGTGAGACCATATGCTGGTGCGTTTGGCCCTGGGTTCCTCCTAATGCAAGACAATGCTAGACCTCATGTGGCTGGAGTGTGTCAGCAGTTCCTGCAAGACAAAGGCATTGATGCTATGGACTGGCCCGCCCGTTCCCCAGACCTGAATCCAACTGAGCACATCTGGGACATCATGTCTCGCTCCATCCACCAACGCCACGTTGCACCACAGACTGTCCAGGAGATGGCGGATGCTTTAGTCCAGGTCTGGGAGGAGATCCCTCAGGAGACCATCCGCCACCTCATCAGGAGCATGCCCAGGCGTTGTAGGGAGGTCATACAGACACGTGGAGGCCACAGACACACTACTGAGCCTCATTTTGACTTGTTTTAAGGACATTACATCAAAGTTGGATCAGCCTGTAGTGTGTTTTTCCACTTTAATTTTGAGTGTGACTCCAAATCCAGACCTCCATGGGTTAATAAATTTGATTTCCATTGATAAGTTTTGTGTGATTTTGTTGTCAGCACATTCAACTATGTAAAGAACAAAGTATTTAATAAGAAAATTTAATTCATTCAGATCTAGGATGTCTTATTTTAGTGTTCCCTTTATTTTTTTGAGCAGTGTATATATATATATACACACACACACACACACACACACACCCACACAATATTCAGCAGCACTCAGGAATGCAAAGTACTGTATGACATAACAGGGTAGAGATACAAATACAGATGGAATCCGTTCAGGTTTAGGATGTGGCTGTGTCCTAGATTTAGGATGCGGAGAGGGGGGTGATTATGTGGATGCAATGGGGGCACTGTGCTGGAGAGGATCTGGTGAGGGTGACCTGCTTAGGGCCAGGGAAATGGATACCTAGCAACTAGACATTTTAGCTCTGTGTGCAAGAAATGGCATTAGCGTCCCCTCTTTATGTAAAATTGGGGCGTGGCTTCATGGGAAAGGGGTGTGGCTACAAAATAATACCAATTCATATTACGGTGCACAGTAGTCTCCATTATTCAAATTACGCCGCACAGTATCGCCACTACTCCAGATAGAGCCCTTTTTACACATTACGGCAGACAGCGTCCCCTTTTTACACATTACGGCAAACAGCGTCCCCTTTTTACACATTACGGCAGAGTCCCCTTTTTTACACATTATGGCAGACAGTCCCCCTTTTTACACATTACTGCTGACAGCGTCCCCTTTTTACACATTATGGCAGACAGAGTCCACCTTTTACACATTATGTCAGACAGCGTCCCCTTTATACACATTACGGCAGACAGCGTCCCCTTTTTATGCATTACGGCAGATAGCATCTGCTTTTTACACATTACGGCAGACAGTCCCCCTTTTTACACTTTTAAGGCAGACAGCATCCCCTTTTTTACACATTACGGCAGACAGCGTCCCCTTTTTATACATTACGTTAGACTGAGTCCCCTTTTAACACATTACGGCAGACAGCGTCCCCTTTTTACACATTACGGCAGACAGTCTCCTTTTTTACACTTTTAAGGCAGACAGCGTCCCCTTTTTACGCATTACGGTAGACTGAGTCCCCTTTTTACACATTACAGCAGACAGAGTCCACCACATTACGGCAGACAGTGTACCCTTTTTACACATTACGGCAGACAGCGCCCCCCTTTTTACACATTACGGCAGACAGCGTCCCGTTTTTATGCATTACGGCAGATAGCATCTGCTTTTTACACATTACGGCAGACAGTCACCCTTTTTACACTTTTAAGGCAGACAGCATCCCCTTTTTTACACATTACGGCAGACAGCGACCCCTTTTTATACATTACGTTAGACTGAGTCCCCTTTTAACACATTACGGCAGACAGCGTCCCCTTTTTACACATTACGGCAGACAGTCTCCTTTTTTACACTTTTAAGGCAGACAGCGTCCCCTTTTTACGCATTACGGTAGACTGAGTCCCCTTTTTTACACATTACAGCAGACAGAGTCCACCACATTACGGCAGACAGTGTACCCTTTTTACACATTACAGCAGACAACGTCCCCTTTTTACACATTACGGCAGACAGCGTGCCCCTTTTACACATTATGGCAGACAGCGCCCCCCTTTTTACACATTACGGCAGATAGTGTACCCTTTTTACACATTACGGCAGACAACGTCCCCTTTTTACACATTACGACAGACAGCGTCCCTTTTTTACACATTACGGCAGACAGGATAGATAGATAGATAGATAGATAGATACAGTAGACAGAAAGAAAGAAAGAAAGAAAGAAAGAAAGAAAGAAAGAAAGAAAGAAAGAAAGAAAGAAAGAACAGATGATACTTGCTGTCTCCGCTGGCTCAGGCAGTCAGGCTCCTTGGTGCAGCTTCTGGCAGATCCCGGGCAGGGAAGAAGGAGTAGGAGGGAGGGGGACTCGGGAGCCACAGCAGCGCAATGTAACTGGTGGAGGCGCCGCTGCAGCCACCTCTGTGATGAGGGAAGTGCATCCCAGCAGTCACAGCTGCGGCGGCCAGCCTATGTGGAAGGAGAGGGACAGCTGCAGCGGTGCCTCCACCAATTACACTGCGCTGCTGTGGCTCCGAGTCCCCCTCCCTCCTCCTCCTTCCCACCGTGGCTGCATCCCTGTGCTCTCCTCCTCTCCTCTTCGGCGGCCCGCAGTGGCAGGCGGTATGTAATGAGTCAGTTTGACTCATTACATGCCGCTGGCTTTGGGCCCCTTCACAGCGTGTGAAGGGGCCCCAGTGCAAGGCACCGCTCACACTGGTGGTAGTTCCGCCACTGCAGACATAAGACCCGGGAAAAACATGGGTTCAGACATGGACTGGAGCCTCTTTCCAGCCCTGGCATCCGGGTGCGCGCGCATGTAAACAGGCGTGTGCGCCGAGAAAGGGGCGTGCGGACACTGCAAATGGGAGCGTGCCACAAGTCAAGGGGCGTGGACTTGTGGCACACCCCCATGTTGCTTAGTAACGGGAGCAAGACACGGCAAATGGGGGCGTGCCGCGAGTCAGGGGGCGAGTACTCGCGGCACGCCCTCATATTGCTTAGCAACGGGGCACAACGGCGGCGGCAGCTGGGACAAAACAGAGAGCCAGGAGTTGCGCTGCATGAGGTGTTCCCGGCTCTCTGTGGACCAGACCGGCCCATTGTCACTTCTGGCAGTTGCCAGAAGTGCCAGATGGGCAGTCCGGCCCTGCATTGGTACGACCCAGGCCTATCAACCCAAGAATTTTCCAGGTCTCAGTCTGAGTCCCCCATTCACACTACACCAAAAACCTGGGATATTCCAAGGTCGAATGCATTCACACTGAACCCGGGTCTGCCCTGGAGTTTGGTGTATATTTAAAGGGGACGCTTTCATGTATATTATTCAGACTTTGATATTTATTAATGGCAAATTTGTGGTTTTATTTCCTAAATATATTTTGCTTTAAAGCTGTGCTATTTACTAGTTAATTATTTGTATTTTTTCTTACTAAGGAGTTCCCACTCACATTCCCTCTCTCACACCCAGCTATCAGCCAGTATTATTAATTTATTAACAGTTTCTTATATAGCGCAGCATATTACGTTGTGCTTTACAACTAGAGTATTACCATTCCTCAGTTTCGGGTGGTCTTCAGTTTGCAGTGGCCGGCCTCCCGACGACCAGCATAACGGCGACGGAATCCCGACTGCTGGCATACTGACAGCTTTTCTCCCACTCGGGGGTTTACGACCCCCCTGGAGGGAGAATAAATGCGCCACCGTGTCCGCAGCATGGTGAGCGCAGCGAGCCCGCAAAGGGCTCATTTGCGCTCGCCCAGCTGCCGGTATGCCGGCGCCGGTATGCTGACCGCTGGGAGCCCGACCGCCGGCATAACATACTACACCCCTCAGTTTCAGGTCTGCCCTTCTCGTATGTGAGCTTCATGTAACTATACAGCATTTGCCCAGTCTACTATGTAATAGTCTACACTTAGCTGGGTTATGTTATAGCCATTATCCGAGCAGCCAAGCAGACACTTTTCTTCTAACCCATGTCTAAAAACCCAGGTTGTATGCGTTCACACAAGGCGACGCTGGGTTATACGGAGGAAAAACCCTGGTACAGAGCAGCTGGGACTTCAACCCAGGTTGTTTCTGTTCACACAAAGCAAAATCCCAGGTCGATGCGAGTTCACTGGCAAAACCCCGGGTTTTTGTTGTAGTTTTGAAAGGGGTATACCACACTGGTTTTGAAGAATATACTTGTTTTCGGTTAAGACATATACTGTAATTATGCTTCACCCAGGAAGTGTAATAGAAAGCTATTACACATCATTGTTGTACTAGAATTATATGCACTGATAATTAGTGATGTGCACCGGAAATTTTTCGGGTTTTGTGTTTTGGTTTTGGGTTCGGTTCCGCGGCCGTGTTTTGGGTTCGGACGCGTTTTGGCAAAACCTCACCGGAAATTTTTTGTCGGATTCGGGTGTGTTTTGGATTCGGGTGTTTTTTACAAAAAACACTAAAAAACAGCTTAAATCATAGAATTTGGGGGTCATTTTGATCCCATAGCATTATTAACCTCAATAACCATAATTTCCACTCATTTTCAGTCTATTCTGAACACCTCACACCTCACAATATTATTTTTAGTCCTAAAATTTGCACCGAGGTCGCTGGATGGCTTAGCTAAGCGACACAAGTGGCCGACATAAACACCTGGCCCATCTAGGAGTGGCACTGCAGTGTCAGGCAGGATGGCACTTCAAAAAAATTGTCCCCAAACAGCACATGATGCAAAGAAAAAAAGAGGCGCACCAAGGTCGCTGTGTGACTAAGCTAAGCGACACAAGTGGCCGACACAAACACCTGGCCCATCTAGGAGTGGCACTGCAGTGTCAGGCAGGATGGCAGTTCAAAAAAATAGTCCCCAAACAGCACATGATGCAAAGAAAAAAAGAGGCGCAATGAGGTAGCTGTGTGACTAAGCTCAGCGACCCAAGTGGCCAACACAAACACCTGGCCCATCTAGGAGTGGCACTGCAGTGTCACACAGGATGGCCCTTCAAAAAAATACTCCCCAAACAGCACATGATGCAAAGAAAAATGAAAGAAAAAAGAGGTGCAATTTGGAATTTTCATTGGGCCCTCCCACCCTTATGTTGTATAAACAGGACATGCACACTTTAACGAACCCATCATTTCAGCGACAGGGTCTGCCAGACGACTGTGACTGAAATGACTGGTTGGATTGGGCCCCCACCAAAAAAGAAGCAATCAATCTCTCCTTGCACAAACTGGCTCTACAGAGGCAAGATGTCCACCTCATCATCATCGTCCGATTCATCACACCTTTCACTGTGTATATCCCCCTCCTCACAGATTATTACTTCGTCCCCACTGGAATCCACCATCTCAGGTCCCCGTGTACTTTCTTGAGGCAATTGCTGCTGGTGAATGTCTCCACGGAGGAATTGATTATATTTCATTTTAATGAACATCATCTTCTCCACATTTTCTGGAAGTAACCTCGTACGCCGATTGCTGACAAGGTGAGCGGCTGCACTAAACACTCTTTCGGAGTACACACTGGAGGGAGGGCAACTTAGGTAGAATAAAGCCATTTTCTGCAAGGGCCTCCAAATTGCCTCTTTTTCCTGCCAGTATACGTACGGACTGTCTGACGTGCCTACTTGGATGCGGTCACTCATATAATCCTCCACCATTCCTTCAATGGTGAGAGAATCATATGCAGTGACAGTAGATGACATGTCAGTAATCGTTGGCAGGTCCTTCAGTCCGGACCAGATGTCAGCACTCGCTCCAGACTGCCCTGCATCACCGCCAGCGGGTGGGCTCGGAATTCTTAGCCTTTTCCTCGCACCCCCAGTTGCGGGAGAATGTGAAGGAGAAGCTGTTGACGGGTCACGTTCCGCTTGACTTGACAATTTTCTCACCAGCAGGTCTTTGAACCCCTGCAGACTTGTGTCTGCCAGAAAGAGAGATACAACGTAGGTTTTACATCTAGGATCGAGCACGGTGGCCAAAATGTAGTGCTCTGATTTCAACAGATTGACCACCCGTGAATCCTGGTTAAGCGAATGAAGGGCTCCATCCACAAGTCCCACATGCCTAACGGAATCGCTCTGTTCTAGCTCCTCCTTCAATGTCTCCAGCTTCTTCTGCAAAAGCCTGATGAGGGGAATGACCTGACTCAGGCTGGCAGTGTCTGAATTGACTTCACGTGTGGCAAGTTCAAAGGGTTGCAGAACCTTGCACAACGTTGAAATCATTCTCCACTGCGCTTGAGACAGGTGCATTCCACCTCCTTTGCCTATATCGTGGGCAGATGTATAGGCTTGAATGGCCTTTTGCTGCTGCTCCATCCTTTGAAGCATAAAGAGGGTTGAATTCCACCTCGTTACCACCTCTTGCTTCAGATGATGGCAGGGCAGGTTCAGGTATTTTTGGTGGTGCTCCAGTCTTCTGTACGCGGTGCCTGAACGCCGAAAGTGGCCCGCAATTCTTCGGGCCACCGACAGCATCTCTTGCACGCCCCTGTCGTTTTTTAAATAATTCTGCACCACCAAATTCAAGGTATGTGCAAAACATGGGACGTGCTGAAATTTGCCCAGATGTAATGCACGCACAATATTGCTGGCGTTGGCCGATGTCACAAATCCCCAGGAGAGTCCAATTGGGGTAAGCCATTCTGCGATGATCTTCCTCAGTTGCCGTAAGAGGTTTTCAGCTGTGTGCGTATTCTGGAAAGCGGTGATACAAAGCGTAGCCTGCCTAGGAACGAGTTGGCGTTTGCGAGATGCTGCTACTGGTGCCGCCGCTGCTGTTCTTGCTGCGGGAGGCAATACATCTACCCAGTGGGCTGTCACAGTCATATAGTCCTGAGTCTGCCCTGCTCCACTTGTCCACATGTCCGTGGTTAAGTGGACATTGGGTACAACTGCATTTTTTAGGACACTGGTGAGTCTTTTTCTGAGGTCTGTGTACATTTTCGGTATCGCCTGCCTAGAGAAATGGAACCTAGATGGCATTTGGTACCGGGGACACAGTACCTCAATCAAGTCTATAGTTGGCTCTGAATTAACGATGGATACCGGAACCACGTTTCTCAGCGCCCAGGCTGCCAAGGCCTCAGTTATCCGCTTTGCAGCAGGATGACTGCTGTGATATTTCATCTTCCTCGCAAAGGACTGTTGGACAGTCAATTGCTTACTGGAAGTAGTACAAGTGGTCTTCCGACTTCCCCTCTGGGATGACGATCGACTCCCAGCAGCAACAATAGCATGCCAGCAGCAGTAGGCGTTACACTCAAGGATGCATCGGAGGAATCCCAGGCAGGAGAGGACTCGTCAGACTTGCCAGTGACATGGCCTGCAGGACTATTGGCTTTCCTGGGTAAGAAGGAAATTGACACTGAGGGAGTTGGTGGTGTGGTTTGCAGGAGCTTGGTTACAAGAGGAAGGGATTTAGTGGTCAGTGGACTGCTTCCGCTGTCACCCAAAGTTTTTGAACTTGTCACTGACTTATGATGAATCAGGTGACGTATAAGGGAGGATGTTCCGAGGTGGTTAACGTCCTTACCCCTACTTATTACAGCTTGACAAAGGCAACACACGGCTTGACACCTGTTGTCCGCATTTGTGTTGAAATAATTCCACACCGAAGAGCTGATTTTTTTTTTATTTTGACCAGGCATGTCAAGGGCCATATTCCTCCCACGGACAACAGGTGTCTCCCCGGGTGCCTTACTTAAACAAACCACCTCACCATCAGAATCCCCCTTGTCAATTTCCTCCCCAGCGCCAGCAACACCCATATCCTCATCCTGGTGTACTTCAACAGTGACATCTTCAATTTGACTATCAGGAACTGGACTGCGGGTGCTCCTTCCAGCACTTGCAGGGGGCGTGCAAATGGTGCAAGGCGCAAGCTCTTCCCGTCCAGTGTTGGGAAGGTCAGGCATCGCAACCGACACAATTGGACTCTGCTTGGGGATTTGTGATTTCGAAGAATGCACAGTTCTTTGCTGTGCTTTTGCCAGCTTAAGTCTTTTCTTTTTTCTAGCGAGAGGATGAGTGCTTCCATTCTCACGTGAAGCTGAACCACTAGCCATAAACATAGGCCCGGGCCTCAGCCGTTCCTTGCCACTCCGTGTCATAAATGGCATATTGGCAAGTTTACGCTTCTCCTCAGACGCTTTTAATTTTGATTTTTGAGGCATTTTACTGATCTTTTGTGTTTTGGATTTTACATGCTCTGTACTATGACATTGGGCATCGGCCTTGGCAGACGACGTTGATGGCATTTCATCGTCTCGGCCATGACTAGTGGCAGCAGCTTCAGCACGAGGTGGAAGTGGATCTTGATCTTTCCCTATTTTTTTAACCTCCACATTTTTGTTCTCCATATTTTAATGCGCACAACTAAAAGGCACCACAGGTATACAATGTAGATAGATGGATAGTATACTTTATGGATGACGAGTGACGACACAGAGGTAGGTACAGCAGTGGCCTACCGTACTGCTATATACAGTATAATGGACCTGGTGGACACTGTCAGCAGACTGATAAACTACTAGTATAAAAAAAAAGCCACCACAGGTATACAATGTAGATGGATGGATAGTATACTTAATGGATGACGAGTGACGACACAGAGGTAGGTACAGCAGTGGCCTACCATACTGCTATATACAGTATAATGGACCTGGTGGACACTGTCAGCAGACTGCTAAACTACTAGTATATAAAAAAAAAAAAACACCACAGGTATACAATGTAGATGGATGGATAGTATACTTTATGGATGACGAGTGACGACACAGAGGTAGGTACAGCAGTGGCCTACCGTACTGCTATATACAGTATAATGGACCTGGTGTACACTGTCAGCAGACTGCTAAACTACTAGTATAAAAAAAGCCACCATAGGTATACAATGTAGATGGATGGATAGTATACTTTATGGATGACGAGTGACGACACAGAGGTAGGTACAGCAGTGGCCTACCGTACTGCTATATACAGTATAATGGACCTGGTGGACACTGTCAGCAGACTGCGTTTATAGTATAAAAAAAAAAAGACACCACAGGAGTGTTTTTCAGGCAGACAAACGTATACTGGTGGTCACTGTCAGCAAAACTCTGCACTGTACTCCTGCTATAGCTGCTCCCCAGTCCCCACAATTAAGCAGTGTGAGCACTCAGCACAGATATATCATGCAGCACACTGAGCACAGATATGGTATGGAGCGTTTTTTTCAGGCAGAGAAGAGAACGGATAAAAAACTGGTGGTCACTATCAGCAAAACTCTGCACTGTACTCCTCCTAACAGCTGCTCCCCAATCCTCCCCACAATAGTAAAATAAACAAGCAAAGCAATCAGATCAACTGTAGTGTCTCGTATAAACGGAGAGGACGCCAGCCACGTTCTCTCCCTATCAATCTCAATGCACATGTGAAAATGGCGGCGACGCGCGGCTGCTTATAGAATCCGAATCTCGCGAGAATCCGACAGCGGGATGATGACGTTCGGGCGCGCTCGGGTTAGCCGAGCAAGGCGGGAGGATCAGAGTCTGCTCGGACCCGTGTAAAAAAAGGTAAAGCTCGGGTGGGTTCGGTTTCTCGGAAACCGAACCTGCTCATCACTACTGATAATACTACAGTATTTATATTTTTATTTTATGGAGCACAACCATAGTTGCCTACCCACCCTCATTCTGCAGGAGACTCCCTGAAATAGCAGCAATCTCCCTGACTCCCTGAATAAACCAGCAATCTCCCTGACTCTCTGAATAAACCAGCAATCTCCCTGACTCTCTGAATAAACCAGCAATCTCCCTGGCTCTCTGAATAAACCAGCAATCTCCCTGGCTCTCTGAATAAACCAGCAATCTCCCTGACTCTCTGAATAAACCAGCAATCTCCCTGACTCTCTGAATAGACCAGCAATCTCCCTGACTCTCTGAATAAACCAGCAATCTCCCTGACTCTCTGAATAAACCAGCAATCTCCCTGACTCTCTGAATAAACCAGCAATCTCCCTGACTCTCTGAATAAACCAGCAATCTCCCTGACTCTCTGAATAAACCAGCAATCTCCCTGACTCTCTGAATAAACCAGCAATCTCCCTGACTCTCTGAATAGACCAGCAATCTTCCTGACTCTCTGAATAAACCAGCAATCTCCCTGACTCCCTGAATAAACCAGCAATCTCCCTGACTCTCTGAATAAACCAGCAATCTCCCTGACTCTCTGAATAAACCAGCAATCTCCCTGAATCTCTGAATAAACCAGCAATCTCCCTGACTCTCTGAATAAACCAGCAATCTCCCTGACTCTCTGAATAAACCAGCAATCTCCCTGGCTCTCTGAATAAACCAGCAATCTCCCTGGCTCTCTGAATAAACCAGCAATCTCCCTGACTCTCTGAATAAACCAGCAATCTCCCTGACTCTCTGAATAGACCAGCAATCTCCCTGACTCTCTGAATAAACCAGCAATCTCCCTGATTGCACCTTACCCCCATTATGTAGCTGTTACATTCTTGGGGGGAAAAATAAATAACATATACATACAGTACATTCAATGGGCTCATCAGAGCCTTTTCCCTGCATTCGTTATAGGCACAATTATCGCTTTTGCATTTTAAATAAGATTTCTTGTGGCCACTTACAGTATATGGAACCTTTTGTAAAACACAATAGACGAACAAATCCTAAAAAATATCAGTGTCTTTTCTTCAACAAATAGATCTTATTTATATTTGGATGCAAGTCATGTTATAACACGTCTCTCAGATGTAGCAGTACACGTCTGCACTAATAGGTGCTACTTTCTCATTTTCTCTGAAATGCTTTTTCAAAAGTCGGCAAGTATGAGCACAACACATAAGTTTGGAGTGGATATATTTCCATGTTACACAACTGCAAAAAAATAAAAATTCTGGAACTCCACCTACATGTGGATTTGTAATTGATATTTGGAAGTGAAAAAGTATACTTTGTTTTTCATAATAGCAACATACAGATGAAAATTTTGTTTAATTGGGAACTTTTCTAGGAGCATTCTGAATATTACCAAGCAACGAGTGTTCCTGTACATGACAACAAGGGTTGCTGTGCTAGGCCCCACCCCTATGCCAGAGGCCCCACCCTTCATCAGCGGTGGTGTCTCCGGTGCGGCAGATCCCGACTTCATTGAATGGAATGTTGGG
This sequence comes from Pseudophryne corroboree, assembly GCF_028390025.1. Taxonomy (NCBI): domain Eukaryota; kingdom Metazoa; phylum Chordata; class Amphibia; order Anura; family Myobatrachidae; genus Pseudophryne; species Pseudophryne corroboree. Next base: position 527,331,724 of record NC_086446.1, on the reverse strand, counting down.
AGATATGGGACACAGCACATCTAATACAGCAGAGTATAGCACAGCACAGCATACTGCAAGCATGCACTATGCCCCCTATACACAGTCACTATAAAGCACTGGCACAACCACTTGTGGACACAGCACATCTCATGCTGCAGAGTCACTGCAGAAAATGGCAGTGTGCACTGTGCCCCATATACACAGTCACTATCAGTGGCGGCTACTGAACCTGGGCTGCAGTGCCATTCAAAGGCTGCAGGTGGGAGCTGGCCAGGACATATGAACATACATGTGAAGTTGCATATAACATATGTCCTGGCTTCCTTCACTGAGAATCTGTAGTCGCTGCAGCATGCCACACACTGCTCAGCTTGTCAATTGTCATTTACCCCGCCCCAAGACTCCCACTGGCTGGTTTCACAGGAGTCACTGACACTTGTGGACACAGCAAATCTAATACAAAAGAGTCAACGCAGCAAACAGCAGCGTGCTTTTATGTGAAATGGCCTGGTACCGGCGCATTATAAAGAGTCAGACTCCAAGTCCCACAAGAATCTGACGCTGGAAAGATGTTGTTCGGACTTGACGTGGGATCTGTGGCTCGGGTGGACTCAGATCCCCAATGTTCGGAGCATATCCGGACTGCTCATCTCTAATATAAACATTCATGATTTATTAAAGGTGTACGCCAATTTAGTGTTTTAAACATAGCAACCTGATCCTGTTCCATTGTGTATTGATAATCAGGACTTAATTCAGCAACCAAATATCAGACATACAGCATACCTCCTAAAACGACCCTCACCAGGAGGGACAGAATGCTCTGCTCCTGGACTTCCCTCTGAATTCATGATTGCCCTCACCTGTGGTGAAACACCTTTCTTATTCATTAACCTTTTCAGCACAGGTGCCAGCAATCAAATTAAGAGAAAAGTCCAGAAGCAGAGCATTGTGTCCCTCCTGGAGAGGGCCTTGTTGGGAGGTATGCATAAAGGTCAAAATATTGCACTGTCTACAATTTCCAAAAATATTCCAGTGTACAGTAAGTCAAGTCCTAGAACATACTATTTATTTCCCTTTCTTGTGAACTGCACTGAACTGCTAATGGGTTTGAACTGTGATGACACCTGGAAAGTGTTTATACAGCTGTAATTAGTGAGCTACAGCTTGGCTTTATCATTTAGGTAACCTCTTATTTGCCAAAAAGAGCTGGGTGGTTCTGAAGTATAATTTGTAGCTCAGTCTGACACTGAAACACAGAGAACAATTGAAAGTTGTCTAAGATAGCATATTTTGAAGCTGTCCCTAGTTTTCAAGAACAGACAAACATTTTTAAGAAATAGCTAGAAATAGCTGTTCCTGGAAATATTCCTGTATTTCTTGACTGAACAAGTACACAATGCAATGCCTTATAATACGGTTACGGACATCAGATATGGGGTCCCATTTATAAATGACTGCTTAAAAAAACTGTTAATTAACATCTGTATTTGCCATACACCAGTATTCTCAGCAACACAGATGAATTGGCAATTTACAACTGAAATACTGATAGACAGCAATGTAGATAGGAGGGTGCCATAGCAACAATTTTGTGCAGTGTCCAGGCAGCTGGGGAGGGATCCGAAGATCCCTCTCCAGCTAAACTGCAGCCTACAGTATAAGGTACAGCAGCTAATGCCGCACTTTTAACTCATAGGGAAAATATCACTTCCACATGATTTTCAGGAGGGATCAGCTTAATATATATGTCCCTTGATACTCATTATATATATTAGAGATGTGAGGCGGGCACTTTTCGAGATTTGTGTTTTGGTTCTGGTTTCATGCTTGTGTTTTGAATCTGGATTAGTTTTGCCAAAACCACCCTTTCGTGTTTTGGTTTTGATTTTGGATCTGGATGATTTTTGAAAAAAACATAAAAACAGCTAAAATCACATAATTTGGGAATAATTTTGATCCTACTGTATTATTAACCTCAATAACATTAATTTCCACTCATTTCCAGTCTTTTCTGAACAACTAACAATATTGTTTTTAGGCCAAAAGGTTGCACCAAGTTGGCTGGATGACTAAGCTAAGCGACACACGTGTGCAGCACAAACACCTGGCCCATTTAGGAGTGGCACTGCAGTGTCAGACAGGATGGCAGATTTAAAAAATAGGCCCCAAACAGCACATGATGCAAAGAAGAAAAAGAGGTGCAATTAGGTAGCTGGATGGCTAAGCTAAGCGACACAAATATGTGGCACAAACACCAGGCCAGTCTAGGAGTGGCACTGCAATGGAATTCAGGATGGCACTTAAGAAAACTAGGCCCCAAACAGCACATCATGCAAAGAAGAAAAAGAGGTGCAATGAGGTAAAAATTATTTGGATAATAATATAAGTAATGTATATAACTCTTTTATTTGGAGTAAATAATATATAGCACAGGACACCACCACTGGACGGATGCAGCACAAGACACCACCACTGGACTGGACTTATACGGCAGTACCACTGGACTTATGCTGCAGTACCCCTGGAGTTGTACGGCAGTGTCAGACAGGATGGCACTTTAAAATACTAGTCCCCAAAAAGCACATGATGCAAAGAAGAAAAAGAGGTGCAAGATGGAATTGTCCTTGGGCCCTCCCACCCATCCTTATGTTGTATAAACAGGACATGCACACTTTAACAAACCAATCATTTCAGCGACAGGGTCTGCCACACGACTGTAGCTGAAATGACTGGTTGGTTTGGGCCCCCACCAAAAAAGAAGCAATCAATCTCTCCTTGCACAAACTGGCTCTACAGAGGCAAGATGTCAACCTCATCCTCAGATTCCTTACCCCTTTCACTGTGTACATCCTCCTCCTCACAGAGTATTAATTTGTCCCCACTGGAATCCACCATCACAGGTCCCTGTGTACTTTCTGTAGGGAATTGCTTGTAAAGGTCTTCACGGAGGAATTTATAATTCATTTTTGATGAACATTCATCTTCTCCACGTTTTGTGGAAGTAACCTCCTACGCCGATCGCTGACAAGGTTACCGGCCGCACTAAACACTCTTTCGGAGTACACATTGGAGGGGGGGCAACTTAGGTAAAATAAAGCCAGTTTGTGCAAGGGCATCCAAATTGCCTCTTTTTCCTGCCAGTATATGTACGGACTCTCTGACATGCCTACTTGGATGCTGTCACTCATATAATCCTCCACCATTCTTTCAATGGTGACAGAATTATATGCAGTGACAGTAGACATGTCAGTAATCGTTGGCAGGTCCTTCAGTCCGGACCAGATGTCAGCACTTGCAACTGACTGCCCTGCGTCACTGCCAGTAGGTGGGCTAGGAAATCTTATCCTTTTTCTCGCAGCCCGAGTTGCGGGAGAAAGTGAAGGAGAAGCTGTTGACGGGTCACGTTCCGCTTGAGTTGACAATTTTCTCACCAGCAGGTCTTTTAACCTCTGCAGACTTGGTTTACTAGGATCGAGCACGGTGGCCAAAATGTAGTGCTCTGGTTTCAACAGATTGACCACCTTTGAATCCTGGCAAAGCAAATGAAGGGCTCCATCCACAAGTCCCATATACTTTGCGGAATCGCTCCATCTTAGCTCATCCTTCAATTTATCCAGCTGTTTCTGCAAAAGCCTGATGAGTGGAATGACCTGACTCAAGCTGGCAGTGTCTGAACTAGTGATGTGCACCGTAAATTTTTCGGGTTTTGTGTTTTGGTTTTGGATTCGGTTCCGCGGCCGTGTTTTGGATTCGGACACGTTTTGGCAAAACCTCCCTGAAAAAATTTTGTCGGATTCGGGTGTTTTTTGGATTCGGGTTTTTTTTTTCAAAAAACCCTCAAAAACAGCTTAAATCATAGAATTTGGGGGTCATTTTGATCCCATAGTATTATTAACCTCAATAATCATAATTTCCACTCATTTCCAGTGTATTCTGAACACCTCACAATATTATTTTTAGTCCTAAAATTTGCACCGAGGTCGCTGGATGGCTAAGCTAAGCGACACAAGTGGCCGACACAAACACCTGGCCCATCTAGGAGTGGCACTGCAGTGTCAGGCAGGATGGCACTTCAAAAAAATAGTCCCCAAACAGCACATGATGCAAAGAAAAAAAGAGGCTCAATGAGGTAGCTGTGTGACTAAGCTAAGCGACCCAAGTGGCCGACACAAACACCTCGCCCATCTAGGAGTGGCACTGCAGTGTCAGACAGGATGGCCGATTTAAAAAATAGTCCCAAAACAGCACATGATGTAAAGGAAAAAAAAGAGGTGCACCAAGGTCGCTGGATGGCTAAGCTAAGCGACCCAAGTGGCCGAAACAAACACCTGGCCCACCTAGGAGTGGCACTGCAGTTTTCTAGCGATAGGATGAGTGCTTCCATCCTCATGTGAATCTGAACCACTAGCCATGAACATAGGCCAGGGCCTCAGACGTTCCTTGCCACTCCGTGTCGTAATTGGCATATTGGCAAGTTTACGCTTCTAATCAGATGCTTTTAATTTAGATTTTTGGGTCATTTTAGTGAACTTTTGTAGTATGACGACACAGAGGTAGAGCAATGGACTACTGTACCATACAGCTATATATATACTGGTGGTCAGCAAAATTCTGCACTGTCCTCCTACTATATAATACTGCGCACAACTAAAATGCACCACAGGTATGGATGGATAGTATACTTGACGACACAGAGGTAGGTAGAGCAGTGGACTACTGTACCGTACTGCTATATATTATATACTGGTGGTCAGCAAAATTCTGCACTGTCCTCTTACTATATAATACTGCGCACAACTAAAATGCACCACAGGTATGGATGGATAGTATACTTGACGACACAGAGGTAGGTAGAGCAGTGGCCTTCTGTACCGTACTGCTATATAATACTGGTGGTCACTGGTCAGCAAAATTCTGCACTGTCCTCCTATACTACAATGCAGCACAGATATGGAGTATTTTTCAGGCAGAGAACGTAGATATTTTCAGCACACTGAGCACAGATATTTGCAAGCACACTGAGCACAGATATTTGCAGCACACTGAGCACAGATATTTGCAGCACACTAAACACAGAAACTGAGAGAACGCTGCACGTCCTCTCCCTATTATCTCCAATGCACGAGTGAAAATGGCGGCGACGCGCGGCTCCTTATATAGAATACGAATCTCGCGAGAATCCAACAGCGGGATGATGACGTTCGGGCGCGCTCGGGTTAACCGAGCAAGGCGGGAGGATCCGAGTCTGCCTCGGAACCGTGTAAAATGGGTGAAGTTCGGGGGGGTTCGGATTCCGAGAAACCGAACCCGCTCATCACTAGTCTGAACTGACTTCAAGTGTGGCAAGTTTGAAGGGTTGCAAAACCTTGCACAAGACGGAAATCATTCTCCACTGCGCTTGAGTCAGGTGCATTCCCGCTCCTTTGCCTATATTGTACGAGGATGTATAGGCTTGAATGGCCTATTGCTGCTCCTCCATCCTCTGAAGCATTTAGAGAGTTGAATTCCACCTCGTTACCACATCTTGCTTCAGGTGATGGCAGGGCAGGTTCAGGAGTGTTTGCTGGCGCTCCAGTCTTCGTCACTCGGTGGCTGTATGTCGAAACTGGCCCACAATTTTTCGGGCCACCAACAGCAACTCCTGCATGCCCCTGTCATTTTTCAAAAAATTCTGCACCACCAAATTATTTGTATGTGCAAAACATGGGACATGCTGGAATTTGCCCAGATGTAATGCACGCACAATATTGGTGGCTTTGTCCGATATCACAGATCCCTAGGAGAGTCTAATTGGGGTAAGCCATTGTGCGATGATGTCCCTCAGTTTCCGTAAGAGGTTGTCAGCGGTGTGCTTCTTACATAGCGTAGCCTGCCTAGGAACGAGTTGGCATTTGCGAGATGCTGCTACTGGTGCCGCTGCTGTTGTTCTTGCTGCTGGAGGCAATACATCTACCCAGTGGACTGTCACAGTCATATAGTCCTTAGTCTGCCCTGTTCCACTTCTCCACATGTCCGTGGTTAAGTGGACAGTGGGTACAACTGCATTTTGTAGGACACTGAGGACACTTTTTCTGACGTCTCTGTACATTCTCGGTATTGCCTGCCTAGTGAAGTGGAACCTAGATGGGATTTGGTACCGGGGACACAATGGCGGATACTGGATGCACGTCTAACACCAACACAGATGCCAAGACCTCCGTTATCCGCTTTGCAACAGGATGACTGCTGTCATTTTTTATCTTCCTCACAAAGGACTGTTGGACAGTCAACTGCTTAGTTGAAGTATCACAAGTGGTCTTCCGACTTCCCCTCTGGGATGACGATCGACTCCCAGCAGCAACAACAGTAGCGGCAGCAACAGCAGCAGTAGGCGTACCACTCAAGGATCCTCCGGAGGAATACTGGTTAAGAGAGGACTCCTCAGTCTTGACAGTGACATCGCCTGCAGGACTACTGACGTTCCTGACTGAGGAGGAAGTTGACGTTGAGGGAGTTGGTGGTGTAGCTTGCAGAAGCTTGGGTACAAGAGGAAGAAGGGATTTAGGTGTCAGTGGACTACTTACGCTCTTACCAAAAGTTTCACAACTTGACACTGACTTCTGATGAATGCGCTGCAGGTGGCGTATAAGGGAGGATGTTCCTAGGTGGTTAACATCCTTACCCCTACTTATTACAGATTGACAGAGGCAACACATGGCTTGACACTTGTTGTCCGGATTTGTGGAGAAATAATTCCACACCGAAGAGGTGGCTATTTTGATATTTTTCCCAGGCATCACAATGGGCTTATTCATCCCACGGACAACAGGTGTCTCCCCCGGTGCCTGATTTAAACAAACCACATCCCCATCAGAATCCTCATTGTCAACTTCCTCCTCCGTGCCAGCAACACCCATATCCTCATCCTGGTGTACTTCAACAGTGACATCTTCAATTTGAATATCAGAAACTGGACTGTGGGTGCTCCTTCCAGCACTTGCAGAGGGCATGCAAATGGTGGAAGGAGCCACCTCTTCCCGTCCAGTGTTGGGAAGGTCAGGCATTGCAATCGCTGACACACTTGGACACTCCTTGGGGATTTGTGATACCATCTTAGAACACACAGTTCTTTGCTGTGCTTTTGCCAGCTTAACTCTTTTCATTATTCTAGCTGGGTTATGAGGACTTCCTTCGTCATGTGAAGCTAAACCACTAGTCGTGAATATAGGCCAGGTCCCTAGCCATTCCATGCCACTCCGTGTCGTAAATGGCATATTGGCAAGTTTCCGTTTCTCCTCAGACCATTTAAAAAAAAATTTGGGGGGGTAATTTTACTGAACTTTTGCTTTTTGGATTTGAAATGCCCTCTACTATGACATGGGGCATCGGCCTTGGCAGACGACGTTGATGGCATTTTATAATCTATGTCATGACTAGTGGCAGCAGATTCAGCACTAGGAGGAAGTGATTCTTGATCTTTCCCTATTTTAGCCTCCAAATTTTTGTTCTCCATTATTTTTCTGGAGTTATATAACACAATATGCGGCACAGAAGAGCGTACTCCTACACCACACAGGGCAAACCCTGTAAAAATTATATTTGGGTAAAATGTTAATGACCCTTTTATTTGGAGTAAATAATATACAGCACAGGACACTACCACTGGTCTGATGCAGGACAACACAGCGACACTTTAAGGGACTTATTATACAGCAGCACTGGACATATAGCAGCAGAGGACACCACCACTGTGACTGGTCACTGGACTGACTGATGCACAGGACACTACCACTGGTCTGATGCAGGACAACACAGTGACACTGTAAGGGACTTACTATACAGCAGCACTGGACATATGGCAGCAGAGGACACCACCACTGTGACTGGTCACTGGACTGACTGATGCACAGGACGGCTCCTTATATGGAATCCAAACCCCGCGAGAATCTGACGGCGGGATGATGACGTTTTGCCTCGTTCTGGTTTCCGAGTCAGGCAGGAAAACCCAAGCCTGGCTCGGGGGTGGGGATTGGGTACATCTATATATTGATGCAGACAAAGAAATTGGCATCTAGCACTATTTATTCCATAATTATTAGAAATCAGACCTTGCATTACATTTTTTATATAATACAAAATTAAACAAATGACAATGGCATGGACAAAAATGATGGGAACCTTGACCTAATATTTATACACCTTTTTTACACTGCCGCAGTAACCTGGGTTATTGCCAGGTCTACCCAGGACACAGCTTGGTGTAAAAGGGTCCTTGAAGGTGACCTGGGAATCTGACCGTGGGTTGGACCCTGGTAATGGTGAAGTGTAAACAGTTCAACCTGGGTTATCCAACCCAGGTTATGCTTAATAGTTGCTGATTGGCTGTGTATGCAGAGGTCCGCCTCAAGAGAGTGACATGCAGGGCAGACCCAGGTTCAGTGTAAATGTGGCTGACCTGGGAATAACCCGGATCCAAGGTGTAGTGTAAACAGGGTCTGACCTGAGTTGGAACCATGTCTTGAAACCTGAGTCAGACCTGGGCTTTTGGCGTAAAGGTGGTATTAGTTGCACAATCTTTAGAAGCAGTTACTGCAATCAAGTGATTTCTGGAGCTCTCAATGGGCTCCATTCAATTCAGGGCGGATTGAATAGCTTCGGGAATTAGCTCCTGGTGCTGTTCAATTCAGCTTGCTGTCATGTTGAGGAAGCCCGATTCTCGTGGACTAAACAGGGTGTTTTGCCGTGAGAACCGGCATTCTCCATCTAAAGTGCTCAGAGGGATGCTGTTTCCACACAGCTATGGGCAGAATTCAGCATCGCACCAGCACTTTTGTTGGATTTCTGCTCGCACCCCAGAGGGGTGCGAGAAGAAATCCTCTCGTCGGGTGTCACAGCGTGCTGCATTGAATAGCACTGGGAGCTGATTCCCAGAGCTATTCAATCCACACTGAATTGAATCGAGCACAATGAGACTTCTGCACCTGTTAGCAGGTATTTTTAGTTTTTTTAGCAAATTGCTCCAGCTATCTCAGGTATGATGGATGTCTTCTCCAGATTGTATGTTTCAGCTCTTTCCATAGATGTTTAATAGAATTCAGATCAGGGATCATATAAGGCAACTTCAATACAGTCCAATGTTCTGTTCTTATCCATTCTTGGGTGCGTTAGCTGTGTGTTTTTGAGTCATTACCCTTTCGGAGGACTCATGACCTGCGACTAAAGGGGCCTATTCACGGTGCCATATTTCTACCAATATGGACTATATAGTCCATATTGGTAGAAAACACAGTGCATATCGCACTTTGTGTAAACAGCTTGAGATGCCGATGTGCGGTCCTACGGGATCGGTATTGAAAGGAAAAATAGTGTGTGCAGGCAGGATCGATATTGACTATGGGAGTCATTCCGACCCGATCACTCGCTGCAGTTTATCGCAGCGCAGCGATCGGGTCAGAACTGCGCCGGCGCCGCAATGCACCAGCGCATGCCGGACGGCCGAAGGCCGTTATTCCCTAGCGATCGCCTCTGCCTGATTGACAGGCAGAGGCAGTCGCTGGGCGGGAGGGGGCAGCACGGCAGCATTTGGCCGCTGTTTTTTGGGGACGCGGTCCAGCCAACGCAGGCGTGGCTGGTCCTTGCGGGGGCGGGCCGCAGCGGCTGCATGATGTCACACAGCCGCTTTGACCAGGGACAGCGAAGAGGTTCTCCCGGCCAGCCGCAGGAGCTGCGCTGGCCGAGAGTTACTCCTCAAATGCAAAAGCATCGCTGCTGTGCCATGCTTTTGCACTTCTGCGGGAGCGGCGGCACTGATATGCAGAGCAGACTAGCCCTGCGCTGGGTGTGCCCCCGCATGTCTGAGTACCTGATTGTAGCTATGTTAAATTTAGCACAGCTACGATCAACTCGGAATGAACCCCTATATTGGACGCTCATGCCTTCCGACACAATAAATATCAGCCGTCGCGCCGTGTGTATGCGACATAAGACAGAGCTTTCTTTCCTCCACCTATCCCCACCCCTGTATGATTGTTACCTTTTGAAACAGAACATAATGTAGTCTTATTTGCATCTGATTATATAGTTGGCTTTGCTGAACTACGTATGTTGACGTTGTTGATCTGCTATTTGTTGTCTACTACACCAATGACTTGTATTTATCTTTGCTATTTACTTTAATAAAAACAGATTGCATAAAAATAGACAGAGCTTTCTGACACTCCAGAATGCCTTGATAGGCTAGATATTTCATTGTGCCCTGGCCTGGACAGATGCAAGTTACACCGTGCCAGACTCAGCAAAGAAACCCCAAAGCATAAACAAGCCTCCTCTGTGTTTCACAGTAAATAATGTGTTCTTTTCTTTTACAGCTTAATTATTTCATCTGTGAACATAGAGCTAATGTGACTAACCAAATAGCTCCTGTTTTTACTCATCTGTGACAAAAGAACATTCTCTCAGAAACATTGTATAGATGTGCATTTTATAAAATTCCAGATTTTTTATGCTGTTTTTTTAAAAAGTGGTATTTTCCTGGGTCTTGCTTGGAAGTGAACCCACTGTTACTTAAAAAGTGTAATATGGTGTAATCAGACACTGACATACCTTGACCTTGGAGTACAGTATGTCTTTGGTAGTTGTCCTTGGCTTTTTATTTTACCATTCTCACTAACCTTCTTTTTAATCTATGGTCAATTTTCCTCATGCGGCTCCATCCAAGGAGGATGCCCACCATGCTTTGAGCCCAGTGGCTCGCATTGCTCACCACAGGTTATATTCCCATTCGGTTGTGGCGTTGACCTACCAACCGAGTGGGAATAACATGCAGTGGTCAGGATTCTACCCGGGTCCACACCGCACACACTGCACCCATGTTTTATTACTGACCTGTCCGGAGTCCCACCTCGGGCACTGCATCCACTGCAAAAATCAAGGACCAAAATGGCCACCGCGCATGTACAGTAGTAAAATTAGTCTCCAGAACATGGCATGCGCAGTAAGCTCTGGCACAATACCAAAACCTACTGCACCGTGAAGGCGAGGGGGCCCACCCGGAGTCTGCACATGGGCCCCCTCCTCTATTAAAATTCATCTGATAAGCTGTAAGGGTACCAAAAAATTTGTCCATGTCTGCAGGTCTTTATGTATATATGCCCAGCGAGTATATTAAGGATATGGGCCAGATGCAAAATCACTTGGAAAGTGATAAAATGGAGAGTGAAAAAGTACCAGCCAATCAGCTCCGAAGTGCCATTTTTCAAACACAGCCTGTGACATGGCAGTTAGGTCCTGATTGGCTGGCATCTAGCCCTAGGTCCTGCCGAAGTCCATCTGTGATGAAATGCATTGGGTGTGTCCTGTAGGATGTTTGCTGTGGTGATGTCACGCACTGCTTCTATCACCTGGAGATCATTACATACTTCCTGATAACGCTGTTAAGACTCAGCCAAGATAGGAAACCCTGTCATCTGGTGTGTTTTGGAGATACTAGCATGGAATCCGAGGCTATGAGTTTGTTCTGTGATCACTGCTGCTTTCTTTGATGTATGTAAGCATTTGAGTAAAGGTGTTTTCATATTACACTCACTTGTGCGCCCTCCATCTTTTGCATGTGTTGGATTCATCCTGCCTGTGGTTTGGGTCTTGTTGGGAGGTCGGACTAGCCCTGTGCTGGGCATCCTCCCGCATGTCTGTGTGACTGATCGTAGATGTGCTAAATTTAGCACATCTACGATCAGGTCTGAATTAGGCCCCATGAGCAGAATTGCACACAGACGTCCAGTACCTAGGGGGTCATTCCGAGTTGATCGCTCGCTAGCAGTTTTTAGCAGCTGTGCAAATGCTATGCTGCCGCCCACTGGGAGTGTATTTCATTTTAGCAGAAGTGCGAACGTTTTTATCGCAGAGCGCCTGCAAAAAAAAATTGTGTCGTTTCAGAGTAGCTCAAAACCTACTCAGCGCTTGCGATCACTTCAGACTATTCAGTTCCGGATTTGACGTCACACACCCGCCCAGCGTTCGCCCAGCCACGCCTGCATTTTCCCTGGCACGCCTGCATTTTTCCGAACACGCCCTGAAAACGGTCAGTTGCTACCCAGGAATGCCCACTTCATGTCAATCACTCTGCGGCAACCAGTGCGACTGAAATGTATCGCTAGACCCTGTGCAAAACTGCATCGTTCGTTGTGCCCGTACATCGCGTGTGCGCATTGCGCTGCATACGCATGCGCAGAACTGCCATTTTTTAGCCTGATCATTGCGCTGCGAACAAATGCAGCTAGCGATCAACTCGGAATGACTACCTTAGAAGCTAGAACTATAAGTGTTTTATGCCCTGGCTCTCTAACAACTAGAACTTTTTTTGTAGATGTTGGCAACTATAAACTATGGTTCAGCCACTGAATATACATGTTGATACCAAATGTAATATGCATGCTACAGTATATGTCTATGTTACAATCAGTTCAAGTTTAGGGCTGCAAGGTTCAGAAATATGAATTGAAGGCCGCGGCGTGCAGTGGAACACCTGTGATGGAGCCATGCAGCATGTGTACCGTATGTATATGGTTACAAATGGCAACCGTAGAATATGCATAACTACTGTATAATTGTTATATTACCTCTGTATATTAAATGGATATTCAGCATAAAACAGCGTACGCTGAAATAAATATTTTGTAATGTAATTATAACATTTTTGTAGGATGCTCTCTCTACCTAAGCCCACAATTCCAGATCATCTGAAGCAGCACTAGGGTAGTAAAGAAATGCATCGTTTGGCTATTCTTAAATGGAAAACGTTATTTCAGGTAGTGATTGGGTTAAAATCTGAATATAAAAACACTTTTGGTAGTGTGCGTCATTGTGTCACAATTTTGACAGGCTTGTAATTTCCAGAAGAGAGTTGTCGCTCCCTCTCCCCCTCCACAGTACACCATTATGTATTCAATATTAACATATAACTGTTCTGCTGTGTGTCAGAGTACGAAAGCAAACTTGGAAGATGCTTACCTCTGTCACGATTTTTAAGTAAAATGTCTTGATTTTTATTGAGGATGTCACTTTATCCTCTGAGAAGGTCAGTGTTCTCTAGGATTCAACATATAAAATGACACTGCTCAGAATATTGCACTTTGAAAAGAGAACTGCTTAGCATGTAACAAAACATGGTTATAAAATGGTACAAATGGAAGCTTAATGTCTATATTAACAATATCATACAATGCTAGACACACTCTGTTACTGTGTAGGAGAACATAATCAGATCACCTGCTTGTTACTGGAAGGCAGCTTCTACACAAGCGTTGCATTCAGGCGTGCAGAGGGAAATCGGAGCCTGGTGGGACAGAGAAAGACATTTGTACCAGGTTTTGGATTCCGTCTCACTGAAATTCATACTCATTGAAAGCCCAAAAAAGCATCAGTGTGTATGTGTTATCATTGGGAGAGTGAAATATTTCACAATGTTTTCACAATTCCTGGTGAAGCAAAGCATTAGTTTCACCAGGAATAACTTTTATACGCCATTTTATTTTACCCTCTGATTGCTGATTAGTGAGGCTAAATATGCTGGAGAGGACGACAGTCCTGCTAGTCCAACACTGTCCCACCTGCAGGATGCAGTTTACCATGGGCGGGGGTGAAGGTTGGGGAGCCCTTGATCACTACTGCTCTACATGCACGGCATCTAAACAGTGCAAGGAGGTGAGCCAAGGGGATACTAGGGGAGTGCTGGGCACACCGCCAAAATACTGAATACAGAGTTGTGTTGCAAGCCATGCCCCTCCCACCCAAGGCCATGCTCGCTTTTTGGGCATGCATGTGGATCCCCACTTCATAGAGGCAAAAGTTGGGAGGTATGAATAACATTCCAGACTGTGTACTTGAATTATACGCTATACATATGTTACCGTTATACTGCCCAGGAATGTGGTATATTTTCTATAGTGCATTATTGTTAATTATCTGGTACATTACCATGCATGCACTAGCAGTATTTACTAAATATATTTATCATGGGGCCTAGACCATGCACTCTCTATTGGTTAGACAAGCCTCTGTGGTGGTTGGCCACACCCCTCTGGAGACTGTCCACACCCTTACACATGGGCCCCTACCACTGCATTTCCCCGGTGGGCCCTTCATACCTCAGTCCGACACTGCCCATAGTAAGCGGACTGGAGAGAAGAGGACGCAGTGCACAAACTTACACTTTTCTTGACTTTTCTTTACATATTATAGTAAACACACCTGTAAATTATAACTATTTTATACAAGTGAAATGGTGACAGGGTCCTATTTTGTTTTTCCTTTATCAGTATGTACTAAGCATGTGATCACAGAGCAGTGCATGTTAAATATGTAAATATGCAATAGCTACCATTGGTTATCACTGGATTGTAAAAATGTCACTGACAGTAAACAAAAGATTACAAAGCCTTCTGGCTCATACTTTTATGGCCACCAAACATCACATTGTCTTCTAATCCATATTTTTACTATATGGGGTAGGTCAACTACATGTGTCACATGACCACTTATGAAAGTGTTCCATGATAAAATTTATAAAAGCATACTTCTCAACTTTCGGCGATATCTGCTACTGACCGTCTATTTCCATCAGCAGCTGCAGCCCCCATAGGTATTCAGCTAACAACATCTAAAGATGACACTGTGCTTCTTTAGCCTATAGGCTACACTTCACAAACTTAACCAGCAGAGAGTTCCTCTGTATCTCTTCCCAGCACTGATCATTCTAAGCTGCCATAAACTACGGATTCCACCATGTCTCTCACACACATGCCTATCACACTCTCTGTCATACAGTGACTTCTTCCATAATCTTCCATCTTCTTCCATTCCTAGGCCCAGCACTGGATAGGGGAAGTCTGTGATCCAATTGGCTAAGTGACTGTGGGTTAGATGTATGACCTGGCATTATGGGGGAAGTAGTATCAGTGGCTGTGAATGGGGCAATGACACCTTCAGCTGTCGAAAGAGGAAGAGCTTTAGTAGTACAATATGTGCCACTATAGTATATCTACCTTTGTGCGTGATGTGTCTCTCAGCCAATCAGAACACAGCAGACACTGTTGAGGAGTTTCTGCTCCTGATCAGGAAACTCCTCAGTGTTACAGCATCAGGTGCAGTCTGGAACAGTATGTTCATAAAGGAGAGGGTGATGAGCGCCAGCATACTAATACTGTAATAATTTTTCTTTAAACCTGATGGCCCAGTTTGTCAGTACCAAGGCAGCAATATAGGGACAAGACCATCTCTGAATTAGCCCCGACCCTGATGGTTGTGGGCAGAGCTCTAAAGTAGGGGGCTCACCGGGGATTTCATAATAATGTCACAAAGCACATGTCAGTGTACTCTAATGTTGCCAGATCTCAATGTAAGAGAAGCTGTGGGTGTAGTGGACAATAGGATTTTAATTACCTACCAGCAAATCCTTTTCTCGTAGTCCGTAGAGGATGCTGGGGTCCAATTTAGTACCATGCGGTATAGACGGGTCCACTAGGAGCCATGGGCACTTTAAGAGTTTAATAGTGTGGGCTGGCTCCTCCCTCTATGCCCCTCCTACCAGACTCAGTCTAGAAACTGTGCCCGAGGAGACGGACATACTTTGAGAGAAGGAAATACACAGATAGTGGTGAGATTCACACCAGCTCACACATAACAAAAAGGAATGCCAAGCTAACCAACTTGGAATGATTCAGCAACGGCTGAACCAACAAACTTAACCAAGTAACAATGCAGGAATACGAAGCACTGGGCGGGCACCCAGCATCCTCTACGGACTACGAGAAAAGGATTTACCGGTAGGTAATTAAAATCCTATTTTCTCTTACGTCCTAGAGGATGCTGGGGTCCAATTTAGTACTATAGGGATGTACCAAAGCTCCCAGAATGGGAGGGAGAGTGCTGAGGGTCCTGCAGAACTGATTGACCAAACTTTAGGTCCTCAGAGGCCAAAGTATCGAACTTGTAGAACTTAGCAAACGTGTTCGACCCTGACCAAGTAGCTGCTCGGCAAAGCTGTAAAGCCGAGTGTTAGGCGCCGAGGGTCCGCCCGTCAGTGCGGCCCGGCGCCTAGCAACTAGGGACGCCGCTGGCAGACAGCCGCCGGCTCCCTAGCAACGCTAGACGCCGGGCGCACGGAGCCGCTCAGACCCTAGCAACGGGGACGCCACGGTCAGACCGCGTTCCCCGTTGCTGGGTCTTAATTAATCAGTGCTTGTGTATTCTGGCCGTGCAGCATGCAGCTGCACGGCATCATTATGTGATTACCCTGTCTGGATCATGATTGGAGGGCTCCCAAATTTAAGCACTCTCAGGACTTCTCACAGACGCCGGTGATAGCTTCCTGTTTGCTGTGTCAGTTACAGAGAGTTTCCAGTCCTGCTCAACCCGGTTGTTCCTGTCCTCAGTGATCCAGTACTCGGAATTTGTCATCTATTCCTGGAGTCCGACCGAGCACCTTTAACATCCTGTGGTGTTCGTGAGTCGCGGCGTAGCCGTGTGTTGCGGCTTGACCGCTTACTATTTATTATTTAGTTTATTGTGTTCTGGAGCTTTTGCGGAGGATTCCGCTCCCACAAATCCACTCTGGTATCCAGCGGTGCTGGATAGGAGTAACGGATCAGTGGATCTTTGGTTGTCCTTTTCCCTGGCGGTTTGTCCGCACATACTTTTGGTTTAAGTTAGATAGCTTGTAACCCCTGGCCTGGTTGCTTATTCAGAGGGCCCCTTGTTATCACCCTGTCTCGGATTTCCCTTTGTCTCCCATTAAGACCTGAGGGGGCATCGGGGTTGGGCAGACATAATCCGCCCTTCGAACGCGGCTGCCATGGGCTCAAGCAACCATAGTCTCGCAGGGGATTTCTGATAACACGGGCGAGACAACGGAGTTAGGGCGCCAGGGGTTACTAGGCTTTCCTGCTCCCGTACCAGCATATCCTTCCAGTACTCAGACCTATGCCATAAAGATCTCCTCTGGTCTGGAGTACGGGAATCATAACATTATCACCGGCCCAACTAAAATTTAAAAATTTAACAGGAGTTAATTTTTTTTCCCCCTTATTCTGTTGGGAGATTTGTCAGCCTCATGAATCCCTCCGGTGTTGGGCCAAATCCTGGCCAGCTTGTAGTTAGCCAGATTCAAGAGCTTACTCAGATGGTTCAAGATCTGTCCCTTCGGGTGAGGTCACAGGAAGATCTGTTACGGACTTCCCCGAGGGTCATTCCTGAACCAAAAATGCATCTGCCTGACCGTTTTTCTGGGGATAGAAAGCAGTTTTTTAATTTTAAAGAGTCTTGTAAACTGTATTTTCGTTTAAGACCAGTCTCCTCAGGTACGGAATCTCAGCGGGTAGGAATTATTATTTCTTTGCTACAGGGGGATCCTCAGACCTGGGCTTTTGGCTTAAAGACAGACAATCCGGCTTTATTGTCTGTAGACGCCTTTCTGGGGTCTTTAGGGCTATTGTATTACGACCCTGATAGAGAAGCATCCGCCGAGAGTCAGTTGCGTGCTCTCAGACAGGGTAGGAATCCCGCAGAGATTTATTGTACGGAGTTTCGCCGTTGGTCGAACGACTGTGGATGGAATGATCCAGCCCTGCGCAGTCAGTTTCGCCTCGGCTTATCCGAGTCTATAAAAGACAGTCTCCTTCAGTATCCCGCTCCTGAGACTCTCGATAAACTCATGGAGCTCTCTATTAAGATTGATCGTCGTCTCAGAGAGCGGAGGGCTGAAAAAGGAGCATCTGTCGGGTCTTCTCCTTGTGTTTTTTCCATTCCTGTGGACATAGAGGAGCCCATGCAGATAGGCCTCTCCAAACTGTCTCCTGAAGAAAGAACCAGAAGGCAAAATTCTGGTCTTTGTTTATACTGTGGGGGTAAGGGACATTTTGCCCGTAGTTGTCCGAACAAGTCGGGAAACGCCTCGACCAAGTGAGTTGTGAGGGGGTTCACTTTGGTCTGCAGCTTATCTCCTCAAATAATTCACTGTTGGTTCCAGCTAAAGTTTCCTTTGGCAGCCTCTGTTCCTCGATCTCGGCTTTTGTGGACAGTGGAGCTGCAGGGAACTTTATGGATTTAACATGGGCTAAGGCCTTAGGTATTCCTCAGTTAGCCTTGGGTAGGTGTATCACCATGCATGGTTTAGATGGGAGTCCCTTGTCCAATGGGGTTATTTCTCTCTGTACACCTCCTGTTCTACTTTCGGTAGGAGCTCTGCATTCTGAAAAGATTGAGTTTTTCCTTACCCATTGCCCAGCAGTTCCTGTGGTTCTGGGTCACCCTTGGCTGGCCTTTCATAATCCCATCATTGATTGGCAGTCGGGGGAGATCTTACAATGGGGTACCATCTGTAATAAGGAATGTTTACGCTTCCCATCAGAATAGCTGCTGTCATTCCCGCACCCATTCCTGTGGAATACCAGGATTTTGTTGATGTATTTTCCAAGGGCAATGCGGATATTCTGCCTCCCCATAGGCCTTATGATTGTGCTATCGAGTTAATTCCTGGTGCCACTTTGCCTAAGGGAAGGTTATATGCATTGTCCGGACCTGAAACTGTGGCCATGAATGAGTATGTTAAAGAAAGCCTAGGGAAAGGATTTATCAGGCCATCTAAATCCCCTTTAAGTGCAGGCTTCTTCTTCGTGGAGAAGAAGGATGGATCACTCAGACCTTGCATTGACTTTAGAGCCTTGAATAAAATCTCAGTAAAGAATACTTACCCTTTGCCGCTGATTTCTGTCCTCTTTGATCAGCTACGTTCGGCTGTGATTTTTTCTAAGATTGACCAGAGAGGAGCATATAACCTCATCAGAATCAAGTCAGGGGATGAGTGGAAAACGGCATTCAGTACTCAATCAGGCCACTATGAGTATCTGGTTATGCCATTCGGCCTGTCCAACGCTCCGGCAGTTTTCCAGGATCTCATTAACGATGTGCTCCGTGAATTTCTTGGAAGATTCGTTGTAGTCTACTTAGACGATATTTTGATATATTCTGACTCTATTGAACAACATGTTACCCAGGTGCGTCAGGTTCTAAAAAAATTACGTGAAAATCACCTATATGCCAAGCTGGAGAAGTGTGAATTTCATGTCACGGAGGTATCCTTTTTAGGGTACATTATTTCCCCTCGGGGATTCTGTATGGAACCAAAGAAGCTCCAAGCCATCCTTAGTTGGGCGCAACCCACCAATTTAAAAGCAATTCAGCGCTTTTTAGGGTTTGCGAATTACTATAGAAGATTTATTCACTCTTTCTCTGACCTAGTTGCTCCCATTGTGGCACTGACTAAAAAGGGAGCAGATCCTACCAACTGGTCACGTGAAGCGGAGTTATCTTTTCAGGCCTTGAAACAAGCCTTTGTCTCAGCCCCGGTCCTCAGACATCCCAACCCAGAATTGCCTTTCATTGTTGAGGTTGATGCCTCGGAGGTTGGAGTAGGGGCTATCCTATCTCAGAAGGATCCGGATTCCCTGGAATTACATCCTTGTGCCTTCATGTCCAGGAAATTCTCATCTGCTGAATCCAACTACGATGTTGGTAACCGGGAATTACTGGCTATTAAATGGGCTTTTGAGGAGTGGAGGCATTGGCTTGAAGGAGCCACTCATACCATTTCAGTTTTGACTGATCACAAAAATCTTCAATACATTGAATCAGCTAAACGGCTGAATGCCCGGCAAGCTCGTTGGGCTTTATTTTTTACTCGTTTCAAGTTCATTATCACCTTCAGGCCAGGTTCCAAGAATACCAAGGCAGATGCCCTGTCACGCAGTTTTCTTCCAGTTCAAGACAACAGTCCTGTTACTCCCATACTTCCGTCTTCAGTCATTCGGGCAGGTCTCACACAAGATTTATTTACCCAGTTAAAGCAGCTTCAACATCAAGCTCCTGGAAATACTCCTGCTGGTCGTCTTTTTGTCCCCGAGTTTTTGAGAGCAACGGTTTTGACGGAGTTTCATGATAGCAAGGTTGCCGGGCATCCGGGGATCGCTAAAACTTTTGAATTAGTTTCCCGCTCGGTATGGTGGCCTGGTCTTTCCAAAGACATTAAGGAGTTTGTTTTTTCTTGTCAGGTCTGTGCACAGCATAAGGTTCCCCGTTCCTTGCCTATCGGTCAACTTATGCCCTTGAATGTTCCTCTTAGGCCATGGTCTCATATTTCCATGGATTTTGTGGTGGACCTCCCTCTGTCAGCCGGATGCCGAGTCATATGGGTGGTAGTGGACCGTTTTAGCAAAATGGCCCATTTCATTGCTCTTCCCCGATTGCCATCTGCCCAGGGATTGGCAGTCTTGTTCCTCCGCCATGTTTTCAGACTCCATGGGTTACCCACTGATATTGTTTCTGATCGGGGTCCACAATTCATTGCACAATTTTGGAAGTCTTTTTGTGCCTCATTAAAGATGAAATTATCTTTAACGTCTGGCTACCATCCCCAATCCAACGGGCAGACTGAGCGAGTTAATCAATCATTAAAACAATATTTGCGTTTGTACTCGGCCAAACTCCAAAATGACTGGTCTGAGTTTCTTCCGTTTGCAGAGTTTGCTTACAACAATGCCTGTCATTCCTCCACCAATGTATCTCCATTTTTTACAGTTTTTGGTTTTCACCCCAGAGCTAATTCCTTTTTTCAACATTCTTCTGTCTCCTCACTGACTTTGACCTCTCATCTCAAACTCATTTGGAGAAAAGTGCACCTGGCTCTCAGAAAAGCGGCATTTCGGGAGAAAAATTTTTCTGACAGGCTCCGGCGGCCGTGCACTTTTAAAGTTGGAGATAGGGTATGGTTGTCGACTCGCAACATTAAACTTCGACAAACCTCAGCCAGATTGGGTCCTAAATTTATTGGACCATTTCATATTATCAAAAAAGTCAATCCAGTGGCTTTCCGGTTACGTTTACCAAAAACTTTACGGATCGGAAATACCTTCCATTGCTCCTTGTTAAAACCATATGTTTCGTCCAGTAGATTTCCTCGCAAGATCTCTCAGGGGAAATCACCAATAGATGTACAGGGTCAGCAGGAGTTCTTAGTGGAGAAGGTTCTCGATTCCAAGTTGTCCCGGGGTCGGCTTTATTTTTTGGTACATTGGAGAGGTTATGGTCCAGAAGAAAGGTCTTGGGTCCTGGATGAGGATCTCCATGCCCCGAGGCTCAAAAGGGCATTTTTTCGAGAATTTCCTCAGAAACCTGGCCTTAGGGGTTCCTTGACCCCTCCTCAAGGGGGGGGTACTGTTAGGCGCCGAGGGTCCGCCCGTCAGTGCGGCCCGGCGCCTAGCAACTAGGGACGCCACAGGCAGACAGCCGCCGGCTCCCTAGCAACGCTAGACGCCGGGCGCACGGAGCCGCTCAGACCCTAGCAACGGGGACGCCACGGTCAGACCGCGTTCCCCGTTGCTGGGTCTTAATTAATCAGTGCTTGTGTATTCTGGCCGTGCAGCATGCAGCTGCACGGCATCATTATGTGATTACCCTGTCTGGATCATGATTGGAGGGCTCCCAAATTTAAGCACTCTCAGGACTTCTCACAGACGCCGGTGATAGCTTCCTGTTTGCTGTGTCAGTTACAGAGAGTTTCCAGTCCTGCTCAACCCGGTTGTTCCTGTCCTCAGTGATCCAGTACTCGGAATTTGTCATCTATTCCTGGAGTCCGACCGAGCACCTTTAACATCCTGTGGTGTTCGTGAGTCGCGGCGTAGCCGTGTGTTGCGGCTTGACCGCTTACTATTTATTATTTAGTTTATTGTGTTCTGGAGCTTTTGCGGAGGATTCCGCTCCCACAAATCCACTCTTGTATCCAGCGGTGCTGGATAGGAGTAACGGATCAGTGGATCTTTGGTTGTCCTTTTCCCTGGCGGTTTGTCCGCACATACTTTTGGTTTAAGTTAGATAGCTTGTAACCCCTGGCCTGGTTGCTTAGTCAGAGGGCCCCTTGTTATCACCCTGTCTCGGATTTCCCTTTGTCTCCCATTAAGACCTGAGGGGGCATCGGGGTTGGGCAGACATAATCCGCCCTTCGAACGCGGCTGCCATGGGCTCAAGCAACCATAGTCTCGCAGGGGATTTCTGATAACACGGGCGAGACAACGGAGTTAGGGCGCCAGGGGTTACTAGGCTTTCCTGCTCCCGTACCAGCATATCCTTCCAGTACTCAGACCTCTGCCATAAAGATCTCCTCTGGTCTGGAGTACGGGAATCATAACACCGAGACACCCCGGGCAGCCGCCCAGGAAGAGCCCACCTTACGAGTAGAGTGGGCCTTAACAGATTTTGGACACGGCAAGCCTGCCGTAGAATAAGCATGCTGGATAGTAAACCTTATCCAGCGAGAAATTGTCTGCTTTGAAGCAGGACACCCAACCTTGTTGGGATCATTAAGGACAAACAGAGCGTCCGACTTCCTGTGACGAGAAGTTATCTTCACATATATTTTCAAAGCCCTCACAACATCCAAGGACTTTGAGGTAATGGAGGAGTCAGTAGCCACTGGCACCACAATAGGTTGGTTGATATGAAAAGCTGACAACCTTTGGAAGAAACCGCTGACGTGTACGGAGCTCAGCTCTATCCTCGTGGAAAATCAAATAGGGGCTTTACATGACAGTGCCCCCAGTTCAGACACACGTCTAGCAGATGCCAATGCCAACAGTGTAACCGCATTCCAAGTAAGAAACTTGACATCCACCTCCTGTAAAGGCTCGAACCAATCCGATTGCAGGAACTGCAGCACCACATTAAGATCCCACGGTGCCGTAGGAGGCACAAAAGGTGGTTGGATGTGCAGAACTCCTTTCAAGAAAGTCTGAACCTACGGGAGAGCAGCCAATTACTTCTGGAAGAAAATGGACAAGGCACAAATGATTTCAGCCACTGCTACATCTAATCTGTCCCTTGATGGAGCCCAAACGTAAGCCCACATTCACACCTGCTTGCAGAAAGAGGAGAAACCGTCCCAGTTGAAACTCCACCGTAGGAAACCTCTTGGATTCACACCAAGACACATACTTTTTCCAAATTCGATGGTATTGTTTAGACATTACTCCCTTCCTAGCCTGTATCAGGGTAGCAATGACCCTTGTCAGAATACCCTTCCAAGCTAAGATCTGGCGTTCAACCTCCATGCCGTCAAATGTAGCCGATGTAAGCCTTGATAGGTGAACGGCCCCTGTTGAAGAAGGTCCTCGTGAAGAGGAAGAGGCCTCGGATCCTCCATTCCAGAAGATCCGCGTACCAAGCCCTTTGTGGCCAGTCCGGAGCAATGCAGATCACCTGAACTCTTGTTCTTTTTATTAGCTTGAGAATCCTTGGGATGAGTGGAAGTAAAGGGAACACATACACTGAATGGAACACCCACGGAGTTACCAGGGTGTCCACCGCCACTGCTTGTGGGTCTCATGACCTGGAACAGTACCTCCAAAGCTTCTTGTTGAGGCGAGAGCCCATCATGTCTATCTGAGGGACACCCCATTGGCTTGTTACTTCTGCAAACACCTCCGGGTGGAGGCCCCATTCTCCCGGATGGAGATCGTGTCTGCTGAGGAAGTCCGCTTCCCAGTTGTCCTCTCCCGGAATGAAGATTGCTGACAATGCCACAGCATGCTTTTCTGCCCAGAGGAGGATTCTTTTTACCTCTGACATTGCCGCTCTGCTCTTCATTCCGCTCTGTCGGTTTATGTAGGATACTGCCGTTACATTGTCCGACTGAACCTGAATGGCCTGATCCTTTATCTAGGAGATCCATTTGGAAGGACCTCGCATGGAATCTTCCGTACTGTAGAGCCTCGTAGGAGGCTACCATCTTCCCCAGAAGGCAAATGCACTGATGAACCAATACCCGGGCTGGCTTCAGGGCATCCCGTACCATTGATTGGATCACCAAAGCTTTCTCCACCAGTAGAAATACTCTCTGCACTTCCGTGTCGAGTATCAGCCCCAGGAAGGGCAGTCTCCTTGTCTGTTCCCAATGTGACTTTGGGAGGTTCAGGATCCACCCATGATCCTGGAGTAGTTGAGTTGAGAGAGCAATGCTCTGCAACAATCTATCCCTGGAAGATGCTTTTATCAGCAGATCATCCAGATATGGAATTATGTTCACTCCCCACCTGTGGAGTAGCATCATCTCTGCCATGACCTTAGTGAACACCCACGGTACCATGGAGAGGCCAAATGGCAGTGCCTGGAACTGGTAGTGACAGTCCAGTAGCGCAAATGTGAGGTAATCCTGGTGAGGTGGCCAGATCGGAAAGTGAAGGTATGCATCCTTGATATTCAGGGATACCAGGAATTCCCCTTCCTCCAGACCTGAGGTCACCGCTCTCAGAGACTCCATCTTGAATTTGAATTCCCTCAAGTAGGGGTTCAATGACTTTAGGTTTAATATTGGTCCGGTTTCGGTACCACAAACAGGTTTGAGTAATAACCCTTGTGTTGTAGGTGAGGTGGAAAAGGAACAATGACATTTGTTTGCACCAATTTTTGAATGGCATCCTGTAGGATAGCATTTTCTGTCAGCGAAGCTGGTAAGCCTGATTGGAAGAATCTGTCAGGTGAGAGTTCTTGAAACTCCAGTCTGTAGCCCAGCACAACAATATCTGTTACCCAGGGGTCTAGGCATCATGATACCGAGATGTGACTGAAATCTTTTAGTCTCGCTCCCACCTGCCTGATTTCCAGGCTGGGAGGTCAACCGTCATGCAGATATTGAGGAAGCAGAACTTGGTTTCTGTTCCTGAGATCCTGTTGGTGCAGGTTTTCTGGATTTTCCCGACCTCCCCTATAGAAGGTGGAGGGGGGTTTGGATTTTTAAAATTTTGCGGTCCGAAAGGACTGCAGTGTAGATGTAGGATAAGATTTCCAAGTCGGTGGCGCTGCTGAAGGAAGAAATGTCGACTTACCCGCAGTTGCCACAGAAAGCCATGCATCCAATGCGTCCCCAAACAATGCCTGACCTGTGAATGGTAGGTTCTCCACACTTTTCTTGTATTCTTTATCCGCAGTCCATTGGCATAGCCAGAGTCCTCTGCATGCCAAGACCGCCATGGAAGTAGCCCTCGCATTCAGTATGCCAATGTCCTTCATGGCCTCCACCATAAAACCTGCAGAATCCTGTATGTGACACAAAAACAATTCAATGTCACACCTATCCATAGTATCTAAGTCCTCAAGTAATGTGCCTGACTACTTTACTATGGCTTTAGAAATCCACGCACAAGCAATGGTGGGCCTTAAAGCTACGCCATTAGCTGTGTATAGTGGGTTGAGCGTAGTCTCAATCTAGCGGTCAGCTGGCTCTTTTAAAGCGGTTGAACCAGGAACAGATAAAACCACCTTTTATGACAACCTAGATACAGAAGCATCTACTATAGGGGGGTTTTCCCACTTTTTTCTGCCCTTTTCAGGGAAGGGAAAAGCAATAAGAACCCTTTTTGGGATCTGGAATTTTTTCTCTGGGTTTTCCCAGGATTTTTCAAACAAAGAGTTAAACTCCTTAGAAGCCGGGAAGGTAACCGAGGATTTCTTACTTTCAGTAAAATAAGATTCCTCTACCTGCTCAGGTACCTTCTCAGTAATATGTAAAATATCCCTAATGGCTTCAATCATTAGTTGCACTCCTTTAGCAAGTGATGCATCCCCCCCTGCCCCCCACATATCCCTATCACCGTCCCCTGTATCAGAGTCGGTATCAGTGTCAACTTGCATTATCTAGGTAAGTGTAGATTTTTGTGGGTATGTAGGGGGGTCTTATACGAAACAGTGGGGACTAAGTATGTCAAACCCTCCACAGATTTTCTCAAAACCTGCATCTCCTTTTCATTATGTGACATCGTCGTTAAAATCTGGGATATCATTCCACTTAAAGTATCCACCCACGGGGGTTCGAATTCGGAAAGCTGAGAAAGCATATTGCAGACCTGAGTACATGGAATAGACTCCTCAGGAGAAGATAAACACTCTGCAGCACAGGACACAGAGTCCTTAGACATGTTAATGTGAGATACACACACACACACACACACACACACACACACACAGGAAAATGTCAGACACAGTTTCTCCCAGAGTACCATCAGAGAGTCACAGAGTATAAGGAGCCAGCCACACAACGCCCTAGTAGACAGTTATTATGTTAAAAGCCCGGCGCTGACTAACCAACCTTAATAGATCAATTAGCACTACCAACACACTCCCCCCCCGGTGTCTATAACACCCTGGTACCGCAGAGGATAGCTGGAGTTATGTGGAGGGCAGCGCTCCCTGTCAGCGTTCTGTTCCTCAGATATGCAGGGCGAAAATGGCGCTGGTGAGTGCCGGATCCTCTCTGAGGAGAAGCCCTACCCCCTGTAATGACTTTCGGCTTCCTGCACAAATTGTATTATACTGGGCTGAGGATTTTATTGCTAACAGCGGGATTAGCCCCTGTTAGCTGACTGACCAGTGTAGGGTATCAGCGCTGGCTCAGGACGCCGCTCAAGCGCTCACAGCATGTGTTGCTGAGCCTGCATTGGAGCACAGCCATGCGCTCCCACCCTTGTGCCGCCATTCCCAACAATGACCCGCTAACCGGGCCGCTGGCGCTGTACTCACCACTCTTCTTTCTTCTCGCTCTGTTAGGGGGTGGCGGCCGTGCTGCGGGAGTGAGTGGTCGCCTCGTGGGCTTGCGATTAGCACCCTCAGGAGCTCAGTGTCCTGTCAGCAGGGTTAGAGAACCATTAACTTCAAGAGTTGGTTCCTACTCCCCCCCCTAAGTTCTACGAAGCAGGGAGGCTGTTGCCAGCAGCCTCCCTGTAACCTAATAACTCTATTAAAACAAAAAAATGAAGAAAACTCCTAGGAGCGCCCCTAGCTGTGACCGGCTCCACCGGGCACTTTTTCTAAACTGAGTCTGGTAGGAGGGGCATAGAGGGAGGAGCCAGCCCACACTATTAAACTCTTGGGGGTATATGCAATTGCGGTCGAATTCCCGAAAATGTCGAAAAACGGGACATTTTCAACAACAACAAAAAAATCGACAATGCAATTCAGTACTTTTCGTCAAAAAAACGGCCATTCCAAATTCGACTTTTTGAAATTCGACATTTGTCAAATTTGACATTTCTGCAATGGTACAAATGCGGCATTTCGACATAAGTATATTCAATTGAAGATTGTAAATTCGACAACAGTGCTTTTAGACAGTAAATTCGTCATTTTCAATCCGCCACACTTTGCTGGCGGAATCTAATAAATTTTTTTAAAAACATGGGTTTTTTTTAGAGATGAGCGGGTTCGGTTCCTCGGAATCCGAACCCGCCCGAACTTCATGTTTTTTTTCACGGGTCCGAGCGACTCGGATCTTCCCGCCTTGCTCGGTTAACCCGAGCGCGCCCGAACGTCATCATGACGCTGTCGGATTCTCGCGAGACTCGGATTCTATATAAGGAGCCGCGCGTCGCCGCCATTTTCACACGTGCATTGAGATTGATAGGGAGAGGACGTGGCTGGCGTCCTCTCCATTTAGATTAGAAGAGAGAGAGTGAGATTGATTTGAGACAGAGACACTTGATTTACTGGAGCTTAGGAGTACTGTAGAGAGTGCAGAGTTTAGTAGTGACTGACCACAGTGACCACCAGACAGTGCAGTTTTATTTAATATAATCCGTTCTCTGCCTGAAAAAAACGATACACAGTGACTCAGTCACATACCATATCTGTGTGCACTGCTCAGCCCAGTGTGCTGCATCATCTATGTATATATCTGACTGTGCTCACACAGCTTATAATTGTGGGGGAGACTGGGGAGCAGTGCCAGTTATAGGTTATAGCAGGAGCCAGGAGTACATATTATTAAAATTAAACAGTGCACACTTTTGCTGCAGGAGTGCCACTGCCAGTGTGACTGACCAGTGACCTGACCACACTGACCACCAGTATAGTTAGTAGTATACTATATTGTGATTGCCTGAAAAAGTTAAACACTCGTCGTGTGACTTGTGTGGTGTTTTTTTTTTTATTCTATAAAAAACTCATTCTGCTGACAGACAGTGTCCAGCAGGTCCGTCATTATATAATATATACCTGTCCGGCTGCAGTAGTGATATATATATATTTTTTATATCATTATTTATCATCCAGTCGCAGCAGACACAGTACGGTAGTTCACGGCTGTAGCTACCTCTGTGTCGGCACTCGGCAGTCCATCCATAATTGTATACCACCTACCCGTGGTTGTTTTTTTCTTTCTTCTTTATACATACATACTACATCTCTTTATCAACCAGTCTATATTAGCAGCAGACACAGTACAGTAGTCCACGGCTGTAGCTACCTCTGTGTCGGCACTCGGCAGTCCATCCATAATTGTATACCACCTACCCGTGGTTTTTTTTTCTTTCTTCTTTATACATACATACTACATCTCTTTATCAACCAGTCGATATTAGCAGCAGACACAGTACAGTACGGTAGTCCACGGCTGTAGCTACCTCTGTGTCGGCACTCGGCAGTCCGTCCATAATTGTATACCACCTACCCGTGGTTTTTTTTTCTTTCTTCTTTATACATACATACTACATCTCTTTATCAACCAGTCTATATTAGCAGCAGACACAGTACAGTAGTCCACGGCTGTAGCTACCTCTGTGTCGGCACTCGGCAGTCCATCCATAATTGTATACCACCTACCCGTGGTTTTTTTTTCTTTCTTCTTTATACATACATACTACATCTCTTTATCAACCAGTCTATATTAGCAGCAGACACAGTACAGTACGGTAGTCCACGGCTGTAGCTACCTCTGTGTCGGCACTCGGCAGTCCGTCCATAATTGTATACCACCTACCCGTGGTTTTTTTTTCTTTCTTCTTTATACATACATACTACATCTCTTTATCAACCAGTCTATATTAGCAGCAGACACAGTACAGTAGTCCACGGCTGTAGCTACCTCTGTGTCGGCACTCGGCAGTCCATCCATAATTGTATACCACCTACCCGTGGTTTTTTTTTCTTTCTTCTTTATACATACATACTACATCTCTTTATCAACCAGTCTATATTAGCAGCAGACACAGTACAGTACGGTAGTCCACGGCTGTAGCTACCTCTGTGTCGGCACTCGGCAGTCCGTCCATAATTGTATACCACCTACCCGTGGTTTTTTTTTCTTTCTTCTTTATACATACATACTACATCTCATTATCATCCAGTCTATATTAGCAGCAGACACAGTACAGTACAATAGTCCACGGCTGTAGCTACCTCTGTGTCGGCACTCGGCAGTCCATCCATAATTGTATACTAGTATCCATCCATCTCCATTGTTTACCTGAGGTGCCTTTTAGTTGTGCCTATTAAAATATGGAGAACAAAAATGTTGAGGTTCCAAAATTAGGGAAAGATCAAGATCCACTTCCACCTCGTGCTGAAGCTGCTGCCACTAGTCATGGCCGAGACGATGAAATGCCAGCAACGTCGTCTGCCAAGGCCGATGCCCAATGTCATAGTACAGAGCATGTCAAATCCAAAACACCAAATATCAGTAAAAAAAGGACTCCAAAACCTAAAATAAAATTGTCGGAGGAGAAGCGTAAACTTGCCAATATGCCATTTACCACACGGAGTGGCAAGGAACGGCTGAGGCCCTGGCCTATGTTCATGGCTAGTGGTTCAGCTTCACATGAGGATGGAAGCACTCAGCCTCTCGCTAGAAAACTGAAAAGACTCAAGCTGGCAAAAGCACCGCAAAGAACTGTGCGTTCTTCGAAATCCCAAATCCACAAGGAGAGTCCAATTGTGTCGGTTGCGATGCCTGACCTTCCCAACACCGGACGTGAAGAGCATGCGCCTTCCACCATTTGCACGCCCCCTGCAAGTGCTGGAAGGAGCACCCGCAGTCCAGTTCCTGATAGTCAGATTGAAGATGTCAGTGTTGAAGTACACCAGGATGAGGAGGATATGGGTGTTGCTGGCGCTGGGGAGGAAATTGACCAGGAGGATTCTGATGGTGAGGTGGTTTGTTTAAGTCAGGCACCCGGGGAGACACCTGTTGTCCGTGGGAGGAATATGGCCGTTGACATGCCTGGTGAAAATACCAAAAAAATCAGCTCTTCGGTGTGGAAGTATTTCACCAGAAATGCGGACAACATTTGTCAAGCCGTGTGTTCCCTTTGTCAAGCTGTAATAAGTAGGGGTAAGGACGTTAACCACCTCGGAACATCCTCCCTTATACGTCACCTGCAGCGCATTCATAATAAGTCAGTGACAAGTTCAAAAACTTTGGGCGACAGCGGAAGCAGTCCACTGACCAGTAAATCCCTTCCTCTTGTAACCAAGCTCACGCAAACCACCCCACCAACTCCCTCAGTGTCAATTTCCTCCTTCCCCAGGAATGCCAATAGTCCTGCAGGCCATGTCACTGGCAATTCTGACGAGTCCTCTCCTGCCTGGGATTCCTCCGATGCATCCTTGCGTGTAACGCCTACTGCTGCTGGCGCTGCTGTTGTTGCTGCTGGGAGTCGATGGTCATCCCAGAGGGGAAGTCGTAAGCCCACTTGTACTACTTCCAGTAAGCAATTGACTGTCCAACAGTCCTTTGCGAGGAAGATGAAATATCACAGCAGTCATCCTGCTGCAAAGCGGATAACTGAGGCCTTGACAACTATGTTGGTGTTAGACGTGCGTCCGGTATCCGCCGTTAGTTCACAGGGAACTAGACAATTTATTGAGGCAGTGTGCCCCCGTTACCAAATACCATCTAGGTTCCACTTCTGTAGGCAGGCGATACCGAGAATGTACACGGACGTCAGAAAAAGACTCACCAGTGTCCTAAAAAATGCAGTTGTACCCAATGTCCACTTAACCACGGACATGTGGACAAGTGGAGCAGGGCAGGGTCAGGACTATATGACTGTGACAGCCCACTGGGTAGATGTATGGACTCCCGCCGCAAGAACAGCAGCGGCGGCACCAGTAGCAGCATCTCGCAAACGCCAACTCTTTCCTAGGCAGGCTACGCTTTGTATCACCGCTTTCCAGAATACGCACACAGCTAAAAAACCTCTTACGGCAACTGAGGAAGATCATCGCAGAATGGCTTACCCCAATTGGACTCTCCTGTGGATTTGTGGCATCGGACAACGCCAGCAATATTGTGTGTGCATTAAATATGGGCAAATTCCAGCACGTCCCATGTTTTGCACATACCTTGAATTTGGTGGTGCAGAATTTTTTAAAAAACGACAGGGGCGTGCAAGAGATGCTGTCGGTGGCCAGAAGAATTGCGGGACACTTTCGGCGTACAGGCACCACGTACAGAAGACTGGAGCACCACCAAAAACTACTGAACCTGCCCTGCCATCATCTGAAGCAAGAAGTGGTAACGAGGTGGAATTCAACCCTCTATATGCTTCAGAGGTTGGAGGAGCAGCAAAAGGCCATTCAAGCCTATACAATTGAGCACGATATAGGAAGTGGAATGCACCTGTCTCAAGTGCAGTGGAGAATGATTTCAACGTTGTGCAAGGTTCTGATGCCCTTTGAACTTGCCACACGTGAAGTCAGTTCAGACACTGCCAGCCTGAGTCAGGTCATTCCCCTCATCAGGCTTTTGCAGAAGAAGCTGGAGACATTGAAGGAGGAGCTAACACGGAGCGATTCCGCTAGGCATGTGGGACTTGTGGATGGAGCCCTTAATTCGCTTAACAAGGATTCACGGGTGGTCAATCTGTTGAAATCAGAGCACTACATTTTGGCCACCGTGCTCGATCCTAGATTTAAAACCTACCTTGGATCTCTCTTTCCGGCAGACACAAGTCTGCTGGGGTTGAAAGACCTGCTGGTGAGAAAATTGTCAAGTCAAGCGGAACGCGACCTGTCAACATCTCCTCCTTCACATTCTCCCGCAACTGGGGGTGCGAGGAAAAGGCTCAGAATTCCGAGCCCACCCGCTGGCGGTGATGCAGGGCAGTCTGGAGCGACTGCTGATGCTGACATCTGGTCCGGACTGAAGGACCTGACAACGATTACGGACATGTCGTCTACTGTCACTGCATATGATTCTCTCAACATTGAAAGAATGGTGGAGGATTATATGAGTGACCGCATCCAAGTAGGCACGTCACACAGTCCGTACTTATACTGGCAGGAAAAAGAGGCAATTTGGAGGCCCTTGCACAAACTGGCTTTATTCTACCTAAGTTGCCCTCCCACAAGTGTGTACTCCGAAAGAGTGTTTAGTGCCGCCGCTCACCTTGTCAGCAATCGGCGTACGAGGTTACATCCAGAAAATGTGGAGAAGATGATGTTCATTAAAATGAATTATAATAAATTCCTCCGCGGAGACATTGACCAGCAGCAATTGCCTCCACAAAGTGCACAGGGAGCCGAGATGGTGGATTCCAGTGGGGACGAATTGATAATCTGTGAGGAGGGGGATGTACACGGTGATATATCGGAGGATGATGATGAGGTGGACATCTTGCCTCTGTAGAGCCAGTTTGTGCAAGGAGAGATTAATTGCTTCTTTTTTGGGGGGGTCCAAACCAACCCGTCATATCAGTCACAGTCGTGTGGCAGACCCTGTCACTGAAATGATGGGTTGGTTAAAGTGTGCATGTCCTGTTTATACAACATAAGGGTGGGTGGGAGGGCCCAAGGACAATTCCATCTTGCACCTCTTTTTTCTTTTATTTTTCTTTGCGTCATGTGCTGTTTGGGGAGGGTTTTTTGGAAGGGCCATCCTGCGTGACACTGCAGTGCCACTCCTAGATGGGCCCGGTGTTTGTGTCGGCCACTAGGGTCGCTTATCTTACTCACACAGTCAGCTACCTCATTGCGCCTCTTTTTTTCTTTGCGTCATGTGCTGTTTGGGGAGGGTTTTTTGGAAGGGCCATCCTGCGTGACACTGCAGTGCCACTCCTAGATGGGTCCGGTGTTTGTGTCGGCCACTAGGGTCGCTTATCTTACTCACACAGTCAGCTACCTCATTGCGCCTCTTTTTTTCTTTGCGTCATGTGCTGTTTGGGGTGGGTTTTTTGGAAGGGCCATCCTGCGTGACACTGCAGTGCCACTCCTAGATGGGCCCGGTGTTTGTGTCGGCCACTAGGGTCGCTTATCTTACTCACACAGTCAGCTACCTCATTGCGCCTCTTTTTTTCTTTGCGTCATGTGCTGTTTGGGGAGGGTTTTTTGGAAGGGCCATCCTGCGTGACACTGCAGTGCCACTCCTAGATGGGCCCGGTGTTTGTGTCGGCCACTAGGGTCGCTTATCTTACTCACACAGTCAGCTACCTCATTGCGCCTCTTTTTTTCTTTGCGTCATGTGCTGTTTGGGGAGGGTTTTTTGGAAGGGACATCCTGCGTGACACTGCAGTGCTACTCCTAGATGGGCCCGGTGTTTGTGTCGGCCACTAGGGTCGCTTATCTTACTCACACAGCTACCTCATTGCGCCTCTTTTTTTCTTTGCGTCATGTGCTGTTTGGGGAGGGTTTTTTGGAAGGGACATCCTGCGTGACACTGCAGTGCCACTCCTAGATGGGCCCGGTGTTTTTGTCGGCCACTAGGGTCGCTTATCTTACTCACACAGCGACCTCGGTGCAAATTTTAGGACTAAAAATAATATTGTGAGGTGTGAGGTATTCAGAATAGACTGAAAATGAGTGTAAATTATGGTTTTTGAGGTTAATAATACTTTGGGATCAAAATGACCCCCAAATTCTATGATTTAAGCTGTTTTTTAGGGTTTTTTGAAAAAAAACCCCGAATCCAAAACACATTCGAATCCGACAAAAAAAATTCGGTGAGGTTTTGCCAAAACGCGGTCGAACCCAAAACACGGCCGCGGAACCGAACCCAAAACCAAAACACAAAACCCGAAAAATTTCCGGCGCTCATCTCTAGTTTTTTTGTGTTTTTTTTATTGGTAAATGCATATCTATTTATATTAGAAGGGATTAGGTACTTGGTTTGTCTATTTAGGAGGCAAAAGTATTATTTATATATTTAATTATTTTTTTTTTTTTAAATGGAATGGGGTAAAAATCAGAAAAAAAATGCGTGGGGTCCCCCCTCCTAAGCATAACCAGCCTCGGTATGTGTGTGTCGGCATGTGTGAAATAAAGTTGTATTTTCACGGTGTGCGTGTCCTGTTTTTAGTTGGGTATTTTTTTTGCAGAAGAACTACAGATACCAGCGGGCCCGTTTCCCCCCCGCATGCTGGTACTTGTGGTTCTCCAAGTACCAGCTTGTGGGGGAGGCTTGCTGGGACTTGTAGTTCTGCTGCAAAAAAATATTCTTTCATTTTTTCACATGGCTATCAGCCCCCCATCCACAGCCCTTGGATGGGGGGGACAGCCTCAGGCTTCACCCCTGGCCCTTGGGTGGCTGGGGGGGGACCCCTTGATTGAAGGGGTCCCCACTCCTCCAGGGTACCCCGGCCTGGGGTGACTAGTTGGGTATTTAATGCTACGGCCGCAGGGAGCGGTATAAAAGTGTCCCCCGGCTGTGGCATTATCTGTCCAGCTAGTGGAGCCCGGTGCTGGTACAAAAAATACGGGGGACCGCTACTATTTTTGTCCCCCATATTTTTTGCACCAGGACCAGGCGCAGAGCCCGGTGCTGGTTGTTAAAATACGGGGGATCCCCTGTCATTTTTTTTCCCGTATTTTGGGAACCAGGACCGGCTCAAAGAGACCGAGGCTGGTTATGCTTAGGAGGGGGGACCCCACGCTAATTTTTTTTGGCTTTTTTACCGTTTTTTAAACATTTTTAAAAATCTAATCAAAATCCGTCAAATCGGCCGTTTTTCGACTGCGGGACTGTCGAATTCGTTTTTTATTGAATATGTTGAATTCCGGCACCCACCTGCCGGAATTTGACGGTCGAATTGTGTCGAATTTAAAAAAGGCCAAAAAGTGCCGCAATTCGCCCGGAATTGCATATACCCCTTAAAGTGCCCATGGCTCCTAGTGGACCCGTCTATACCCCATGGTACTAAATTGGACCCCAGCATCCTCTAGGACGTAAGAGAAATTACATTTGTGGGATGACTGTGTAGCCAGCAAGCTATCATTCAGTTTGGACTAGTACAGAACATTGTACAAAGTTGGGAGTTGGCAGAGCGTTATTATCCATTATAAAACCTAGGCTCCCACCTGCAGCACAGTAGTGAAGGGATCCAAAACCCTTGACCTTGCCAGGGCCCCAGCAGCTTCTTACTTATACTTTAACAGCCAGGAAGGTTCCTCTGCCTGCCTCCCAGCTGCCAGCATAAGTAGAGATGAGCGGGTTCGGTTTCTCCGAATCCGAACCCGCACGAACTTCATGTTTTTTTCACGGGTCCGAGCAGACTCGGATCCTCCCGCCTTGCTCGGTTAACCCGAGCGCGCCCGAACGTCATCATGACGCTGTCGGATTCTCGCGAGACTCGGATTCTATATAA
Source organism: Pseudophryne corroboree (assembly GCF_028390025.1). Taxonomy (NCBI): domain Eukaryota; kingdom Metazoa; phylum Chordata; class Amphibia; order Anura; family Myobatrachidae; genus Pseudophryne; species Pseudophryne corroboree. The sequence continues at coordinate 527,296,313 of NC_086446.1, read as the reverse complement.
GGAGCCGCGCGTCACCGCCATTTTCACACGTGCATTGAGATTGATAGGGAGAGGACGTGGCTGGCGTCCTCTCCATTTAGATTAGGGTTGAGAGAGAGAGAGAGAGATTGACCTGAGGCTGTGATACTGTAGAAGAGAGTGCAGAGTTTAGTGACTGACGACCACAGTGACCACCAGACAGTGCAGTTGTTTGTTTTATTTAATATATCCGTTCTCTGCCTGAAAAAAACGATACACACAGTGACTCAGTCACATACCATATCTGTGTGCACTGCTCAGCCCAGTGTGCTGCATCAATGTATATATATATCTGACTGTGCTCAGCTCACACAGCTTATAATTGTGGGGGAGACTGGGGAGCACTGCAGTGCCAGTTATAGGTTATAGCAGGAGCCAGGAGTACATAATATTATATTAAAATTAAACAGTGCACACTTTTGCTGCAGGAGTGCCACTGCCAGTGTGACTAGTGACCAGTGACCTGACCACCAGTATATATAATATTAGTAGCATACTATCTCTTTATCAACCAGTCTATATTAGCAGCAGACACAGTACAGTGCGGTAGTTCACGGCTGTGGCTACCTCTGTGTCGGCACTCGGCAGCCCGTCCATAATTGTATATACCACCTAACCGTGGTTTTTTTTTCTTTCTTTATACATACATACTAGTTACGAGTATACTATCTCTTTATCAACCAGTCTATATTAGCAGCAGACACAGTACAGTGCGGTAGTTCACGGCTGTGGCTACCTCTGTGTCGGCACTCGGCAGCCCGTCCATAATTGTATATACCACCTAACCGTGGTTTTTTTTTCTTTCTTTATACATACATACTAGTTACGAGTATACTATCTCTTTATCAACCAGTCTATATTAGCAGCAGACACAGTACAGTGCGGTAGTTCACGGCTGTGGCTACCTCTGTGTCGGCACTCGGCAGCCCGTCCATAATTGTATATACCACCTAACCGTGGTTTTTTTTTCTTTCTTTATACATACATACTAGTTACGAGTATACTATCTCTTTATCAACCAGTCTATATATTAGCAGCAGACACAGTACAGTGCGGTAGTTCACGGCTGTGGCTACCTCTGTGTCGGCACTCGGCAGCCCGTCCATAATTGTATATACCACCTAACCGTGGTTTTTTTTTCTTTCTTTATACATACATACTAGTTACGAGTATACTATCTCTTTATCAACCAGTCTATATATTAGCAGCAGACACAGTACAGTGCGGTAGTTCACGGCTGTGGCTACCTCTGTGTCGGCACTCGGCAGCCCGTCCATAATTGTATATACCACCTAACCGTGGGTTTTTTTTCTTTCTTTATACATACATACTAGTTACGAGTATACTATCTCTTTATCAACCAGTCTATATTAGCAGCAGACAGTACAGTGCGGTAGTTCACGGCTGTGGCTACCTCTGTGTCGGCACTCGGCAGCCCGTCCATAATTGTATATACCACCTAACCGTGGTTTTTTTTTCTTTCTTTATACATACATACTAGTTACGAGTATACTATCTCTTTATCAACCAGTCTATATATTAGCAGCAGACACAGTACAGTGCGGTAGTTCACGGCTGTGGCTACCTCTGTGTCGGCACTCGGCAGCCCGTCCATAATTGTATATACCACCTAACCGTGGTTTTTTTTTCTTTCTTTATACATACATACTAGTTACGAGTATACTATCTCTTTATCAACCAGTCTATATATTAGCAGCAGACACAGTACAGTGCGGTAGTTCACGGCTGTGGCTACCTCTGTGTCGGCACTCGGCAGCCCGTCCATAATTGTATATACCACCTAACCGTGGGTTTTTTTTCTTTCTTTATACATACATACTAGTTACGAGTATACTATCTCTTTATCAACCAGTCTATATTAGCAGCAGACACAGTACAGTGCGGTAGTTCACGGCTGTGGCTACCTCTGTGTCGGCACTCGGCAGCCCGTCCATAATTGTATATACCACCTAACCGTGTTTTTTTTTCTTTCTTTATACATACATACTAGTTACGAGTATACTATCTCTTTATCAACCAGTCTATATATTAGCAGCAGACACAGTACAGTGCGGTAGTTCACGGCTGTGGCTACCTCTGTGTCGGCACTCGGCAGCCCGTCCATAATTGTATATACCACCTAACCGTGTTTTTTTTTTCTTTCTTTATAGTCATACTAGTTACGAGTATACTATCTCTTTATCAACCAGTCTATATTAGCAGCAGACACAGTACAGTGCGGTAGTTCACGGCTGTGGCTACCTCTGTGTCGGCACTCGGCAGCCCGTCCATAATTGTATATACCACCTAACCGTGGTTTTTTTTTCTTCTTTATACATACATACTACTACGACATCTCTTTATCAACCAGTCTATATTAGCAGCAGACACAGTACAGTACGGTAGTTCACGGCTGTGGCTACCTCTGTGTCTGCACTCGGCAGGCAGTCCGTCCATAATTGTATACCACCTAACCGTGGTTTTTTTTTCTTTCTTCTTTATACATACATAGTTACATAGACATCTCTTTATCAACCAGTCTATATTAGCAGCAGACACAGTACAGTACGGTAGTTCACGGCTGTGGCTACCTCTGTGTCTGCACTCGGCAGGCAGTCCGTCCATAATTGTATACCACCTAACCGTGGTTTTTTTTTCTTTCTTCTTTATACATACATAGTTACATAGACATCTCTTTATCAACCAGTCTATATTAGCAGCAGACACAGTACAGTGCGGTAGTTCACGGCTGTGGCTACCTCTGTGTCGGCACTCGGCAGCCCGTCCATAATTGTATATACCACCTAACCGTGGTTTTTTTTTCTTTCTTTATACATACATACTAGTTACGAGTATACTATCTCTTTATCAACCAGTCTATATTAGCAGCAGACACAGTACAGTGCGGTAGTTCACGGCTGTGGCTACCTCTGTGTCGGCACTCGGCAGCCCGTCCATAATTGTATATACCACCTAACCGTGGTTTTTTTTTTCTTTCTTTATACATACATACTAGTTACGAGTATACTATCTCTTTATCAACCAGTCTATATATTAGCAGCAGACACAGTACAGTGCGGTAGTTCACGGCTGTGGCTACCTCTGTGTCGGCACTCGGCAGCCCGTCCATAATTGTATATACCACCTAACCGTGGTTTTTTTTTCTTTCTTTATAGTCATACTAGTTACGAGTATACTATCTCTTTATCAACCAGTCTATATTAGCAGCAGACACAGTACAGTGCGGTAGTTCACGGCTGTGGCTACCTCTGTGTCGGCACTCGGCAGCCCGTCCATAATTGTATATACCACCTAACCGTGGTTTTTTTTTCTTCTTTATACATACATACTACTACGACATCTCTTTATCAACCAGTCTATATTAGCAGCAGACACAGTACAGTACGGTAGTTCACGGCTGTGGCTACCTCTGTGTCTGCACTCGGCAGGCAGTCCGTCCATAATTGTATACCACCTAACCGTGGTTTTTTTTTCTTTCTTCTTTATACATACATAGTTACATAGACATCTCTTTATCAACCAGTCTATATTAGCAGCAGACACAGTACAGTACGGTAGTTCACGGCTGTGGCTACCTCTGTGTCTGCACTCGGCAGGCAGTCCGTCCATAATTGTATACCACCTAACCGTGGTTTTTTTTCTTTCTTCTTTATACATACATAGTTACATAGACATCTCTTTATCAACCAGTCTATATTAGCAGCAGACACAGTACAGTACGGTAGTTCACGGCTGTGGCTACCTCTGTGTCTGCACTCGGCAGGCAGTCCATAATTGTATACTAGTATCCATCTCCATTGTTTACCTGAGGTGCCTGTTAGTTGTGCCTATTAAAATATGGAGAACAAAAATGTTGAGGTTCCAAAATTAGGGAAAGATCAAGATCCACTTCCACCTCGTGCTGAAGCTGCTGCCACTAGTCATGGCCGAGACGATGAAATGCCAGCAACGTCGTCTGCCAAGGCCGATGCCCAATGTTATAGTACAGAGCATGTCAAATCCAAAACACCAAATATCAGAAAAAAAAGGACTCCAAAACCTAAAATAAAATTGTCGGAGGAGAAGCGTAAACTTGCCAATATGCCATTTACGACACGGAGTGGCAAGGAATGGCTGAGGCCCTGGCCTATGTTCATGGCTAGTGGTTCAGCTTCACATGAGGATGGAAGCACTCAGCCTCTTGCTAGAAAAATGAAAAGACTCAAGCTGGCAAAAGCAGCACAGCAAAGAACTGTGCATTCTTCGAAATCCCAAATCCACAAGGAGAGTCCAATTGTGTCGGTTGCGATGCCTGACCTTCCCAACACTGGACGTGAAGAGCATGCGCCTTCCACCATTTGCACGCCCCCTGCAAGTGCTGGAAGGAGCACCCGCAGTCCAGTTCCTGATAGTCAGATTGAAGATGTCAGTGTTGAAGTACACCAGGATGAGGAGGATATGGGTGTTGCTGGCGCTGGGGAGGAAATTGACCAGGAGGATTCTGATGGTGAGGTGGTTTGTTTAAGTCAGGCACCCGGGGAGACACCTGTTGTCCGTGGGAGGAATATGGCCGTTGACATGCCAGGTGAAAATACCAAAAAAATCAGCTCTTCGGTGTGGAGGTATTTCACCAGAAATGCGGACAACAGGTGTCAAGCCGTGTGTTCCCTTTGTCAAGCTGTAATAAGTAGGGGTAAGGACGTTAACCACCTCGGAACATCCTCCCTTATACGTCACCTGCAGCGCATTCATAATAAGTCAGTGACAAGTTCAAAAACTTTGGGCGACAGCGGAAGCAGTCCACTGACCAGTAAATCCCTTCCTCTTGTAACCAAGCTCACGCAAACCACCCCACCAACTCCCTCAGTGTCAATTTCCTCCTTCCCCAGGAATGCCAATAGTCCTGCAGGCCATGTCACTGGCAATTCTGACGATTCCTCTCCTGCCTGGGATTCCTCCGATGCATCCTTGCGTGTAACGCCTACTGCTGCTGGCGCTGCTGTTGTTGCTGCTGGGAGTCGATGGTCATCCCAGAGGGGAAGTCGTAAGCCCACTTGTACTACTTCCAGTATGCAATTGACTGTTCAACAGTCCTTTGCGAGGAAGATGAAATATCACAGCAGTCATCCTGCTGCAAAGCGGATAACTGAGGCCTTGACAACTATGTTGGTGTTAGACGTGCGTCCGGTATCCGCCGTTAGTTCACAGGGAACTAGACAATTTATTGAGGCAGTGTGCCCCCGTTACCAAATACCATCTAGGTTCCACTTCTCTAGGCAGGCGATACCGAGAATGTACACGGACGTCAGAAAAAGACTCACCAGTGTCCTAAAAAATGCAGTTGTACCCAATGTCCACTTAACCACAGACATGTGGACAAATGGAGCAGGGCAGGGTCAGGACTATATGACTGTGACAGCCCACTGGGTAGATGTATGGACTCCCGCCGCAAGAACAGCAGCGGCGGCACCTGTAGCAGCATCTCGCAAACGCCAACTCTTTCCTAGGCAGGCTACGCTTTGTATCACCGCTTTCCAGAATACGCACACAGCTGAAAACCTCTTACGGCAACTGAGGAAGATCATCGCGGAATGGCTTACCCCAATTGGACTCTCCTGTGGATTTGTGGCATCGGACAACGCCAGCAATATTGTGTGTGCATTAAATATGGGCAAATTCCAGCACGTCCCATGTTTTGCACATACCTTGAATTTGGTGGTGCAGAATTTTTTAAAAAACGACAGGGGCGTGCAAGAGATGCTGTCGGTGGCCAGAAGAATTGCGGGACACTTTCGGCGTACAGGCACCACGTACAGAAGACTGGAGCACCACCAAAAACTACTGAACCTGCCCTGCCATCATCTGAAGCAAGAAGTGGTAACGAGGTGGAATTCAACCCTCTATATGCTTCAGAGGTTGGAGGAGCAGCAAAAGGCCATTCAAGCCTATACAATTGAGCACGATATAGTAGGTGGAATGCACCTGTCTCAGGCGCAGTGGAGAATGATTTCAACGTTGTGCAAGGTTCTGATGCCCTTTGAACTTGCCACACGTGAAGTCAGTTCAGACACTGCCAGCCTGAGTCAGGTCATTCCCCTCATCAGGCTTTTGCAGAAGAAGCTGGAGACATTGAAGGAGGAGCTAACACGGAGCGATTCCGCTAGGCATGTAGGACTTGTGGATGGAGCCCTTAATTCGCTTAACAAGGATTCACGGGTGGTCAATCTGTTGAAATCAGAGCACTACATTTTGGCCACCGTGCTCGATCCTAGATTTAAAGCCTACCTTGGATCTCTCTTTCCGGCAGACACAAGTCTGCTGGGGTTGAAAGACCTGCTGGTGACAAAATTGTCAAGTCAAGCGGAACGCGACCTGTCAACATCTCCTCCTTCACATTCTCCCGCAACTGGGGGTGCGAGGAAAAGGCTCAGAATTCCGAGCCCACCCGCTGGCGGTGATGCAGGGCAGTCTGGAGCGACTGCTGATGCTGACATCTGGTCCGGACTGAAGGACCTGACAACGATTACGGACATGTCGTCTACTGTCACTGCATATGATTCTCTCAACATTGATAGAATGGTGGAGGATTATATGAGTGACCGCATCCAAGTAGGCACGTCACACAGTCCGTACTTATACTGGCAGGAAAAAGAGGCAATTTGGAGGCCCTTGCACAAACTGGCTTTATTCTACCTAAGTTGCCCTCCCACAAGTGTGTACTCCGAAAGAGTGTTTAGTGCCGCCGCTCACCTTGTCAGCAATCGGCGTACGAGGTTACATCCAGAAAATGTGGAGAAGATGATGTTCATTAAAATGAATTATAATCAATTCCTCCGCGGAGACATTGACCAGCAGCAATTGCCTCCACAAAGTACACAGGGAGCTGAGATGGTGGATTCCAGTGGGGACGAATTGATAATCTGTGAGGAGGGGGATGTACACGGTGATATATCGGAGGGTGATGATGAGGTGGACATCTTGCCTCTGTAGAGCCAGTTTGTGCAAGGAGAGATTAATTGCTTCTTTTTTTGGGGGGGTCCAAACCAACCCGTCATATCAGTCACAGTCGTGTGGCAGACCCTGTCACTGAAATGATGGGTTGGTTAAAGTGTGCATGTCCTGTTTTGTTTATACAACATAAGGGTGGGTGGGAGGGCCCAAGGACAATTCCATCTTGCACCTCTTTTTTCTTTTCTTTTTCTTTGCATCATGTGCTGATTGGGGAGGGTTTTTTGGAAGGGACATCCTGCGTGACACTGCAGTGCCACTCCTAAATGGGCCCGGTGTTTGTGTCGGCCACTAGGGTCGCTAATCTTACTCACACAGTCAGCTACCTCATTGCGCCTCTTTTTTTCTTTGCGTCATGTGCTGTTTGGGGAGGGTTTTTTGGAAGGGACATCCTGCGTGACACTGCAGTGCCACTCCTAGATGGGCCCGGTGTTTGTGTCGGCCACTAGGGTCGCTAATCTTACTCACACAGCTACCTCATTGCGCCTCTTTTTTTCTTTGCGTCATGTGCTGTTTGGGGAGGGTTTTTTGGAAGGGACATCCTGCGTGACACTGCAGTGCCACTCCTAGATGGGCCCGGTGTTTGTGTCGGCCACTAGGGTCGCTAATCTTACTCACACAGCTACCTCATTGCGCCTCTTTTTTTCTTTGCGTCATGTGCTGTTTGGGGAGGGTTTTTTGGAAGGGCCATCCTGCGTGACACTGCAGTGCCACTCCTAGATGGGCCCGGTGTTTGTGTCGGCCACTAGGGTCGCTAATCTTACTCACACAGCTACCTCATTGCGCCTCTTTTTTTCTTTGCGTCATGTGCTGTTTGGGGAGGGTTTTTTGGAAGGGACATCCTGCGTGACACTGCAGTGCCACTCCTAGATGGGCCCGGTGTTTGTGTCGGCCACTAGGGTCGCTTATCTTACTCACACAGCGACCTCGGTGCAAATTTTAGGACTAAAAATAATATTGTGAGGTGTGAGGTATTCAGAATAGACTGAAAATGAGTGTAAATTATGGTTTTTGAGGTTAATAATACTTTGGGATCAAAATGACCCCCAAATTCTATGATTTAAGCTGTTTTTTAGTGTTTTTTGAAAAAAACACCCGAATCCAAAACACACCCGAATCCGACAAAAAAAATTCGGTGAGGTTTTGCCAAAACGCGTTCGAACCCAAAACACGGCCGCGGAACCGAACCCAAAACCAAAACACAAAACCCGAAAAATTTCAGGCACTCATCTCTAAGCATAAGGCCACAGTACTGTCCAGTAACTAGCATGAGAAGGGGCCAGCAGAAAGGGATGGGGCCAACATAAGGGAGTACAGGTGGTACATCTGTATGCAGCCTGGGCGGATGGAGGGAGCTTGGTGGCTCTAATGACCCTGACTACAAACTGATTAGGTGTAGCAGTGGCTGAAATCATTTGTGCCTGCAGCAGGGGCAGATTATGAGGAAGGAAACTGCCATGCCCTGAGAAAGTCTTTCTCACGTACACATACTGTACCTCCCAACATGACCCTCTCCAGGAGGGACAAAATACTCTGCTCCTGGACTTTTCTCTTAATATATCATTTCTGGCACCTGTGTTGAACAGTTAATGGATAAGAAAGGTGTTTCAGCACAGGTGAGGGCAATCATACATTGAGGGAAGTCCAGGTACAGAACATTCTGTCCCTCCTGGAGAGGGTCATGTTGGGAGGTATGCATACAGGTTCCCCCCTCAGCCCACCTGCCCCTCCACAACACCAGATCTGCTCTCATTCCTCAGCTCTGCAGTAGCCACGCCCCTAACTCTTCTATGTTCTTCTTCTTTGCTTCCAATGGCATTGCATATAGAAGGTTGGCCTGTCCCTGAAGTGACTGGCTGTGGGGCACACTACAGTAGAGGTACTCTCAATCCCCTGCAGTCTTTTCCAGTGTCCCCCTTTCCCCTACAGTCTCTCCCAGTGTCCACTGTTCTCCTGCAGTCTCTCCCAGTGCCCACTGTTCCCCTGCAGTCTCTCTCGGGGGTTTATTTACTAAGATTCGTGTTGTGACCAATTTTAGTTGAAATTGAATTCGACTGACATCGGCCGTTCAAATTTGCAACTTTTTTAATCTGTTTTCGGTGATTTACTAAGCTTTTGAGTTCTTCCTATTTGTATTTTTTTATGTCGATGTCATTCATATTTCTGGCTGTGTTTTTACGTCCGAATGGGGTTTTTTTTCGGCCTGAAGATGGATATTGTGACTCATGATTCCTATTTTTACGGTGCGGCAGTGTTTTGTGGACTTTGCAGCCGCAATTTATATTTTAAGTTCGATTATGAAGGTGAAGCATGAGTGGTTATGTGGAATACGTGGGAGTGAAAAAGCGCAGCCATATAAATACGCCCCAAATGGAACGAATCTCGTGGGTTTAGTTAGTGGAGAGGAGATTCGGGTTTTTGGTTAGCGATTTCTGAGTGCTGAGCTGTGAAAGTTGTCTTTTCTTTATTGTTGTCTTGTTACTTATTAGTGTGTCATTTTCTGTCCTAGTTTTTTACTTATGTCACTTGTCAGTGTGTGTGTGTGTGTGTGTGTGTGTGTGTGTGTGTGTGTGTGTGTGTGTGTGTGTGTGTGTGTGTGTGTAGAGGTAGAGGAGGAGTGTGGTTTGTTTGTCTTTATTTTTTAGTGTTTAGTGTTGTCTGTCTTAAGCATGTCTGAGTCCGAGGTTAGTGAGGTTCGGGAGGTGGAGGAGGTTGATGATGTGGATGAGGTTAGTGTGGTGGAGGAGGGTAGTGAGGGGGGTGAGGTGGAGGTGGTCTTGAGTCAGCTAAGGTGTCAGAAAGGAGAAAAGCTTTAATGTGGCAGATAGTGGTTGATGCTGTGAATAGTGAGGGTGTGGTGAGGTGAACAGAGGAGACCTGCAGAAAGCGCTTTTACAATATCAAGCATTGTGTAAAAGTGAAAATGGTGAAATAGGCCAAGTCGGCGTGTCAAACAGGAAGGGAGGACCGGCCATTTATCGCCACTTATTTGGAATATGAGGAGCCTCTGCAGAACCCAATTCCTTCGGAGGTAGTGAGGGGGATATATGCAGTGCTGTAACTAGGCATTTTAGCGCTGTGTGCAAGAAACGACAGTGGCGCCCCCCCATGTAAGATAGGGGCAGTGCGCGCCGTAGGCGCGTGAAAAATTTATAGGGGCGTGGCTTCATGGGGAAGGGGCGTGGCCACAAAATAATAGCAATTCATACTACGGTGCACAGTAGTCTACATTATTCAAATTACGCTGCACAGTAACGCCACTACACCAGGTAGAGCCCCTTTTATACATTACAGCAGACAGCGTCCCCCTTTTTACACATTACAGCAGACAGTCCCCCTTTTTACACATTGCGGCAGCCAGTCCCCCTTTTTACACATTGCGGCAGCCAGGCCCCCTTTTTACACATTGCGGCAGCCAGGCCCCCTTTTTACACATTGCGGCAGCCAGGCCCCATCTTTACACATTGCGGCATCCAGTCCCCCTTTTTACACATTGCGGCAGCCAGGACCCCTTTTTACACATTGCGGCAGCCAGGACCCCTTTTTACACATTGCGGCAGCCAGGCCCCCTCTTTACACATTGCGGCAGCCAGTCCCCCTTTTTACACATTGCGGCAGCCAGGCCCCCTCTTTACACATTGCGGCAGCCAGGACCCCTTTTTACACATTGCGGCAGCCAGGACCCCTTTTTACAAATTGCGGCAGCCAGGAACCCTTTTTACACATTGCGGCAGCCAGGACCCCTTTTTACACATTATGGCAGCCAGGACCCCTTTTTACACATTGCGGCAGCCAGGCCCCCTTTTTACACATTGCGGCAGACGGTGTCCCCCTGAGAGAGAGAGAGAGAGAGAGAGAGAGAGAGAGAGAGGGATATACTTACCTTCTCCCCGCTGACAGGCTCCTCGTGCTGGCATCTCCCTCTCGGTGCAGGCAGTGAGGTGAGAAGGAGGAGGAGGGAGGGGGAGCAGGGAGCCGCAGCAGCGCTATGTCATTGGTAGTAAGCGCCGCTGCAGCATCCCCCTCTCCTTCCGTATTGGCTGCCTGGCGCTGCTGTGGATGCTGGGATGAAGGAACCGCATCCCAGCATCCATAGCAGCGCCGGGCAGCCAATACAGAAGGAGAGGGGGATGCTGCAGCGGCGCTTACTACCAATGAAATAGCGCTGCTGCGGCTCCAGTCCCCCTCCCTCCTCCTCCTTGTCCGCTGCCCGGCGCTGGTCTCTTCTCCCTCCAGCGCGGCGCACGGCGCACACAGAAGAGGCGGCATGTAATGAGTCAATTTGACTCATTACATGCCGCTGGCCATGCGCCCTCAGGGCAACTGCGCTGTGTGCCAAGCCCACTTGGCACACACGTAGTTACGGCCCTGGATATATGTACGGGATTCTGATTGCCTCAGGTTGGCTGGTAAGTTGTTGTTTTCTTGTATTGGTTTATATTTTTTGTGCCTCAAAAATCATCTTTTTTTTTGGGGGGGGGGGTTTACCCGTCAATATTGCTGTCTTATTGTTGCATCTCATCTTCCATTGTGTATGCTATCCGCACAGAAATGTATGTAGTGTTTATGGTTTAAAACACATCATTTTTTTTCGATTAGTTTTGGATGTGATAGTCTGAAATAATTTCAACACTTTGGCTTTATTTACCTGCACACCAGTCATTAATGTGATGTGTGTATTGTGCAGAACTAGTTTTACTCCTATACAGTTTTTTGGAAAAATAGTGTATAGTGTACCAAAATAAAAGATATGGTGATGTGTGTAATGCATAGGTATATTTTTTTTTATTTGCTTTTGCAAGCCTTTATATGGTGCCAGATGTGTTTTTTGGTTTAAAAAGCATAGTGTACAATTTGGCCAAATATGAAGTCAGTGTCTTACAGTTCAATACAATAGAGAATAAGTACAGGGAATATAAACATAGAAGCGTCATTAAGCAGCACATTATAAAGTTTCCGCTTGGATGACAGGCTAAGGATTTTGTGTTATCAAAGGAATTCTTGTTATGAAGATACGTACAGAAAGAGGATTAAATGTGTATGAGGGAAGTGAGAGCTTACATAGTTTGTAGTTGTGATGGGGTCCTGCCCCCCGGACCAATACCTAGTATTAGGGACCCCCAGTGACGGAGACGCCTTGCCGATCGGCCTAGGGGCTTAACCCTATATCTGCAGATATACGCAACTAAGATCTCCGTATGATCTGATAAACATCTTAGTGATATTTGGTGGACCCCTTTCTTTGAAAGTAAAGCATTCATAATCATAACCAGAAATAACGACACTGAGACTTGAATTTTGGCAGAAAATTGCTAGCTATTTATTTGTCCCTAACCATTAGGAAACCTGTAATAAAGAGATTAATTTAATATGCCGCTCCAGCTGGCATATGGTGGCGGCCCAAAAGAACGGCTCACTTAATCTAAATTAAACTTAAATAACTCAACCCTATAAATTTACTAAAACTTACCATAAACCGGTAATAGGTGACAACTCAACCCCCACAGTGACTACCCACCGCTCCTGGGTGCCCTGCCGCTGCCTTCCCGGACGGGTGGTCAAGCGGCCATAAGTCGATGGAGGTGAGTGTACCTAAACCACAACCAACTGTAAAACACTACAGTTTTCTCTACAATACGAAACTGCCGTTCTTTTCCGCCAATAAATAGCTAACGAAAACAGCCAACAACTTAGAGCCAAATCACCACGTGCCACAATTTCCAACTACCAGGGCGGGAGGGTGGGAAACCAGATCACCAAGAGACTTAAAATGGCTTCACCTTCCCTATATATATCAAGCCCTCCCCTTAAAGAAGGCTGTACTTTCCTCACAGCTAGGTCCACCCCTCCCCAGATGTTTAACTCTTTCCTCTCCTATGCAGTCAATACTCTCTTCTAAACATCTTAGTGATATTTGGTGGACCCCTTTCTTTGAAAGTAAAGCATTCATAATCATAACCAGAAATAACGACACTGAGACTTGAATTTTGGCAGAAAATTGCTAGCTATTTATTTGTCCCTAACCATTAGGAAACCTGTAATAAAGAGATTAATTTAATATGCCGCTCCAGCTGGCATATGGTGGCGGCCCAAAAGAACGGCTCACTTAATCTAAATTAAACTTAAATAACTCAACCCTATAAATTTACTAAAACTTACCATAAACCGGTAATAGGTGACAACTCAACCCCCACAGTGACTACCCACCGCTCCTGGGTGCCCTGCCGCTGCCTTCCCGGACGGGTGGTCAAGCGGCCATAAGTCGATGGAGGTGAGTGCACCTAAACCACAACCAACTGTAAAACACTACAGTTTTCTCTACAATACGAAACTGCCGTTCTTTTCCGCCAATAAATAGCTAACGAAAACAGCCAACAACTTAGAGCCAAATCACCACGTGCCACAATTTCCAACTACCAGGGCGGGAGGGTGGGAAACCAGATCACCAAGAGACTTAAAATGGCTTCACCTTCCCTATATATATCAAGCCCTCCCCTTAAAGAAGGCTGTACTTTCCTCACAGCTAGGTCCACCCCTCCCCAGATGTTTAACTCTTTCCTCTCCTATGCAGTCAATACTCTCTTCTAAACATCTTAGTGATATTTGGTGGACCCCTTTCTTTGAAAGTAAAGCATTCATAATCATAACCAGAAATAACGACACTGAGACTTGAATTTTGGCAGAAAATTGCTAGCTATTTATTTGTCCCTAACCATTAGGAAACCTGTAATAAAGAGATTAATTTAATATGCCGCTCCAGCTGGCATATGGTGGCGGCCCAAAAGAACGGCTCACTTAATCTAAATTAAACTTAAATAACTCAACCCTATAAATTTACTAAAACTTACCATAAACCGGTAATAGGTGACAACTCAACCCCCACAGTGACTACCCACCGCTCCTGGGTGCCCTGCCGCTGCCTTCCCGGACGGGTGGTCAAGCGGCCATAAGTCGATGGAGGTGAGTGCACCTAAACCACAACCAACTGTAAAACACTACAGTTTTCTCTACAATACGAAACTGCCGTTCTTTTCCGCCAACAGCGAAAGACTCATCCCCACAGTCTTTCGCACCGCCACCATAAACCTACCCTAACTCCTGCAAAGCGAAACCTAGATCCTCCAGAAAAAACATCATCCCCTCATTGGATAGATGTACTCCATCGCGCCGGAAAAGGTGGCTGTCTTTTAACCGACTCCTCGGGTGGCGAACCACCCTCCCACCGTGGGACAGCACCCACTTTGCCACCGCTCCGTTCACCTTTTTCCGGGCCTCATCAATCTGGCGACCATCCGCCACACCCCTCCAACACAATCTTGGCACCATCATGGAAAAAACCAACACACAATCGGTCCATGCCGCGGTCACACTTGCCAGATCCTGTATCATGGCCCACCGCAGATCCAAGGATGTCCTCTTCCCCAGGTCGTTGCCACCTAGATGGACAACCAAAAACCCTAGGGACTCCATGCTTGCTGGCCTGACTCACTAACCTACTCCTCAGCTCACCCCACATCATTCCTCGCCAGCCAAGCCATCTGACACCCTGTGCTCCAAGCAATGCCTGAGACCCTTCCGAGGCCACAAACCTGGCCGCCCAGTAAATGTAAGAGTGGCCAACCACCCAAATGGGCAAATAGTCTTCGAACCATCCTGAAGGGAAAAAGAGGGGTAGAATTGATTACTAAGAGGCTTATTAATTGTTTATACTGAAGGATCTGCCAAAAAAGAAAACTTTAGATCTCGCTATTGCAGCAGTCACGGCCTTGCCGACTGCACCATGTTTCGTAGCCAATTTAAAAGCGCAATTAAAGACACAAAGGGGAAAGATCAAATAAAATAAACGAAATAAAAACAGGGGGGGTGGGGGGGGGGGGGGGAGGCGGGGGTATAAAATGGGAAACACATGTAATAACTCAGCTGGAGGTGAAACGTAAAGACCTGCTGAGGGACTCTGATTAGACCAAATTAGCCGAATTGTAGATTAGAATTCAGTCCGTCAAGTCAGGCAAAAAATCGCAAATAACTCCAGACCCCCGCTGCCGACTCATGCCAGCAACGGCGAGTAGCTAATCCCTGAGTAGGATAAAAACAAAAAAAAAACAAAAGGGGTAACACCAACAGACGCACACACCATAAAATCACAGAACTGTAACAACATAATACATTGCAAATTTAAACAAAGCCCAAGCGCAAACCGACCTCTCATGTGACGGGGCGAATATATCGTCTATAACTTGACGACTTCCATCGCCCCACCGCCTGTATTTCAGTTCTGGAGCAACCCGCCGCAGCAGCCAACGTCGCTGCGCCTATGCGAAAGGAATGGGTACCAAAAACAGTGGGTGGGAGGCCCAAGCCCGCCAAACAGCGACTCAGCATCCATCGAAACTGGTATTTCGTGACTGGCAGCCCATCATAATGCAACAGCCAAGACCCCTCCTTAACGGGTCGCACCACCACGTATTGCCTTGCCAGCCCCACCGGGCAAACGCTCTCCTCCAGCGCTGGAACCATTGTAACCCAGCGCCCTCTCCTCCCTTGATCCGTCTTGGAGCGTCGCAACCTGCACAGCAAGGACCTCTCACCCACTACTACGTCTCCGACCAGCATGCGCGAATCTGCTCCCTTGGAAGGCGCTACCAACTCAGAAACTCGAAAGGCCCCGTGGTAAGCCATTGAGAACGCCAAACTAAACAAAAGCGTCTCAAACCTGGACGACGCGACTCGCCCTACTGCCTCGATGACGGCCGGCAACAACGCCGCATCGATGGGCCGCCTCCTATCCGGTGGCGACGGCGCGACTCGCGCCCACCCTTTCATTGCCTTCCGCAGAACCTCGCTTTTTGTTACGTCAGGGACGCCTCGCAGCTTGCAGAAAAATGAGATGCCTGCCAAATACCGCAAAACCACTGCTCGCGACCTACCGGAGACGTAAAGCTTCCACATAAAAGAAAGCATCAGCCGATGCCTGCTCTTACCTTGTTGCTGACGACCTTGGACAAACTCGTCCCACTCATTCCAAGTATGTCCGTAAGCCTTGAGCGTGGCTGGCGCGACTGACCGCAACGCTATACCCTCCAGTCCGGCCCGATCACCTGCCAAACCTAACCGGGACAGTGAAAACCCTGCTCGTTGGCCTCAGGTGCCAACAACCAACACCTCTCCCACTGTCCTCGCGACTAAGCGTCGACAATACCATTCTCCAAACCGGGCACATGTTGCGCGCGGAACCACAGGTTCCTACGCAAGCATGTCAAAAGCAATTGCCCTAGCACCCGCATAACCACCAACGACTTTGCCCTTTGGTTATTAATCGCATGCACCACGCCCAGATAATCGCATCTAAACAAAATGCTGCGATTAGCCAGCCTAAAAGCGAACTCAAATGAGCCGGAAGGCGCCTGGAGCCTTCTTAGGAACCACCCCCACTGGAGAGATGACCAAGTCATCCCCCGAAGGAACACGCCGCGTTGTTAAACGCGAAACATTTTCCTTTTTTGTGGTGGCACGCCCCCCCTGCGCGGACTGCCGACCTACCTGACTTGGCCAATCCGCCGTCCGCGCCGAACCCCTGGGAGGAC
The DNA here is from genome assembly GCF_028390025.1 of Pseudophryne corroboree. NCBI lineage: Eukaryota > Metazoa > Chordata > Amphibia > Anura > Myobatrachidae > Pseudophryne > Pseudophryne corroboree. The sequence goes on along the minus strand of NC_086446.1, from coordinate 527,279,703 downwards.
GACCCTGCGTGGTGCCCGTCCGCCCCCGGCTTCCGGGGCTCCTCCGCCTGTAGCGAAGCCCGGGTGACCTTGAGCCCAACCTCAACGTCCTTGAACCCGAAGTCCATGACCTGCAAACCTTCCTGTTGTTCCCTGAATTCCTGATCGTACCTGCGCCACTCCGATCCCGAAGACGTGCGCTGCATGTCATGTATGAGATGCAGGTACCTTATTATATTCGTGTGCTCTGCCGGCCTGTCCTCCAGGTAAGATGCCGCGAAGACCCAGAACCCGGCCAGGCAATTATCGAAGGTACGGAATGCCTCAGCCCGATGCCCTTCTTTGCGCCGCCACCTTATACTCTTTCTTCGCGACCTTCGTCAATACGAACACGTCCACGAAGTCCCCCCTCCAAATCTTCTTGCGGCAGCTATCTCGCAGCCCCCGCAGTACAGCAGTATAGACGAATCGCACGACACCGGGCAAATTGCGAGCTTCTTGGCCCTACGCGCTTCCTCGCAAAGCCGCTTGCGCCTGTTCCGCTGCCCTCTTGGCGAATTTAGTTGCCCGCTTCTTTGCCCTAGTTGTGCTACTGACTTCGGACGCCTGTGACGACATTGAAGATGAAGAGGAGGAAGAGGAAGAACTACGCGAACTAAAGCTCGTGGAGGAACCCGAATACCGACTGCACCACCTTACCTGATGCCGCCGACTCCCCCGACATGGAATCTTCCGGCGCGTCCAAATCGTTGCCTTCCTCCTCGAAATCTGCCATTGCCTCATCCCCGAGCTCCCTTGAAAAAGAGGAAGAAGCGGAGGACCCCTCCAGTACTCGCGGCACATGCCGCGGCCTCTGTGCTGGGGGCGTTGCGGCCGTGAGATCCCCCGCGTCCTGCCCTGGACCCTGTTGTAATTCTGCGGCGACCGTCCCGAGCTCACGGCAGGCGCGTGCCACCCGCTGCGCCGCCATAGCCCGCAGCCCGCCGGAACGAACAGCCGTTCTAGGGGAGGCAGCCGCGGCTAGCGGCCCTAACACCTTCACCGCTGTGGCCAGGGCCGAGCCAGCGCTCCGGAGGGGTCGTGACTGCCCCAAAGCGCGGTCCTGGGTCCTTCGCCGGGGCCCGCGTGCGACCACGCGCTCGCCGCCCGACATGCGTGTGCCGGGCATCCGACGCACGCTGCCCTTGTGGGAAAGCGGAGGCACCGCTGTCGGCGCCCGCACTGCCCTCGCCTCTGAATTTGTCCCCTCTTCCCGTGTATCGGAACTATCCGATGCCGCAGAGGGGGGGGGGGGGGGGGACCGCCGCGAGATCCTGCGGCGCGTGCAGCAGCCCCGCGGCCACTAACCCATTCCCTGTCCCCCCTCCTCCCCCGCAGGCCGCTAGATTCCGGCCCCGGGGGAGTGATCTGAAAAGGCCGGGAACCCCGCGGCGCAGCAGAGCGCGCGCGCACCGCTCCGCTTGCAGTGGGCACGGGCTCGCGCACCTCCTGTGCACGCACCCCGTGACCTCTTGCTGCCGCACCCCTTCTCCTTGGTATCGCACTGCCCTGCCAGTGATCATAATTGCCCTGTCTCCCTTCTCCCCCCGGCTCCCGCCGGATTCCGGCTGCCTGGGAGATAGCAGGGGAGACAGCAAGGCCGGCGGCGCTGCTGCGCACACACGTGCGCGGCTAGCGGCGCCAAAGGCGAGCGTGGGCGCGCGCGCACCTCGGGCGCGCGCCCCACTGCTCTCTGTCACCACAAGGCCTCTTGTCTGGGCTCCTGCATTAAGAGCCCCATTAGCTTAACCTGGTTGATCACTGCCTCTCCCCCTCCCTCCCCGCTCCACACCGTGTTCCGGCTGCGGGGGAGAGGGCTGAGGAGACAAGGAGGAAAGCGGCGCCGCTGCGCGCACACGAGCGCGAGCGGCACCGCCGGAGCCGCGCGTGCGTCCCACCGCTTCCGGTCCGTGCTCTCTCAGTCGAAGCGTTTGGGGATGACGTCGTGCGAGGCCCTGCAACAGGCCTCGCTCGGCTGGCCACCGTCCCCCGCCCAGTGCCCTCCCCCCGCTTGGAGCCACTAGCCGGCCCCGGCAAGGGGGAAGAGCTGGGCATCGAACTCAGTCTCCGGTCCCTGGATGAGCGCCCGGCGCGGCGCGCTCCCGCGGGCACCCGGCACTGGGGCTTCCCCGGCCATGCCCGGAGGCAAGGGCTGCTGCCCGCCCACCTCCGGGCGGCCTGACTCCCTCTCTGATCCTCCTCGTCAGCCGCTCCCGCCAGTCACAGCCGGCCCGGCTTCCGCCAGATCCCTCGAGGAGGCCCTAGGGGACGGGACGCCGTCCCCAGGGCCAGCCAGCTCGCCCCCGGAACCAGCCCCCACCGCCAGATGAGCGGTAACGGGCTGGGGTCCCGGCGGACCGTCGTGGGCGAGTGGCAGCCAGAGCACTGATGTGTGACCTAAATGCAGGGGGCTGACAATAGAGATGGCTACTGACTCTCTGTCTCAACACAGTGACTGGAATCATCAGGAAGTGTGAATGACTCGAGTCACTCACTGTTTCATGAGTGGAGACAGCAGCAGCAGCAGCTTCTCTCAGACAGAGGGAGGAAACTCTGTGTCCTGTGTCCTTCAGTCAGTGTGTTCTGCTGTCTTTAGCTGTGATTGGCCAGAGGCTATACCAGGTGACACCCAGTGGGAGGGGGGAGGGAGCAGTCACGACTCACCAGTCAGTGAGTGCTCTGCTGCTGTGCCTGATCCATGTCATGAATCATGATTCATCCTGAGTCTGCCAGTGAGTGAGACAGTTGTACACTGTGTAGACTCAGTGACTCAGTGAATGAATCTGATTCATGCAGCAGGAGGTGGAGCCCCTGTGGTACAGGGCTCTCGGCTCAGTGCTCACTGATCCTGCTCAGTGTGATTGTGGGTGGAAAACTCCCTGGAGGCTAGATAGTGGATAATATAATAAATCCAAGCCCACCTAAAATCATCCAATTAGCAAAGTATGCAAAGTAAAACATAAAAAAAAAAAAAAATGTTTTTATTTGGTTTAGTTACAGAATGAATGATGTGTTTCATGGCTGTTAAGCTTTCTCTCCTCAGCCAGAAGTAATGTCATATTCTATAACTAGTATGCAATAAGTGGTTATTAATAATATATCAACATAACAGTAAATCTATGTTAATATATTATTAACAATCAGGGCATAAGCAGCTGCCTCCCCCAGATGCACTGTACAATCACTGCAGCTGAATAACTCCATGAGTCCAGCACTGATCCTCCAGCACTGGCAACTCACTGATTCATGTGCAGTCTCTGCAACACATTCCACTACAGATGAGTCATGACTCATGTGCCGAGACACTGACTCCAGACACTTCACTGAACTGTAACTGTAACTTGCACAGCAAGAATCCCCTAATAAAACAAAGTTTTGCTTGCACTGCAGCACTCACCTAAACCAGATCACCAAGAGACTTAAAATGGCTTCACCTTCCCTATATATATCAAGCCCTCCCCTTAAAGAAGGCTGTACTTTCCTCACAGCTAGGTCCACCCCTCCCCAGATGTTTAACTCTTTCCTCTCCTATGCAGTCAATACTCTCTTCTTATTATGTACTGTAGTATTATTATTCACTCAGTGTGCATTAGCGAAAACAAAATGTTTTTTTCTTACACAGAATTATCCCTCCCTTTTAGCACCTGAGTGACATCACAATCTGATTGAACAGCTTGCCAATATATGTGCATAGTTTGTAGTTGTGTTCAGTATGCCATGTGATTGTGAAAATATGTTTTGCTTAGTGGTTTGTAAGTTGTACGATATGGCAAACATCAGCTTAGGAGTAATGTTTTGCAACATTTGTATGTAGTTTTTTTTTGTAGGTTAAAATTTTAAAGTGCATCCTATCCTTTTGCAGTGTCTAAACATTCACATAGACCTTCTGGCCATGCCTCCACTCTGACTGAAGCAGAGGATGCTGCTGATGCTGGTAAATACATTAACATTGAGTGTGTTTTAGCCTCAATGTTGACTCAAAAATAACTCAACCACTTTTTCCCAAAGGTCCATCAGCACACGAATTGCCCCCGTGGAGGCGCAGCCTGGGTGTGTCATCCAGACCACCACTACAGCCATCACCACAATGATGCATATCCCTTGTCTCAGCCGTGCCCCCACAGCCAGAGCCGGCCATAGGCATAGGCAAACTAGGCAATTGCCTAGGGCATTTGATATGCCTAGGGGCATCATCAGCTTCTGCTGATTAAAATGATATGCGGCATGCCTATATTCTGTGTGTAGCATTTCATATGCAGATACAGCCACAGTCTCACACAGTATATTGGCATGCTGCATATCAGTTTAATCAGCAAAAGCTGCTTGTGCATCCTAGCCACATAGCAATGCAAATAAGATGCATTTTCATTAAAAAAAGGTGCTCGACGTTAGCATTAATGCAAGCTTTGTGAGGACACATCTGTATCCAAGCAGAGGCAGAGGTCACAGTGTTAGTAGCAGTGTGAGTGCTGTGTGCATGTGAGTGGGTTGGTTGTGCAGTAGTGTTTGGAATATGTGTAAGGAGCATTATGTGTGTCATGTAAAAATGCATTAATAATGTGCAACATATGTGTAAAGGGCCACCATGTGTGTGTCATTATGTGTATAAAGGCATTAATAATGTGCGGCATATGTGTAACAGGGTACTACTGTATGTGTGTCATTATGTGTGTAGGGGCACTAATAATGTGCAGCAAATGTGTAGGGGGCACTGTGTGTCATTATGTGCATAGGGGCATTAATAATGTGCGGCATATGTGTAAGGGACATTATGTGTAAAAGGGCATTAATAAAGGTTGTCATAATGTGTAAGGTGCATTATGTTTATAAGGACATTAATGTGTCTCATATGTGTAAGGGGCATTACTGTGTGGAATTGTGTATAAATGCATTACTAATGTGTGGCATTATGTGTATAAGGTGCTCTACTATGTGGCGTTGCATATAGAAAGGGCACTACTGTGTCGTCTAATGTGAATAAAGAGCAATAAGGTGTGGTGTAATGTGAATAAGGAGCAATTCAGTGTGATGTAATGTGAAAAAGGGGCTCTACTGTGAGGAGTAACGTTTATAAGGTGAAGTGATACTACTGTGGGATGTAATATGAATTATGGACACTATCGCAAGATAAAATGTGAATAAAGTTGCAGTACTGTGTGGCGTAACTGGAATTGGGGTTACTATTGTTTGGCCATGCCCCTTTCCAGCAAGAAGATGCCCCTTTTTGGGCTGTGCGTCAAATGTGCGAACTGTTCCTATTTAAAATATAGGGGGTACAAGGACTGCTATGGGTGAGGGGTGATGGTGCTGGGAAAGAGGTGCAAGGTTAGAGGCAGAACCAGCGGTGGTGCTAGGGGGCACCAGGTAAAATCTTGCCTAGGGCATCATATTGGTTAGGGCCGGCTCTGCCCACAGCAACTGCTGGACAGTCTGCCACCCATGTCACTGCATTCTCCACAGCTGCCTGGTGAGTTTATTTGCACATTCACACAACACACATATTTACACACACCCATTACACTACTGAAAACTAGTGATGTGCACCGGACATTTTTCAGGTTTTGTGTTTTGGTTTTGGATTCGGTTCCGCGGCCGTGTTTTGGATTCGGACGCGTTTTGGCAAAACCTCCCTGAAAAATTTTGTCGGATTCGGGTGTGTTTTGGATTCGTTTTTTTTTTTTACAAAAACCCCTCAAAAACAGCTTAAATCGTAGAATTTGGGGGTCATTTTGATCCCATAGTATTATTAACCTCAATAACCATAATTTCCACTCATTTTCAGTCTATTCTGAACACCTCACACCTCACAATATTATTTTTAGTCCTAAAATTTGCACCGAGGTCGCTGGATGGCTAAGCTAAGCGACCCAAGTGGCCGACACAAACACCTGGCCCATCTAGGAGTGGCACTGCAGTGTCAGGCAGGATGGCACTTCAAGAAAATTGTCCCCAAACAGCACATGATGCAAAGAAAAAAAGAGGCGCACCAAGGTCGCTGTGTGACTAAGCTAAGCGACACAAGTGGCTGACACAAACACCTGGCCCATCTAGGAGTGGCACTGCAGTGTCAGGCAGGATGGCACTTCCAACAAATTGTCCCCAAACAGCACATGATGCAAAGAAAAATGAAAGAGGCGCACCAAGGTCGCTGTGTGACTAAGCTAAGCGACACAAGTGGCCGACACAAACACCTGGCCCATCTAGGAGTGGCACTGCAGTGTCAGGCAGGATGGCACTTCAAAAAAATTGTCCCCAAACAGCACATGATGCAAAGAAAAATGAAAGAAAAAAGAGGTGCAAGATGGAATTGTCCTTGGGCCCTCCCACCCACCCTTATGTTGTATAAACAGGACATGCACACTTTAACGAACCCATCATTTCAGCGACAGGGTCTGCCACACGACTGTGACTGAAATGACTGGTTGGTTTGGGCCCCCACCAAAAAAAGAAGCAATCAATCTCTCCTTGCACAAACTGGCTCTACAGAGGCAAGATGTCCACCTCATCATCATCCTCCGATTCCTCACCCCTTTCACTGTGTACATCCCCCTCCTCACAGATTATTCATTCGTCCCCACTGGAATCCACCATCTCAGGTCCCTGTGTACTTTCTGGAGGCAATTGCTGCTGGTGAATGTCTCCACGGAGGAATTGATTATAATTCATTTTGATGAACATCATCTTCTCCACATTTTCTGGAAGTAACCTCGTACGCCAATTGCTGACAAGGTGAGCGGCTGCACTAAACACTCTTTCGGAGTACACACTGGAGGGAGGGCAACTTAGGTAGAATAAAGCCAGTTTGTGCAAGGGCCTCCAAATTCCCTATTTTTCCTGCCAGTATACGTACGGACTGCCTGACGTGCCTACTTGGATGCAGTCACTCATATAATCCTCCACCATTCTTTCAATGGTGAGAGAATCATATGCAGTGACAGTAGACGACATGTCAGTAATCGTTGGCAGGTCCTTCAGTCCAGACCAGATTTCAGCACTCGCTCCAGACTGCCCTGCATCACCGCCAGCGGGTGGGCTCGGAATTCTTAGCCTTTTCCTCGCACCCCCAGTTGCGGGAGAATGTGAAGGAGGAGATGTTGACGGGTCACGTTCCGCTTGACTTGACAATTTTCTCACCAGCAGGTCTTTGAACCTCTGCTGACTTGTGTCTGCCGGAAAGAGAGATACAACGTAGGTTTTAAATCTAGGATCGAGCACGGTGGCCAAAATGTAGTGCTCTGATTTCAACAGATTGACCACCCGTGAATCCTGGTTAAGCGAATTAAGGGCTCCATCCACAAGTCCCACATGCCTAGCGGAATCACTCTGTTTTAGCTCCTCCTTCAATGTCTCCAGCTTCTTCTGCAAAAGCCTGATGAGGGGAATGACCTGACTCAGGCTGGCAGTGTCTGAACTGACTTCACGTGTGGCAAGTTCAAAGGGTTGCAGAACCTTGCACAACGTTGAAATCATTCTCCACTGCGCTTGAGTCAGGTGCATTCCCCCTCCTTTGCCTATGTTGTGGGCAGATGTATAGGCTTGAATGGCCCTTTGCTGCTCCTCCATCCTCTGAAGCATATAGAGGGTTGAATTCCACCTCGGTACCACCTCTTCCTTCTAATGATGGCAGGGCAGATTCAGGAATGTTTGGTGGTGCTCCAGTCTTCGGCACGCGGTGGCTGAATGCCGAAAGTGGCCCGCAATTCTTCTGGCCACCGACAGCATCTCTTGCACGCCCCTGTCGTTTTTTAAATAATTCTGCACCACCAAATTCAATGTATGTGCAAAACATGGGATGTGCTGGAATTTGCCCAGATGTAATGCACGCACAATATTGCTGGCGTTGTCCGATGTCACAAATCCCCAGGAGAGTCCAATTGGGGTAAGCCATTCTGCGATGATCTTCCTCAGTTTCCGTAAGAGGTTGTCAGCTGTGTGCCTCTTCTGGAAAGCGGTGATACAAAGCGTAGCCTGCCTAGGAATGAGTTGGCGTTTGCGAGATGCTGCTACTGGTGCCGCCGCTGCTGTTCTTGCTGCGGGAGGCAATACATCTACCCAGTGGGCTGTCACAGTCATATAGTCCTGAGTCTGCCCTGCTCCACTTGTCCACATGTCCGTGGTTAAGTGGACATTGGGTACAACTGCATTTTTTAGGACGCTGGTGACTCTTTTTCTGAGGTCTGTGTACATTTTCGGTATCGCCTGCCTAGAGAAATGGAACCTAGATGGTATTTGGTACCGGGGACACAGTACCTCAATCAAGTCTCTAGTTGCCTCTGAATTAACGGTGGATACCGGAACCACGTTTCTCACCGCCCAGGCTGCCAAAGCCTGAGTTATCTGCTTTGCAGCAGGATGACTGCTGTGATATTTCATCTTCCTCGCAAAGGACTGTTGGACAGTCAATTGCTTACTGGAAGTAGTACAAGTGGTCTTCCGACTTCCCCTCTGGGATGACGATCGACTCCCAGCAGCAACAACAGCAGCGCCAGCAACAGTAGGCGTTACACTCAAGGATGCATCGGAGTAATCCCAGGCAGGAGAGGACTCGTCAGACTTGACAGTGACATGGCCTGCAGGACTATTGGCTTTCCTGGGTAAGGAGGAAATTGACACTGAGGGAGTTGGTGGTGTGGTTTGCAGGAGCTTGGTTACAAGAGGAAGGGATTTAGTTGTCAGTGGACTCCTTCCGCTGTCACCCAAAGTTTTTGAACTTGTCACTGACTTCTGATGAATGCGGTCCAAGTGACGTATAAGGGAGGATGTTCCTAGGTGGTTAACGTCCTTACCCCTACTTATTACAGCTTGACAAAGGCAACACACGGCTTGACACCTGTTGTCCGCATTTGTGTTGAAATAATTCCACACCGAAGAGCTGATTTTTTTTGTATTTTGACCAGGCATGTCAATGGCCATATTCGTCCCACGGACAACAGGTGTCTCCCCGGGTGCCGGACTTAAACAAACCACCTCACCATCAGAATCCTCCTTGTCAATTTCCTCCCCAGCGCCAGCAACACCCATATCCTCATCCTGGTGTACTTCAACAGTGACATCTTCAATTTGACTATCAGGAACTGGACTGCGGGTGCTCCTTCCAGCACTTGCAGGGGGCGTGCAAATGGTGGAAGGCGCAAGCTCTTCCCGTCCAGTGTTGGAAAGGTCAGGCATCGCAACCGACACAATTGGACTCTCCTTGGGGATTTGTGATTTAGAAGAACGCACAGTTCTTTGCTGTGCTTTTACCAGCTTAAGTCTTTTCATTTTTCTAGCGAGAGGATGAGTGCTTCCATCCTCATGTGAATCTGAACCACTAGCCATGAACATAGGCCAGGGCCTCAGCCGTTCCTTGCCACTCCGTGTCGTAAATGGCATATTGGCAAGTTTACGCTTCTCCTCAGACGCTTTCAATTTTGATTTTTGGGTCATTTTACTGAACTTTTGTTTTTTGGATTTTACATGCTCTCTACTATGACATTGGGCATCGGCCTTGGCAGACGACGTTGATGGCATTTCATCGTCTCGGCCATGACTAGTGGCAGCAGCTTCAGCACGAGGTGGAAGTGGATCTTGATCTTTCCCTATTTTAACCTCCACATTTTTGTTCTCCATTTTTTAATGTGTGGAATTATATGCCAGTATCAATAGCAATGGCCTACTACTACTGTATATATACTGCGCACAACTGAAATGCACCACAGGTATGGATGGATAGTATACTTGACGACACAGAGGTAGGTACAGCAGTGGCCTACTGTACCGTACTGCTATATATATTATATACTGGTGGTCAGCAAACTGTGCAAAACTGAAATGCACCACAGGTATGGATGGATAGTATACTTGACGACACAAAGGTAGGTACAGCAGTGGCCTACTGTACCGTACTGCTATATATATTATATACTGGTGGTCAGCAAACTGTGCAAAACTGAAATGCACCACAGGTATGGATGGATAGTATACTTGACGACACAGAGGTAGGTACAGCAGTGGCCTTCTGTACCGTACTCCTATATATTATATACTGGTGGTCAGCAAAATTATGCACTGTACTCCTACTATATACTACAATGCAGCACAGATATGGAGTGTTTTTCAGGCAGTCAACGTATACTGGTGGTCACTGGTCAGCAAAACTCTGCACTGTACTCCTCCTATATAATATACTGGTGGTCCCCAGTGCCCACAATAAAGCAGTGTGAGCACAGATATATGCAGCACACTGAGCACAGATATGGAGTGTTTTTCAGGCAGACACCGTATACTGGTGGTCACTGTCAGCAAAACTCTGCACTGTACTCCTCCTATATAATACAGCTGCTCCCCAGTCCCCACAATTAAGCAGTGTGAGCACAGATATATGCAGCACACTGAGCACAGATAAGGAGCGTTTTTTTCAGGCAGACAACGTATACTGGTGGTCACTGTCAGCAAAACTCTGCACTGTACTCCTCCTATATAATACAGCTGCTCCCCAGTCCCCACAATTAAGCAGTGTGAGCACAGATATATGCAGCACACTGAGCACAGATAAGGAGCGTTTTTTTCAGGCAGAGATCGGATAAAACTGGTGGTCACTGATCAGCAAAACTCTGCACTGTACTCCTCCTATATTATACAGCTGCTCCCCAGTCCTCCCCACAATTAAGCAATAAAGCACAATCAAGTTCAACAATAAACGGAGAGGACGCCAGCCACGTCCTCTCCCTAACATTTCCAATGCACGAGTGAAAATGGCGGCGACGCGCGGCTGCTTATATAGAATCCGAATCTCGCGAGAATCCGACAGCGGGATGATGACGTTCGGGCGCGCTCGGGTTAACCGAGCCATACGGGAGAATCCGAGTATGCCTCGGACCCGTGTAAAATGGGTGAAGTTCGGGGGGGTTCGGTTTCCGAGGAACCGAACCCGCTCATCACTACTGAAAACAGTGCTAAATATGCTGTACTAGTGTTGGCCTACTGAAGATGCCATGTTGCCCTTAACAATCAATCACAGTAAGCTTGACAATTATGTTGCACCTTCTAGAATGGAACACATTAAATGTGAATGAATGAGATGTCCTATATCCCACATTTAGGCTAACTGCAAGCTTACTTCAAATGCTGCAATGTTTTCAAACTGATTTATGAAGCAAATTAGTGCACAACTTAAGTGGTAAATATTTCCTCGCAAACTAAATGGACACTATTGCCTCAAAACACTTAGGCCAACAAATGTGAGGTGCATATGTGTAAAAACTAAGACACAATATATGTAACCAATATAGGTTTACCAACACACACTAAAAATTATAATAAAAAAAACACAATAGTAGCAATAATAAAACAAAACACACAGGCAAAATACATTTAAAAAAAAGATATACTTACACATAACTGCTTTCTATTTTCAGCGGACACGAATCTTCTGGAAAGTCAGCCAGGCCAACTGCAGGCAACAGAAAATGAGGAAACATACACCCTCAATCTAACTGCTATACCACCGCCAGAACCAATAACCACACAGTTTTCAACTCCGACTGTAGTATCTATGAAGATAGTTTATGTGCATTAGCTAGATGAGGTAGTGTACCTTTAAGAATCTGGCTGCACAGATGAACATGTGATCAGGAAGTAGAAGGAGAGTAAGGAGAAGGAGAGCAGCATGTGGAGTTGATGTCTACCTGTAACCATGCAAGTATTACTACTTACCAATAAGAAATAAAATACATAATCTTCATACTGCATGATTCATTGAAATAAAGAGATGTACATCAGGACATAACATCTGGCGACGAGGATAAACTTTTATTTACTTACACTCAGCTACTGTACATTCCTCTTAGTCACCATGGCTGACACATACCCTCCAACATGACCCGCCCCACTAGGTACAAAATGCTCTGTTTCTGGACTTCCCTCTTAATTTGTTATTGCCATCACCTGTGAAGAAACAGCTTTCTTATCATTTAACTAGTTCAACACAGGTGATGGAAATCATAAATTAAGAGGGAAGTCCAGAAACAGAGCATTTTGTACCTAGTGGGGCGGGTCATGTTGGAGGGTCTGCTGACATGCTAGCATTAATCCCTCAGTTTCTGCATACTGATGCCCCTCATGCAGCAGAGTTATGGAGAAAATGGCTTGCCCAGTTTGATCACTATATTGAAGCTATGGGGGTTACTTCTGATAGCAAAAAGAAAAGCATGCTTCTTATCAGTGCTGGCTCCAAGATTTATGAACTGTATGATACTTTGCCAGAGGCAGACACCAGGGATTATAACAAATGCAGGGACTCTCTGACTGCCTATTTTGCTCCGAAATGCAGCCTGTCACATTCAAAATACCTGTTCAGCAGTGGCGTCACAAGGCGGGTGCGGGGGGTGCGGCCCGCACCCGGGTGTGACGCCTGGAGGAGGGTGACACCAAATGTCAGCTCCTCCGCACTGACAGGAACCAGGTGCTGCAGTGAGAAAGTCTCCTACAGCACCCGGCTCCTGTCACAGAAGAGGAGCCGACAGCGGACGGAGACTGGCTCTGGGGGAAGCCCAGCATCTCCGGAGATGCTGGGCACGCCCCCAGAGTGACGATTCCGGGATCCCCGCGAAGCCACTCCCCCTAAGTATAAGGCCACGGCCCCTTTTTTGCCGCGGCAGGAGATCAGGGGCGCGCACCGGGTGTCACCACACCCGGTGACGCCTCTGCTGTTCAGGACAGCTATGCAACTGCAAACTGAATCTGTTGATGCATACATTACTAGATTACGGATTCTTGCCAAAACTTGTCAGTTCCATGATGTAGAGGATGAAATTAAGCAGCAGCTAATCATATTTGGCACATGTGGAAAGTTGCACAGACGTGCTCTTAAATCTGAAATGACGCTGACTGAGCTGCAGCAATATGCTAGAAGTCTAAAAACTTTCAGAGACACATGCTAAAGACATGTGGCGGGATGTACTAATGTACATCGCCGCCCATCGCCGCCCTGCACCACGATGCTGATCACATATATACTAACATATGCGATCAGCATTGCGGAGGACAGCTCTTCCGATAAGAGCTGTCCTCCGCGATGCACAGCGGCAGCCTGACTTCCGGGATTCGGCCCCAGAAGTCAGTCTACGCATGCGCGGGGTGACGGGGGCGGCCGCAGGGCATGATGGGAGGGATCCGATCGGATCCCTCACACAGCGCCGCGGAGAGAAGCCCATAGTACATCAGGAAAATGCGGTAAACAGGGGGCATGACCCAGCTGCAAGTGTGCAATAAATTACACACTGACACAAGTACCATTCTGGAGACAGGGAAATCTAGATCATGTTACAAGTGTGGACGCTCCTATCCGCATTCAGGAGACTGTCCTGCCACAGGTAAAATTTGCACTGCACGTGGTAAAATGAATCACTTTTCCCCTGTTTGTAAATCTAAGGATATCAATTCTACACCTAGACAATCTTCACAGCAGTTTAAATCCAGGTGAAAGTGCATTGTGTGGATCAACATTCTACATTGGATCCGCCTGCAGAATCATCTGATAGCGATGATAAGTCAGAAGGATTTATCTACATGATTCATCAAGTTGGAAAAAACAAGGTCAGTCCAAAAACTGCCATCACTCTAGAACACACTTCTGTTGACTTTCTCATAGATTCCGGTGCTTCTGTAAATATAATGGATGCTACCAGTTTCAAGAAGCTGCATGGCAGAGTAATTTTGAATCCAACATCTGTGAAATTATTCATCTATGGTAATAAACGACATATTCCGCTAAAGGGTTCTTTTGACATCATTGCACGCAAAAATGACAAAATGACAAAAGCTGTATTTTATGTCACTAAGTATGCAAGAGGTAATCTTTTGGGATTGGATACTGCATCAGAGTTAGGTCTTATACAAATTGTGGCATACACTCATGATTCCACTCCTGTCTTACATGACCCTCCCAATCTTACTCCTGTCCTACATGACCCAAAACCACTACGAAGTGATGTGGATGTTTTACTACGGAGGTATGATCATCTTTTTCATGGCATTGGAAAACTTAAAGACTATCAAGTTCATCTTCACATTGATCACTCTGTTATCCCAATTGCTCAAGAACATTGGCGTATTCCTAGCAACATAAGGAAGCAAGTGGAAGAAGAAATTCAGGCCCTTGAAGACTTAGATATAATTGAAAAGGTATCTGGTCCAACACCATGGGTATCCCCTATTGTGGTAGTGCCCAAACCAGGTCAACCAAATGCAGTGAGAATATGTGTTGATATGCATTGTCGTAATGTTGCTATTAAAATTGAGCACCATATTACTCCTATTATGGATGATATCATACATCGACTCCCAGGTGCGAGTTTCTTTTCAAAATTGGATTTAAATAAAGGTTATCATCAACTGGAACTTGATGAAGAGTCACGGCAAATAACAACATTCTCAACTCATGTTGGGTTACGACGATACAAACGGCTGTCATTTGGAATTGTATCTGCAGCAGAGGTGTTTCAAAATGCTATCCGTTAGGTTATACAGTCAGTTCCAAATGCCATCAATTACAGTGGTGATATCCTGGTTTTTGGAGTAACCCGCCAGGAACATGATGTAGCTCTGCGTCAAGTGTTGCAGTGTCTTCAAGCCAAAAACTTAACACTGAATATAGATAAATGCGTCTTTCTTCAATAGATGCTCAAATTTTTTGGGCATATCTTTTCTCAAGATGGAGTTGGTCCTGATCCACAAAAAGTCCTGGCTATCACAAATATGTCCAAACCTGCTAATGCTGGTAAGGTCAAGTCATTTCTTGGGATGACTAACTATTGCTCCCAATTCATTCCCAATTACGCTACTCTGACTGCCCCACTTAGGGAACTCACAAAGAAAAATGCAAAATACATATGGACTTCCTCTCAATCACAAGCATTTGACGACATAAAACGTTGTCTGTGTCACAACTGAGGGCCTGAGCTGACGGGAGGCAGCCTCAGTTGTAGGGGCTGAGATGTAACGGAACCTGGGAGGTTGTATCAGACCCCTAGACATGTAAGTAACATGTAGAATAACTGCCCGAAGGCGTGACCGCGACAACCAGGATAAAAGTCAATGATGTTTATTATGACAAACTCCGTAACACAGCAGCAGTAAAAGGAAACATAAAAGTCAACAGAGGATAAATACAATTCCTGGGTACTACAGGGTGGCAAGGGCCACAGGCACTGGTAGTGTGAGACAGTTCTTATAATTTTCTAGTTGGAAAGTCCTTACCAGGCCTGACTGTAGCAATGGAGAGAACCCAGGATCGTACCAGCTGATGTTCCAGGAAAGGCTGGGCTGCTGAAGGTAAAACGGCTGCTGTGGATACTGGCTGGAACCAGACTGTTGTTGGTACGGAGTGGATACTGGCTGGAACCAGTTAAATAATAAACGAACTTGAGAGCGATGAAATAATAATGAAGTTTGGAGTTTGAGAGCGGTGAAATAATAATACCGGTGGAGAGTGGTAAACTGCAGAAAAGGACACCGGCCCTTTAAGAGAAGCTGTACACTGCTGGAAGCTGGGCTGGAAGCAGGTGATTGTTTGAGAGCGGTGAAATAATAATACCGGTGGAGAGTGGTAAACTGCAGAAAAGGACACCGGCCCTTTAAGAGAAGCTGTACACTGCTGGAAGCTGGGCTGGAAGCAGGTGATTGTTTGAGAGCGGTGAAATAATAATACCAGTGGAGAGTGGTAAACTGCAGAAAGGACACCGGCCCTTTAAGAGAAGCTGTACACTGCTGGAAGCTGGGCTGGAAGCAGGTGATTGTTGTAGCTGGAAACAGGTGAGTCCAGAATGGATCGGAGAGTCAGGCTACACCGCAGATGGAATGCTGGTGCGGGTCTCTATAGCAGAAGTCTGGAGACAGGAGCTGGAACCTGGAAGACAACCACAGGAGAGAGACAAACTGGAACTAGGTTAGACAACCACAGGAGAGAGACAAACTGGAACTAGGTTAGACAACCAAAGCACTGACGCCTTCCTTGCTCAGGCACAGCATACTTATACCTGCAGCAAGGAAGGGGTTGGCTAGGCAATTATGCAAATCAACAATACAGACAGCAGATTGGTGGAAATAATCAGATGACAAAATCCAAGATGGCTGCGCCCATGCAGACACTTGGAGGGAAGTTTGGTTTGTAATCCATGTGAGAATTGAAACAGTAATGGCGACGCCGGCCACAGGAGACAGGAGACGCCAGACTGACAAGCGCACATTTAACCACGCGGGCACAGCGGAGGCCGCGGCTGATGAAATCACCACTCTGACATTCTGCATGTGGAAACTCGGGAACAGCGGGATCCGGTCCTGGAACGCTGAGCCAGCCTTAGGAGGCATCTGAAGGGTAAGTAATGGCGTCCAGATACCCGGATCGTGACAGCACCCCCCCCTTTAGGAGTGGCCCCAGGACACTTCTTAGGCTTTAAAGGAAACTTTGCGTGGAAATTTCGGACCAAGGCAGGAGCATGGACGTCTGAGGCATTGGTCCAAGAGCGTTCTTCAGGACCATAGCCCTTCCAGTCAATGAGGTATTGTAACTGACCGTAACGGAAACGTGAGTCCAAAATCTTGGCCACCTCGTACTCGACTCCCCGTTGAGTCTGAACTTTGGGAGCTGGAGGAAGTGCGGAATGAAACCGATTCAGGATCAGCGGTTTCAACAAAGAAACATGAAATGTCCTAGGTATTTTCAAGAAGGATGGTAACTGTAACCTGTAGGCAACAGGATTGATGACTTGTTCAATCTTGAAGGGTCCGATGTAGCGAGGTGCAAATTTCATGCTGGGAACTCTCAACCTCAAATTCTTCGTGGACAGCCACACACGATCACCCACCTTGAGAGCAGGAACCGCTCTACGCTTCCTATCGGCAAACTTCTTATACCTGAATGAGGCTTTAAGCAGGGCTGCGCGGACGTTCCTCCAGTTATTTGAAAACTGACGCAAGGTGACATCCACTGCTGGAACAGAAGTTGCGGGAAGCGGTTGGAATTCTGGGACTTTAGGGTGGAATCCATAATTAATGAAGAATGGTGTAGAAGAAGATGAGGAATGGTATTGATTGTTGTGGCTGAACTCGGCCCAAGGAAGGAGTTGAACCCAGTCATCTTGAGAGGAAGACACATATATACGGAGGAAGGCCTCCAAGTCCTGATTCACCCTCTCGGTTTGACCATTGGTCTGAGGATGGTAAGCCGTGGAAAACTTTAACTTGACTTGGAGGGCTTGACACAAACTTCGCCAAAATTTGGCTACAAATTGTACTCCACGATCCGAGATGATCTCTTCAGGAAGACCGTGAAGTCGGAAGATCTCTTGTATAAACACTTGAGCCAACTTGGAAGCTGACGGAAGACCGGTGAGAGGGATGAAATGTGCCATCTCGGTGAACCGGTCCACTACCACCCAGATGGTATTAAACTTGTTGCAGATAGGTAGATCGGAAACAAAGTCCATCGACAAATGGGTCCAAGGTCAACGGGGAACAGATAATGGAACCAGTTGCCCCGCAGGCGACTGGCGGGAGACTTTGTGTTGGGCACACTTTGGGCAGGAGGCAATAAATTCCATAACGTCCTTCTTCAGAGTTGGCCACCAGTAGGACCTAGAAATAAATTCAAGGGTTTTCTGAATGCTTGTATGTCCAGCAAAACGGGAAGCATGGGCCCAATGCATGAGCTTCTTCCTTAGAACTGGCTTAACAAAACTTTTCCCTGGTGGAGGCGTAGAGTCCATCCCTACCGTGGAGAATGCCAACGGATTAATAATAGGATGCTTGTCTGCAGACTCGGACTCATTTTCTTGCTCCCATGAGCGGGAAAGGGCATCGGCCTTACGATTCTGAGAACCCGGACAGAACTGGAGTTTAAAGTCAAACCTAGAGAAGAAAAGTGCCCATCTGGCCTGACGAGGATTCAGACATTGTGCGCCTTTGAGATATAAAAGATTTTTGTGGTCGGTAAGTATGGTGATTGAGTGGGAAGCTCCCTCCAACAGGTATCTCCACTCCTCCAGAGCGAGCTTGATGGCTAGCAACTCCTGATCGCCAATGGCATAGTTGCGCTCAGCTGGGGAGAACTTCCGGGAGAAGAAACTGCAAGGATGTAGATGTCCATCTTTGGCCCTCTGGGATAACACTGCTCCTACTCCAACGGAGGAGGCATCTACCTCTAAGATAAAAGGAGAGTCGGTGTCGGGCTGTTTCAGAACTGGTGCAGAGATGAACCGTTGCTTCAGAAGGTGAAAGGCCTGTGTAGCTTCCTCGGACCACTTGGACGGATTAGCACCTTTCTTGGTTAATGCAGTGATAGGCGCCACGATGGTGGAAAAGTCTCGTATAAATTTTCTATAATAATTGGCGAACCCTAAGAACCTCTGGACCCCTTTGAGGCTTAAGGGTATAGGCCAATTCTGGATTGCTTGGAGTTTCTCAGGATCCATCTCTAGTCCGGAACCGGACACAATGTAACCTAGAAACGGAATGGTTTTAACTTCAAACACACACTTCTCCAATTTACAATAGAGGTGATTGACACGGAGACGGGAAAGAACCTCTTTGACCCAGAAACGATGATCTTCGAGATTATTAGCAAAGATGAGGATGTCGTCTAGATAAACCACGACATGGCGGTACAAGATGTCCCTGAAAATCTCATTCACGAAGTGCTGGAAGACTGCTGGAGCGTTGCTCAATCCGAAGGGCATGACGAGGTACTCATAATGTCCGTCACGGGTGTTAAAGGCGGTCTTCCACTCGTCACCCTCACGGATTCGGATGAGATTGTAGGCACCCCTCAAGTCCAGCTTTGTGAAAATAGTTGCACCACTAACTCTATCAAAGAGCTCGGTAATCAGGGGTAAAGGGTATCGGTTCTTGACGGTAATGTCGTTCAGACCTCTGTAGTCGATGCACGGACGCAGACCACCGTCTTTCTTCTTAACGAAGAAGAAGCCTGCGCCGGCTGGAGAAGAAGATGGTCGGATGAAACCATTCGCCAGGTTCTCTTTGATGTACTCTTCCATGGAGTGTGTCTCAGGCAGAGACAACGGATAAGTTCGGCCTCGCGGTGGAACCTTCCCTGGAATGAGGTCGATTGGGCAGTCCCATTCTCTATGAGGAGGAAGGATATCAGCAGAGGCTTTACTGAACACGTCCGTGAAGTCTTGATATGGAGGAGGCGGAACATCAGATGACCTGGGGAAGGAAGAACAAACAGGAAGAACTTTGGCTAAACAAGTCTCAGCACAGGAGGAACCCCATGCCAGTATTTGCGTAGTCGTCCAGTCAATTGATGGGTTGTGGAGACGGAGCCATGGAAGGCCTAAAACCACTGGATGTGTGGCTCTTGGAATCACTAAAAAAGAAATATACTCAGAATGAAGAACTCCCACTCTCAGACGAACTGGAAGAGTCCTTAAGGAAATGACTGCGTCAAAAATCTTGCTGCCATCCACGGCAGTCAAAGAGATGGACGAGGACAGTCTCTCGGTGGGTAGGGACCACCGTTTAACATAAGCTTCGGTTATGAAATTCCCAGCTGCTCCGGAATCAAGGAGGGTAATGACGTTCCTGTAACGTTGAGCAATTTGGAGCGACACTGGGAGGTTACAGTCATGAGGAGATGGAGAGGAGATCATTACTCCTAGCCGGCCCTCTCCTTGGCGAGCTAGGATCTGGAGTTTCCCGGACGTTTGGGACAGGCATTAATAGTGTGCGACGGAGCTGCACAGTAGAGACAGAGAGACTCAGAGAGACGTCTTCGGCGCTCAGCGGGAGATAGACGGGAACGACTAATTTGCATAGGCTCATCCTTGGATGGAGATGGTTGACGAGGAGGAGGAGCAGAAGATTTAGGAGTAGATGATCTTCCTCGCTCGGTTGCTCTCTCTCTGAAACGTAGATCAACCTTCGTGCAAAGAGAAATTAGCTCATCCAACTTAGAGGGCAAGTCTCTGGTAGCTAACTCATCCTTGATGCGTTCTGATAAGCCATGCCAGAATGCAGCATACAGGGCCTCGTCGTTCCATGCCAGTTCGGATGCCAGGATTTTAAACTGTATAAGATACTGTCCCACAGTACGTGTTCCCTGGCGTAAACGGAGAATCTCAGATGAAGCAGATGTTATCCGGCCTGGCTCGTCGAAGATGCGCCTGAATGTAGCTACAAAGTCAGTATAGGAGGATAGCAGGGGATCAGACTTCTCCCATAAAGGTGATGCCCAGTCAAGGGCTGAGCCACTGAGAAGGGAGATGATATAGGCAATTTTGGTACGGTCACTGAAGAAATTGGCAGGTAGAAGCTCAAAGTGGATTTCACATTGATTGAGAAATCCCCTGCAGAACCTTGGAGATCCATCAAATTTTGCTGGCGTTGGAAGATGAAGATGTGGACTGGAAATGGGTAAGGTGGGTGGGGTTACAGCTGGTGTCACTGTAGTGGACGCACCGGACGTGCCAGGTCCACGGAGGGTCGTTTGAATCCCATCCAGCCGTGTAGAGAGATCCTGGAGACAGCGGATGATGTGGCCCTGTGCAGCCTCCTGATGTTCAAGTCGGGCTGCCAGTTCTTGCATCGGCCTGGTCGCTTGATCCTGGTCTCCGGCTGGATTCATTAGGTCAGTGCTTACTGTCACAACTGAGGGCCTGAGCTGACGGGAGGCAGCCTCAGTTGTAGGGGCTGAGATGTAACGGAACCTGGGAGGTTGTATCAGACCCCTAGACATGTAAGTAACATGTAGAATAACTGCCCGATGGCGTGACCGCGACAACCAGGATAAAAGTCAATGATGTTTATTATGACAAACTCCGTAACACAGCAGCAGTAAAAGGAAACATAAAAGTCAACAGAGGATAAATACAATTCCTGGGTACTACAGGGTGGCAAGGGCCACAGGCACTGGTAGTGTGAGACAGTTCTTATAATCTTCTAGTTGGAAAGTCCTTACCAGGCCTGACTGTAGCAATGGAGAGAACCCAGGATCGTACCAGCTGATGTTCCAGGAAAGGCTGGGCTGCTGAAGGTAAAACGGCTGCTGTGGATACTGGCTGGAACCAGACTGTTGTTGGTACGGAGTGGATACTGGCTGGAATCAGTTAAATAATAAACGAACTTGAGAGCGATGAAATAATAATGAAGTTTGGAGTTTGAGAGCGGTGAAATAATAATACCGGTGGAGAGTGGTAAACTGCAGAAAAGGACACCGGCCCTTTAAGAGAAGCTGTACACTGCTGGAAGCTGGGCTGGAAGCAGGTGATTGTTTGAGAGCGGTGAAATAATAATACCGGTGGAGAGTGGTAAACTGCAGAAAAGGACACCGGCCCTTTAAGAGAAGCTGTACACTGCTGGAAGCTGGGCTGGAAGCAGGTGATTGTTTGAGAGCGGTGAAATAATAATACCGGTGGAGAGTGGTAAACTGCAGAAAGGACACCGGCCCTTTAAGAGAAGCTGTACACTGCTGGAAGCTGGGCTGGAAGCAGGTGATTGTTGTAGCTGGAAACAGGTGAGTCCAGAATGGATCGGAGAGTCAGGCTACACCGCAGATGGAATGCTGGTGCGGGTCTCTATAGCAGAAGTCTGGAGACAGGAGCTGGAACCTGGAAGACAACCACAGGAGAGAGACAAACTGGAACTAGGTTAGACAACCACAGGAGAGAGACAAACTGGAACTAGGTTAGACAACCAAAGCACTGACGCCTTCCTTGCTCAGGCACAGCATACTTATACCTGCAGCAAGGAAGGGGTTGGCTAGGCAATTATGCAAATCAACAATACAGACAGCAGATTGGTGGAAATAATCAGATGACAAAATCCAAGATGGCTGCGCCCATGCAGACACTTGGAGGGAAGTTTGGTTTGTAATCCATGTGAGAATTGAAACAGTAATGGCGACGCCGGCCACAGGAGACAGGAGACGCCGGACTGACAAGCGCACATTTAACCACGCGGGCACAGCGGAGGCCGCGGCTGATGAAATCACCACTCTGACATTCTGCATGTGGAAACTCAGGAACAGCGGGATCCGGTCCTGGAACGCTGAGCCAGCCTTAGGAGGCATCTGAAGGGTAAGTAATGGCGTCCAGATACCCGGATCGTGACAGTCTGCAGGATAGTGTCACAATGTCATATTACAACACTGACTGGAAAACAGAACTTATTATGGATGCCAGTCCTGTGGGGCTCGGAGCTATCTTGAGTCAGGTGAATACACATGGGGCTCATCATACTGTAGCATGTGCAAGTCACAGTTTGACAGAGGTGGAAAATTGTTACTCTCAACCAGAAAGGGAAGCTCTTGCAGTAGTCTGGGGTTGTGAACGCTTTCATCTCTATCTATACGTCATTGACTTTACCATCCAGACTGATCATCAAGCCCTAGTGACACTTTTTGGAAATCCAAAATCCAAACAACTAGCTAGGATACAGCGATGGGGCTTATGTTTGCAGGCATACAATTTCTCCATCATTCATAGAGCTGGTGCTGACAATCCCTCAGATTACATGTCCAGACATCCTCTGCCTTCTGACATATCACAGTCTACTTCAGTGGAGGAATATGTTAACTTTATTATTAACAATTCAATTCCTGATTCACTTACTAGTGGCAACATCAAAGAGGCTTCTTCCTCAGATAAAGTTTTGTCAGCAGTAAAACACTGCATTATTTCCAATGACTGGCGACTGGGACAGTTTTTATTTTCAACTGGTGAGGAACAAGAATTCCGAACACTTCATAAACATTGTCAAGAACTTACTGTACATGATGATTCAATCATTCTCAGAGGTGACAAAATTGTTAATCCATCTGTTTTGAGAAAGAGTGTAATTGATATTGCCCATGCCAGTCATTTAGGAATCGTAAAGACCAAACAACTTTTACGTGAAAAGGTATGGTTTCCCTCCATGGAGCAACTTGTTGAATCGGAAATCCGTACCTGTATGACATGCACCCTTCTTTCTACGCAAACTAGCAGTGAACCATTGCAGATGACTAATCTACCTGACAATGTCTGGGAAAATGTTGATGTTGAATTCTATGGGCCATTATACAATGGTAAATACGTACTAGTGGCTGTGGGTGAATATTCAAGGTATCCTGTTCTTGAAATAATATCTTCAATGTCTGCCACATCTGTCTTACCAGCATTTGATAGAATATTTACTACTTATGGAATTCCAGGAACAATAAAGACTGATAATGGTCCGCCATTTCAAGGTGATGATTTCAGCAAATTCATGAAACATTTTGGAATTCGACATCAAAAAAATCACTCCCCTGTAGCCATAGGCTAATGGTCTTGTTGAACGTTTCATGTGTAATCTGGGAAAGCAAATAAAGATTTGTAAAGTATCCCAAATTCCAATTCAACAATCTCTAAACCAATTTCTCAGACAATATCGCTCAGTGCCTCATTCCACAACAAATGTTCCTCCTCAGACATTAATGTTTCAAAGAAAAGTAATCAGATCCACTCTTCCAGAAATCCATTTGACTTCTTCATCTAGAGATCGTCAGGTTAGACAGAAGGACTCTAGCAATAAACAAAAGGCAAAACAATATGCAGACCAGAAAAGGAGAGCTATTGTTTCGGACTTACAAGAAGGAGTTCGTACTACAAAAAGTAGTACGTAAGGACATGACTGCTTTTCACCCAAGTCCACTGACTGTAGTGGAAAGGAACAATGGTTGTTGCAGGAAATGACCATCACACTGTGACAAGGAATGTGTCCCATTCCAAGAAGATATTCCCATGCTTATCTTCTGATGCACCAAGTCAAGATGATGTCAACATACCACCTATAACATCCTCAGCACCAAGTGATTCTATTGTGTCTGTACCTTTGAGTGAAGGATCATATACTCAGACAAAAGCAGGCAGAGTCATTAAACCTCCTAGAAGGCTTATTGAGCAGATATGACTTTCATCTTATAGCTCATAATTTGTTGTTCAAAAATCTTTTCCAGTTTAATGTGTATTGTATATTGTGGGTTAATATTCATGCTCAAATTCAGTCAGCATATTGTTATATGTTTACTTGATTGAACGTAAAATCAATTTTATGTGTTTCAAAGAAATATATTAATTTACATATATGAAAGGAAGGGGGAGATGTAGTATGTATGAAGATAGTTTATGTGCATTAGCTAGATGAGGTAGTGTACCTTTAAGAATCTGGCTGCACAGATGAACATGTGATCAGGAAGAAGAAGGATAGTAAGGAGAAGGAGAGTAGCATGTGGAGTAGATGTCTATCTGTAACCATGCAAGTATTACTTACCAATAAGAAATAAAATATATAATCTTCATACTGCATGATTCATTGAAATAAAGAGATGTACATCAGGACATAACACCGACCACTCACCAGACACCTGAGCAGGACAGAAGCCCTACTACACTTATAGCACAGTCACAAGACCAAGCATTTTGGGACAGCTGATCTACCCAGCAAACTAATAATTTAGATTGTTTGCATAAGCAAACACACTATGGGGTATATGCAATTCACGGCGAATCGCGGCAAATTATCGCCGTTTTTTAATTTGACACAATTCGACAGGTGAATTCCGGCAGGTGGCTGCCGGAATTCACCATATTCAATGAAAAACGGATTCGACAGTCCCGCGGGCGAAAAACGGACGATTTGCCGGATTTTGCCGCGAATTAAAAAAACGGGAAAAAATGGGAAAAACCCGGAAAAAAATGGCGTGGGGTCCCCCCTCCAAAGCATAACCAGCCTCGGGCTCTTCGAGCTGGTCCTGGTTCTAAAAATGCGGGGTAAAAATTGACAGGGGATCCCCCGTATTTTTAAAACCAGCACCGGGCTCTGCACCTGATGCTGGTGCAAAAAATACGGGGGACAAAAAGAGTAGGGGTCCCCCGTATTTTATACACCAGCATCGGGCTCCACTAGCTGGACAGATAATGCCACAGACGGGGGTCACTTTTATACAGCGCCCTGCGGCCGTGGCATTAAATATCCAACTAGTCACCCCTGGCCGGGGTACCCTGGGGGAGTGGGGACCCCTTCAATCAAGGGGTCCCCCCCCCAGCCACCCAAGGGCCAGGGGTGAAGCCCGAGGCTGTCCCCCCCATCCAAAGGCTGCGGATGGGAGGCTGATAGCCTTGAGTAAAATGACAAGAATATTGTTTTTTCCAGCAGTACTACAAGTCCCAGCAAGCCTCCCCCGCAAGCTGGTACTTGGCGAACCACAAGTACCAGCATGCGGGAGAAAACCGGGCCCGCTGGTACCTGTAGTTCTACTGGGAAAAAAATACCCAAATAAAAACAGGACACACACACCGTGACAAGTAAAACTTTATTACACACTGCCGACACACACATACTTACCTATGTTGACACGCCGACTGCCACGGTCTCCGACGATCCGAGGGTACCTGTGAAAACAATTATACTCACCTTCCAGCGTCCAGAGGTGCATCCACGTCCAGAGATAATCCACAAACTTGTTAAAAAAAGAAAACGAACACCCGTTCCATGCCGGACTGAAAGGGGTCCCATGCTTTCACATGAGACCCCTTTCCACGAATGCCGGGACATCACGTGACTCCTGTCACTGAAGTCCCTTCAGCCAATCAGGAAGCGCTACTTCCGTGGCGCTCACCTGATTGGCTGTGCGCTGTCTGAGCTGTCAGACAGCGCATCGCAAAGCCGCTCCATTAGTTTCAATGGTGGGAACTTTGCCGTCAGCGGTGGGGTTACCCGCGGTCAGCCGCTGACCGGCGGGTGACCTCACCGCTAGCCGCCAAGTTCCCACCATTGAATATAATGGACGGAGCTGTGCGATGCGCTGTGCGATGCGCTGACAGCTTCCTGATTGGCTTTAGAGACCTTTGTGTGACAGCTGTCACTGACAGGTCTCATTCGTGGAAAGGGGTCTCATGTGTCAGCATGGGACCCCTTTCAGTCCGGTGGTCCGGGTGTTCGTTTTCTTTTTTTGCCAAGTCCGTGGATTTATCTCTGGACCATGGCTGAGGTGAGTATATTGATCTTTTCTTTTCAGGTATCCGTGGATTCTACATGGAGAAGAGGACCGATGTCGGCGTGTGAACATAGGTAAGTATGTGTGTGTCGGCAGTGTTTAATAAAGTTTTACTGTCACGGTGTCTGTGTACTGTTTTTATTTGGGTATTTTTTTTCCAGTAGAACTACAGGTACCAGCGGGCCCGTTTTTCTCCCGCATGCTGGTACTTGTGGTTCTCCAAGTACCAGCTTGCGGGGGAGGCTTGCTGGGACTTGTAGTTCTTCAGGAAAAAACAATATTCTGTCATTTTACTCAAGGCTATCAGCCTCCCATCCGCAGCCCTTGGATGGGGGGGACAGCCTCGGGCTTCACCCCTGGCCCTTGGGTGGCTGGGGGGGGGGACCCCTCTATTGAAGGGGTCCCCACTCCCCCAGGGTACCCCGGCCAGGGGTGACTAGTTGGATATTTAATGCCACGGCTGCAGGGCACTGTATAAAAGTGACCCCCGGCTGTGGCATTATCTGTCCAGCTAGTGGAGCCCGATGCTGGTGTGAAAAATACGGGGGACCCCTGCTCGTTTTGTCCCCCGTATTTTTTGCACCAGCACCAGGCGCAGAGCCCGGTGCTGGTTTTAAAAATACGGGGGATCCCAGCCCAATTTTTCCCCGCATTTTTAGAACCAGGACCAGCTCGAAGAGCCCGAGGCTGGTTATGCTTTGGAGGGGGGACCCCACGCCATTTTTTTATTTTTTATTTTACCGTTCCAGCAATAAAAAAAAAAAAAAATAATAATAATATTTTTAAAAATATATAAATAATACTTGTGCCTCCAAAAAAAAAAAAAAAAGTACCTAATCCCTTCTAATATAAATAGATATGCTATCCCCCCCCAAAAAAACACAAAAAAAACATGTTTAATTTTTTTTTTATTGTTTTCACCCTCCAAAGTGTGGCGGATTGAAAATGACGAATTTGCTGTCTAAAAGCACTGCTGTCGAATTTCCAAACTTGAATTGAATATGCTTTTGTCGAATTGCAGCACTTGTATCATTGCAGAAAAGTCGAATTTGCAAAAAGTCGAATTTCAAAAAGTCGAATTTTGAAAGTTCGTTTTTTTGATGGAAAGCACTGAATTGCATTGACGAATTATTATTTTTTGGCGAAAATGACCCGAAATTCGACAATTTCGGGAATTCGACCGCAATTGCATATACCCCTATATTTCCATTGGAGAGACTGCAAGTGAAATAGGACAGCCTTGAAAAAGGGACTTTGATGTCCCGAAACGCATCGGCACCTGCTTTCCAGTACTTTCCTGTGCTTCTGGACATCCTTGACTGTGAAAGTGACCACTGGGGAACACGCCTGACGGAGCCACATGCAGGGTATTGTTCCCGGGAAATACCTTGCATTCATAACACCTACGGCTCCGATTATCATCTTGGTAGGACTCTGTTTGCCATGTTGGGTTCTGTTTTTGTCTCACTTTTAATCATTGTGTAGTATTAAATTTATATTTTATTCACATCAAGCCGGTACATTACATTTTATTGAGAAAATAGAAGTTCCTGCAAAAAGTGTAGCATTGGATTAGCGCCAAAGTGGGAGGAGTCACTTTACCATTTTTAGACAAACTAATGAGCTCACCCGAATGGCAAACACATTAGAATTAATGAAGGCAGATAATAATCGCATGATCGATACTTTCCAAAGGGTCATGGATGACAACCAAAGGCTACATCAAACGTACTTGCAGATATTGACTGCAAACCAAACCACACAAGACACCATGGTCAGAATCATGGAGAGACTCAAGTCTGCAACTAGAGACTTAAATTTTATACTACACTAACCCAGCATCTCACTCATCAAGGTGAGCACACAAGTTCGAGTTCCTCTAGCACAACCACCTTGGTGACACTTGTAACGTCCCCTCCAAGACGTTAGGCCAGAAGTCGTCCAGACACCAGCGGGAAAGGCCCATACACCTCAAGAGGCCGACCTGCGAAATAAATTAACATAATCATGTTTTCAAAGTATTCATAATTTTTTTTATGGTAGCTGCATTTTGGTTTTTGCACTCACAAGTGTGAGAAGTGCTTTTTGTTTGTTAACTAAGTTTTATACCAAACTAACGTACAAGTAAAAACAAGGTACAACATGATACAGTGGTTTTGGTATTGTTTACATAACAATTTACCTAGAGTTGGTTAATGAAATCATATGCATGCTCATAATAAAGATACATCTTAATGTGGGTACACACTGGCTGATATATCGGCCGTTCTCTTGAACAACCGATATATCGCGGGTCCATCGGCCAGTGTGTATGGGCGATATGTCTGTGAACTACGTCGTTCACAGACATATTGCGTCGGCCCCGCAGCACAGCCAACGGGCAATGGGGGTCATACAGAGTTGATCGTAGCTGTGCTAAATTTAGCACAGCTACGATCGTAAACTCAGACATGCAGGGGGACGCCCAGCACAGGGCTAGTCCGTCCCGCATGTCAGTGCCAGCTTCCCCCGCACAAATACAAAAGCATCGCACAGAGGCGATGCCTTTGTATCTTTGGAGTAACTCCCGGCCAGCGCAGCTCCTGCGGCTGGCTGGGAGTTGTGTGTTGCTGCATGAGACGTCACGCAGCCACCACGCCACGCCCCCCCAACGGTCCGGCCATGCTTGCGTTGGCCGGACCGCGCCTACTAAACGGCGGCTTAACACCGGCGTTCAGCACCCTCCCGCCCAGCGACCGCCTCTGTCTCAGAGGCGATCGCTGGGTACCGATGACTGCCATGCGCTGGTACACTGCGGCGCCGGCGCATGCGCAGTTCCGACCCGTTCGCTGCGCTATGACAAACTGCAGCGAATGATCGGGTCGGAATGACCCCCAATATATCTACCGATATATTGGTGCATTGCTGTGTGTGTACGGGCGGTCAGCCGACCGCCCGTACACATGCTGTGGCAGCCGGCAGTGATTGACAGCTAAACTGGGCGGGCGTGTGTACACGCCCGCCCAGTTCATGACGTCAGTCCCCAACAGATCGGGCAGTGTGTATGCTCAACACACTGCTTGATCCGTCCATAGATATATCTGCCGATCAATTGTTCGGCAGATATATCTATCAGTGTGTACCCACCTTTACTCATGCAGCAGAGGTTAAGTATTCATATTTTTACAAAAGAAAGTTACAACATCATTCTATTAGGTGTCGTTACCTAAGGATTATGTTTATGCATGAGGTTACATTCAAAAACACAAAACAGCACTACATAAATGCTGTGCAAATATAATGTTTACTATAACAGGACAGGATTTGAAGAAAATACAAACACCCAAAAAAAGTGTACTGTGGTGCAAAACATAACAGGAATCCTACAAACACACACAATACAGAACCAACCAAAAAGGAACCTTAATACACTTACCTTAGTAATTGACAAGTAGTGATAGATGTCAAACACACCAGCCAAAAGCAGTTCTATTTGAACTTAGAACTTTTGTACGATTTGAGGAGATTTGCGGACGAGTTTAATGTGTTTATGGCCGAAAACACAAATACGAATACTTAGTAAATTACCGTGTTGTATAAAATAACATCCGTATTTGACCGATGGTGTATTCATTCGTATTTGTGTTCGTGGCTGTGTAAAAAAATACGAATGCAACAAACACAGCCGAATTTCTGGGTTAGTAAATTCCCGGGACGCCACTTAGAGTAAAAAATGGAACTCGAATGGATTTGAATTAATTCGGGACCTTAGTAAATATACCCCCCAATGTCCACTGTTCTCCTCCAGTCTCTCCCAGTGTCTGCTTTTCTACTGCAGTTTCTTCCAGTGCCCACTGTTCCCCTGCAGTCTCTCCAAGTGCCCACTGTTCTCCTGCAGTCTCTCCCAGTGTCTGCTTTCCTTGAAGTTTCTCCCAGTATCCACTGTTCCCCTGCAGTCTCTCCCAGTGTCCACTGTACCCCTACAATCTCTCCCAGTGTATGCTGTTTTCCTCCAGTCTCTCCCCGTTTCAACTTTTCACCTGTAATCTTTCCTTGTGTCCCCCTTTTCCCCTTCAGTTTCTTCCACTGTCCGCTGTTCCCATGTAGTCTCTCCCAGTGTCCACTTTCTCCATGCAGTCTCAACCAGTAGCCGCTTTTACCATGCAGTCTCATCAAGTGTCCCCTTTCTCCTGTCCAGTCTCTCTCTCACTCTCCCCTATTCCCCTCCAATCTGTCCCACTATCACCATTTCCCCTGCAGTCTCTCCCAGTGTGATCGTCCTCTGCGGTCTCTTACTGTCTGATAAATTTGTGCTTCAGCCACCTCCCCATATATGCATGTGCTCCATTCCCATCTGTAGCTCTGCCCCCTCCCTATGAGGTGTAATTACTGACTCAGTAGATTACACAATTACCTGAGCATTTCAGCAGTATCTGGCCAGGATTTACCACCATTGAAAGGAATTCCAGTGAGGCAGAAGTGATTTATTGAGTAAGCGATCTCAACTAGGGTGGACAATCCTGGGCCATTTTTTCAATCCTGGGAATCAGGATTGAAAAATTATCAATTCCAGGATTCCCAGGGACCCGAGATTGTCTGCTTTTCAATGTGTCCCACCCCCAGCCCTGACCAGCCCAGATAACTCACCCTAATCTGGCCAGGAGGGAGGGACAGTCACTTGCGGTGAAGTTCAGCGGCCAGTGCAGGGTGGTGGTGAGGTCCGGCGGCTGGACGGGCAGTGCAAGGTGGCGGTAAGGTCCGGCGACTGGCTGTGCAGTGTGACCTCTGACTTCACGTTACGCTGCGCAGTGCGACCAGCCGTAGCGAGGGGGAGCTGAGCAGGGGGAGCCAGACAGCGTTGCCCGGCATAGGAAATACCAAGGTGGTGGCCAATCCCGAAGTCCCCGGGATTGATAGCTCCAATCCCGGGATTGAATCCCAGCCAATTTTAGGCCTTTATCACGGGATCCTGACGATCCCGATTTTGGGATTGGCGACTCTAATCTCTACCCAATAGCTGCAGTTACAGCAGCAGGGGATTCCAATTACTGATCGAGATTTGCCCACTCACTCCTTACCTGCAATTGACCAGTACTTGCCTACTCCATTCCCACTCACCCGAGCAGCCACAGTTGTATGAATTACATTAGCAGGAAATACTGTATTTTGGCCGTGACTTGCCTACTCCTTCCATACCCACCACTACTGAACAAAAATCCAGCGCTGCTGAAGCAGTCAACATCCACTATAGAGAATTGTGTAACCCGCAAAGTACTGTTCTGCATTAAACGGTACTGCTGCAGCCGTGAAACAGAGAACCATGCAATATAAAGATTTCTGCCTAATTCCAAGTCCCACACATAGGACTGGAAACTATAATTGGATTCCATGTTCACTTCATGACCACAGTTTTTTATACACCAGCCTCAGAAATTATTAGCTGGACTCAGATGAACTTGTGTTAAATACTATCAGGGAATATAATAACTGATATACAGGAGTGAACTATGGGGGGTAATTCAGACCTGGTCGCACACAGGCTATTTTTTGCACTGCTGCGACCAGGTAATCACCGCCTACAAGGGAGGGGGTTAGGGCTTTTCAGGGATGCGTTCGGCTGTGCTGTGAGCTGCACAAGCAAAAGTTTGTGCAGTTTCTGCACAGCCCAGGACTTGCTCACCCGTTACGATGATCCAGGAAGAAGCTAACATCAGGATCCCTCCCTGGAAACGGCTGGGCACGCCTGCGTTTTTCTGACCACTCCCAGAAAACGGCGAGTTGCCGCCCATGAATGCCTTCTGTCTGTCAATTTTCTTGTGATCGCCGTGCGATTGCTTTCTTCGTTCCTTTCGTCGCTGCCCGGAGCCGGCTGTCGCAGGCCAGGGATGCGCCTGCGCATTGCGGCCTGTACGCATGCGCAGTTTAGACCCAATCGCACGGCTTCAAAAAACTGCAGCGTGCAATTGGGTCTGAATGACCACCTATGTCCTTCAGAGGTTACGGGAATGAATACTGATTCCTGACTTGTTTATATATACTGTATTTTAGCTAAATATTATTATACAGGTATATTAACTGATTGAATATCTTAGTGCACTTTAGACATGGGGTAATGCTTGCAGATAATTGAATCTGCCACTTAGTTCATTTGACTTTTTACATAGCAGAAATGATTGGAAACAGCATTTCTAATTAGGGAAGGGACCCAACCAAACACTATTATTTGGAAGGGGGAGGATTGAGTTAATTCATATTCAAGAAAACCCCATTAATATGCCATTCACACAGCAGATTCTAAGTCTTATGTATTAAATATTACAAAACTGCCATGATTATTTTCAATCAATATTGACCAGAAATAATATTTTTTTACATGATTATCCCAGCTATGTACTAACAATTTCTACAGAGACAGGGCATTCGATAAAGCGCTGTCCCAGTGAAATACTTCCCAGCACATTGGAGGAGGCTTTCTTGAAAGACTCCTCTATAGTTTCGCACAGTGTAATCTTGTGAAAATTATGCCACTTTTTGTTCTATTTAACTAGAATGCCCTCTGTATAGTAGAGAAGAGCGGGTTTGGTTCTCCGAGAACCGGATCCACCCGAACTTTGGGATCCGAGTCCGGCTCTGGGTTTCC
The DNA here is from genome assembly GCF_028390025.1 of Pseudophryne corroboree. Taxonomy (NCBI): domain Eukaryota; kingdom Metazoa; phylum Chordata; class Amphibia; order Anura; family Myobatrachidae; genus Pseudophryne; species Pseudophryne corroboree. The sequence goes on along the minus strand of NC_086446.1, from coordinate 527,247,055 downwards.
AGCCAGACAGGGATCCCAAAATGTCATCACCCCACTGTCGGATTCTCGCAGGGTATTTGATCCTATAATTATCCCGGTGAGCGGCACCATTTTCACTCCAGCCGTGGAGAGTATACTGAACGGACATGTCCATCTCAGTGAGAAGGATAACCACACCTGAATCCCGACAGCCAAGGGAATCCCGGCAGTCAAAATCCCGACCGGGCCCAGAATCCCAATTCGGGGGGGTCCATGCTACCCCCCAATGAGGAATAAATTAGTGTGAGCACAATAATAATATATTTTATTTTTTACTCATACACGTATTGTGCGACACCTTGGATGAAGGTGGTACCACAGTAATATATTTTATTGTGTACTCATACACGTATTGTGTGGGTAAAGGTGGTACCACAGTAATATATTCTATTTCATACTCATACACGTATTGTGCAACACTGTGGGTGAAGGTGGTACCACACTAATATATTTTATGTTTTACTCATACACGTATTGTGCGACACTGTGGGTGAAGGTGGTACCACAGTAATATATTTTATTGTGTACTCATACACGTATTGTGTGGGTGAAGGTGGTACCACAGTAATATATTCTATTTCATACTCATACACGTATTGTGCAACACTGTGGGTGAAAGTGGTACCACAGTAATATATTTTATTTTGTACTCATACACGTATTGTGCGACACTGTGGGTGAAGGTGGTACCACAGTAATATATTTTATTTTGTACTAATACACGTATTGTGCAACACTGTGGGTGAAGGTGGTACCACAGTAATATATTTTATTTTGTACTCATACACGTATTGTGCGACACTGTGGGTAAAGGTGGTACCACAGTAATATATTGTATTTTGTATTCATACACGCATTGTGTAACACTGTTGGTGAAAGTAAACCGTGTGTTAGATTACTATCTTTGACTCATACACGTATTGTGACACATTTTTTGTACAAATTGTGGTGTGTGCTGAATCCTACTTGGTTCGTGTTTGTTGATAGATATGGATGATGAACAACTGAGAGGAGAGCAGGTAGCAGATACTAGTGCTGCAGGTGCTGCTACCAGTCATGATGATACAAGTCCGCCCAAGGGCATAGACGGCTTAAGTCAGGGCTTGTAAAATCAAAGAATAATTAAAAGTCAGATTGGTAGAAGTCAGTTTAGTGCAATAACCAATAAAAATTGTTGTATATGGGGGTGATTCAGACCTGATCGCTGGGCTGCAAATTTTGCTGTCATGCGTTCAGATAGTCGTCGCCTCCAGGGGTAAGGTGTAAATTCGCTGTGCAAGTGTGCGATCCCATGTACACGCTGAGGTGCAAAAATCCACTTTGTGCAGTCGCTGCGCAGGCCAGGACTTACTCCTTCAGTGTGATGAGAACAGGCTGGTCATGGCTGGAGCTGATGTCAGACACCCTCCCTGAAAATGCTTGGGCACGCCTGCGTTTTTCCGGACACTCTCAATAAACGGTCAGTTACCACTCAAAAATGGCTTCCTCCTGTCAATCACCTTGCGAACACCCATGCAATCACTTTTTTCGCACCATCCTGTCGCTGAGCGGTGCTGCCTTTTGTTGTTGTCTGACGCGCGTGCACATTGCGGTGCATACGCAGTTAGTACCTGATCGCCCGCTGTGCGAAAATGCACAGCAGCAATCAGGTCTGAATAAATCCCTATGACAATGATTCTCAAACTGTGTGCCGTGCACCCAGGGGTGCCTCGGATTGGTGATTCAGGATCACTTCAAATTATTATATGGTCAATGTGATAGGCAAAACCAGTGCTGGTGGCTGTCATTCATAAACCATGTGGACATACAGAAGCAAATCCTGTCCCCTACCACACAATAGAACCTAAGGATGACATATAAACGCAATTTACGAAAGCTAAATGTAATGTTTCTTCTAAATTTCTCAATAACAAACTTTTGGCCTGGGGGTGCCGTGAAAAAAATTCTGATGCTCTATGGCGCTGTGATTCAAAAAAGTTTGAGAACCACTGCCCTATGCAAAAAGCCGTCACCAATGCCCCCAATGATTAATTTAAATTTTTTAAATTAAACAAATTAAATTGAATTACTAATCAATCATTCATTCCACTACATACATACTCTACCTCCCTTGGGCACTTGATCTAGTTATTGATAAAGATCTGTGTTAGACCATTTCTGCTGATTTTTTGTTTCATGTTTTATTTTTTATTTTTAAATTACAAAAAAGTTAAAATCACATGATTTGGCCTTTTTTTGTTCCTACAGTATTATTAACCCCAATAACATTAATTTCCATGCATTTCCAGGCCACATTGTACAAACAATGAAAAATCTATATTGTACAATATATATTTTTAGATGCTGTAATCATCTGTACAGATTATTTTCAGCCTCAATGTAGGATTAGTTCCTGAAAATATTGTTTTGACCTGGAGAAGGATCCACCTGTTGCAGTAGTTTGGCAACAACGGGTGGAGTTGTCACAGCCAGCTTTAAGCAAGGCATGTACCATCACCATGTAAATAAATATGTATGTTTTTGACCAATATAAACAACTAATTTTTGTATTAATTAAACATATTTCCACTTTATTGCAGACATTCTGGCAGAAACGGAGTGAAATTGTGCCAAGTCCTAGCTGCGTCTCCCTTTAATTGACTGGAAATGACTGTTATTGAGGTTTATAATACCATAGGAACAAAAACAGTTCAAATTCTGTAATTTTAGCTGTTTTTATGATTATTTAATTTATTTTTTTAAATACTGATCCAAAACCCACGAGGGTGGTTTTCATAAAACCAATACAGATCCAAAACACGAAGGAGATACAGATCCAAAACCCAAGATTTCTCTGGCTGGGTCCACAGGATTATCCACAGGATAACATTGGGATATTGTCGAGCGACAGCAAAAATGGCACCAACACGGTCACGAGCTTTCTGGCCTCCCAGGATGCATTGGGGCCTTCACCATATAGTCTCGCCCACTGACTCAGACAGATCAGTTTTTTGCTTGGTGCGGCAGGAAGCCGTATGGTCATAGGGCTGCTGTGGAGCAGCCTCAAGCTTTTATTATTTTATTTTTATAGACTGACTATATTGTTTTTTTTGAGCGACTTATCTTAACAGCGTCTTAAACGCATTCTAGAAAGAGTCGCTCCAACAACTCCCCACCGGGTCGCAACAACGCTTACCTTCGGGTATCAGTGCTGTCTCGACGGGCGTCTGTGTCGGATGTTCTAGCAGGTCCAGCAAACGTAACCAGGCTGTGGCCGGAGCATGGGGAGACGGTGAGTCTATGGACTTCCTCTTACTAGAGGGGTCAGGACACAGCTACACTGATTTAGGTGGAGACTACAAACAGTGTGTTGATGCACCGAACATCTAGAGTGCGACAGCGCTACGCTCCGGGGATTATAGGTGCCAGGACTAGGTAGAGGCCGCGATCCTGGGAGTTTAAGTCAACATGGGGATTCAGACGCTCTCCTGGCCGTCCCTCCTCCGAGTTCATGGCCAGTTCCCACGTGTTTCTCGTTTCATTAACTAAATGACCTCACTTCCGGCTCAGACGCTACCACGAGGGTACTCGGTCGCAGCTTAGACGCTGCGGTTGTGTACACTGGAGATAAACCCGCCCAGACCGAGTCGCAGGCCTTAGCGTCTGCATACACGTGGAAGTCGCTCAGCGTCCATGTCCGTTGGTGAGCGTCCGTGTCCGTTATCAGTTATCAAGAGCGGCAGTGTACACCAGTAGCGTCTGAATCCACTCAGTGTCTTACGAGCGTATTTGCTTGGATATGGAAGTGTGGTGAGTCTCCCTGTATCCCGCTCTACGGAGGCAGGGTATACAGTACTAAAAATTCTCTATACTTCTTAGTATGCATTGTTAATTTTTAGTACCTATTGCATATGAGACCTGTGTATTACTGTGTTTTCTGCATGCTATGTTGAAAAAAGAACCAGTTTAAAACAGAAGTACAATTTTCCTACTTATGTATAAGTTGTTATGGAGGTTGTATTCTCATATGGCAATGTCTAATGCTTTAACATGTGACTGACTGCTAGTATAGGTGCTGACTTTTCTGTGTAATGTCAGTCCTGTTCTGACCCTCAAATCAGGTGCACTGTGGTCAGATTGATCTCACCTCTATATACTGATTATAGGGTGATTTTCAGTCACAAATTGTGTAGTCAATAACAGGTTAATACCATGTCTGTGAGCGGCAAAAGTGATGAGGAGAATTTATCAAGCACTCCTACAGCCCTAACATGCTTATCTTGTAAGTCAGGGGTAATTGATATGAATCAATTGGTCACTTATGAGGGTTTATGTGCAACTGTTTTGCTTTTCAGCGAAGTAAAAAACAGGAGTTGGTTCAACCACCAACAGAGCCACCATGGAATATGTTCGCAAAGACTCTGTCTTCAATAGCGGACAGGTTAGCTCCGGTAGCACCACCTCAAGGGTTAGGTTACACTATGAACCCATACATGCAGCTCCCTTCCTATGGTTTGGTTCCAGTAGCCTCTACAAGCAACCAAGGGACAGGTAAGATTAAGACAGATACGTCTGTGTGGCAGACTACACAAGATGATACATCGGATGATGATGATACAATAGATTCAACTCCGTATGATGATCAGTCGCAGAGCTTTAGTTCAGAAGATGTAGTTGAACTTATTAATGCTGTGAAGGCTGTTCTCTCGTTGGAAGAGCCAGCCAAGACAGTGTTAAAAGCTAAAGCACCTGTATTTAAACGAACAAAATCAGTGAAAGCTGAATTCCCAGCGTCAGATGAGCTGACGGAAATGATGGATGAGTCTTGGGCAGCCCCCAGTAAAAAGTATAAGATTCCTAAGAGATGGGATTCTTATTATCCATTTCCTGCTGTGGATTGTTCGAAAAGAGAAGTTCCTTCAAAAGTAGATGCACATGTTCTGCGACTCGTGCATAAATCTGCTTTACCACTGTCATCTACCTCATTGAATGATGTCACAGACAGGAGGGTAGAGAGCCTGTTGAAAAATATTTTTTCTCTAGTAGGAGCAGTGGTAAGACCTGCTATGGCTTCGGCTTGGGTAGCAAAGGCAATGGGCGAATGGATAGAGGAACTAGAGAATGACATCCCTTCTCCTACTAGGGAGCAAGAGGATCGTTTTTGCAGTTTAAGACAATCTGCCCAGTATTTGGAAGAAGCAGCAATTGATGTAGGCACAGTTGCTTCTAAAGCTTCAGCCTTGACAGTAGTCGCTCGCAGAGCAGTTTGGCTACGGACCTGGAAGGCAGATGCGGAGTCCAAGAAAGAATTGGAAGCATTGCCTTTTGTCGGTAATATATTATTTGGAAAACCTTTATCGGATATCCTAGAATCAGAGGCTGAATCGAAAAAGGTCAGATTTCCGGCTGCTTATAACCCTAAGTCCAAGGGTTTAAAATTTTGCTCATTTCGTTGGCAAAGCAAAGCGGAGCCTAAGCAACCCCAGTTTAAATCCAGGGGTAGGAAGCAGTGGGCTAGCAAAAAGCCAGCTTCCAAACCTGAACAGAAACCGTCAGCCTGAAGAGACGGGCCTCCGCCTGGAGGATTCCAGGGTTGGGGGCCGACTCCTTCTTTTTGCACACATATGGCAACAGTCAACAACAGATGCTTGGGTGCAGAAGGTAGTATCTCAGGGGTATGGGTTCCCATTCAGGAGGCAGTCTCCTCAAAGATTTTTTTGCACCAGCCCGTCTTGTATAGAGTCGAAGGCCAATGCCTTGCAAGAAGCAGTCCAAAAATTACTGCAGTCAGGTGTGATTGTCCCAGTACCTCCATCACAAAGGGGACAGGGGTTTTACTCCAATCTATTTCTAATCCAGAAGCCAAATGGGTCATATCGACCAATTCTAAATCTGAAAATGTTGAACAAATACATATGGATCCCGAAGTTCCACATGGAGACGTTACGCTCCATAATGTTGGCTATGGAACCGGGAGATTACATGGTATCTCTGGATGTACGGGATGCTTACCTGCATGTGCCTATAGCACTGTCGCATCAGTGTTACCTCAGGTTTGCCATCCTCCAGGAACATTTCCAGTTCCAGGCTCTGCCTTTCGGGCTAGTTACAGCACCCAGGGTGTTTACCAAGATCATGGTGGTTATGGCAGCTTGTCTGCGCAAACAGGGGATAAGAATATTCCCATACCTAGATGACCTGTTAATCTTAGCACAGTCGCAAGATTAACTGTTGAGCCATCTTCAACAGATGATAGTTTGTTTACAGAGACACTGGTGGCTCATAAATTGGGAAAAGTCGTCTCTGAATCCATCACAGCGGATGCTTCATTTGGGAGCCATATTGGATTCAGACCTACAGAAAGTTGTCTTACCAGAGAAAAAGATAGTCAAGGTGCAGGTCATGGCTCAGGAAGCGTTGCAAGCCCAGACAATGTCAGTCCATGCAGCAATGCGACTGTTGGGTCTGATGGTATCAACCTTCGACATGGTGCAATATGCGCAATTCCACTCCAGACCATTGCAGCACCTTATTCTGACCAAATGGAACGGAAATCATCAGACGATAAAGAAGCAGATGATAAAGATTCCAGTAAATGTAAAAAGGTCTCTAGCGTGGTGGCTACAGACAGACCATTTAAACAAGGGGAGACCCTTTTGGATAAAAGAGTGGCAAGTCCTGACAACAGATGCCAGCCTGCAGGGCTGGGGGGCGGTACTCGGAAGCCTATGGTTCCAAGGAAAGTGGACCCCAAGGAAAAGTCGCCTGCCAATAAATCTGTTAGAAATAAGGGCCATTTACTTGGCTCTGGTTCAGGCAAAGGACAATCTACAAGGAAGACCAGTCCAGATCCGCTCAGACAATGCAACAGCAGTAGCATACCTCAATCATCAAGGAGGAACTCACAGCAAGAGACTGATGGAGGAAGTAACTCCCATTCTTAAATGGGCAGAACTCCATCTCCCAGCATTGTCAGCAGTATTTGTCCCGGGTGTACTAAACTGGGAAGCGGATTTTTCTTAGTCGACACAGCATTCAGGAAACCGAATGGGCACTACACCCACAAGTGTTTCAGACACTGGTGAACAGATGGGGTCTACCAGAGATAGACCTTATGGCCTCTCGTCTAAACAAAAAGTTCCAAGGTACGGATCGAGAACAAGGGACCCAGGAGCGGTCCTTGTAGACGCACTTTCAGTAGAATGGAGGTTTCAGCTGGCGTATCTGTTCCCGCCAATATCTCTGTTACCCAGAGTAGTGAGAAAGAAAAAACAGGCAAAAGGAGCGATCATTCTAATAGCTCCAGCTTGGCCAAGAAGGCATTGGTACACAGATCTGTTGAGAATGTCCATGGAAGCACCGATACTGCTCCCTCAACGTCCTGATCTGCTAATGCAGGGTCCTTGTTGTCACAGTCATCTGGATCGCCTGTCTTTGACGGCGTGGCTGTTGAAACCTCTATCTTAGAGGCTAAAGGATTTTCGAAACAAGTAATCCAAACTATGCTTAGAGCAAGAAAGCCTTCTTCGGCTCGTGTGTATCATAGAATATGGCAAGCCTATATTCATTGGTGTACTGGAAAAAATGTAAATCCGAGATCTTTTAAAGTAGCTAGGATTTTGGATTTCCTTCAGGCAGAATTGGATAAAGGGTTGAAAGTTGCTTCCTTGAGGGTTCAAGTTTCAGAGTTAACTGTATGGTTTCAGCGAAAGATTGCTGATTTACAGGATGTACGTACGTTTTTTCAAGGAGTAGTACATATTCAACCTCCATTTGTTCCTCCTGCAGCTCCCTGGGATTTGAATTTAGTTCTTAAATTTCTCCAGGGTCCTCTGTTTGAACCACTTGAGAGAGCAGATCTTAAGTGGTTAACGGTTAAAGTTCTTTTTTTACTGGCAATGGCGTCAGCCAGAAGAGTGTCAGATTTAGGAGCATTATCATGTAAGTCTCCTTTCCTACATTTTTTTCCAGACAGAGCAGTTCTCAGAACGAGATCTAGCTATCTTCCAAAGGTGGTATCAAAGTTTCACCTGAATGAAGAGATTGTAGTCCCAGCTTTTCAGGTATCGGGACTTTCTGCGGGAGAAGCGTCGCTGGACGTGGTCCGGGCTTTAAGAATCTACAGATATCGTACTAGTGCCATCAGGAAAACAGATTCTCTCTTCGTCCTCCACGGATTCCATAGAAGAGGATGGCCTGCTAGTAAACAGACGCTGGCGAGATGGCTCCGAATGGTAATATCAGAAGCTTATTCTCATGTAGATCTCCCTATTCCGGCTAATGTCTCTGCACACTCTACACGTAAGGTAGGTCCCTCTTGGGCAGCACAACAGGGTGCTTCAGCAGAACAGATATGTAGGGCAGCCACATGGTCTTCCATAAACACATTCATTAGACATTATGCCTTGGATACTTTTGCCTCTCATGACGCAGACTTCGGGCGAAAGGTCCTCCTGTGCAATCAGGAGCGTCCCCACCACTAAAATGGCTTTAGGAATCCCATGTTATCCTGTGGATAATCCTGTGGACCCAGCCAGAGAAATATACGTTATGGTAAGAACTTACCGTTGATAACGTGATTTCTCTTATGTCCACAGGATCCCACCCTGACGCATCTGATTTGAGGATTTAGACAATCACTAAACCTCTTCCTTCTTGTATGGAAGGGTGTGCATGTGTGTTCTTATCGCCTAAACAGGTCTCCTGTACCTGATGTTCCTGCCTAAAATCGCTGTGGAAAGAACTGATCTGACTGAGTCAGTGGGCGGGACTATATGGTTAAGGCCCCAATGCATCCTGGGAGGCCAGAAAGCTCGTGACCGTGTTGGTGCCATTTCGCTGTCGCTCGACAATATCCCAGTGTTATCCTGTGGATACCTGTGGACATAAGAGAAATCACGTTATCAACGGTAAGTTCTTACCATAATGTATATTTGTGCCGGCGCAGATCTCTACTGTATAGTATGCCAGTCACTTGTATTGTATTTTGGTCACTATATTGCTTACTGTATGGCAGCGGTGGCCAACCCGCGGCTCTTCTATCTCCCACATGCGGCTTGAGCAGCTCCTGGCCACCGCTACTCCGAGCCCGAGACACATGCGCGCCTCTCCGGCGGCGGTGTCTCTCTTCATACGGCACCGGCCCGTGAGCCAATCAGCGCTCGCGGAACGGCAGCTGATTGGCTGCCGGACCACAAGCTTTGATTGGCTCACGGACCGGCACCTAATTCAGGAGAGACACTGCCGCCGGAGAGTGAGCAGAGCACTGAGCAGCGCGGTGAGCGAGGAGCGGGGGCTGGTGAGCACTGTGGGGATGTGTAAAGGCTTTTTCACGGTAAGGACAATACATGTTTGGAATTCCCTGTCCGAGGGAGTTGTAATGGCGGAATCTGTCAACACCTTTAAGAATGGGTTAGATAAATTCCTAATGGATAAGGATATCCAGGGGTATGGTGCATAGTCATGCATTATAGTTACTATAAATAGGGATAAAATGTAACGGCTGACAGCAGCATCAGTCAGAAATTTTAGTCAAATCATCATGCATAGGAGACCACAAATAGGTTGAACTCGATGGACAATTGTCTTTTTTCAACCTCAGATACTATGTTACTATGTGTATCTGCACTGGGGGCATAGCTGGCATTGGGGGCAAAGCAGGCAATATGGGAACATGTGTATCTGGCACTGTGGGGGCATGTGTAGCTGGCACTGGGGGCATAGCTGGCACTGTGGGGACATGTGCAGCTGGCACTGGGGGCATAGCTGGCACTGTGGCATATCTGGCACTGGGGGGACATGTGTAGCTGGCACTGGGGGCATCGCTGGCACTGTGGGGACATGTGTATCTGCACTGGGTGCTTATTTGGCACTGTGGCATATCTGGCACTTTGGGGGACATGTGTAGCTGGCACTGGGGGCATCGCTGGCACTGTGGGGACATATGTACCTGCACTGGGGGCATATCTGGCACTGGGGGCATATCTGGCACTGGGGCATAGCTGGCACTGTGGGGACGTGTATCTGCCACTGGGGGCATAGCTGGCACTGTGGGGACGTGTATCTGCCACTGGGGACATAGCTGGCACTGTGGGGACATGTGTATCTGCACTGGGGGTTTATCTGGCACTGGGGCATATCTGGAACTGGGGGGACATGTGTAGCTGGCACTGAGGGCATCGCTGGCACTGTGGGGACATATGTATCTGCACTGGGGGCCTATCTGGCACTGGGGTGACATGTGTAGCTGGCACTGGGGGCATCGCTGGCACTGTGGCGACATGTATCTGCACTGGGGCATATCTGGCACTGGGGGCATATCTGGCACTGGGGCATAGCTGGCACTGTGGGGACATGTGTATCTGGCACTGTGGGCATACCTGGCACTGAGGGCATAGCAGGCACTGTGGGAACATGTGTATCTAGCACTGGGGGCATATCTGGCACTGCGGGGACATATGTATCTGCACTGGGACATATATGTACCTGGAGACAGATACACATATGTCCCCACAGTGCCAGATACACATATGTATCTATCTGGTACTGTGGGGACATATGTATCTGCACTGGGGACATATATGTACCTGGTGCCAGATACACATATGTCCCCACAGTGCCAGATACACATATGTATCTATCTGGCCCTGTGGAGGCACCCATTTTATGGCGTTTTTATATGTACTGTACTGGGGAATTATATGTATGTGGCACTGTACAACATGACAAAAAAACGGGGTTATGATATGAGGTCATACTCATACAAACGTCATACCGAAAAGGTGTGTGCACAAAAATGGGGTGTGGCTTTGTGACAACTATGCCACGCCCCCATTTTTGCCATCATAGTGGCTCTTGCTCTTGACTACAGATCCTTTCTGGCTCTTCGCTTCTGACTGGTTGCTGTATGGTATAGTGATCACTGTAATGCTCTTTTGAATATCTAATGTTTGTGCTGTCACATAGGGCTGTTAGGTATTGTATTTGTTTATAACTATTTTCATATATTGTGTTGGCTATTTAAACCACACCCACTTTAGATAAACCAAGTCCACATTACAATGTGCTGGTAGAACAGTTGGGGCCATTTGGTTGTGTTAGCCCCCCAGGCTGAAAACTGCCAGCCAGACACTGCATTTGCATATTTTCACACTTGCGAGTCCCTGAGAAATCAGAGCTTTGCACAATCTGCGTGCACCTCTGAATCCGGCCCATTAGGAGTTGTGAAAAAAAGTAAAAAATGCAAGCTAGAAAGTCTGAAAACCCAGGACCAACCGAGGGTATAAGAGACAGCTGGAAACTATGAAATGCATATCACACGTTTGTTTCACATCTACTATGGCAGACACTGTTTCATTACTACTGGTCAGATAAAGCCATCCACAAAGAGAAAGAATGCAGGTGCACTATTCAAATATTAATACTTAGAATTGTAATACATTTTGCAATAAATTTAGCAATAAATAGAGGATTTTTTTTGAGGTGTGCAGTGGCCATTTTTCGTGTTTTGTGTTTTGGTTTTGGTTCTAATTCCCCGCTCGTGTCTTGGTTTTGGCTAGAGATGAGCGGGTTCGGTTTCTCTGAATCCGAACCCGCCCGAACTTCATGGTTTTTTTCACGGGTCCGAGCAGACTCGGATCCTCCCGCCTTGCTCGGTTAACCCGAGCGCGCCCGAACGTCATCATGACGCTGTCGGATTCTCGCGAGACTCGGATTCTATATAAGGAGCCGCGCGTCGCCGCCATTTTCACACGTGCATTGAGATTGATAGTGAGAGGACGTGGCTGGCGTCCTCTCCATTTAGATTATAAGAGAGAGAGATTTACTGGAGCTTAGGACTAGGAGGAGTACTGTAGAAGTGTAGAGAGTGCAGAGAGTTTACTAGTGAGTGACCACCAGACAGTGCAGTTTATTTAATATATCCGTTCTCTGCCTGAAAAAAGCGATACACACAGTGACTCAGTCACATACCATATCTGTGTGCACTGCTCAGGCTCAGCCCAGTGTGCTGCATCATCTATATATATTATATATCTGTCTGACTGCTCAGCTCACACAGCTTATAATTGTGGGGGAGACTGGGGAGCACTGCAGTGCCAGTTATAGGTTATAGCAGGAGCCAGGAGTACATAATATTATATAGTGAGTGACCACCAGACAGTGCAGTTTATTTATATATCCGTTCTCTGCCTGAAAAAAGCGATACATACACACAGTGACTCAGTCACATACCATATCTGTGTGCACTGCTCAGGCTCAGCCCAGTGTGCTGCATCATCTATATATATTATATATCTGTCTGACTGCTCAGCTCACACAGCTTATAATTGTGGGGGACACTGGGGAGCACTGCAGTGCCAGTTATAGGTTATAGCAGGAGCCAGGAGTACATAATATTATATTAAAATTAAACAGTGCACACTTTTGCTGCAGGAGTGCCACTGCCAGTGTGACTGACCAGTGACCTGACCACACTGACCACCAGTATAGTTAGTAGTATACTTATATTGTGATTGCCTGAAAAAGTTAAACACTCGTCGTGTGACTTCACTTGTGTGTTGTTGTTTTTTTTATTCTATAAAAATAAAACTCATTCTGCTGACAGACAGTGTCCAGCAGGTCCGTCATTATATAATATATAATATATACCTGTCCGGCTGCAGTAGTGATATATATATATTTTTTATATCATTTATCATCCAGTCGCAGCAGACACAGTACGGTAGTTCACGGCTGTGGCTACCTCTGTGTCTGCACTCGGCTGGCAGTCCGTCCATAATTGTATACCACCTAACCGTGGTTTTTTTTTCTTCTTTATACATACATACTACTACGACATCTCTTTATCAACCAGTCTATATTAGCAGCAGACACAGTACAGTACGGTAGTTCACGGCTGTGGCTACCTCTGTGTCTGCACTCGGCAGGCAGTCCGTCCATAATTGTATACCACCTAACCTTTTTCTTTGCATCATGTGCTGATTGGGGAGGGTTTTTTGGAAGGGACATCCTGCGTGACACTGCAGTGCCACTCCTAAATGGGCCCGGTGTTTGTGTCGGCCACTAGGGTCGCTAATCTTACTCACACAGTCAGCTACCTCATTGCGCCTCTTTTTTTCTTTGCGTCATGTGCTGTTTGGGGAGGGTTTTTTGGAAGGGACATCCTGCGTGACACTGCAGTGCCACTCCTAGATGGGCCCGGTGTTTGTGTCGGCCACTAGGGTCGCTAATCTTACTCACACAGCTACCTCATTGCGCCTCTTTTTTTCTTTGCGTCATGTGCTGTTTGGGGAGGGTTTTTTGGAAGGGACATCCTGCGTGACACTGCAGTGCCACTCCTAGATGGGCCCGGTGTTTGTGTCGGCCACTAGGGTCGCTAATCTTACTCACACAGCTACCTCATTGCGCCTCTTTTTTTCTTTGCGTCATGTGCTGTTTGGGGAGGGTTTTTTGGAAGGGCCATCCTGCGTGACACTGCAGTGCCACTCCTAGATGGGCCCGGTGTTTGTGTCGGCCACTAGGGTCGCTAATCTTACTCACACAGCTACCTCATTGCGCCTCTTTTTTTCTTTGCGTCATGTGCTGTTTGGGGAGGGTTTTTTGGAAGGGACATCCTGCGTGACACTGCAGTGCCACTCCTAGATGGGCCCGGTGTTTGTGTCGGCCACTAGGGTCGCTTATCTTACTCACACAGCGACCTCGGTGCAAATTTTAGGACTAAAAATAATATTGTGAGGTGTGAGGTATTCAGAATAGACTGAAAATGAGTGTAAATTATGGTTTTTGAGGTTAATAATACTTTGGGATCAAAATGACCCCCAAATTCTATGATTTAAGCTGTTTTTTAGTGTTTTTTGAAAAAAACACCCGAATCCAAAACACACCCGAATCCGACAAAAAAAATTCGGTGAGGTTTTGCCAAAACGCGTTCGAACCCAAAACACGGCCGCGGAACCGAACCCAAAACCAAAACACAAAACCCGAAAAATTTCAGGCGCTCATCTCTAGTTTTGGCTTGGTTTTGACAAAACCACCCTTTTGTGTTTTGGTTTTGGTTTTGTATCTGGATGATTTTTGAAAAAAACATATGCAATAATGTTATAAAAGAAAACCTTGGTTACCCCAATCATATCAACTAAGTCCACCCTTTCAGTCCCTATCATTTAATGAACACCTACCATCGTTCCATTTTCATTACGTGTGTTTATATATTAGTGATGAGCGGGTTTGGTTTCTCGGAAACCGAACCCCCCCGAACTTCACCCTTTTTACACGGGTCCGAGCCATACTCGGATTCTCCCGTATGGCTCGGGTAACCCGAGCGCGCCCGAACGTCATCATCCCGCTGTCGGATTCTCGCGAGATTCGGATTCTATATAAGCAGCTGCGAGTCTCCGCCATTTTCACTCGTGCATTGCAAATGTTAGGGAGAGGACGTGGCTGGCGTCCTCTCCGTTATTGTTGAATTTGATTGTGCATTATTGCTTAATTCATTGTGGGGAGGACTGGGGAGCAGCTGTATAATATAGGAGGAGTACAGTGCAGAGTTTTGCTGATCAGTGACCACCAGTTATCCGTTCTCTGCCTGAAAAAAACGCTCCATATCTGTGCTCAGTGTGCTGCATATATCTGTGCTCACACTGCTTAATTGTGGGGACTGGGGAGCAGCTGTATTATATAGCAGGAGTACAGTGCAGAGTTTTGCTGACAGTGACCACCAGTATACGTTGTCTGCCTGAAAAACACTCCATATCTGTGCTCAGTGTGCTGCTTTATTTTAATGTGGGGACTGGGGACCACCAGTATAATTAATATTATATAGGAGGAGTGCAGTGCAGAGTTTTGCTGACAGTGACCACCATTATACGTTGTCTGCCTGAAAAACACTCCATATCTGTGCTCAGTGTGCTGCTTTATTGTGGGGACTGGGGAGTCGGGACCACCAGTATAATATTATATAGGAGGAGTACAGTGCAGAGTTTTGCTGACACAGTGACCACCAGTATACTATATATAGCAGTACGGTACGGAAGGCCACTGCTGTACCTACCTCTGTGTCGTCATTAAGTATACTATCCATCTACATTCTATACCTGTGGTGCATTTTAGTTTTGCAGTTTGCTGACACAGTGACCACCAGTATACTATATATAGCAGTACGGTACGGAAGGCCACTGCTGTACCTACCTCTGTGTCGTCATTAAGTATACTATCCATCTACATTCTATACCTGTGGTGCATTTTAGTTTTGCAGTTTGCTGACACAGTGACCACCAGTATACTATATATAGCAGTACGGTACGGAAGGCCACTGCTGTACCTACCTCTGTGTCATCATTAAGTATACTATCTACATACTATACCTGTGGTGCATTTTAGTTTTGCAGTTTGCTGACACAGTGACCACCAGTATACTATATATAGCAGTACGGTACGGAAGGCCACTGCTGTACCTACCTCTGTGTCGTCATTAAGTATACTATCCATCTACATTCTATACCTGTGGTGCATTTTAGTTTTGCAGTTTGCTGACACAGTGACCACCAGTATACTATATATAGCAGTACGGTACGGAAGGCCACTGCTGTACCTACCTCTGTGTCGTCATTATGTATACTATCCATCTACATTCTATACCTGTGGTGCATTTTAGTTTTGCAGTTTGCTGACACAGTGACCACCAGTATACTATATATAGCAGTACGGTACGGAAGGCCACTGCTGTACCTACCTCTGTGTCGTCATTAAGTATACTATCCATCTACATTCTATACCTGTGGTGCATTTAAGTTGTGCGCAGTATATATAGTAGTAGGCCATTGCTATTGATACTGGCATATAATTCCACACATTAAAATATGGAGAACAAAAATGTGGAGGTTAAAATAGGGAAAGATCAAGATCCACTTCCACCTCGTGCTGAAGCTGCTGCCACTAGTCATGGCCGAGACGATGAAATGCCATCAACGTCGTCTGCCAAGGCCGATGCCCAATGTCATAGTAGAGAGCATGTAAAGTCCAAAAAACAAAAGTTCAGTAAAATGACCCAAAAATCAAAATTAAAAGCGTCTGAGGAGAAGCGTAAACTTGCCAATATGCCATTTACGACACGGAGTGGCAAGGAACGGCTGAGGCCATGGCCTATGTTCATGGCTAGTGGTTCAGCTTCACATGAGGATGGAAGCACTCATCCTCTCGCTAGAAATATGAAAAGACTTAAGCTGGCAAAAGCACAGCAAAGAACTGTGCGTTCTTCTAAATCACAAATCCCCAAGGAGAGTCCAATTGTGTCGGTTGCGATGCCTGACCTTCCCAACACTGGACGGGAAGAGCTTGCGCCTTCCACCATTTGCACGCCCCCTGCAATTGCTGGAAGTAGTACCCGCAGTCCAGTTCCTGATAGTCAAATTGAAGATGTCACTGTTGAAGTACACCAGGATGAGGATATGGGTGTTGCTGGCGCTGGGGAGGAAATTGACAAGGAGGATTCTGATGGTGAGGTGGTTTGTTTAAGTCAGGCACCCGGGGAGACACCTGTTGTCCGTGGGACGAATATGGCCATTGACATGCCTGGTCAAAATACCCCAAAAAATCAGCTCTTCGGTGTGGAATTATTTCAACACAAATGCGGACAACAGGTGTCAAGCCGTGTGTTGCCTTTGTCAAGCTGTAATAAGTAGGGGTAAGGACGTTAACCACCTCGGAACATCCTCCCTTATACGTCACCTGCAGCGCATTCATCATAAGTCAGTGACAAGTTCAAAAACTTTGGGTGACAGCGGAAGCAGTCCACTGACCACTAAATCCCTTCCTCTTGTAACCAAGCTCCTGCAAACCACACCACCAACTCCCTCAGTGTCAATTTCCTCCTTACCCAGGAAAGCCAATAGTCCTGCAGGCCATGTCACTGTCAAGTCTGACGAGTCCTCTCCTGCCTGGGATTCCTCCGATGCATCCTTGAGTGTAACGCCTACTGCTGCTGGCCCTGCTGTTGTAGCTGCTGGGAGTCGATCGTCATCCCAGAGGGGAAGTCGGAAGACCACTTGTACTACTTTCAGTAAGCAATTGACTGTCCAACAGTCCTTTGCGAGGAAGATGAAATATCACAGCAGTCATCCTGCTGCAAAGCAGATAACTCAGGCCTTGGCAGCCTGGGCGGTGAGAAACGTGGTTCCGGTATCCACCGTTAATTCAGAGGCAACTAGAGACTTGATTGAGGTACTGTGTCCCCGGTACCAAATACCATCTAGGTTCCATTTCTCTAGGCAGGCGATACCGAATATGTACACAGACCTCAGAAAAAGACTCACCAGTGTCCTAAAAAATGCAGTTGTACCCAATGTCCACTTAACCACGGACATGTGGACAAGTGGAGCAGGGCAGACTCAGGACTATATGACTGTGACAGCCCACTGGGTAGATGTATTGACTCCCGCAGCAAGAACAGCAGCGGCGGCACCAGTAGCAGCATCTCGCAAACGCCAACTCGTTCCTAGGCAGGCTACGCTTTGTATCACCGCTTTCCAGAAGAGGCACACAGCTGACAACCTCTTACGGAAACTGAGGAAGATCATCGCAGAATGGCTTACCCCAATTGGACTCTCCTGGGGATTTGTGACATCGGACAACGCCAGCAATATTGTGCGTGCATTACATCTGGGCAAATTCCAGCACGTCCCATGTTTTGCACATACATTGAATTTGGTGGTGCAGAATTATTTAAAAAACGACAGGGGCGTGCAAGAGATGCTGTTGGTGGCCCGAAGAATTGCGGGCCACTTTCGGCATTCAGCCACCGCGTACAGAAGACTGGAGCACCACCAAACAATCCTGAACCTGCCCTGCCATCATCTGAAGCAAGAGGTGGTAACGAGGTGGAATTCAACCCTCTATATGCTTCAGAGGATGGAGGAGCAGCAAAAGGCCATTCAAGCCTATACATCTGGCCACGATATAGGCAAAGGAGGGGGAATGCACCTGACTCAAGCGCAGTGGAGAATGATTTCAACGTTGTGCAAGGTTCTGCAACCCTTTGAACTTGCCACACGTGAAGTCAGTTCAGACACTGCCAGCCTGAGTCAGGTCATTCCCCTCATCAGGCTTTTGCAGAAGAAGCTGGAGACATTGAAGGAGGAGCTAAAACAGAGCGATTCCGCTAGGCATGTGGGACTTGTGGATGGAGCCCTTAATTCGCTTAACCAGGATTCACGGGTGGTCAATCTGTTGAAATCAGAGCACTACATTTTGGCCACCGTGCTCGATCCTAGATTTAAAACCTACGTTGTATCTCTCTTTCCGGTAGACACAAGTCTGCAGAGGTTCAAAGACCTGCTGGTGAGAAAATTGTCAAGTCAAGCGGAACGAGACCCATCAACATCTCCTCCTTCACATTCTCCCGCAACTGGGGGTGCGAGGAAAAGGCTAAGAATTCCGAGGCCACCTGCTGGCGGTGATGCAGGGCAGTCTGGAGCGAGTGCTGACATCTGGTCCGGACTGAAGGACCTGCCAACGATTACTGACATGTCGTCTACTGTCACTTCATATGATTCTCTCACCATTGAAAGAATGGTGGAGGATTATATGAGTGACCGCATCCAAGTAGGCACGTCAGACAGTCCGTACGTATACTGGCAGGAAAAAGAGGCAATTTGGAGGTCCTTGCACAAACTGGCTTTATTCTACCTAAGTTGCCCTCCCTCCAGTGTGTACTCCGAAAGAGTGTTTAGTGCAGCCGCTCACCTTGTCAGCAATCGGCGTACGAGGTTACTTCCAGAAAATGTGGAGAAGATGATGTTCATCAAAATGAATTATAATCAATTCCTCCGTGGAGACATTCACCAGCAGCAATTGCCTCCACAAAGTACACAGGGATCTGAGATGGTGGATTCCAGTGGGGATGAATTAATAATCTGTGAGGAGGGGGATGTACACAGTGAAAGGGGTGAGGAATCGGAGGATGATGATGAGGTGGACATCTTGCCTCTGTAGAGCCAGTTTGTGCAAGGAGAGATTGATTGCTTCTTTTTTGGTGGGGGCCCAAACCAACCAGTCATTTCAGTCACAGTCGTGTGGCAGACCCTATCGCTGAAATGATGGGTTCGTTAAAGTGTGCATGTCCTGTTTATAAAACATAAGGGTGGGTGGGAGGGCCCAAGGACAATTCCATCTTGCACCTCTTTTTACTTTCATTTTTCTCTGCATCATGTGCTGTTTGGGGACAATTTTTTTGAAGTGCCATCCTGCCTGACACTGCAGTGCCACTCCTAGATGGGCCAGGTCTTTGTGTCGGCCACTTGTGTCACTTAGCTTAGTCACACAGCGACCTTGGTGCGCCTCTTTTTTTCTTTGCATCATGTGCTGTTTGGGGACAATTTTTTGAAGTGCCATCCTGACTGACACTGCAGTGCCACTCCTAGACAGGATGGCACTTAAAAAAAAAACTGGTCCCCAAACAGCACATCATGCAAAGAAGTAAAAGAGGTGCAATGAGGTAGCTGTATGACTAAGCTAAGCAGCACAAGTGTGTGGCACAAACACCTGGCCTATCTAGAAGTGACACTGCAGTCTCACTGCACTAATGGCGGATACTGGATGCACGTCTAACACCAACATAGCTGTCAAGGCCTCAGTTATCTGCTTTTCAACAGGATGACTGCTGTCATATTTCATCTTCCTCGCAAAGGACTGTTGGACAGTAATTTGCTTAGTTGAAGTAGTACACGTGGTCTTCCGACTTCGCCTCTGGGATGATGATCGACTCCAAGCAGTGGCTGCAGCAGCAGCAGCAGTAGAAGGAAGTGGTTCTTGATCTTTCCCTATTTTATCCTCCAAATTTTTGTTCTCCATTATTTTCCTGGCATTATATAACAAAATGAAGCACAGGAGACCGTACCTCAGTCTACACCACACAGGGCAAACCCTGTAAAAATTATTTGGATTAAATTTTAATAACCCCTTTATTTGGAGTAAATAAAATACAGTACAGGACAGCACCACTGAACTTATATGGCAGCACCGCTGGACTGGACTTATACGGCAGTACCACTGGACTGGATTTATAAGGCAGTACCACTGGACTGGATTTATACAGCAGTACCACTGGTCATATACGGCAGTATCACTGGACTTATACGGCAGTATCACTGGACTTATACGGCAGTACCACTGGACTGGATTTATACGGCAGTATTAATGGACTGGATTTATACGGCAGTACCACTGGACATATATGGCAAGAACACTGCACTTATACTGCAGTAACACAGCACTGGATTTATACAGCAGTATCGCTGGACTTATACGGCAGTACCACTGGACTGGATTTATACGGCAGTACCACTGGACTTATACGGCAGTACCACTGGACTGGATTTATACATCAGTATCACTAGATTTATACGGCAGTACCACTGGACATATACGGCAGAATCACTGGACTTATACGGCAACAACACTGGACTGGATTTATACAGCAGTACCACTGGATTTATATGGCATTACCACTGGACATATACAGAAGTATCACTGGAATTATATGGCAGTACCACTGGACTGGATTTATACTGCAGTACCACTGGATTTATACAGCAGTACCACTGGACATATACGGCATTACCACTGGACTGGATTTATACGGCAGTACCACTGGATTTATACGGTAGTACCAATGGGCATATACGGCAGTATCACTGGAATTATAAGTCAGTACCACTGGACTGGACATATACGGCAGTACTGCTGGACTGGATTTATGCGGCAGTACCACTGGACTTATAAGGCAGTATCAGTGGAATTATACTATATGGCAGTACAACTGGATGTATACAGCAGTACCACTGGACTGGATTTATATGGTATTACCACTGGATTTATACAGTAGTACCACTGGACATATACGGCAGTATCACAGGATATATATGGCAGTACCACTGGACTTATACGGCAGTACCACTGGACTGGACTTATACGGCAGTATCACTGGACTTATACGGCAGCATCACTGGACTGGATTTATACGGCAATACCACTGAATTTATAAGGCAGTACCACTGGACATATGGCAGTATCACTGGAATTATATGGCAATACCACTGGACATATACAGCAGTATCACTGGACATATATGGCAATACCACTGGACTGGATTTATATGGCAATACCACTGGATTTATACAGCATTACCACTGGCCATATACAGCAGTATCACTGGAATTATATGGTAGTACCACTGGACATATATACGGCAGTATCACTGGACATATATGGCAGTACCACTGCACATATACGGCAGGATCACTGCACTTATACTGCAGTACCACTGGACTGGATTTATACAGCAGTATCACTGGACTTATACGGCAGTACCACTGGACATATACGGCAGTATCACTGGACTTATACGGCAGTACCACTGGACTGGATTTATACGGCACTACCACTGGACTTATACGGCAGTACCACTGGACTGGACTTATACGGCAGTATTACTGGACATATACGGCAGTATCACTCGACTTATATGGCAGCATCACTGGACTGTATTTATACAGCATTACCACTGGATTTATATGGCAGTACCACTGGAGATATACAGCAGTATCACTGGAATTATATGGCAGTACCACTGAACATATACAGCAGTACCACTGGACTGGATTTATATGACAGTACCACTGGATTTATACAGCAGTACCACTGGACATATACGGCATTACCACTGGACTGGATTTATATGGCAGTACCACTGGATTTATACGGCAGTACCAATGGACATATATGGCAGTATCACTGGAATTATAAGTCAGTACCACTGGACTGGACATATACGGCAGTACCACTGGACTGGATTTGTGCAGCAGTACCAATGGATTTATAAGGCAGTATCACTGGAATTACACCATATGGCAGTACAACTGTATTTATACAGCAGTACCACTGGACTGTATTTATACAGCATTACCACTGGATTTATATGGTAGTACCAATGGACATATATGGCAGTATCACAGGAATTATATGGTAGTACCACTGGACTTATACGGAAGTACCACTGGACTGGACTTATACGGCAGTATCACTGGACTTATACAGCAGTACCACTGGACTGGATTTAGAAGGCAGTACCACTGGACATATATACGACAGTATCACTGGAATAATATTGCAGTACCACTGGACATATACGGCAGTATCACTGGACAAATATGGCAGTACCACTGGACAGGATTTATATGGCAATACCACTGGATTTATACGGCATTACCACTAGTACCACTGGACATATACGGCAGTGTCCCTGGATTTATAAGGCAGTACCACTGGACATATACGGCAGTATCACTGGACATATACGGCAGTACCACTGGACTGGATTTATATGGCAGTACCGCTGGATTTATATGGCGGTAACACTGGACATATACGGCAGTATCACTGAACTTATATTGCAGTACCACTGGACTGGATTTATATGGCAGTATCACTGGACTTATACGGCAGAATCACTGGACTGAATTTATACGGCAGCACCACTGGTTCTATACAGCAGTACCACTGGACATATATGGCAGTATCATTGGACTAGATTTATACGGCAGTACCACTGGATTTATAATGTAGTACCACTGGACATATACGGCAGTACCACTGGAATTATATGGCAGTACCACTGGACATATACTGCAGTACCACTGGACTGGATTTATATGGCAGTACCACTGGATTTATATGGCAGTACCACAGAACATATACGGCAGTATCAATGGGAATTATATGGCAGAACCACTGGATTTATACAGCAGTATCACTGGATTTATACGACAGTACCACTGCACATATACAGCAGTTTCACTGCACATATATGGCAGTACCACTGGACTGGATTTATATGGCAGTACCACTGGATTAATACCTCATTATCACTGGACACATACTGCAGTACCACTGGACTGGATTTATATGGCAGTACCACTGGATTTATATGCAAGTACCACTGGACATATACGGCAGTATTAATGGGAATTATATGGCAGTACCACTGGATTTATACATCAGTATCACTGGATTTATACGACAGTACCACTGGACATAAACAGCAGTTTCACTACACATATACAGCAGTACCACTGGACTGGATTAATACGGCAGTACCACTGGATTAATATCTCAGTACCACTTGACATATACGTCAGTATCACTGGACTTATACAGCAGTTCCACTGGACTGGATTTATATGGCAGTATCACTGGACTTATACGGCACTATCACTGGAATAATATTGCAGTACCACTGGACATATATGGCAGTATCACTGGACAAATATGGCAGTACCACTGGACAGGATTTATACGGCAATACCACTGGATTTATACGGCATTACCACTGGCCATATAAGGCAGTTTCACTGGAATTATACGGCAGTACCACTGGACATATACGGCAGTGTCCCTGGATTTATAAGGCAGTACCACTGGACATATACGGCAGTATCACTGGACATATACGGCAGTACCACTGGACTGGATTTATATGGCAGTACCACTGGATTTATATGGTGGTAACACTGGACATATACGGCAGTATCACTGAACTTATATTGCAGTACCACTGGACTGAATTTATATGGCAGTATCACTGGACTTATACGGCAGTATTACTGGACTGAATTTATACGGCAGTACCACTGGATTTATACAGCAGTACCACTGGACATATACGGCAGTATCATTGGACTAGATTTATACGGCAGTACCACTGGATTTATAATGTAGTACCATTGGACATATACGGCAATACCACTGGAATTATATGGCAGTACCACTGGACATATACTGTGGTACCACTGGACTGGATTTATATGGCAGTACCACAGGACATATATGGCAGTATCAATGGGAATTATATGGCAGTGCCACTGGATTTATACAGCAGTATCACTGGATTTATACGACAGTACCACTGGACATATACAGCAGTTTCACTGCACATATACGGCAGTACCACTGGACTGGATTTATACGGCAGTACCACTGGATTAATACCTCAGTATCACTGGACACATACTGCAGTACCACTGGACTGGATTTATATGGCAGTACCACTGGATTTATATGGAAGTACCACTGGACATATACGGCAGTATTAATGGGAATTATATGGCAGTACCACTGGATTTATACAGCAGTATCACTGGATTTATACGACAGTACCACTGGACATATACAGCAGTTTTACTGCACATATACAGCAGTACTGCTGGACTGGATTAATACGCAGTACCACTGGATTAATACCTCAGTACCACTGGACATATACGTCAGTATCACTGGACTTACACAGCAGTACCACTGGACTGGATTTATATGGCAGTATCACTGGACTTATACGGCACTATCACTGGACATATACGGCATTATCTCTGGACTTATACGGCAGTACCACTGGACTTATACAGCAGTACCACTGGACTGGATTTATATGGCAGTATCACTGGACTTATACGGCACTATCACTGGACATATATGGCATTATCTCAGGACTTATACGGCAGTACCACTGGACTTATACGGCAGCACAGGGACACGACCACTGGACTAATGCAGGACAAAATAGCACCACTGCAATCGACTGGACTTATACAGCAGCACTGGACATATGGCAGCAGAGGACACCACCACTGTGACTGGACTGATGCAGCAGAAGACACCACCACTGGACTGATGCTGCACAGCACAGCACCACTGGACTGGACTTATACAGTAGCACTGGACATATGGCAGCAGAGGACATCACCACTGTGACTGGACTAATGCAGCACAAGACACCACCACTGGACTGATACAGCACAACACAGCACTGGAATGACACACATAAGACAGAGCAGGTCGCCAAACCACTTTCCCGCACAGACAGATACTGAGGAGAGAGACACGTCCTCTCGCTACACTCTCCGGGACTGGAGTGAAAATGGCGGCTCCTTATATGGAATCCAAAACCCGCGAGAATCCGACAGCGGGATGATGACGTTTTGCCCCATTCTGGTTTCTGAGTCTTGCGGGAAAACCTGAGCCGGACTCAGATCTGGGCTCAGAACGTTATGTTCGGTAGGGTTTAGTTCTCAGAGAACTGAACCCGCTCATGTCTAGTATCCAGTAACACTTTTACTGACAGTAAAGAGACATGCAGAGGAAATTACCTGTCTGTTTTGACCGTGTTTTATTATCCGAGCAGCCATTGCATGGCAATGTATTGTGTGGCCAAAATGTGTATTAGCCAGAGGGACAGATACCCCCTTATCTCTTGACCATCTGCTCTTGACCCAAACCGAACCTGTTGACTGGTCTAATTATATTCTTATCTCCTAAAAATGCCTATAGAAAAGAATCTTTAGAGTCAAGATTGTTTAGCAGAATGATATATAGTATTGGATCTGTGTTTATGGAAGAGCAACTATATAACAGAGAAAGTGTAAAAAGAGATACCTCTTTAATTGGTTAGTCTTTTCATATCATGTCACATAATTCACTTTGTGCTACATTCACAGTAGGCAGGACATAGCTGAATACATGGATAGGTAATTAGAGAGAGAGAGACCTTTTTGCTGTAATAGACTATCTTGAAGTAAGCAGAATAAGGTTAGCATAATTAATGATGATGTCAGTGCATTGAGACAACGACATGCATCAAACAGCTGTAACATCTCAAACAAAGCCCATTGTTACCACTTGCCAAATGTAAGTGATTTGTGAACTGAAGTCTCTCAAAGACTGTTACCCTCCATGCAGAGGAGGCAGTTTTGAAAACCCTGTTTTTACTAATTCACAGCTGCAATTATCGTTAATAATATGTAATTCTGTTGTTTAAAGCTTTGTAGTGCAGTGAGAATACTGTTCTGCAGGCTGCCTACTAACTGCTGTGATACCATGTTAACCACTTTGTTACTAGAGGGTCCTGCAATCACTGAAGGTAATGCTTTTATATAAATCACCCATGACTTTATTCCGACGAACTTAACATTTATAACTAGCTAGCTTATCACTAAGAAATAAACACACGGACACCAACTGCTAGATTTAAAAGGTCAAACAGATATTTATTGTTTAGTGACCTGTCGTTTAAACTAAGAATATTGGAGGATGGCAAGAAAAAAGGCGCTACCAACTCACCAGCACCAGTCAACTATAATAAACCATAAAATAGGAGGGGCCTCACAACCGCCTCCTTAACATAAATTGCACTGCGCAGGCTCACCCCCCTTACTTTAGCAGAGCCGTGGACGAACCCGCACGGGAACATCCGTAGTCCACCCGCAAGGGGAGGGCATACTCGCTGTTCATTCAAAAGGGGGTGCCCCACAGTGACCACTTATGTAACTATTTGACCGCTGGCTGGTAGCGACTTTCCGCCCATCTGGCTATCAAAGCATGCTAAGAAATGGAATTAGAGGCCCGAAAAGCGAGCCTCAAGCAACCTTATAGGGAGGGTGGGAGGGCATCCAAGAAAAACTGGCAAGAGGAAGATGGCTGCCAAAACCCTGAACTATATACCCCTGTGTATACTCCTCCTACCTATCCCTAATAGGCACCCATCTGTCACCTGACCACAACTGTCAGTCACTAAGGCTAGCCCTGCCAATCCTCAACACATGTCAGAAAAATTCAGGGTGTTTATGTGGCTTCGAGCCTATGCGGATCTCTGCCTGCTTAAATCACCCATGACTTTATTCCGACGAACTTAACATTTATAACTAGCTAGCTTATCACTAAGAAATAAACACACGGACACCAACTGCTAGATTTAAAAGGTCAAACAGATATTTATTGTTTAGTGACCTGTCGTTTAAACTAAGAATATTGGAGGATGGCAAGAAAAAAGGCGCTACCAACTCACCAGCACCAGTCAACTATAATAAACCATAAAATAGGAGGGGCCTCACAACCGCCTCCTTAACATAACCTGCACTGCGCAGGCTCACCCCCCTTACTTTAGCAGAGCCGTGGACGAACCCGCACGGGAACATCCGTAGTCCACCCGCAAGGGGAGGGCATACTCGCTGTTCATTCAAAAGGGGGTGCCCCACAGTGACCACTTATGTAACTATTTGACCGCTGGCTGGTAGCGACTTTCCGCCACAACAAGGATTTTAACAAAAAACCGCAGACCGCCATCCACCAACAACAGGAGAAGAGATTCAACCGGACAGTACTCTAAAAATACTGTCCAAGAACACACCAATACCCGCAGGGGAAAGGTGAATACCATCTTCCCTATAAAACTGCACATTGTGCAGCACCAAAAGCGGATGCCTAACCACTAAACCTCCTATCGCCTGCACGTATACTGACACTGCGGAATTAACTTTCTTCCTAGCTTTCTCTATAGTAGAGAAGCGAATAGCACCCCGCCAATGGAAACGGGGCACTATGTCGGACCACACCACTATCACCCGTGGCCAAGATGCCCGCAACGCTACTAAGTCCGCTTTGATACTCAAGATGAGATCAATGCCTTTGACCCTCCCCATATCGTTCCCCCCGAGGTGAATGACAACCCAGCCGGGCCGCCCCCACCTCCGCTCATGGCGAAACAGCAAGCGAAGTAAACCCATCCAACGTAAACCTCTAACTCCTAACCATCTAACTACCTTGTCCCCAAATAATTCGCTCGTTCGTCCTGCCATTGGATGCCTCTCCGCCCAAAAAATAAAAGAATGGCCAATGAGCCAAATCTGATCCGGGATGTCCAAAGTAGCTGCAAAAAGAAAATTCCTTACCGTCAGACATTATACAGATCGAAAAACAAAATAACTTAAACATGCAATTAAGAACCCGAGTGAAGGAGAAAACTCAAAAAACCTCCCGTGAACCGTGTGTGAATGCCAATTGTAATTCGGTCCCCTCGGAGGAAAATTTAAAAATTCACTTCACACCCTCCATTTCTGAACGCTAGCCGTTCAAAAACCGACGAGTAAAACACGTTTCCGGGTTCGCGCAACAGGCGCAATAACAACAATACTTAACATATTCATTATACAAGGCGCAAGCCTAGCCAACTGAATACCGGTTGCCATAACCCCAACGGTATCCCGCCCGCAGGGGCAAGACCCACTCACCGGAGAGGGCCTTAGTCAACGATTCTCCACAGGAAGGGCGGCACCAATAGACCCCCAACCTCCGCATCAGGGACCAGCTCCCTAAACTTATCGAACTCAAAACGCGACAGTGCGTCAGCAATTCTGTTGTCAACCCCTGGGACATGCGCAGCCGTGAAATGAATGTTATGCCTCAAGCACTTGAGCACAAGATAACGCAACAAGCGCAGAGCCTCAGGAGAGGACGAGCGCTGGTTATTAACGGCGTGCACGATGCCCAGATTGTCGCAGCGAAATACAATACTCAGATCCGACAAGCTGGGTGCCCACAACTCGACCGCCACTATCAAGGGGAATAACTCTAGCAGGAGCAAGTTCTTTGAAAACCCTCGGGTCACCCATGCTGTGGGCCAAGGCGCGGCGCACCACTCTGTTCTGAAAAAAGCCCCAAAGCCCGAACCACCACCGGCGTCGGTGAAAAGTTGTAACGCGGCGTTGGAACAGCGTTTCGCTGGCCACAACACCTCCCTGTTTAAAGAAACCAAGAAAGTGGACCAGGTTCTCAAGTCCTCCCTGACCTCGCGCGAAATGTAAACCGTATGGTGAGGTTTCCGTACCCCCGCCATGGATCTCTCAAGTTTACGGCAGAAAACCCGGCCCATGGGTATGATCCTGCACGCAAAATTAAATGACCCGAGCAACGACTGAACCCGTTGTAGTCTGACCCTGCGAGTGAGGAGGCACTGCTCTATGAGACCCAACAACTTGCGTACCTTATCGGCCGGAAGCCGGCAACAACCGGCTTCCGAATCGATTTCAATGCCCAAATAACTGAGGCACGCCATGGGCCCCTCGGTCTTATCCGAGGCCACGGGAACGCCCAGGCGACCGAATAAACTCTGAGCTAAACCCAGTACATCCCCGCACACCGACCCCTCCCTTGGACCCACAAAGAGAAAATCGTCTAGGTAGTGGGCGACCCCCGGGTGGCCGGAGGCCGACACTATGCACCAATGCAAAAATGAGCTGAATTTCTCAAAGTAGGCACAAGAAATGGAACACCCCATGGGCAAGCACGTGTCTACATAATACCCACCCCCTAACCTGAAACCAAGGAAACGCAGGGAGTCGGGGTGGATGGGCAGGAGGCGGAAAGCGGACTCAATGTCCAGCTTGGCCATGAGGGCGCCGGGACCCGCCCCTTGGACTAACCGCAGGGCCTCATCAAACGATTGATATCGCACCCTGCAAGCTTCCTCCGGGATGGCGTCGTTGACCGAGCCGCCACGGGCGTGTGACAAATGCTGAATGAGGCGGAATTGACCCTGAGCTTTCTTGGGGACCACCCCTAACGGTGAAACGCACAGGCGGGGCAGTGGTGGGGACGGGAAAGGGCCGCACATGCGCCCCACATCGATTTCCGCCTGGACCTTACGGGCGACCACGGAGGGGAAATCACGTGCGGATTTTAAATTGCGCCTGGAGACCACGAGGACCGAATCCGGGATGGGAAGCCTGAAACCGTTACGAAAACCTTCCAACAAAAACAAACCCGAAGCGACGTCGGGGTAACTGCCCAACCATTTAGCCAATTCGGGAACGTTAATGGGGGAAAACGCCTTACTTTCCACTTCCGGGCGCATCGGCAGCATCAGAGGGCCTGGACCCGGGAGTGGACTGGCAATCTTTGGCCGGGTGACCCCCGCCACACACCTTGCAGGAGTGTCGAAAACGGCAGTTAGCCCCGCGGGAACACTTGCCCTCGTTGAAAGCAAAGCATTTCCCTTTATTCCCCATGGGCGGGCTCGGCCGGACATTTAAACCCGGCTTGCCGCCCTGGGCTTCATAAAGGGGCTTATTCTGATGAGTGACCTCTAACCAAACTTCCACGTCCTTGAACCCCAAAGGTAGTGTCGGGTTACCGTCTTGGTTACGACGGAATTTCTCATCGTAATCCCTCCACGCGTAACCCTTGGATGTCAAGTACATTTCATGCACCAGGTACAAATACTTGACCGTGTTGTGATATTCCTTAGGCCTCGTCTCGGCGTAGCACGCCGTGAACACTAAAAACCCCCGGAGCCACTGGTGAAAATTGCGAAATGCATTCTCGCCAATGCCTCCAACCTTCTTGGCCTTATCGAACGCCTTCCGCATGTCATCCGTAAGGGTGAACATGTCGACTTATTTACCTTTCTTAATCTTCTCCCTCATCCGTTTACGTAAACCCCTGGTGACCGCAGTGTTTGCGCAGTGCACCATTTCCGTAAAACGCGGAGTGTCAGGCGTGGCTGCCGCAGCTGCGCCCTTGGCCTTCCTCTCTTTCTTGTGCAAGCGATGCGCAATGAGCCTAGCTAACTTACGCGGGCGCCTGGGGGACCCGGAAGACCTAGTATCCGAAGAGGAGCTGGAAGAAGAGCTATCAGAAGAAGAATTAACTGCCTCACCCGTTCCAGGAGGACCGCCCGCGTTTACTGCTGCGGTGGCGGGGCCGGATGGAACCTCTTCAGGGACCCGAGATCCCCCCGTCTCCACATGTTCAGCCTGGCTCGCCGCTCCTGTCTGTGCCTCGCTGGATGTTGCTGTCGTCGTGGCCCCCGACAATCCGGCCGGGGGAGAGACCCCCCTCGACGTACCTGCACCTGTTGGGGAAACAGAAGGGAGGGGGGAGGGGAGGCACAAAAGCAGCCACCTCCGGGGGGGGAACCGGAGGCAGCGGGGGAGGGGGAGCCGCAAGGGGGGGCCGCGAACCGAGTGTGGGCAAGCCCGATGTCGCGACGCCCGCCATTTCAAACGCTGCGCCAGACGCTGGAGGCAATGTGCCCGGGGAAGTAAAACCAGCGTGCCAAGAGGACGGAGCCTGTGAAAACGGCGATGCCCAGTTAGGCGTCTGGCCGAGGGCCCCTGGGGTAAAACCACCGGAGTAAGAACCCCCCCATTGCGCAAAACCCGGACCACTCGGCGTGGGCCAGGAGGTCACCGATCCCTGCGCGTGCGTAAACGCCGCCGGCAAATAAGAGGACGAAAAGGGGGCCAGAACCCCGCGGAATGCGGGTGCCGCCCCGGAAGTCATGACCGGGAGCTGCAATGACCCTGACCAGGCCACCGACACCGAAGCCGCCGGAAGGAAACCCGCGGGCGAAGCCGTATACGTGCCGCCCCGGTACGCAAATGGAGCGGCCAAGGAACTTGGTCCTGACCCCATCTGGTGCACCAGGAGCTGGCCAGCAGACGGCGTCGGCTCGCTGGGCCACAGGCCACTCACAGGCGGCAGCAGTATCTGGGACACCGGGAGCGCCCCGGGGTAAATCCCAGATGCCTGCCCGCTGACGCCCGACACCCCGCTGCCCACCAGGATATTGGCACCCATTGAAACGTTGGGGGGAAACAGAGCCTGCGCATGCTCAAACTCAGGCCCCGCACCCCCCGTTGTCCCTGGACCAGAAGGCAGGGACACTACATCCTGCACCAGCCAGGCACCCGCAGGGGAGCTGGCCGGTGAAAGACCCGTCATTCCCCTCCTAACTGCTGATTCGCGGCACCCACCCGCCGGGTCACGTGACCCGCCAACCGCGGCCGTGTGGAGGGGCGTACTAACGCCTGTGGAGGCCAGAGCCCCGGCGCGCGCGGCTCTGCCGCTGCGCCGGGCTCCGGGAACGACCGACGCTGGGGAAGCACCGCCGCCCGTGGAGAGCAGGACCCTGTCTCCGGCGGGCGGCGAAGCGGAGGGGGGGACCGCGCGCACCTGCGGCCGGCGATAGCCCGCTGCCGCGAGCGGTCGGGAGGCCTCCGCCAGGCGGCGGGGGGGGGGGGGCGCTGTTCTCTAGGGACGGGGCATATTGAAGGTGCAACTGAAAAACCTACTAACAGCTCACACGCACAGTAGCAGCAGGAGAGGGAGCAGCAGCTATACAGTATATCACAAGGGGGGAATTAGACAATTCCTGACAGGATGTTCTTACCACCATCCAAGAAAAACTGGCAAGAGGAAGATGGCTGCCAAAACCCTGAACTATATACCCCTGTGTATACTCCTCCTACCTATCCCTAATAGGCACCCATCTATCACCTGACCACAACTGTCAATCACTAAGGCTAGCCCTGCCTATCCTCAACACATGTCAGAAAAATTCAGGGTGTTTATGTGGCTTCGAGCCTATGCGGATCTCTGCCTGCTTAGTTGCCAAATTGTTAAAATACTTATGGACATCTTGTTAAAGGACCTCATTCAGCATCAGTTGCAAATGTGAATAATCGACACACTGTACATGCATACACAACCAAACAGAACACAGCGCAAATGCACCAAGGGCCTAATTCAGATCTGATCGCATCAGCAAATTTGTTAGCTAATAGGCAAAACCATGTGCAGTGCAGGTGGGGCAGATATAACATGTGCAGAGAGAGTTAGATTTGGGTGGGATGTGTTCAAACTGAAATCTAAATTGCACAGTAAAAATTAAGCAGCCATTATTCAGGAGCGTTTTTTTGTGCGGGCAAGCAGTGCCTGCGTCCGGGGCGCTGCGGCCTGGGGCGTGGCCGCAGTCACCTCACAGGCTCCCGCTGCCTACCTGCACCCCACTCCCCGGCTGCAGCAGACGCCGTGGGCTGTGTGGGTGTCAGCTGCAGCCGGTGCACCTGTCAGACGCTAGAGATCATTATTGACCTCTAGTGTCTGTGTGGCGCTGCTATGGGAGAGACGTCATGACGTCTCTCCCATAGGGGGTCATTCCGAGTTGATCGTAGCTGTGCTAAATTTAGCACAGCCACGATCCTTAACTCAGACATGCGGGGGGACACCCAGCACAGGGCTAGCCCGCCCCGCATGTCTGTGCCGGCCCCCCCGCACAAATACAAAAGCATCGCACAGCGGCGATGCCTTTGTATTTGAGGAGTAACTCCCGGCCAGTGCAGCTCCTGCGGCTTGCCAGGAGTTGCTCGTCGCTCCCGATGGCCGCCGCGGCCCGCCACCCCAATGGTCCGGCCACACCTGCATTGGCAGGACCATTCCCCCTAAACGACGGCTTAACACCGCCGTTCAGCCCCCTCCCGCCCAGCGACCGCCTCTGTCTCGGAGGCGATTGCTGGGCACCGACGACTGCCAGGCGCATGCACAGTTCCGACCCGATTGCTGCGCTGCGACAAACTGCAGGGAGCGATCAGGTCAGAATGACCCCCACTCCTGCTTCAGCGGTCGGGTAGCAGGAGTGGGGCAGTGGTAAGTATTGTTTGTTATTTGTGTGTGTTTGTAAGCGGCTACTAAGGGGCACAACTACTGGGGGCACAGTGACAGGGGGCACTACTACTGGGGGCACAGCGACAGGGGGCACAACTACTGGGGGCACAGCAACAGGGGGCACAATTACTGGGGGCATAGCTACAGGGGGCAAATCTACTGAGGGCAAATCAACTGGGGTGTACAACTACTTGGGGCACAGCTACTGGGGGCATAACTGTGGCCATGCCCCTCCCCTATGAAGCCACGCCCCTATTTTTCACTGTTTCACCGCAGGGGGGGGGGGGGGCAGTGGAAACCTTTGCACTGGGCACCACAAGGTGTAGAACCGGCCCTGCCAGTAATTACCCTGCTAAGAAACAATATAACCCACCCAAATCTAACTCTCTTTGTACATTTTATATCTGCCCCCCCCCCCCCCCCCCCTGCAGTGCACATGGTTTTGCTCACTAGCTAACAAAATTGCTGCTGCGATCAGATCTGAATTACCACTCAGGTCTGGTCTCTGTGATCGTACCTAAGGGGTCATTCCGACCTGTTCGCATGCTGCTGGTTGTCGCACCAGTGCGAAAGGGTCGGGACTGCACAGCGCCCACTATGCGCATGCGCGTCGTTGCCCAGTGACAGCCTTCGCCAGGCAACGACCAGAAGAAAGAAGAAAGTGATCGCTAGCGCGATCGCAAGAAGATTGACAGCGGGGAGGTATTTCTGGGAGTGGTGAGTCCAACGCAGGCGTGTCCAGGTGTTTGGAGGGTGGATGTCTGACGTCAATTCCGGGACCTGCATCGCTGGATCCATCGCACAGGGTAAGTAACTCTTACCCTGGTCTTGTTTTACAGGAATCTTTTTTTGCATAGCAGGGCTGCACAAGCGATCGCAGCCCTGCTATGCAGAAATACAGTCCCCCATAGGTGGTGTCTAATTGATCGCACGGGCAGCAAAAAGTTGCTACGTGCGATCAACTCGGAATGACCCCCCTAGGTATCTGCAAAAACAGTAGCGATCGCATTTAGCAACGATAAAAATTAGAGGTGGAGGTGTGTCAGTGGGATTTGTACGCAATTTCTGCGATGGGTGTGTAGTGGGTGTGTCATCGCAATATATGCAAAACAGATTGCAGAAATTGCAAACTTTTCAACAGCGCAGGCTGAGTAAATAGAGAACTACGCAGACTGTGGTAGTACTGATGGTAGCAGCAAAAGTTCTGATGGTCAAGGTAATAATTGCAAAATCACAGTGATGCAGGAAATGCTATTTAGCGTGCTGCATACTAAATTAAATAAATTTGTTTTTTTAAATCTATATAATAACACTTTTCTTTAGGTATGTATGCAGTCATGTGTATGCTTATTTTAGCAGTTTTGTGCATAACCAGCGCCGCCATTCAGGTGAGTTCTATTGGGACAATTGTCCCGGGATCGGCCACTCTGACACAGTGGGATGAACCCATGCAGCTCTGCCTCATACTGCCCACCATTGCCTCATAGTGCTGCTATTGCTCCAGTGCCACTACCCTGCGGTAAAGTGAGAGCTGGGCCCCCGTTCTCCCGTGAACCCCCGCCGCCCACCTCTCGCATCTCTTAGCGCCCGCCTCTTACCACCTAAGCAATAATCAACAAGCTACCTGCAATACAAGTGATTCTTCTGTGTGCAAACAGTCTCCAGTGCCGTGTCTTCTGAGGGGTGTATGCAGTTTTTTACACGTGTGCACGGAGACCCGCTGTTCCTTTGAGTCGGAGTGCCGGCTGCTATGGACCATGTATGTATATATATATATATATATATATATATATATATATATATATATATATATATATATATATTAGTGATGTGCACCGGACATTTTTCGGGTTTTGTGTTTTGGTTTTGGATTCGGTTCCGCGGCCTTGTTTTGGATTCGAACGCGTTTTGGCAAAACCTCACCGAAAATTTTTTGTCGGATTCGGGTGTGTTTTGGATTCGGGTGTTTTTTTCAAAAACCCTAAAAAACAGCTTAAATCATAGAATTTGGGGGTCATTTTAATCCCATAGTATTATTAACGTCAATAACCATAATTTCCACTCATTTCCAGTCTATTCTGAACACCTCACAATATTATTTTTAGTCCTAAAATTTGCACCGAGGTCGCTGGATGGCTAAGCTAAGCGACACAAGTGGCCGACACAAACACCTGGCCCATCTAGGAGTGGCACTGCAGTGTCAGGCAGGATGGCACTTCAAAAAAATAGTCCCCAAACAGCATATGATGCAAAGTAAAAAAGAGGCGCACCAAGGTCGCTGTGTGACTAAGATAAGCGACACAAGTGGCCGACACAAACACCTGGCCCATCTAGGAGTGGCACTGCAGTGTCAGACAGGATGGCACTTCAACAAAATAGTCCCCAAACAGCACATGATGCAAAGAAAAAAAGAGGCGCACCAAGGTCGCTGTGTGACTAAGCTAAGCGACACAAGTGGCCGACACAAACACCTGGCCCATCTAGGAGTGGCACTGCAGTGTCAGACAGGATGGCACTTCAAAAAAATTGTCCCCAAACAGCACATGATGCAAAGAAAAATGAAAGAAAAAAGAGATGCAAGATGGAATTGTCCTTGGGCCCTCCCACCCACCCTTATGTTGTATAAACAGGACATGCACACTTTAACGAACCCATCATTTCAGCGACAGGGTCTGCCACACGACTGTGACTGAAATGACTGGTTGGTTTGGGCCCCCACCAAAAAAGAAGCAATCAATCTCTCCTTGCACAAACTGGCTCTACAGAGGCAAGATGTCCACCTCATCATCATCCTCCGATTCCTCACCCCTTTCACTGTGTACATCCCCCTCCTCACAGATTATTAATTCGTCCTCACTGGAATCCACCATCTCAGATCCCTGTGTACTTTCTGGAGGCAATTGCTGGTGAATGTCTCCACGGAGGAATTGATTATAATTCATTTTGATGAACATCATCTTCTCCACATTTTCTGGAAGTAACCTCGTACGCCGATTGCTGACAAGGTGAACGGCTGCACTAAACACTCTTTCGGAGTACACACTGGAGGGAGGGCAACTTAGGTAGAATAAAGCCAGTTTGTGCAAGGGCCTCCAAATTGCCTCTTTTTCCAGCCAGTATACGTACGGACTGTCTGACGTGCCTACTTGGATGCGGTCACTCATATAATCCTCCACCATTCTTTCAATGGTGACAGAATCATATGCAGTGACAGTAGACGACATGTCAGTAATCGTTGGCAGGTCCTTCAGTCTGGACCAGATGTCAGCACTCGCTCCAGACTGCCCTGCATCACCGCCAGCGGGTGGGCTCGGAATTCTTAGCCTTTTCCTCGCACCCCCAGTTGCGGGAGAATGTGAAGGAGGAGATGTTGACGGGTCACGTTCCGCTTGACTTGACAATTTTCTCACCAGCAGGTCTTTGAACCTCTGCAGACTTGTGTCTGCCGGAAAGAGAGATACAACGTAGGTTTTAAATCTAGGATCGAGCACGGTGGCCAAAATGTAGCTCTGATTTCAACAGATTGACCACCCATGAATCCTGGTTAAGCGAATTAAGGGCTTCATCCACAAGTCCCACATGCCTAGCGGAATCGCTCTGTTTTAGCTCCTCCTTCAATGTCTCCAGCTTCTTCTGCAAAAGCCTGATGAGGGGAATGACCTGACTCAGGCTGGCAGTGTCTGAACTGACTTCACGTGTGGCAAGTTCAAAGGGTTGCAGAACCTTGCACAACGTTGAAATCATTCTCCACTGCGCTTGAGTCAGGTGCATTCCCCCTCCTTTGCCTATATCGTGGGCAGATGTATAGGCTTGAATGGCCTTTTGCTGCTCCTCCATCCTCTGAAGCATATAGAGGGTTGAATTCCACCTCGTTACCACCTCTTGCTTCAGATGATGGCAGGGCAGGTTCAGGATTGTTTGGTGGTGCTCCAGTCTTCTGTACGCGGTGGCTGAATGCCGAAAGTGGCCCGCAATTCTTCGGGCCACCGACATCATCTCTTGCACGCCCCTGTCGTTTTTTAAATAATTCTGCACCACCAAATTCAATGTATGTGCAAAACATGGGATGTGCTGGAATTTGCCCAGATGTAATGCACGCACAATATTGCTGGCGTTGTCCGATGTCACAAATCCCCAGGAGAGTCCAATTGGGGTAAGCCATTCTGCGATGATCTTCCTCAGTTTCCGTAAGAGGTTGTCAGCTGTGTGCCTCTTCTGGAAAGCGGTGATACAAAGTGTAGCCTGCCTAGGAACGAGTTGGCGTTTGCGAGATGCTGCTACTGGTGCCGCCGCTGCTGTTCTTGCTGCGGGAGGCAATACATCTACCCAGTGGGCTGTCACAGTCATATAGTCCTGAGTCTGCCCTGCTCCACTTGTCCACATGTCCGTGGTTAAGTGGACATTGGGTACAACTGCATTTTTTAGGACACTGGTGACTCTTTTTCTGACGTCTGTGTACATTTTCGGTATCGCCTGCCTAGAGAAATGGAACCTAGATGGTATTTGGTACCTGGGACACAGTACCTCAATCAAGTCTCTAGTTGCCTCTGAATTAACGGTGGATACCGGAACCACGTTTCTCACCGCCCAGGCTGCCAAGGCCTGAGTTATCTGCTTTGCAGCAGGATGACTGCTGTGATATTTCATCTTCCTCGCAAAGGACTGTTGGACAGTCAATTGCTTACTGGAAGTAGTACAAGTGGTCTTCCGACTTCACCTCTGGGATGACGATCGACTCCCAGCAGCAACAACAGCAGCGCCAGCAGCAGTAGGCGTTACACTCAAGGATGCATCGGAGGAATCCCAGGCAGGAGAGGACTCGTCAGACTTGCCAGTGACATGGCCTGCAGGACTATTGGCTTTCCTGGGTAAGGAGGAAATTGACACTGAGGGAGTTGGTGGTGTGGTTTGCAAGAGCTTGGTTACAAGAGGAAGGGATTTAGTGGTCAGTGGACTGCTTCCGCTGTCATCCAAAGTTTTTGAACTTGTCACTGACTTATGATGAATGTGCTGCAGGTGACGTATAAGGGAGGATGTTCCGAGGTGGTTAACGTCCTTACCCCTACTTATTACAGCTTGACAAAGGCAACACACGTCTTGACACCTGTTGTCCGCATTTGTGTTGAAATAATTCCACACCGAAGACCTGATTTTTTTTTGTATTCTGACCAGGCATGTCAATGGCCATATTCGTCCCACGGACAACAGGTGTCTCCTCGAGTGCCTGACTTAAACAAACCACCTCACCATCCGAATCCTCCTTGTCAATTTCCTCCCTAGCGCCAGCAACACCCATATCCTCATCCTGGTGTACTTCAACAGTGACATCTTCAATTTGACTATCAGGAACTGGACTGCGGGTGCTCCTTCCAGCACTTGCAGGGGGCGTGCAAATGGTGGAAGGCGCAAGCTCTTCCCGTCCAGTGTTGGGAAGGTCAGGCATCGCAACCGACACAATAGGACTCTCCTTGGGGATTTGTGATTTAGAAGAACGCACAGTTCTTTGCTATGCTTTTGCCAGCTTAAGTCTTTTTATTTTTCTAGCGAGAGGATGAGTGCTTTCATCCTCATGTGAATCTGAACCACTAGCCATGAACATAGGCCAGGGCCTCAGCCGTTCCTTGCCACTCCGTGTCGTAAATGGCATATTGGCAAGTTTACGCTTCTCATCAGACGCTTTCAATTTTGATTTTTGGGTCATTTTACTGAACTTTTGTTTTTTTGATTTTACATGCTCTCTGCTATGACATTGGGCATCGGCCTTGGCAGACGACGTTGATGGCATTTCATCGTCTCGGCCATGACTAGTGGCAGCAGCTTCAGCACGAGGTGGAAGTGGATCTTGATCTTTCCCTATTTTAACCTCCACATTTTTGTTCTCCATGTTTTAATGTGTGTGAATTATATGCCAGTATCAATAGCAATGGCCTACTACTATATATACTGCGCACAACTAAAATGCACCACAGGTATAGAATGTATATGGATAGTATACTTGACGACACAGAGGTAGGTACAGCAGTGGCCTTCCGTACTGTACTGCTATATATACTGGTGGTCACTGTGTCAGCAAACTGCAAAACTAAAATGCACCACAGGTATAGAATGTAGATGGATAGTATACTTATTGACGACACAGAGGTAGGTACAGCAGTGGCCTTCCGTACCGTACTGCTATATATACTGGTGGTCACTGTGTCAGCAAACTGCAAAACTAAAATGCACCACAGGTGTAGAATGTAGATGGATAGTATACTTAATGACGACACAGAGGTAGGTACAGCAGTGGCCTTCCGTACCGTACTGCTATATATACTGGTGGTCACTGTGTCAGCAAACTGCAAAACTAAAATGCACCACAGGTATAGAATGTAGATGGATAGTATACTTAATGACGACACAGAGGTAGGTACAGCAGTGGCCTTCCGTACCGTACTGCTATATATACTGGTGGTCACTGTGTCAGCAAACTGCAAAACTAAAATGCACCACAGGTATAGAATGTAGATGGATAGTATACTTAATGACGACACAGAGGTAGGTACAGCAGTGGCCTTCCGTACCGTACTGCTATATATACTGGTTGTCACTGTGTCAGCAAACTGCACAACTGAAATGCACCACAGGTATAGAATGTAGATGGATAGTATACTTAATGACGACACAGAGGTAGGTACAGCAGTGGCCTTCCGTACCGTACTGCTATATATACTGGTGGTCACTGTGTCAGCAAACTGCAAAACTAAAATGCACCACAGGTATAGAATGAAGATGGATAGTATACTTAATGACGACACAGAGGTAGGTACAGCAGTGGCCTTCCGTACCGTACTGCTATATATACTGGTGGTCACTGTGTCAGCAAACTGCAAAACTAAAATGCACCACAGGTATAGAATGTAGATGGATAGTATACTTGACGACACAGAGGTAGGTACAGCAGTGGCCTTCCGTACCGTACTGCTATATATACTGGTGGTCACTGTCTCAGCAAACTGCAAAACTAAAATGCACCACAGGTATAGAATGTAGATGGATAGTATACTTAATGTCGACACAGAGGTAGGTACAGCAGTGGCCTTCCGTACCGTACTGCTATATATACTGGTGGTCACTGTGTCAGCAAACTGCAAAACTAAAATGCACCACAGGTATAGAATGTAGATGGATAGTATACTTGACGACACAGAGGTAGGTACAGCAGTGGCCTTCCGTACCGTACTGCTATATATACTGGTGGTCACTGTGTCAGCAAACTGCAAAACTAAAATGCACCACAGGTGTAGAATGTAGATGGATAGTATACTTAATGACGACACAGAGGTAGGTACAGCAGTGGCCTTCCGTACCGTACTGCTATATATACTGGTGGTCACTGTGTCAGCAAACTGCAAAACTAAAATGCACCACAGGCATAGAATGTAGATGTATAGTATACTTAATGACGACACAGAGGTAGGTACAGCAGTGGCCTTCCGTACCGTACTGCTATATATACTGGTGGTCACTGTGTCAGCAACTGCAAAACTAAAATGCACCACAGGTATAGAATGTAGATGGATAGTATACTTAATGACGACACAGAGGTAGGTACAGCAGTGGCCTTCCGTACCGTACTGCTATATATACTGGTGGTCACTGTGTCAGCAAACTGCAAAACTAAAATGCACCACAGGTATAGAATGTAGATGGATAGTATACTTGACGACACAGAGGTAGGTACAGCAGTGGCCTTCCGTACCGTACTGCTATATATACTGGTGGTCACTGTGTCAGCCAACTGCAAAACTAAAATGCACCACAGGTATAGAATGTAGATGGATAGTATACTTAATGACGACACAGAGGTAGGTACAGCAGTGGCCTTCCGTACCGTACTGCTATATATACTGGTGGTCACTGTGTCAGCAAACTGCACAACTGAAATGCACCACAGGTATAGAATGTAGATGGATAGTATACTTAATGATGACACAGAGGTAGGTACAGCAGT
Source organism: Pseudophryne corroboree (assembly GCF_028390025.1). NCBI lineage: Eukaryota > Metazoa > Chordata > Amphibia > Anura > Myobatrachidae > Pseudophryne > Pseudophryne corroboree. Next base: position 527,205,741 of record NC_086446.1, on the reverse strand, counting down.
GGCCTTCCGTACCGTACTGCTATATATACTGGTGGTCACTGTGTCAGCAAACTGCAAAACTAAAATGCACCACAGGTATAGAATTAGAATGTAAATGGATAGTATACTTAATGACGACACAGAGGTAGGTACAGCAGTGGCCTTCCGTACCGTACTGCTATATATATACTGGTGGTCACTGTGTCAGCAAAACTCTGCACTGTACTCCTCCTATATAATATTATACTGGTGGTCCCGACTCCCCAGTCCCCACAATAAAGCAGCACACTGAGCACAGATATGGAGTGTTTTTAAGGCAGACAACGTATACTGGTGGTCACTGTCAGCAAAACTCTGCACTGTACTCCTGCTATATAATACAGCTGCTCCCCAGTCCCCACAATTAAGCAGTGTGAGCACAGATATATGCAGCACACTGAGCACAGATATGGAGTGTTTTTTTCAGGTAGAGAACGGATAAAACTGGTGGTCACTGATCAGCAAAACTCTGCACTGTACTCCTCCTATATTAATATAAAGCTGCTCCCCAGTCCCCACAATGATATAAGCAAGCACAAATATTTGCATCAACTCAACAATGAATAAACGGCGAGGAAGCCAGCCACGTCCTCTCCCTAACATTTCCAATGCACGAGTGAAAATGGCGGCGACGCGCGGCTGCTTATATAGAATCCGAATCTCGCGAGAATCCGACAGCGGGATGATGACGTTCGGGCGTCGCGTATGGCTCGGACTCGTGTAAAAAGGGTGAAGTTCCGGGGGGTTCGGTTTCCGAGAAACCGAACCCGCTCATCACTAATATATATATATATATGTCTAAGATAGAAAAAATTGTGCCACTTGTGAGTAACCAAACTATTCTGGTTAAAAAGAATTTATATATGAAAGTGTATTACAATATATTTAAAAAAAACAAAAAAAAAACATATAGGTGTCAGCTGCTCCCTTTTTTATCCTGTTATAATAAATTGTATATACTTTTCATATACATTGGGAATTTGTTTGTTTTTAAATAGTTTTTAGTAAACACCATTGGTCGCTCATATCCCCATCCCCCCTCTATATATATATATATATATATATATATATATATATATATATATATAAAGCACGGTGTATCCTGCACTCACATCTCATAATATTAGCAATAATGGGGTGCTCCTAGTGAGAATCTCCCTAGAAGGGTGAGACCACAATATATAGAAAACAATCCAACAATGTGGAGGTGCACTCATCCAATTACAAGGTTTCAGACAGCTTCAGTTTTTCACAGTGGTTTTATTGTAGTCGATAGGCTTATTTTGGTTGACGTTTCGATCCTCTGCTTAGGATCTTTCTCAAGACAAGCTTCAATACACAATAGTTTGAAAGCATCACATATATAATCGAAAAAAATCGATTAGTGGTATTCAGACAGCAGTGGCGGATCTTGCCACGGGCAAGCAGGACTTTTGCCCGGGGCGCCGCCTTCCGGAGGGCGCTGGCGCCATCCGGAGGGCGCCGCACCGTGGCAAGATCCGCCACTGCTGCCCGCTGTGTCCCTGTCCGCCTCCGCTGCCGTCCCCGTCCGCCTCCTGAAGGGAACTAGACGCTATGCGTCTAGTTTCCCTTCCTGGAGAGTTACTTTGCTGAGCGGTGCGCGATGACGTCATCGCGCACCGCACAGCAAAGGTCCTCTCTACGAAGGAAACTAGACTCATAGCGTCTAGTTTCCCTTTGTGGAGAGGACCTTTTGCTGTGCGGTGCGCGATGACGTCATCGCGCACCGCTCAGCATTCAAGCGGCGCTTTTAATGTACAGGGGGCGTAATTGACCACGCCCCCTGTATTAGGCCACGCCCCATTTCCTGCCCGGGGCACAGAGCGCCCTTGAACCGGCCCTGTCAGACAGTAACGGGGCTGTAGAGTTTATAAGTCAACAGTCAGACGACGATATCAGAAAGTTACCTAATTCTCAATCATGGAGCAACCCAGACAACCGTAGTAGTAACAAAGAGGTTCAGAACTCTCTCCAAACTTAAACAGCCACAGTCGTGAGGGCAATCATACATTACCAGGAAAGTCCAGGAACAGAGCATTTTTTCCCTCATGGAGAGGGTCAGGTAGGCAAGTGGTATATATATATATATATATATATATATATATATATAAAATTACGGAGGCCCCCGGGGCATTGTATATGATTAGAGGAGAGCCAGACCACACGAACTGTATATATACAGTATATATATATATATATATTTATATATATATATATAATATTTAAAAGACAAAAAAGGAGATTGACTCACTGATTGACTCATCACGAAATCTCTTAATCCACAAGGCCTACAATCTTGAGGCTTGGCAGGTAGGTTCTCCTTAGTTCCCAGGTGCTTGCTAAGAACCGGTTTAACAAAATGTCACTGTCCAGCCACGGAAATCGCCAAAAATGGAGGTGTGTATGTATGTATTACCCCTTTCAGATCTCCAATACCGGATCCCACCCAGGAATTGGAAACGGGTCCTTCCCGGGGTGGGATCCGGCATTGGAGCCTCTACGCTGGCTTTCCGACCCGGGTTGGTTGCCATAGCAGAGCCAGAAGCGGGGGCGGGAGTGGAGGTGGCGCTGGGAGATGAGCTCTCCCTATGTAGTAAACGGTCCCCGGTCACAGGATTTAGCACATCTACGATCAGCTTCCCTGACATGCGGGCGGCACTCCCAGCACAGGGCTAGCCAGCCCCGCATGTCAGGCCCCCCCAAAGAGGTACAAAAGCATCGTACAGCGGTGATGCTTTTGTACTTCAGGAGTAGCTCCCTACCAGTACAGCTCCTGCGCGTTGCCCGGACCGCACCCCCTAAACAGCAGTCAAACGCCGCCGGCCCGCCCCTTCCCGCCCAGCAACCGCCTCTGCCTGTCTGGCATGCACCGTTGCCTGTCTGGCATGCACCGGCGCACTGCGGCGCCAGCACATGCGCAGTTCAGACCTGATCGTTGCTGTGCGAAAATACACAGCAGCGATCGGGTCTGAATGACACCCAGAATGTACAAACCGTTCAGCTCCTAACTAATTTTTCAAACACAGCCTGTAACCTGGCAGTTAGGAGCTTATTGGCTAGTATACTCTCTCCCAGGCTTTGTAAATAAACCCTTTAGTCTGAGTCAGACACTAAGCCAAAAGTGGGCACTTACAGCGATTCTTAGCAAACTGCACCATCATGCATATGGACATACCTCCCAACATTTGTGTCATTGAAAATGGGACACTTCAGTACATTTTCATGCATAAAAAAGTTGACATGGCCTATGCAAAAGTGGGCGTGGTTTCACGTCAGTGCCGCTATCGCTGGTCATGCCCCCCATTTTTCATCGCTCTGTGAGCTGCTGGCATGCCCCCTCTCCCTCTGTCTCCATTGAATAGACGCTGTGTGTCTATTCAACGCTGCTCTGCTATGCAAAGCAGTGATTGACAGGAGCCTCCCAACTGCCCCCTCCTCCCCCCCCCCCCCCCCCCCCACCACACACACACACACACACTCTGTGGGACACTGCAGACCGCAGGTGGTACAGTCTCCGAAAAAATGGGACTGTCCCAAAAATCGGGACAGTTGGGAGGTATGATGTGGACCTTACACAAGCTCTACCAGTTCTACCTGTTAGTGAAACGGGCATTTCTGGGTGTCAGATGGGCGTCCACTTTGCGAAAGCACACCTCTGTTCTGTGGGAGTGTAGCCAGACTTCCATGCTATGCTGAGATATGTGTATGATGATGGGATGTATGTTTCTGATGGATCTTTTGCACAATGGGGCTCGTATAAGTAACAATGAAGCTGGTGGCTATGGGCGCAAAAATCCTGTACTGTGCAACTATACAGTTACTCCTATGAGCATAAGGTGGAGTCTAGCTTACGCTGACTTACGACCACTTTGTTCCCAACTCAGAATCATGCCCATAATGAGCAGGAGAGAAGATTTGCATAATGTGTCGTCAATACTGAAAAATAGGGACAATTTCAGGTTCAGACATGTTATAAATTCAACAGACCTATATATCAAAATAGTGCTTGGTGCTCCCTGTCATACAAGGTAAGGGGTGCATAGTAGTGAAACATGTGATAAGGGAAGAGGGTACATAATACATGCCCAATCCACCCTCACCATGTAACATTATCTCCCCTATAGCCAGGGCCAGTGCTATGGTGTTCGGCGGCCTCCTGCAAATTATAAATTTGCGCCCTCCCTCCCACACTTTACAAAGGGACAGTGTTGCAAAAAGGAGTGTGGTCTCACAAGGAAGGGGTGTGGCACACAATAGTACCAATTCAAATTGCCCTATACACATTATGCCACACAGTAATGCCCCTTTGAACACATTATGCCACACAGTAATACCCCTTACACTTTATGTCACACACAATAATGCCCCTTACACATTATGAAACACATAGTAATGCCCCTTACACATTCTGGAGGCTCTTTACACATTATGCCACACAATATGCCCCTTACACAATATGGAATGCCCTTTACACACTATACCATATGCAGTAATGCCTTTTACACATTATGCCACATATGGCGCTAGTTGTGAGCCACTGCAGCCACTCCTGATTAGTTGCTGGTGCGTGAGCTCCAAGACGACTGGGGGGAGGTAACACAGTGACCGGGACAAAACAAAAAGGGTGTGTGTGTGACACAGTGATTGGGACCGAACACAAATAGGGGGGATGACACAGTAACTGGGACAGAACACAGGGGGGTTGATACGGTATGCGGTCAGCATACCGCTTGTCGGTACCCGGCTGTCACAATACTGATGCCAGGATCCCGACTGGGGCACCATACCACCGCCGGTATACCGGCGAGGTAGGTGATTCACCCTCTATGGGTGTCCACAACACCCATAGAGGGAGAATACAATTCGCCACCAAGCCTGCAGCAAGCCCACAAGGGGCTTTGTTGCGCTCGCCCCCCTGCTAACCTTCCACCGCTCGGGTTGCCACGGGGCGGTGACAATGGCTGGGACAGAGCAGAGGAGGGGTGACAGTGGCTTGGACAGAACACAGGGGGGAGTGTGACAGTGTCTGGGACAGAACACAGGGTGGTGAGACAGTGACTGGGACAGAATACGGGGTGACACAGTGATAGAACACAGAGAAGAAGTCTCTATGGCTGGGCAACAATTGCTGGGACAGAATACAGGGGGGCGGAGACACTGACAGAACAAAGGGGGGGTGACATAGTGACTGGGACAGAACACACAGGGTGGTGACAATGGCTGGGACAGAACAAAGGGGGGGGCAATATGGCTGGGACAGAATGACTGGGACAGAACACGGGGTGGGTGGGGGGCAAAGTAAGAAGTCACTGTGTCCCAGAGGGCTGGCTATCCGCAACCCCCTTCCCCCCTTCATTACCTATGAGCCCCTTGTGACCTCACCTCCCAGAAAGAGAGAGAGAAAATCTAAATTTCTGTCTCAGTGGCGATCCAACCTAAATTAGGCCCAGAGTTCTTTCCCAACATGGAGCATCAGTGAAATAATTTATGAAGATTAGAGATTGCTCTTACCAGACACTACATTAGCATAGTGTGTGTGACAATAGGAGAGCTATAGGCAGGCCCAGCGCAACCCGCTCAGCAAAGGGATGCAGTGCAGGGAGGCACCAGGCTGGATAAGCGCTCTCCCTGCTCTGCATCCCTGTGGGAGAGTGAGAGGACCAGGCTTCAGCATTTAGCTAGTAAAATGCAGTAAGCTCTACCCCGGATCGCTCCGCAGTGCCTCATATTGATATTGCTGAAGTGGTCTCCCTCTCTCCTGCCGTGTGGTCACCTCCAAGTCCCGCCGAGTCCCCGTAAAGTGCCCACCCCCCATCAGAAACCCGTGGCTGTGCTTTAGTAAGGTAGTGCCCCCTCCTTCTCTTTCTCCCCCCTCTCTCTCCCTGACTCTCTCTTGCTCCTCTCTCTCGCTCTCTTTCCACCCCTGACACTATCTCACATGGCCGAGGCTGAGTGATGCACACTAAACTCATTGAGAGAGCATTGGAATCAGTTTTCAATTGTTATAGACTCACAGCACTGCAGGATTAGAGACAACTGGCTGTAAGTAAATAGAGCATGTTTTAATGACCCATGATGGGGTAGAAATTTAGTAGTCAGGAAAAGCAGACCAGCATTTGTACCGAAACTTGTGGCCCTACAGTTGTCATGAAACTGCAAGCCCTAGCATGCCTGGTATGTTATGGCTTGTATTTCCACAACTGATGGAGCATGCTGGGGGTGGGTAATGGGAGGCGAATTCTCTGTGGGAATATGATATCTGACTGGATGTCACTGTGGGCCAAGGGCAGCAATGTCAATCTGTGATTTTACTGCCTTCTGCAATAATATTATATGATCAAAACACTATAGCAGTGGTCAGGGAACAGGGGTAAAAATGAAATTCCTAGGGGTAATGGACGGTCGCGCTGCTGAGACCACAGCCCCGTACAGCATCGGCTGGCTCGCGATGTGACGTGTTGATGTCACAATGCGCTCCCTCCTGCCTGCCCTGTGCTGTGCTCCTGGCCGCCCTGTGCTGTGTTCTTGGCCGCGCCCACCCGTCCTGCGCTGTCCTGTCCTCCCGTCCGCGGCCCGCCAACCCACACAAAGAATCCTGATGACGAAGTAAAGCTTGAAATGCTGATGTGAAACTTACAGTACCTGCAGTTTGTGACGTTATTTCATGCCGTGGGTGCCGCCGCATGGTTGCTATATATATATATATATATATATATATATATATATATATATAAATGAATAAATAATAACAATTTATTAAAAGCACATATTGCTAAAAGAGATGACCCTTTCACAAACACATAACATTGATGAGTGTCAGATGATAAAATGAAGGGTATATATTCTCTCTTCCACCCTGACGCGTTTCGTCCTTAGCAGACTTCTTCAGAGGGGTGATCAATACAGCTGGTAAAAGACATATATATATCAATCAATGCAATAAATAAAAAATTAGATCTAACGAATACAAAAATTCATAATTGATAGGATGAGGAGAAATGAGAACATCAGATCGTAGCTTTGGTTACACAGAAAGGCATAAATTTCATTACAGGTAACAGAGCATGCCTACAATTACAGCCATTTGATGCAATTTTTTATTATTATATCATACAGGTACATACCTATATACTCCAAAATGATAATCACATAAATCTTCAGGTCCTTAGACCATTTACCAGTACAGGTTTGTATGACAATTCTATAAAGTAATTGCACAAAGTCACTAATACATCCATAAATAATAGAGCAAATGCCAATAAGTACTCTTCAGTTAACTTACTTAAAAATTTGAAAGACTTCTGTCTTAATTCGTGAGGGTCAATCTATTAAAATCTGAAAAATAGCCCTAAATGAGGGCATTATACAATTGAGGGCATAAATATCACACCATTCAATTTATATAAGAACTAGGTGATTCATCGCGCCCTATGGGCGCTCTTCACACTGTCGTTAGGGGCTACGCCCCGTTAACCCCTGCACGCCTTTGAACATACGCAGGCCGGTAGATATCAGATTCAGAAATGCAGGGCAGTATAGAGGGCATACAGAAATGGGGTCCGGTTGAGAAAAGATAGAGAGGCATAGGGGGGGGGGGGGGGGGGGGGGGAGAAAGGGAATGTACAGAAACGCTGTGCGATCGGTAAAGGGTAGGGAGAGTCAGGGTGGTAAGGAGAGGATAAAGAGAGGCAAGGTGTTAGAGAGAAAATACCGTTGCAAGAGGCTACGACCCGTTAACCCCTGCATGGGCTTCAGCTGTGCTATAATTGTTATTATATGGAGTATTACCTGCAAAAAAAAGTTTATGCTAGTGGGTAAATATTACAAGGGGGAAGGGCGTGCGATTGTCAAGGGGGCGTAGTCCTTTGTGAGGGCGTGAAGAGTGGTCGCAGTGCACAATGAATAACCTAGTGTAATATATACTGCTAGTGTATGCAGCGCAGCTTACACACACAGTGGTCACAGGTATCAGAGCCGCATATACACACAATGGACACAGGTAGCTGAGCCGATTATACACACAATGGCCACAGGTAACGGAGCCACGTATCCACACAGTGGCCAGAGGTAGCAGGGCAGCTTATACACACAATACCCACAGGTAGCAAAGCCGCTTATACACACAATACCCACAGGTAGCAGAGCCGCTTATACACACAATACCCACAGGTAGCAAAGCAGTTTATACACACAATGACCACAGGTAGCAGTGGTGCTTATACACACAATGGCCCCAGCAGCAGTGCCACTTCTACACACAATTCCCATAGGTAACAGAGGCGCTTATACACACAGTGGCCACAGGTAACTGAGCCACTTATACACACAATGGCCACAGGTAGCAGCACCACTTATACACACAATGGCCACTTTTAGCAGCACCGCTTATACACACATAGGCCACAGGTAGCAGTGACGCTTATACACACAATGGCCACAGCTAGCAGCACCACTTATACACACAATGGCCACAGGTAGCAGTGGCGCTTATACACACAATGGCCACAGGTAGCAGTGTCACTTATACACACAATGGCCACTGGTAGCAGAGCCGCGTATACACACAGTGCCCACAGGTAGCAGTGCCACTTATACACAATGGCCACAGGTAGCAGTGTCGCTTAGACACATATTGGCCACAGTATTACTTTTTTTATTAATCCAATGTACACTGGTAGCAACTATACTCACAGAAGTTCAGTGTGTGTGTGTGTGTGGGGGGGGGGGTTTGGAAAGGGGGTGGGTTCAGTGAGGTGGAGGTGCCTATCCGTGCCGCTGATCACCCCGATTCAGGGAATCACTTGTAGCGGCTGCGGATGGTGTCCGAGGTGCTACGTGTGGTAAAGGAATGGGTGCGGGAGGGGGTCCAGAGGTGTAGCGGGTGGTGGAGGGGTGGGTGCAGTGGCACAGATGGCGGACAGGGTGCAGAGGTGCTGTGGGTGGGGGAGGGGGAGGTGTGGAGGGGGCGCGGATGGGGGAGGTGCGGGTGCGGAAGGGGAGTGTAGATGCTGTTGGTGGGGGAGGGGTGGGTGCGGGGGGCTGTGGATGAAAGAGGGGGTCTGGAGGTGGTGTGCGTGGGGGAGGGGCGATGTAGTGGGGGGAGGGTGTTTGGGGTGGTGGGGTTGCGGGGGGTGAGGTTGGGTGATAGGTTCTAGAAGTGCTGTGGGTGGAGGAGGGGTGGCTGCAGGGGAGCCGTGGATGGGGTCCAGAGGTGCTGTGGGAGGTGGTCCAGAGGTGCTGCGGGTGGGGGAGGTGTGGTAGGTCCACGAATGGGGGAAGGTGTCTATAGATGATGTGGGTGGGGGAGGGGGCCGGAGGTGCTGTGGTTGTGGGAGTGGCGGCTGCAGGGGTGAGGTGGGGGTCTGGATGCGCTGTGGGCAGGGGGTGCTGCGGGTGTGGGTGCTACGGGTGGGGGAGGGGGCGGGAGTGCCGCGGGTGTGTCGCAGGGGAGGCGGATGCTGTTGGTGCCGCGGGTGAGGGAGGGGTGGGTGGGGTGCGGGGGAGTAGCGGGGGGAGAGGTGGGTATGAGGGTGCGGGGGTGCCGCGGGTGGAGGAGGGGCATGTGCCACGGGTGGGGGGTGGATGTGCTGGATGCTGTGGGTGCCGCGGGTGGGGGAGGGGTGGGTGGGGTGGAGGGTGCGAGAGTGTAGCGGGGGAGAGGTGGGTATGGGGGTGGGATGGGGGAGGTGTGCGGCTGGGGGAGGGAGTGCAGCGGGAGGGGGAGGAGCGTGTGCCGCGAGTGGGGGGCAGATGTGGTGGATGCTGTGGGATCCTGCCGGTGGGGGAGCGGCGGGTGGGGTGGAGGGTGTGGGGGAGGGGCGGAGGTGTTGCGGGTGGGGTGCGCCGCGGTTTATGTGTGCTACGGGTGGGGGAGGGGTCGGGAGTGGTGCGGGTCCCTTGGGTGGGGGACAGATGTGGTGGGTGCTGTGGGTGCCGCAGGTGTGGGAGGGACGGGGGGTGCTGCGGGTGGGGGAGGGGGCCGGAGTGCCGTGGGTGGGGGAGGGGCGGGAGGTGCTGCAGGAGTGGGTGCTGCGGGTGGGGGAGGGGGCGGGAGAGACGTGGGTGGGGGAGGGGCGTGTGCCGCGGGTGGGGGAGGGGCGGAAGTGCCGCAGGTGGGGGAGGGGCGGTGGGTGCTGCAGGTGTGGGTGCAACGGGTGGGAGAGGGGGCAGGAGTGTGCGGGTGGGGGAGAGGCTTCTGCCGCGGGTGGGGGGGTCGGGAGTGCCGCGGGTGGGGGAGGGGTCGGGGGTGCTGCAGATGTGGGTGCTATGGGTGGGGGAAGGGGCGGGAGTGCCGCGGGTGGGGGAGGGGCGGGAGTGCCGCAGGTGGGGAAGAGGAGGTGGGTGCTGCAGGTGTGGGTTCAACAGATGGGGGAGGGGGCGCGAGTGCCGCAGGTGGGGGAGGGGCATCTGCCGTGGGTGGTAGAGGGGCGGGAGTGCCGCGGGTGGGGGGTGCTGCAGATGTGGGTGCTATGGGTGGGGGAGGGGGTGGGAGTGCCGCGGGTGTTGGAGGGGCGAGGGTGCTGCAGGTGTGGGTGCCGCGGGTGGGAAGGTGCGGGGAGGAGGGAGGCGTGTGCTGCGGGTGGGGGGACGGATGCTGTGGGTGCCGCGGGAGGGAGGGGGGCGGGGGCGGCAGTCAGTGGTCGTCCACGGCATTCTCCTCCGGAGTGTATGGCAGCCGCAAGACTCACCGGCTGCAGTGTCACCAAGGTGCAGGGAATGTACGGGGAGGGGGGAGAGAGGGAAGTGGGCGGAGATGAGGAGGGGACTGGGTGGGGATGGGCAGACCGAGGGAGGGGACTGTTCCTGGCCTGCATCCAGCCACCCAGATCTGTGCCTGTGACTCTGCCCAGCGTTAGAGGGCCAGGCACAGAATCACAAGGCTAATATATAGGAGATTATAGGTGCAATTCTATACATACCCACTCAGGGAGAAGCTCAAAAAATTATTCGTATATATCCCCAAAAGGACCACCTAAAATAGGGTGATTCAATGTGAATAAATTTTAAACCAATAGTGCCTACCACAATACTTAATTAGCCTGATGGAATAAAACTTACAGATTCCAGTGTGCTCCTGTGTGCTCTCCCAAAGTGCAAGTGACTAAGGGGCTAGGACATGGGGCTTATATAGCCCATATCCATATTACCTCACTTTCTGGAATTATTAGCCAATAGAATTAGTGATAAAATAATGAGGCCTATTTAGAAGTCCAAGTGTGCTGAAAGAACTAAGAATATATATAAACTGTCTGTCCTCTCCATTAAATTAATAATATGCAAAAATTACCATGAGGGTAAACATGAAAGGATTTAATTTGTATTATATGTGTTACCGGAAGTGACCTCACTTCCGTCCATATTAATGAGTATGGGGATAAGCTTATAAAACTCCCACTGAACATAATTAAAAATACATCCAGCCCCCTCATGTAGCAGTGAACCGGGTCCCGTGATCGGAAGTATCCATCCGATCACGGGGCTCCCAGTTCACTAGCATGCGTTCCATTCGGGTGCTCGGCGGAGCGCACTTCCTGGTCTCCTCACAGGAAGTGACGAATGCGTTCCACCGCTTCCCGCGGTGGAACGCACATTCCACACCCTATTGGCTGCAACAAGAATGATGCTCGGTGGAGCGCACTTCCTGGTTTACTCAAAGGAAGTGACGTTTGCGTTCCATCACTATACGCGGTGGAACGCAAACCGCACACCCTGTTTGCTCTGTCATAAGTGACGCCGTTTAACAATTTAATGACCGTGGAATGTAAACCGTCACTAAAAGTACATACAAGTGCAACTATATGGCGGCATTAGAAAACAACAGTAATATAACTGTACTAATTATCTGAATGTGTCCTAGAATGAAAATCATTCACAATGCAGCACTGTACTACTATATACTGGTCACAACAATGCAGCAGATATTGAGCACTGATCAGGATACTAGAACTGAGTATGACACAGAGCTGCAAGATACAGCAATGGCCTACTGTACTGTACTACTATATACTGGTGGTCACCACAATGCAGCACACTGAGCACAGATATTGAACTTTTTAGGCAGAGAACGTAGCCACGTCCTCTCTGCTCAATTGACAATGCACAAGTGAATATGGCGGCGACGCACGGCTCTTTATATGAAATCCGAATCTCGCGAGAATCCGACAGTGGGATGATGACGTTTTCCCCCGTTCGGGTTTTGCGTGTTAGGCGGGAAGAACCGAGGCTGCCTCGGACCCGTATAAACCACGTGAAGTTCGGGGGGGTTCAGATCTCGACGAACCGAACCCGCTCATCTCTAGTATATATGCACAATAATATCAATAATATATGATTTCCTACCTTTCAAATCAAGGGGGTAACGTCGGCATATTTAAATATATTTTGGGGTAACTAATCCATGCTCCAGTATGGTGGCTGTTCCATGTGAGGGTCTTTCACTCATTGGCACCTCTGCACTGCACTGCACACCTTGCACTAGTGGTGGGCAGGCTGCAGTTTCCATGTGTTCAGTGATTTACAGGGAACAATGCTTTCAAACTTTGAAGTTGTCAGGATATAAATACATATAATTACACTAAAAAGAGAAACCAAAGCCTTGGAATTAATCCAGTAATGAAGAATGTTTCATTTATACATTGGCATGACAGTAAGTATAAGTCCATAAACAGATAATTTTTTGAATCCAAGAACAGGTGTAACAAATATGTTCACAAATATCAGATAATACGTATCAGGAATGTTTTTTTTAAATCCTGTTATTCAGATAAAACTCTAATTTTAAACATAACGCTGACATTTAATGCAACGTGAGCTGCATCTGCCATATTTTTTGTGAGAGTCATGCAGGCTTATTAGTAGAAGTCCTAAAGTAGATCTAGCGACCTACTTTATTTATTTGTATTGTACACTCTTCCTCAAGCTTAATGGATGGCACTTTCCTAGTTGATTGACAGGGTGTATTCCCATAGCCACACAAAGGGTGGGAAAAATGCGGTAAACTATGACCCGGCCGCCGGGTTTTCGCCGCCCAGGGTATCACCATCTTTGGATGGCGATACCCTATAGAAGCCTATGGGCTTCTTATCGCCGGCCGCCGCAACCCGCCGCCTTCTACGCCCCCCCGCCGCAGATGCCGACCCCCCTCCCTCCGACATACCTTCCTACAGGAAGCCTGGACCCGGAAGGTAAATGCCCCCAGCGTGCAGGAAGTGTGGAGAGCCCAGGGAGGTGACGGAGACACCCCGCACACAACCTCACAGGTATCGCGGGGGGCCTCCGTCACCGCATTGCGATGTTGATCGCATATGTTAGTACATATGCGATCGTTGCTGCGATGGGTGGCGAGGGGCGGCGATGTATGTTAATACATCCCGCCCAAAGAGTGCTTACACTGTGTATATGCAATGAGTAAACTTTAGCCCAGCAAACCTTCACATGTAGCCTTCGACCTCGTTATATCTTTGTGGCCTCACTCTAAGGGCGGGATGTACTAAAGGTGTTCCTATACAGATGGAGCCTCGCTCATCTAGCCTTCTCTGCTGCGCCCAGTTGCACCAAGGTTTATTAGCATAAGCCTTTCATCTATTGTTCTCAGATGCAATACAATACAGAGAGAACAATACAGCAGGGGATTAAGTCATTACAGCAGGGGATTAAGTCCAGCAGCACTGGCTCAATCCTATTGAAGGGATAGATGAGCTGGGCTCCATCTGTATGTATCGCATTCCGGAGCTCGGACCCAGTAGGTAAGACCATCTTTTCACCTGCCTTCTGAAAATGAGATCCCTCCCAGTACCCGACATGGCGACGCTCGCCACTCTGCACGTGCAGAAAAACTCCAGGTCCTAAATCCCGAAGTCCTTCTATCGCAAGGAGAGCACTGTCCTTTGGGCATTTCTAGGTACATACCAGAGTTATTAAATGGCAGAATGTATCCGATAAGTGGCAGGATGTATAGCATTGCTGGTGCGATGCTTTGTACATCCAGCCCTAATTTTCTGTTTTATGCCTCACCTCTAGCCCCAGCTCTTAATGAAGAGGAGATGGGACTGCACCTGACATTCGGCGGGTTATAAAGCAGAACACTTTTATTCTGCTGTATTTGAGAAACAGAAAGAAAATTGCGACTGGAAACCAAGAAATGAGTGACAGCAGAGTAAACTGAGTTTCTTTCACTTTAACATTCGTTCCTATCATCGATAGTGAGTGTCACTTCACTTGTACTTTGATATCATGTCACGCAGAGTATTCATGACACCATGTGCATCATGTTTATGTCCAAAAGTAATTCGATCCCTGGAACTTTCTGTCCTTCAGCGGAAAGGAATATGTTGGTGGGATTTATGTCTTGTCCCTTTCAAATGCAAACACTTGTCATTATGAGGGATGAGCAGTAACAGCACACATTAATACCAATGCCTTTTTCCTCCTATATTGGAGGGGTGCTGAGGCTGTTATTATTATGAGCTCCGCCAGACCAAACAGACTGGTTTCTTTGCTTGTTTTCTGTCGTTGTCTGGTGATAACCCTTTAAGGGGTCTATTTATGTAGTTATATTAAAGCTTGAAGGAGTATTTTTTTTGTTTCCTCACCACTAGGAGAATTGTGGTGGTCTAGAAATTGGTATTCCAGTTTAGGAGCACTCGCCCCACCAGCTGTGGACTAGGTATTCTTTACATTTAACAACCTGGGAGATTTAGAATTTAAAAAAAAACAAAAAAAGTAGAGATGAGCGGGTTCGGTTCCTCGGGATCCGAAACCCCCCCCCCCCCCCCGAACTTCACCTATTTTACACGGGTCCGAGGTAGCCTCGGACCTTCCCGCCTTGCTCGGTTAACCAGAACGCGCCCGAACATCGTCATCCCGCTGTCGGATTCTCGTGAGATTCGTATTCTATATAAGGAGCCGCGCGTCACCGCCATTTTCACTCGTGCATTGGAGATTGAACGGAGAGGACGTACAGCGTTCTCTCCCTGAAAAGCTCCGTAATCTGTGCTCAGTGTGCTGCAAATATCTGTGCTCAGTGTGCTGCAAATAATCTGTGCTAAGTGTGCTGAAAATATCTACGTTCTCTGCCTGAAAACGCTCCATATCTGTGCTCAGTGTGCTGCAAATATCTGATCAGTGTGCTGCATTGTGGGGACTGGGGACCACCAGTATATAATAATTATAGTAGTACAGTACAGTAGGCCATTGCTGTATCTTGCAGCTCTGTGTCACTGCAAGTATCCATT
Source organism: Pseudophryne corroboree (assembly GCF_028390025.1). Taxonomy (NCBI): domain Eukaryota; kingdom Metazoa; phylum Chordata; class Amphibia; order Anura; family Myobatrachidae; genus Pseudophryne; species Pseudophryne corroboree. Next base: position 527,190,469 of record NC_086446.1, on the reverse strand, counting down.
CCATATCTGTGCGGCATTTTTGTGAGCAGTATATATAGTATTACAGTGCAGCATTTTGGTGACTAACAGTATATAGTTGTACAGTAGGCTATTGCTGTATCTTGCAGCTCTGTGTCACTGCAAGTATCCATTCCATATCTGTGCGGCATTTTTGTGAGCAGTATATATAGTATTACAGTGCAGCATTTTGGTGACTAACAGTATATAGTTGTACAGTATGCCATTGCTGTATCTTGCAGCTCTGTGTCCCTGCAAGTATCCATCCATTCCATTTTTTCCCAGTGATTTGGACCAATAATACAATTGATTAGAACAAATAATTCCATTGATTTTGTCATTTTCTTCCAGTGATTTGGACCAATAATACCATTGATTAGAACGAATAATTCCTGTTATATTGAGGTGTTTGTGTCGCTTAGCTTAGCCGTCCAGCGACCACAGTGCACCTCTTTTTCTCTTTTCTTTGCATCATGTGCTGTTTGGGGCTAATTTTTTGAAGTGCCATCCTGTCTGACACTGCAGATGGGCCAGGTGTTTGTGCCGCCCTCTTGGGTCGCTTTGCTTAGTCATCCAGCGACCTCGGTGCAAATTTTAGGACTAAAAATAGTATTGTGAGGTGTGAGGTGTTCAGAATAGACTGGAAATTAGTGGAAATTGTTGTTATTGAGGTTAATAATACTATAGGATCAAAATTACCCCCAAATTCTATGATAGCTGTTTTTGAGGGGTTTTTGAAAAAAAACACCCGAATCCAAAACACACCCGAATCCGACAAAATTTTTTGCCAAAATGCGTCCGAATCCAAAACACGGCCGCGGAACCGAATCCAAAACCAAAACACAAAACCCGAAAAATGTCCGGTGCACATCTCTAAAAAAAAAAGGCTGTGGCACTCTTTCCACGTATGGGGTGGCATGAGATCCCTACAGCTTTGCTACTTGTGGGATAGTGCTACAACCAAAGTGTTGGCAGTTGTATGTGGGTATACATTTCTGTACCAGTGCCACTAAACTAGCGTCTCCAAGGCTTGTAGCTCATTCTACTATCCACAAATCCAAACCCAGTGCCAGCATAATAACAGCTAGACCAGCACTTTGACATCATATGAAAGAGAATACAATGGCAACTCTGTGTGACTTGATTGAAGGAGAGGGTGACACTACAATGCCGGCTTCTCCTCAGTGACTGAGAGCCGGGTGCTGCACTTTGACATTATTGTGCAGCACCCAGCTCATGTCACTGAGGAGGAGCCAGCAGCGCAGGTAGAGTTGGGCATGTGCTTGGAGCAATAAGCAATAATAAATAAAAATAATAACAGGGGAGTGTCGCAAGGTCAAATCCCTCCCGTCTGACCAAACCTTTTTCCCAATGCCGCACCCCCTTTTTGGAGCGCACATGCCATATACCACAATGGCGTTGTTGCCCGGCATAGCGAGAGATGCGGGAGGGAGTAGCCTCAATTAACAGTCTGCAGTTCAGTATTAGTTATCCTGTTACATACTGCAACTTAACATTGAAGTCTTGAATTGCTGGAGACATTGAGGATTTAACAACATACATATACTGTAGTTTTAAACTGGTTAATCACCCTCAGTGATAGATGTCTGTTGCAGGTTGGATATGAAAGCCCAGCAGTCAGTATTTCGATGATCTGGATGCCAATGGCGGCATCCCCTTGGTCAAAATTCCTATGGATCCCAGTAAGTATATCAACCCCAACTCACCCCTCCCTCAGTCAAACCCTAACCATCCCCTCCCGCAGCCTAACCCTAAACTCTCCACCCCCCAAATAAAACCCACAGCCTAATCCTAACTCCCCCCCCCCAGCCCACCGCACATCTAAACCAAGGCCCTCCCCCTGGTGCCTAATCCTAACTCCTGTATTTACCCACTAGGGGCTAGATTCATCATCGATGGGAGAGTGATAAAATGGAGAAAGAAAAAGTGCCAACCAATCAGGTCTTAACTGCCATGTCACAGGCTGTGTTTGAAAAATTACAGTTAGGAGCTGATTGGCTGGTACTTTTTCACTCTCCATTTTATCACTTTCCAAGTGATAATGCATCTGGCCCTAGATCTGTTGAGATTCTGACCACCAGAATTCTGCCGTTGATATTCTTACTGTCGGGATCCCAACTGCCAGGATCCTGACCGCATATCATCTGTGGCATCTGTCTTTTATAATTAACAGGCACATTACCAGTAGCTTTGTAACAGTGTCCAGTATTTGGTGAACTTATACTATTTTGGTGTAGTAAGGGACGTTAAAGTGTCTGGTAAATCCATAAAACATAACTTATTAGGAAGGCTGAAGTTAAATTAAACTGAAAAAAAAGGATTTTGCATGCCAGCAGCGAGTCAGCAAGTACCAATGTGGGCTTGCTGCACTTGCTAGGGCCAATTTCTGTTCCCACTCAGTTGGTGGCGTGGACCCACCAACTGAGTGGGAATACCGAGCGTTGTCAGGATTCCAGTCATCAGTATTTCACCGGCTGTCGGGATTCCGGCATCGGTCTCCTGAACGCCGGGATCCAGACAGCCGGTATATAGACTGCATCCCCGTTTTTTACTTGTGTTAGGTTTATTAGTCTTTTAAGAGGCTGAAATGTATTAATTTTTTTATATACTGCACCTAGAATTGTTATATACTGCACCTAGAATTGTACTTTCTATGTACTCTGACCTTTGTCTTTAACAGAATAAACAACAATGGAAAAAATATTATACTGATTCTTTCTTGTGTGTTTGGAACAAAAAAATTCTTAAACCTCTGACTGCTAGAAAGGTCCAACAAATTCTACATTGTGCTCTAGACTCCACCACACCTAATGAGAGACACTATTTGCAAGCATTGAAAAATGTACCTTTTATTGGCCAGTAGTGTACGATTAGGCAAAGATTTTTGCGGCTCTGATCCTTAATCAGCAAGTACAAAACAAGGTAAAGGATTGATAATCAGGAGCACAAACATTAACCAAGATGGTAACAACTACAATTCAGTTTAGTGAATGATTAAAATGAATTAGGTCTCTTGCTTTCACAAAAAAATTAAAGAGAATTGTAACTACTAATAACTACAGATAAGTAAAAACAGATTCAGCATTTTTTTTTTTTTGTGATCCTGTACTTTAATTAATGAGAATATAATGAAAATATAGCTCTTGGCTTAAAGAACATGACAATTCTCTAGATGGAATTCACCCAATTAATCATGGAGCTTTAAGCCCCACTTACCAAGAACGGTTCCAGCATAAGCGTATTAGCAGCGGATAGTGGACAAAATGCTGGTAGGTATTATAGTCTCAATTACACACTTCTTAAATAGTGCTGTGAAAAGCTTCAAGCTGTATTAGTCCTAGGAAAAGGTCACATCTGGGAAAAAGGAGCCTTTGACATTTTGCAAGTTTCATGTTTGTCCCAAAGCAGGTATCAAACGCTTTCTGCATCCCCCCCGGTGAACACTGCTGTGTTTCTTAAAATGGTGAACATGAAAAAAAGGATTATTATAATTATAATTATTAAGAACTAAAAAATAAGTTTAAATGGAAAAATGTTTTTGTCGACAAAAATAAATACTCAAGGGTGTTCTAGATATTAGGGTGCTAGACTAACCTTCCACCATAAGAGCGCATTTGACATTTTCTATTTCTAATTGGGCATTACCTTTATTGTACCGTATGTTAACAAATTGCTTGATTATGTTTTATTACATTTTCTCCATGCTGGCAGATGCAATTGAAGAGTAGATCGATATTCAGGTAATCTAATATGAAAAACTGTTTTCCGCTATCAACTTTTTGTTATGATATTATACTCATAGATAGGAAGTTTTTGTTTGTTTAAACATAGAAATATACAATACATGAATGGTGCTGATGAATGGCAAATCATTGGGTTGGTAATTTATTTAAAATTACTCAAGACCCTGTAATTTTATAACTTTGTATTTGCAAATATAACAAGATTTTTTTTTTTTAAATAGTGTTATAAGGGGATGTGGTCAAGATGCTGGCTGTCGGGATTCCGGCAGACGGAATACCGAGGATGGAATCTCTACACCCGTCATAATCCTGATGCCGGAATCCTGAAAAGGTCAGGACGCCGACGCCAGAATCCTGTCAGCTGGTATCCCGACCGGGGGAAGGGTTAGGTTTAAACTACGGAAATGGGGGGGGGGGGGGGTTTAAACTGCGTGAAAAGGGGGGGTTAGGTTTAGGCAACAGTGGGGGAGGTTAGGGTTAGGCTGCAGGAAAGGAGAGTTAGGGAAGAGGGGAGTACATACTTTAGGTAGCTCACCCCTGTCAGAATTTCAATTGTTGGGATGCTGGCGTCGGTATACTGAACGCCGGCATCCCAACCAGCGGTAACTCATACCCAACCGTTATAAGACTTCACCATGGTTCAAGTCATGCATTCTTTGTCTTTTACCTTTAATCCTCTAATTTTTGTTGAGCAAGGTGAGTACTGAGAGGCATGGCCAAATTGAGAAGGCATAACCCTGCCCCCTCAAAAAAAAGTTCATAAAATACTATGCTCCCCTCTGAACACAGCGGTCTGGTGTTCAGGGAGAGAATGAAAACATCATGCAGCGAAAGAGATATCGTCTCTGAACCCTCCGCAGCCCAGCACAGGGAGAGGGACAGCTACTGGTGAGCAGCAGCAGTCTCCTCTTTCAAGTGTTATGAGAAGGAGAGATTGGCCCGGGCCCTTGCCCAGGACCAAACAAACAACAAGCATGGACCTGGGTAAGAGGTACCACCCCCCACTCCGTCTCTCTCGGCACCACTGATTTTGAGGGTGGGTTCTAGTAGTTATCAGGGGCATATTAAGAGAGGAGGGGGCATGTGTGCATTCTCCATACAGGCCCCCTCCTCTCTATCAGGCAGCAGCAGTGACTCTAAGCACTAAGTGGTGCACAGGTCTCCTTACTGCACATGAGGAAAATGCTGGGAAAGTGCTCAGAGTCACTGGACTCCGGAGAGTAAGTATTGAAAGAAATGGGTGCAGGGTGTGGGCCCCTCTGGACCCAGGGGCCTATGTGCACCCATTATACGGTGTGTGTATATATATATATATATATATATACACACACACACACACGCCACTGATGGTTATATATGTTTGTGATATTATGGCTGACAGAATATGATATACTGTAACTAAGGGCATGGATTGCTACAGAGATTATCAAAAACAGCAGGTATATGTGGCAGATACAAACCTCTAAGTTTGCTTATAATATTGGCATATGTGTTGTGGGAAGAGACACCAGGCACAATAAGATGTGGGCAGAAGCATCGGGTGTACACAATCAGTATATTGAAGCTCTTCAAAGACACATATGTATACTGTATGTTATACAACATTTAATTAAGAACAATAAATAGGCACACTAACCTTTTATTATTTTCCATTTGTTATGACCAGATGGAAATATTAAGCAATTAAGGTATAATAATATTCCTATTGCAAAGCTTCCCTTGGGCTCTATAAAAGGTGTTACTAACTCTGTATTAGATTACATATCTTTACTCCATAACTACATTGATTCCAATCACATCAACTACAGTAAATACTGATAAACAGGTGGCCGTATAGTTTAGTAGTGGAAATATAATAGAGCCTCATTGGGGACAAGGCCAAACAAACGTTTATGCAAGGTCTGTAAAGAGAAAATGAATTGCACAGGGTCACTTACTTGTTCTAAGCACATCCTAACACACCGTCACCACCCCCAACCTCATCCAAGAAATAAGTAAGAAAAGTAAAAGTACTTGAAATTTTATTTTATTTTAGAAATAATAAAATAAGACATAATATTCATAAAAAAGTCTGTACAATCAAGGATCTGTGCAGTACATTTTAGGAAGACTTTGATGCAATAAAAAAGGCTACAAACAGAAATAAGATAATTATTTACAATGATTGTCATATGCTGTTAACAACATGGAAACAGCAAACCAAACGTCAAAAAAGGATTGGCTAAAGGTGGTGCCCTTTGACCTTTAACAAGCCTAGGACAACCAGAGTTTAAAGACATTACAGTACATCTTATCACTTAGTTATCCAAATATTACACTAGATGAAACAGGAGATAAGAAAATTGCATGTTCAAACCCTTTGTCTTTACCTTAAAGTAGAAATCTAAATTAAATAGATAAAATCATCCTTTTCGTTATTCAAATCCTACCACCATTCAGATCATGTTTAATAAATATAATAAATTAACCACTTTGCATTCCATAATCTGTAGGATTGGGGTTCACCAATTTTCCCTACCTTCTCTCTTAGCAGAGTAGAGACCACAATGTTTCCTATAAAGAGTTCCTGTCTTTTTATAGGATTACATAAAAGATTGAACAACAAGTGAAATGGGCACAAAGGCATCTGGTAGCCCTACAGCTTGCTCTATGAATGCTTCAACAGATGTAGAGTGACATGTATTTTAGCACTTAAGTGCTCCAGCACTAAGGATATATATCTATTTGTAATACGGACTTCCTTTGTTACTTCACATGCAGTGTTCTGGTTAAGACATCATTCAATGTCCCAATTCAAGTATTTCAGGAAGGAGAGACAGGTCTTGTAACAACATATAATAACAACTCCCACATTTAAAGATGTCCAGCTTAACTAGCTACAGCAATTTATGTTGGATGCTATCTGATATTACCTGTGCCACGCAGTGTACACTATTGTTAGTTTGGAACATGGCTTTGTCCACTTATAGGAAAAAAAATATACATATGTGGCTATCACTATCCATTTATCACTATCCCTTCAAGACCCATAACACTGTGCCTTATATTGGCAGACAAAGGATGTTGGGAATTGCACTTTAATAAAGGAAGGAAGGCCACTAGTTATTTATTATTTCCAGTTAATTCTATTTTAAAAATGTACCACTCAGAATTTATTACATTCTAAACCCACTTCCTAGGTTAGCATTCTCTTCATATTAGCCAAATGGCATGACTGTGTCCTTTTCCCAATCACAGACTCAGTGCTACACCAGCAATCTTTTAAGCATCTTTTCATATAATCAGATGTGTACTGTTTGCTTAGGGAGATAATAAAATTTGTTTGTTCAGCTTTTTTTTTTTTTAATGCGAGGAAACCGTTATCAAAATGTCACTATTGCAACTACATACATTTAAAAAAAAAAAGCGTGTTCTATCATTTTACTGTCATCAAAGGTGTGTTTCATTTCCTCTCTGAATAAGTGCAAATTTGCAGGGTGAAGACAAAGGGTTTTTGTACAATAACAAGAAAACAAACCCTCCCCACCTACAAAAAAAAAAAAAAAAAACACGACAAAACATAAAAATTAAAAGCTACTAACATTTTAAAAACTGTGGAGACTACAAAACACTTTCAACTGAAAAGACCATGCTTAAATAAATAACAGATGCCCATAACATTGGGGACATTTGAGGTTTGTAGATATCTAAATTCTAGGCATCATTTCCCAGAATTCACTGCACTTTATTTATACCTCTATTGGCATATCATGTTTTTTATTTATTTTTTTCATTTTGTTTTACATATTTGATATTTACATTTGGCTGTAAATACAGGTATTGTCGATTAACATTATAAAAAATATATATTCCTTCAAAACAACAAGAAAAGATTATGGAGTAATGTTTTCTATGCGATCAAACTAGGGATCATTCTAAAGTCAAATGATAAAAATGGAAATAGTTAAAAGTGCATAGCAGTCGCTTCCAAGTTCTGGACTGATCTGCGTTTCGTTCTTTCTGAATAAGACTGTGTAATTCTTAAATTGCTTTGGACAAAATTATGGGCATCAAAGCTGTGCTTTTTATTTAAAACAAACTAAAGTCTCTCCTCTGTGACTATGATAACCATTGTACAAAGAAACATCATTGCAAGGGTCTATAATCCTGCAATGTACGCTATGAGATGAATACCAAATTTCCAGCTAGCTCAAGCATCTTTCACTCGGATGAAAATTAAAAATTCTGTCCTCGTGTTTAGAACCTAATATTTAGCTTTATACAGTAGGCCCAATGTTTGCAAGCTGGTTTCTATGGCAACTGCAGTTCTTATGACACCAACTATATTTAGCTTAGTGTATTTTAATTAAATGCAATTAAGATGTGACTGGTGCTTTAACACTTTCTAATTTTAAGTCTTACATCAGGACTTCTAGACTAGCTGGAAAGCAATTGATAGCATCTGGGTGGTCTAAAGTAGCCAAATGGCCATCACAGAGAAGAGATATGCGTTTATAAGTCACTGTAAGGTGAAACATTTTACTACACAATTATACCCAATTTGGTGGGTATCATTTCACATAAATACTCTTTGGTTTTGCTTTTGTCTTCCCTTTGAACAATGTAATTAGCAGCAGGTAGATAGAGTTTAGACTTTGTTCCTTCACTGTTGTAGCTTAAAATAATCTTGCATTATTGAGATGTCTCCAAACTGGTATTTTACCATGATACCTACAGCAACATGTCTCTATAGTAGTATTATACCATTATCCTGTCTTGAAATGGGCTTAAAAAAAAAATAATATAAAGTCAACTCATCAAAATAGGGACAATCTTAGGCATTACTTCCATCAAATGTTACTGATAAAATTGTAATTTAATTCTAACATCAACTGCTCAAGCTCAATGGTTGTCAAATATAGTCATCTGTGGCTTTAAGCAGGTATATGAGAACTTATAGTGCTTAACTCATTTTTCTTAAAACAGGAGAATAGCAACAATATGGCTTGCAAGTATTCACTGAGGACAGGAGCTAAAATTTAGGGTTCTAGATTCAATATTAAAACACATTTACTTTCTTGTTGCAGAACCTTCCTCAAATGCCAAAGTGACCTTCACAAGCTTTAGTGCGAAAGACCATAGATTAGGACAAAGTTATTTTTAATGGCATACATTAACAGACACAGTTAAAGCTTGGAGCTCACACCCTTTTAATTGCATCTTCTGCTAGATGTATTCAAAGGGATGACTTTAGACTGGGCTACAGTAGGTCATTTTATCTATCCAGTTGTTCCGGGAACAAAAGTTGTAATACTCTGTGACTCATAGTTCAACAACAGCTGGAGAGCTATGTGAGAACGGAGAGAGTGCAGACAAAAGTAGTAAATGATCATACAAATTGGAGCCATTTGCTACTTTTAAGTAGTTAACCACAGTCCAAAAGTACCTTATTTACAGATCATGTTGTCATATTTTTGGCTCAGGACTGCGTGGTATTGATCGTGCCTTTCTCCTATTTAAGTGGGGTTGATTATGGCAAGTGAAAGCTGTGTGCAGTCTGGAATAGCGGCTGCCCTTCTCAACTGACACACAGAGAAAAATGTCAATATGGCTCACACATGGGTCTTCATACCAAAGAATTCCCTGCCAAACTAAAGGAATGAATCAAAGATTTCACTTTCCCGTGTTTACAATTATTAGAGATTCCTTTACAGTGTCATCTGCACCAAATAATCATATTTTCCAATGTGTTCCATCAGTTCCAAATGAGGTTCTTTATTCCAACATTTTTGTGTATTTTTTGATACGAGATCAATCCACCCTTCGCCTCTCCCCTTTCTCCAAAAATAAACTCCCTGCACTTTGCAAACATCCACATGATACATAGCAGCTATTTCTCATTCCTGACACTCTCAAGGACATTTAGTTGGTATTTTTAACAAAACAAAGGTTATGCCCTGTGCCCCCTGAAGATCCTAAAACAGGTTGCACAGTGCACTTTAAAATAATAAAATGATTAAATTGAACAGGATACAGCAGATTTCTAACTCCCCCGCCTACTCTGTTGTACTGGATTAAGGGGTTAATAAATATGCTGATTCAACTTCCACAAATCTGGAATGTCCCCAGCACACTTGACCTTGGATTTTACTTACTTAACAGGAAAGAGCAGATGTGAGAGGTTTTTGCTTTTCGTGGTCTCCCCCAAGAAAACATCTAAGTTTTTCTCCTTTTCTACTCACAAAGACTAACCTCCCATAAAGAGTTATTACGTAGCAGCAGGGGTTTACACCAAGTCGTTCCTCCGTAGCTACTTACTTCACCAAGTTATTTGCAGCTACACACTGCTAAATACAACAAGCAGTTTTTCATGAACACAATTTCTGCATTATCTTTGGTATATAATTAGATAGGGTTTTTTTCTAAACATTTTTATAATCTTTTTATTTTCTTTTAATATAAAAATATATTCTTTCCTATTTCGCTGTATGAGGACTGCATTGCAGCTCTGTCTAAAAGTGTTATTTATTTTTCTGTTACTACTCCCACCTGAGTGAATGAAGTGTATATACATATATGTCTACTTATATGCAAATAGTTTAATTGCAGGTTTGGATTTGGCTTTTTCTTATATATATATATATATATATATATATATATATATATATATATATATATATATATATATATATATTGGCCAACAGCATAAAGCTGTGTTGCCTATTATGCTTCATACGGCTAAAACACTGAAACAATACAAAACACCTTAGCAGAATTGGTGGGGTGTATGAAAATAGCAGCAGCTTAAAATTTAAGGCAGATACTTGCCTATTGTTATGCCATTAAAAATGGACTTGTTCCCAATATTACAGAGAAGTTGAAAACTCAACAAGCTTGTCTGCAAGTTCAAGTTTTGTCAAAATAAAAATATACATAATTTATTTTACATTATGTGCCTTCTGGTTACACCGAACAAGATTTAGTGCTTTGTCTTAATATCCCAGCTGCCTGTCCTTTTATTTTGCATGTATCACCAGAAACAACTGGTCTTAACTTATATGTGTGAACAAGAGGCCAAGAGATGGATCTACAATATCTCATCTTCCTTTTGTAGTATTTTCTTTAGCAAACCTGCACAGCCCATTGTCACCAATAACAGTGCATTGTGAGGGCTTGTCCAGTGACGTGGAACAATAGTCTATAAGTTCCAGTTTAGACCACCACAGCCTACACATTTTAATATTTGCAATTGTTTTCCTGTCAGCTTTGAGTGCTGGCTTGATTTCACCTCTGTCCAACAGTACCGACATCTGAAAACTGCAGTGGGCCCCTGCTCAGCAATGCTCACTGACCAGCTAATTTTACCAGCTGAACGTAGCAGTTTTTCAGTCATATTTCAGATTCTCGCCTTAGCGGTCTAGGGTCCAGGGAAACCTGGTTGTGATGGTCCATGTCAGGATGCATGTCCGTGCTCATGCTATCTGGCAACCCATTGTCACTGCCTTCCTCCTCTTTGCTTGTGAGTGATACTTCATTCTCGTAGCAAAAAGTATTTGGATTTGAAAGTATATACTTCTTTTCTGCTAAGTCCCTGGCACTACAAAGTGGTGTGTTGGGCACTTCATATGTTTTGTGGAAACGGGAATAGTCTACTTTATAGTAATGCTTTTCCTCAAAAAGAACAGGCTCATAGCGATGACCCCAGTATATTTCATTAGCAAGGTAGGAGCTCCGACACTGAGTGGTCATTGCTGTGGCTTCCACCATGCCTTCCAGTATCACCACTATTTCAAAGTCAGAATTGTCCAAGTCCTGTTTACTTAGATCATACAAAGGACTTTCTTCATCAATTTCATGGACAATAGTGATGGGTGAGACTAAGAATATTCTGTCAATACCACTGTCAAAGCCAACATTAATGTCTATTTGATCTAGAGGGATGTACTCTCCTTCTGATGTGATGCGAGACTTTAGGAGCTGAGCTCGTACATGAGCTTCTACAAGGTGACTCTTCCGTAGATTGCCCACTCTCCACATCAAGCACAACTTCCCATCTCTCATTGCTATAACCGCAGTATCACTGAAAACTAGAGTCTCATTTCTCTTTTTTGGCTTGGCCATTTTAGCCATAACAGCACCAATGATAAAGGCGTCAATTATGCACCCTACAATAGATTGGAAAACCACCATGAACACTGCCACGGGACATTCATCTGTGACACATCGGAATCCATAGCCAATTGTTGTCTGTGTTTCAATGGAGAACAGGAAGGCTGCGGTGAAACTCCTGACTTCTGTGACACACGATTTGTGATTCTCTGGAGCACCTAAATCATTGTGTAGTAGAGCAATCAGCCAGAAGACACAGCCGAAGAAAAGCCAAGAGAGGATGAAAGCTAGGCAAAAGATGACCAGCATCCATCGCCAACGGATGTCCACACAAGTGGTAAAGATATCAGATAAGTAGCGCTGCCCCTTTTCACTCACATTAATGAACTGAACATTGCAGTGCCCGTCCTTCTTAACAAATCTGCTCCGGCACTGTTGCCGGGTATGGATTTTGCTTTTACCATTTCCATACCCATTGGCAACTGCCATGGTAGCCAGCTTCATTCCGTCCTCTTCTGAAGACACAACGCTGTAACGGTTGGTTCGCACGCTGCCCATCACTTCAGTTGAGGACTGCGGCGCTTCTGCTTTTGAAAACAGTCTTAGTTTCTGCAAAACTCTTTGGAGAAACAGTTTTGAAGTCTCACAGGGAACACTCACGGGAAAAAAAATAATGAAGAGATTCTTGTCTCTGTGGACCTTGGTGCTACCAAGGAAGGACTTCTGGCATTTGAGGGGATGTCAGCAGACTCTCATTGTCATGTGGATGTCATTTCCTGCAAGAAAAATAAAGATTTGATGTCAAAACACAGGGAAGTGGTAATGTAAGCCTTCCATCTTGATGTTCCTTCCTGTTAAGATCAAGTGCAAACAAGTCCATTAATGCAATCTCCTCTTAAATCTACCTTTAAGTATACAGAGCCACACTGAACCATAAACTACAGATTACAAAAATCCCACGACCTCTTACAGCACACATTACAATAAAACCAATGTTTATGTCATATCTAACAATATTAATATTCTATATATTTAACTTGGATATTACAGTGATAAAAAAGACGTACATTGGGGGTCATTCCGACCCGATCGCTCGCTGCAGTTTATCGCAGGGCAGCGATCAGGATTGCGCATGCGCTGGCACCACAGTGTGCCGGCGCATGCCGGATGGCCTAAGGACGTTGTTTTCCTGTCGATCAGGCAGAGGCGGTCACTGGGCGGGACGGGGCGGCACAGCAGCGTTTGGCCGCCGTTATGGGGGCGCGGTCCGGCCAACGCAGGTGTGGCCGGACCGTGCGGGGGGCAGGCCGCAGCGGCTGCGTGACTTCACACGCAGCCGCTGCAGCCCGGGGAGCGACGAGTAGCTCCCGGCCAGCACGCTAAAGCTGCGCTGGTCGGGAGCTACTCCTAAAGTGCAAAAGCATCGCCTCTGGGGGTCCCCCCGCATGTCTATTGTCATGATCGTAGCCCTGCAAAATTTTGCAGGGCTACGATCAACTCGGAATGACCCCCATAGTGCCTAATTCATTAGAGAGCAATCTGGGAGCTATAGTTTTTCAGCAATACCCCCAAAACATTACTTTCCTTAAACAAAATACAGGTAATATATTGTGAACATGACTTTTCTTAAGAGAGCAAGTGGTCTGGTCCAGTTATAAAACTTAACATCCATGCTTCAATATTTTAGCAATGCATGGTGAGTATACCAGTAGTAATTGTTGGCAATACGAGTATTTGCATGCATATGTAATTTGTAGCCCAATTTTACCAGAAGTCTCTGGGCACAATATAAGTGGATTGTTAAGAAAGCCTACATATATTCTGGCATCGCTTTGTCTGCTTCGTTAGTCACCCTGTATGACAGTTTTTATAAATGCCGCAACAGCAGCAGAACTAAATAATTTTATTTTACATCTATCCCATCATGTTAGTTATTTGTCAATATATAAAAATACATAATGATTATCGGAGATAAAGTTAGAATGTCAGTAGATGACAAATGATATTGTAATGGAAATATCTTGCAGAGAAATGGTTAACAATGCTTCCTTACTACTTGGGATAACTTGTATATGATTGCAGAATTGTATTCTGTTGCACAGCAGGCATCCTTGGTGATACACCAACTGTACACCGCTTCCTATGGGAGTCATTACCCAGAAGATGACCCCAAGAATGGCAGTGTCTCTCACATGACCTCTGTCACATTTCATTCACCACGTACATTCTCACGCATACGATTAGAAGGAAATAAAAAAGCATCTTCTATTGCTGACAATTTTCTATTCCAGTTTTCTGGAAGTCATGAACTGTAACTGCCAAATTTCCTTAACTTCCAAGAACAGTCCCAGAGTTTGGATTTTAGTCTCTGGAAATATTTCTACAATGACCCAATTTCCATGTTCTTCCTGGGTATTCTTAATTCCTATACCTATCAGCATAGTATCATCACCAGTCTTGTTTTGTGTGTTGGATACAATTCAGATTACTTGTTTACATTCTGCATTATACTAAATATTCTTTATTGGATCTATATATTAATGTAGACTTTACAAAATAATGTAAACGTCAGGTGCCAGCTACTCTACTATAGGAGACAGCAGAATGTTTTAGGGAGTCTGTAACTGTGCATCCATAGACCACAACAGAAATGGTATCCGGTCTTTAGGTCGACAGCACGTAGGTCGACACTCATTAGGTCGACCACTATTGATCGACATGCATTAGGTCGACATCGAGATGCATTAGGTCAACATGGTCACTAGGTCGACATGGCAAAGGTCGACACATGAAAAGGTCGACATGAGTTGTTTAAAAAAAAAAAAATTAAACTTTTTCATACTTTACGATCCACGTGGACTACGATTGGGAATAGTAACCTGTGCCGAGTGCAGCGGTAGCAGAGCGAGGCTCCTTGCCCGAACGGATACGGTGCACTAATTGGGGTTCCCAACACTTTACGAAGAAAGCAAAACAAAAAATATATAAACTCATGTCGACCTAATGACTGTGTCGACCTAGTCACTGTCGACCAATAGTGGTTGACCTTATGATACACACCCAACAAAAATGCTTCCTAAAAAAAAATATATTTATATATATATATTTATTTATTATTTTTTTATTTTATTTTATTTTTTATTTTCCATAGGCTCGTTGTCTACCCAGTTCCTTAGCTTTATCCAGCCCTCTGTGTATTATGACCATGTCCAATAGCTATATCATGTTTGGGTGGTATTCATGTGACCGGCGGTCTGCTGACCGACAGTCACATGACCTCCTCCACCATCCCGCCGGCTCAGTATCCCGATGGTCGGCATGCCGACCAACAGGGACTATTTCCACTCGTGGGTGTCCACGACACCCATAGAGTGGGTATAGAACCCGTGGCGACCGCAGGTCGCCACCGAGCCCGCAGCGTGGCGAGCCCGCAAGGGTTTTGCTGCACTCGCCCCTCCCCGCCGGGATCCCGGCGTCGGTATGCTGCCGGGATCCCGGCGTCGGTAAGCTGACCGGCGGTCAGGAGACCGCCGGTCAGCCATACTACACCCTCATGTTTGGGTGTACATTGTACATTCCGCCATATAATGCATCTTGCTTATTATCAAAGTTTCCTAGCAACCTGCTACAGCAAATGCTAAAATGTAATAGAGTCACTGCACAAAAACAATATATATTATATGATGTACCAGGTGTTCCCTATCCACAGCATCTTCTAGAAAATCTCACAAACTGGTATACACAATATCAACTGCAAAAGGATAATTGCTGTATTAAGTGGCTCTAAAGTCCTTTTTTTAACCCAAGCGCTTCCACATTTAGCATAAGCCAGTGGTTCACAAACTTTTTGACTCACGGCACCCTAGAGTATGACAATTTCTTTCATGGGACCCCTGGGCCAAAGGTTTCTTATCGAGAAATTTAGAAAGAAATATGAAAGTAAGTAAATTGTGTGTATATGTCATCCTAATTGTGGTGAGGGACAAGATTTGCTACCGTTTGTCCACATATTTTATTGTTTACAACCACCAGCACTGGTTTTGCCAATTACATTAACCATAAATAATATGAAATGGTCCTCCACCACCAACCCAGGATACCCCTGCAAGTGTTCTGAGGCACCCCTTCGTGCCACGGCACACAGTTTGAGAACCACTGGCATAAGCTATTATATGTAGTATAAATGAAAGAGATACAATTTGTGAATGTGATTTGGGGTTCCTCTGGCTATCACAGCCATTCCACATAACAATATAGTAGTACTACCTTTTACTCCCTTAAATACATGGGCTTTCAGCACACTTCAGGAAAAGAAGAAAGATAAACAGAAACAATCCGCTATTTGTAGTAAATGTGAATAATACCAGCACGTCTAAAAAGTATGCTGTAATAAAATCATTAATATTTATACCAAACCTCCCCGACACTGTAATAAGCAACTACCTATAGTGGAAGCACATGGAATGACAATGGGCCATGCAGTAACTGAAGCACTCATACTTCTGCAAACTGTAATAAGTTGTATTTGTAAGATGTAAATTGTGATTGGCACATTAAGGTTACACATGTGTACTGAATATGTAAATAAGTCAGGCAGGATATTTTACATGTATTGTACCTGTGCTTATTCAGCAATGCAAATGTGTACTGTGAATCACACAGTCTTTAAACCAAACAAGTGACATGCTATCTGCAGTTATGATGTGTCCCATACTGTACTGTATGTTTAAATGTGCTCTCAGACATCATTATATAACAGGGATGCGATGAATATGTGCTCTATCGGGATCCCGGCAACAGAAATACCAATGCCTGAATCCCGACACCTGTTTGAATCCCAATGCCGGAACTCCGAAAGGGGCAGGAGACGGATACCGGTATGCCGACAGACCAAGCGCCGGTCATCCATACTGATTCCATATAACAGACTGGCAAAACATGACTGACAGGCTGAGAAAATGAGGAGTGAAATAGACCCCAAAAGGAGATAGCCCAAAAACTGTGTTATACTGTATGTAAGATCACTGTACCAGGCTTGATGAGGGTTTAATAAACCTAGGATTTAGGAACAGATTTACTAAAGCTTCTGAGAATGAGAAGCAATGGTGTTGCCTATAGCAACCAAAAAAATTCTGTCCATCTGTTTCTGGGATGCAATAGAGAAATGACAGCTAGAACCTGAATGGTTACTATGGGTAACACTTTTCATTATTAAAAGCTTTAGTACATCTACGGTACTCCTTAGACTGGTCTGCAGAGCCACAATTATTTGCCAAATGATTATATGAACATGTCACACCCAAGTGGTGTCCAATGGGTTTCCTATGCGCTAATATTTTCCTGATTATTGTGTACATATTGCTTACTATTTTCAATTAACATCCTCTAGAATTCTCCCAGTTCCAACTTCCTTCTGGTAAACACTAATTGTCTGAGTAAATAAACATGTTAAAATTGGGTTTAAGGGGATTTGGAATGAGAAGTGATGTACGGAACTACAAAAACACATCACCCAATGAATTAGACAGCTTCCACCACCCCCTTTGGGATACTGTGCTGGTGTAACTAACTTTTATGTGAAATAGCAACAAATGTAAAATAGTATGTTATTGGTCTCTCATTAAAATCAAAAGCAGATTATCCTGTGCTACAAACTTCTCCCCGATATGATATCCCTCTTTACAATATCTCATTTACTTTTATACTATGATCCCCAACATCTGTAAAACTACACTCTCTCCGGCTCTGTAGCACTGCCCTCTTGCAGACCCAGCCTGTCGGAAAGTAATTTAAAATGTGTTTCCCCTCCTCTTGTGCCTATAATTGAACTAAAGAATGAATGAAGACTGCAGTAAGAGGGACTAAACTGCCGACTTCCTAAAATAATAAGCATGTGCTTGAATTCCACAATTTGCCAACCCTACTATTAATAACATCTCCTGCTATTAATTTAGCTCACAGCCCATAGTGGGCCTGTCATGTTTTCCATAGGTGAGTAATTGATAAGTCCCAGATATACATTTACAATTCAAATTAGCAGCTATACAAACACGGGTGAGTGGGTGTTTGCTCATTTTGTAACTGCAGTTAAAGCTATAAAATCTTCATGTTATGGAAATAAATATATATATATATATATATATATATATATATATATATATATATATATATATATACACACACACACACACACACACACATTAAAATCCATAGACCCTGATGTGACTGCATCCTGGCTCTATAAGGAAGGATAAAGCTTGCTACGGTATATGGGACAAATGCGCTACAAAGTCAGATGCGGTTTAAACACTGGGTTCCAGACATTACATCTGACAAAGATAACAACTCAGTGCAACTCATGTATGCTTTTACTGTATCTTATGTAATCCATTTGTTCCCTGTTCTCCTTTAAAGACATCATATAATTTCCTATATTCATATAGTTTTAGGACAGTGGTCCTTACAGTCTCTGCTAATACTGTATACCATTCTATACCCACCCAGTTTTGCAAAAAAACAAACAAAAAAAGTAATATTTTATTATGTCTTCCCAGAACCATAAACTATACTATGCAGGCCAAGAACCCATTCTCTTCCGTTTTGTGTCCACAACTGTACTCTGAGCACTCTTTGGTGCCCCAGAAATAAATAACAGCCACTACTTTTCACCAGGGCTCCTGTTTTATTGTTTATAATGGGTTGGAAATGGACTTAAAACAGCATGGGACACTGACACTGACAGTCTGTTTAAACAAGAATTTCTGGTTTTACATCATAGCTGCCCTATAGGCATATTACATAGGTCAGTAACCAGGTGCTAAACCTTACAAATAAAGCCACACCATGACTAGATAGATAGATAGATAGATAGATAGATAGATAGATAGATAGATAGATAGATAGATAGATAGATAGATAGATAGATAGATAGATAGACAGAAAACCTGTCACTCCTTATTAGCCTGCTCAGTAAAAGTGAACCAATATATCAGGTTGTACAGGTACAGAAGTTACATGGGGGCAGATGTATTAATCCTGGAGAAGTGATAAAGCAGTGATAAGTGCAAGGTGATAACGACCCAGCCAATCAGCTCCAATATGTAAATTGTCAGTTAGGAGCTGATTGGCTGGTGTGTTATCACCTTGCACTTATCACTGCTTTATCACTTCTCCAGGATTAATACATCTGCCCCATGGTTCCTTTGGTGAGTATAAAGAAAATTAGGAAATATCCCTGAGCTGAGAACTGATGTGCAGTCACCATATTTGTGTAATGATAAAAAGACTGACATGAGAGGCAAGTGTGTTACAGTACAGTTCCATGGCTGTCCCTCAGGCAGGGGAGAAACCACCTGAGGCTGTGCTGCTGGTAAGTGTCATTTATGCAGCGCAGCCAGTCTGCACTGCAAACTGCGGGCACTACTGCCAACAGGCATGTACTACTGACTACTATGAAGGGGGCAGCGCTGCTGCTCCCTGCCCATCCTGCATCCCAGAGACCTGCTGCTGCTGCAGCTACCGAGTCCCGGGAGAGGAGACAATTCCCTTAATGACGCCACTCACACTGTTCTACATGTTGCTACGCTGGGGGTAGATGCTACTGTGCACACTGTCTCCAGTCTACCTGCTGCAAGCAGCCTGCAGTGGGAAACAGCCTCACTGCGCTCATCCGTAGAGTGTAGCACGTAGGAAGGAGCCGTGCTTTGCCGATCAATCATTTCCAGTGCCGGGGCTGAGGCACCTGCGACCCGGCTGCTGAGTATTAGCGCAGCTGCTGCAGTCACGGTGCTGCGAGGGCAGTAGGCACACACACACCTGTAGCTGGATCAGGCAGGTAGAACTATATGTACCTGATGCCACTTTCTAGTGGTGACAAGCAGCAGAGGCGACACGTCCTATCAGTCCTACAGTATATTCCGCAAGTGCTGCCACTTACACAAGTCAGAAGAGGCCACTTTACCAGCCTGATAGGAAGGTGGAGGGGGGGCACTGGGCAGTGCTGGTGGAAAAAGTTCTAGGAGAAACATTGCGAACACTTTGTGCTCAACAATGTATCCACAGTCATTGCACACATAAATTACAGGGATTCGGTGAAAGCCGGATCTACAGAAATGCCCCTATATGATTGGGGGGGGGGGGGGGTGCTGGGCACATTTTCATGGTCATTTTCCTATAACCTCCCTTTATGACCAGTTGTTTAAAATACAAGTAAATGATCATGAAATGTAATTGGGCATCTGTCACACATATGCCCTAACCCGCTCTGTAACAGGCGGTGACAGCTGGGATCTGGCGATAAGATCGCTTTGGAAGTGAATTTATGACGATGACCTCAGAATAACAGGCTGGATGTCAGCACAGTTCTGCAGTTATGTGAACGTGTTGCTGAAATGATCAGGACAAGTTTCATCACCACCCCACACATGTTACCCCAGGATCTGCTCAGGCCAGAGCAGCAAGCTCCCCAGTCCAGTGACTGTCTCAGCTGTCAGACACTACACATGATGCAATTACAGTCCAGGCTCCCCTTTCTTATTTGCTTCAAACCTCAGTCTCTTGGATCCTCATCACGTCCAGACTATGCTCATTCTGGAAAGTGGAGCGATGACCAATTGGAAAAGCATTTACAGGCGAGGAGAGAACAGAGATAGCAGCCGTGATATTCGTTTTGCTTTTAAGAAATTCCAACTACTGTGTCCTACCGGCAAGTTCCAGCAGCTGCTGCAGGCAAGTCTCCTGAGCAACAGATGCTGCGCCCAGACCTAGCCCTCTGCCCAACTGTTGCATGGGCGATCCTGTATTTATAGCTGTGCACAGATCACAATTATCCTGGCATCGTAGCCTAACCTTATCTGACAGCGTACACAACATAACCTCTCACTCAATTCACATATTGATAAATGCCAAGAGCAGTCATTACATGTAATGATGGGTTTCTATCAATATTCAGTTCTGCATATATTACTATAATGACTTACCTATTATAGAAGAACGTGCATCTTAAAGCTTAAGGTGAACAAGATCCAGTGGCATCTGCTTGCAGATGAAATTATCAGGACAAATCCAAATAAAAAAGGTTGTTTTTTTCTGCAGCCCCACTAATCCTAGGATAGCTCTGTGCGCGATCATTCACATCCTCTGCCTATCTCTTAGCGGCCATGTGCTTTTAAATAGCTAGCCGGCACAGCACGCCCCTTGGTGCCGCTCTTGGCCAATCGGGATGCAGGGGGTGGCTTGATTGACAGCTGAGGGTCGGGCTGTGTGAGAGCTTTCAGCAGCTCATTGAGGGGAAGTTTAGTGCAAGGAGCTGAAGGGAGAGAGATGAGATGAGACCCAATGCACTGAGGAGGGGGCACCGAGACTGGGAAAAGGAAAAGTAACCATTTCTCTGCACAGTACAGATATTTCTCTAATGATTAATCACTACCAACTGCATTGGCAGTTCTCATATTTACCTTTACTTCTTCCACTCTGGGCTTTAGTATACATAAGTTTTAACTGTTCTGGCAATAAATGAAAGACACATCTTTATTACAACTTGTACTGTCATAATGGCTGTGTCTGAATACCTGGTAATGCTTTGGGACAGATCCCCAGATTCAGGGTTGTTGGTGGATTTATGGCAAAATCCCAGTATCATTACTGCATGTATTGCTCCATTAGTCCATGATTATGCTAAATTCTGCTGTTATTGTCACTTGTTTTATACCAACTTTTAACTGTCAATATCTAGGGCACCAGTCTTGATGATTGTCATGAAGCAGCTGCTTATTTCAGTGGTACCACAAATTCACATTTTAGAACACTAAAGTTTTGGAAACTATTGGTGTTTATTATAAGACTGATTTTCTGTTGGTTCTGAAGGCTTAATACACTACATCAGTGGTTCTCAAACTCGGTCCTCAGGACCCCACACAGTGCATGTTTTGCAGGTAACCCAGCAGGTGCACAGGTGTATTAATTACTCGCTGACACATTTTAAAAGGTCCACATGTGGAGCAAATTATTTCACTTGCGATTCTGTGAGGAGTCCTGCAAAACATGCACTGTGTGGGGTCCTGAGGACCGAGTTTGAGAACCTATGCACTACATCATTAATGGGTCAGCCAATCTAGAAAGTTTACAGCTAGACAAACATGTTTTAGGGTTTTAGAAAATGTGCATAATAAATAACTATAATGCAGCACACTGCATGTACAGCTAGACAAACACGTTTTAGGATTTTAAATAATGTGCAGAATAAATAACTATAATGCAGCACACTGCATGTACATAATGCACATATTTAATGTGTGTTTCCTAATCTGGTGCACCCTTATATGTCAAATACGCGCAGTGGAGCTACAGCTGTTTATATCCAGAATTGGATCACTTTGTACCAAAATGGCAGAAAATCAGATGTTACATGTCACAATGATAAAATTGCATATGCAGTTTCTCAGCTGTTCACGCACCATTTACTCCCTTCTGCAAGCATTAGACTACTGTTTACATGCACAAACTAGGAATACTCATGGGTTATGTTGAAGCTAAAACTGTGTTCAGAGTAGATTAACTCTTTACCAGATTGGCTGGAAAACATCATCATATTACACCACATATCACACAACCACCAAGTGTTATAACATAGAGTAGAATACAAGTATCTTATGATTTGTGCATGTCTCAATGTACCCCCTTCTTTTGCACATACTGCATGTGTATTACTGTTCTGTGTCTCACATTACACAGCAGAGCTGCTGAGAAAAAGGAGAGAGGTGGTCAATGCAAGGTTTTGTTGTTATATTTTATCAATTCATCCAATTAACAATGGCCTCAACTGGCTTTTTGTTATGATCTTGCTGTGTCTAGTTAAATACTATATTGATCCAGGTATCTTAAGCTAGATGCACACTTGTACAATCATAATTTTGATGCAATTTATAGCTTACGTTCGGTAATCCCAATTGAGGTGCCTATTCCTACGTACCCACCTTTACAATTTACTTTCAATCCATTATACTCTGTCTAATATATCTGCTGAAAAGACACATAGGTGGTCCTGCTGCTGGAGTAGCATAGGACAGAATGGTGGGCAGTGCGTACCCTCCAAGTCTGATGATCACATGATCAGGCCGGAAATGGAAAAAAATGGCTCAACGGTGGGTAGGTGTGTACCCAGCTTTATACAAACATGAGATCCTAAATAGGTTTTAGCTAGACAAATTCTTTATTTTATCAATCCAGACATGGTGCAATTTCACATCCTCAGTTCAAACCTTTTCAGGTTGGTGGTCATCTCAAACATTATTTAATAATAAGTATTCATTAAGTGTATATTGTATCACATCTTCCAATATATAATGCATACTCTTAACTGATAATTTTTTTGTAGATTTTCAGGTGTCTTAATGTAAAGGTGATATACCTGCATCTGTTTACAAACATGCAAACACATTGTTTGTCCCCTTCAGTACCAATGAGTATTCACTCATGTGACCAGACCAATTTTCATATTTTCTGTATAAATCACTTCAACTGGGAATCATTTTTGATACCTTTGTTATATAGCTTTTTTTATATATTTTTTTCTAATTCCAAACAAATTTTATAGATTTTTGTTTTTTAATTTGTATAGTATATGGAAAAAAATAGCAAACATTTAAAACAATAGGCTTTGTATACATCTTTTGCTAATTTACACAAATAGAAGCTGCTTCTGAGTTGGAAGCAATGAAAAAAAGCCTGGAACTAACCATGTTGCAATGCAAGGAGTGCATATCTATCTATTTATTTATTTATTTATTGTCTGTACAGTAAAATACTTGCTGCTTTTGCATGAAGCCCACAAATGCTGGAAAGCAATTTATGGTGTGTACACACGGTGAGATTTTTTCTTTCGATTTTGACTATATAAAATATAAAATCGCAAGAAAAGTTAGTGCAAATCGCAAGGTGTTATGCCACATTCGATCCCGATGCGCGGTCCCGCCAGGTCGGTATCGCAAGAAAAGATAGACTGTGCAGGCAAGTCAATCCTTGCTAGATCGGTGTACTATCTAGTTCATCTCACATGTTAATTACATCTCACATAAGCCAAAATCGTAAGCACTCATAGTCCATATCTCAAGAAAAGTTAGTCAAAATCGGTGGTGCTGGGCTCCAGGGAGTTCAGGGGAAATCGCAAAGTGAAAATCGGGCATACACATTAGAACAATGGGATATGATAAGATATTGTATACAAATTCCCTTGCTCTCCTGGACATGTGATATCTTATGTACACATTATACGATGTGACATAAGACCATTTCTTACATCGTATACCCATATACCCGTATACGCATCACCCAATATCTCACCATCAAGCCTGCATGCAGGACTATCAGATGATGTCTCATAAGATGCATGGGAGTGCGCATCTTCTGACCAATTGTGTGTACACATTATACAATATTGTACTGAACTGAACTAAATTGTTACAATCGTGTACGACAATGCATAATGTGTATGGGCCCTAAATCTCTCTGCATGTTTTTACCAAGGTGCAAAGTTACTTGTTTTTTGTTGCATTGCTTCCAGTGTGCCCATACAATAAATGACTATATTTATTCTATAGCCTGTAACATTTTTTAGGATAACTAGTATGTGTACTGTAATGCAGATTGCACAGTACTATATATAAATGTAAATACGGTAAATGTTTTGTGCATTTTACTTAATTTTTACTCTCATTTACACATTATTATGTTATTTTTACTTTTCACAGAATCAGTATGTGTTTAAGCGCAAAACATTAGCCCAGATGTCAGTGTTATTAATACCTTCTTAGCTAATGGTAGCACATGCTCTAATAATAGGGACAAAATGTATAGAGACAATCTGATTCATGGGCCCTTTCCTGTAAACCCCAGTGATACGTCACCAAAGTTTTTGGGAAAGATTTTTTTTTTTAATGGGTCTACCATGTACAACTTCTATACTGAATTCTGTGCAGGGAATATGTCATGTGTACTAGTTGCTAAAAGTGGAAACCTGGTACGGGTTAAAAAGGGTTTAAAGTTATTTTTTACAATTATGTTTTTCTGAAGTGACCTCGTTCCATTTCATATTGGAAATCCATTGCTATCTGTAAGGTTACCTATTAGTAGCTGGTTACAGATACTTCCAAATAAATGTAATCCAAGATTTATTTAGATATTATTATTATCCTTTATTTATATGGCGCCACAAGGGTTCCCCAGCGCCCAATTACACAGTACATAAACAAATAATCAAACAGGAAAACAGCAACTTACAGTTGATGACAGTATAGGACAAGTACAGGGTAAATACACATAGTTACATCAGCAGATGACACTGGAATAAGTATCAGGTGGCAGAAGAATGCTGGATTTGGTGCAGCTGAAGACTATTAAAGTAAGAAAAGGGATAAGCACATGAGGGAAGAGAGCCCTGCTCGTGAGAGCTTACATTCTAAAGTGTTATCTACACTGTACACCATTGTGCATTTTTTTTGGTGCTTTTAAATTATATTTGCTTTGTTACAAACATTTTTTTTTAATTCTCTTCACAATAGATTCATCAATTAGTTAAGGGGAAATGGTAAAATTTTAAATATATATATATATATATATATATATATATATATATATCCAATGTATTGCAATTACAATTTTTGGTGTGACTTCTGGTGGACCAATATTCATGTAGTGAAGTGGTTTCTATCCTATCTACAACTTCCAGTTGTGAACGGAGCGTGACGAGATAGAGACTGGCTTCTCACAATCCCCGCTTCGCTACACAATACAGAATAAAACGTGCTTCACATTAAATTGCAGTGTGTTTTGCTTCATAACATGTTCACACAACCATTGCTTCCTTGCAGTAAACAAGGTCAAGCATTCTAAAAGACATAAATAAACAACACATGATTGTGCTACATCAGATTTGTAGATACTGCTGAAAAAATGACTATTGTAATGGATTTGTCCAGCATTGCTGCTGCTGAAGCAGGTGGTATGAGTTGGGTACATGCTGTCACAGAACCAGTAGGTGGACTGGGGAAAAACTGCAGTCTAAACATTTACAATGTCGACCACTGAGAGCCAAACATCTGTTCCTGAGTATACCTATTAATACACACTAATTGGAGGTATGTTATTCTTGGCTCTTAATGATAGACTAGTTTGTTTACAACCGTGCTCTGGTCTGTTTAGCTCAGAAAATGCTTTAGGTTGTAGAAGAAATATTCAACACATTGCACTTTCATTTTGCCCCATGTTCTGATAGATGTACAAATGCAGAAAGTAGGGCTATGTCTTGTACATGCGATAGTCTTAGAGAACCTATGTCCTGGGGAAATGTGAGGCTCATTAATTGGATGCTGATGATATTCATGTTGGTATTGCAGTATAGATAGTAATGTGTAGTTGAATGTTTTTATTTTCTGAAACTCCCTCTGAAATAGTTTATAGGTTCAGATCACTCATTGGCCACATCTAAGCATTACATTCATAGTTTACAGCATACAATGCTATAATTACTCAGGGGCATGTTTACTATCAGGTTTCAGACATGATAATTATCATTTCTTATTGCTGCTATTCATGGCAATAAGAAATGATACATTGGCCAGATGTACTAGTCTTCACATGCAGGGACAGGCGCTCCAATAGGAGTCCATCCCTGTGGTGTGTAAATAGTGAAATGATCACCTTTGGGGTTCTGCCCATGTGCGGTCTACTGATCACGCATATGTGGCGGCACTGACAGGGAGGGTTCTGGAGGATATTTAATGATAAATAAACCCCTATATGTGGTAGTAAGAGAAACATCATTTTAAATAGCCCAATTTGGTGATAAATTATTATGAATTACATTTTAAGACTGCACAAATAAATTGGTCCACGCAAGGTGACTTCAGGTCCATTTGCCATGTTACACTATAGAACTCAAAGGGGGCAATTCTACATTTTTTTGTTTTTATTTTGGCATCCATCAGAGCAATTCTATCATTGCTCCAATTGGGTGCACATTACTTTTTAAAGCACCCGAATGCACCAGGTTTAGCTGTGCAAAGTGACTAAACCTGACACTTTTCAGACATTTCTACAGGAGACTGCGAGCACAGGGCCGTCTTTTCGTATGGGCTCAATGGGCTCTTGCCCAAGGGCCCCAGGAGTATAATCCTAAAGCTGTGACTCTCCCCTTTCGGTGGACACTAACAGCTTGTCTCTACTGTGACCAGAACCAGAGATATCAGCCTTCCATCAGCTGGTCTCTGCTCCAGCTCCACACGCCTAATATGCAGTTTTAGATTTTCGTTGGTGAACTGCTCTGACTCCGTTCAGTTCACCGCGCCCCCTAAACGGCGGCTTAACACCGCCGTTCATCCCCCTCCCGCCCATCGACCGCCTCTGCCTGTCAATCAAGTAGAGGCGATTGCTATGCAACGACGGCCTTCGGCCATCTGCGGCGCCGGTGCATGCGCAGTACTGACCCGATCACACCGCTGCGATACACTGCAGCATGCGATCGGGTCAGAATGACCCCCTATGTGCACTGCAGGTGGGGCAGATATAACATTTGCAGAGAGAGTTATATTTGGGTGGGTTATTTTGTTTCTGTGCAGGATAAATACTGGCTGCTTTATTTTTACACTGCAATTTAGATTTCAAATCTCTATCTCTCTCTGCACATGTTATATCTGCCCCCCCCTACAGTGCACATGGGGGTCATTTCGACCTGTTCGTACGCTGCGGTTCATCACAGCGGTGTGAACGGGTAGGAACTGCGCATGTGCGGCGGCGCGTACGAAGAAAGCGGTCGCAGCAGCGACCGCAAGAAGATTGACAGGAGGAAGGCATTACGGGGCATCAACTCACCGTTTTCCGGGCGTGGAGATCCGAACGCAGGCGTGTCCAGGCGTTTGGAGGGCGGATGTCTGACGTCAATTCCAGGATCTTCATCGCTGGATCCATCGCACAGGCTGAGTAACTTCAGGGCTGGTCTTGTTTTACACAAAACTTTTTGAGCATAGCAGGGCTGCTCAAGCGTTCATAGCCTGCTATGCTAAAATACACTCCCCCATAGACGGCGTCTAGTTGATCGCACGAGCAGCAAAAAGTTGCTATGTGCAATCAACTCGGAATGACCCCCATGGTTTTGCCCAACTGCTAACAAATTTGCTGCTGCGATTAACTCTGAATTACCCCCTATGTCCATAACTAACATACACACATGTGATTAAGAGGCTGTTCAGCATGACCCACTTAAACTATACACAGAGAAGCAATGTATAATAAGTGGGTCACAGTTAGGGATTTCTGCCTTAATGGCAAAAATTACATCTTTCCAAAATTGTTATATTTGCTCATTATTAATAACATTGGCATCGGGTTCCAGTTTTACCTGCCAGGTTGGTATAATGCTGACGCGGTCACAATCTGAGTCACAGTACATTTTGTGATAATGGTTCAGTATTCCAGACCACTTACAGTTATAAAAGCACAAAAAATAATGATATAATAAGAACCTTCATTGTGTAACTGTATTCTTCACTTGGTTAACCATCAATTCAACAGTTCCAATTATGAGATGAAACATCAAACTGCTCAAAAACACACATTATCACAAATGAGAGTTTACAATTTATTACTTGCTATATGAAAATTGTACAACGGTAATTGATTAAAAGATAGGTATGAACAAAATATAATTTTACAAGAGACGTCAACCTACATTTTGTCTGACGAGGAATTTAATACAGGGTCATCTTTAATAAGTGGCTCTTCTCTTAGCCTACAGTACATAGTTTAAATCTACAGCTCACCAACAATGAATTCGCAGAAGAACAAGAGCATGCTGGAACTTGCAGCTTTATAAACTGCAGCAAACGTTTAGCCTCACTGAAAGAACAATGCTTATGAGGACTGAAGTTGTCACATCTATGTCATGCATTTGACGAAGTTTCTAGGCTAATGCACCTGGTTTTACATAATAAGATTATTTTAAGTTAATTTGCAGTTTGCGTAGGGTATGTGGTAGGGAATTTAGATGGTAAGCTCCACTGGGGAAGAAACTTACGTGAATCATTCAATATTCTATGCATATTATTGGGGAGTTTTACAACTCACACACTAATTGGCAGAATGCATTCCGTATCTTGATTGGGTATCCCGTTTAACATGAGATATAATTAAACTCTACATTATAAATATTTTCAGTTATACATATTATCTTGCAGGGATTCTAATCTTTAGCACAGTGGTTCTCAGAGATTTGTTCTCAGGGCCTCACACACTCAGAACCACCAAGAACCAGGCCCACCCATACCATTACATTAACTGAGGGGTGTGTACAAATACCATTGTTGTTCTATGGCAGATGAACTACAGTAAAATGATCTAGAAGCATCTTGCCAATTCCACTGATTTCACTCTTGAACATGTTCAAAATAACTTTTTATAAAGAAGACATGGGCTAAATGTTTGCATAATACAGACATACTGTGCCGTATAGCAAGTTACTTGCAGAATATCTTTCTGTTAAGCTCAATGTGTAAAGCCTTTCGCCATTCATCTGTGCTATTTCATATCCTTTTTACATTGATTAGTTGTTTGTAAGGACATTCAGCCCACGTTCCTCTGCCTGCCTTAGCTGCATTTCATTCAGTAACTGTTCAACTGAAAAGCATGATGCTCAGACTGGTCTCCATTGATTACACACTCTGTGATGCCCTTACCATCTTCATAGGAAGCAATGATGCCTTTTAAAGTGCTGTCTGAGCTGTGTTCTATAATTTATGATTATCGTTAATTTAGAGAAGGCATCTTAGGTAGAGGATGAACACAAATGAGGGCCAGGGGCCACAGGGCATACTTGCATTTCAGGGAGACTGTGAAAGTAACACCTATCAGCGTGGAAGTGTACTGCTGCTACATCTGAGAGGCGTGTCATAAAAATAACTTACAGTACATCCAAGTGTAAATTAGCCCCAAAGTTAGTAAGATCTATGTGTTGAAGAAAAGATACTGATATTTTTTAGGATTTGTTTGTGTATTGTGTTTTACAAGAGGCTCCACATACTATGGCCACAAGAAACCTTATTTAAAATGCATGTAGCCATAGGGATCATTATACCAATGCAGGGAAATGACACTGATGAGCCCATTTGAATGTATGTATCTCTGATGTATTCCCCCCCCCCTAAGAATGTAACAACTTCATAAGGGGATATTGATGGACTATTAAGGGAGTGTGGGAGATTGCTACTATTTCAGGGAGTCTCTTGCAGAATGTGGAAGGGTAGGCAACTATGCCACAGGGCAGAATGTATGCGTGTCCCCTTATACCCCTTTCAGATCTCCAATGCCGGATCCCACCCGGAAATTAGAAACGGGTCCTTCCCGGGTGAGATCCGGCATTGGAGACTCTCCTACCCTTTTCGCTGGCTGTCCAACCCAGCAATATGCCATCGGTTGCCATATGCCGGGTCGGTTGCAATATGCCGGGTTGGTTGCCATAGCGGTGGAGGGCGGCGCCGGCAGCGGGGGCGCAAGCGGCGCTGGGAGATGAGCTCATCTCCGCGCCGTCTCTCCCTATCTAGTAAACGGGTCCCAGGTCGCATCGATAGGGGAATCCGTTTATGCAGCTACTGACCCGGTATTCAACCCGGGAATAACACTGCTTATAACCCGTGTTCACTTAACGGGTCAGGAGGCCTGGGAATTCGGACTTGGTGCTTTCACACCGCACACTGACCCCTGTCAACCCTGCAAGATGCCGGGTCGATACCGGGTTATTTGTGCGATGTGAAAGGGGTATTTGAGTTACGTGTTCCTCTTTTAAAATGAAGTCCCGTGTCACAGTTTGATTTATACTATTACATGCTACATTCTTACAAACTACAGCAGATGTCACTGTTTGTTATGGTGCAATTTAATCAATGTCAACAACACCAGTCCCACCTGAAAGATAATAATAGCCAATTCCACCAAATAAATAATGTTTGAATAATCTCCCTAAACTTCCAATAATTTTGCACATTTGTTGACAGTGGAAATGCATTTATTGGCTTTGATGAGTGAAAAAGAATGTTGATTTGATTTCATAGATTTAAATTGAACATAAAATCGAACTTTAATAAATATACCCTTAAGTCAGACATTATTTCTTAAAAATAGCAATTTGTAACTTGCTGCTGATATAAGTTTGCATTTGCAAAGATCATAAAACAGTCAAAATATATTCAAGAAAAATCTCTTTAACAAGTCAGCTGATAAAGTCTATACTGGAATATGAATATGTGTGACTGATTTTATATACAGAGAACACGTCAGTTTCAGTAATGTACAAAAAGCACACTACATCATTGCAATAGTTAAAGGATATTTAGATATTCCTGTACAAGGTCATCTCCTTACATATGAATATTACTAGGGAGCCCAACCAGGGTTACCGGATGCTGTGTGCAATGTACCAGATAATAATTATTGAACGTGCTTATGTAATAATCTGTTTGAACACCACAGAGTACTACTGTCATCTGCTTAGACCTTGTTTTGTCAGCATTCTATTGATTTGGTCTTTACTGTTTTTAGCAATTGTCACAGATGAAACCCGTCTGATTCTATCTGACTGCGAAAAATAGCATGTTGCAAAAAATATTTGAAAAAAACAGCACAGACTGGTTGGACCTGATTTAAGATACCATTGAAAATAGTGATGGAAATTTAAAAAACAAATAATATGGACCCTTTCATATATCCTTTAACTATTGCAATGATGTAGTGTGGTTTTTGTACATTACTGAAATTAACCTGTTCTAATTCATTACATAACTAATTTAAATTCTGTTTTTGAAGGGAAACTATTACGATACAGTATAATTGGGGAAACGGTCTGAGCATCTATAGCTAAAGTATGGATGGATGGATGCAGATCTTACTTCCGCAGCAAGATCTGCATCCATGCACTCACATGCTTCGCAATTTAATTGCAAACGTATCGATTAGACCCCTGCCTGCACAGTTTGACTGCGCAGGCAGGCGGACTGGCACCATTTTTTTCTCGGGACGGCTGTGTGTGATGTCACACAGCCACCCCGGAAATGGTCTGGACACGCCTGTGTTGTCCGGACCGCACCCACCAAACAACGCAGCGGGATTGCATATTCCGAGATGTGAGCGCATGATGACAGCCCTGCGGCCAGTGCACCTGTGCAGGCACTCTGGATGCGGCCACTGCATATAAACGCGTGACTGCATCCGGGTCTGAATAAGGCTCACAGTGGTGCATGCAGGGTGGTTCTGAATACCCAGACATTCCCCCAGACAGATCCAAAAAAAAATATTTTTCTTATATAAAAGGCAACTCTACCCGTGAATTGGAGCTACTGCACGTGCGCAGCAGCTCCTCGGAGAACTCTGATTGACAGCCACAGCTCTCTGTGCACCAGATAAAGAAAAATGTCTAAGGTGGAGCTGTTGCACATATCCATTTGCAGCAGCTCCTTGTATGCCACTGTGGAGAGTCCAGTGTCCCCTATCCTCGCTTTAGCATACCTCCCAACATGACCCTCTCCAGGAGGGACCGAATGATCTGTTCCTGGACTTTTCTCTTAATGTATGATTGCTGGCACCTGTGTTGAACAGGATAATGGATAAGAAAGGTGTGTCAGCACAGGTGATGGCAATCATAAATTAAGAGGAAACACCAAGAGCAGAGCATTCTGTCCCCCCTGGAGATGGTCATGTTGGGAGGTATGCTTTAGTACACTACAGTGGCAGAGACAGCGGGGTGTCACCTTGTAATTCAAGTTGGAGAGTGTGTATGTGGGTGGACAATATGTTTCTGTGTGTGGCTAGACAGTCCAGGGCAGTATTCAGTTTGCGTATGTCTGTGGGGGCATTTTCAAATCTGTGTGTGTGGAAGTGGGGCAGTCTGCAGTATGAGTATGTGTGTGAGGGAGGGGGCAGTCTGCAGTCTGTCTGTGGGGGAGGGGGCAATCTGAAATCCAAGTGTATGCGTGTATATGAGGAAGTATCAGACTGGGGCATAAAGGGTTTACCGGGGGAATGGTGTGGTAGGGACCCAGGTGTAGGGGTGTGGCCAGTCTCCAGAGGGGGTGTGGCCATCTACCTCAGAGGTTTGGCTAACCATTAGAGAGTGCATGGTCTGAGCCCCTTGATAGATATATACATACCTCCCAACATGACCCTCTCCAGGAGGGACAGAATGCTCTGCTCCTGTCCTTTTCTCTTAATTTATGATTGTTGGCACCTGTTTTGAACAGGATAATGGATAAGAAAGGTGTTTCACTACAGGTGATGGGAATCATATATTAAGAGGGAAGTCCAGGAGCAGAGCATTCTGTCCCGCCTGGAGAGGGTCATGTTGGGCGGTATGTATATATAATAAACACTGCTAGTACATGCATGATAATGTACCTGATTAATAACAGGAATGCACTGTAGAAAATACATCACAGTCCTGTGCAGTATAATGTAACATATCTATAATGTATAATTCAAGTGCACAGTCTGGAACCTAATCCCTAGAGCAGGACTGGCCAACCTGTGGCTCTCCATCTGTTGTGAAATTACAAGTTCCAGCATGTCATGCCACAGTTTTGCTATCAGGGAATGCTATAACTGTGGCAGGGCATGTTGGGACATGCAGTTTTCCAACAGCTGGAGAGCGACCGGTTGGCCAGACCTGCTATAGAGGATAGGGTGGGCTCTCAGGTAGTGGGGCCCACCAGGGGTATCCCCACTGTACCCCTGTGGGCCAGTCCAACCCTGATATGGGGGGAGAGGCAGTCTGCAGGCTGTGTGTATGGGGGGGAGGCAGTCTGCAATCCAAGTGTGTGTGGTGGGGGGAGTGCAGTCTGGGGCAAAAATGTATCAATATGTGAGATGCATTGGCACTGAAACAGCGGTCGGGCAGAGGGTATGGATAAAGGACAGACCTCTAAATTTGACATAGACTTAAGCCCAGTACACACTACAGAGATGTGTGCTGAGTGATCTGCCACAGACCGCTCAGCACACATCTCTCCCCCGCTCAGCACAGCGTGATGTGTGCTGAGCGAGGGGGGGGGGGCGCTCATTTCACCCAGCGGGTGAAATGAGCAATGTGCTAGATTGGCCTGCAGGCCAATCTAGCACCGGCGATAGCAATGCGCTACCCGTGTGTGCCCCCCTTTACTGAAGTATTTGTGATCTGTTGTGCAAGATGGCTTATCTCGGGGCCGTAAGTAGGTGTGTGCGGTGGGGGCACTGCACATAGTGCTGCAGGGTAGGGAGTGCTGTTTGCGGCATTTGTCAATTATCTGTTTTAATTACATTCACTTGCAGCTTCCCCCCTTTTTGACGACCAGCATCTCCTGACCGCCACTGTCTCCTTCCCTCACCCCTTCTGTCACAAATACCTATACAACATTGATGAACTCAACTTAAGATTTCTTTGTTATTCAGTCACACTGTCCTTTATTACATTTCAAGATGCTGACATACTCGGAATTGAAACCCATTGGCTGTGGCATTGCAGTCAGACAATCTATTCATTGAGCTATCTGCCCTTGCATAGAAAGCTAAAGAATTCTAACTATTGAAGCTTACCTTGTACTTTGTGAAAAAATTAAAAGCATTGCAGCTGAGCAGATCTATGTAGTGTGCAGAGCATGGTGTCAATTTTTGCAGATGATACCAAATTGTGTAAGGCTATAAATACAGAGGAGGATGCCGAGTCTCTTCAGAACGACTTAGTTAAATTAGAAGCATGGGCAGCCAAATGGAGAATGCGCTTCAACACAGACAAGTGTAAGGTAATGCACTGTGGTAACAAGAACAAAAATTACACCTACCTTCTAAATGGGGTAAAATTAGGGGATTCTGTACTGGAAAAGGACTTAGGTGTCCTCATAGATAGCAAGCTAAGCAGTAGTACCCAAAGTAGGACTGCAGCAAAGAAGGCTAATAAGATATTAGCATGCATAAAACGGGGTATTGATGCTAGGGACGAGAGTATTATACTCCCGGTATATAAATCACTAGTGAGGCCACACCTTGAATACTGTGTACAATTCTGGGCACCGTACTACAAAAACGATATCCTGGAGCTAGAAAAGGTACAGAGGAGGGCGACCAAACTAATTAAGGGCATGGAGACGATGGAATACAAGGAAAGGCTTGAAAGACTAGGCATGTTTACATTGGAAAAGCGGAGACTAAGAGGGGATATGATCAACATCTACAAATATATAAGGGGACAATACACAGAGCTTGCGCGGGACCTGTTTTTGGTTAGATCAACACAGAGGACTCTTGGACACTCGCTCAGGTTAGAGGAGAGGAGATTCCGCACAATACGTCGTAAAGGCTTTTTCACGGTAAGGACAATACGTGTTTGGAATTCCCTGCCCGAGGGAGTTGTAATGGCGGAATCTGTCAACACCTTTAAGAATGGGTTAGATAAATTCCTAATGGATAAGGATATCCAGGGGTATGGTGCATAGTCATGCATTATAGTTACTATAAATAGGGATAAAATGCAACGGCTGACAGCAGCATCAGTCAGAAATTTTAGTCAAATCATCATGCATAGGAGACCACAAATAGGTTGAACTCGATGGACAATTGTCTTTTTTCAACCTCAGATACTATGTTACTACATAGATCTGCTCAACTGCAATGCTGATTATTTATTTTACAAAGTACCAGTAGCTTCATATAGTGTTCATAGTTTTTATGCAGGATCAAATAGCTCAATGAGTAGGGTGTTTGATTATAACTCAACAGGTTATAGGTTTGAATCCTGGGTATGGCAGTATAATGAAATATCCTATTTAATAAAGGGTATAGTAACTGAATAACAAAGAGCTCTCAAGTTAAGGGCATGGATGTGGTATAAATCTGTTTTTTTGCAGCGGTCTATAAATGTGTATTATATATGTATGCTCATTACCAGGGGTGAATGCTTGTTGCCAGGGATGAATGCTCTGGGTGTAATGCTCATTGCCAGGGGTGTAATGCTCGTTGCCAGGGGTGTTATGGTGCCCATACACTTGTGAGATTATCGGTACTATCCTTTGATTTTGAACACATCTGTGAGAGAAATCGGGGGATTGTATGCACATTTAAGGTACCTTTCGACGTGATGCGCGGGCACGCCGGTCGAATATCACGTCTCAAGATATTATGTGCTGCACTTAATATTTATCGAATCGGGGCGTGATCGCATGCTGTTTTTTACCACTTTCAATTTATCACATCGCAATGTGCGATATGTGATGACAGGAGATGACTTCCTGGCCACTCCTCTTCCCCTCACTGCGCACATGACTGGAGAGGAGGCTGGAAGCACGCTGCAGAGCTCCGCACAAAAACACGCACAAGGTAGGCTATACCACTGGCTACCAATGATTATTCCTTTTTGCCAACACTGCCCACCCTCTATGCTGCTCTACCCACATTTATATAGGCCCCTGTCCAAAATGCTGCACCACTGCAAGCCCCAGCCAGCCACGCCCTAAACGCCGTTATACTGTGTACTGTGCCACTGACCACCAATGCTTATTATTCTTATTTAACACCACTGCCCACCGTTTCTGCTGCTCTACTCACGATTATACAGGCCCCCCTGCCCAAAATGCTGCACTTCTGCAAGCCCCATGTGGCCGCGCCCGAAACGCCATTATACTGTATACTGTGCCACTGACCACCAATGCTTATTATTCTTATTTAACACCACTGCCCACCGTTTCTGCTGCTCTACCCAGGATTATACAGGCCCCCCTGCCCAAAATGCTGCACTTCTGCAAGCCCCATGTGGCCGCGCTCTAAACGCCATTATACTGCACCACTGCAACCCACATCCCACCGTTATGCTGCTGCACCCTGCACACCAATGTATTCTCACTACATATTTCAGATAACTCACACCAGTAACTGGAAAACAAACTTTAACCAGAATAGTTTACTTTTTTCATGTTTTTTTAATTATCCTTTTTCTGCATTCTGCAGATGTCCTATGAGAACCGTGAGTTTCTTTCTGGCTTCATCAGCCTGTACCACGAGGAGGAGTGTTTGTGGCTGACGTCCTCACCGACAGCAACAAGCAGAAGAGGGAGGCTGCTTATACACGGATGGTGGACTACTCCAAGCCCACCTTCTCTGCTGCCTCGGTTGCCTGGGTCCGTAAGAAGATCGACAATCTACGGACAGTCTTTGTGAAGGAAAATCGCAAGGTGGAGGAGTCCAAGAGGTCAGGGGCCGGCACAGACAATGTGTATGTGCCGCAGCTGTGGTACTTTAAGGATCTCAACTTCCTCCTGGAGAAAAGGTCTGCTAAGGAGTCCATGGTGGTGATGGCCGAGTTCGAGGAGGGAAGTCTGGACGTGGACGAGGCCGAAGGGGTAAGTTGCCTTTTAAATAGTTTTACCTAATACATTCCTCCTGCCATGCCACAGCTCCCTCCCCATTGAAGAATGCATTATATTTTTCCCTGACCTCTTTTGCCCTTGCAGTGCCGCGTATAGTTGCTGCAGGTGGTCCCAAGGAGGATATTGGTGCTGAAAAAAAAATAGTTAGACTATCCACTTAATATGTTTCCCTTTACCCTACAGACACCTGAAGAAGACCTCAGCCGGACCCCTGCTCTCATAAACACCTCCCCTGAGGAACCTACCTCTCCGCCACAACCTACTGGGAAGAGGAAGCCACAGAAAACAAAATTTGTAGAGGACCCTCTCTTAGCGGAGGCACGTTCACAGCTGCTGCGTAAAC
Organism: Pseudophryne corroboree; assembly: GCF_028390025.1. Lineage (NCBI taxonomy): Eukaryota > Metazoa > Chordata > Amphibia > Anura > Myobatrachidae > Pseudophryne > Pseudophryne corroboree. The sequence continues at coordinate 527,152,853 of NC_086446.1, read as the reverse complement.
CTGATGAGTTTGACGACTTTGCTGCGTATGTCAGCAAAACAATGCGGAAGGTTTCTGCGCAGCAGCAGGTCGAGTGCCAGCGCCTGGTGTCGCAGGTGTTGTATGAAACACTATCAGGGCATCTGACACCAGAGTGGAGAGTCGATGGCCCTGAACCTAAAGCACCTGCTCCTCATTTCCCATTGTAATTTTGTTCACCACCACCCACCTACCCTACATCTACTACTCCCCATCCCAGCTATCATTCTGGGTATCCGCAACCGCAGGCCCAATCCAATTACCCTACCTACACTTTCCATCCTCCTCAAACCCCTTCTCATCAAACCATCCACCCTTCCCGTTTTCGTCAACCCCCAACCCCATCCACGCACCCTTCCCCCACTTTCCAATCACCTCCTCAAACCTGCTACCCTTCCCAAGCCAGCCACACATCCACAGTCTCCTCCGCAATTATGAACCCCTTGATGTCACAGGGGGGACAAGTGGACGAGGAGGAGGAGACAAGTCTATTTCAAATGTAGGGTGATTCTCAATTACTGGTGCCCTTGTTATACATACCAACAGATGTGGTGCAGTCTGATACTACGGTGAGTGTCAACGCTTTCAGGCGGACAATGCACACATGCTGCTAGGGACTGGTTGATGGTACCAGGGACCCATCTTCCTGCCACTAGCTGCATGTGTGCATTGAGCCCTGGCTGCGGTGCCACTCAACACCGCAGTATCAGAATGCACCACATCTGTTGGTATATATAACATTCCTGCTGCCCTGGTATATACTGTGATAGATCTGTTGCACTATGATATACGGCATTTTAGTAGCACCGCTTTCAGGTGGACAATGCACACATGCAGCTTGGGTCCGGTTGATGGTGCCGGGGAGCCTGAAGCCGGTCCTACCTGCATGTGTGCATTATGCCCCTGAAAGCGCTGCCACTCTAAAAACAATGTACAGTTGTGCTCATAAGTTTACATACCCTAGCAGAATTTGTGATTTTCTGGCCATTTGTCAGAGAATATGAATGATAACTCACAAACTTTTCTTTCACTCATGGTTAGTGGTTAGGTGAAGCCATTTATTGTCAAACAACTGTGTTTACTCTTTTTAAATCATAATAACAACAGAAACTACCCAAATGACCCTGATCAAAAGTTTACATACCCTGGAGATTTTGGCCTGATAACATGCACACAAGTTGACACAAATGGGTTTGAATGGCTACTAAAGGTAACCATCCTCACCTGTGATCTGTTTGCTTGTAATCAGTGTGTGTGTATAAAAGGTCAGTAAGTTTCTGGACTCCTGAAAGACCCTTGCATCTTTCATCCAGTGCTGTACTGATGTGTCTGGATTCTGAGTCATGGGGAAAGCAAAAGAATTGTCAAAGGATCTGCAGGAAAAGGTAATTGAACTGTATAAAACAGAAAAGGGATATAAAAAGATATCCAAGCAATTGAGAATGCCAATCAGCAGTGTTCAAAATCTAATTAAGAAGTGGAAAATGAGGGATTCTGTGGAAACCAAATCACGGTCAGGTAGACCAGCAAAATTTCAGCCACAACTGCCAAGAAAACTGTTCGAGATGCAAAGAAAAATCTACAAATAACTTCAGCTGAAATACAGGACTCTGAAAAAAAATGGTGTGGTTGTTTCAAGATGCACAATAAGGAGGCATTTGAAGAAAAATGGGCTGCATGGTCGAGTCGCCAGAAGAAAGCCATTACTACGCAAATGCCACAAAGCATCCCGCTTACAATATTCCAAACAACACAGAGATAAGCCTCAAAATTTCTGGAACAAAGTCATTTGGAGTGATGACCTTTTTGGCCACAACCATAAACGTTACATTTGGAGAGGAGTCAACAAGGCCTATGATGAAAGGTACACCATTCCTACTGTGAAACACGGAGGTGGATCGCTGATGTTTTGGAGATGTGTGAGTTACAAAGGCACTGGAAACTTGGTCAAAATTGATGGCAAGATTAATGCAGCATGTTATCAGAAAATACTGGAGGAAAATTTGCACTCATCAGCCCGGAAGCTGCGCATGGGACGTACTTGGACGTTCCAACATGACAATGATCCAAAACACAAGGACAAGTCGACCTGTCATTGGCTACAGCAAAATAAAGTGAAGGTTCTGGAGTGGCCATCTCAGTCTCCTGACCTCAATATAATTGAGCCACTCTGGGGAGATCTCAAACGTGCAGTTCATGCAAGACAGCCCAAGAATTTACAGGAACTGGAGGCTTTTTGCCAAGAAGAATGGCAGCTTTACCATCTGAGAAAATAAAGAGCCTCATCCACAACTACCACAAAAGACTTCAAGCTGTCATTGATGTTAAAGGGGGCAATACCCGGTATTAAGAACTGGGGTATGTAAACTTTTGATCAGGGTCATTTGGGTAGTTTCTGTTGTCATTATGATTTAAAAAGAGTAAACACAGTTGTTTGACAATAAATAGCTTCACCCAACCACTAACCATGAGTGAAAGAAAAGTTTGTGAGTTATCATTCATAATCTCTGACAAATGGCCAGAAAATCACAAATTCTCCTAGGGTATGTAAACTTATGAGCATCACTGTATATCATACTGCACAGTAACTCATACAGCACTTATATATTGCAACAGATGTGCTGCATTTTGATAATACGACGTTGAGTGGCACCTCAGGCAGGGGCACAATGCACACATGCAACTTGGTGCAGGTTGATGGAACCGGGGACCCATCTTCCTACCCCAAGTTGCATGTGTGCATTGTGCCCCTGCCTGCGGTGCCACTCAACACCGTAGTATCACAATGCACCACATCTGTTGCTATATATAGCATTTTGTTATCATGTCTGAATGCATAATGCATGATGCATAATGAAACCTTTATTTTGTTGTTAAAAAGTTCAGCCATGTTGGCTGCATATACAATTATGTCTGGAAATAAAAAGCATATATTTTTCTACGCAAATTCAGTTTGCAAAATAAAATATTTTGTTATACGACAAACAATGGGTGGTGTAATTTTCTTACCTTTCACCTTGATAATAGCCTTGCAGGTTTCAGGCATGATATGTCCCAAAGCCTGCACAGAGATATGTGTCCCATATTTCAGGTCCTCAAAGGTTTATATATCCCCCATATAGGCCAGCCCACTTTTTTAAATTTTTCTAAATCTGGCAGATAAATCTGGTGTGCTTTTGGGCAGCATGAGATGAGCTCGAATTCGATCATACGATACCAGTCGATTTCTGGTCGTAAGGGGCATGAGATAAATCTCAGGATTGTATGCGCATCGAATGCAGTAAAAATGCACTTTCGATGAGATTTGTCTCAAGGTGAGCTTCAAGGGAAATCGGGGCCGATCTCGCGTCGAAAGAAATCGCACAAGTGTATGGCCAGCATAATGCTCGTTGCCCGGGGTGAATGCTCATTGCCCGGGGTGAATGCTCTGGGTATTATGCTCGTTGCCAGGGGTGAATGCTCTGGGTATTATGCTCGTTGCCAGAGGTGAATACTCTGGGTATTATGCCCGTTGCCAGGGGTGTAATGCTCATTGCAGGGGTGTAACGTTAGTGCTAATTGCTCCTGACTTCCGGGGTAGCGCTGTAGTGCAGTGCTCCTTGTCAGATGCTAGAGGTCAAGTATGACCCTTAGCATCTGTCCTCTCCAAGGCTGCAGCCATTTTTGGAGGGACATTTAGCAGGTTACCATGCAGACAGCTAGTCCACATGGGAATCTGCTTCAATAGTGGCTTAGCACCCTCCCCCCCCCCCCCCCCCTCCCAAGCCTGGCGCCTCCAAGCCTCTGTAGTGGCTGCAGGGGCTGTAGTTCCGCCAGTGTGTCATCATCAGTGCGGACTTGGACCTTCCTATACTTGGTGTCAGGGCCATAACTAGGAGTGTGCAACTGGTGCCTCAGCACAGAGAGCAGGGCTCCGTGGGCATCATCGTTGCCGCCACACAGCCCTTGCTTCTAGCTAGCAGGATGCCTAGAACAGCAACCTGCAGCCAGGAACTCTCCTGTAGCATCGCCAAAGCATCCTATTGATACTCCAGACAGGCACCCTGCAGCTTGTACAGTAAGTGGAGTGTCCTCAGGGACGCTCTGGTCAGTACAGCACTAGCAGGTGCTGATGGCCCCTCCCCCTCTGCAAGAGGTAATGAGGTCATGTGCACAATGCCACGAAGTTGGGTGCACAGGGGGCATGCTGTCACAGAGTGCATTTTAACCCTTTTATGGCGCAGTTTGGTGTAAATATTATACCCGGACACTTTGCATGGCCCACAGCTCAGTCAACATACCCATACTGAACTTTGGCTACATGAGTATGCTGACTTAGAGCCTATTTCAGGCTTACCTACCCTCCCGCTAATAGCGGGAGGCTCCCGATTTTTAATCGAGTCTCCCTCTACCCCGCAAACCTTGCTTTGCCTCCCGGTTTTTAGGATCCGTCTGTAAAAATCTGTACTGCGCATGTGCGAGTCCAGAAATGCTGGGGGCAGGGCTTGCACGGGGCGGGAGACATCATTGCTTTTGTGTGTACTAGCGCCGTGTAGAGGCAGGCAGTCTGAGTGGAGGCTCTTCAGTGTCTTAACTGCAGCCGGCCTCAGTGCTGCAGGACAGGCGCTGCAGGCAGAGACTGGACCCTGCCACAGGTAAATTACGGTACAGGATGTGCACTGTGGGAAGCTCACCAATGCAGGGACAGTATCAGCTGTTGAAGGACAGCAGTGTCAAGGCCCTTCAGTGCCAATCCCCCTGTCCGGGTGTTCCTTCCCCTGATCCCACACAGACGTGAAAAGTTTATTCCCTGGTACAGGCTCAGGCAGCAGTGGCAGCCATCCCACAGCTGAGGCCCCGCCCCGTATATAGGCCCCGCCCCCTCCGCATCCCGCGATTTCCCCCTCTCAAAGTCCACACACCTTACTATGAGGTTCCACTGAACCATTCCAGCACGTCTCCTACTGGTAAGAGCTCATTGTTTGGACTCACCATTTCCATTGTATTTATTTATTTTAGATGTGATCATTCAGTGTGGGTGCTGTAGGTGGGAGGGATGACATTATGGGAAATTACATTTACAATAGGTGGCTACTTTAATTGGTTTTTAGGACCTTTAAGTTCCTCTTTTCCCCCCTACTCCTTCCCAGTCTCTGAGCTTACAGGTTTAAAAAAATATAGAAACAAATTAGCTGTGTCTTGTGCTGATTTCCTGTCATGTGTACACCCTTGCAGGCATCTTGCTGATTATTTGGGGGGGGGGAAGGGGGTATACAGTGCACATTTCTCTGGTTTGTAGTACATGGTGTTAAATTACTAAAGATGCCCCCTTATAGCATTTTGCTATGGGTAGTCTGTTCCTGCATACAGAAGCTGAGCTGTGGGAGCCTGCGTTACTGTAGCCGCTGATTAGCAGAGCCGCTCACTGAACTCTGGATGTGAAGATGACTACATTGTGGCCAGCCAGCGTCATTCTATTCAGCTATTGCGGGGGCTATTGGTACGACACTGCCCAGTGCTTATATTGCAGATACAGTAAGTAATGGCGTCACCATTATCCACACAGTATTAACTGAGCACAATGTGGGTGCATCACTTGTCATAGCATATCACAGTTGCCTACCATCCCGCATCCTGGGGAAGACTCCCAATTCAATGTGGAATCTCTTGTTGCCATGCATAGTTAAACAAAGCACCCGGAGTCCCCAACGTGCGGTTGTGAACCCAAACAACACGTCCGCAAGTTCAAATGTGATGGAGGGCAGGGCATGAACAAGGGGACCCCATTGTGCTCCAGGATCCAGACACCTGCAGTAATCCCCCGAGCTCGCTGTTTTCCCCACACACCACCTGACAGGGAAGCAGCTCAGAGGAGTTGGCAACCACTATCAGCGCTGTCGCAGATCTAGTGCCCAATGAGAACAGAAGGTCGTGGCTGGCACTGACCGGCAGCAGTTGAGCGATAATAACTGCACAGCAGGACTTTGACCTGTGCAGTTATTCGCAGTATGGGGGTCATTCCGAGTTGTTCGCTCGCAAGCCGTTTTTAGCAGCTTTGCACACGCTAAGCCTACGCCTACTGGGAGTGAATCTTAGCATAGTAAAATTGCGAACGAAAGATTCGCAATTTTGCGAAAAGACATCTCTGTGCAGTTTCTGAGTAGCTCCAGACTTACTCGGCATCTGCGATCAGTTCAGAGCTTGTCGTTTCTGGTTTGACGTCACAAACACACCCAGCGTTCACCCAGCCACTCCTCCGTTTCCCCAGCCACTCCCGCGTTTTTCCCAGAAACGGTAGCGTTTTTTCCCACACGCCCATAAAACGGCCTGTTTCCGCCCAGAAACACCCACTTCCTGTCAATCACATTACGATCGCCTGAACGAAGAAAAAGCCGTGAGTAAAATACCTAACTTCATAGCAAATTTACTTGGCGCAGTCGCAGTGCGAACATTGCGCATGCGCACTAAGCGGAAAATCGCTGCGATGCGATGAAATTTACAGAGCGAACAACTCGGAATGACCCCCTAGGATTGACAACGGTGGGCATGGGGGGCATTCCATCAAAAACGCAGGCGTGCCCGGAGCGTTATCAGGACGACATCATACACAGCCACTCCGATTAGAAAAATGGCGGCGGTCCGCCTGCCTTCACAGCTGGGCTGCAGAGGGCATCCACAATTCAGCGATGTCATCGCAATTGAACTGCGATCGCATTGCTGCCAGGCATTAGCATTAGCCGGCGGTATAGCTAGCTAGCGAGCGATCAACTCGGAATGACCCCCATAATCTCTGGCCGCATGCTGTGCTTAATACTTTACTTTTCATCTGCCACTTTAGGATGCACCCCTCAGTGGCAATAGATACGCCCGTAGGTGGAGATAGACACACCCTTTGGGTGGAGCATGACACGCCCCCTTAACGGCGCAAATCTCCCAGAAACTAGTTTTCAAAAGTAGGCAAGTATGGCCTATTTACACCTCTTCAGTCGCAAATGGAGATGTAACTGAAATGTGTTCGACTCTAGGGGGTTATTCAGAGTTGTTAACAAAACAAAAAAGTTAGCAATTGGAAAAAAATATGTTGCACTGCAGATGGGCAGATGTAACATGTGTAGAGATTTTGATTTCTAAATTGCACTCTAAAAATAAAGCAGCCAGTATTTACCCTGCACAGAAATAATATAACCCACCCAAATCTAACTCTCTCTGCACATGTTACATCCGCCCCACCTGCAGTGCACATGGTTTTGCCCAATTGCTAACTTTTTGGGTTAACAACTGCTAACAACACTGAAGAGTAACTGCAGCATTACCTCCATGGCTAGTGGAGCCCGGTGCAGGTTCCAAAAAAAAAAAGGGGAAGCCCTAATGGGCCCTACACATTGTGTGATCCGCCGCCGAGCTGCCCGACGGTGGATACGGCCGACGGGCGACCCGGCGGCGGGGGGAAACTTCACTCCCCCCGTCACCCAGCTCCGTAGAAGTGCAGGCAAATATGGACGAGATCGTCCATATTGGCCTGCATGCACAGGCGACAGGGCACCAGCGATGAACGAGCGCAGGGCCGCGCATCGTTCATTGCTGGTGCCTCCACACTGAAAGATGTGAACGGTTTCTCGTTCATTAATGAACGAGATCATTCATATCTTTCACTAATATCGCACAGTATGTAGGGCCCATTAGTCTTCCACCAACCCCTGTATTTTTTAACCGGACTGGTCCAAGAGCCCGGTGCTGGTTGTTAAAATACGGGGGAGCCCTAGCCAAATCCTTCCCCTGAATTTTAGCAAGCAGGACCGGCTCAAAGAGCCCTCAGCTGGTTATGCTTTTGTGTGTGTGTGGGGGAAGGGGGGGGGGGGGGGGGTTTGAGGGGCTGCATGTCTTTTTTTTGTTTCTTTTTACTTTTTTTAACTATTTCAGCAATTTTACGGACAGAAGCATACACGAGTCTAACTTGCACCTTGTAATGCAACTCGCATTACAAGGTGCGAGGTAGCCACTAAGTTAGTGGTATTTTTTTGCCAGATCTCGCATGCAGGTTTCTTACTAATAATTCGGCACTGACTCTCAAACTCCGAGAAGGTGCGAGTTAGAATTTGTCTAAAAACTCATACCGCATTACATCCGGCCCAAAGTCTTTTAAACTTGGATGTCTTGGCCTTTAGCAGTGCAAAGTTTGCAGTAAGTATTATATGAGTGTAGCACCATCCATTTTGTTTTAGATGTTTAAAGTAGAGATGAGCGGGTTCGGTTCCTCGGAATCCGAACCCCCCCGAACTTCACGCTTTTTACACGGGTCCGAGGCAGACTCGGATCTTCCCGCCTTGCTCGGCTAACCCGAGCGCGCCCGAACGTCATCATCCCGCTGTCGGATTCTCGCGAGGCTCGTATTCTATCGCGAGACTCGGATTCTATATAAGGAGCCGCGCGTCGCCGCCATTTTCACACGTGCATTGAGATTGATAGGGAGAGGACGTGGCTGGCGTCCTCTCCGTTTAGATAGAGAGTGAGACACTTGATTTACTGGAGCATTAGGAGTACTCAGAGAGTGCAGAGTTTTGCTGATAGTTATACTAGTGGTGACCACCAGTTTTATTTATTATTTAATATAATCCGTTCTCTGCCTGAAAAAAAACGATACACAGTCACATACCATATCTGTGCTCAGCCTCAGTGTGCTGCATGATAATATCATCTATGTATATCTGACTGTGCTGAGTAGTGCTCACTGCTCACACAGCTTAATTGTGGGGGAGACTGGGGAGCAGTTATAGCAGGAGTACATATTTAACAGTGCACACTTTTGCTGCCAGAGTGCCAGTGTGACTGACCAGCAGTGACCACCAGTATATTGTCTGCCTGAAAAAGTTAAACACTCGTGTGGTGTTTTTTTTTTTTATTCTATAAACGCATTCTGCTGACAGTGTCCAGCAGGTCCGTCATTCATTATATTTCTATCTTCTTCATACTAGTAGTTTAGGAGTCTGCAGTGCTGACAGTGTCCAGCAGGTCCGTCTTTATACAATATATACCTGTCCTGCAGTAGTGATATATATATATTTTTTATATCATTATCATCCAGTCTATACTAGCAGACACAGTACGGTAGTCCACGGCTGTAGCTACCTCTGTGTCGGCAGTCGCTCGTCCATAATTGTATACCTACCTGTGGTGGTTTTTTTTTCTTCTATCTTCTTCATACTAGTAGTTTAGGAGTCTGCAGTGCTGACAGTGTCCAGCAGGTCCGTCATTATACAATATATACCTGTCCTGCAGTAGTGATATATATATATTTTTTATATCATTATCATCCAGTCTATACTAGCAGACGCAGTACGGTAGTCCACGGCTGTAGCTACCTCTGTGTCGGCAGTCGCTCGTCCATAATTGTATACCTACCTGTGGTGTTTTTTTTTTTCTATCTTCTTCATACTAGTAGTTTACTTTAGGAGTCTGCAGTGCTGACAGTGTCCAGCAGGTCCGTCATTATACAATATATACCTGTCCTGCAGTAGTGATATATATATATTATTTATATCATTATCATCCAGTCTATACTAGCAGACGCAGTACGGTAGTCCACGGCTGTAGCTACCTCTGTGTCGACAGTCGCTCGTCCATAATTGTATACCTACCTGTGGTGGTTTTTTTTTTTCTATCTTCTTCATACTAGTAGTTTAGGAGTCTGCAGTGCTGACAGTGTCCAGCAGGTCCGTCATTATACAATATATACCTGTCCTGCAGTAGTGATATATATATATTTTTTATATCATTATCATCCAGTCTATACTAGCAGACGCAGTACGGTAGTCCACGGCTGTAGCTACCTCTGTGTCGGCAGTCGCTCGTCCATAATTGTATACCTACCTGTGGTGGTTTTTTTTTTTTCTATCTTCTTCATACTAGTAGTTTAGGAGTCTGCAGTGCTGACAGTGTCCAGCAGGTCCGTCATTATACAATATATACCTGTCCTGCAGTAGTGATATATATATATTTTTTATATCATTATCATCCAGTCTATACTAGCAGACGCAGTACGGTAGTCCACGGCTGTAGCTACCTCTGTGTCGGCAGTCGCTCATCCATAATTGTATACCTACCTGTGGTGTTTTTTTTTTTCTATCTTCTTCATACTAGTAGTTTAGGAGTCTGCAGTGCTGACAGTGTCCAGCAGGTCCGTCATTATACAATATATACCTGTCCTGCAGTAGTGATATATATATATTTTTTATATCATTATCATCCAGTCTATACTAGCAGACGCAGTACGGTAGTCCACGGCTGTAGCTACCTCTGTGTCGGCAGTCGCTCGTCATCCATAAGTATACTAGTATCCATCCATCTCCATTGTTTACCTGAGGTGCCTTTTAGTTGTGCCTATTAAAATATGGAGAACAAAAATGTTGAGGTTCCAAAAATAGGGAAAGATCAAGATCCACTTCCACCTCGTGCTGAAGCTGCTGCCACTAGTCATGGCCGAGACGATAAAATGCCATCAACGTCGTCTGCCAAGGCCGATGCCCAATGTCATAGTACAGAGCATGTAAAATCCAAAACACCAAATATCAGTAAAAAAAGGACTCAAAAATCTAAAATAAAATCGTCGGAGAAGTGTAAACTTGCCAATATGCCATTTACCACACGGAGTGGCAAGGAACGGCTGAGGCCCTGGCCTATGTTCATGGCTAGTGGTTCAGCTTCACATGAGGATGGAAGCACTCAGCCTCTCGCTAGAAAAATGAAAAGACTTAAGCTGGCAAAAGCACAGCAAAGAACTGTGCGTTCTTCGAAATCACAAATCCACAAGGAGAGTCCAATTGTGTCGGTTGCGATGCCTGACCTTCCCAACACTGGACGTGAAGAGCATGCGCCTTCCACCATTTGCACGCCCCCTGCAAGTGCTGGAAGGAGCACCCGCAGTCCAGTTCCTGATAGTCAGATTGAAGATGTCAGTGTTGAAGTACACCAGGATGAGGAGGATATGGGTGTTGCTGGCGCTGGGGAGGAAATTGACAAGGAGGATTCTGATGGTGAGGTGGTTTGTTTAAGTCAGGCACCCGGGGAGACACCTGTTGTCCGTGGGAGAAATATGGCCATTGACATGCCTGGTGAAAATACCAAAAAAATCAGCTCTTCAGTGTGGAAGTATTTCAACAGAAATGCGGACAACATTTGTCAAGCCGTGTGTTGCCTTTGTCAAGCTGTAATAAGTAGGGGTAAGGACGTTAACCACCTCGGAACATCCTCCCTTATACGTCACCTGCAGCGCATTCATCATAAGTCAGTGACAAGTTCAAAAACTTTGGGCGACAGCGGAAGCAGTCCACTGACCAGTAAATCCCTTCCTCTTGTAACCAAGCTCACGCAAACCACCCCACCAACTCCCTCAGTGTCAATTTCCTCCTTCCCCAGGAATGCCAATAGTCCTGCAGGCCATGTCACTGGCAATTCTGACGAGTCCTCTCCTGCCTGGGATTCCTCCGATGCATCCTTGCGTGTAACGCCTACTGCTGCTGGCGCTGCTGTTGTTGCTGCTGGGAGTCGATGGTCATCCCAGAGGGGAAGTCGTAAGACCACTTTTACTACTTCCACCAAGCAATTGACTGTCCAACAGTCCTTTGCGAGGAAGATGAAATATCACAGCAGTCATCCTGCTGCAAAGCGGATAACTGAGGCCTTGGCATCCTGGGCGGTGAGAAACGTGGTTCCGCTAGAGCCAACTAGAGACTTGTTGGAGGTGCTGTGTCCCCGGTACCAAATACCATCTAGGTTCCATTTCTCTAGGCAGGCGATACCGAAAATGTACACAGACCTCAGAAAAAGACTCACCAGTGTCCTAAAAAATGCAGTTGTACCCAATGTCCACTTAACCACGGACATGTGGACAAGTGGAGCAGGGCAGACTCAGGACTATATGACTGTGACAGCCCACTGGGTAGATGTATGGACTCCTGCCGCAAGAACAGCAGCGGCGGCACCAGTAGCAGCATCTCGCAAACGCCAACTCTTTCCTAGGCAGGCTACGCTTTGTATCACCGCTTTCCAGAATACGCACACAGCTAAAAACCTCTTACGGCAACTGAGGAAGATCATCGCAGAATGGCTTACCCCAATTGGACTCTCCTGTGGATTTGTGGCATCGTTCAACGCCAGCAATATTGTGTGTGCATTAAATATGGGCAAATTCCAGCACGTCCCATGTTTTGCACATACCTTGAATTTGGTGGTGCAGAATTATTTAAAAAATGAGAGGGGCGTGCAAGAGATGCTGTCGGTGGCCAGAAGAATTGCGGGACACTTTCGGCGTACAGGCACCACGTACAGAAGACTGGAGCAACACCAAAAACGCCTGAACCTGCCCTGCCATCATCTGAAGCAAGAAGTGGTAACGAGGTGGAATTCAACCCTCTATATGCTTCAGAGGTTGGAGGAGCAGCAAAAGGCCATTCAAGCCTATACAACTGAGCACGATATAGGAGGTGGAATGCACCTGTCTCAAGCGCAGTGGAAAATGATTTCAACGTTGTGCAAGGTTCTGCAACCTTTTGAACTTGCCACACGTGAAGTCAGTTCAGACACTGCCAGCCTGAGTCAGGTCATTCCTCTCATCAGGCTTTTGCAGAAGAAGCTGGAGACATTGAAGGAGGAGCTAACACAGAGCGATTCCGCTAGGCATGTGGGACTTGTGGATGGAGCCCTTAATTCGCTTAACAAGGATTCACGGGTGGTCAATCTGTTGAAATCAGAGCACTACATTTTGGCCACCGTGCTCGATCCTAGATTTAAAACCTACCTTGGATCTCTCTTTCCGGCAGACACAAGTCTGCAGGGGTTCAAAGAACTGCTGGTGAGAAAATTGTCAAGTCAAGCGGAACGCGACCTGTCAACATCTCCTCCTTCACATTCTCCCGCAACTGGGGGTGCGAGGAAAAGGCTCAGAATTCCGAGCCCACCCGCTGGCGGTGATGCAGGGCAGTCTGGAGCGACTGCTGATGCTGACATCTGGTCCGGACTGAAGGACCTGCCAACGATTACGGACATGTCGTCTACTGTCTCTGCATATGATTCTCTCCCCATTGAAAGAATGGTGGAGGATTATATGAGTGACCACATCCAAGTAGGCACGTCAGACAGTCCGTACGTATACTGGCAGGAAAAAGAGGCAATTTGGAGGCCCTTGCACAAACTGGCTTTATTCTACCTAAGTTGCCCTCCCACAAGTGTGTACTCCGAAAGAGTGTTTAGTGCCGCCGCTCACCTTGTCAGCAATCGGCGTACGAGGTTACTTCCAGAAAATGTGGAGAAGATGATGTTCATTAAAATTAATTATAATCAATTCCTCCATGGAGACATTCACCAGCAGCAATTGCCTCCACAAAGTACACAGGGAGCTGTGATGGTGGATTCCAGTGGGGACGAATTGATAATCTGTGAGGAGGGGGATGTACACGGTGATGAATCGGAGGATGATGATGAGGTGGACATCTTGGCTCTGTAGAGCCAGTTTGTGCAAGGAGAGATTAATTGCTTCTTTTTTGGTGGGGGTCCAAACCAACCCGTCATTTCAGTCACAGTCGTGTGGCAGACCCTGTCACTGAAATGATGGGTTGGTTAAAGTGTGCATGTCCTGTTTATACAACATAAGGGTGGGTGGGAGGGCCCAAGGACAATTCCATCTTGCACCTCTTTTTTCTTTAATTTTTCTTTGCGTCATGTGCTGTTTGGGGAGTGTTTTTTGGAAGGGCCATCCTGCCTGACACTGCAGTGCCACTCCTAGATGGGCCAGGTGTTTGTGTCGGCCACTAGGGTCGCTGAGCTTAGTCACACAGCTACCTCATTGCGCCTCTTTTTTTCTTTGCGTCATGTGCTGTTTGGGGAGTATTTTTTGGAAGGGCCATCCTGCCTGACACTGCAGTGCCACTCCTAGATGGGCCAGGTGTTTGTGTCGGCCACTAGGGTCGCTGAGCTTAGTCACACAGCTACCTCATTGCGCCTCTTTTTTTCTTTGCGTCATGTGCTGTTTGGGGAGTGTTTTTTGGAAGGGCCATCCTGCCTGACACTGCAGTGCCACTCCTAGATGGGCCAGGTGTTTGTGTCAGCCACTAGGGTCGCTGTGCTTAGTCACACAGCTACCTCATTGCGCCTCTTTTTTTCTTTGCGTCATGTGCTGTTTGGGAAGTGTTTTTTGGAAGGGCCATCCTGCGTGACACTGCAGTGCCACTCCTAGATGGGCCAGGTGTTTGTGTCGGCCACTAGGGTCGCTGAGCTTACTCACACAGCTACCTCATTGCGCCTCTTTTTTTCTTTGCGTCATGTGCTGTTTGGGGAGTGTTTTTTGGAAGGGCCATCCTGCCTGACACTGCAGTGCCACTCCTAGATGGGCCAGGTGTTTGTGTCGGCCACTAGGGTCGCTGAGCTTAGTCACACAGCTACCTCATTGCGCCTCTTTTTTTTCTTCTTTGCGTCATGTGCTGTTTGGGGAGTATTTTTTGGAAGGGCCATCCTGCCTGACACTGCAGTGCCACTCCTAGATGGGCCAGGTGTTTGTGTCGGCCACTTGGGTCGCTGAGCTTAGTCACACAGCTACCTCATTGCGCCTTTTTTTTTCTTTGCGTCATGTGCTGTTTGGGGAGTATTTTTTGGAAGGGCCATCCTGCCTGACACTGCAGTGCCACTCCTAGATGGGCCAGGTGTTTGTGTCGGCCACTTGGGTCGCTGAGCTTAGTCACACAGCTACCTCATTGCGCCTCTTTTTTTCTTTGCGTCATGTGCTGTTTGGGGAGTGTTTTTTGGAAGGGCCATCCTGCGTGACACTGCAGTGCCACTCCTAGATGGGCCAGGTGTTTGTGTCGGCCACTTGGGTCGCTGAGCTTAGTCATCCAGCGACCTCGGTGCAAATTTTAGGACTAAAAATAATATTGTGAGGTGTGAGGTGTTCAGAATAGACTGAAAATGAGTGGAAATTATGGTTATTGAGGTTAATAATACTTTAGGATCAAATTGACCCCCAATTTCTATGATTTAAGCTGTTTTTTAGGGTTTTTTGAAAAAAACACCCGAATCCAAAACACACCCGAATCCGACAAAATAAATTCGGTGAGGTTTTGCCAAAACGCGTTCGAACCCAAAACACGGCCGCGGAACCGAACCCAAAACCAAAACACAAAACCCGAAAAATTTCCGGTGCACATCTCTAGTTTAAAGTGACAGTGATGCAGCTGCAATCTCTGACACCATGTACTGTACATAAATCACATTTTTTTACTTACTGACGCTACCTCTGCCAATCAGCCCATTCAGTAACTGCTGTTAAAGTAATCAATTAGAAGCAAGCTGCAATGTTAACCAATCACCAGCTAAGGCTTCCTATTTCATTACTAAATGATAATGACTGCAGCCATGAACTGAACACTTGAGGGAGCTTCAGTTTGCAGCAAAATTATTGCTACATTAAGGCAGACCATGTAGTTGCAGCTGATAGTTTTGACTCTGCTGGAAAGAGCATTACAGTTGTAGCTGCTTTAAGGTTTCATACCATGTATGGCTCACAGAAATAGTAAAATGTCAGGGTTACAGATGGACAAACTATCTATTACTTTGCCAAACTTTGTGTCCCAAGCCAAAACAATTAGGTCTATATGCAAATTAATATATTGAATAGGGAAAGCATCCATTATTCTACTATTGGTTGATAGGGCCTAACTCCGACCTGTTCTCTAATGTGCAAAACCATGTGCACTGCAGGTGTGGCAGATATAACATTGGCAGAGAGAGTTAGATTTGCGTGGGTTATATTGTTTCTGTGCGGGGTAGATACTGGCTGCTTTATTTTTACACTGCATAGATTTCATTTTGAACACACCCTACCCAAATCTAACTCTCTCTGCACATGTTACATCTGGCAACACCCCCCCCCCCCCCCCCCCCCAGTGCACATGGTTTTGCCCATTAGAGGACCAACTTGCTGCTGCGATCAGGTCTGAATTCGGTCCATAATTTGTAACGTTATTCAAACAAAAAAAAGCACACTTATTGCTCCAAAAATATAGGGTGATAGATAGGCCATTTACAGTGGAAAAAGGCAAAGTATATAGTTTGCATCATGAGTGTATTTAGGTTATATGGAATTTTTATTTATTTTCTATTATGAATATTTATTTTTGATTATGAATATCCTGCAGAGTGCAGAAGGATTTAAAAAATCTGTATGTACTTTTTCTCTCCTATAAAGTGGCAACTTTTTTGGAAAAGAGATGTAATTATGTTATTGTTAATTATATGTGCATTAAAAGGGAGCGTGCAGGTTGATCACAATTAATAATAATGCTGGAGAATTTTCCCACCCTACATCACATGCATTTTCACACAACCCCCTAACACCCCATCCCCCGCTGGTGTGGGGTACTACCCGAAAAATAGTCTTCTGGGAGAGTAGGCAAGTATGTTTTAGCAATGTCTTATTTTCTCCACATTCTGATTGAATGGCTCCTTTAGCCTGCACTTTGGGGGTAATTCTGAGTTGATCGCAGCAGGAACTTTGTTAGCAGTTGGGCAAAACCATGTGCACTGCAGGGGGGGCAGATATAACATGTGCAGAGAGAGTTAGATTTGGGTGGGGTGTGTTCAATCTGCAATCTAAATTGCAGTGTAAAAATAAAGCAGCCAGTATTTACCCTGCACAGAAACAAAATAAACCACCCGAACCTAACTCTGTCTGCAAATGTTATATCTACCCCCCCCCCCTGCAGTGAACATGGTTTTGCCCAACTGCTAACAAAGTTCCTGCTGCGATCAACTCAGAATTACCCCCTTTGCCCAGTATTTTCATGGATTGAACAACAAATTCCTCAAGGGATCCCTAGCTGGGTAAAATCTGTATACATCATGTTAGTGCAAATGTGAACGCCCCGTCTCCATGACAGTATGTCACAGAATATGGATCATGTCTAGAGAACAGTTCCATGCAAAACTACAGCAGTGTTGCAGAAGCAGAAGAGGTTGCACATTTGTAAAATGGTCAGGTCAAAGTCAGCCACATAGCCCAGGTGAGAATGCTAATGCTACAGTACTGTGCACAGATATTGGTGGTCATTCCGAGTTGTTCGCTCGGTAATTTTCTTCGCATCGCAGCGATTTTCCGCTAATTGCGCATGCGCAATGTTCGCACTGCGTCTGCGCCAAGTAAATTTGCTAAGAAGTTTGGTATTTTACTCACGGCATTACGAGGTTTTTTCTTCGTTCTGGTGATCGTAATGTGATTGACAGGAAGTGGGTGTTTCTGGGCGGAAACTGGTCGTTTTATGGGAGTGTGTGAAAAAACGCTGCCGTTTCTGGGAAAAACGCGGGAGTGGCTGGAGAAATGGGGGAGTGTCTGGGCGAACGCTGGGTGTGTTTGTGACGTCAAACCAGGAACGACAAGCACTGAACTGATCGCACTGGAAGAGTAAGTCTCGAGCTACTCAGAAACTGCAAAGAAATTTCTATTCGCAATTTTGAGAATCTTTCGTTCGCAATTTTGCTAAGCTAAGATTCACTCCCAGTAGGCGGCGGCTTAGCGTGTGCAATGCTGCTAAAAGCAGCTTGCGAGCGAACAACTCGGAATGAGGGCCATTGTTCGGAGCACTTGAAGTTCATACCCGTCTCCTTTCCTGAAATATCAGGGAGGCACCTGAATTTTAGTGAATACTCCCCAACTTCCCTGAGTAGTCCACTTTCCAGGATTGTGCTTCTTTTTCTTGTAAAGTAGGGGGGAATTTGATGTCATGATTCATATTATCAGGTCTCACTTTCACAAAGTGACTACAAATATAGCATTATCGCACAGTGGGGGTAATTCCAAGTTGATCGCAGCAGGAAATTTTTTAGCAATTGGGCAAAACCATGTGCACTGCAGGTGTGGCAGATATAACATGTGCAGAAAGAGTTAGATTTGGGTTGGTTATTTTATTTCTGTGCAGGGTAATACTGTCTGCTTTATTTTTACACTGCAAATTAGATTGCAGATTGAACACACCACACCCAAATCTAACTCTCTCTGCACATGTTATATCTGCCTCCCCTGCAGTGCACATGGTTTTGCCCAACTGCTAAAAAAATTCCTGCTGCGATCAACTTGGAATTACCCCCAATTTCTCCACGGGCGGTGCACAAAATCGTGCAATTCCAAGGTTCTGCAAAGACATGAGAACTTTACCTGCAATTGAATTCCCCCCTTTAGAATAAAAGGACTGCATAATGCCCATACTAGCATCCTTGTCAAAGTACACATACAGTACATACCAAATGTGTTGGGAGCTGCCAGATTAGCACTATTAATCCTCCAATTCCCAGCTTTGACCTCATCCGGTCACTTCCAGTTCCTAGCATGGGGGGTAATTCCAAGTTGATCGCAGCAGGATTTTTGATAGCAACTGGGCAAAACCATGTGCACTGCAGGGGAGGCAGATATAACATGTGCAGAGAGAGTTAGATTTGGGTGGGGTGTGTTCAAACTGCAATCTAATTTGCAGTGTAAAAATAAAGCAGCCAGTATTTACCCTGCACAGAAATAAAATAACCCACCCAAATCTAACTCTGTCTGCACATGTTATATCTGCCTCCCCTGCAGTTCACATGGTTTTGCCCAGTTGCTATCAAAAATTCTGCTGCGATCAACTTGGAATTACCCCCATGATACTAAGCGGCTGGAGGCTATAGCAGGAAGAGGAACCCACCAACGCAGGAAGAAGCCAGAGAGGACTGGAGAGAAGTATTAGGGTAAGGACACGGCTAGTTTGTCTCACTAAACCTCTTCCCATTTATCCCCACTTGCTGTTTACCCAGGCTCAATCATTTCATAAAAGATCTTTAATATTGTTTCTATGCAAGATAATCTCTGTTGCAATAAAGTATAACATTAACTTGTGTAGGTTATTATTACTCACTGATTATTTCCAGACTGGATTACTGTAATCTCCTCCTAACTGTCCTCCCTGACAATTACCTCTCTCCACTCCTATCTATCCTCAATGCTGCAGCCCGGCTCATCATCCTCATTCCTCACCAAACGCACTACATCAACCTCCCCTCTCCTACAAGCCCTTCACTGGCTTCCCTTCCCTTTCAGAATCCAATTTAAACTTCTCACACTCACTTACAAAGCACTCACCCACGCCTCTCCCATTTACATCTCTGACCTTATCTCCCTTTACTCTCCCACCCGTCCTCTTCACTCTGCTAATGCACGCCGACTCTCCTGTCTTCTGATTACTTCCTCCCACTCCTATCAAGATTTTTCATGTGCTGCTTCCTTTCTCCAGAATTCTTTACCTCTCCCCCTCAGACTCTCCACCTCCCTACAGAACTTCAAACGGGCTCTTAAGACCCACTTCTTTACCAAACCCAGCCATCTCTCATCCTAACCCTCTGTCCTACGCTTGGTCTACTACCCAATCTGTGTCACCCCTGTCTGTCTGTCCCTCCCCTTTAGAATGTAAGCTCTCACGAGTAGGGCCTTCTTCTGTCATTTGCTTATCTCCGCTCTTATCACTGCTTAGTAAATGTATCCCTTGATCACTCAGTAAAATATGCACCTTTTACAATAATCACATTGCTCAAGCCTGTGATTGTGCTTCTTGTCCACATGGTCAGTAACGTGATGCGATTTTTATTAGTGTATGATCCTTTATGTGAATTAAGATACACTTAATACATATTTAGATTGATCAACTATTGGATGTTCTGTACGTTATGTTAGTGAACGACGTTTACAGACTTATTGGGGGTACACATACCCACCAATAGGCTTGCGATATATAGACCATTCGCTTGAGTGGCTGATACTGTATATCGCTTAGTGTGTACCCAGCTTAAACGACATCTCATCCAATCAGCTAATTTCTGCTGCGGGGTACACTGGGCTCCACAAGGAATTGACAATGGGGTGTAGAGTAGGATCTTAATCCGAGGCACCAACAGGCTCAAAGCTTTGACTGTTCCCAGAATGCATAGCGCCGCCTCCTATATCACCCCGCCTCGCTGCACAGGATCTCAGTTTTGTAGTTGGTGCTGCAGTAGCAGGCACTTAACAGAGGGGCTGCTCCAGGCAGCCCTAAGAAGAGCTTTTTTTCTGAGGAAAAAAGTGAAGACTTCAAGGGCAGCAGCAGTGTTACATGTCAGTGGACATTCACGGCTGCAGCTACGGCTCTCCCCAGCGGCGCTGTACACTCCCGAGCCCTGGTTACCGGGTAACTACAGCAGGAGGCTCTGGTTTTCTTCCTGTCAGGCACACACGACGGGGGGCTCTCCGGGATCGCGAGGCCACGCTTCGGGAGGTGGTAAGTCGGTCCCGCTTGCGGGACCCAGTCTTTATCGCGATCCGGCGCGGTCAGTGGGAGGCGGGCCGCGCGCGCTGGTGGTGGACACTGTGGCAGTACAGGCGATCCCACTAGATCACCAGGGCATGGGACAGGTCAGGTTTTCTCTATAAACCGTTTTATTAGAGCCCGCAGTACCCGGTGGTTTTGCCAGCAGGGGGATAGAGATAGGACCTGAAGCCCCTCCCCCAGCCCCAGGGCGCCATTTTCTGCAAATGTTCCCGCCCTGGAGCTGCATATCTGTCTCTCCCTCACTCCCTGGCAGTGTCTGCGGCGCCATTATCCCTCAGCTCACTGTTCCTGGGAATGCTTGGGCAAATCCTCCAACTGTATGTAAAGCCGCCTGGTTGTCAGTGCTGTGATTTTACAAGACACTTAAGTATTCTACCTGCCTTTTTTAGTCAGTGTTAGTTAAGAAAGAGTGCATTTAGTCAGGGTTTCCTAGTACAGGTTGAGTGTCCCATATCCAAATATTCCGAAATACGGAATATTCCGAAATACAGACTTTTTTGAGTGAGAGTGACATACTGAAATCTTTGTTTTCTGTGGCTCAATGTACTCAAACTTTGTTTAAAACACAAAGTTATTAAAAATATTGTATTAAATGACCTTCAGGCTGCGTGTATAAGGTGTATATGAAACATAAATGAATTGTGTGAATGTACACACACTTTGTTTAATGCACAAAGTTATCAAAAATATTGCTAAAATGACCTTCAGGCTGTGTGTATAAGCTGTATATGAAACATAAATGCATTCTGTGCTTAGACTTGGGTCCCATCGCCATGATATCTCATTATGGTATGCAATTATTCCAAAATACGGAAAAATCTGTTATCCAAAATACCTCTGGTCCCAAGCGTTTTGGATAAGGGATACTCAACCTGTACAATTACCCTTAGATATACATCCAGTTCTTACTGTGTACTGTTATATCTATTGTTATATAGCTGTGTAAGCTAGTGTAACCCTCCCTTACTTCCAAGGAATATAAGTTACCTAATAACTAATTGTGCCTCCACCCAGACCAATTGTTTAATAAGGCTTGCCTGGGTAAGCCTCCCTCAATCCCTGTGTTTAAGTACACTCCCCTATTCAACCCCACACCACTAATATTTTACCTGTTCTCTCTTCCAGGATTCATGGATCGGACTCCAACTCACAAACACAGATGGTAAGTATAATATTAAGTTTAATATCTTATAACGACATATTGCTATTATGCATTAATAACTTTTGCTGGTTAATAAAGGAATATCATATTAATACTACATCTCCCCCAACTACCTATACATGAATTGCTCGCATGCAATACAAAAAATTACCTTCTTAAAGCAACACCCTGAGGTGTTAGAGTGACCCGGGTACTCTTACTGCAATGGTTAGTGCACTATAGGGCCCATAATATTTTAGGAAAAAACAACTATATTCATACATGACATATTACACTATTCATCAAACATCACATCCCTTCTTTTCCTTAACCAATGGAATATTATGTAATAGATAGTCCTGTCTATATTTTGCAACAATCGCCCCTTGGTATGCTGCTACATGAGTGTCTCTCCTTCTGAATTCACAAAGTATCTTTTAGCTTAACTGTAACAAATCCTATGAATGGATTTTTCTCCTGCTCTGTTATCTCCCTGCTTTGAAGTAACTGAAGCTGTTTTATTATATAAAGAATTCCTTGGAAATGCTGTAGATCCAACTTAGTACTGTAATATTTCCTCAAAAGAAAGCTGTAGTTTATTGTATTCCACAATATGTAAGTCTCCTCTAATCCTGCCGGATTTAATCCTGGGCTGTCCTTTAGACGAATATCTTGTTTAATGAATATTACATGTATGGCGCTAGATGCGTTCACTGTTCCTGTGTTATTTCAAGTTCCTCAATTTAGTGGTGGAACAATATAGTATACTTTAACTGTCAGCTTCTTCTCTTCTCTCTCTTATTTATTCGAAGTGCAGTCTAATTATGGATCAATAAAGTATTTAGGCAGATGCCACAAGATATTGACTTGGCTCTTTACTTTTAGTAGTCTCTATTCTTATTAGCTACTTCCAATTTATGACAGTGTTGTGATGGTTGTAATATCTTTAATTCAACTGCACTGTTCTATTCAAATATATCTGCACATCATCTATGTAGCAGTTATGAATAAATATTCAGTGTGGCCCAAATTAAATCATTATATCTCTTCGCTGCATGTAGTATATGAATATTGAGGGGAAAAAATATATGAAAGTACTTGTGTGGCTCCTGTCACAGTTAACTTTATCCCCATTTATTGTATATCCTGACGGTATTTTTCCTGCACTATGTAAGTCTTCTCTATCCTCAAACTATTCCATGAAGCATAGCCATTTGATGGTTATTGCAGCTATTGCTCAGGGTATCAACAGTCTAAGCTGTGAAGCTAAGTGTATTCCAACAGCTGTAATGTTAAATGCAGGGTAGAAGACAGGTGTCACTTACAGTCTCTCATGACTTGTCTGCATCTCCGTAGACTGCTTCCCCGACTTCTTGTACTGCCAGCCCATCAGGTCCCTCCTCTATCGTTTACTGGAGCTCCAGCATCTGAACTCCGCCTCTGCTGGGAAGAAGTGGCTATCGCTGGCGTCAGTGTTGCTAGGACACCGACCACTTCTTCCGCTGTCACTGGCCGCCGGAGCCTCCCGTCACACTGCCCTCCGCCGCCGCTTGACCGGGGCAATGCGGGGATCTGCACTTCAGCGGCGCCTCAGCACCACTGCACCGCCACTACCTCTTCGCCCGGCACCCGGAGATCACAGCCAGGTACCCGTCTTTTCCTGCCGCTGCTGCGCTCCGCTCTCCGCCGCCTGGACTGCCTTGTTCCGGCCACAACGCCTGAGCTCCGGCGGCCGCCGTGTCTACAGCCCTCCAACAGCGCCCCGAGCTCAGACGTGCGCACTCACAAGGGGATCAGCATACCACCCGTGCCGCTGACAGAGAGCGCTTTTTATATTCTCCCCTGTCAGCGGCACGCGGCCCCTTCAGCCTCTCGTGACCCCCCCTTTTTCCCGCTCTGCCCGCGTGAGTCCTGACTCTATGAGCGCGGGGACACTCTGGAAGCTTCCCCAGCTTCTTCCACAGTGCCCTGTGTAGCGTATATTTAACCCCTTCAGAGCCACTATAAAGCGTCTATCCGTCTCTACTATGTGCAGCAGTTCCTACCTCTCTATAGTAACACTATTTTATACATTTCTTCACATAAATTAATTTATATACACATATAGGTATATTACACCACATATATATCATTATAATATATATACACCTATACATTGTTCACACTATATATACATATGGTTACACTCTCCCCCTGGTGATCTAAACAAAGGCATTTGAGTTAGGTCACCACAAATATACACAATATTAGTTCATTTAGTAACTTTTTGTATAATTTTCAAAGTAGGGCCAGGTAAGTATAGCATTAGGATGTATTATCCTGGGTATAATGCTAGGGATTCCTAATTCATTATAAGTAAGCATAGATGGGGGTTGACATGTTCTTCTTGGTCTATTTATAGGTTCTTGCTCTATGCTTACATCACTACAGGGGGAATAATGATCAAATCCCTCTACTGGACCACTACTCTCCTTATCTTGATCAGCACTGACATACTCCACAGGATCTATACAAGAGATTGTGTGGTCAATCTCTGGAAAAGACTCAAGGGGCCCCATGATGTCTATTGTATCAGTCACTTCTCTACTTTCAACATATGGATCCTTATAATAACAGCCCTGACCTTCATCTTCTCCCTCATAACCACCATCATGGTTAAATCCTAATGAGTCAGTTAACTTATTTGATGTCTCCTTCCCAAATAGTACTACCTCATCTTTACTTTCAACATCTTCTAGGCGTACCTCTCTACCTATAGGAAGTAGATTTTGTCTATGATGGGTCAAAACTGCACCCTGTCCATTTTCAAGCTGTATTCTATACACAGGAAGATCTTTAAACTTCTCTATCACTACATAGGGGTCCTCTCTCCATCGATTTGAGATCTTAAATTTCTTTGGCATCCCTAATCGTCTTAATAACACTCGGTCCCCAGGCGACAGAACCTGATCCCGCACTTTTCTATCATAGCGAACCTTGTTTCTTTCTCCCAACCTATCAGCAGTTCGTTCAGCTAGAACATAGGCATCTCCCAATTCTCTTCTCAGTCTTGCTACATACTTTAAATGAGAAACACAAGGGTCATTGCCTGCATTAGTTCCCATACATACATCTATTGGGAGCTTAGCCTCCCTCCCAAACATTAAATAGTAAGGGGAGAATCCAGTGGCCTCATTTCGGGTGCAATTGTACGCATGTATTAAACGGTCGATATGCCTTTTCCAATGCTGTTTGTTTAAGGGATTCAGAGTCCCTAACATGTCTAATAAGGTTCTATTGAACCTCTCGGGTTGCGGATCACCTTGAGGGTGATATGGAGTAGTCCTAGATTTTGTGATCCCACAGCTCAAACACATTTCTTTTATTAGTCGACTTTCGAAATCTCTCCCTTGGTCCGTATGCAACCTGTTCGGCAAACCATAATGGATAAAAAACTTATCCCACAAGGTATTTGCTACAGTGGTGGCCTTTTGATTTGGCGTAACGTACGCCTGAGCATAACGAGTGAAGTGGTCTGTTACAATTAATACATTACACTTCTTTCCTTCTTCTACTTCCAGAGAGAGGAAGTCCATACAAATTAAGTCCATGGGCCCTTTACTTTTAAATGTCACTAAAGGAGCTACTCTAGATGGTAATGTTTTCCGTAATACACAGTTTCCACAATTTTGGCAGTATTCTTTTATTTCTTTCCCCATACCTGGCCAGTAAAATCTATCAGCTATAAGATTTAATGTTTTTTCTAATCCTAGATGACCGTGCTTGTCATGCAAGGCATGCATTACTAAAGTACGGTGTTTCTTGGGCAATACTAGCTGAAATCTTTTCCGCCCATTCACTTGTCTAGTACTGCGGTATAATATTCCTGCTTTCATAATCAAATTACATTTTTGTTTTTTCAACAATTTGACTTCTAATAAAGATTCAGGAGCAATCACTGACTTTCTTCTGCTGGGAATTAGGTGTCGTATGCTGGGGTCCTGTTGTTGCTCTTGCCGAATTTGATAGTGTTTCAGTTTAGGCAAATCGTCAAGCTCTACATGACTAATCCAGCAATATGATGGAGGCAGTGCGGTTGACTTCATTCCCAAAGCGCTAACTTGTTCACTTCCAGCTGATACTTTCAAACTCATTTTATGACACATTCCTTTGATTTCTCCCGCTGGTATCTCTATCCACTTTTCTTCTGTATTTTCCGTCTGCTGGTTTGGAATTCTGGAAAGGGAGTCGGCGTCAATATTGCTCACACCTGGCCTGTATTTCAGTGTGAAATCATATAGCGCCAGGGCAGCCAACCACCGGTGACCCGTGGCGTCCAGTTTTGCCGTTGTTTGAACATAGGTCAGAGGATTATTATCTGTTTGTACTTCGAATGTTACTCCATATAGATAATCATGGAATTTATCTATTACACTCCATTTCAAAGCCAAGAACTCTAATTTGTGAGCGGGGTACCGTTTTTCGCTACTAGTTAGGCCTCGACTTATGAATGAAACAGGTTTCAATCCATCGGAATGTTTTTGATACAGAACACCCCCCAATCCTTCTAAAGAGGCATCAATATGAAGGACATAGGACAACCCAGGATCTACATAGGCCAATACAGGAGCATTAGTCAGTTTTTGTTTTAACAAATTAAAGGCCATTTCACAGTTGGTAGTCCATCTTTCTCCAAACGGATCATTTACTTTATGCAAAGGACCTCCTTCACCCGATCGTTCTCGTCTCTTCTTCTTATTTGACGTTGGATATCCTCTGGTCAAATCGGTTAATGGCCTAGCTATACTGGAATAATTCGGGACAAACCTGCGGTAGTACCCGCAAAAGCCTAGGAAAGACCTTAGTTCTTTTAACTTTGCTGGTCTAGGCCAATTCCTAACGGCCTCCACTTTTTCTGGATCAGTGGAAACCCCACTTCTGCTTACAATGTGCCCTAAGTATTTGACCGTGGATTGACAAAGATGACATTTTTCCAGTGATAATTTCAAGCCCCCTTCCATCAATCTATCCAGAACTTTAAGAAGTCGTTTATTGTGTTCCTCCAGGGTGGCTCCAAAAACAATTATATCGTCTAGATATACAATGACTTCCCTATAGTTCATATCCCCCACAGTCCTTTCCATTGTTCTTTGAAAGGTAGCTGGGGCTCCTTTTACTCCTTGGGGCATGTTTAGAAATTCAAAGAAACCTAGCGGGCATATAAATGCAGTTTTTTCACGGTCTTCCGGCTTCATGGGGATTTGGTAATACCCATTCCTTAAATCTAACACAGAAAACCAAGCGCTCCCTTGGAGACAGTCCAAAGCTTCATCTATCCTTGGTACTGTATACTGGTCTGTAACAGTTCTGTGGTTCAATGTGCGGTAGTCTACACACATTCTTATTTTTCCACTCTTTTTTCGCGCAATCACTATGGGGGAAGCGTAAGGACTTCTAGACTCGATTATAACTTGATTCTCAAGTAGTCCTTTAAGATGTTGCCTTACGTCTTCAAAGTCTGCAGGAGCTATCCTGCGGGAACGTTCCCGGAAAGGAGTCTCATCCATTAATCTAATACTGTGTTCCACCCCATTAGCTGTCCCCAGATCCCATTCTCCCATAGAGAATACCTGTTTCTTAGATTCCAGCTCCTTAATTAAAGCAGATTTTTCCTCCAAAGAAATGTCACTCCCTCGGAAACATATATCAAATTTATTTTCTAAAACAATTATACTCTCAGCGGATTTAATGCAACCAGTCCGTGCAGAAGACAGTTCCTTGTCTCCTTCGTACCATTCAGCCAGTAAAGGGTATATCCGGGTGTTAGTCCCTATAATTACAGGTGGCTCATCCCTCCCTTCAGGAACTTCTGGACATATCAATGCAATAAGTGATATCTGCATCCCTTCCTCTTCTCTTACCCTGTTGTTGATTTCAAGAGTAACTTGTACATACCCTAAATAAGGGTACTTTTCAACACTCAGACCCCATATCACTAGTCCGCTTAAGGGCTGGATGGTTACATCAGGAATGTTCTCATGGTACCAATTTTCAAAGATGATAGAAACTTGGGATCCACTATCCACCAAAATCTTGCAGTGGCGTCCATTTATATTTGCATTCAAAAGGGGAGCAGGTCCCAGCAATCCTTCTGGTAGACTTCCACTCCTCCAGGAATTCCCCATAGCACAGTGACTAACCTCTAGGGGGCCTGTGAGGGGCCCACAGACCGCCCCCGTCCGTTTCCCGACCCCGAACTTTCCGTATTCTGGTTACCACCTAAAGCATTGTCAGTATTTCGATTCCAATTTCTATTTAAGTTGCATTCAAAAGCCCGATGTCCAGTTCTCCCACATCTAAAACATCCTCTATTAAAGTTGTTACTCCCTCTACCTAATCCTCTTACGGGGCTACTGTCGGATATTTGTGGAGAAGTATTCACAGCCTGTGTTGCAATGAATTTGTCAATTTTCTTACTTTGTTCGTCCATCAACTTTAATATCTTCTCTTCAAATGCATTGCTTTCTACTACCGGTTGTATTACCTTGACCTTCTTTACCGTTTTCTCTCTCATTTCTATTAATACCTCTTCTTGTTTGACTTCTTTTAATAGTTCATTAAAGGTAGGAAAGGGTTCTTTAACTCCTGAACATCTTAATTTCTGAGCTACTGGGTCGGTGGTCAAAGCACCCCGCAGTAACTGTTTCATCCGACTTCTGTCCACATCATCCCTTACTATACCTCCTTTATCCACTATCTTATATAAGAGCTTGTCTAACCTGATCAAGAATGCACTCAGCTTTTCCGTGGGTTCCTGAAACGTGTGGTGTAACCTAGAGGTGAGATCTCCCACGTCTTCAAGGGTGCCATATGCATAATCTAACGCCTCAAAGAATGTATCTAAAGTAGCATTAGGATTACTACGTCTAGCAGCTTGTATAATTCCCATAGCCGGCCCTCTCAAACTTTCTACTACCCTCTGTCTCTTGATTTTATCTGGGCACTGCCATTCTTCTACTTGCTGTACCGCCGCTTCTTTCCAGGCCTCATATGTCTCCTCTCCTGTTGGTACAAGTAAAATCCCAGAAAAAATCCGTAACCGCCTATAACTCCCTTCATAATGCCACCTTTCTAACTGAGTGACCACTCTATCCATTATGATCTCAAACTGTCCACCTGTGGCATTTGCACCAGTATCCTGAGCGTCACCCCCTTCACCACCAATATTCCTCTCACCTCTATTAGGGTTGTCTAGAGAGGGCACTGATATATGTGCACTAGTAGCTTCTTCTTCATCCCCCCATATGTTAGGCCACATCACATTCCACCTCCTACCCGTCTCTTCATTTGCTACCACTATCAATGGTATTACATCAGTCTCCAACTCATTTTCTGTTTCTATCAGTACTGCTATTACTCTTCCCAATCCTCCCATCCATTTATCTACAACCCTTGGCCTAATTATTCCATATAACCTGGCTAACCTTTCCACTATCTCTTCATCAGAGAATTCCGAAAAATTCCCTCCCACACTTAAACATTTCTTGGGATCTTTTTTCCTCCTTTGACACCAAGCACTAATATCTTCCCCAGTAAACTTTTCCATTGTTTTATCCTGAATATATTCGTCTCAGCAGTGCCTCCAAATGTAACCCTCCCTTACTTCCAAGGAATATAAGTTACCTAATAACTAATTGTGCCTCCACCCAGACCAATTGTTTAATAAGGCTTGCCTGGGTAAGCCTCCCTCAATCCCTGTGTTTAAGTACACTCCCCTATTCAACCCCACACCACTAATATTTTACCTGTTCTCTCTTCCAGGATTCATGGATCGGACTCCAACTCACAAACACAGATGGTAAGTATAATATTAAGTTTAATATCTTATAACGACATATTGCTATTATGCATTAATAACTTTTGCTGGTTAATAAAGGAATATCATATTAATACTACATCTCCCCCAACTACCTATACATGAATTGCTCGCATGCAATACAAAAAATTACCTTCTTAAAGCAACACCCTGAGGTGTTAGAGTGACCCGGGTACTCTTACTGCAATGGTTAGTGCACTATAGGGCCCATAATATTTTAGGAAAAAACAACTATATTCATACATGACATATTACACTATTCATCAAACATCACATCCCTTCTTTTCCTTAACCAATGGAATATTATGTAATAGATAGTCCTGTCTATATTTTGCAACAATCGCCCCTTGGTATGCTGCTACATGAGTGTCTCTCCTTCTGAATTCACAAAGTATCTTTTAGCTTAACTGTAACAAATCCTATGAATGGATTTTTCTCCTGCTCTGTTATCTCCCTGCTTTGAAGTAACTGAAGCTGTTTTATTATATAAAGAATTCCTTGGAAATGCTGTAGATCCAACTTAGTACTGTAATATTTCCTCAAAAGAAAGCTGTAGTTTATTGTATTCCACAATATGTAAGTCTCCTCTAATCCTGCCGGATTTAATCCTGGGCTGTCCTTTAGACGAATATCTTGTTTAATGAATATTACATGTATGGCGCTAGATGCGTTCACTGTTCCTGTGTTATTTCAAGTTCCTCAATTTAGTGGTGGAACAATATAGTATACTTTAACTGTCAGCTTCTTCTCTTCTCTCTCTTATTTATTCGAAGTGCAGTCTAATTATGGATCAATAAAGTATTTAGGCAGATGCCACAAGATATTGACTTGGCTCTTTACTTTTAGTAGTCTCTATTCTTATTAGCTACTTCCAATTTATGACAGTGTTGTGATGGTTGTAATATCTTTAATTCAACTGCACTGTTCTATTCAAATATATCTGCACATCATCTATGTAGCAGTTATGAATAAATATTCAGTGTGGCCCAAATTAAATCATTATATCTCTTCGCTGCATGTAGTATATGAATATTGAGGGGAAAAAATATATGAAAGTACTTGTGTGGCTCCTGTCACAGTTAACTTTATCCCCATTTATTGTATATCCTGACGGTATTTTTCCTGCACTATGTAAGTCTTCTCTATCCTCAAACTATTCCATGAAGCATAGCCATTTGATGGTTATTGCAGCTATTGCTCAGGGTATCAACAGTCTAAACTGTGAAGCTAAGTGTATTCCAACAGCTGTAATGTTAAATGCAGGGTAGAAGACAGGTGTCACTTACAGTCTCTCATGACTTGTCTGCATCTCCGTAGACTGCTTCCCCGACTTCTTGTACTGCCAGCCCATCAGGTCCCTCCTCTATCGTTTACTGGAGCTCCAGCATCTGAACTCCGCCTCTGCTGGGAAGAAGTGGCTATCGCTGGCGTCAGTGTTGCTAGGACACCGACCACTTCTTCCGCTGTCACTGGCCGCCGGAGCCTCCCGTCACACTGCCCTCCGCCGCCGCTTGACCGGGGCAATGCGGGGATCTGCACTTCAGCGGCGCCTCAGCACCACTGCACCGCCACTACCTCTTCGCCCGGCACCCGGAGATCACAGCCAGGTACCCGTCTTTTCCGGCCGCTGCTGCGCTCCGCTCTCCGCCGCCTGGACTGCCTTGTTCCGGCCACAACGCCTGAGCTCCGGCGGCCGCCGTGTCTACAGCCCTCCAACAGCGCCCCGAGCTCAGACGTGCGCACTCACAAGGGGATCAGCATACCACCCGTGCCGCTGACAGAGAGCGCTTTTTATATTCTCCCCTGTCAGCGGCACGCGGCCCCTTCAGCCTCTCGTGACCCCCCCTTTTTCCCGCTCTGCCCGCGTGAGTCCTGACTCTATGAGCGCGGGGACACTCTGGAAGCTTCCCCAGCTTCTTCCACAGTGCCCTGTGTAGCGTATATTTAACCCCTTCAGAGCCACTATAAAGCGTCTATCCGTCTCTACTATGTGCAGCAGTTCCTACCTCTCTATAGTAACACTATTTTATACATTTCTTCACATAAATTAATTTATATACACATATAGGTATATTACACCACATATATATCATTATAATATATATACACCTATACATTGTTCACACTATATATACATATGGTTACACTAGTCCAGTGCAGTATTATTAAACTCTGACTATTTGTGTGTGCATTTGATAGCTGAGTGGTGTCCATTTTGTGTCTTTCACTCAACCTGCTATCCCTATATTCTATAACCTGAGGGGGCTTGGTGCGTCAGGTTTTATCTAATATAGGATTTTCACAAAGATATACTGTATTACGTATTTTTCTCTGTGATTTAGTCACCATATCTCTCCTTTATCTCTGCTGGTGCTGACTACACTGCGCAGGGGTTTGGGCTAGAGGTATTGTGCTGCTGAAAAATTGTACTGTGTTACCTGATACTGCAAGTTATATCATGTCTGCTTCTGAGGGTAACGGTTCTGGGGCTGAACACACTGCCGGTGTTGCTGAAGCCACAGATACCTATGAGGAGAATATAGCAGCTTTGGGCTCTGGTTCTGGGGGCTCCTTGCCCCCCAGTGGGACGGTGGCAACGGGGGGCAAATAATGACCCGCCATGGGCCACTTTTTCCACGCTTCTGCATATGCTAGTTCATAAACTAACACCCCCTATGGGACCCCCAATGCCGGTACAACCATTTGTGGTCTTTGCAACTAACCTGCCGTGGGCGGATGATTTATCTGCTCAAATAAAGAAGTTGAACCAGTCCTTGACTACTAAAAAATCTGACCGTCGCTCGCCTACGTCCAAGGGGTCCTCTAAGCGAGCGCTTGTCTCCTCACAATCCACTGCTGTCACTGACACCTCGTCGGATGAAGACGGCACTTACACTGACCCCACAGGTTCAGACTCAGATACGGCTGATGGGGAGGGTGGTTCACATGTGGATGTTCCTGATCTTTTGGAGGCTATTAAATTAATTTTACAGATTACGGATGATCCCGAGCCATCCGTGCCTCCTAAGAAACCAGATAGGTTCAAGCGTCAGAAGGTGATTAAACAAGTTTTACCTCACTCTGACCACCTAATTGATATACGTCAGGAACCCTGGGAAAACGCGGGTACGAAGTTTGTTCCTCAAAAGAAGATGCTGGCTCGCTATCCCCTCGCACCGGAGCTGTCTAAGAATTGGGAAACGCCTCCTCCAGTGGACTCACATGTGGCTAGTATGGTGGTTTCCTCAGCTCTACCGGTCACCACCGTCACGTCTCTAAAAGAGCCTACAGATAAATGTGTGGAGGGTTGTCTGAAAGCGATTTACACCCTCACGGGTGCTGCACAAAGGCCCACTATTGCAGCTACTTGGGCTGCAGAGGCCATTGAAGCATGGGCCTTGGAGTTAGATGCTGAAATCTCCTCTGACCATGCTAGACAATGCTTGTCTTATATTGTCACAGCTTCTCGTTATATTAAAGAGGCGGCTTCTGATGCCGGTATCCTGGCAGCTAAGGCCTCTACTACGTCAGTCCTGGCTCGCGGGATATTGTGGCTGAGATCCTGGTCTGTGGTTCTGGACTCTAGAAAAACCCTGGAGGTACTCCCTTTTAAGGGAGATATTCTGTTTGGGGAGGATTTAAATAAGATTGTGGCTGACTTGGCTACTGCCAAAACTGCCTGTCTGCCAAGTACTGCTCCTTCTGTGTCAAAGGCTAAAGGTACTTCCTTTCGCCCCTTTCGTCCTTCAGGTAAAGCAAAAGGTCAGGCGTACAACAAGCAGGCCCGCACTTCCAAACCTGGTAAACCTAAGCCCAAAAGAGCCTGGGTGGCCCGTCAGCCAGCTTCCAAGACAGATAAGCCTGCCACATTAATGGCGGGCCTCCCTCTGGGGGATCCCAGGGTGGGAGGCCGGCTTATAGGGTATACCCAGGAATGGTTGAAGACCACTTCAGATGCCTGGGTACGGGAAGTCGTCATTCGAGGTTACGCCATAGCCTTCAAAAACCGACCCCCTCATCGATTTTGCCAGACAGATGTCCCGTTGGACAAGACAAAGGCAAACACTCTACATTCGGTGGTACAGACCCTCCTGGATACAGGAGTCGTAGTACAGGTGCCTCTTGCGCAGAGGGGCCGGGGGTACTATTCTCCGCTGTTTCTAGTCCCGAAACCGAATGGGTCCTCCCGGCCCATTCTCAACCTCAAGGCATTGAACAGGTTTGTGAAGGTTTCCAAGTTCCGGATGGAAACCCTTCGCTCTATAGTTCTTGCCTTGGAACCTGGGGACTTCATGGTCTCCCTGGATATACAGGATGCTTACCTGCATATTCCTATAGCAGTGTCTCATCAGCAATACCTGAGATTTGCGATTGGCAACTGCCATTACCAGTTTCGGGCATTACCTTTTGGTTTAACAATGGCTCCGCGAGTCTTTACAAAAGTCATGGCGGTGATGACGGTGGTACTCCGCCGTCAAGGGGTCAGGATACTGCCGTATTTGGATGACTTGTTAATACTGGCAAATTCCCCAGAACTTCTCCTGCGTCATCTAGATGTGATGGTCCGGTTTCTGCAAGCCCACGGGTGGCTCATCAACTGGAAGAAGTCATCCCTGATCCCTGCTCAGAGCATGGTGCATCTGGGAGCACTATTGCACACTCACAACCAGGGGTATTTCCTGTCTCAAGAGAAAGTCCTGAAACTACAGGACAGGATTCATTGCTGCCTATCTCGTCCGCAAGTGTCGATACATTCGGCGATGCAGGTGCTGGGCCTCATGGTGTCAGCATTCGACATGGTGGAGTACGCTCAATTTCACTCTTGCCCTCTCCAGAGGCTGATTCTAGCCAAATGGGATGGCCTGCTTCACCGGATCAGGTCTCAAATGATCTCATTGACTCCGGAGGTCCGTCAGTCTAAGAGGTTGAGGCACGGTGCTGGAGCAACACTCCCTTCAGGGGCGGTGGACCAAGGAGGAGTCCCTCCTCTCAATCAATATTCTGGAGTTGCGGGCAGTCTTCAATGCCTTGACCCTAGCCCAGCATTTAATTCAGAACCGTCCTGTTCAAGTACAGTCGGACAACGCCACCACAGTGGCTTACATAAATCATCAAGGCGGCACTCGAAGCCGCCTGGCAATGAAGGAAGTCTCACGGATTCTACAGTGGGCAGAACGCCATCTACCGGCCATATCGGCAATATTCATTCCAGGAGTCCTGAATTGGGAAGCGGACTTTCTCAGTCGTCAGGACGTGCATGCCGGGGAGTGGGGCCTCCATCCAGAAGTGTTTCAACTCCTAGTGGAAAGGTGGGGCCTTCCAGACGTAGATCTGATGGCGTCTCGACGCAATCACAAGGTTCCAGTCTTCGGAGCAAGGACAAAAGATCCTCAAGCAGCATTCGTGGATGCGCTGGCGGTACCGTGGAGGTTTCGGTTGCCGTACGTGTTCCCTCCGGTGTCACTCCTTCCCAGGGTAATTCGGAAGTTGAAGCAAGAAAAAGGAATTCTGCTTCTCCTAGCTCCAGCGTGGCCCAGACAGCACTGGTTCTCAGACCTGCAAGGCCTATCGTCAGAGCGTCCAATTCTACTTCCACAACGCCCAGACCTCCTAGTTTAGTATAGCCAAGTTGTTGGCTTTTCTTCAGCAGGGCCTGGACTTAGGCCTGCGTCTGGCCTCCCTCAAGGTTCAAATATCTGCCTTGTCGGTGTGGTTTCAGAGAAGAATTGCGACCTTACCTGATGTGCATACCTTTACTCAGGGCGTGTTGCGTATCCAACCTCCCTATGTCCCGCCTATGGCTCCTTGGGACTTGTCGGTGGTTTTGGAGGCGTTACAAGAGTCTCCGTTTGAACCTCTTGGTTCAGCTGCCTTTAAGTGGCTTTCCCTTAAGGTGGTGTTTCTGCTGGCTATTGCTTCAGCTAGAAGAGTGTCGGATTTGGGTGCCTTGTCCTGTAGTTCCCCATATCTGATATTTCACCGTGACCGGGCGGTTCTCAGGACTCGTCCCGGCTATCTACCTAAGGTGGTTTCTGCGTTCCACCTTAATCAGGAGATTGTAGTTCCGGCACTTGTTTCTCCTGATCTGTCTTCCAAAGAGTGGTCTTTGGATGTGGTACGGGCTCTCCGTATCTATGTGAAGAGAACTGCTCCTACTAGGAAATCTGATTCTCTTTTTGTTGTGTTTGGGTTTCACAAACATGGCTGGCCTGCTCTCAAGCAAACTTTGGCCAGATGGATTAGAATGGTGATTGCACATGCTTATGTGAAGGCTGGTCTCTCTGCTCCTGATCACATTAAGGCCCATTCTACTCGGTCTGTTGGACCTTCTTGGGCGGTCCAACGTGGTGCGACCCTTGAACAATTGTGCAAGGCGGCTACGTGGTCCTCTGTGAACACGTTCATAAGGTTCTATGCCTTCGATACTGCCGCTTCCCAGGATGCTTCCGACGGGTTCTTGTGCCCGCTACAGTGCGTCCCCTCCCATAAGGAACTGCTTTAGGACATCCCCATTGTCCATTCCTTGTGGAGCCCAGTGTACCCCGCAACAGAAAACGCGTTTTATGGTAAGAACTTACCTTTGTTAAAACTCTTTCTGCGAGGTACACTGGGCTCCACAAGGCGCCCACCCTGACGCACTTAGCTTCTTTGGGTTGGTATGGCATTAGCCGCTGACACGTCTCCTGTCGTGAGAATGCGGTGTTGTGGTTACTAACCGTTGTCGTCTCTTTTCCTGCTACTGCATTGGACTGGTTAACTAAAAACTGAGATCCTGTGCAGGGAGGCGGGGTGATATAGGAGGCGACGCTATGCATTCTGGGAACAGTCAAAGCTTTGAGCCTGTTGGTGCCTCGGATCAAGATTCCGTGCATCTCTTTCAATATGTTTTATTAGCTTGCATATTTAAACACTGAAGGAAATGGTTTAATAGATGCTACATAGAAAAAGACTTTAGATATCCCTTGTAACTGAAATTCTTCTGCTTCTTGTTGGGGAAGGGAGGTGTGGTGATTTTCAGAGTTTTAATGGGTGTACATATTCCTTCTCTCCTGAACGTTATGGTACATCATTTTCACCACTGATTTAGGAATTAATGTAACTATTTGCATTCCAATGGGATTAGTATAATGGAGATTCTATCTTTCATACAAGAGTTTATCACTCAGCAGTAAATTAGCTTATCCCAAAAAAACCCTGCTCTTCAGTAATTCAGTGGAGAATTCATGCTGGCAAAACTCTCCTTGAAATCCTCTGTTCTCTGTCTGAACGCAGCGGAAGATTGGTTTTACCATTCGTCTGACAGGTGCGTAGTTTTCACATTTGTCATAATGTAGCTTGCAGAATTTAAAAGGCTGTCCAACAGTGAAAAGCACTTATGCACCAGCGTGTCGGTGGTAAATATGGGAGCTGCATAATTCAGTCTGAAGAACTTACTGAAAAAAATAAAGGATGCTCATGTATAAGAGAACAAATCCCAGACAGTGTAACATAACACTGATGAAGTAGGTGAAGAATATGTAGATATGCGTCCAATTTAACATCCAGATCATCAATATTACATTGAAAGAGAAAATCTATACACAGCCTGAGGAGAAAATGTTACACAACACGCATATTGTAGGGTTTGATAGTTGGCTGAGCAAAAGGTATTTCATCAGACGTAGTTTTCTGACATTACGTCTTGTTTAAAAGCCTTGGCACCATGTTTCAGTTCTAAACAAAGTGGCAACTCCCCCTGTTTTCATACAGTATCTCATGCCTGAGCAATATTATACAGTACATATAACCACAAGTACAATTTATATTTTATCTATAGTGAAGCTCAAACCATGAATACAGGATTGGTGTGTTTAAGATAGGGGTAGATGTGAGAAGGGTCGATATGTGGAGGTGGGAGGGGGTGTGTGTGGTATCCGTTCGTTGATACCACTTACCCCCCATGTATTACTGCAGAGGTAGGTGCTCAGTGACAGGGGCGCTGTACGTCCCTGTCTATATCGGTGCTACTATCTAAAAGATAGCACACCGCTATGCAGGGCATTGTATGACCGGTCAGTTGTACTGACCATTACGACACCTGCAGCTATCAATTTCGACAGCTGCAGGTGTCACTGCCCAATCTGCACAGCGGGCTGCCAGGTCCAGGCTGCGTGTGAGATTTCGTGCATACCAATAGGAGACGGCTAGGGGAGACACAGCGTATCAGCACTAAGCTGATGCGCTGTACGCTTTAGTGGGGATCACTGGAGTGGGGAATTTTCACTACCCCACTAGACAGATAGGCTTCCTGCTTCTCCTCGGTAATAAGGCAAAGCAGGAAGTGCTATAGGGGCACAATCTGTGCCGCTATAATACATCTGTCCATCATCACTTAAATGACTTCGGCTTTTTTCTTAGCTGTGCTCCAAAAAAAAAATCATTATCTCATTTTCAAAAAGTCTCTGTTGGGAAGATACTGGAAAATCTGCAGAATTATGAATCAATAACTGCAGTCTACAGAAACAAACTAAGGAATAAAGGTAACTTCCAACCCACTTCATACAGCCTGCCAAAGCAATTTATGTTATTTAAAAATAATAATAAAAATGATTTTCATATACTTTTTTTTTTTAACTGAAAGCAGACAGTGGCATTACTTGGGCATATTGACCCGCAACGGGTGACACCATCCAAGGAGGTGACACCAAAATAATAGAGCTGCTTTGCTATTTTGATGTCACCCCCTCAGATATCAACGAGAAGCAGTGGGACCGGGAAGAGGCTGGAGGCTGTCTAGCAGCTTCTGTAGCTTTGGACAAGACCTCAGCCTGATTAAAACATTACCATGCCCCTTTTATAAGCACACATGAAGTCCAGGAATGAGGGTGACAGGGCAGGCGCACTAGGGATTCCCACCCTAGTGATTAAGTGTTATTATTTGTCCTTACGTTTTCCTTCATGCTGCTAGTGATGACTTGTTCACAGCACAATCCTCACTCTGCACATGGAGAATGTTAGAGATTAGGTCAGTGGTGGTGTAACTACTGCCCCCGCAGTCCTCGCGGTGGCTTGGGGGCGAGGGGCTGCGGGGGCGCCACTGACTTTGCACAGATTGACATGCGGACGAGCGTCCGCATGTCAATCTGCGGTCTCCTTCCCTCCGCTGCTGTAAGGAGGGACACGGAGCGCACATCGCGCACCTCTCCTGTGTCCCTCCCTGGCTCTCCCCCGGCCTGTCTAATAAAGGAAGTGCCGTTCGTGAACTCTGATTGGCTCACGAACCGGCACTTCCTTTATTAGACCGGCCGGAGAGCCAGGAGGGACACAGGAGAGGCGCGCTATGCGCTCCGTGTCCCTCCAACACAAAGGAGCGGGGGGTGGGGAGCAGGCACTGTGGGGAATATCTGGCACTGGGGGCATATACCTGGCACTGTGGGGGAATATCTGGCACTGGGGGCATATACCTGGCACTGTGGGGGAATATCTGGCACTGGGGGCATATACCTGGCACTGTGGGGGAATATCTGGCACTGGGGGCATATACCTGGCACTGTGGGGGAAGATCTGGCACTGGGGGCATAAACCTGGCACTGTGGGGGAATATCTGGCACTGGGGGCATATACCTGGCACTGTGGGGGAATATTTGGCACTGGGGGGAGCAGGCACTGAGGGGGCATATGTGGCACTGGGGGCATATACCTGGCACTGTGGGGGAATATCTGGCACTGGGGGGAGCA
Source organism: Pseudophryne corroboree (assembly GCF_028390025.1). Taxonomy (NCBI): domain Eukaryota; kingdom Metazoa; phylum Chordata; class Amphibia; order Anura; family Myobatrachidae; genus Pseudophryne; species Pseudophryne corroboree. The sequence continues at coordinate 527,113,777 of NC_086446.1, read as the reverse complement.
GGCACTGAGGGGGCATATGTGGCACTGTGGGGGAATATTTGGCACTGGGGGGAGCAGGCACTGAGGGGGCATATGTGGCACTGGGGGGGGGTATATGTGGCACTGTGGGCATGTACCTGGCACTGTGGGGGAATATCTGGCACTGGGGGCATATACCTGGCACTGTGGGGGAATATCTGGCACTGGGGGCATATGTGGCACTGGGAGCATGGCCCTAGCAACAAGCACTACCCCCTAGCAACTAGCATGACACCCAGTGCATGAAACACCTGGCAACAAGCATGACACCCAGTGCATGAAACCCCTGGCAAAGAGCATGACACCCAGTGCATGAAACCCCTGGCAACGAGCATGACACCCTGAGCATGAAAACCCCTGGCACCGTGCATGGAACCAAGAGCATGAAACCGCTGGCAACGAGCATGACACCCAGTGCATGAAACCCCTGGCAACGAGCATGACACCCTGAGCATGAAAGCCCCTGGCACCGTGCATGGAACCAAGAGCATGAAACCCCTGGCAACGAGCAGGTAATTTAAAAGTAATTAGAAGCCTTACTGTAGAACTTAATGTGTAATGGGCATTACGGTGTGTGGCATAATGTATCACGGACATTGCGGTGTGTGTCATAATGTGTCAGGCATTACGGTGTGTTGTATACTATATCACGGGTATTGTGGTATGTGGTATAATGTCTCAGGATCATTGTGGTGTGTGTCATACTGTGTCACAGACATTGTTTGTGCTATAATGTATCACGGGCATTGCAGTGTGTAGCATAATGTATAACGGGCATTGCGATTCCTGTCATAATGTGTCACAGGCATTACGGTGTGTGGCATAATGTGTCGGGGGCATTACAGTGTGTGCATATTGTGTCATGTGCATTATTGTGAGTGGCATAATGGCTAAGGCCATTGCAGTATGTGGAATAATGTATACTGGGCATTACTATAAGGAGGAAAAATGACAAATAATGTAAGGGGCATGAATCAGGATTATTTTTCTCTCCTGTGGTGGTTAACGTCTGGGCGTGCAGGTTGCAAAACTGGGGTATAAGGTAGTCTTTTCCTGCAATGCCACGCCCCTTTACGCGAAGCCACGCCCATGTCAACAAAGCCACACACCCTTTTTGGCGGCGCGCACCTACGGCGCGCGCATATTTGTCCCTTTACTAGTGACAATTATGGGAGTTATGGGGGGGGGGGGAGGGCGCCGAAGGATTTTTTGGCTTGGTGGAGAAAAATTTCTAGTTACGCCACTGGATTAGGTGACCGAACAAGCTTGAGTGCTGTGACACAAATGAAAGTTTCAAGAAGTGAAGAAGTTGACCTACAACCGTCAGCTTCTAGATATAATTTCTTCTGCACATTCTATAAAATGTCAATTAGAAGCTGATGAGCAACTTCTCAACTTTATCACTCTTCGATGGTTTGATACTCTTGGGAAGTGAGAAATGTGGGAAGTATACCCATGTACTGCAGAAGAGAATGGATGCTCTGCAGTGGGTGTTTACAGAGGAGTAAAAGGCAGCTTAACACTATTCAGCTTTAACCACGGCCCGTGGGGGTGTGGCCATGACTACACTGTGAAATATACACTGATAATATGACCAAAGCCCCCATTAACACCCTATGTCTCGATTCATTGGAAATATTGGGAGCTATGCACCAAGAGAGATTGTGCAATAGGAAGACTAATAGATGGACAATTTAACAAAATCATCTTCATGTTAAACCATACAGCACATGCCTACTACTCCCAGATTACACTCAGGGGGTCATTCCGAGTTGTTCGCTCGCAAGCGGATTTTAGCAGATTTGCTCATGCTAAGCCGCCGCCTACAGGGAGTGAATCTTAGCATCTTAAAATTGCGAACGATGTATTCGCAATATTGCGATTACACACCTTGTAGCAGTTTCTGAGTAGCTCCAGACTTACTCGGCATCTGCGATCATTTCAGTGCTTGTCGTTCCTGGTTTGACGTCACAAACACACCCAGCGTTCGCCCAGACACTCCCCCGTTTCTCCGACCACTCCTGCGTTTTATCCGGAAACGGTAGCGTTTTTTCCCACACGCCCATAAAACGTCCTGTTTCCGCCCAGTAACACCCATTTCCTGTCAATCACATTACGATCGCCAGAACGATGAAAAAGCCGTGAGTAAAATTCCTAACTGCATAGCAAATTTACTTGGCGCAGTCGCAATGCGGACATTGCGCAGGCGCATTAAGCGGAAAATCGCTGCGATGCGAAGATTTATACCGAGCGAACAACTCGGAATGACCCCCTCACTTCCATAGTGAGTTTGCAGTGAATAGCATAGTTAGGCCCCATCCCCTAATCATGGCATTTTACAGGGGGTGGAGCCATGATAACGTGAATCAAAGCACCGCCTCTCTTAGAGCCCTCAAAGCACCGCCTCACTAAGAGCTGTTAGTGGGGACTATAGAATGTAGTACCTATGTGTTAACCAGGTATTAAACTTGCTCTTTTTAAAAAAAATATTGTGTGTGGGATTTCAGCATAAACCTCACCTTTTTCCTGGCAACCAGATAAACCTGGGATGCTGGGAGGCAGCAAGTAGAAAGTAATTTATATTGTTTTCTGCTGGCTACAAGCTTTTAGCCCGATGTAGCTAACAGTCTGGCAGCCGCTACCAGCCCATCAAAAAGTACTCTATGCACAATCTGTAGTGATCATTCACAGCTGTTTTCCTCTCTTGTGTATCTTTACAGATACACAAGAGAGGAAAACAGCTGTGAACACTGCTCTGAAAAAGGAGAGGAAAGTATGTTCACCTGCATATTTTATCATTTATCAGCTTGCCAGGCTACTTAGTAAAGGAAATATAGTATATATATCTGCATATGTGCAGAGCCGGCCCTAGGCATAGGCAAACTAGGCAATTGCCTAGGGCATCTGATATGCCTAGGGGCACAAGCAGCTTCTGCTGATTAAAATGATATGCAGCATGCCTATATTATGTGTGTAGCATTTTGTATGCAGATACAGCCAAAGTCGCACACAGTATATAGGCATGCTGCCTATCATTTTAATCAGCAGAAGCTGCTTGTGCATCCTAGCCACATAGCAATGCAAATAAGATGTATTTTAATAAAAAATAGGCACCTGACGTTAGCAGAGCTGCCAGTTGACTCACGCCAGGAACTATGTGTGTCATTATGTGTATAAGGGCATTAATAATGTGTAACATATGTGTAAGGGGCACTGTGTGTGTTATTATGTGTATAAGGGCACTAATAATGTGTGGCATATATGTAAGGGACATTATGTGTGTCATTATGTGTATAAGGGCAATAATGTGCGGCATATGTGTAAGGGAAATTATATGTATAAGAGCATTAATAAGGGTTGGCATAATGTGTAAGGCGCATTATGTTTATAAGGACATTAATATGTGTCATATGTGTAAGGGGCATTACTGTGTGGTATTGTGTGTATAAATGCATTACCAATTGTGGCATTATATGTATAAGGTCCTCTACTGTGTGGCGTAACGTATAGAAAGGGCACTACTGTGTGGTCTAATGTGAATAAAGAGCAATATGGTGTGGTGTAATGTGAATAAGGAGCAATATGGTGTGGTGTAATGAGAATAAAGAGCAATATGTTGTGGTGTAATGTGAATAAGGAGCAATTCAGTATGATGTCATGTGAATGAGGGGCACTGCTGTGAGGAGTAACGTATAAAAGGTAAAGTGGTTCTACTGTGTTATGTAATGTGAATAAGGGACACTATCGCATTATAAATTGTGAATAAAGTTGCACTACTGTGAGGCATAAGTTGAATTGGTGGCACTATTGTGTAGCCATGCCCCTTGCCAGCAAAAAAACATACCTTTTTGGGGTGTGTGCCGAATGTGCACACTGTTCTTATTTAAATTACAGGGGGTAGGAAAACAAAAAAAAGGACTGCTATGGTTGGGAGGTGATGGTGCTGGGAAAGGGGTGCAGGGCCAGAGGCGGAACTAGCGGTGGTGCTAGGGGGCACCAGCCAAAATCTTGCCTAGGGCATCATACTGGTTAGGGCCAGCTCTGCATATGTGACAGTAGTCAGTAGTAGTAATATATATATATATATATTAGTGATGTGCACCGTAAATTTTTCGGGTTTTGTGTTTTGGTTTTGGATTCGGTTCCGCGGCCGTGTTTTGGATTCGGACGTGTTTTGGCAAAACCTCCCTGAAAATTTTTTGTCGGATTCGGGTGTGTTTTGGATTCAGGTGTTTTTTTTTACAAACCTGCTCAAAAACAGCTTAAATCATAGAATTTGGGGGTCATTTTGATCCCATAGTATTATTAACCTCAATAACCATAATTTCCACTCATTTCCAGTCTATTCTGAACACCTCACAATATTATTTTTAGTCCTAAAATTTGCACCGAGGTCGCTGGATGACTAAGCTAAGCGACCCAAGTGGCCGACACAAACACCTGGCCCATCTAGGAGTGGCACTGCAGTGTCAGACAGGATGGCAGATTTAAAAAATAGTCCCCAAACAGCACATGATGCAAAGAAAAAAAGAGGTGCAATGAGGTAGCTGTGTGACTAAGTTAAAAGCGACCCAAGTGGCCGACACAAACACCTGGCCCATCTAGGAGTGGCACTGCAGTGTCAGGATGGCAGATTTAAAAAAATAGTCCCCAAACAGCACATGATGCAAAGAAAAAAAGAGGTGCAATGAGGTAGCTGTGTGACTAAGCTAAGCAACCGAAGTGGCCGACACAAACACCTGGCCCATCTAGGAGTGGCACTGCAGTTTTCTAGCGAGAGGATGAGTGCTTCCATCCTCATGTGAATCTGAACCACTAACCATGAACATAGGCCAGAGCCTCCGCCGTTCCTTGCCACTCCGTGTCGTAAATGGCATATTGGCAAGTTTACGCTTCTCATCAGACGCTTTTAATTTTGATTTTTGGGTAATTTTACTGAACTTTTGTAGTATACTTGATGACACAGAGGTAGAGCAGTGGACTACTGTACCGTACTGCTATATATATACTGGTGGTCACAGCAACATTCTGCACTGTCCCCTCCTACTATATACTGCGCACAACTAAAATGCAGCACAGGTATGGATGCATAGTATACTTGACGACACAGAGGTAGAGCAGTGGACTACTGTACCGTACTGCTATATATATATATTGGTGGTCACAGCAACATTCTGCACTGTCCCCTCCTACTATATACTGCGCACAACTAAAATGCAGCACAGGTATGGATGCATAGTATACTTGACGACACAGAGGTAGGTAGAGCAGTGGCCTACTGTACCATACTGCTATATATATTATATACTGGTGGTCAGCAAAATTCTGCACTGTCCTCCTACTATATATACTGCGCACAACTAAAATGCACCACAGGTATGGATGGATAGTATACTTGACGACACAGAGGTATGTAGAGCAGTGGCCTACTGTACTGTACTGCTATATATTATATACTGGTGGTCAGCAAAATTCTGCACTGTCCTTCTACTATATATACTGCACACAACTAAAATGCACCACAGGTATGGATGCATAGTATACTTGATGACACAGAGGTAGGTAGAGCAGTGGACTACTGTACCGTACTGCTATATATTATATACTGGTGGTCAGCAAAATTCTGCACTGTCCTCCTACTATATATACTGCGCACAACTAAAATGCACCACAGGTATGGATGGATAGTATACTTGATGACACAGAGGTAGGTAGAGCAGTGGACTACTGTACCGTACTGCTATATATTATATATTGGTGGTCAGCAAAATTCTGCACTGTCCTCCTACTATATATACTGCGCACAAATAAAATACACCACAGGTATGGATGGATAGTATACTTGACGACACAGAGGTAGAGCAGTGGACTACTGTACCGTACTGCTATATATTATATACTGGTGGTCAGCAAAATTCTGCACTGTCCTCCTACTATATATACTGCGCACAACTAAAATGCACCACAGGTATGGATGGATAGTATACTTGACGACACAGAGGTAGGTAGAGCAGTGGACTACTGTACCGTACAGCTATATTTTATATACTGGTGGTCAGCAAAATTCTGCACTATCCTCCTACTATATATACTGCGCACAACTAAAATGCACCACAGGTATGGATGGATAGTATACTTGACGACACAGAGGTAGGTAGAGCAGTGGACTACTGTACCGTACTGCTATATAATACTGGTGGTCACTGGTCAGCAAAATTCTGCACTGTCCTCCTACTATATACTGCAATGCAGCACAGATATGGAGCGTTTTTCAGGCAGAGAACGTAGATATTTTCAGCACACTGAGCACAGATATTTGCAAGCACACTGAGCACAGATATTTGCAAGCACACTAAGCACAGATATTTGCAGCACACTGAGCACAGATATTTGCAGCACACTGAATACAGAAACTGAGAGAAAGCTGCACGTCCACTCCCTATCATCTCCAATGCACGAGTGAAAATGGCGGCGACGCACGGCTCCTTATATAGAATACGAATCTCGCGAGAATCCGACAGCGGGATTATGACGTACGGGCGCGCTTGGGTTAACCGAGCAAGGCGGGAGGATCCGAGTCTGCCTAGGAACCGTGTAAAATGGGTGAAGTTCGGGGGGGTTCGGATTCCGAGGAACCGAACCCGCTCATCACTAATATATATATATATATATATATATATATATCCCAGAATTGCCCCGTCACTCCTCCAAAGCAACTGGCTGTGGTGCCCTTCCTTGTGGATCGGCAGGCCCACCAATGTAGAACCAAAGAAATCAGGTGGCACTCACAGACTTGTAGCTTGTAGTGAAAACAAACTTCACTCCGTGAAGAAATTTATTGTGAAACAAGTAACGTTTCGGGGACGTATCCCCTTCCTCAGACAATTCAACAATGCAAAATACAGTGTATAAATACCATAAAATGACCCCACTTACCCCCACCGTCACGACTCCCAGCTGCGTGGACCACGGCGTGTCTCGGCGTCTCCCAGCCCGCACTTCCGGCTTCGACGTCACCGCCCGACCGGAAGTGACACGTTCAGGCTTCGCCGGTCACCATGGCAACGCGCTGGGAGCCCTGTGGATACAAACAAAACATGGCACAAATTCATCAATATAAAAACGCTGAACATATGTGAAAAAATGACACACTTCTCAACAGCGCTCACTTGGAGCTAGAGTGTCAATAAAAACGTGCATATAATGGTCAAACATAACACAAAAAGACATAGACATCTAAAATCCTAAACAATCGTTTAAAACCCACTTAACAGAACCAGTCTGGTGCAAATGAACCTGGTATATAAACTATGCTCACGTGTGACAAATAACACGGGACATGGATGGCTCAATTAATGGGTCATTTAAGACTCACATGAGTCTTAAATGACCTAGAGGAAGTTAATTAGTCCTAGGGACTCATTTAGTCCTCTGGGGGCTAGACAATCCAGGTGAAAAATCCACCTGGATTCTAGCTGTAACAATTTTTCCCCCCGGTCACCACCCCTTATGGACGCTGGAACGTGATCAATGGCCCTATATCTTAAGCTTGCCAACGTGTGGTGCTGTGTGGCAAAATGCCTAGCCACAGGTTGGTCACTAGTCCCTGATACTAGGGCTGCCCGTATGGCGGACCTATGTTGGGTAAGTCTAACCTTCAATTGGCATTCCGTTTTGCCCACATAATAGAGCCCACAAGGGCACACTATTATGTAGATCACGAATCGGGAAGTGCAGGTGAGTGGCCACCTAATTTTCAGTCGTTGGCCCGTATGGGGATGAGGAAAGGTTTCGCCCACTAAGAAAAATGAGCATGTCGTGCACCCCAGACATTTAAAACATCCGTTTTTCTTACTTAAAAAATGCTTGTTGCACTCTTGGCGTCAAAGCCCGTGATGTCGGTCTTGACAACCAAGTCCTTCAAATTTTTCCCTCTCGCAAAGCTCGCCATGAGTCTGCTGTTTTGAAAACATTTTAAATCAGGGTCCATGGTGACCATTTGCCACATGCCCCATGCCAACGCCAACAGTCCCGCTCTGGTTAAGCAAGTCAGGGGCATGTGGCAAATGGTCACCACGGACCCTGATTTAAAATGTAAACGTTACTTGTTTCACAATAAATGTCTTCACGGAGTGAAGTTTGTTTTCACTACAAGCTACAAGTCTGTGAGTGCCACCTGATTTCTTTGGTTTTATATATATATATATATATATATGTTAGCTGAATACCCGTGCTTCGCTACAGAATTTCACATATAATCACAAAGAGGTGAAAAGCGCTGGTATTTAAGCAAATTTAGTACTGCTTAAAATAGGCTCACTTGTGGTAGGATGTTTTTGAGAACTAGTAGCATCAAAGTGCCCTTCCATGAAACCGCCCGAGAACACACCAAAACAATAAACGTATTTTGGGAACCTGTAGTCTCTGTCTCTTACTTTCCGGATGACGGGAAATACCTTAAGTTAACTGGTTATTTTATCACAGAAGATCAGCAATTAGACTTACAACAGGACATGCGCCGCCCACCACTGCCAATCTTTGTCAGGCCACACCTCCGGGTGGGCCTTCCCCGGATTGATGCTGTCAAAAGGCTGAAGATGAGAAGAATAATCTGCATCCTTCTCTGCCCCGTCCGCCTCTGATGCTGCCCTGCTCAGTGCTGTAAATGCTGGGACGACAGTCCAAGCTCGGACCTTGGTATGTTAAATATGTAAGGTTTGCAGGGATAGGCTGACTCTATTCCAAATGGCCCTAGGTCTCCTTGCTTAGCTTCTTGCTCTCCTTAGGGCTCCTTCTTTGAGGTAAAAAGGTAAATATTTTTGCACAACACTTAAGGTCACTGGGATAAGCAGTTGCTGACTATCAAGCTTTCCTTTAATGCATTTAAGAGTCAAAATATCTATCTCACCTTTCCTCATATTGCTCTCTGAGAGGTTCAGCAATGTTTAGTTAAAGTGACAGGTTAACCTCTGATAATTGAGACACTATCCTCTCCTGACTGGAAATAGGTTCGTTAAATGCATATATCTGAAATCCATATATATAAAAGGCAAATACTACTGACTCATCGCAAAATCTCCTGAACCATAAGGCTGCACTTCCTTGCCAGTGGCAGTTGCAGAGCAGTCCATTATTTAAATAGGGGAGCCATACCCAGCATTTTTTGACAGTGTTTAGGGGTGGCAGTTGATGTGGCTCCCCTATTTGAATAATGGACTACTCTGCAACTACCACTGGCAAGGGAGTCCATGAACAGATCATTGTGTCCTCCCCCCTCCGCGACTTGGTATCGCCCCCACCATGCATTCTTCATAGCTCCGGCTAGGTGGGCTGTCTTAACTCGCCACTCTGAGGGGAAAATTCCCAATAATCATCTCACACCTTTTAACCCCTTTGTGGGTGGAATTCTGAAAAATCCCTTCTTAGTGAGTGCCTACCGTACATCACAAAAGCAAGCTACTGTCCAAATTTCAATTCCCTAGTCCTTATGGTTCAGGAGATTATGTGATGATTCAGTGGTATTTGCCTTTTATTACCATTCTTGTCAAAATCACTGTATACCGCTGCTTGCAATTATGTGATTTAGCAAGGATACAAATGTACAGGAACTCTTCCGGTTTCTGTCTATCAGAGGTGAAACTATAGCATTTAGCTTATGTATATTGCCCCAAAAACAAATTCCTTATAGTCCCTGACTGAGCAGTGCACACCAGATATAATGGGTGTGAATCATAGGGTCGAGAGTAACTAGGTCGACAGTCATTAGGTTGACCACTATTGGTCAACAGTGACTAGGTCGACACCTGACATAGGTCGACACGGTCATTAGGTCGACATGGCAAAAGGTTGACATGAGTTTTTTTTGGGGGGGTATTGCTTTCTTCATAAAGTGACCGGGAACCCCAATTAGTGCACCATATCCCCTTGCATGGCTCGCTCGCTCCGCTACCGCTGCACTCGGCACAGGGTACTATTCCCAATTGTAGTCCATGTGAATCGTATAGTATGAAAAAGTTCAAAAAAATTTGAAAAACTCATACCTTTAAAGCTTGTTGACCAATAGTGGTTGCAGGAATCAAGTCATAGTGGTATTCTCTTAAATTCAGGTGGTTGTTGAGCTATATTTTTAAGCATCAGCTATTTCTGGTATTGGACATATGCTACACTATGGGGCTCATCATATGATTGATGGTGGCTGTTGGGCAGAATTCTTTAAATATATAAATAAATAATATAAACACCAGATACAGGCACAGTCCCTTAGCCCAGGCTTAAGTGATTTTATGGAATGTCAGCAGATTTGAAGAGAAGAGAGACTTGAGATGTAATGTATTGTATAAAAATGTGTTTCAAAGCTTGCAGACAGATAAAGTGTAGAGAGATAAAGGGGCCTATTTAATAAACCTTGGATGGAGATAAAATCAACAGAGATAAAGTACCAGCCAATCCGCTCCTGACATGTCACGGGCAGAACTGTATTAAAGCCTCGAGGGGCCCAGGGTACTTAAGACAGGGGGGCCCTAAGGTATAAAATTATATATATATATATATATATACATACATATACACACACATATATAGTGTGTGTGTGTGTGTGTGTGTGTGTGTGTGTGTGTGTGTGTGTGTGTGTGTGTGAGGCTGAGAGCAGGGGTGCTGAGGGGGAGTTACAGGGATGATGAGGGCAGGGACGTTGAAGGGCGAGATACAGAGAGGGTGAGGGCAGGGACACTGAGGGGGAAATAAAGGGAGGATGAGGGTAAGGGCGCTGAGGAGTTACATGGACAGTGAGGGCAGGGATACTGAGGGGGAGTTACAGGGAGGCTGAGGGCAGGGGCGCTGAGGGGGAGATACAGGGAGGCTGACGGGCAAATAAAGGGCGGATGAGGGTAAGGGCGCTGAGGAGTTACAGAGAGGGTGAGAGCAGGGATGCTGAGGGGGAGATACAGGGAGGCTGAGGGCAGGGGCGCTGAGGGGGAGTTACAGGGATAGTGAGGGCAGGGATGCTGAAGGGGGAGATACAGGGAGGGTGAGGGCAGGGACACTGAGGGACAGTTACAGGGACGGTGAGGGCAGGGATACCGAGGGGGAGTTACAGGGAGGCTGAGGGAAGGGGCGCTGAGGGGGAGATACAGGGAGGCTGACGGGCAAATAAAGGGAGGATGAGGGTAAGGGCGCTGAGGAGTTACAGAGAGGGTGAGAGCAGGGATGCTGAGGGGGAGATACAGGGAGGCTGAGGGCAGGGGCGCTGAGGGTGAGTTACAGGGATGGTGAGGGCAGGGATGCTGAGGGGGAGTTACAGGGAGGGTGACGGGCAAATAAAGGGAGGATGAGGGTTAGGGCGCTGAGGAGTTACAGAGAGGGTGAGAGCAGGGATGCTGAGGGGGAGATACAGGGAGGCTAAGGGCAGGGGCGCTGAGGGGGAGTTACAGGGATAGTGAGGGCAGGGATGCTGAAGGGGGAGATACAGGGTGGGTGAGGGCAGGGACACTGAGGGGGAAATAAAGGGAGGATGAGGGTAAGGGCGCTGAGGAGTTACAGGGACGGTGAGGGCAGGGATACTGAGGGGGAAATACAGGGAGGCTGAGGGCAGGGGCGCTGAGGGGCAGTTACAGGGATGGTGAGGGCAGGGATGCTGAGGGGGAGATACAGGGAGGGTGAGGGCAGGGACACTGAGAGGGGAGATACAGGGAGGGTTAGGGCAGGAATGCTGAGGGGGGAGTAACAGGGAGGGTGAGAGCAGGGATGCTGAGGGGGAGATACAATGAGGCTGAGGGCAGGGGCGCTGAGAGGGACTTACTGGGACGTTGAGGGCAGGGACACTGAGGGAGGATTTATAGGGAAGGTGAGGAAAGGGGAACTGAGGGGGAGTTACAGGGAGGTTATGGGTGCTGAGGGGGACATACAGGGACATAACACTTAAAATATTTTTGGAAGTATATACGCATGATAAGTTACAATGTAACTTATCATGTGTATATACTTCCAAATATATTTTATTCAGCACTGAGTTACTTGCCTCAAAATCAAACTCCCTCCTTCCCTAGTCTCCCTGTCCCCAGTCGCATCACATATAGCAATTACCTGGCAGGCATCCTAGGACTGACAGGAGGTGGGTACAGGAGAGAGCCTTGGAACAGGAAGGAGAGCGCACCGCAGGTATGGGAGAGAGCTACATGAGGAAAAAAGCTGGAGCAGGAGAGGAGACGCGGTACAAGAGGAGAGCACGCACAGCGTGGTGTCTTCGCATCACATGTGGGCGGTAGCGAGGGCAACCACACCCTTTGCACAGCTAAATCCGATCACTAAAGGTGCGATATGTGCGATAACGGGGATCACTTTAGAAAGGAGATTGGGCGTGATATATCATTGAATACCGCCATTAATCTCCCTCTTGTCTTCAGAATGCGGTCAATAGATCTACAGTGTCTAGTTAGTCAATAGATCGACACCATATGGTCGACATGCATTAGGCCAACATGGCCAATAGGTCAACATCGTCATTAGGTCGACCTATGAAAAGTCAACAGGTACGAAAGGTCAACAGGTTCAAATGGTCGATATTCCAGTGGTCGACACAGATATGATCAAAATGAGTTTTGTAAAATATTTTATTTAACTTTTTTCAACTTTTTCATACTTTACCATCCAGGTGTACTATGTTTGGGAATAATAGCCTGTGCCGAGCACAGTGGTATCGTGTGAGACACCTTACCTGAAGCAGGGCGAGCTATCCAAGGGGACACTGTGCAATAAGTTGGGGTCCACGTGCTCAGACGGCAAAAACAACATTAAAAAAATGCAAATATATTGTGTTGACTTTTTCTGTGTTGAACAGTTTCCATGTCGATGTTTTCGTGTGTTGACATTTTGCTTCAGTCAACCTTTTCATAGGTCAACCTTTCATATGTCGTCCTAACAACCATTTTGCCCATGTCAACCTTTTCTCTGTCTACCATATGATGTTGTCCTAATGATTGTAGACCTTCTTACTGTAGATCTATTGAACCGTAACCGTTGTCTTGTAGGTACATTACAATAGGCAAGTGTTCATAAGAAATATAAATATATAAAATATGTGTTTACAACACTTTACAAGCAGATAATCATTTCACTAAGCTCTAATATCAAATAGGCCTTATTTACGCAACATTGTTTTAATAGTTTTGTTTGGACCTCTCAAATATCTTGAACATTTGCCATGATATTAAGTCTCTGTGGGTTATAGATGGGAAGCATATCCGCAAGCAGCAAGCAACTCATCTGTTCTTCATGGTTTTATACAGTGTCTGGACTCTGGACACAAAGCACCTTTCACTAACTTGTTTATGCAAGTGTGTTTGAACAGGGTGTGCTGAACTACTGCTGAAATGTAATATTATATTACAAGTGCTGAAACATGCAATTATGCTTTATCTGCAAAGCACTCAACAAAGGGAAATTTCCGGTGAAACATATCAAACTACTATAGTTTAAGACATGACAAAGGTTTACATAACATCCCAAAAAAGCATGCGGCAATGCTACTCTTTTTCAGGACAGTATAAAGGGGGTCATTCCAAGTTGATCGCTCGGTGACAATTTTCGCAGCGCAGCGATCAGGTAAAAAATTGGCAAAAATGCGCATGCGTATGCACCGCAATGCGCAGGCGCGCCGAACGGGTACAAAGAGGATCGGTGCTGGGTGATGGATTTAGCAAAGATTCCATTCGCACAGCAGAACACAAGGTGATTGACATAAAGAGGGCGTTTATGGGTGTCAACTGACCGTTTTCTGGGAGTGTTTGGGAAAACGCAGGCGTTTGCAGGGCAGGTGTCTGACGTCAATGCCGGCACCAAAAAGACTGAAGTGATCGTAAGGGCTGAGAAAGTCCAGTGCTACTCTGAAACTGCACAAAATGTTTTTGCTGCGCTCGGCTGCAAAGGCGTTCGCACACTTGCTAAGTGAAAATACACTCCTTCGTGGGCGGCGACTATGCATTTGCACAGCTGCTAAAAGTAGTTAGCGAGCGATCACATGCACACATGCAACTTGGTGAAGGTTGATGGAACCGGGGACCGATCTTCCTACCCCAAGTTGCATGTGTGCATTGTGCCCCTGCCTGCGGTGCCACTCAACACAGTAGTATCACAATGCACCACATCTGTTGCTATATATAGCATTTTGTTATCATGTCCGAATGCATAATGCATGATGCATAATGAAACCTTTATTTTGTTGTTAAAAAGTTCAGCCATGTTGGCTGCATATACAATTATGTCTGGAAATAAAAAGCATATATTTTTCTACGCAAATTCAGTTTGCAAAATAAAATATTTTGTTATATGACAAGCAATGTGTGGTGTAATTTTCTAGCACTTTGATAATAGCCTTGCAGGTTTCAGGCATGATGTGTCCCAAAGCCTGCGCAGAGGTACGGGTCCCATACTTCAGGTCCTCAAAGGTTTATATATCCCCCATATAGGCCAGCCCACTATTATGTTCTAAATCTGGCAGATAAATCTGGTGTGCTTTTGGGCAGCATGAGATGAGCTCGAATTCGATCATCCGATACCACCCGATTTCCGGTCGTAAGGGGCATGAGATAAATCTCAGGATTGTATGCGCATCGAATGCACTAAAAATGCACTTTCAATGAGATTTGTCTCAAGGTGAGCTTCAAGTGAAATCGGGGCCGATCTCGCGTCGAAAGCAATCGCACAAGTGTATGGCCAGCATTAGAGTTGGGAGAGGGGTGTGTCCTAACTTTAAACTGTAATTTTCAGTATTACAATAAATCTCAGTATTTGTGTGCTATGTGCGGAAGCAGACACCACTGAATGCAAAGGAAATAACAATTGCCCTTACAACAACAAGTCTTATCCAGGTCACATTGTATCCTTTAGCTGTATTTGCTCCTCACTCCTCTATTATATGTGTCACTATCATATGTATGAATGCTTTTATACCGGGGCATAAATTAGTGATGTGCACCGGACATTTTTCGGGTTTTGTGTTTTGGTTTTGGATTCGGTTCCGCGGCCGTGTTTTGGATTCGGACGCGTTTTGGCAATACCTCACCGAAAATTTTTTTTTCGGATTCGGGTGTGTTTTGGATTTGGGTGTTTTATTCAAAAAACCCTAAAAAACAGCTTAAATCATAGAATTTGGGGGTCATTTTGATCCCATAGTATTATTAACCTCAATAACCATAATTTCCACTCATTTCCAGTCTATTCTGAACACCTCACACCTCACAATATTATTTTTAGTCCTAAAATTTGCACCGAGGTCGCTGGATGGCTAAGCTAAGCGACACAAGTGGCCGACACAAACACCTGGCCCATCTAGGAGTGGCACTGCAGTGTCAGGCAGGATGGCACTTAAAAAAAATAGTCCCCAAACAGCACATGATGCAAAGAAAAAAAGAGGCGCACCAAGGTCGCTGTGTGACTAAGCGACACAAGTGGCCGACACAAACACCTGGCCCATCTAGGAGTGGCACTGCAGTGTCAGGCAGGATGGTACTTAAAAAAAAAAAGATATATTGTAGGCTCCAAGGAAATGTTTGTAAAGATACCTATGAACCACCCAGTGGTGAAAAAAGTATATAAGGTATAACTGTGACAGGGAAGGTGGGCCCATCTCAGCTCTGGGCCCCATAGCAGCTGCACTCCCTGCACCTATGGTAGCTACGCCCTTGGATACTAGAGATGTGCACTTGAAATTTTTCGGGTTTTGTGTTTTGGTTTTGGGTTCGGTTCCGCGGCCGTGTTTTGGGTTCGACCGCGTTTTGGCAAAACCTCACCGAATTTTTTTTGTCGGATTCGGGTGTGTTTTGGATTCGGGTGTTTTTTTAAAAAAACCCTAAAAAACAGCTTAAATCATAGAATTTGGGGGTCATTTTGATCCCAAAGTATTATTAACCTCAAAAACCATAATTTCCACTCATTTTCAGTCTATTCTGAACACCTCACACCTCACAATATTATTTTTAGTCCTAAAATTTGCACCGAGGTCGCTGGATGACTAAGCTAAGCGACCCAAGTGGCCGACACAAACACCTGGCCCATCTAGGAGTGGCACTGCAGTGTCACGCAGGATGGCCCTTCCAAAAAACACTCCCCAAACAGCACATGACGCAAAGAAAAAAAGAGGCGCAATGAGGTAGCTGTGTGAGTAAGCTAAGCGACCCTAGTGGCCGACACAAACACCTGGCCCATCTAGGAGTGGCACTGCAGTGTCACGCAGGATGGCCCTTCCAAAAAACACTCCCCAAACAGCACATGACGCAAAGAAAAAAAGAGGCGCAATGAGGTAGCTGTGTGAGTAAGCTAAGCGACCCTAGTGGCCGACACAAACACCTGGCCCATCTAGGAGTGGCACTGCAGTGTCACGCAGGATGGCCCTTCCAAAAAACACTCCCCAAACAGCACATGACGCAAAGAAAAAAAGAGGCGCAATGAGGTAGCTGTGTGAGTAAGCTAAGCGACCCTAGTGGCCGACACAAACACCTGGCCCATCTAGGAGTGGCACTGCAGTGTCACGCAGGATGGCCCTTCCAAAAAACACTCCCCAAACAGCACATGACGCAAAGAAAAAAAGAGGCGCAATGAGGTAGCTGTGTGAGTAAGCTAAGCGACCCTAGTGGCCGACACAAACACCTGGCCCATCTAGGAGTGGCACTGCAGTGTCACGCAGGATGGCCCTTCCAAAAAACACTCCCCAAACAGCACATGACGCAAAGAAAAATGAAAGAAAAAAGAGGTGCAAGATGGAATTGTCCTTGGGCCCTCCCACCCACCCTTATGTTGTATAAACAGGACATGCACACTTTAACCAACCCATCATTTCAGTGACAGGGTCTGCCACACGACTGTGACTGAAATGACGGGTTGGTTTGGACCTCCACCAAAAAAGAAGCAATTAATCTCTCCTTGCACAAACTGGCTCTACAGAGGCAAGATGTCCACCTCATCATCATCCTCCGATATATCACCGTGTACATCCCCCTCCTCACAGATTATCAATTCGTCCCCACTGGAATCCACCATCTCAGCTCCCTGTGTACTTTGTGGAGGCAATTGCTGCTGGTCAATGTCTCCACGGAGGAATTGATTATAATTCATTTTAATGAACATCATCTTCTCCACATTTTCTGGAAGTAACCTCATACGCCGATTGCTGACAAGGTGAGCGGCGGCACTAAACACTCTTTCGAGTACACACTTGTGGGAGGGCAACTTAGGTAGAATAAAGCCAGTTTGTGCAAGGGCCTCCAAATTGCCTCTTTTTCCTGCCAGTATAAGTACGGACTGTCTGACGTGCCTACTTGGATGCGGTCACTCATATAATCCTCCACCATTCTTTCAATGGTGTTATGATTCCAGTACTCCTGACCGGAGGAGATCTAATGACAATGGCCAGAGTACTGGAAGGGGAATGCTCGTTACGGGAGCTAGAAAGACTAGTTTCCCCTGGCGCCCTAACTCTATTGTCTCACCCGTGCTATCGAAAATCCCTTGCGAGACTATGGTTTCTTGAGCCCCTGGCAGCCACGTTTGAAAGGCGGATTATGTCTGCCCAACTCCGGTGCCCCCCGGTCTTAGTGAGAGACAAAGGGAAATCCGAGGCAGGATGATGACAAGAGGACCTCTGACTGACAACAGGCCAGGGGCAACAAGCTAACTAACCAAACCAGAAGTATGCACGGAAAAACCGCCAGATAAAAGGACAACCAAAATCCACTAGTCCGTTACTCCTACCCAGCACCGCTGGATACCAGAGTGGATCTGTGGGAGCGGAATCCTCCGCAAAAGCTCCGGAACACAAATGATAAATAATAAGTATTAAAGCGGCCAAGCCGCAACACACGGCTACGCCGTGACTCACGAACACCACTGGATGTTTAAAGGTGCTCAGTCAGGACTCCAGGAACAGATGACGACTTCCGAGTACAGGACAACTGAGGACAGGAACGACCGGGTACAGCAGGACTGGAAACACTCTCAGCAAACAGATACAGCATGCAGGAAGCTATTACCGGCGTCTGTGAGAAGCCCTGGAAGTGTACTTAACAGGGAGTCCTCCAATCAGCTGTTCAGAGGCTGATTGGATTAAATGCTGTGCAGCTGCCTTGCTGCACGGCCAGGGAACAGGTGCCCTATTAATTTAAATGGACCCAGCAACGGGGAACGCGGTCCACCAGTGGCGTCCCCGTTGCTAGGGTCGTGCGGCTCCGTGCGCCCGGCATCTAGCGTTGCCAGGGAGCCGGCGGCTGTACGCGCACGGCGTCCCTGGTTGCTAGGCGCCGGGCCGCACCGACGAGCGGACCCCGGCGCCTAACAGTACCCCCCCCTTGAGGAGGGGTCAAGGAACCCCTAAAGCCAGGTTTCCGAGGAAATTCCCGAAAAAATGCCCTCTTGAGCCTCGGGGCATGGAGATCCTTATCCAGGACCCAAGACCTTTCCTCTGGACCATAGCCCTTCCAGTGCACCAGAAAATAAAGCCGACCCCGGGACAATTTGGAATCGAGAACCTTCTCCACCAAGAACTCCTGATGTCCCTGTACATCTACTGGTGATTTCCCCTGAGAGATCTTCCGAGGAAATCTACTGGAAGAAACGTATGGTTTCAACAGGGAGCAATGGAACGTATTTCCGATTCGGAGAGCTCTTGGTAAACGTAACCGGATAGCAACTGGATTGATTTTTTTAATAATATGAAATGGTCCAATAAATTTGGGGCCCAATCTAGCTGAGGTTTGTCGAAGTCTAATGTTACGAGTCGACAACCATACCCTGTCTCCCACCTTAAAAGTGCAAGGACGCCGGAGCCTGTCAGAAAACTTTTTCTCTCGAAATGCCGCTTTTCTGAGAGCAAGGTGCACTTTTTTCCAAATGACTCTGAGATGAGAGGTTAAGGTTAGCGAGGAAACAGAGGAATGTTGGAAAAAAGAATTAGCTCTGGGGTGAAAACCAAAAACTGAAAAGAATGGAGACACATTAGTGGAGGAATGACAAGAATTGTTGTAAGCAACCTCCGCCAAAGGAAGAAACTCGGACCAATCATTCTGGAGTTTGGCTGAGTACAAACGCAAATACTGTTTTAATGATTGATTAACTCGCTCGGTCTGCCCGTTGGATTGGGGATGATAGCCGGATGTTAAAGACAATTTCATCTTTAATGAGGCACAAAAAGACTTCCAGAATTGTGCAATGAATTGTGGACCCCGATCAGAAACAATATCAGTGGGCAACCCATGAAGTCTGAAAACATGTCGGAGAAACAAAACAACCAATCCCTGGGCAGATGGCAGTCGGGGAAGAGCAATGAAATGGGCCATCTTGCTAAAACGGTCCACTACCACCCATATGACTCGGAATCCGGCTGACAGAGGGAGGTCTACCACAAAATCCATGGAAATATGAGACCATGGCCTGAGAGGAACATTTAAGGGCATAAGTTGCCCGATAGGCAAGGAACGGGGAACCTTATGCTGTGCACAGACCTGACAAGAAAAAACAAACTCCTTAATGTCTTTAGAAAGACCAGGCCACCATACTGAGCGGGAGACTAATTCCAAAGTCTTAGAGATCCCCGGATGCCCGGCAACTTTGCTATCATGAAACTCAGTCAAAACAGTAGCTCTCAAAAGCTCAGGGACGTAAAGACGACCAGCAGGAGTATTTCCAGGAGCTTGATGTTGAAGCTGCTTTAACTGGGTAAACAAATCTTGTGTGAGGCCTGCCCAAATGACTGAAGACGGAAGTATGGGAGTAACAGGACTGTTATTATGAACTGGAAGAAAACTGCGTGACAGGGCATCCGCCTTGGTATTCTTGGAACCTGGCCTAAAAGTGATAATAAACTTGAAACGAGTAAAAAATAAAGCCCAACGAGCCTGCCGGGCATTCAGCCGCTTAGCTGATTCGATGTACTGAAGATTTTTGTGGTCAGTCAATACTGAAATGGTATGTGTTGCTCCCTCAAGCCAATGCCTCCACTCCTCGAAAGCCCATTTAATAGCCAGTAACTCCCGGTTACCAACATCGTAGTTGGATTCAGCAGATGAGAATTTCCTGGACATAAAGGCACAAGGATGTAGTTCCAGAGAGTCCGGATCCTTCTGAGATAGGATAGCCCCCACTCCAACCTCCGAGGCATCAACCTCAACAATGAAGGGCAATTCTGGGTTGGGATGTCTGAGGACTGGAGCTGAGACAAAAGCTTGTTTCAAGGCCTGAAAGGATAACTCAGCTTCACGTGACCAGTTGGTAGGATCCGCTCCCTTCTTAGTCAGTGCCACAATGGGAGCAACCAGGTCGGAAAAAGAATGAATAAATCTTCTATAATAATTCGCAAACCCTAAAAAGCGCTGAATTGCTTTTAAGTTGGTGGGTTGCGCCCAACTAAGGATGGCTTGGAGCTTCTTAGGTTCCATACAGAATCCCCGAGGGGAAATAATGTACCCTAAAAAGGATACCTCCGTGACATGAAACTCACACTTCTCCAGCTTGGCAAATAGGTGATTTTCATGTAATTTTTGAAGAACCTGACGCACCTGGGTAACATGTTGTTCAATTGAGTCAGAATAGATCAGGATGTCGTCTAAGTAAACGACCACGAATCTTCCTAGAAAATCACGGAGCACATCGTTAATGAGATCCTGGAAAACTGCCGGAGCGTTAGACAAGCCAAACGGCATCACCAGATACTCGTAGTGACCCGACTGAGTACTGAAAGCCGTCTTCCACTCATCTCCCGACTTGATTCGGATGAGGTTATATGCTCCCCTCAGGTCAATTTTAGAAAAAATCACTGCCGAACGCAGCTGATCAAAGAGGACAGAAATCAGCGGCAGAGGGTAAGTATTTTTAACTGAGATCTTATTCAGGGCTCTAAAGTCAATGCAAGGTCTGAGTGATCCATCTTTTTTCTCCACAAAGAAGAAGCCTGCACTTAAAGGGGATTTAGATGGCCTGATAAATCCTTTCCCTAGGCTCTCCTTAACATACTCATTCATGGCCGCAGTTTCTGGCCCGGATAATGCATATAACCTTCCCTTTGGCAATGTGGCACCAGGAATTAGCTCAATAGCACAATCATAAGGCCGATGGGGAGGCAGAATGTCCGCATTGCCCTTGGAAAACACATCAACAAAGTCCTGGTATTCCACGGGAATGAGTTCGGGAATGGCAGCAGCTATTCTGACGGGAAACGTAATACATTCCTTATTACAGATGGTACCCCATTGTGAAATCTCCCCCGACTGCCAATCAATGATGGGATTATGAAAGGCCAGCCAAGGGTGGCCCAGAACCACTGGAACTGCTGGGCAATGGGTAAGGAAAAACTCGATCTTTTCGGAATGAAGAGCTCCTACCGTAAGTAGTATGGGGGGTGTACGGAGGGAAATAACCCCATTGGACAAGGGACTCCCATCTAAACCATGCATGGTGATACACCTACCCAAGGCTAACTGAGGAATACCTAAGGCTTTGGCCCACGTTAAGTCCATAAAGTTCCCTGCAGCTCCACTGTCAACAAAAGCCGACACCGAAGAACTGAGGCTGCCAAAGGAAACTTTAGCTGGGACTAAAAGGGAGTTATTCGAGGAGATAAGCTGCAGACCAAAGTGAACCCCCTCACAATTCACTTGGTCGAGGCGTTTCCCGACTTGTTCGGACAATTACGGGCAAAATGTCCCTTACCCCCACAGTACAAACAAAGACCAGAGTTTTGCCTTCTGGCTCTTTCTTCTGGAGACAGCCGGGAGAGACCCATCTGCATGGGCTCCTCTATGTCCTCAGGAATGGAAAATACACATGGAGTAGACCTGACAGGTGCTCCTTTTTCAGCCCTCCGCTCTCTGAGACGACGATCAATCTTAATAGAAAGCTCCATGAGTTTATCGAGAGTCTCAGGAGCGGGATACTGAAGGAGACTGTCTTTTATAGACTCAGATAAGCCGAGGCGAAACTGACTGCGCAGGGCTGGGTCATTCCAGCCACAGTCGTTCGACCAACGGCGAAATTCTGTACAATAAACCTCTGCAGGATTTCTACCCTATCTGAGAGCGCGTAACTGACTCTCAGCGGATGCCTCTCTATCAGGGTCATCATACAAAAGCCCTAAAGACCCCAAAAAGGCATCTACTGACAACAATGCCGGATCCTCTGCTTTTAAACCAAAAGCCCAGGTCTGAGGATCCCCCTGGAGTAAAGAAATAATAATTCCGACCCGCTGAGATTCAGTACCTGAGGAGATCGGTCTTAAACGAAAATAAAGTTTACAGGACTCTTTAAAATTAAAAAACTCCTTCCTATCACCAGAAAAACGGTCAGGCAAGTGCATTTTTGGTTCAGGGACTACCCTCGGGGAAGTTCGCAAAAGATCTTCCTGCGACTTCACCCGAAGGGAAAGATCCTGAACCATCTGAGTAAGTTCTTGAATCTGGCTGACTAGGAGCTGGCCAGGATTTGGCCCTAAACCTGTGGGATTCATGAGGCCGATAACTCTTACAAAACTGAATAAGGAAAAAATCAAACCCTGTTTAATTTTAAGTTTTGCTATGGCCGGTAATAATGTTATGATTCCAGTACTCCTGACCGGAGGAGATCTAATGACAATGGCCAGAGTACTGGAAGGGGAATGCTCGTTACGGGAGCTAGAAAGACTAGTTGCCCCTGGCGCCCTAACTCTATTGTCTCACCCGTGCTATCGAAAATCCCTTGCGAGACTATGGTTTCTTGAGCCCCTGGCAGCCACGTTTGAAAGGCGGATTATGTCTGCCCAACTCCGGTGCCCCCCGGTCTTAGTGAGAGACAAAGGGAAATCCGAGGCAGGATGATGACAAGAGGACCTCTGACTGACAACAGGCCAGGGGCAACAAGCTAACTAACCAAACCAGAAGTATGCGCGGAAAAACCGCCAGATAAAAGGACAACCAAAATCCACTAGTCCGTTACTCCTACCCAGCACCGCTGGATACCAGAGTGGATCTGTGGGAGCGGAATCCTCCGCAAAAGCTCCGGAACACAAATGATAAATAATAAGTATTAAAGCGGCCAAGCCGCAACACACGGCTATGCCGTGACTCACGAACACCACTGGATGTTTAAAGGTGCTCAGTCAGGACTCCAGGAACAGATGACGACTTCCGAGTACAGGACAACTGAGGACAGGAACGACCGGGTACAGCAGGACTGGAAACACTCTCAGCAAACAGATACAGCATGCAGGAAGCTATTACCGGCGTCTGTGAGAAGCCCTGGAAGTGTACTTAACAGGGAGTCCTCCAATCAGCTGTTCAGAGGCTGATTGGATTAAATGCAGCTGCACGGCCAGGGAACAGGTGCCCTATTAATTTAAATGGACCCAGCAACGGGGAACGCGGTCCGCCAGTGGCGTCCCCGTTGCTAGGGTCCGTGCGGCTCCGTGCGCCCGGCATCTAGCGTTGCCAGGGAGCCGGCGGCTGTACGCGCACGGCGTCCCTGGTTGCTAGGCGCCGGGCCGCACCGACGAGCGGACCCCGGCGCCTAACAGTACCCCCCCCCTTGAGGAGGGGTCAAGGAACCCCTAAAGCCAGGTTTCCGAGGAAATTCCCGAAAAAATGCCCTCTTGAGCCTCGGGGCATGGAGATCCTTATCCAGGACCCAAGACCTTTCCTCTGGACCATAGCCCTTCCAGTGAACCAGAAAATAAAGCCGACCCCGGGACAATTTGGAATCGAGAACCTTCTCCACCAAGAACTCCTGATGTCCCTGTACATCTACTGGTGATTTCCTCTGAGAGATCTTCCGAGGAAATCTACTGGAAGAAACGTATGGTTTCAACAGGGAGCAATGGAACGTATTTCCGATTCGGAGAGCTCTTGGTAAACGTAACCGGAAAGCAACTGGATTGATTTTTTTAATAATATGAAATGGTCCAATAAATTTGGGGCCCAATCTAGCTGAGGTTTGTCGAAGTCTAATGTTACGAGTCGACAACCATACCCTGTCTCCCACCTTAAAAGTGCAAGGACGCCGGAGCCTGTCAGAAAACTTTTTCTCTCGAAATGCCGCTTTTCTGAGAGCAAGGTGCACTTTTTTCCAAATGACTCTGAGATGAGAGGTTAAGGTTAGCGAGGAAACAGAGGAATGTTGGAAAAAAGAATTAGCTCTGGGGTGAAAACCAAAAACTGAAAAGAATGGAGACACATTAGTGGAGGAATGACAAGAATTGTTGTAAGCAAACTCCGCCAAAGGAAGAAACTCGGACCAATCATTCTGGAGTTTGGCTGAGTACAAAAGCAAATACTGTTTTAATGATTGATTAACTCGCTCGGTCTGCCCGTTGGATTGGGGATGATAGCCGGATGTTAAAGACAATTTCATCTTTAATGAGGCACAAAAAGACTTCCAGAATTGTGCAATGAATTGTGGACCCCGATCAGAAACAATATCAGTGGGCAACCCATGAAGTCTGAAAACATGGCGGAGAAACAAAACAACCAATCCCTGGGCAGATGGCAGTCGGGGAAGAGCAATGAAATGGGCCATCTTGCTAAAACGGTCCACTACCACCCATATGACTCGGAATCCGGCTGACAGAGGGAGGTCTACCACAAAATCCATGGAAATATGAGACCATGGCCTGAGAGGAACATTTAAGGGCATAAGATGCCCGATAGGCAAGGAACGGGGAACCTTATGCTGTGCACAGACCTGACAAGAAAAAACAAACTCCTTAATGTCTTTAGAAAGACCAGGCCACCATACTGAGCGGGAGACTAATTCCAAAGTCTTAGAGATCCCCGGATGCCCGGCAACTTTGCTATCATGAAACTCAGTCAAAACAGTAGCTCTCAAAAGCTCAGGGACGTAAAGACGACCAGCAGGAGTATTTCCAGGAGCTTGATGTTGAAGCTGCTTTAACTGGGTAAACAAATCTTGTGTGAGGCCTGCCCAAATGACTGAAGACGGAAGTATGGGAGTAACAGGACTGTTATTATGAACTGGAAGAAAACTGCGTGACAGGGCATCCGCCTTGGTATTCTTGGAACCTGGCCTAAAAGTGATAATAAACTTGAAACGAGTAAAAAATAAAGCCCAACGAGCCTGCCGGGCATTCAGCCGCTTAGCTGATTCGATGTACTGAAGATTTTTGTGGTCAGTCAATACTGAAATGGTATGTGTTGCTCCCTCAAGCCAATGCCTCCACTCCTCGAAAGCCCATTTAATAGCCAGTAACTCCCGGTTACCAACATCGTAGTTGGATTCAGCAGATGAGAATTTCCTGGACATAAAGGCACAAGGATGTAGTTCCAGAGAGTCCGGATCCTTCTGAGATAGGATAGCCCCCACTCCAACCTCCGAGGCATCAACCTCAACAATGAAGGGCAATTCTGGGTTGGGATGTCTGAGGACTGGAGCTGAGACAAAAGCTTGTTTCAAGGCCTGAAAGGATAACTCAGCTTCACGTGACCAGTTGGTAGGATCCGCTCCCTTCTTAGTCAGTGCCACAATGGGAGCAACCAGGTCGGAAAAAGAATGAATAAATCTTCTATAATAATTCGCAAACCCTAAAAAGCGCTGAATTGCTTTTAAGTTGGTGGGTTGCGCCCAACTAAGGATGGCTTGGAGCTTCTTAGGTTCCATACAGAATCCCCGAGGGGAAATAATGTACCCTAAAAAGGATACCTCCGTGACATGAAACTCACACTTCTCCAGCTTGGCAAATAGGTGATTTTCATGTAATTTTTGAAGAACCTGACGCACCTGGGTAACATGTTGTTCAATTGAGTCAGAATAGATCAGGATGTCGTCTAAGTAAACGACCACGAATCTTCCTAGAAAATCACGGAGCACATCGTTAATGAGATCCTGGAAAACTGCCGGAGCGTTAGACAAGCCAAACGGCATCACCAGATACTCGTAGTGACCCGACTGAGTACTGAAAGCCGTCTTCCACTCATCTCCCGACTTGATTCGGATGAGGTTATATGCTCCCCTCAGGTCAATTTTAGAAAAAATCACTGCCGAACGCAGCTGATCAAAGAGGACAGAAATCAGCGGCAGAGGGTAAGTATTTTTAACTGAGATCTTATTCAGGGCTCTAAAGTCAATGCAAGGTCTGAGTGATCCATCTTTTTTCTCCACAAAGAAGAAGCCTGCACTTAAAGGGGATTTAGATGGCCTGATAAATCCTTTCCCTAGGCTCTCCTTAACATACTCATTCATGGCCGCAGTTTCTGGCCCGGATAATGCATATAACCTTCCCTTTGGCAATGTGGCACCAGGAATTAGCTCAATAGCACAATCATAAGGCCGATGGGGAGGCAGAATGTCCGCATTGCCCTTGGAAAACACATCAACAAAGTCCTGGTATTCCACGGGAATGAGTTCGGGAATGGCAGCAGCTATTCTGACGGGAAACGTAATACATTCCTTATTACAGATGGTACCCCATTGTGAAATCTCCCCCGACTGCCAATCAATGATGGGATTATGAAAGGCCAGCCAAGGGTGGCCCAGAACCACTGGAACTGCTGGGCAATGGGTAAGGAAAAACTCGATCTTTTCGGAATGAAGAGCTCCTACCGTAAGTAGTATGGGGGGTGTACGGAGGGAAATAACCCCATTGGACAAGGGACTCCCATCTAAACCATGCATGGTGATACACCTACCCAAGGCTAACTGAGGAATACCTAAGGCTTTGGCCCACGTTAAGTCCATAAAGTTCCCTGCAGCTCCACTGTCAACAAAAGCCGACACCGAAGAACTGAGGCTGCCAAAGGAAACTTTAGCTGGGACTAAAAGGGAGTTATTCGAGGAGATAAGCTGCAGACCAAAGTGAACCCCCTCACAATTCACTTGGTCGAGGCGTTTCCCGACTTGTTCGGACAATTACGGGCAAAATGTCCCTTACCCCCACAGTACAAACAAAGACCAGAGTTTTGCCTTCTGGCTCTTTCTTCTGGAGACAGCCGGGAGAGACCCATCTGCATGGGCTCCTCTATGTCCTCAGGAATGGAAAATACACATGGAGTAGACCTGACAGGTGCTCCTTTTTCAGCCCTCCGCTCTCTGAGACGACGATCAATCTTAATAGAAAGCTCCATGAGTTTATCGAGAGTCTCAGGAGCGGGATACTGAAGGAGACTGTCTTTTATAGACTCAGATAAGCCGAGGCGAAACTGACTGCGCAGGGCTGGGTCATTCCAGCCACAGTCGTTCGACCAACGGCGAAATTCTGTACAATAAACCTCTGCAGGATTTCTACCCTATCTGAGAGCGCGTAACTGACTCTCAGCGGATGCCTCTCTATCAGGGTCATCATACAAAAGCCCTAAAGACCCCAAAAAGGCATCTACTGACAACAATGCCGGATCCTCTGCTTTTAAACCAAAAGCCCAGGTCTGAGGATCCCCCTGGAGTAAAGAAATAATAATTCCGACCCGCTGAGATTCAGTACCTGAGGAGATCGGTCTTAAACGAAAATAAAGTTTACAGGACTCTTTAAAATTAAAAAACTCCTTCCTATCACCAGAAAAACGGTCAGGCAAGTGCATTTTTGGTTCAGGGACTACCCTCGGGGAAGTTCGCAAAAGATCTTCCTGCGACTTCACCCGAAGGGAAAGATCCTGAACCATCTGAGTAAGTTCTTGAATCTGGCTGACTAGGAGCTGGCCAGGATTTGGCCCTAAACCTGTGGGATTCATGAGGCCGATAACTCTTACAAAACTGAATAAGGAAAAAATCAAACCCTGTTTAATTTTAAGTTTTGGTATGGCCGGTAATAATGTTATGATTCCAGTACTCCTGACCGGAGGAGATCTAATGACAATGGCCAGAGTACTGGAAGGGGAATGCTCGTTACGGGAGCTAGAAAGACTAGTTGCCCCTGGCGCCCTAACTCTATTGTCTCACCCGTGCTATCGAAAATCCCTTGCGAGACTATGGTTTCTTGAGCCCCTGGCAGCCACGTTTGAAAGGCGGATTATGTCTGCCCAACTCCGGTGCCCCCCGGTCTTAGTGAGAGACAAAGGGAAATCCGAGGCAGGATGATGACAAGAGGACCTCTGACTGACAACAGGCCAGGGGCAACAAGCTAACTAACCAAACCAGAAGTATGCGCGGAAAAACCGCCAGATAAAAGGACAACCAAAATCCACTAGTCCGTTACTCCTACCCAGCACCGCTGGATACCAGAGTGGATCTGTGGGAGCGGAATCCTCCGCAAAAGCTCCGGAACACAAATGATAAATAATAAGTATTAAAGCGGCCAAGCCGCAACACACGGCTATGCCGTGACTCACGAACACCACTGGATGTTTAAAGGTGCTCAGTCAGGACTCCAGGAACAGATGACGACTTCCGAGTACAGGACAACTGAGGACAGGAACGACCGGGTACAGCAGGACTGGAAACACTCTCAGCAAACAGATACAGCATGCAGGAAGCTATTACCGGCGTCTGTGAGAAGCCCTGGAAGTGTACTTAACAGGGAGTCCTCCAATCAGCTGTTCAGAGGCTGATTGGATTAAATGCAGCTGCACGGCCAGGGAACAGGTGCCCTATTAATTTAAATGGACCCAGCAACGGGGAACGCGGTCCGCCAGTGGCGTCCCCGTTGCTAGGGTCCGTGCGGCTCCGTGCGCCCGGCATCTAGCGTTGCCAGGGAGCCGGCGGCTGTACGCGCACGGCGTCCCTGGTTGCTAGGCGCCGGGCCGCACCGACGAGCGGACCCCGGCACCTAACAGTACCCCCCCCTTGAGGAGGGGTCAAGGAACCCCTAAAGCCAGGTTTCCGAGGAAATTCCCGAAAAAATGCCCTCTTGAGCCTCGGGGCATGGAGATCCTTATCCAGGACCCAAGACCTTTCCTCTGGACCATAGCCCTTCCAGTGAACCAGAAAATAAAGCCGACCCCGGGACAATTTGGAATCGAGAACCTTCTCCACCAAGAACTCCTGATGTCCCTGTACATCTACTGGTGATTTCCTCTGAGAGATCTTCCGAGGAAATCTACTGGAAGAAACGTATGGTTTCAACAGGGAGCAATGGAACGTATTTCCGATTCGGAGAGCTCTTGGTAAACGTAACCGGAAAGCAACTGGATTGATTTTTTTAATAATATGAAATGGTCCAATAAATTTGGGGCCCAATCTAGCTGAGGTTTGTCGAAGTCTAATGTTACGAGTCGACAACCATACCCTGTCTCCCACCTTAAAAGTGCAAGGACGCCGGAGCCTGTCAGAAAACTTTTTCTCTCGAAATGCCGCTTTTCTGAGAGCAAGGTGCACTTTTTTCCAAATGACTCTGAGATGAGAGGTTAAGGTTAGCGAGGAAACAGAGGAATGTTGGAAAAAAGAATTAGCTCTGGGGTGAAAACCAAAAACTGAAAAGAATGGAGACACATTAGTGGAGGAATGACAAGAATTGTTGTAAGCAAACTCCGCCAAAGGAAGAAACTCGGACCAATCATTCTGGAGTTTGGCTGAGTACAAAAGCAAATACTGTTTTAATGATTGATTAACTCGCTCGGTCTGCCCGTTGGATTGGGGATGATAGCCGGATGTTAAAGACAATTTCATCTTTAATGAGGCACAAAAAGACTTCCAGAATTGTGCAATGAATTGTGGACCCCGATCAGAAACAATATCAGTGGGCAACCCATGAAGTCTGAAAACATGGCGGAGAAACAAAACAACCAATCCCTGGGCAGATGGCAGTCGGGGAAGAGCAATGAAATGGGCCATCTTGCTAAAACGGTCCACTACCACCCATATGACTCGGAATCCGGCTGACAGAGGGAGGTCTACCACAAAATCCATGGAAATATGAGACCATGGCCTGAGAGGAACATTTAAGGGCATAAGATGCCCGATAGGCAAGGAACGGGGAACCTTATGCTGTGCACAGACCTGACAAGAAAAAACAAACTCCTTAATGTCTTTAGAAAGACCAGGCCACCATACTGAGCGGGAGACTAATTCCAAAGTCTTAGAGATCCCCGGATGCCCGGCAACTTTGCTATCATGAAACTCAGTCAAAACAGTAGCTCTCAAAAGCTCAGGGACGTAAAGACGACCAGCAGGAGTATTTCCAGGAGCTTGATGTTGAAGCTGCTTTAACTGGGTAAACAAATCTTGTGTGAGGCCTGCCCAAATGACTGAAGACGGAAGTATGGGAGTAACAGGACTGTTATTATGAACTGGAAGAAAACTGCGTGACAGGGCATCCGCCTTGGTATTCTTGGAACCTGGCCTAAAAGTGATAATAAACTTGAAACGAGTAAAAAATAAAGCCCAACGAGCCTGCCGGGCATTCAGCCGCTTAGCTGATTCGATGTACTGAAGATTTTTGTGGTCAGTCAATACTGAAATGGTATGTGTTGCTCCCTCAAGCCAATGCCTCCACTCCTCGAAAGCCCATTTAATAGCCAGTAACTCCCGGTTACCAACATCGTAGTTGGATTCAGCAGATGAGAATTTCCTGGACATAAAGGCACAAGGATGTAGTTCCAGAGAGTCCGGATCCTTCTGAGATAGGATAGCCCCCACTCCAACCTCCGAGGCATCAACCTCAACAATGAAGGGCAATTCTGGGTTGGGATGTCTGAGGACTGGAGCTGAGACAAAAGCTTGTTTCAAGGCCTGAAAGGATAACTCAGCTTCACGTGACCAGTTGGTAGGATCCGCTCCCTTCTTAGTCAGTGCCACAATGGGAGCAACCAGGTCGGAAAAAGAATGAATAAATCTTCTATAATAATT
Organism: Pseudophryne corroboree; assembly: GCF_028390025.1. NCBI lineage: Eukaryota > Metazoa > Chordata > Amphibia > Anura > Myobatrachidae > Pseudophryne > Pseudophryne corroboree. The sequence goes on along the minus strand of NC_086446.1, from coordinate 527,083,024 downwards.
CGCAAACCCTAAAAAGCGCTGAATTGCTTTTAAGTTGGTGGGTTGCGCCCAACTAAGGATGGCTTGGAGCTTCTTAGGTTCCATACAGAATCCCCGAGGGGAAATAATGTACCCTAAAAAGGATACCTCCGTGACATGAAACTCACACTTCTCCAGCTTGGCAAATAGGTGATTTTCATGTAATTTTTGAAGAACCTGACGCACCTGGGTAACATGTTGTTCAATTGAGTCAGAATAGATCAGGATGTCGTCTAAGTAAACGACCACGAATCTTCCTAGAAAATCACGGAGCACATCGTTAATGAGATCCTGGAAAACTGCCGGAGCGTTAGACAAGCCAAACGGCATCACCAGATACTCGTAGTGACCCGACTGAGTACTGAAAGCCGTCTTCCACTCATCTCCCGACTTGATTCGGATGAGGTTATATGCTCCCCTCAGGTCAATTTTAGAAAAAATCACAGCCGAACGCAGCTGATCAAAGAGGACAGAAATCAGCGGCAGAGGGTAAGTATTTTTAACTGAGATCTTATTCAGGGCTCTAAAGTCAATGCAAGGTCTGAGTGATCCATCTTTTTTCTCCACAAAGAAGAAGCCTGCACTTAAAGGGGATTTAGATGGCCTGATAAATCCTTTCCCTAGGCTCTCCTTAACATACTCATTCATGGCCGCAGTTTCTGGCCCGGATAATGCATATAACCTTCCCTTTGGCAATGTGGCACCAGGAATTAGCTCAATAGCACAATCATAAGGCCGATGGGGAGGCAGAATGTCCGCATTGCCCTTGGAAAACACATCAACAAAGTCCTGGTATTCCACGGGAATGAGTTCGGGAATGGCAGCAGCTATTCTGACGGGAAACGTAATACATTCCTTATTACAGATGGTACCCCATTGTGAAATCTCCCCCGACTGCCAATCAATGATGGGATTATGAAAGGCCAGCCAAGGGTGGCCCAGAACCACTGGAACTGCTGGGCAATGGGTAAGGAAAAACTCGATCTTTTCGGAATGAAGAGCTCCTACCGTAAGTAGTATGGGGGGTGTACGGAGGGAAATAACCCCATTGGACAAGGGACTCCCATCTAAACCATGCATGGTGATACACCTACCCAAGGCTAACTGAGGAATACCTAAGGCTTTGGCCCACGTTAAGTCCATAAAGTTCCCTGCAGCTCCACTGTCAACAAAAGCCGACACCGAAGAACTGAGGCTGCCAAAGGAAACTTTAGCTGGGACTAAAAGGGAGTTATTCGAGGAGATAAGCTGCAGACCAAAGTGAACCCCCTCACAATTCACTTGGTCGAGGCGTTTCCCGACTTGTTCGGACAATTACGGGCAAAATGTCCCTTACCCCCACAGTACAAACAAAGACCAGAGTTTTGCCTTCTGGCTCTTTCTTCTGGAGACAGCCGGGAGAGACCCATCTGCATGGGCTCCTCTATGTCCTCAGGAATGGAAAATACACATGGAGTAGACCTGACAGGTGCTCCTTTTTCAGCCCTCCGCTCTCTGAGACGACGATCAATCTTAATAGAAAGCTCCATGAGTTTATCGAGAGTCTCAGGAGCGGGATACTGAAGGAGACTGTCTTTTATAGACTCAGATAAGCCAAGGCGAAACTGACTGCGCAGGGCTGGGTCATTCCAGCCACAGTCGTTCGACCAACGGCGAAATTCTGTACAATAAACCTCTGCAGGATTTCTACCCTATCTGAGAGCGCGTAACTGACTCTCAGCGGATGCCTCTCTATCAGGGTCATCATACAAAAGCCCTAAAGACCCCAAAAAGGCGTCTACTGACAACAATGCCGGATCCTCTGCTTTTAAACCAAAAGCCCAGGTCTGAGGATCCCCCTGGAGTAAAGAAATAATAATTCCGACCCGCTGAGATTCAGTACCTGAGGAGATCGGTCTTAAACGAAAATAAAGTTTACAGGACTCTTTAAAATTAAAAAACTCCTTCCTATCACCAGAAAAACGGTCAGGCAAGTGCATTTTTGGTTCAGGGACTACCCTCGGGGAAGTTCGCAAAAGATCTTCCTGCGACTTCACCCGAAGGGAAAGATCCTGAACCATCTGAGTAAGTTCTTGAATCTGGCTGACTAGGAGCTGGCCAGGATTTGGCCCTAAACCTGTGGGATTCATGAGGCCGATAACTCTTACAAAACTGAATAAGGAAAAAATCAAACCCTGTTTAATTTTAAGTTTTGGTATGGCCGGTAATAATGTTATGATTCCAGTACTCCTGACCGGAGGAGATCTAATGACAATGGCCAGAGTACTGGAAGGGGAATGCTCGTTACGGGAGCTAGAAAGACTAGTTGCCCCTGGCGCCCTAACTCTATTGTCTCACCCGTGCTATCGAAAATCCCTTGCGAGACTATGGTTTCTTGAGCCCCTGGCAGCCACGTTTGAAAGGCGGATTATGTCTGCCCAACTACGGTGCCCCCCGGTCTTAGTGAGAGACAAAGGGAAATCCGAGGCAGGATGATGACAAGAGGACCTCTGACTGACAACAGGCCAGGGGCAACAAGCTAACTAACCAAACCAGAAGTATGCGCGGAAAAACCGCCAGATAAAAGGACAACCAAAATCCACTAGTCCGTTACTCCTACCCAGCACCGCTGGATACCAGAGTGGATCTGTGGGAGCGGAATCCTCCGCAAAAGCTCCGGAACACAAATGATAAATAATAAGTATTAAAGCGGCCAAGCCGCAACACACGGCTACGCCGTGACTCACGAACACCACTGGATGTTTAAAGGTGCTCAGTCAGGACTCCAGGAACAGATGACGACTTCCGAGTACAGGACAACTGAGGACAGGAACGACCGGGTACAGCAGGACTGGAAACACTCTCAGCAAACAGATACAGCATGCAGGAAGCTATTACTGGCGTCTGTGAGAAGCCCTGGAAGTGTACTTAACAGGGAGTCCTCCAATCAGCTGTTCAGAGGCTGATTGGATTAAATGCCGTGCAGCTGCCTTGCTGCACGGCCAGGGAACAGGTGCCCTATTAATTTAAATGGACCCAGCAATGGGGAACGCGGTCCGCCAGTGGCGTCCCCGTTGCTAGGGTCCGTGCGGCTCCGTGCGCCCGGCGTCTAGCGTTGCCAGGGAGCCGGCAGCTGTACGCGCACGGCGTCCCTGGTTGCTAGGCGCCGGGCCGCACCGACGAGCGGACCCCGGCGCCTAACAAATGGGGAGAGAATCATATGCAGTGCCAGTAGACGACATGTCCGTAATCGTTGGCAGGTCCTTCAGTCCGGACCAGATGTCAGCATCAGCAGTCGCTCCAGACTGCCCTGCATCACCGCCAGCGGGTGGGCTCGGAATTCTGAGCCTTTTCCTCGCACCCCCAGTTGCGGGAGAATGTGAAGGAGGAGATGTTGACAGGTCGCGTTCCGCTTGACTTGACAATTTTCTCACCAGCAGGTCTTTGAACCCCAGCAGACTTGTGTCTGCCGGAAAGAGAGATCCAAGGTAGGTTTTAAATCTAGGATCGAGCACGGTGGCCAAAATGTAGTGCTCTGATTTCAACAGATTGACCACCCGTGAATCCTTGTTAAGCGAATTAAGGGCTCCATCCACAAGTCCCACATGCCTAGCGGAATCGCTCTGTGTTAGCTCCTCCTTCAATGTCTCCAGCTTCTTCTGCAAAAGCCTGATGAGGGGAATGACCTGACTCAGGCTGGCAGTGTCTGAACTGACTTCACGTGTGGCAAGTTCAAAGGGCAGCAGAACCTTGCACAACGTTGAAATCATTCTCCACTGCGCTTGAGACAGGTGCATTCCACCTCCTATATCGTGCTCAATTGTATAGGCTTGAATGGCCTTTTGCTGCTCCTCCAACCTCTGAAGCATATATAGGGTTGAATTCCACCTCGTTACCACTTCTTGCTTCAGATGATGGCAGGGCAGGTTCAGGCGTTTTTGGTGGTGCTCCAGTCTTCTGTACGTGGTGCCTGTACGCCGAAAGTGTCCCGCAATTCTTCTGGCCACCGACAGCATCTCTTGCACGCCCCTCTCGTTTTTTTAAATAATTCTGCACCACCAAATTCAAGGTATGTGCAAAACATGGGACGTGCTGGAATTTGCCCATATTTAATGCACACACAATATTGCTGGCGTTGTCCGATGCCACAAATCCACAGGAGAGTCCAATTGGGGTAAGCCATTCCGCGATGATCTTCCTCAGTTGCCGTAAGAGGTTTTCAGCTGTGTGCGTATTTTGGAAACCGGTGATACAAAGCGTAGCCTGCCTAGGAAAGAGTTGGCGTTTGCGAGATGCTGCTACTGGTGCCGCCGCTGCTGTTCTTGCGGCGGGAGTCCATACATCTACCCAGTGGGCTGTCACAGTCATATAGTCCTGACCCTGCCCTGCTCCACTTGTCCACATGTCCGTGGTTAAGTGGACATTGGGTACAGCTGCATTTTTTAGGACACTGGTGACTCTTTTTCTGAGGTCTGTGTACATTTTCGGTATCGCCTGCCTAGAGAAATGGAACCTAGATGGTATTTGGTACCGGGGACACAGTACCTCCAACAAGTCTCTAGTTGGCTCTGCAGTAATGATGGATACCGGAATCACGTTTCTCACCACCCAGGATGCCAAGGCCTCATTTATCCGCTTTGCAGCAGGATGACTGCTGTGATATTTCATCTTCCTCGCAAAGGACTGTTGGACAGTCAATTGCTTGGTGGAAGTAGTAAAAGTGGTCTTACGACTTCCCCTCTGGGATGACCATCGACTCCCAGCAGCAACAACAGCAGCGCCAGCAGCAGTAGGCGTTACACGCAAGGATGCATCGGAGGAATCCCAGGCAGGAGAGGACTCGTCAGAATTGCCAGTGACATGGCCTGCAGGACTATTGGCATTCCTGGGGAAGGAGGAAATTGACACTGAGGGAGTTGGTGGGGTGGTTTGCGTGAGCTTGGTTACAAGAGGAAGGGATTTACTGGTCAGTGGACTGCTTCCGCTGTCGCCCAAAGTTTTTGAACTTGTCACTGACTTATTATGAATGCGCTGCAGGTGACGTATAAGGGAGGATGTTCCGAGGTGGTTAACGTCCATACCCCTACTTATTACAGCTTGACAAAGGCAACACACGGCTTGACAAATGTTGTCCGCATTTCTGTTGAAATACTTCCACACCGAAGAGCTGATTTTTTTGGTATTTTCACCAGGCATGTCAATGGCCATATTCCTCCCACGGACAACAGGTGTCTCCCCGGGTGCCTGACTTAAACAAACCACCTCACCATCAGAATCCTCCTTGTCAATTTCCTCCCCAGCGCCAGCAACACCCATATCCTCCTCATCCTGGTGTACTTCAACACTGACATCTTCAATCTGACTATCAGGAACTGGACTGCGGGTGCTCCTTCCAGCACTTGCAGGGGGCGTGCAAATGGTGGAAGGCGCATGCTCTTCACGTCCAGTGTTGGGAAGGTCAGGCATCGCAACCGACACAATTGGACTCTCCTTGTGGATTTGGGATTTCGAAGAACGCACAGTTCTTTGCTGTGCTTTTGCCAGCTTGAGTCTTTTCATTTTTCTAGCGAGAGGCTGAGTGCTTCCATCCTCATGTGAAGCTGAACCACTAGCCATGAACATAGGCCAGGGCCTCAGCCGTTCCTTGCCACTCCGTGTGGTAAATGGCATATTGGCAAGTTTACGCTTCTCCTCCGACAATTTTATTTTAGATTTTTGAGTCCTTTTTTTATTGATATTTGGTGTTTTGGATTTTACATGCTCTGTACTATGACATTGGGCATCGGCCTTGGCAGACGACGTTGATGGAATTTCATCGTCTCGGCCATAACTAGTGGCAGCAGCTTCAGCACGAGGTGGAAGTCGATCTTGATCTTTCCCTATTTTTGGAACCTCAACATTTTTGTTCTCCATATTTTAATAGGCACAACTAAAAGGCACCTCAGGTAAACAATGGAGATGGATGGATACTAGTATACTTATGGATGGACGAGCGACTGCCGACACAGAGGTAGCTACAGCCGTGGACTACCGTACTGTGTCTGCTGCTAATATAGACTGGATGATAATTAGATAAAAATAAAATATATATATATATATCACACTAGTACTGCAGCCGGACAGGTATATATATTATGTAATGACGGACCTGCTGGACACTGTCTGTCAGCACTGCAGACTCCTAAAGTAAGCTACTAGTATCAAAAAGATAGAAAAAAAAACAACGGGTAGGTGGTATACAATTATGGATGGACGAGCGATTGCCTACACAGAGGTAGCTACAGCCGTGGACTACCGTACTGTGTCTGCTGCTAATATAGACTGGATGATAATGAGATAAAAATAAAATATATATATATATCACACTAGTACTGCTGCCGGACAGGTATATATATTATGTAATGACGGACCTGCTGGACACTGTCTGTCAGCACTGCAGACTCCTAAAGTAAGCTACTAGTATCAAGAAGATAGAAAAAAAAACCACGGGTAGGTGGTATACAATTATGGATGGACGAGCGACTGCCGACACAGAGGTAGCTACAGCCGTGGACTACCGTACTGTGTCTGCTGCTAATATAGATTGGATGATAATGAGATAAAATTAAAATATATATATATATATCACACTAGTACTGCAGCCGGACAGGTATATATTATGTAATGACGGACCTGCTGGACACTGTCTGTCAGCACTGCAGACTCCTAAAGTAAGCTACTAGTATCAAGAAGATAGAAAAAAAAACCACGGGTAGGTGGTATACAATTATGGATGGACGAGCGACTGCCGACACAGAGGTAGCTACAGCCGTGGACTACCATACTGTGTCTGCTGCTAATATAGACTGGATGATAATGAGATAAAAATAAAATATATATATATATCACACTAGTACTGCAGCCGGACAGGTATATATATTATGTAATGACGGACCTGCTGGACACTGTCTGTCAGCACTGCAGACTCCTAAAGTAAGCTACTAGTATCAAGAAGATAGAAAAAAAAAACATGGGTAGGTGGTATACAATTATGGATGGACGAGCGACTGCCAACACAGAGGTAGCTACAGCCGTGGACTACCGTACTGTGTCTGCTGCTAATATAGACTGGATGATAATGAGATAAAAATAAAATATATATATATATCACACTAGTACTGCAGCCAGACAGGTATATATATTATGTAATGACGGACCTGCTGGACACTGTCTGTCAGCACTGCAGACTCCTAAAGTAAGCTACTAGTATCAAGAAGATAGAAAAAAAAACCACGGGTAGGTGGTATACAATTATGGATGGACGAGCGACTGCCGACACAGAGGTAGCTACAGCCGTGGACTACCGTACTGTGTCTGCTGCTAATATAGACTGGATGATAATGAGATAAAAATAATATATATATATATATCACACTAGTACTGCAGCCGGACAGGTATATATATTATGTAATGACGGACCTGCTGGACACTGTCTGTCAGCACTGCAGACTCCTAAAGTAAGCTACTAGTATCAAGAAGATAGAAAAAAAAACCACGGGTAGGTGGTATACAATTATGGATGGACGAGCGACTGCCGACACAGAGGTAGCTACAGCCGTGGACTACCGTACTGTGTCTGCTGCTAATATAGACTGGATGATAATGAGATAAAAATAAAATATATATATATATATATATATATATCACACTAGTACTGCAGCCGGACAGGTATATATATTATGTAATGACGGACCTGCTGGACACTGTCTGTCAGCACTGCAGACTCCTAAAGTAAGCTACTAGTATCAAGAAGATAGAAAAAAAACCCACGGGTAGGTGGTATACAATTATGGATGGACGAGCGACTGCCGACACAGAGGTAGCTACAGCCGTGGACTACCGTACTGTGTCTGCTGCTAATATAGACTGGATGATAATGAGATAAAAATAAAAAATATATATATATCACACTAGTACTGCAGCCGGACAGGTATATATATTATGTAATGACGGACCTGCTGGACACTGTCTGTCAGCACTGCAGACTCCTAAAGTAAGCTACTAGTATCAAGAAGATAGGAAAAAAAAACACGGGTAGGTGGTATACAATTATGGATGGACGAGCGACTGCCGACACAGAGGTAGCTACAGCCGTGGACTACCGTACTGTGTCTGCTGCTAATATAGACTGGATGATAATGAGATAAAATTAAAATATATATATATATATCACACTAGTACTGCAGCCGGACAGGTATATATTATGTAATGACGGACCTGCTGGACACTGTCTGCAGAATGCGTTTATAAAAACACCACACGACGAGTGTTTAACTTTTTCAGGCAGACAATCACAATATACTGGTGGTCAGCAGACAATCACAATATACTGGTGGTCAGTGGTCACTGGTCAGTCACACTGGCAGTGGCACTCTGGCAGCAAAAGTGTGCACTGTACTTAAAATATGTACTCCTGCTATAACTGCTCCCCAGTCTCCCCCACAATTAAGCTGTGTGAGCAGTGAGCACTCAGCACAGTCAGATAATGATATACAGTATTACATATGATGCAGCACACTGGGCTGAGCACAGATATGGTATGTGACTGTGTCACACTGTGTATCGTTTTTTTTTCAGGCAGAGAACGGATTAATTAAACTGGTGGTGGTCACTGGTCACACTATCAGCAAGTAGTACTCCGTCCTAAGCAGACAATCACAATATACTGGTGGTCAGTGTGGTCACTGGTCAGTCACACTGGCAGTGTGGCACTCTGGCAGCAAAAGTGTGCACTGTACTTAAAATATATTATTTATGTACTCCTGCTCTAACTGCTCCCCAGTCTCCCCCACAATTAAGCTGTGTGAGCAGTGTCACGATCCGGGTATCTGGACGCCATTACTTACCCTTCAGATGCCTCCTAAGGCTGGCTCAGCGTTCCAGGACCGGATTCCGCTGTTCCTGAGTTTCCACATGCAGAATGTCAGAGTGGTGATTTCATCAGCCGCGGCCTCCGCTGTGCCCGCGTGGTTAAATGTGCGCTTGTCAGTCTGGCGTCTCCTGTCTCCTGTGGCCGGCGTCGCCATTACTGTTTCAATTCTCACATGGATTACAAACCAAACTTCCCTCCAAGTGTCTGCATGGGCGCAGCCATCTTGGATTTTGTCATCTGATTATTTCCACCAATCTGCTGTCTGTATTGTTGATTTGCATAATTGCCTAGCCAACCCCTTCCTTGCTGCAGGTATAAGTATGCTGTGCCTGAGCAAGGAGGGCGTCAGTGCTTTGGTTGTCTAACCTAGTTCCAGTTTGTCTCTCTCCTGTGGTTGTCTTCCAGGTTCCAGCTCCTGTCTCCAGACTTCTGCTATAGAGACCCGCACCAGCATTCCATCTGCGGTGTAGCCTGACTCCCCGATCCATTCTGGACTCACCTGTTTCCAGCTACAACAATCACCTGCTTCCAGCCCAGCTTCCAGCAGTGTACAGCTTCTCTTAAAGGGCCGGTGTCCTTTCTGCAGTTTACCACTCTCCACCGGTATTATTATTTCACCGCTCTCAAACTCCAAACTTCATTATTATTTCATCGCTCTCAAGTTCGTTTATTATTTAACTGGTTCCAGCCAGTATCCACTCCGTACCAACAACAGTCTGGTTCCAGCCAGTATCCACAGCAGCCGTTTTACCTTCAGCAGCCCAGCCTTTCCTGGAACATCAGCTGGTACGATCCTGGGTTCTCTCCATTGCTACAGTCAGGCCTGGTAAGGACTTTCCAACTAGAAGATTATAAGAACTGTCTCACACTACCAGTGCCTGTGGCCCTTGCCACCCTGTAGTACCCAGGAATTGTATTTATCCTCTGTTGACTTTTATGTTTCCTTTACTGCTGCTGTGTTACGGAATTTGTCATAATAAACATCATTGACTTTTATCCTGGTTGTCGTGGTCACGCCTTCGGGCAGTTATTCTACATGTTACTTACATGTCTAGGGGTCTGATACAACCTCCCAGGTTCCGTTACATCTCAGCCCCTACAACTGAGGCTGCCTCCTGTCAGCTCAGGCCCTCAGTTGTGACAGTAAGCACTGACCTAATCAATCCAGCCGGAGACCAGGATCAAGCGGCCAGGCCGATGCAAGAACTGGCAGCCCGACTTGAACATCAGGAGGCTGCACAGGGCCACATCATCCGCTGTCTCCAGGATCTCTCTACACGGCTGGATGGGATTCAAACGACCCTCCGTGGACCTGGCACGTCCGGTGCGTCCACTACAGTAACACCAGCTGTAACCCCACCCACCTTACCCATTTCCAGTCCACATCTTCATCTTCCAACGCCAGCAAAATTTGATGGATCTCCAAGGTTCTGCAGGGGATTTCTCAATCAATGTGAAATCCACTTTGAGCTTCTACCTGGCAATTTCTTCAGTGACCGTACCAAAATTGCCTATATCATCTCCCTTCTCAGTGGCTCAGCCCTTGACTGGGCATCACCTTTATGGGAGAAGTCTGATCCCCTGCTATCCTCCTATACTGACTTTGTAGCTACATTCAGGCGCATCTTCGACGAGCCAGGCCGGATAACATCTGCTTCATCTGAGATTCTCCGTTTACGCCAGGGAACACGTACTGTGGGACAGTATCTTATACAGTTTAAAATCCTGGCATCCGAACTGGCATGGAAAGACGAGGCCCTGTATGCTGCATTCTGGCATGGCTTATCAGAACGCATCAAGGATGAGTTAGCTACCAGAGACTTGCCCTCTAAGTTGGATGAGCTAATTTCTCTTTGCACGAAGGTTGATCTACGTTTCAGAGAGAGAGCAACCGAGCGAGGAAGATCATCTACTCCTAAATCTTCTGCTCCTCCTCCTCGTCAACCATCTCCATCCAAGGATGAGCCTATGCAAATTAGTCGTTCCCGTCTATCTCCAGCTGAGCGCCGAAGACGTCTCTCTGAGTCTCTCTGTCTCTACTGTGCAGCTCCGTCGCACACTATCAATGCCTGTCCCAAACGTCCGGGAAACTCCAGATCCTAGCTCGCCAAGGAGAGGGCCGGCTAGGAGTAATGATCTCCTCTCCATCTCCTCATGACTGTAACCTCCCAGTGTCGCTCCAAATTGCTCAACGTTACAGGAACGTCATTGCCCTCCTTGATTCCGGAGCAGCTGGGAATTTCATAACCGAAGCTTATGTTAAACGGTGGTCCCTACCCACCGAGAGACTGTCCTCGTCCATCTCTTTGACTGCCGTGGATGGCAGCAAGATTTTTGACGCAGTCATTTCCTTAAGGACTCTTCCAGTTCGTCTGAGAGTGGGAGTTCTTCATTCTGAGTATATTTCTTTTTTAGTGATTCCAAGAGCCACACATCCAGTGGTTTTATGCCTTCCATGGCTCCGTCTCCACAACCCAGCAATTGACTGGACGACTACGCAAATACTGGCATGGGGTCCCTCCTGTGCTGAGACTTGTTTAGCCAAAGTTCTTCCTGTTTGTTCTTCCTTCCCCAGGTCATCTGATGTTCCGCCTCCTCCATATCAAGACTTCACGGACGTGTTCAGTAAAGCCTCTGCTGATATCCTTCCTCCTCATAGAGAATGGGACTGCCCAATCGACCTCATTCCAGGGAAGGTTCCACCGCGAGGCCGAACTTATCCGTTGTCTCTGCCTGAGACACACTCCATGGAAGAGTACATCAAAGAGAACCTGGCGAAGGGTTTCATCCGACCATCTTCTTCTCCAGCCGGCGCAGGCTTCTTCTTCGTTAAGAAGAAAGACGGTGGTCTGCATCCGTGCATCGACTACAGAGGTCTGAACGACATTACCGTCAAGAACCGATACCCTTTACCCCTGATTACCGAGCTCTTTGATAGAGTTAGTGGTGCAACTATTTTCACAAAGCTGGACTTGAGGGGTGCCTACAATCTCATCCGAATCCGTGAGGGTGACGAGTGGAAGACCGCCTTTAACACCCGTGACGGACATTATGAGTACCTCGTCATGCCCTTCGCAACGCTCCAGCAGTCTTCCAGCACTTCGTGAATGAGATTTTCAGGGACATCTTGTACCGCCATGTCGTGGTTTATCTAGACGACATCCTCATCTTTGCTAATAATCTCGAAGATCATCGTTTCTGGGTAAAAGAGGTTCTTTCCCGTCTCCGTGTCAATCACCTCTATTGTAAATTGGAGAAGTGTGTGTTTGAAGTTAAAACCATTCCGTTTCTAGGTTACATTGTGTCCGGTTCCGGACTAGAGATGGATCCTGAGAAACTCCAAGCAATCCAGAATTGGCCTATACCCTTAAGCCTCAAAGGGGTCCAGAGGTTCTTAGGGTTCGCCAATTATTATAGAAAATTTATACGAGACTTTTCCACCATTGTGGCGCCTATCACTGCATTAACCAAGAAAGGTGCTAATCCGTCCAAGTGGTCCGAGGAAGCTACACAGGCCTTTCACCTTCTGAAGCAACGGTTCATCTCTGCACCAGTTCTGAAACAGCCCGACACCGACTCTCCTTTTATCTTAGAGGTAGATGCCTCCTCCGTTGGAGTAGGAGCAGTGTTATCCCAGAGGGCCAAAGATGGACATCTACATCCTTGCAGTTTCTTCTCCCGGAAGTTCTCCCCAGCTGAGCGCAACTATGCCATTGGCGATCAGGAGTTGCTAGCCATCAAGCTCGCTCTGGAGGAGTGGAGATACCTGTTGGAGGGAGCTTCCCACTCAATCACCATACTTACCGACCACAAAAATCTTTTATATCTCAAAGGCGCACAATGTCTGAATCCTCGTCAGGCCAGATGGGCACTTTTCTTCTCTAGGTTTGACTTTAAACTCCAGTTCTGTCCGGGTTCTCAGAATCGTAAGGCCGATGCCCTTTCCCGCTCATGGGAGCAAGAAAATGAGTCCGAGTCTGCAGACAAGCATCCTATTATTAATCCGTTGGCATTCTCCACGGTAGGGATGGACTCTACGCCTCCACCAGGGAAAAGTTTTGTTAAGCCAGTTCTAAGGAAGAAGCTCATGCATTGGGCCCATGCTTCCCGTTTTGCTGGACATACAAGCATTCAGAAAACCCTTGAATTTATTTCTAGGTCCTACTGGTGGCCAACTCTGAAGAAGGACGTTATGGAATTTATTGCCTCCTGCCCAAAGTGTGCCCAACACAAAGTCTCCCGCCAGTCGCCTGCGGGGCAACTGGTTCCATTATCTGTTCCCCGTTGACCTTGGACCCATTTGTCGATGGACTTTGTTTCCGATCTACCTATCTGCAACAAGTTTAATACCATCTGGGTGGTAGTGGACCGGTTCACCGAGATGGCACATTTCATCCCTCTCACCGGTCTTCCGTCAGCTTCCAAGTTGGCTCAAGTGTTTATACAAGAGATCTTCCGACTTCACGGTCTTCCTGAAGAGATCATCTCGGATCGTGGAGTACAATTTGTAGCCAAATTTTGGCGAAGTTTGTGTCAAGCCCTCCAAGTCAAGTTAAAGTTTTCCACGGCTTACCATCCTCAGACCAATGGTCAAACCGAGAGGGTGAATCAGGACTTGGAGGCCTTCCTCCGTATATATGTGTCTTCCTCTCAAGATGACTGGGTTCAACTCCTTCCTTGGGCCGAGTTCAGCCACAACAATCAATACCATTCCTCATCTTCTTCTACACCATTCTTCATTAATTATGGATTCCACCCTAAAGTCCCAGAATTCCAACCGCTTCCCGCAACTTCTGTTCCAGCAGTGGATGTCACCTTGCGTCAGTTTTCAAATAACTGGAGGAACGTCCGCGCAGCCCTGCTTAAAGCCTCATTCAGGTATAAGAAGTTTGCCGATAGGAAGCGTAGAGCGGTTCCTGCTCTCAAGGTGGGTGATCGTGTGTGGCTGTCCACGAAGAATTTGAGGTTGAGAGTTCCCAGCATGAAATTTGCACCTCGCTACATCGGACCCTTCAAGATTGAACAAGTCATCAATCCTGTTGCCTACAGGTTACAGTTACCATCCTTCTTGAAAATACCCAGGACATTTCATGTTTCTTTGTTGAAACCGCTGATCCTGAATCGGTTTCATTCCGCACTTCCTCCAGCTCCCAAAGTTCAGACTCAACGGGGAGTCGAGTACGAGGTGGCCAAGATTTTGGACTCACGTTTCCGTTACGGTCAGTTACAATACCTCATTGACTGGAAGGGCTATGGTCCTGAAGAACGCTCTTGGACCAATGCCTCAGACGTCCATGCTCCTGCCTTGGTCCGAAATTTCCACGCAAAGTTTCCTTTAAAGCCTAAGAAGTGTCCTGGGGCCACTCCTAAAGGGGGGGGTGCTGTCACGATCCGGGTATCTGGACGCCATTACTTACCCTTCAGATGCCTCCTAAGGCTGGCTCAGCGTTCCAGGACCGGATTCCGCTGTTCCTGAGTTTCCACATGCAGAATGTCAGAGTGGTGATTTCATCAGCCGCGGCCTCCGCTGTGCCCGCGTGGTTAAATGTGCGCTTGTCAGTCTGGCGTCTCCTGTCTCCTGTGGCCGGCGTCGCCATTACTGTTTCAATTCTCACATGGATTACAAACCAAACTTCCCTCCAAGTGTCTGCATGGGCGCAGCCATCTTGGATTTTGTCATCTGATTATTTCCACCAATCTGCTGTCTGTATTGTTGATTTGCATAATTGCCTAGCCAACTCCTTCCTTGCTGCAGGTATAAGTATGCTGTGCCTGAGCAAGGAGGGCGTCAGTGCTTTGGTTGTCTAACCTAGTTCCAGTTTGTCTCTCTCCTGTGGTTGTCTTCCAGGTTCCAGCTCCTGTCTCCAGACTTCTGCTATAGAGACCCGCACCAGCATTCCATCTGCGGTGTAGCCTGACTCCCCGATCCATTCTGGACTCACCTGTTTCCAGCTACAACAATCACCTGCTTCCAGCCCAGCTTCCAGCAGTGTACAGCTTCTCTTAAAGGGCCGGTGTCCTTTCTGCAGTTTACCACTCTCCACCGGTATTATTATTTCACCGCTCTCAAACTCCAAACTTCATTATTATTTCATCGCTCTCAAGTTCGTTTATTATTTAACTGGTTCCAGCCAGTATCCACTCCGTACCAACAACAGTCTGGTTCCAGCCAGTATCCACAGCAGCCGTTTTACCTTCAGCAGCCCAACCTTTCCTGGAACATCAGCTGGTACGATCCTGGGTTCTCTCCATTGCTACAGTCAGGCATGGTAAGGACTTTCCAACTAGAAGATTATAAGAACTGTCTCACACTACCAGTGCCTGTGGCCCTTGCCACCCTGTAGTACCCAGGAATTGTATTTATCCTCTGTTGACTTTTATGTTTCCTTTACTGCTGCTGTGTTATGGAATTTGTCATAATAAACATCATTGACTTTTATCCTGGTTGTCGTGGTCACGCCTTCGGGCAGTTATTCTACATGTTACTTACATGTCTAGGGGTCTGATACAACCTCCCAGGTTCCGTTACATCTCAGCCCCTACAACTGAGGCTGCCTCCTGTCAGCTCAGGCCCTCAGTTGTGACAAGCAGTGAGCACTCAGCACAGTCAGATATACAGTATTACATATGATGATGCAGCACACTGAGGCTGAGCACAGATATGGTATGTGACTGTGTCACACTGTGTATCGTTTTTTTTCAGGCAGAGAACGGATTAATTAAACTGGTGGTCAATGGTCACACTATCAGCAAGTAGTAGTACTCCAGTCCTAATATGCTCCCCAAAATTAGTAAATACTAAATAGTGTCTCTAACTCTCTACTCTCTTCTCTATAAACGGAGAGGACGCCAGCCACGTCCTCTCCCTATCAATCTCAATGCACGTGTGAAAATGGCGGCGACGCGCGGCTCCTTATATAGAATCCGAGTCTCGCGATAGAATTCGAGCCTCGCGAGAATCCGACAGCGGGATGATGACGTTCGGGCGCGCTCAGGTTAGCCAAGCAAGGCGGGAAGGTTCGAACCTGCCTCGGACCCGTGTAAAAAGGCTGAAGTTCGGGGGGGTTCGGATTCCGAGGAACCGAACCCGCTCATCACTATTGGATACCTGTGTATAGAAGCCTATATACAAGTTTAGATTTTAGTTTCACCTAACATAACCTGTGATGTGTTCTCATTTAGGACTGGGACAAGTTTACTAAACTGTACCTAGGGGCACATAGTTCTTATAATATTTTTCTCACAATTTTCCAGTATTTGCTCATTGATATCTGATGTTACTTTACATCTGTGATGTCTCCAATTTGACAGAAAAGTAGTAGATTGGTGGAGCAGCCATTCAGCTACAGTGGTACCTGGCAGGTAATACATTTGTCTTGGAAAGCATACTGTACACACGTTTCAGATATGAAATCAGGCCAAGCTTTAATGTATTGGGTTTCAAAGCATGTAGGAGAAAAGGAAGATTGTGTAGTACAGGCTGGAATTCAGTTGTTACCTGCCACGAAACATACGTTTCTGGGTTACTATGCAAGTATAGCCTTAATTATACAGCATTTTCTAGGCGTGGGAGAATGCTGCAATCTGAGAAAGAAATTATGTGAGAATGATGGCATTAAAAGATGTCTGACTGCATCGTGATGCGAGTGTGCTGTATTATTCTGGGTCTGCGTGAGTAGGAGTGCATTAACCCGATTACACATGGTTGCTTAGTGATGAATAGCAACGATTTGCAGCAACCTCCTGCTGCATTATATACATAGGGTTAAGAACAAAAAAAGTCTGATGTGTGTGCTTATACTATTATCATGTTCCCCGTTCATATTTCAGATATGTTGCTGTATCTTTGTTCCTTCTTTCCATGTGTTTTGCAATAGAAGGATATGTTTTTCCAGCCAAGATGACTACTCTTTAAGTACTCCAATAAGTCACATTTTAAATTGATATTTTAATGTTTTTAGCATCCCTTACTAATCTTCTAAGAACAACAGGATGCTTGAAGGTTTATTTCATACATAATAAACATACACTAAGCAGAGTGTTATTTGACCAGTGAGGCATTGTACATTATTTAGTGATGTGCACCGGACATTTTTTGGGTTTTGTGTTTTGGTTTTGGATTCGGTTCCGCGGCCGTGTTTTGGATTCGGACGCGTTTTGGCAAAACCTCACCGAAATTTTTTTGTCGGATTCGGGTGTGTTTTGGATACGGGTGTTTTTTTCAAAAAACCCTAAAAAACAGCTTAAATCATAGAATTTGGGGGTCATTTTGATCCCATAGTATTATTAACCTCAATAACCATAATTTCCACTCATTTCCAGTCTATTCTGAACACCTCACACCTCACAATATTATTTTTAGTCCTAAAATTTGCACCGAGGTCGCTGGATGGCTAAGCTAAGCGACACAAGTGGCCGACACAAACACCTGGCCCATCTAGGAGTGGGACTGCAGTGTCAGGCAGGATGGCACTTCAAAAAAATTGTCCCCAAACAGCACATGATGCAAAGAAAAAAAGAGGCGCACCAAGGTCGCTGTGTGACTAAGCTAAGCGACACAAGTGGCCGACACAAACACCTGGCCCATCTAGGAGTGGCACTGCAGTGTCAGACAGGATGGCACTTCAAAAAAATTGTCCCCAAACAGCACATGATGCAAAGAAAAATGAAAGAAAAAAGAGGTGCAAGATGGAATTGTCCTTGGGCCCTCCCACCCACCCTTATGTTGTATAAACAGGACATGCACACTTTAACGAACCCATCATTTCAGCGACAGGGTCTGCCACACGACTGTGACTGAAATGACTGGTTGGTTTGGGCCCCCACCAAAAAAGAAACAATCAATCTCTCCTTGCACAAACTGGCTCTACAGAGGCAAGATGTCCACCTCATCATCATCCTCCGATTCCTCACCCCTTTCACTGTGTACATTCCCCTCCTCACAGATAATTAATTCGTCCCCACTGGAATCCACCATCTCAGATCCCTGTATACTTTCTGGAGGCAATTGCTGGTGAATGTCTCCACAGAGGAATTGATTATAATTCATTTTGATGAACATCATCTTCTCCACATTTTCTGGAAGTAACCTCGTACGCCGATTGCAGACAAGGTGAGCGGCTGCACTAAACACTCTTTCGGAGTACACACTGGAGGGAGGGCAACTTAGGTAGAATAAAGCCAGTTTGTGCAAGGGCCTCCAAATTGCCTCTTTTTCCTGCCAGTATACGTACGGACTGTCTGACGTGCCTACTTGGATGCGGTCACTCATATAATCCTCCACAATTCTTTCAATGGTGACAGAATCATATGCAGTGACAGTAGACGACATGTCAGTAATCGTTGCCAGGTCCTTCAGTTCGGACCAGATGTCAGCACTCGCTCCAGACTGCCCTGCATCACCGCCAGCGGGTGGGCTCGGAATTCTTAGCCTTTTCCTCGCACCCCCAGTTGCGGGAGAATGTGAAGGAGGAGCTGTTGACGGGTCACGTTCCGCTTGACTTGACAATTCACCAGCAGATCTTTGAACCTCTGCAGACTTGTGTCTGCCGGAAAGAGAGATACAACGTAGGTTTTAAATCTAGGATCGAGCACGGTGGCCAAAATGTAGTGCTCTGATTTCAACAGATTGACCACCCGTGAATCCTGGTTAAGCGAATTAAGGGCTCCATCCACAAGTCCCACATGCCTAGCGGAATCGCTCTGTTTTAGCTCCTCCTTCAATGTCTCCAGCTTCTTCTGCAAAAGCCTGATGAGGGGAATGACCTGACTCAGGCTGGCAGTGTCTGAACTGACTTCACGTGTGGCAAGTTCAAAGGGTTGCAGAACCTTGCACAACGTTGAAATCATTCTCCACTGCGCTTGAGTCAGGTGCATTCCCCCTCCTTTGCCTATATTGTGGGCAGATGTATAGGCTTGAATGGCCTTTTGCTGCTCCTCCATCCTCTGAAGCATATAGAGGGTTGAATTCCACCTCGTTACCACCTCTTGCTTCAGATGATGGCAGGGCAGGTTCAGGAATGTTTGGTGGTGCTCCAGTCTTCGGCACGTGGTGGATGAATGCCGAAAGTGGCCCGCAATTCTTCGGGCCACCGACAGCATCTCTTGCACGCCCCTGTCGTTTTTTAAATAATTCTGCACCATCAAATTCAATGTATGTGCAAAACATGGTACGTGCTGGAATTTGCCCAGATGTAATGCACGCACAATATTGGTGGCGTTGTCCAATGTCACAAATCCCCAGGAGAGTCCAATTGGGGTAAGCCATTCTGCGATGATGTTCCTCAGTTTCCGTAAGAGGTTGTCAGCTGTGTGCCTCTTATGGAAAGCGGTGATACAAAGCGTAGCCTGCCTAGGAACGAGTTGGCGTTTGCGAGATGCTGCTACTGGTGCCGCCGCTGCTGTTCTTGCTGCGGGAGGCAATACATCTACCCAGAGGGCTGTCACAGTCATATAGTCCTGAGTCTGCCCTGCTCCACTTGTCCACATGTCCGTGGTTAAGTGGACATTGGGTACAACTGCATTTTTTAGGACACTGGTGACTCTTTTTCTGAGGTCTGTGTACATTTTCGGTATCGCCTGCCTAGAGAAATGGAACCTAGATGGTATTTGGTACCGGGGACACAGTACCTCAATCAAGTCTCTAGTTGCCTCTGAATTAACGGTGGATACCGGAACCACGTTTCTCACCGCCCAGGCTGCCAAGGCCTGAGTTATCTGCTTTGCAGCAGGATGACTGCTGTGATATTTCATCTTCCTCGCAAAGGACTGTTGGACAGTCAATTGCTTACTGGAAGTAGTACAAGTGGTCTTCCGACTTCCCCTCTGGGATGACGATCGACTCCCAGCAGCAACAACATCATCGCCAGCAGCAGTAGGCGTTACACTCAAGGATGCATCGGAGGAATCCCAGGCAGGAGAGGACTCGTCAGACTTGCCAGTGACATGGCCTGCAGGACTATTGGCTTTCCTGTGTAAGGAGGAAATTGACACTGAGGGAGTTGGTGGTGTGGTTTGCAGGAGCTTCGTTAAAAGAGGAAGGGATTTAGTGGTCAGTGGACTGCTTCCGCTGTCATCCAAAGTTTTTGAACTTGTCACTGACTTATGATGAATGCGCTGCAGGTGACGTATAAGGGAGGATGTTCCGAGGTGGTTAACATCTTTACCCCTACTTATTACAGCTTGACAAAGGCAACACACGGATTGACACCTGTTGTCCGCATTTGTGTTGAAATAATTCCACACCGAAGAGCTGTTTTTTTTTGTATTTTGACCAGGCATGTCAATGGCCATATTCGTCCCATGGACAACAGGTGTCTCCCCGGGTGCCTGACTTAAACAAACCACCTCACCATCAGAATCCTCCTTGTCAATTTCCTCCCCAGCGCCAGCAACACCCATATCCTCATCCTGGTGTACTTCAACACTGACATCTTCAATTTGACTATCAGGAACTGGACTGCGGGTGCTCCTTCCAGCACTTGCAGGGGGCGTGCAAATGGTGGAAGGCGCAAGCTCTTCCCGTCCAGTGTTGGGAAGGTCAGGCATCGCAACCGACACAATTGGACTCTCCTTGGGGATTTGTGATTTAGAAGAACGCACAGTTCTGTGCTGTGCTTTTGCCAGCTTAAGTCTTTTCATTTTTCTAGCGAGAGGATGAGTGCTTCCATCCTCATGTGAATCTGAACCACTAGCCATGAACATAGGCCAGGGCCTCAGCCGTTCCTTGCCACTCCGTGTCGTAAATGGCATATTGGCAAGTTTACGCTTCTCCTCAGACGCTTTTAATTTTGATTTTTGGGTAATTTTACTGAACTTTTGTTTTTTTGGATTTTACATGCTCTCTACTATGACATTGGGCATCGGCCTTGGCAGACGACGTTGATGGCATTTCATCGTCTCGGCCATGACTAGTGGCAGCAGCTTCAGCACGAGGTGGAAGTGGATCTTGATCTTTCCCTATTTTACCCTCCACATTTTTGTTCTCCATTTTTTAATGTGTGGAATTATATGCCAGTATCAATAGCAATGGCCTACTACTATATATACTGCGCACAACTGAAATGCACCACAGGTATAGAATGTAGATGGATAGTATACTTGACGACACAGAGGTAGGTACAGCAGTGGCTTTCCATACCGTACTGCTATATATACTGGTGGTCACTGTGTCAGCAAAATGCACAACTGAAATGCACCACAGGTATAGAATCTAGATGGATAGTATACTTGATGACACAGAGGTAGATACAGCAGTGGCCTTCCGTACCGTACTGCTATATATACTGGTGGTCACTGTCAGCAAACTGCAAAACTAAAATGCACCACAGGTATAGAATGTAGATGGATAGTATACTTGACGACGCAGAGGTAGGTACAGCAGTGGCCTTCTGTACCGTACTGCTATATATACTGGTGGTCACTGTCAGCAAACTGCACAACTGAAATGCACCACATGTATAGAATCTAGATGGATAGTATACTTGACGACACAGAGGTAGGTACAGCAGTGGCCTTCCGTACCGTACTGCTATATATACTGGTGGTCACTGTCAGCAAACTGCAAAACTAAAATGCACCACAGGTATAGAATGTAGATGGATAGTATACTTGACGACACAGAGGTAGGTACAGCAGTGGCCTTCCGTACCGTACTGCTATATATACTGGTGGTCACTGTGTCAGCAAACTGCAAAACTAAAATGCACCACAAGTATAGAATGTAGATGGATAGTATACTTGACGACACAGAGGTAGGTACAGCAGTGGCCTTCCGTACCGTACTGCTATATATACTGGTGGTCACTGTGTCAGCAAACTGCACAAGTGAAATGCACCACAGGTATAGAATCTAGATCGATAGTATACTTGATGACACAGAGGTAGGTACAGCAGTGGCCTTCCGTACCGTACTGCTATATATACTGGTGGTCACTGTCAGCAAACTGCAAAAATAAAATGCACCACAGGTATAGAATGTAGATGGATAGTATACTTGACGACACAGAGGTAGGTACTGCAGTGGCCTTCCGTACCGTACTGCTATATATACTGGTGGTCACCGTGTCAGCAAACTGTAAAACTAAAATGCACCACAGGTATAGAATGTAGATGGATAGTATACTTGACGACGCAGAGGTAGGTATAGCAGTGGCCTTCCTTACCGTACTGCTATATATACTGGTGGTCACTGTGTCAGCAAACTGCAAAACTGAAATGCACCACAGGTATAGAATCTAGATGGATAGTATACTTGACGACACAGAGGTAGGTACAGCAGTGGCCTTCCGTACCATACTGCTATATATACTGGTGGTCACTGTGTCAGCAAACTGCAAAACTAAAATGCACCACAGGTATAGAATGTTGATGGATAGTATACTTGACGACACAGAGGTAGGTACAGCAGTGGCCTTCCGTACCATACTGCTATATATACTGGTGGTCACTGTGTCAGCAAACTGCAAAACTAAAATGCACCACAGGTATAGAATGTAGATGGATAGTATACTTGACGACACAGAGGTAGGTACAGCAGTGGCCTTCCGTACCGTACAGCTATATATACTGGTGGTCACTGTGTCAGCAAACTGCACAACTGAAATGCACCACAGGTATAGAATGTAGATGGATAGTATACTTGATGACACAGAGGTAGGTACAGCAGTGGCCTACTGTACCGTAATGCTATATATTATATACTGGTGGTCAGCAAACTGTGCAAAACTATGAATGGATAGTATACTTGACGACACAGAGGTAGGTACAGCAGTGGCCTTCTGTACCGTACTCCTATATATTATATACTGGTGGTCAGCAAAATTATGCACTGTACTCCTACTATATACTACACAATGCAGCACAGATATGGAGTGTTTTTCAGGCAGACAACGTATACTGGTGGTCACTGGTCAGCAAAACTCTGCACTGTACTCCTCCTATATAATATTATACTGGTGGTCCCCAGTTCCCACAATAAAGCAGTGTGAGCACAGATATATGCAGCACACTGAGCACAGATATGGAGTGTTTTTCAGGCAGACAACGTATACTGGTGGTCACTGTCAACAAAACTCTGCACTGTACTTCTCCTATATAATACAGCTGCTCCCCAATCCCCACAATTAAGCAGTGTGAGCACAGATATATGCAGCACACTGAGCACAGATAAGGAGCGTTTTTTTCAGGCAGAGAACGGATAAAACTGGTGGTCACTGACCAGCAAAACTCTGCACTGTACTCCTCCTATATTAATATACAGCTGCTCCCCAGTCCCCACAATTAAGATATAAGCAAGCACAAATATTTGCATCAACAATGAATAAACGGAGAGGACGCCAGCCACGTGCTCTCCCTAACATTTCCAATGCACGAGTGAAAATGGCGGCGTCGCGCGGCTGCTTATATAGAATCCGAATCTCGCAAGAATCCGACAGCGGGATGATGACGTTCGGGCGCGCTCGGGTTAACCGAGCCATACGGGAGAATCCGAGTATGCCTCGGACCTGTGTAAAATGGGTGAAGTTCGGGGGGGTTCGGTTTCCGAGGAACCGAACCCGCTCATCACTGACATTATTATCTATTTTACAGGAAAAAATGGTATTCCTATGTCTGAAAGCCACTCTGTGAAAAAGTTATTTAAAGGGACAGAAAGTTTTTATATTTTAATTTAAGAGAGATAAACTACAAACCAATCAGCTTCTGTCATTTTTCCAACACAGCCTGTAACAGGGCAGTTAGGAGGTGTGCCGCAGTTGTGCATCATGTGCACTGCACACGCACCCACGGTACATATCATTGCATGGGTATTGGCGCTCCCACAGCCGCGCGAAAACAGTCCCAATCGCGGCACATTATCACCCTCGACTTGCTCCCCAGAGATGAGTGAAGTGACACATCTCCAGAGTCCCGCATTGACTGGTACTGCAGACAGAAATCATGGTGGCCATTTTTCAAGAGTCTTGCGCATAAGCACTAGAGATTTCCCCTGAAACCTAGCGCGGGAACTATGTTCCCGGCACAAAGCCAGAGTCTACTGCGCTGCTAGAGATGAGGGGGCCCACATGGAGCCTGCACACGGGCCCTCTCCACTTTTAAAGCACCTGTGTGTGACCACCTAAAAATCTGGAAGCATAGCTAACAATAAACCAAATTAACATGTCAATGTGTGTCACAGAAAACCCCAATATCATGTCTTTTGAGATAACACAGGTAAACATGAAACTGAATAAATTGACATTTGTATATTGAAGCGTACTTTGAAATCAATCATCCCCAATAGGAAAACTATGAAGCCACCTTCCATCACCCGCTCTATTCTAACATCAAACGCATTAAGATCTGTTATATCTCAAAATATACTCCTCTCTGGAATATGACATTAACTAATCCATAGATGTCATTGATGTCGGTGTCATTAGTTCAGTTTAATAATTTTTGGGCCATAATTTTTTATTTCTTAACGTTCCAAGTATAGGGTAAAAAAAAAAAATTCTGACCCCCCCGAAAAAAATGCCCAAACAAATGACAAGAGGGAGATGCATGAACACACCCCTCCGCCCTGAATCTAGAACTGTGGTCACCACATCTCATTAGAGGCTTTTTTGATGATGAAACACTCCTTTCACCCATTAAATGGCCAAGAAAAAATAAACTTCCACATCCTGGCAGTGTATTTACTGTACATGCATGGCCATCAGGCCATGCTAGCGCACAGTCTGGCATACCAGGGAATTATCATAAGATCCCTCTCTGGTTTTGCTGTAGACTTAAGGCTACAATGGCTAACAAAATCCTCAAAAGCTATGCTTTTCAGATATATGTGGACTTCATTTGTGTAATGCCTGATTCTGTTTCCGCATGGTTCTAGGATTGATAAATAGGCCCTCATTTTTATTGTATATGAAAAAATAAGTATATTTGTTTGTATTTAAAACTTAGGGCTTCATTCAATTGGACGTGGTAATTAATAGTGGGTTAATTGGACTGCCAGGGCTATTTAGTAATAGCCTGCAGCAACTCATGCACGGATTTCTCTTTAAGCCTGAAGGAGGCTCAAATAGAAATCTGCAATAAGTGCCCATATCGCAGAACCTATGGGATAACGTGCGTTAGAGGCAAATTTATCGCATGAGAAAAAGGGGCTGTAAATGAATAGCCTCGGGCGCTACCACCCTTTTCCCTATGCGGTAAATGATTGCAGCTAATTGAATTCAGTCAGTTGGCATTTTAGACTCTGAATACATAAAAAGCAACAATCTCTAGCTCTCCTTAATTTGCTCCCAGTCTCTGCTCATTTACATAATGCGTCAGAACTACTCGCTGTCTTTTGTGGTCCTCTGCTCCAACCATTTTGGAAAAGATTCTCTTTGGATTATACTACAATACAAAACTGTGGGAAAATTCCAGTTTTACTAGATTGTTTATATGGAGGTGGAAGCCATAAGTAAGCTGAGGGGGTGGTCTTCAGTTTGCCGGCGGTCGGGCTCCCGGCGACCAGCATACCGGCGCCGGGAATCCGACCGCTGGTATACCGACACTTCTTCTCCCTCTTGGTGGTCCACGACCCCCCTGGAGGGAGAATAGATAGCATGGCGCGCGTAGTGCGCCACCGTGCCTGCAGCGTGGCGAGTGCAGCGAGCCCGCAAGGGGCTCATTTGCGCTCACCCAGCTGTCGGTATGCCGGCGGTCGGGATTCGGGCGCCGGTTTGCTGGTCGCCGGGAGCCCGACCGCCGGCATACCATACTACACCCAAGCTGAGGCGACATAAGCACTTCTGTCACAGAATAACAAATATGTGAGTCTTTTTAATTTATCAGAGATGTGGTTACAGTACCCATGTTTGATGCCGAATGCTTATCATGGGTGGTCTGCACCCCCCAGAAGCCATAATGAGGTGACCATGCTGCTCCTGTTCTTGCTTTATGTAAATAAATATTTCTTTAGGCCTATTACATAAAGGGTCAGATGTACTAAGCCTTAAAAAGTGATAAAGTGGAGAGTGATAAGGTGCCAGCCAATTAGCTCCGAACTGCCATGTCACAGGCCCTGTTCAAAAAAAATGTCATCTAAGAGCTGGTTGGTTGTTAGTTTATCACTCTCCACTTTATCACTATTAGAAGCTTACTACATCTGGCCCACAGTCAGATATTTTAATAAGGATGAACAAGACTATGGGGTGTATTCAGTTGTAGTCGGAAACTACAGTCTTGTCGGAAAGACGTCAGTTTCCGACTTTTTTAGGTCAGAAACTGTTCCGACATATTCAATCCCCCTGCTTTTTTTCCGACAAGTCAACAATTCCAACTCATCGGAAAACACGTGGATTGGCAGATTAGCCGCGGATCCACGTGTTTTGTCGGATTTCGCGGCCAAATCCAACAGGTTTTAGCCCCGTTCCCGACAATGTCAATCCGACTTTAAAAAAAGTCGGATTGGCATTGTCGGGAACGCCCAAATCCGCTCATTGAATACTGAGATCTCGGATCATTTCCGTCGGAAAGGATTCGACATCAATTGAATATACCCCTGTACTGTAGTGATAGCATGGATCCTGGTCGGCAGTTGTTGGTAACAGACAGCGTGCCCTTTTTACACAATACGGCAGACAGCATCCCCCTTTTTACACATTACTGCAGACAGCGTGCCCTTTTTAAACATTACGGCAGACGGCGTGCCCTTTTTAAACATTACGGCAGACAGCGTGTCCTTTTTACACATTACGGCAGACAGCATGCCCTTTTTACACATTACGCAGACAGCGTCCCCCTTTTTACACATTACGGCAGACAGCGTCCCCCTTTCTACACATTACGGCAGACAGCGTCCCCTTTTTACACATTAAGGCAGACAGCGTGCCTTTTTACACATTACGGCAGACAGCATCCCCCTTTTTACACATTACGGCAGACAGCGTCCCCCTTTTTACACATTACGGCAGACAGCGTCCCCTTTTTACACATTGCGGCAGACAGCGTCCCTCTTTTTACACATTACGGCAGACAGCGTCCCCCTTTTTACACATTGCGGCAGACAGCGTCCCCCTTTTTACACATTGCGGCAGACAGCGTCCCCCTTTTTACACATTATGGCAGCCAGTCCCCCTTTTTACACATTGCGGCAGACAAAATAGAAGATAAGTAGATAGATAGATAGATAGACAGGCAGAGAGATAGATACTTACCATCTCTCCCCGCTGGCTCGGGCTCCTCGGTGCTGGCAGATCCCTGGCATGGGGAAGGAGGAGGAGGGAGGGGGATTGGAGCCGCAGCAGCACTATGTAATTGGTAGAGGCACCGCTGTAGCTGTCCCCTCTCCTTCCGCATTGGCTGCCCGCTGCCGCTGTGAATGCTGTGATGAGGGAAGCGCATCCCAGCATTCACAGCAGCGCTGGGCGGCCAATGCGGAAGGAGAGGGGACTGCTGCAGCGGCGTCTCTACCAATTATATAGCGCTGCTGCGGCTCCAGTCCCCCTCCCTCCTCCTCCCCTGCCTCCGGTGCTGCTGCTCTCCTCCAGCGCGGCACACGGACGCACACAGCACAGCAGAGGTGGCTTGTAATGAGTCAATTTGACTCATTACAAGCCGCTGGCCGTTGCGCCCTCAAAGCAACTACGCTGTCTACCAGGCACACCTGGCACACACGTAGTTACGGCTCTGCATCTGATACCCGTCTGTAGTACTGTGTACAGGCTTGTTGTGAAATTCTTCTTTCCATTACAACAGTAACATTTGTAAAATTTTTAAATGTATAAGTCTCTTTGTCACAGTATCTAGAGAGGTACAACATATTGAGACTGACTGCTATAAATCTAGGGGTGTGGATTAATGGATCGACAATGCATTGGTCGACAGTCAATAGGTCGACACTATATGGTCAACATGCAGTAGGTTGGCAGGTACACAAGGTCAACAGATACAAAAGGTCGACACATTAAAGGTCGACACTGCCTAAGGTTGACAGGTACAAAAGGTTGACAGGTTCAAAAAGTCGATGTGATTGTGAACATGGTCGACACACAAATAGTCTACACTTTTTTTTTCCTCTGTCCCAAATCTTGGATTTTTCCATCTGTTATCTGATTACAATCAGTAGAAACGTCTACGCTCGCCACGCACCAGGCTTGGTTGCTGTTCTCAATAGATATTCACATAGATAGTAAATAAAGCAAATGTTGAAAAACGTGTCAACCATTGAAAACACATGCCGACCATTTTCATGTCGACCTTTTCAACCATTCAACATTTTGTACCTGTCAACCTAACGCATGTCAACCACATGATATCAACCTAATGGCTGTTGGCCTATACATTGTCAATCTATCATCTGGATACACATCCAGGACTATCACATTATTTAGTGTGTGTGTTTTTGTTTATTTTCAAGTGTATTGTGACAGAAATGTTTTTTAGTTCATTTACTGTCTGTTTTCTGAAAGGTTTATTCTCAAAGGCCTACAAACAAATGCAAAATAGTTCCCACAGGCATACGACCCTTAACTGACAGTGACTGTGACTGAGACTTGCCAGCTACAAATACAGTATGTTCCCGCAGTGTGTCCTTACTGTTTCTTCCACATTACATACTGAGCTCACAGTGCATGTCACCCTTCCCAACAATTCAGTAAGACGTCATATCTAAATATTATAACCTTTCACATTTAAGCATATCTTTGGATAGTTCATTTTAGTCTTTGCTGTCCACAGTTAAGGCCCATACACACACATACACATTTTGAGCTACTTTGAGCTCAAACTCGCCCAGTGTGTATGGGCTAGCGATGAGCGGTGAGCAGTGAGCACTGATGCACGCTCCTGCATCATCGCTAGCCGCCGCCGTCCGTCGGGCTGTTTGAACAGCCGAGTGAAGCACTTTCCACAGTCTCCTACTGTGGAAAGTGCTTCACCCCCCTGTGAACATCACTGGCACAGGGAAAATAGCTCAGTGTGTATGCACTGAGCTATTTTCCTGCCAGCGATGGCCACAATCATCACTCTGCATACATACTGGGCAAAAACGCCCAGTGTGTACTGTGTATGCACCTTTAGTTGGCTTGTATTCCGAGTCTGCTTACTTAAATTACTGGAGACTTCGCTCTGCAGTTCCTATTATTTATTTCCCTTCCTACCTCTGGGGGTAAATTTACTAAGATGGGAGTTCTGTTTAAGATGGGATGTTGCCCATAGCAACCAATCAGATTCCAGGTATTATCTTCTAAAAGGTGCTAAATAAATGAGAAGTTGAAGCTGATTGGTTGCTATGGGCAACATCCCATCTTAAATAGAACTCCCATCTTAGTAAATGTACCCCCTGGTTGGGTGAGTGACTTATTTGGTCATAAGAATGAAAGCAACATAAAAATGCATTAAAAAATTTAGCTTTACTCGAAATTTGCTCCACTGTTTTGATACCTTTGTCATTGGTAGTGTTTCCCGTCACGTGTACATCATCTGACGACTGGTACAGTATCAATGATCATGCAATAGTTTTCACCAGCAGACCTGAACACAAATATGAGTAGTCCCACACCTGTATCCTCCTGAAATTTGTATTGTTGACTCTGCCCATGAGCTGGTATCATGGGTATCATATGTCTGACAGTGCTTGTGCTGCAAATAGTTCGGGCTACATTAAGGGGGTAATTCTGAGTTGATCGCAGCAGGAACTTTGTTAGCAGTTGGGCAAAACCATGTGCACTGCAGGGGGGCAGATATGTGCAGAGAGAGAAAGATTTGGGTGTGGTGAGTTCAATCTGCAATCTAAATTGCAGTGTAAAAATAAAGCAGCCAGTATTTACCCTGCACAGAAACAAAATAACCCACCCAAATCTAACTCTCTCTGCAAATGTTATATCTGCCCCCCCTGCAGTGCACATGGTTTTGCCCAACTGCTAAAAAATTTCCTGCTGCGATCAACTTGGAATTACCCCCTAGGTGTGGGAGTTCTTGTTTTTAGAAAGGGGAAACATTGTATAACCCTCCGGCCAGAAATGTGTGCAGTACATCTAAAATAATGTATTTTTACTTATTTCCAACATATCTTCAGTCAAAGCATAATATTCAGCAAATTCAGTCCTAATCTACTGACAACTAGTGCTTAAAAGCTGCAACATGATCCTCAGCAGGCAGGAAGCAATATTACATCCCAACCAACTGTTAAAGTCGAAAAATATTATAATGCATGCCTAACGTACTAACCCCATGCACATGCCCGCTGCGCGTGCACTCGCTCTGCCGTGCGTGCGCATATCCGCAATTTGCGTAACAGAGCTTTCACGGCCATGCGCCTTAGCGCGTGGTATGCGCATTTACGGTAGAGTTTGTGAGCGCATAGAGGGTTATTAGAACATTACATATTTAAACCAAATAGTATACATTGTAGATATAGTTCCCCTAGACCATGTCAGCGAGTATTATTAGTTTAAACAGTTCCTGGACAGAGGGATTCGCCTTTGCATAATAGGAAGGGTCAGATAAAGGTTGGAAGGTGATGTCTAGTATCCAGCTGTAGGGTATTTTGAGGGTAACATTCCGGTGTTAGTTAGAGAAAGATCGCTTGTTCCTGCATATAGTTATGTACAAAAGTAGAATATGAACATTAACTGTATTTACTGTATTTTATGTATGCGGCGGGAATCCAGAGGATACCACACACAAGAGCAGTTGGGGAAAGACATCGCCCACCCTTTCAAATCCACCTATGACCTTTTCTGTAATGTAGAGACACATCCCTGTGTCCAATGGACAATGAGATTACAGTGACCATTGTATTGTGTATGCCTGTTGTGTATAAAAAGACCATTGTTGCCTGGCCGGTCAGAAGACTCTAAACGCTATCTGTATGACCAGCGGAGGACCGAGCCGGGTTGCGCTTGCGAACATTCTCATGTATGTATATTCTCTGTGGCCATTATTCTGTTTAGATTTACTTGTTAGCCTGTAGTGTATGATTTGTATTGTTTTTACCTTTTGGAATTAATCCACGGAGGCCTTAGAACCCTGTGGTTGCAACTACAAATCAGTGTTGTGTCTTCACTTTCCTGCATGGGCTCTTAAAGTAGATTTATCTGTATAAAGTGTATAAGCATTGATAAGGTGTACGCACTGCGGGTACTTTGTATCGCCAGCGCTACTTAAGGTTTAAAGGTATAACATCATTGCAGTACTTTACTGTTAAGGGTTTAAAGTGTAAGCATATCATTACATTGTATCATTAACAAGGTTTAAAGGTTATCAATTGTGTGTGCGCTCACTGTGTGTACTCCGTACACTCAGCGCGGCGTGTGAACTCCAAGTGCGTACCACGTGCAGGACTCTGTACGCATATAGCGTACAAAGTGCGTAGCACGTGCATGCAGTCTAGCGGCCATAGCGGCTCAACGGTATAAGTGTATTTAGAGGTATAGCTTTGCGGTCTAAGATAATATCAACATTATCAATTGGGAGCTCGTCCGGTTCCTTCTCATACCCGCAGCCTAGCAGAGTTTTCGCAGACTTTATCTATCAGCAAAGGGCGGAGAGGTATCCCCTGTAAACCTTCTCTTGGTCGGGGGATATAATAAGTGCTGATTAGATAAGCGTCTGCCCTGCATGGTTTGAAGGGATGCTGGAGGGATCCGTAAGGTAAGAACACAAAAGCTATTTTTCTTTTTAAAATCTGTAAATTTCTGTTTTGGCGCCAAATGCGCACGCAACACACGCACACACCTGTATTTTGTACTTTGCATATCTGCTCACACTATTGCCATAATCACTGATTACTAGATTTATATTGACCTGTACTGGAAAATTTGTTGCTATTTAGTTAACATATAGAGTTAATATTTAAGGGAGTAAGTGTAAGACGCACACACAGCCTGGCCTAGTTGTAAAGGTTTATACAGTAGAAACTGTGTGTGTGTTAAGTAAGTGATTATAGTTAAATATCGCTTACATTTATAGAAGTGTGGGATTTGTAGTACTGCGGACGTACGGCCTTTGTACACGTGTCTCGGACAACGTTCGGGACTGCGTACGCAACGAAAAGGCCTACATACGTGGCGTGTTTACGCAATGTGCGTACAGGTACGCCCACTAAATACAAATCACACAATAGCATTGTTCCAGTTTAGGCGATACGGTAGCCACGAGATAATAGCACAAATTTGTTCAGTTTCCAATATTTAGTTTAAAAGAACCTTCTCTTTCTGTGTCACCTCTGGGACTAAGGCTGTTTTATCTGAATGAAAGTTAATTTTCTGTACAGAAAAACCAAAGTGTATATGAGTGAACGAGCGTGAGTGTGCAAACAATAAAGGTTTTGTGGACCCAGAGAATTCGGGATCCCGTAGGAGACCACATTAGGTGAGTGGACACTTGGTGGCTTGGGAGTGGCTTTCTCACGTTAACATTGATTAAGGTATAAAGGAGCAATTAGTATAACAGCAGACCAAGAGGTCAGCGAAGTCAGAAATCCGCTGACAAAGTCAAGCGAAGCTCTGAATACCGTGGCCTAAAAGGTCAGCGGTGAGTTGTATAGAGAGCGCAGCCCCGGGGGTTAGCGTAGTACCCATATAGGCCTGTTCTGAAAAGCTCCGGCTGAGGTTTCGCAGCCTGAAAAATGATTCCATTGGTCGTATAGCGGATAAGTAACAGTTACTTATACGCCGTGCGATTGTACCGCGCGTTAGTTTGTGCAATATTTAGTTCAACTTGATACCCATTACGCCATTTGCGTAAAATCGCGGGATCATAGACGCTAATTGTAGCACACGCAACGTGATTTGTGTAACAGTTTTTTTTATTTTAAGGGAGTTTCGCTGGTCACTCAGGAAGTCTCCAACGACCAATATTTACTGGGAAGGATAAGTCACTTCCACACACTCTCAGTAAATAGAGGTTACATAGGGCCCTAGGTTGGGTACGACCGGTGCTGAGGACAGTGCTTAGGTGTATTGGCCAACGTGGGCGTGAGTGGGTGAGAGTGCTCTGAGAACTTTCACCATTGCCTTACCACTGAGTATTTTGGTTTTTGTAGGAATTAGCTGAGAAGGCAATACCTGCAAAGAATGGGGGCCAGTTGCTCAAGTAAGGGACGATCCACCAGGGTTCAGGTTGGTATTCCGCAGCCCAAAGGGTCGGCGAGGTACATAATGTGTGAGAAATATGGATCACACGCAGAGGTTTTATGCAATGAATGGGAACGTATGACTGCGGAAGATAGGGAACCATTCACTAAGGTAGGCAGTTTTAGTCCAGAGGTGTTGCAAAATTTAAGGAGAAGGATATGTCTAATAAAATCCAGAAAACAAAGGATTAGACATACAGATTGTTTACATTTATGGCAGCAGGAGGGTGATATGCAAAGGGGATTAGCTCAAACAGCTGGTTCCAACCCTAGCAGGAAACTGATAGCAACTGCACCACCACCACCACCGTACATTACAGGAGAGAAAGTGGCTACAGAGAATGGCATACTAATATATGATAAGAGTGAACTTGATAAATGTATTAATACTAACCCGTGCAAGTTGTATCCCATCTTAAACTTCCCTCAGGACTACGACCAAGAAGATGAGCCCAGCACAATATCGGCACTCTCTCTAGCAGCCACCATACAAGACACACAAGTGGGCACGGCCCAACCAGTAAGAGCAGTAGCAAAGGCCCCTAGCGGAGGGACAGGTGAGGTCGTGTCCACAGGTTGCCTTATTGACCAGTGGGAAGGACCGTACCAAGTCTTACTGACCAGCACGACAGCATTGAAGGTTGCCGAGAGAGAGACTTAGATCCACTCGTCCCACTGTAAGAAGGTCGCTGACCCAGAGAAAGCCTGTGACAGAGAACAGAGTGTAGAGGAAATCGTATCACTGGAGTGCCTGTTCCGGGAAGGTTGAGAGGCAGGACTATTGTCACGGCACCTGAGCACAGAGAACTATAAGACCAGAGGCGGTTGTCGCACCAAAATTTCTTTTTCCCTTTTATTATTTTCTCCATCTCCCATTACCCTCCTTTCCCCCTTCCTTGCTCCTTTTTCTCTCCCCTTAGCAAGATGGACTTACCCGAAGAGACTGCATCCCGGGTTTTCCTGTTGACCGTGTTGTTGACCAGAGCAGTCTGTTTCGGTGAGAGTACCAGAGAGGTCGAGAAATGATCTGGAATGGGTTCTGATGACAAGGACGAATTTGTAGAATTCCAAGAGCAACACATTCAACCAGCAAAGGCGAGTATCAGAAAACGATCTGGTAGTCAAGAAACTAGGAGGCACTGTGAAGGGTTATTGGCTGAGTAAAATTGTATTTGTAGAAACTGTGAAAACATAGTTGAGGACGGGTGCATCCAGAGATGTCAGTCCAGCCTTAATATCAACATGGACCGTCATCCATTGAGTGACTATCACTCATTAGTGAGTAAGGTTTTAAACCAAACAGAATGCTGGGTGTGCTCACAAGTACCTCAAGGGCAGAGCAAGTCAGGACTAGTACCGTATCCCTTAACAATAGATGAGGTACTTGAATTAAGGGGTGGGAGACCGGTGGACAAGAAATTTAATATTTCTAAGCCCCCTAGTTTGAAGCTCCACCAATATCATGTGGATAGATCCTTAGTATGTTTCAACATTTCCAATCCCCGAAAGCCGGGAAATTGGGAAGTGACATGGAATAACCAAACCATGGCATTTTCACACAGAGCCGATAGAATGCCCGTAGACACTGAACTTATACGTCAAATAGCCGACGGTGGGAGGTATTTTCGGTACAGGTATACGCTAGGAAGTAGGACCATGCGGGTTGGAGAAGTATCACCAGGGTACTGTGCGCATATCATACAGCCTGATACGTGTACTGAACAGATGAGAGAGTTAGGGATAGGATTTTTCACTTGGAAGGTTTGCAATATGGTAATGTCATATTCTGTCCCATATGTTCTCCCCGATGATGCATATTTCATATGCGGG
The DNA here is from genome assembly GCF_028390025.1 of Pseudophryne corroboree. Taxonomy (NCBI): domain Eukaryota; kingdom Metazoa; phylum Chordata; class Amphibia; order Anura; family Myobatrachidae; genus Pseudophryne; species Pseudophryne corroboree. Next base: position 527,048,183 of record NC_086446.1, on the reverse strand, counting down.
AGGAAGGCGTATAAGTGGCTTGCCCCAAACTCAGAGGGATTGTGTTACATTGGAAGAGTGTTGCCAGAAATAATGACCATAACCCATAATAAGATGAAAGACGTTCACCGCAATGCTCAAGCTCCTTACACTCACACTCACTATGAACACATTGTTAAGAGACACCTTATAGATAGGACAGAGCACGCAGCCTCTGATTTGATCCAAGAATCCACTGGGATTCAATTCCTACTTGCGTTAGATATCACCCGTACCGCCAGAGGAATTATAAATTTTAGGTATTTTCATGCGCTAGCGAACCTGATAGATAATATCACCGAGATGTATGATGACACCTTCAGGTATACAGGGAGGGAGTTGCAAGCTTACAAAACGGAACTGATCCAGCACAGGATGGTTCTCAATTATATCACAGCGGTGACAGGCAGGTACTGTGTCACCTTAGCAACTCAGTACGGTGTAAAGTGCTGCACGTACATTACAAACAGCACTGATGACCCAACCGAGGTCATAGATCAAAAGATGGACGATATCTTGCAATTGAAATGGGAGTTCCGAAGGAGACACAACCTTACCCTTACTGCTGTGAGTAATGAACTGACCGGCTGGGTCTCATGGTTGAACCCACACAATTGGTTCTCAGGTTTAGGAGAATGGGCTCAAAATGTTATCGTGAGTGTAGGAAAGTTTCTCCTTTGTATCCTGGGAGTCGTCGTAATGATTGGTTTGATATTTAGATGTGTTCTTAACGCGGCGCAAGCGCAGTACCAAAGTGATGAGTTTGAGGAGCGGGGGCATTGTTACACAAACTGATTTAATTTATGACCCATCAATTGAGACAATGTTGTGATAAGACCAGTGGTGCAAGTGGGCGGGTACGGGTGGGTACGGCGTACCCGTAAGAATTTAGCCGTGGGTACGCCGTACCCACACCGACGGGCCGCCGCTCCTCGCACCGCCGCTGATGTGAGGGAAGGAGAGCGCAGCCTGTGCCTCTCCTTCCCCTCAGTCTCTGGCGGATGTCTCACAGTTTAATTCAGCGCCGATCCGTGAGCCAATCAGAGCTCACAGGGGGGCATGTATACCTGGCACTGGGGGATATCTGGCACAGGGGGGCATGTATACCTGGCACTGGGGGATATCTGGCACAGGGGGGCATGTATACCTGGCACTGGGGGATATCTGGCACTGGGGGGGCATGTATACCTGGCACTGGGGGATATCTGGCACTGGGGGCATATCTGGCACTGTAGGGGCATTTCTGTATCTGGCACGGGGGGCAATGTATATCTGACACAGTGGGAGCATTTGTGTATCTGGCACTGTGGGGCAATGTGTATCTGGCACTGTGGGGCAATGTATATCTGGCACTGTGGGGCAACGTGTATCTGACACTGCGAGGCAATGTATATCTGGCACTCTGGGGGCATTTCTGTATCTGGCACTGTGGGGCAATGTATATCTGGCACTGTTAGTCAATGTGTATCTGGCACTGTGGGGCAATGTATATCTGGCACTGTGGGGCAACGTGTATCTGGCACTATTGGGGTCATACATGTATCTGCCCCTCCCCCATATGTGTATCACGCCCCCATTTTCATTGGCCACGCCCCATGTGGCATTTGGCCACACCCATTTTTTTGCGCGCGCGCGCGCACACAGTACCCGTAAGACATTTTTTCTACTTGCACCACTGGATAAGACGTGATTCCACGATCCGTTTCTTTTACCCGTTTCTCCTTTGTTTTTCCCTCAAGCAAAAATACATCCATTCGGAAGAAACTTTGATGAACTATACATCCACTCGGAAAAGACTTTGATGGACATCCTAAAGACTTTGATGGACATTCTAAATACTTTTATGGACACTCTAAAGACTTTGATTAACACCCACAGCAAGAATACACCCATCCGGACAAGACTTCAACCAACACCCAAGAATGATTGCACAAATGTTATGTGAATGTATTTGTGATACGTGTCTTATCTTCATCTCTACAACCTTCAGGTAGTGACACACATAGTCGACAGGTGATATAGATACGTATATTAGCATTCACACGTTTTTCCTCCCCCATGTATCATCAACTAAATGTGCACCCCATTTGTTGGAACAAGAAGCCGAAAAGAGCTCGGTAGTGTTTGTTGGCCCACTTACAGACCCTTAATACGGGATGAGAAGGATTTAATGTATACTTCGCAATACCTCGAAGCTTATCTAAGAACATGTACGGCACGATGATACATGCCCCTCAGACATGGATTTCATACATACATGCTTTAACTATCCCACTAGGCCATACATTTCCCGCCTACACCTCTCCTCTTACTATCCAATTATTTTATAGATATTGTATTGTATATTTTTCTGTTTAATGTTTAGATAGTGGCAGTTATCGTTGACTGCCAAAAGGTGGACTGTTAAAGTCGAAAAATATTATAATGCATGCCTAACGTACTAACCCCATGCACATGCCCGCTGCGCGTGCACTCACTCTGCCGTAACGGAGCTTTCACGGCCATGCGCCTTAGCGCGTGGTATGCGCATTTACGGTAGAGTTTGTTAGCGCATAGAGGGTTATTAGAACATTACATATTTAACCCAAATAGTGTACATTGTAGATATAGTTCCCCTAGACCATGTCAGCGAGTATTATTAGTTTAAACAGTTCCTGGACAGAGGGATTCGCCTTTGCATGATAGGAAGGGTCAGATAAAGGTTGGAAGGTGATGTCTAGTATCCAGCTGTAGGGTATTTTGAGGGTAACATTCCGGTGTTAGTTAGAGAAAGATTGCTTGTTCCTGCGTATAGTTATGTACAAAAGTAGAATATGAACATTAACTGTATTTACTGTATTTTATGTATGCGGCGGGAATCCAGAGGATACCACCCACAAGAGCAGTTGGGGAAAGACATCGCCCACCCTTTCAAATCCACCTATGACCTTTTCTGTAATGTAGAGACACATCCCTGTGTCCAATGGACAATGAGATTACAGTGACCATTGTATTGTGTATGCCTGTTGTGTATAAAAAGACCATTGTTGCCTGGCCGGTCAGAAGACTCTAAACGCTATCTGTATGACCAGCGGAGGACCGAGCCGGGTTGCGCTTGCGAACATTCTCACGTATGTATATTCTCTGTGGCCATTATTCTGTTTAGATTTACTTATTAGCCTGTAGTGTATGATTTGTATTGTTTTTACCTTTTGGAATTAATCCACGGAGGCCTTAGAACCCTGTGGTTGCAACTACAAAACAGTGTTGTGTCTTCACTTTCCTGCATGGGCTCTTAAAGTAGATTTATCTGTATAAAGTGTATAAGCATTGATAAGGTGTACGCACTGCGGGTACTTTGTATCGCCAGCGCTACTTAAGGTTTAAAGGTATAACATCATTGCAGTACTTTACTGTTAAGGGTTTAAAGTGTAAGCATATCATTACATTGTATCATTAACAAGGTTTAAAGGTTATCAATTGTGTGTGCGCTCACTGTGTGTACTCCGTACACTCAGCGCGGCGTGTGTACGCCAAGTGCGTACCACGTGCAGGACTCTGTATGCATATAGCGTACAAAGTGCGTAGCACGTGCATGCAGTCTAGCGGCCATAGCGGCTCAACGGTAAAAGTGTATTTAGAGGTGTAGCTTTGCGGTCTAAGATAATATCAACATTATCACAACATTCTTCCGTTCCTTTCTTTATTAGCAAGTCCATGGTGGTCATTCCGAGTTGTTCGCTCGTTGCCGATTTTCGCTATGCTGCGATTTGTTGCTAAATGCGCATGGTACGCAGCGCGCATGCGCTTAGTTATTTAACTAAAAACTTAGCAGTTTTGCAGTTGTTCGTGCGGCGCAGAAAAGGGGCGTTTCTGGGTGGTTTCTGAGCGTTTTCCGGGAGTGTGCTAAAAAACGCAGGCGTGTCAGGGAAAAACACGGGAGTGTCTGGAGAAATGGGGGAGAGGCTGGCCGAACGCAGGGCGTGTTTGTGACGTCAAACCAGGAACTAAACGGACCGAGCTGATCGCAATCTAGGAGTAGGTCTGGAGCTACTCAGAAACTGCAAGAAAATATTTAGTAGCAATTCTGCTACTCTTTCGTTCGCTATTCTGCTAAGCTAAGATACACTCCCAGAGGGCGGCGGCCTAGCGTTTGCAATGCTACTAAAAGCAGCTAGCGAGAGAACAACTCGGAATGAGGGCCCATGAACTATAGGCCCGAATCAGACCTGATCACTGTTGTGAGAGCTCGCACAGCGGGCGATTATTGAATGACTGCGCATGGGTATGTACCACAATGCACAGGCGTGATGCCAAACAGCGACAGAGTGGTGCGAAAATTTTGATCACTAGGCGTACGCAAGGTGATTGACAGGAAGCGGGCGTTTGGGGGTGGTAACTGGCCGTTTTCTGGGAGTGTCTGGAAAAACGCAGGCATTCCCAAGCATTTTCAGGGAGGGTGTGTGACGTCAGCTCCGGTCTCGATTAGCCTGATTCTGTTGCACTGGAGGAGTAGGTCCTGGGCTACGCACAGACAGGAAAAATCATTTGATGGTGAGTGAGTTGCGAACGGATTTGCAGCTGACCTCTGCATGGCAAAGTTTTCGCACGGCATACACATGGATTCACATACTTGCACGGGGCAGGTTTTCACTCTCCCTGGGCGGCGACTATCTGATCGCAGACTTCTGCAAATTTGCAGCACAGCGATCATGTCTGAATTTGACCCCATGTGAGGTAGCCTTATCGCCACCTGCCCAAAAAAAACACTTAGTTTATCTAGTTATTTTTTTTTGTATTTTCTTTAATTATTACAAATATTTGTACATAATGCACCTTGAATTAAGTAAAATAAATAATATATTTATTTGTTATGTGTCACCAGTGAAGCCTGTGTTACTGTGTTAAAATGATGTACAAATTGTTACTATTTGTATTGCGCTGGAACTAGGATATCAGGAATAGACTCCAGTCCCAGAGCTGTACCCAGGCACCAAATTAAATACCAATTACAGCAAAGTGAAAGCTGTGTAAGCTAGTAGTGATGTTTCTTTTGCATGGGAGCAAGTGAGAGCCGGTGGCATTCCCTTGGAGGGGCGGGGGATTGGGGGAGCATGTGCATCCCTAACAAAAATCTTGGCCTACTTGGTGCCTTTGGGCATTTTCTGTGCAGAGTACTGTAGAATGGCTTTTGGCTTATCTGGCCCCCGGCTGGTATCAGCTCTCCTATGGAAATGGCTCATGCCTGTTTTAGTCATTGACTGTCTAGCATACCCTGTCATTATCTGGTACACTGCTGGCACCCTGAACGTAACTGGAACCTGAGTCCCATGAGCTCTGACTGGCTACCATGTAAACTTTGCCCGCATTAGACTATGCAACGCTACAGCTACATGCAATTGTTTTTTGCCAGTGGTTATTCTTGGTGTACCAATCATAGTATGATGTGCAGTGCAATAAAGACAAAAAAAAAACTGTATTGTCTATAATACTAAACACTGTACATAGCAATCTTGGCTTATTCACATAATGTACATAGGGGCAGATGTAGTAAGCCTGGAGAAGGGATAAAGAAGTGATAAAGCAGTGATAAGTGCAAGGTGATAGCTCACCAGCCAGTCAGCTATCCGTAATGATTGGCTAGTGTGTTATCACCTTGCACTTATCACTGGTTTATCACTTCATTGGGGGTCATTCCGAGTTGTTCGCTCGCAAGCTGCTTTTAGCAGCTTTGCACACGCTAAGCCGCCGCCTACTGGGAGTGAATCTTAGCATATTAAAATTGCGAACGAAAGATTAGCAGAATTGCGAATAGACACTTCTTAGCAGTTTCTGAGTAGCTCCACACTTACTCGGCATCTGCGATCAGTTCAGTGCTTGTCGTTCCTGGTTTGACGTCACAAACACACCCAGCGTTCACCCAGACACTCCTCCGTTTCTCTAGCCACTCCCGCGTTTTTCCCAGAAACGGTAGCGTTTTTTCGCACACTCCCATAAAACGGCCAGTTTCCGCCCAGAAACACCCACTTCCTGTCAATCACATTACGATCACCAGAACGAAGAAAAAACCTTGTAATGCCGTGAGTAAAAAACCTAACTGCATAGCAAATTTACTTGGCGCAGTCGCACTGCGGACATTGCGCATGCGCATTAGCGACTAATCGCTCCGTTGCGAGAAAAAAATAACAAGCGAACAACTCGGAATGACCCCCATTATCCCTTCTCCAGGTTAATACATCTGCCCTATAGTGCTCTATGGCCACTATGCATAGCCAAATACCTGTTACAGTGTAACAGGTTAACTTTCACTATACAAAACTCCATGAATGTAGTATACGTTTATTGTAATAGTGCCACTTTTTACTCTCTCACTAAATATGGCTAGATGAATACTATAATCTGTCTACATACACCTGTCCTCAAATTGCTCCAAATAGCACTGTTTGGTGTGCCACAGATTTTGCGACTTAGCCCCACCATAAAGGGGTGTCACGAAGGGTCACCCGGTGCAATAAACTGCCCCCCCCCCTTCCGCCAGCCCACTCATCCTGAAGAGGGGGCCCATCCAGTTTTTTTCAATCCCGAGGCACATCCAGCATTCCCGGCGATGCTCGGCTGCCCCCGGAGACTTTATTGGCTGCACTACTGGCTCCTATTGTGAAAGAAGCCGGGCACTGCATGATAATGCCACTGAATATGAGGCAGAATTTTTGGTGTCATGCCCATAACACCTCCCTGCCTAGAACGCCTCTGCTGCCATGCAACTTATTCTTAAACTATGCATCTCAATTTGCAACTTTATACCAATTCCTTTTCAACCCAAATAGTAATACTAAGAAAAGTAAGACAGAAAATTCAAGAAAAAGGATGCAATCTGGATAAAAAGGCAATAGACAGATTTCTAATACAAGTGACTTAGTATGAGACTAAGACACAAAATTCAGGAGAAAGCAAGCAAGGGATCGCCACTCATGGAGGAGAGTCAAAGTTATGCCAGGCGTCACACACCAAATGGAGCATAAAGGATACACAAACCTATATATACACTCATTAACCAAAATATTAAGATGACTCCTAAATGAAGTGAATGACGTCTGCCAGCTTGTAACAATGGCACAAGTTAAGGTCATGGGTGTATTAGCTGGTAAGCTGACATTAGGTACTTGTATTCAACGCAATGAATGCAGAAGGTATGGGCAGGTATAAAGATCTGAGCTACTTTGATAAGGCTCAAATCATTATAGTGAGATGTCTAGGTTAAGAGCATTTCCATAATGGCAAGACTTGTAAGATGGTCAAGGCCTGCTGTTGTAAATACCTACCGACAGTGGTCTAACAAGGTAAAAACTCACAAAGTGCCAACAGAGTGTTAAGGGGGGTACTCACAGAGTGATCGCTGCTTAAAATCTAAGCAATCTGACTAGATTGCTTAGATTTTAAGCAGTGATCTCTCCGTGTGTACCCCTCACAGCGATAGCGATGCGCAGCCCCACGCATCGCTATAGCTGGTGCTAGATTGGCCTGCATGCAGGCCAATCTAGCGGGTCGCTCTCTTCACCCGCTGGGTGAAATGAGCGCCCCCCCCCGCCGCTCCCCCCGCATGCTCAGCACAGATCGCGCTGTGCTGAGCGGCGGGAGAGATGTGTGCTGAGCGGTTCGCTCAGCACACATCTCTCCAACATTGGCCAATGAGTACTGGCCTTTAGGCAGCCAAGATTTATTGATGCAATTGGTCAATAAAGGCTTATCTCGTCTGGTACAAATCAACAGTAGGCTTCAGTGAAATAAAGCAGAGAAAAATTAAGTAATGATGATGGGAGCAATGTGTCATGGCTCACAGCTGCATATGGGACTGCATAGGCTATGGGAGGCTAATCAGAGTGCCCATGCTAAGCTTTCTCCACCATCAAAAGCACCTACAATGGTCATGCAAACAAGGCACAACAAAGAGGAGCCACAACATATAAAACAGGTGGTCATAATATTTGGGTCATCAGTGTATAGCTTCATGGTTGCTACTGTGCATTCAGTAACTTAACCATCATGTTAAGCCATATGCATGAAATAACAGCCAGGTGCCCACTATATATAACTCCGTACCTACTATGTAAAGTTGTATGTCCATAAATTACAGCTAAGTATATACAGACTATACATCCCCTTGCTCACCATATATGAAAATATCCACAGTAATGCAAATTCAGTGACACAGGAAAAATGAATTGGAAAAAACATATGAATAACGCAAGGGACTAAAGAGATATATACAGATAAGAAGGTATATGATGTGTGTACTTAAAACTCACATGTTTATGGGTGAAATTCATTATATGGTAACTGGAACAAAGATCATTTTACTTTTTGCAGATTAGATAACAGTGTTTGTACACACTTATTGGTGAATTCAATGATACTTTTATACTATGTCTTACTGATACTTACTGGCAATTATTGGTGTTTAACATGGGTCAAATAAGTTTGAGAATTGCTATTTTAAAGGACCAGTGACATAGAATTCAGGTGACTCCTGTATGTCCAAGGGTTTGTCCCCAGCACCAGAGATGTTTCCAACCTGTTAAACACATAGGGGTCAATACAACTAGGGACAGTAATCTCACCAGGAGTAAGTACAGATATATGCCACTAGACTCACCAATTTGTGTTCATACTTCATAGGTCCATATAGCTGTGTGCAAAAATTAGCAAGTCCTGTGTGAGATTGGGGTGAGTTTGGTTGCCGGAGTTTATACGCCATTGTAACAGCAACTTTCCTCCTCTATTTGAGTTGACCCCATATAGTATGTCCCAGGACCATCCTGTTTGCAACCCCTCGCTAAACTCCATCCACTATTTGTTTAATCATGTACAATTATTTGCTCTCACTTTGGTTTTATATTCATTATTCAATTGTTTATCATAAAATATAAATACTTTTATCTACCTTCACTTGTATGAGATTACCTAAATCCTAAAATGACATGTTTTATACGTTTTTTGCTCAAAGCTATATGCAAGTTGTGTAGAACGTATTACACCATAAGGGATTTTTCTTCCTTTTTCTATCTATTTGTGAATTTTCCCTTGGATCAACAACGAATGGAAATATTTTATTTCTATTTTATTCCATTTCTTGTCATTCCTGTTTTTGCGGTGTTAGTGCCCAGGGTATTCTATGGGTTATTCTATAAAGCGACTCACAGTTAGGATTCTATTGGGATATCCTTGTGTAGTTCACCATAGTGCGATCATTAGTCTGATTACCTTTTTCGTTCCTCATACAGTATATAGAATATATTTATTATGTGTGTACTTAGACCCCACATGTTTATGGGTACAATTCATTATATATGGTACCTGGAACAAAGATCATTTTACTTTATTGCAGATTACATAACAGTATTTGTACCAAGTAGGCAGAGTAGGCACCGCCTATTATATTGGCCTATAATATAATATAATATAATATAATATAATATAATATAATATAATATAATATTGATTTGACCTTGAAAGAAAATACAAAGCTTTCTTATATTGTTTCCAAAAGGCAGAAAAAACTTAGTCAACTCAAAGAGACAAAAACTTTACATTAAAGACTCTAAAGGGAAAATTTTGTATTAACCACTTTACTGACAATTTTTCCCCCCAAAAACCACTCAGAAATTGTCGGGGGGGGTTCTGAGTGAATTAGGTGAAGAGGGGGGGGGGTTCTGAGTGAATTAGGTGAAGAACATGAATTTAACCCTATCCAAAATAATTTTAGTTAAAAAAAATAATAAAAAAAAATTGGGGGGGATTTTTTTAAAAAATACCCCCCCAAAAAAAAAAACATCGGAACATCGATCGGGAACATCGTGGCCATTGGAACATAGGAAACATTGCGACTTTCGTTTTGAAAGCCGGTTCAGCCTCCAGGTACACAGGGGGGGCTTGAGGGGGGGCATAATTTACACTTCCCCAGCGGCTGCTATTGTCTGCAGCCTCTGGAGGGGGGGGGGGGGATCCTGCCGTGCTGGCCGATCAGCAGTGATCGGCAGCATGGCAATCATTAAGGGAGAGCGCAGGGAGGCAGAGGGACCTTCCGGTCCCTCTGACAGCAGCAGCGGAGGGAAGTTTCCCCACCCTGCCGCTGCTAACACTGTTTATATGACTGCTCGCATCCTGTGCGACCAGGGCAGATAGAGCACTTGCTGGTATGGTCGCATGTGATGCAACCAGGGCCGGTTGTAAACCTTGTGGCGCCCAGGGCGAAAGTTTCCTGTGGTCCATTTCCCCAGGTAAAAAAGGGGCGTGGCTTCTTCATAGGGAAGGAGCATGGCCACAGTTATCTCCTTGTACTTGTGCCCCCTTGTAACTGTACCCCCAGTAGTTGTGCCCCCAGCAGCTCTGCCCCTGTAGCAGTGCCCCCAGTAGCAGTGCCCCCAGTAGTTGTGACCCCTGTAGTTGTGGCCCCAGTAGCTGTGCCCCAGTAGCTTTGCCCCAGTATCTGTGCCCCCCTAGTTGTGCCCCTTGTTGCTGTGCCCCTTGTAGCTGTGCCCCCAGTTGTGCCCTCTGTAGTTGTGCCAGTGTCCCCAATAGCTGTGCCCCCAAGCTGTGCCCATTGTAGCTGTGCCAGTGCCCCAAGTAGTTGTGCCCCCTGTAGCTGTGCCAGTGCCCGCAGTAGTTGTGCCCCCTGTAGCTGTGCCAGTGCCCCCAGTAGTTGTGCCCCAGTAGCGCCGCACACACACACACACATTAAATAAAAACAAAAAAACACAATACTTACCGCTCCTGCTGCGCTGCCCTCTGTCTCCAGCCGCCAGCTCCTCTCTATGGGAGAGACGTCATGACCTCTAGTGTCAGTCAGCGACGCCGGCTGCAGTGGGCGCCAACACAGCCCACGGTGCCTGCTGCAGCCAGGGACAGGGGGGGATTAGTATGCGGGTCTTGCTGCGGCGGATCCCTCGGGGCAGCAGCGCCCCGGGCAAAAAGCCTGCTTGCCCGTGGCAAGAGCCGCTACTGGATGCAACCATGCCAAGCAAGTGGTTAATGTGATAAGCCCATTAACAACTTAAAGTACATAAACCATAGATATCAGATTCATATTGCAGTTTCAAGATCATAGTACACACTTATTGGTGAATGCCAGAGCCAGATTTAGGGGTCAGGCCGCCCCTAGGCACAATGATATTGGCCACCCTCCAAGCACAATGATATCGGCTACAAACATACAAACCCCCTCCCCCTGGTGGTGACGCTTCTAGAGTCCGCAGCACGAGCCGCACTACTGGACCTCTACATTGCTTCAGGGGAAATGTGAACATTGTTTATGCAAATTAGATTTGATAGACTGAGGCACTAACAGAGGAAAAGTACAATATTTATAGGGAATATGCTGTACACCTGCATCCTATCCCTCCCAAGGCACTAACACAGGGGAAGTAAAGTACTATAAGGAATATGTTGTTTCCCTGCCCCGCACCCTCCCCCTTTCCCCAGGTACTAACAGAGGGAAGGTACAGTATTATAGGGAACATGCTGTACCACTGTCTCCCTCACATCACCTCCAGCGCCGGTACTAACAGAGGGGAGGTACAGTATTATAGGGAACATGCTGTACCACTGCCTCCCTCCCCCCAGGTACTAACAGAGGGGAGGTACTGTATTATAGGGAACATTCAGTATGCCTGCTTCCCTCCCCCCAGGTACTAACAGAGGGGAGGTACAGTATTATAGGGAACATGCTGTACCACTGCCTCCCTCCCCCCAGGTATTAACAGAGGGGAGGTACAGTATTATAGGGAACATGCTGTACCACTGCCTCCCTCCCCCCAGGTACTAACAGTGGGGAGGTACAGTATTATAGGGTACATTCAGTATGCCTGCTTCCCTCCCCCCAGGTACTAACAGAGGGGAGGTACAGTATTATAGGGAACATTCAGTATGCCTGCTTCCCTCCCCCAGGTACTAACAGAGGGGAGGTACAGTATTATAGGGAATATTCAGTATGCCTGCTTCCCTCCCCCCAGGTACTAACAGAGGGGAGGTACAGTATTATAGGGAACATGCTGTACCACTGCCTCCCTCCCCCCAGGTACTAACAGAGGGGAGGTACAGTATTATAGGGAACATGCTGTACCACTGCCTCCCCCCCCCCCCCAGGTACTAACAGAGGGGAGGTACAGTATTATAGGGAACATGCTGTATCACTGCCTCCCTCCCCCCAGGTACTAACAGAGGGGAGGTACAGTATTATAGGGAACATTCAGTATGCCTGCTTCCCTCCCCCCAGGTACTAACAGAGGGGAGGTACAGTATTATAGGGAACATTCAGTATGCCTGCCTCCCTCCCCCCAGGTACTAAAAGAGGGGAGGTACAGTATTATAGGGAACATTCAGTATGCCTGCCTCCCTCCCCCCAGGTACTAACAGAGGGGAGATACAGTATTATAGGGAACATTCAGTATGCCTGCCTCCCTCCCCCCAGGTACTAACAGAGGGGAGGTACAGTATTATAGGGAACATGCTATTTCCCTGAGTCTCCTCATCTCCCCTCCCCTTCCCCTCACACACAGAGTGGATAAGCTGAAGTACGATGTGGGTGAATGGCTCCTCTTCTCACCGTATTTCTCTGTTCTTTCTTTGGGCTTACTCTCACACTTGGGCTGGTTTACCAGCGGGTGCGTTATCCCTCTTGAAGCTCCAGGCTCCGCTGTCTTCTTGCTGCTCAGGCATTTGGCATTCTGGGTGGAGTTAAATTCAGGACAGGTGTTATAGCAGTCAGTGTGAATGCAGCTATGCCCCCTTCCCCCCGCTAGGCATCGGTGAAGTGATTGCGGCTATGCTCACCTTCCCTAGCAACAGGACCCTGCCTCTCCTCCCGCTATACATATTACCATGCTATGTGCCTGACAGATGCCCCATCCGGCCGGTGCTTAAGCGCTGAGAGGGAGAGCAGCCAGGACACCAGTGAGCATTTAGGGATGCTGGGCGTAGCTGCGCGCGCGCGGGGGGTGGGGGGGGGGTACGGGAGGGGGGGGGAGGGGGGTGTTGAGGTGGCTGCAGGCTTCCCATTCTGTCCGGGCCCAGGATTACAGTACTGACAGTACCACCCTGGGGGGGAGGACTGCACTGTTGTGCTGCTCCTCTGGTTTGGGGTGAGGTGGAACTGCTGTGCCGCCCGCACATCAATTCCCCCTCACCCATGCCTCACGTGCCTAGTGGGAAATCCGGCACTGGTGAATGCAGTTATTGGTGTTTGATGTCCAGTGTGTATTAACCTGTAGAAGGCATAAGAAAGTGATAAACCAGTGATAAAGCAGTGTTAAGTGCAAGGTGCTAATGCACCATCCAATCAGCTCCTAACTGTTAATTTACATATGGGAGCTGATTGGCTGGTGTGTTTATCACCTTGCACATATCACTGGTTTATCACTTCCTTATGCCTTCTCCAGGTTAATACATCTGCCCCCCAGTGACATAAGTTTAGCCCAGCCCATGCTGTGATGTGATGTGCGGAGGGGATGGGGGTGGAGCAACTGCACTCGCTCGCACACACCAGGGATCTGCCTGTCTGATCATCCACTGGCATCCCGCTCTGCGGTGCACATACTATATTTTAAACATTTTATTAAGAAGGTGGCTTGACTGACCACAGCTGCCTGAGTTCCAGGGCCTGGCAGAGCTGTTGGCAGTCCTAATCATCGCATACTACCCTGTGGGAACATCCACCATTATGCTTCATCTTCTTGCTAAGACAGCACAGCGATACCGAGCTGTCCCAGCGATGTCATCACTTCCAGTTCAATGACCCCAGTAGTGCAATGTGTATTTGTAGCTATTGGCATTCGCATGAGCAAAAGACCAGTAACAGAGAGAGTAATTCTTTGGATTTCTCTCTGGGGAATTTCATATAAAGTTGCCCGTAGGCCACAATGGATGATGCCATCTAATGATTGTTTCCCTGTTTTGATTATTTCTTTATGTACTCTGTAATTGGGTGCTGCGGAATCCTTGTGGTGCCATATATATATACAGGGGGATAATAATAATGATTGCATTAGCTATCTGGCACAAGCTCCAGAAAGTTACATTTTACAAAGCTTGATGTATGAGTCCACATCATGGCCCCATAGACACCTATGGGGACTGCTGTGTTGTAGGACTGCAGCATATACTGTATATCCCTATTAATAAATATGGGGATCTGTATGTGATGCTGTTGAAAAATTACTGCATTTTTATATTTGATACGTCTCGCCCAAAGTATACAAAAGAATAGCACATTTTCTCAAATATGCAGAGTACTACTCATCTTGACATGCATAGGCTTCTGCAGGGGTCGCATATGGGCCCTGCTTACTACAAGTTATCATCATCAGTGAGTACTTGCACCTGTACTATACTCAGTGCCGAAACAAGGCTCTGGAGCACCCTGTGCCAGCCCTGCTTCCTAAGCGCATGATGCTCCGATTGGCACTGGACACTCAAGATGGCACTCCTAGCCAGAAGCAAGGGCCATGGAGCAGCTCTGCAGCGGCACCGCCCGCACTCCCATATTTACACCCCTACCTGCACTTGTTGCAAAGGACATACCCCCTAACTGATGTATACATGCTTACATGCATGTCTGCATTGGGCAGATTTGCAGCAGCAAGCTCTTGCTGACACTCTGTCACACTGCTGTTCCGTGTCTCCAGTTATAGGCATAGACTTGTTTGTAATAATTTCTCCCTACATGTTCACCTTTGTGTGCGCTTATTTGCCAAGCCTGTATAGTGCATAGATTTCTCTGTGCGCCAGCTCAAAAATTATTGAAGACGTACACTGCAGCTGAGATTTTGGTTATGGGAAACTTTCTGGAGTACAGTTCAAAATATTTGGCAGCACTCCCATGCTGATATACATATCCACTACTTTATATCCACTACTTCTGGAGGGTGGGACACCTGCGGCTGTTCTATGAAGGGGGGGGGGGGGGGGGTAACCACGGCCCTTAGAGTTGACTGGGTACAGGGGGAGCTGCGGGCCCTGGAAGCATCTAAGGCCCCATAGCAGCTGCACCCCTTGCACCCTCGGAGGTTAGGCCACTGCCTGTTGCCATTCAATTGCCACGTAGTAATGACCATTCAGAAATGGGTGAGAAGTGGCTATGATGCGTAAGTCTCAGAATTGCTTACTGGTGCTCTATGAAGCCCGAAACACATGTGCAGTTTTCGAACAATCACGAGATGCATCCGCTTTCAAAACTGCTTGCAATTCATAATCAGGCCTTTATGTATATATTTTTGTCAATGTTTGTAACCTGAAATCTGTGCTTACTGGTCCTTTAAAATAGCGATTCTCGGAGAGAGGCTATTGCAGGTTAAGGGGAGAGGGGCAGACGTGGCACCCGCTGGGCCCCTCCAACAGAGTACCCCTTCCCCATCTTGATGGCCCTGGCAACGGTGTCCATTAATGATTGCATTAGAAATGCGATCATTAATACATCTTGCTCTTTACTTTAAGTAATGTAAGGTCATTTTACTTCCAACTCAGTTGTTTTATCTCCAAGCTTAGATTAGAAATATCACTTACTGTACATCATGGCATGAGTAACAGGCTACTTGAGATGAACATTTTCATTCAACAAAATGGCTGCTCCATGCAGTTCTTTATCATTAAGCGTAAATACAGACATTAAAAATGTGATTATAAATTAAAAAGCTACTGCACACATACAGTACATGCATTGACAATGGTGTTTCTACAGTTTAAATATTACACATTTAATCCATATTGTTTGTATATTTATAAACCAGTATATGTTTTCCTGCAGCTTTCCAAGTGTGACTGAAATTCTATAGCTTCCAGTAATCACGCTGTGTCAGCAAGATTATTGGTCTCCTAACATGTGCCTTCCGAAATTAAGGCGCTTGTAAATGGATGTGACCCTCATAGTTTGAGAATATTTTCCAACATCTGCCTTCCAAATATAGAGTGTTCTAATATAGAGTGGAAAAGATGGAATTCTTTCTTGAACAAAAGCGCGTCTGAAAGAGAAGACGCAAGGATTGCCAGCTGTTTGGGGAGAGTAGAAGATATGTTTGGAGTAATTCCTTTTTTGTTCCCATTACTACCCTAATGTGACAAGTATTAAGTGCTTATTATAAAGTTTGCTTCCAATAACCTGTACACATGGGCATTCACTTTGCTCACTAAGGGCCTCATGTACAGTTAGGAGGAAATCCATCTGGAAGGTGCAATGTTATACCTTGACAAAACCATGTGGTGCTGCGGTGGGGGGGAGGGGGGGGGGGGGCGATAAAATGTGCCAACAGATTTACAGCTGGGAGGGACACAGCCATAGCTCAACTCTTTATTGACAAAAGCATGCAGTCAGACAGTATTGTCCTGGCTTGCAAAAACAGTTGCATATGTACCCCTTGCAGCAAAGCATGATTTATTCATATGCTAGTTTTGCATCCTTTAGTTTTATTTGCTCAAAACTCTAAATCTGGGTTTTTAAGTATCCCCAACAGGTCATGTTTTCTGGATTCATTTAATCATGCACAGGTTAGTTGATCTGTTTTCGCTGGGTCACTAATTATACCATCTGGTTCTGTAAGAGGGTGGCGGTGCAGTGTAGTGCCTGCTGCCGTGCAGGTGTAGACTCACTACTTACCAGGCGTCGCACTCTCTCACCTTCAGGTCACGGAACCTTCAACGGACCTGAAACCTTCAGTCGGACCCGGACACGATGACCTAGGGGGAAGGAGATTGCTGAGTGCCGTTCCTCCTAACTGTGGACCGAAACGCCCTCCGAAACAGAGAAAAATAGAGCTTTCGGTACTCTCGCACCAGGTGTAAATTCAACCTTGCACCTGCGTGCAAGGTTCACCGTTCGTCCTGAAGGAAGGGAGACAGATAGGGACAAACACACATTGAAAGGGACACACGGACAGAGGTGTTACTCACCATTGCCAATCTTGCACTGCAAACTTCTTCTCCACTTACAGGTCCCTGTAAGGAGACAAACAAACAACAGCCGTGCAGGGCCCAATTCTTTACTGGTGTAACACCACTACACTAACTATAACGGCAGAGCCCTCAAACTAGCTCTGTGTGTGTGGTGCAACAAACTAGACACAAACTATCATTAATTTGGCCCTGCACGGAAACAACATTCATCACAAAACACAGTGCAATCCAAGTATCTACAATGGTGCTGTCCCTCTAAGTTCCTATATACCTTAGATTACTGGGGAGTGGGCGCCTATTGGCCTACCCACCTCCCATACACTTACTTATATGGGGCTCAGGCCTTTGGGCCTGTCTACATTAGTCACGTTGGAGTGGCTTGGGCCTAGCGCCCAGTACCACCCTTATTCCCCTGGGGGACCACTTATTGACTAGGCCTAGCGCCCCTAATTGCGCACGTGCCAGAGGACTGACATAACCCACAGGCCTTGCGCCTGCCTAACAGAGGCCTGTTGGGTGACCTGGGCCTAATGCCCAGGGTCACCTTATTTCCCTAAGCAGCTGCACTTTATCTAGGGCCTAATGCCCTCTAACATGGGCACAAGACTAATGCCTGGTAACGGGCCATGGGCCTATTGCCCGCCTACTGCGTCACAGGCTGGTGGCCTGACTGTGCCCCACGGGCCTAATGCCCGAACCCTGATGGTTTAGGGAGGAGGAGGGTGTGATAGGCGCCCTCACCGAGGGTCTACCTGTCCGTTGGGAGAGGCACCAGGGGGGAGCTTCGTTAGCACTTTTGCATTCCTCCCCTGGTGGCCTCTCCGGGTCCTCAGCCGCACTCTTCTGCCGCTGGCCCATCCTGGCCAGTGCCGCTGTCGCCTCTTCTTCACGTCCAGCCGACGCTGGACATCTTCCTCCGGGATGCAGGCATCTTCTGGCCTCACCCGCGGCCACCGGAGCTCTTCCCGCGGCGTCCTCTTCTGTTCAGCGCCACATGGCTCTTCACCGCTCTCCGGCGCGGCCTCCCGTCTTCTCCTGCTCCCGGCAGCATCTGACGTCACACGCCGGGGGCAGGGCCTATGACGTGGTAAGTGCCGATTGCCTTGCCGCACCCGCCTGTGATTGGCCTGCGCGCCACGAGCCGCGATTGGCTCGCGGAGGATGCCGGATTTGAAAAGAAGCGTCCGAATTGGCGCCAAGTTTGAAATGCCGCTGCCGCGCCGCTGCCCTTCGCCTCTTCTCATCCGGTGCAGGGAACCGATACACTGTCCCTGCGCCGGACACTTGCCGCTGCTGCACACTGACAGGCGCTGGGGACAGACACACTGCCCCAGCGCCGGCCACCGCTGAACTCTGCAGGGGACGCAGATCCCCTGCACTCCGCCGCTGCAGTCTCGATGTGCCCTGCAATACAGGGCACACCTCCACATTTCCACAGACAGAATTCCTGAAAACATGACCTGTTGGAGGTACTGGAGGACTGAAGTTGAGAACTAATGCTCCAAATGAAACCCTAAATTCATGATTCGTGAATTGGTCATAAGTTTTAAACCTGATATTATGGCATAGTTGCCTACCCTCCCTCATTCTGCAGGAGACTCCCTGAAATAGCAGCAATCTCCCTGATTGCACCTTACCCCCATTATGCAGCTGTTACATTCTTGGGGGGAAAAATAAAGCAGAGATACATACATTCAAATAGGATCATCAGCGCCATTTCTCTGCATTGGTTATAAGGCACAGATCCCTATAGCTACATGCATTTCAAATAAGGTTTCTCATGACCACTTACAGTATATGGATCCTTTTGTAAAACACAATACAAGAACAAATCCTGCAAAATATCAGTGTCTTTTCTTCAGTGAATAGATCTTACTAACTTTGGGGCTCATTTACATTTGGATATAAATAATTTTCATATCCCCTCCAATGTAGCAGTACGCGCCCGCGCTTATAGGTGTTACTTTCACAACCTCCCTGAAATGCTCTTTCAAAAGTAGGCAAGTATGTATAATGGGCTTGAAGGGAGTGTTGATTTAATACACATGGAACCAGGTTAAGGCATACTCTCTGGACGAGAGATGCAGATGGACAGTGCCAGATGCGGAATGACACAAACCACATAATCACTGCCTGCCCCTACTTCAGAATTCACAGCACGGTGCAGATGGGCAGGTCCACATTTGCAGAGAATTTTAGTTGCCGACTTTCTGGTTGCCCTAGTCTGTTTGGCACAGCAGTGCGCTTGGCTTGACATAATGTCCAAAGGTAACAAAAGGGCAAAGGTGCAATGGTCATGGCTGCGTGATTGCATCATTGTGGGCATGCCCCCCGCTAGGTATTGCTGAGATTACAGGCATTTTACAGCAGGGAGCATGGCTACGATTACGCAACCATTTACGTGCCATTTACTTGGGCAAGTGACCTGCAGAGGAGGCTGCAGGGACTCCCTATAAACTCAGGAGTCTACTGGGCATTCCAGGAGAGTAGGTAAGTATGAGTTACTACTGGTGATAACAATCACCATGTCTTGCTTTTGAATGGGAAAACCTCCAGTGTTTATCGAGTATCCTCAGAAGTGATTTACAGATAAAATCACTTAAAAATATAATTTATTGCTTAAAAAAAAAACTTTTTCTATCTGGATTGCTTTGAAAAGACTGATGTAGGTTATCTGTTCTTCTCTCCAGAAAATAAAGTCAGCAACAAAAGGTACAGTAGACATAACTTGGCAGCAACTAGCACTGGCTTTGCCACATTGACCATAAATAATTTGATATGGTCCTTGAGCCCAACCCATGACACACCTCTAAGTACCATAGCACCCAGTTTGACATCCACTCGTCTACAGGGAAATACGAATTTCATACAGTACATGAGGATAAGTGATACATTTTGCTAATTGGTCCAACCTGGGGTTCCAGAACATATTTAGGTTCGGGGGAGAAAGATATCATTTTTGGTGCCCCTAAATCACTGAATGCTGCTACTTAAGGGGCAGCTGGGGTAACCCACCACACCTCTGATTCAGCCCTTGGGGGGGGATTCAATTAGGTTTAGGCCGCAAAAAAACTCAATCCCAATTTTGGATTGTGCATGCTTCTGATACCCATGGTACCCAATAAAAAAAAAATGCATGCAGGCTTTTTGGCTTCGAAAACCCTGTGGCACGAGTAAAATAAATAAAATAAATAATAGTACTTTCTTACTGAGCCGGTGGTCCCCCCCTCCATCTTCCCACTGGGGAGAGGGTTACTGGGAGGTAAGGTGACTGCTGGAAGATGTAGTTCTCTCTGCTGGGGAGGGGGGGGGGGGGGAGGGGAGCAAATGCTCTTTCCCAGATCTAGAGTAATCTATTAAAAATTGTGATAAAATGCTAGTTATATAGAAGCCTGTTATACTTTATAGATTTATCTGAAAACAACCTTCCTCCACAGGTATGTTGCCTGGTATAAACTGTCAGGGTGTAATTGCTTACCTTTAAGAAAAATGTGTTTTCAGGATTTGAAATATGATCCTCTTAGCCATGTAATGCCAGAACCAGAAAACAATGGTGCATTTTCAATTAAAAATATGTAGCACCCAGCATGTGGGTCTTTTTAGCAAGTTTACTGATGCATCTTGGTGGTATGATTTTATAACAACCCTTCACAGTGAGCTGTGTATTCCGTTCTACAGTGCGTACAGGTACAATGCGACTTCTGATCACTAGCGGGGATCCCTATTTATCTACTTCCCGCTATTACAGTTTTTGCCTCCTTTGTGTTACTTATTGTAATTAGAAATTACCATATTTCTTTTTGTATATTGCAAAACTAGACTCTATCCATAGACTGCAATGGAATAGTATCCCACTCAGTAAATGCTTGAAGGATATTCTTGGAAGAAATATTTAAGGGTTTTGTTACAGCAAAAATTCAACAAGGGTTATTTCTCATCCTGTTTTATTTGCAACATATAGATGGGGAGATGTCTCAGGTTGGGTACACACGGTGTGATTTTTTTTGCACTATATTGCATTCTATATGGCTAGAGTGCGATATAGTCCACTATATCGCACCGCGTGTATGCCCTATATTGTATGCAATATAGTGCGGTGCGTGCTTCTGCCAGTCGTATCCGATGTTCTATGTCGAATGAACATGCAGCTCAATTTTGGCTAGATAGTACGGGTGTGGATCATTGGCTTGACAGTGTCTAGGTCGACAATATTTAAGTCGACCACTATAGGTCGACAGTCACTAGGTCAACAGGGTTGGAAGATCGACATGTGATAGGTCGACAGGTCAAAAGGTCGACATGAGTTTTTTTTGTGTGTGTCATTTTCTTCGTAGAGTGACTGG
Source organism: Pseudophryne corroboree (assembly GCF_028390025.1). NCBI lineage: Eukaryota > Metazoa > Chordata > Amphibia > Anura > Myobatrachidae > Pseudophryne > Pseudophryne corroboree. Next base: position 527,026,905 of record NC_086446.1, on the reverse strand, counting down.
GAACCCCAATTAGTGCACCGCTTTGCTCGGCACAGATTACTGTTCCAATCGTAGTCCATGTGGATCGTTAAGTATGAAAAAGTTCAAAAAAAGAAAAAAAATTGAAAAACTCATGTCGACCTTTTCACCTGTCGACCTAGCACATGTCGACCTAGAACCCCTGTTGACCTTCCAACCCTGTTGACCTAGTGACTGTTGACCTATAGTGGTCGACCTAAACATTGTCGACCTAGACAGTGTCGATCTTCAGACCGGATCCCGATAGTACACTAGGGCATATTGTACCATGTATATGTAACGTACAAAGGCCCTCATTCTGAGTTGATCGCTCGCTAGCTACTTTTAGCAGCCGTAGTCGTATAGTCGCCGCCCACGGGGGAGTGTATTTTCGCTTTGCAAGTGTGCGAACGCCTTTGCAGCGGAGCTCTGCAAAAACAATTTGTACAGTTTCAGAGTAGGTCTCAGTTCTTGCGATCACTTCAGTGTTTTTGTTCCCGGAGTTGACGTCAGACACCCGCCCTGCAAGCGCCTGGACACGCCTGCATTTTGCCAAACACTTTCAGAAGACAGTCAGTTGACACCCACAAACACCCTCTATCTGTCAATCTCCTTGCGACCAGCTGTGCGAACGGAATCATCGTAGAAGCCATTGCTGGGTAACGAACCACTGTGTACTCGTACGACGCGCCTGCACACATACGCATACGCATGCGCAGATTAGCCCCATTCTGCCATGATCGCTGCGCTGCAAAAATCTGTAGCGAGCGATCAACTCGGAATGACCCCCAGTATTGTATCAGATTTGCATAATCACACTAAAGTGAGAAGCCATATCTTATGCTAAATCTTTTGCGCTAAATCTTACTGTGTGTTTGCACTATTTCGTTTGTTCAGGAGCTCAGGAAATTTCAAGGACAATAGTGTAGGATATCTTAACGCAGCCAAAATCTTATCGTGTGTACCCAGCTTCTAAGCTTGGAGAGAGATAAAATACCAACCAATCATCTCTTAACTGTCATTTTACAAACACAGCCTGCAAAATGACAGTTAAAGAGCTGATTGATTGGTATTTTATCTCTCCACTTTATCTCTCTCCAAGCTTTGACACATCTCCCTCTTACTTGGTTTTGCATACTTTCTAAATATATGATTTTGAATACCATGATATTTGAAGCTACAGCTCAATTTTTAGATAGATACTAATGACAAATCCTACCATCGCCACCACCACCTAGACCCAGCAAGTTAGAAAATTATTATTGAAAATAATCTATTCATATAATAAAACTATAAAGCTTGGTACATACCAATAACAGCGTCGGCGAGGACCCGGTGGGGTGCTGGTATCAGCAAGTGCATACACGGGGAAGGCAGTGATGGCGAGGGGGTGGCGGGGGGAACAACAGCCATGCTGCATCTGCAGCATCGCTGTCATTACCGAGGACCTCCCTGGTCTGTACATGTTCAGACAAGGGAGGGGGTCATTAATGATATTGAGTGTACACACTGGACGAGAGTGTGAAAGATTTCACTCAGATCGGCCCATCTGAGCGAGCTCTTACATTTTCACGTCTAGTGTATATGGGGCTTAAGATTTGTGTCCGTACATAGCTATTTTTGTGTGTGCAAAATATACTTCTAGGGACTGATTCTGAACTGAGGTTTTGTCTGTCTGTCTGTTTGTCTGTCTATTCGTTCCGACATCACACAAAAACTACTGGATGATTTTGGATCGCGTTTTCACTATTGCATAACTTAGTAACATAGAAAGAAATTGTAGTATGTATAATCTCCATGTGACATCAGAGGGAGGAGCAATAAAGGGAAAACCAGACTCTTGACACTTGGCACCTGCAGGCTCCTCAAGTCCAAAATTACTCTATGTATATAAAAATATATAAATATAACCACATATGCATATATTGCATACCCCGAAAAACACTCAGGACCAGCTGTTTCTCCCATGGGCAGCTCTACGTGGCTTGCTCATGAGTTAGTAGCCCCAAGCACCTTTTGTTTTAACCCCTGAAAGAAAAACTGCAAATATTGTTTACAAAGAAATGTTTTGTTTAGTGTGTACAATATAAAATATGCATCACAATATTAGATGGCAATACTGTCTTTGTAAAATTAGTTCTGCTGAGCAATAACAGACATCCACGTGAGCCAAGCCGCAGGCAAGCGCCAATGTGTATGTAAAAAAACAACTTGGATAAATCCACTGCACAATGCAAATGCTGGCTCAGTCTGACACTATTGAGAAACCTCTCACTGTACAATGTACACCTGCAGGAACTTTTATACAAGGCACGTCTGCTACATATGGTAACGGTAACTATAGCCTTGCTTAATTTCACAAAAGGAGTCTTTAAGAGATATTATTTTTGTATCCAAGCACAGCAGTCCTGTAAGACTTCACGTTACCTAGTAATTACACAATAACAGGCATAGCTGAGAACACCTCTACCTGGGAGATGCATCAGCGAATTAGGGTGTGGTTTGTTAGGCCGACAGTGACCATGTCAGCATTCATCATGTCTAAACGGATGACATGCCCTTGGTGGTCCTGTGGTCACTTACCTGGTCATCCCCCCACCCCCCAGGTAACTCGTTAACCTCTCCCAGTGCCTAACCCTAACACTCCTGGAGGCTCCTATACATAACCGTCGGCACCCTGACAGTGTCGCCATTTCACATGTTGACAGTTCAGGTGCCTGTGCACTTTGTACCATGGTGCCATGCATTTTAGTGGTGTCAACATGAACGTCAACCATGTGACCAGAAACAGTGAATCTCACTGGCTGTTTAGAGGCTGATGATTAATGGAGTTACAGTAAATACAGAGGCAGAGCTTTCTATGAAATTGGTGGTGTCTGTCACATAATAATACACAATACCTCTCACAGCAAGCTCCTGTACTTCTGCAATAGCCCTGTCTGTATAACTCTCTGCCAGTGCCTACACCTCTGAGAGACGAGAAAATAATGATTATAATAAAAGCAGTTAAACTATTAAGGTTTTTAACACAGTCATTGGGGGAGGAAACATAAGAATGTATTACACTTGACATGTTAAGCAACATATATTTCAGCTGTGACACCTTACATTCTAGTTTTTGATACTGTTCCAAGTTTTATCTATGTGAACTGCTTCTGCACTAACTATCTCGTTAATACCTCATTTCTCAGAAATGTATCAGCAGGTGCCCTGGCAATGGTTTATAAACATTACAGTGCAAGCAGTAGAAATTAATGTTACCAAACACGTTATCAAAACGTATCAAGGTAATAGTTGGTTGATGGAAAAATGTACTCAAAGGCACCTTATATTCTTCCAATGGGCCCTACACACTGGCCGATCCGCCGCCGAGCAGCCCGACGGCGGATACGGCCGACGAGCGACCCGGCGGCGGCGAGGGGGGGGGGGGCAGTGACGGGGGGAGTGAAGTTTCTTCACTCCCCTCCCGTCACGCGGCTCCATTGAAGTGCAGGCAAATATGGACGAGATCGTCCATATTGGCCTGCATGCACAGCCGACGGGGGACCAGCGATGTACGAGCGCGGGGCCGCGCATCGTTCATCGCTGGAGCCTCCACACTGAAAGATATGAACGAGTTCTCGTTCATTTTTGGACGAGATCGTTCATATCTTTCAAACAAATCGGAATGTGTGTAGGGCCTATTAGCCAGCCTGTACAGAACCCATGGGGAATCTTATAAATAAAAGATAATAATAATAACAACAACACAACGTGGAGAATGTATATTTTACTTTTAACTAAACTAACACAAAAACTGTTAACACTAGAAAGAATAACCTAAATACTATTATAAGAAGAGGTGGGGTTAAATTGGGACCAGGGCGTTTAAAATAGAAATAAGTTATCTTTTTTACACTGTTACAAGCATACACTTCTCTTCCCAGCAGGTAAAATGGATTTGAGGGTGGGGGGAGAGCAAGAGGGGGATGTGCTAGGAAAAGTTTGTTACTATAAATGAACTTTCACTCTTCCATTATCACCATGATCATGTGACCAGTCACCATGCTACAGTATTTGGTTTCCAGACTTTGCGCTGTGACCTGAAGCTGTCAGAGGCCACACGTTGCCATGATCTAACTGCTCGCTCTGGTATATATAGCCTGATGGGGCCTTTTTATCAAATCATTCCAAAAAAAAACAAGACTTTGGTCCAATTTCGAATAAATAAATAAATAAATAAATAACTAACCAGGGAAGCTGAGCAATGCTCATCTCCCCATCTACAATGGCTGGCAACAGGGAGGTATGGTTATCCAGTCTGGGCCTTTTCTGCACATGCGTGACCCTGTATTGCCAGCAAAGCATAGGAAAGCTATTGCAGGAGAGTGCAATCACCAGCAATTCCTGGCTAAGGGCCTATTCTGAGAAATTGTAGTTGTCTGCGAGTAGAAAGGCGTTGCCCTGACAAAAAGAAAAAACACCCCATGCAAATTTGGGAATGCATCATAGATCGATATCCACTCGCAGATGCATATGCAATTTCCAGAACATTGATGAGTCTTTGCTGTCTGAGCAAATGTGAATAGGTATGAGGATGCCACTAATCAGCGACTGAGATGGGTTGGAAGTGGTCTGTGCTGATGTTAGAGACTCTCCTCAAAAATGCCCGGGCGCAACTGCGTTTTTTCTGACACACCCAGAAAACGTCAGGTTTCTGCCCAGAAACGCCGGCATCCTGTCAGTCAAACAGTGCGGGAGCATTGCATTTACGATATGTACGCATTTTCTGTTGCTATTTACCCACACATGTGCGCAATGTGAATGCTATGCATGCGCAGCTGTTTGATAATTGCTCCATTTGAAAATTCTCTAAATAGCGATCCATGCTGAATTAGGCCCTATATCTGTTAATAAATAAATGGTAAATCGTTAGAGTTTTGGGGCTTTAACCACTTGCCTGGCATGGTTGCATCATGGTTGCATGGTTGCATCTGCGACCAGTCAGATAAACAGTGTTAGCAGCGGCAGGTAAGGGAAACTTCCCTACGCTGCTGCTGTCAGAGGGACCGGAAGGTCCCTCTGTCTCCCTGCACTCTCCCCTACTGATTGGCGTGCTGACGATAACTGCTGATCGGTCAGCATGGCAGGATCCCCCCCCCCTCCAGCGGCTGCAGACAATGGCAGCCGCTGAGGAGTGTAAATTTACCCTCCCAAGTCACCCCCCCCCCCCCCCCATGGACCTGGAGGCTGTCCCAGCTTTTAAAATGAAGGCCCTCATTCCGAGTTGTTCGCTCGCAAGCTGTTTTTAGCAGCATTGCACACGCTAAGCCGCCGCCTACTGGGAGTGAATCTTAGCTTATCAAAATTGCGAACGAAAGATTCGCAATATTGCGAAAAGACTTCTCTGTGCAGTTTCTGAGTAGCTCGAGACTTACTCTTCCAGTGCGATCAGTTCAGTGCTTGTCGTTCCTGGTTTGACGTCACAAACACACCCAGCATTCGCCCAGACACTCCTCTGTTTCTCCAGCCACTCCCGTGTTTTTCCCAGAAACGGTAGCGTTTTTTCACACACTCCCATAAAACGGCCAGTTTCCGCCCAGAAACACCCACTTCCTGTCAATCACACTCCGAACTCCAGTACGAAGAAAAAACCTCGTAATGCCGTGAGTAAAATACCAATCTTCATAGCAAATTTACTTGGCGCAGTCGCAGTGCGAACATTGCGCATGCGCAGTTTGCGGAAAATCGCTGCGATGCGAAGAAAATTACCGAGCGAACAACTCGGAATGACCACCGAAAGCCGCAATGTTCTGATGGTCACGATGTTCCCGATCGATGTTTCAATGTTTCAATAAATATTTTTTTAAAAATTAAAAAATCTTTTTTAACTAAAATCATTTGGGATAGGGTTCAATTCATGTTCTTCACCTAATTCACTCATAAAAAATCCCAACAACTTCGGAGCGGTTTTTGGCTAAATAAATCATCAGTTAAGTGGTTAATATATACACCCCTGAGATCCTTGCTGTTTTTTTATATATATATATATATATATATCAGCAGGTATGAAAGCCAAGCGGCCATGAAGGGAATAAGGAATATGTTTATGGCTGCCAGAGCCAGCCCTGACCAGTTTGGTACTTTATGCAACCAAACAATGAGGCGATGGGCCTCAGTGTCTGCTGGGTACTCTTCTGGTGCTCTTGGCATTCAACTATATTGCCTATGCCCTGGGCTGCTTCTGATGCCAGGACCCAGGCAGCAAGGGATTAGTTTGTACCAATAATATACTGTAAACAACTACAGAATAAATTGACATGAATTGCCCTTCTTATATTAATTTATAGTCCTACATTTGTATACTGGGATTGAGGTTGTTCACAGATTCTGAAGAAAGCTAAAACTTGTTCTGCTAGATGAATACAACGTGCAAATGGTCTGAGTGATTCCTGTTGCCTACATGAGCAATATGATCCGGTCAGAAATGGAATTATATTATGACTTAACCTTACTCATTGTTTTACCATAATGCTGCTCACAATTCTGGACAAAGCTACCGCGTGGATGATTTTTTTTCTTTTTTTTTTCTTTTCCTTGACATTTTCCAAGTTCCGAAAATCCCACACAATTATTCTATCTGCATCAATAATAATAAAATATACCTTATTGTTAGCTCCTTAGAATTGACATTTGATTGAGCACTCCAACAAGCACAACCTTTACGTGTAATTTGGCAAAGGTTTGTTTTCCAAGTGGTTAGGGACCTGGAAAGTGTCCATCAGGAAAAAGGTGGTTTTCTCAAACACAATAACATTTACAAATGTAAAACTTTACTGCATGTTTGAACATGCAGCGCTGACATCAGGACCAGTAAGAAGAGGGGAGGGAAGGAAGAGAGAATGACTTTACTTTACCACTGTGTTGTTTACATAAGGATGAAGTGAGGTGACACTATTTATCTGATAAGTCAGAGAAGAAACTATTGCTTCCCTTAGACCAATTCACTTTAACAGGTTTTGCACAAATTCAAACAGTAATCAGGAATATCCCCAGGATACTTTCTATACTTTTGCATTTCAAGAACATTCCTGCAGATCAGTCATAACATTTCCCTCTTAAGGGGCTCATACACCTAGCCTATATTGCGGCAATTCCCCGGGATCAAAGAAATCCAACATGTGGATACTCTCAATTCCCCTATTCCAATCAGAAAATGGTCGGAATTGGTGAGCCAGGGATTTTTAATATGTTGACGTTCCAGGATTCCCTGACAGATCGCCGTTCTCTATGTCCATTAATTGGCATAACAGATTACCGGACCGACTGGAAGAATGGGGACTCACTTGAGCAGATGTATGGCCCACATTACTTAAATAACTACACCTTCCTTGTAGATAGCAGTGTTTTAAATATAATTTTTCTTAATTAGTTGTTCTTCCTAAATATACTAAAGAAATATTGTAATAATTAACTGCTTAAAGATTACTTGTTACCAGTCTGATGAAGGATTTCTATTTATTTATTGTACAGATAATAGGATAATAGCTTGAAGTTCTCCCATACTTGCTGACGCTAGCAGGAGTCAAGAGTGGGATTCAATTTAGTGATCCTGTACAACACATATAGGCGAGGGGAGGAGACAAGGGAGCAGAGCACATGGTGCCATGCAGTGTACTAGGGTAAAACAAAAAGGAGGAGGGCCCTGCCTGGAAGGATTTATATTCTAATGGGAATGGTTAATCAATTAGAGGATACATTTTCGAGGCGTAACATTGAGTAACGAGTTATGAGGAGGGCTGGTATGCTTTACTAAGAAGGTATGTTGTTAAACCAATGTGTTACTTTTGATTGTCACCAGGGATATTGAGGGGGGATGGGGAACGTACCTGTCCCTCTCCAAGAAAGTCCTGGAGACTAACAAATTCTGAGGCTTTCTCACTAGCTCCGGGTACAGTCAGCAAATCATGTTATTGTGGCCTCTTATACAATTAAGCAAATTGTGACACTGCGCAATGCAGGGTGGAGCCAAGACAACTGTCAATAATAATCTGAGCTGTGTCATTGGCAGAGGAAGGTAACGTCTTCTGCGTAGCCCCGCACAGCACTGATCTGATCTAGTGCACCTGAAGTGATGACGTCCTGGGGGTGAGACACAGCTAGACATAGGTAAACTGTATTAGCCTACAGGAGACATATATTTTTGAAGAAGGGAAGGGGTTATTTTTTATATTAATTGACCATTATTGCTCTTATTAATAAATATATATATATATATATATCTCTGAAGAAGGATTAAATAAGATCCGAAAGCTTAATTTGCTGGTGTGGACCCAGTTTATTTATTAATTAAGTCTGTTGAGTGCCGCCTCTGCATGCTGCATGCGAGTTCTGTTTATGGATTTGGAGGGCACCGGAGCACCTACATGCTTGGCTTTTGTGTCGGATTCTTTGCACACTATATATATATATATATATATATATATATATATACACTGCTCAAAAAAATAAAGGGAACACTGAAATAACACATCCTAGATCTGAATGAATGAAATATTCTTATTAAATACTTTGTTCTTTACATAGTTGAATGTGCTGACAACAAAATCACACAAAACTTATCAATGGAAATCAAATTTATTAACCCATGGAGGTCTGGATTTGGAGTCACACTCAAAATTAAAGTGGAAAAACACACTACAGGCTGATCCAACTTTGATGTAATGTCCTTAAAACAAGTCAAAATGAGGCTCAGTAGTGTGTGTGGCCTCCACGTGCCTGTATGACCTCCCTACAATGCCTGGGCATGCTCCTGATGAGGTGGCAGATGGTCTCCTGAGGGATCTCCTCCCAGACCTGGACTAAAGTATCTGCCAACTCCTGGACAGTCTGTGGTGCAACATGGCGTTGGTGGATGGAGCGAGACATGATGTCCCAGATGTGCTCAATTGGATTCAGGTCTGGGGAACGAGCGGGCCAGTCCATAGCATCAATGCCTTCGTCTTGCAGGAACTGCTGACACACTCCAGCCACATGAGGTCTAGCATTGTCTAGCATTAGGAGGAACCCAGGGCCAACCGCACCAGCATATGGTCTCACAAGGGGTCTGAGGATCTCATCTCGGTACCTAATGGCAGTCAGGCTACCTCTGGCGAGCACATGGAGGGCTGTGCGGCCCCCCAAAGAAATGCCACCCCACACCATTACTGACCCACTGCCAAACCGGTCATGCTGGAGGATGTTGCAGGCAGCAGAACGTTCTCCTTGGCGTCTCCAGACTCTGTCACGTCTGTCACATGTGCTCAGTGAGAACCTGCTTTCATTTGCCAGAGAACACCAAGATTGGCAAATTCGCCACTGGCGCCCTGTGCGCCAGTGGCGAATTTGCCAATCTTGGTGTTCTCTGGCAAATGCCAAACGTCCTGCACGGTGTTGGGCTGTAAGCACAACCCCCACCTGTGGACGTCGGGCCCTCATACCACCCTTATGGAGTCTGTTTCTGATCGTTTGAGTAGACACATGCACATTTGTGACTTGCTGAAGGTCATTTTGCAGGGCTCTGGCAGTGCTCCTCCTGTTCCTCCTTGCACAAAGGCGGAGGTAGCGGTCCTGCTGCTGGGTTGTTGCCCTCCTACGGCCTCCTCCACGTCTCCTGATGTACTGGCTTGTCTCCTGGTAGCGCCTCCATGCTCTGGACACTACGATGACAGACACAGCAAACCTTCTTGCCACAGCTCGCATTGATGCGCCATCCTGGATGAGCTGCACTACCTGAGCCACTTGTGTGGGTTGTAGACTCCATCTCATGCTACCACTAGAGTGAAAGCACCGCCAGCTTTCAAAAGTGACCAAAACATCAGCCAGAAAGCATAGGAGCTGAGAAGTGGTCTGTGGTCACCACCTGCAGAACAACTCCTTTATTGGGGGTGTCTTGCTAATTGCCTATAATTTCCACCTGTTGTCTATTCCATTTGCACAACAGCATGTGAAATTGATTGTCAATCAGTGTTGCTTCCTAAGTGGACAGTTTGATTTCACAGAAGCGTGACTGACTTGGAGTTACATTTTGTTGTTTAAGTGTTCCCTTTATTTTTTTGAGCATTGTATTTATATATAAGCGAGAATTAGGCTGTTGATAAGTCCTTCTTAAAATTCTGGGGCAGATGTATTAACCTGGAGGAGGGATAAAGAAGTGATAAACCAGTGATAAGCGCAAGGTGATAACGCACCAGCCAGTCAGCTCCTAACTTTCATTTTTCAAATCTGTAAAGATTGGCTGGTGCGTTATCACCTTGCGCTTATCACTGGTTTATCCTTTCTCCAGGTTAATACATCTGCCCCAATGTATATGTTTTTGTTTTCCTATGTTTTCTTAAATCTGTAAATACCTGATATGTGATTACAACGTTAATATTGTACAGTCCTTTGAATTCATCTGGTGCTTTATAAATACATTTAACTAATAATTCACTCAGCTTTTAAACTTTATTTATATGTTTTCCTATCTGTACATTTCTGCTCACAGCAGTAAAGAGGCTGATACACTACTGTTAGTTTTTATAAACATTACATTGAGGATTTATCTATTTTCCCTCTCAATGATTTACAGTATCTTCCTTTCCTCAGAGTGACTTAGCAAATTCCTCTTTACAGAAATCCAACTGGGTGTATTTCTAGCAGTAGTCCACTTGGGGCAGCGATGCTCTGTAGTAGCCTCCTGCAAGTGATTCTTAAGCTCTTCAGTGCATCAGCCTGTTTGTTGGGGCCTTTGTTGATCTGATCAAGCAGAGGTCAGGGAGGAAGTGTGCACAAAGCAGATCTAAATTTAACATACAGTTGCCAGAGTGTTGTAACCAAAGGGATTATTTGGCTCATGCTCAGACTTACGATCCAGAAATCCTTTCAGAATAATTAATTTAAGATCTATATATAAAAGTAAATACAGGTTATGTGACCTCAGGTTGCATTTTAGAAATTTACAATCTCAGTTAAAGCTTCAGAGATGCAAAGTTTTAAAATGTATTATTTATTTACATTTGTATATATATATATATATATATATATATATATATAGTGTCATAAGGAACATATAAAAGAGTTGTTTCTTATCATAGGTATACTGTTTTATGCTCAGATAATGGGGGTCATTCCCAGTTGATCGTAGCTGTGCTATATTTAGCACAGCTACGATCGTTACCTCAGACATGCGGGGGGACGCCCAGCACAGGGCTAGTCCGTCCCGCATGTCAGTGTCCCCCCCCCCCCCCCCCCCCGCACAAATACAAAAGCATAGCACAGCGGCGATGCCTTTGTATTTGAGGAGTAACTCCCGGCCAGCGCAGCTCCTACGGCTGGCCGGGAGTTGCTCGTCGCTCCCGCTGGCCGCAGCGGCAGCGTGACACATCACGTAGCCACCGCGGCCCGCCCCCCCAACGGTCCGGCCACGCCGCCATTCAGCTCCCTCCCACCTACCGACCGCCTCTGTCTCAGAGACGATTGTTAGGTAACGAAAGCTGCCATGCGCCGGCGCACTGCGGCGCCGGCGCATGCACAGTTCCGACCCAATCGCTGCACTGTGACAAACTGCAGTGAGCGATCTGGTCGGAATGACCCCCAATATTATCTGCATATTTGTAAGACAAAAATCATGGGCAGATTCCAATAAAATGGTGCCTCCCAGTGGCCAAGTTTCCATGAGTTCGTTTTCATGAGCAGTTGGGAAATGCTGCAAACAGTATCTGTATTAAATATTACATTTTGAACAAAGAAACAGTTAAATATAGGAGTACGACTGATTGATAAATAAGAGCTAGAAACATTTTAAATGAATACATGTAATACTGGGCATACACACTACAGTTAACTAGCAGATTCTGCGTGATATGGGCAAGTCACCCAGATAATTGTACAGTGTATGCGTGCGATTGTTCCAAAAATATCGGTCAGGCATGCCAGATCGTCCAGCATGTCCATCTGCTGTAATATTTTCAACATTGAAAGTTGGCCGCATCGGCCAGTATATGCCCTACCACAGCCATTACGAACATTTGCCCGGTTTCTTCACATGGGAAGAAACGGGAAAACGTCTCCTCCCAGGGGAGGAGCACAGATATATTGGTCAATACATTGTGAGACCCAGTGGCGTTTTAACAGAGGAGGAGGCCCGTGTGCAGACTCCGAGTGTGCCCCCTCCTCTCCATGGCGCAGTTGACTCTGACATTGTGCCAGTGTCTACTGCGCATGCACAGGTCTCTGGATACATGGCGACCACCATGCTCTGGAGACTAATCACTACAGTGTATGCATGGTGGCCATTTTGCCAGTGATTTTAGTCATTTCTGCAGCTCTGACGCAGGACTACAGAAAGGTAAGCAATCTTTTGTTCGTGCAGTATGTGCGTTGTTGGCCTCCCTGGACCCAGGGCCCCATGAGGTGTGGGACCCCCTGGACCCCGTGAGCACTGCACACATTGCAGCCTTTATAGAAACACTTATGCTGAGACTTCCTAACTGTCCATGATATCCGCAGGGTTTGAGGCTGTCAGATAAAATGCCCTTTGGTCTATCAGTGCATGCCCAGCTTAAGAAATAGTGTTCTGTATTGTAAAAAAAAATCACACAGGGCAGTCAGTTAGGAATAAATTCGGCTACAAGGTGAAAATAAGTGCCGGGAAACAGTGGCGTCACTAGGGGAGTGCAGGCCACCATCTTGGGTGGGGGACACACCAAAATAGCAGACGTTAATTGTCTGCAGATCCACTCTGTCAGTCCCTCCATCGGTTACCTGTATTCTACTGTATTCAATATAAAATACTTTTACTAGGTTGGGACTGGTAGACTGACGTTCGGGATCCCGGAGGTAAGCAAACCGACCCAGGATCCGGCAGCAGATGCCGGTGTGGTGCGAGCACAACAATGCCCCTTAGGGGCTTGCTACACACCACGCAGCAGGCTCTGTGGCTCGCTGTGCTCGACACAGGTTCTATTCCCACTCTAACTGGGATATTCAATTACCCTGACAGTAAGTCGGGTGTAATGTATCGCCGCCGCCGGCTATCTAATTAGCCCTGATAAGCCGGCGCGTGCTGCAGCTTATCAGGGATTTTGTTTCAACTGCCTCCGGCAGGTGAAGCAAAAACCCCGATAACAGCCCCGCTTTCATCCGAAAACAGGGCCATTTCACCCGAAAACACACAGGTTTCTGTCTGCCGGCATTTTGATTGCTCGGGATCCTGGCTTTGGCATGGTCCACCGGGATCTCGAGCGCAGGTCACATGACCGCATCCCCTTTTACTCACACACAAGGCCATTAACCAACCTACACCTTTTGTATATACATCTCTTCGCTTATCTCAAAATATATCCCAACTCAACCTCTTCGCTCTTCACGAGAGCTACATCTCTCATCCACACTCATTACTCACTCCCATGCACGATTGCAGGACTACGGGCTGCACCCACTCTGTGCAATGCTCTATCACGCACAATAAGACTCTCCTCTAGTCTCCAAACCTTCAGGCATTCCCTGAAAATTCACCTATTCAGGCAAGTTTATCAAATTCCAGAACCACTCACATAACCTTCATAAGCTTTCTTATCTAATTATATCCCCACTGTACAGTCCACAAATATACTCACATATGGGGGGATTTTCGCAGCGCAGCGATCAGCTGAAAAAAATGGCATTTCTACGCATGCGTATGCCCTGCAATGCGCACGCGCGACATACGGGTACAAAGCCCTTTGTGGTTGTGCTCAGGTTCTAGCAAAGTTTTCCGTTGCACTGGCGACTGCTAGAAGATTGACAGGAAGGGGGCGTTTCTGGGTGTCAAATGACCGTTTTCAGGGAGTGTTTGCAAAAATGCATGCGTGTCTGAAAAAACGCGGGCGTGGCTGGGCGTTCACTGGGCGGGTGTATGACGTCAAATCCGGACACAAATAGGCTGAAGTGATCGTAAGCGCTGAGTAGGTTCTGAGCTACTCAGAAACTGCACAAACTCTTTTTGTAGAGCTCGGCTGCACATGCATTCGCACTTCTGTTAAGCTGAAATACACTCCCCAGTGGGAGGCGGCATAGCGTTTGCACGGCTGCTAAAAACTAGCTAGCGAGCGATCAACTCGGAATGACCCCCATCTTCTCTTCCTTCACTTTCCCTTCCTCCTGACCTCAATTCATCATTGCTGTGTGGCCCTATCATGCAGTCCACCGAGAACCTTTGCAATCTGGTGGACAACTATGCAATAGACAGCCCCTATGCTTGTATATCAATGCCTATTTCCCTATAGATTGTAAGCTTGTGAGCAGGGCCTTCCTACCTCTATGACTGTTTGTTATTACCCAGTTTTGTTTTATCATTGTTTCCAATTGTAAAGTGCAACTGAATTTGCTGCGCTATATAAGAAACTGTTAATAAATAAATATATAAATAAATAAATAGGTATTATGGTGGTAAAAGCTGCAGTACTTGCAGTAAATAGACTTTCTCATGTGAAAATCTGCACAATGTATAATTAAAAATATTTTTTTTCACAGAAATAATATTCAATTGAAAAATATGTTCAATCCAAAAATTTGTACAAACAGGAGTCCTGCAGGTCCTTATTTAAAGTGTGTTACTTTGATTTAACAGCTATTAACTTTTATATTACTGCTTGTTTCGGTAATGTCTATAATGCAGTTTTCATGAAGCCGATTCTTACTATAACTCTGATGCTACAATACGATTATATCATATTTCTATGTAGTTCATAAAATGAGTCAGGTTACATCACCTTCCAGAGGCATCACTAGGGGGTGCGGACCGTACCCGAGTGTCACCCTCCAAGGGGTGACACCAAAATTCCAGCTCCTCCACAGTGACAGGTAGCTGGGTGCTGCACTGTGACATTATCATGCAGCACTTGGCTCCTATCACTGCATAGGAGCTGACAGTACAGGCCGGCGAGTGTATAGGGCCATCCCCGGGAATGCTGGCCAGCCCCCTGCAGTGATGGAAACGGGGTCCACGCCCCCTTCCCATGAGCTCACACCCTCTTTGGGGGGGGGGGGGGGCAGTTTAGCGCATCTGGTGACACCTCTGTCTTCTTCCTTTGCAACAGTTTTCATAAATGTCCTTAGTCTTTCCAAATTATGACTAAAACATGGCTATCTTGTTCATAGCACCTCCCAAGTCTACCCTTTAGGTAACACTCCTCCTGTTATTATTCACAAACTCAGAGAAGATCATTGACAAACATACACAAATGTGCCCCAACAGTGCAATCTCATTCTGTGACACCATGCATGTATTTGGGCACATATAGGGCCTAATTCATATTTGTACACATACCCCATGATTTGTGTACAGATAGTGTGGCGTCTGCGCAGGTGCAAGACACATTCTGCTCATGTGCAGAATGGATCTTTGACATCGCTCGCAGCCCCCCTGTCAGTCGCAGCATGATTGACATGCTGCACCATTTCCGGGGAAGAGTGTGGGCTGCATAGTTCTATGAAACGGTCCGCCGTTTTAAAGGCATGACATGTTCAGGGTCTGCGTCATCGGTCACAGACTTCATGGACACGGATGTCCGGATCTGATGGCCAGACTGTATAAGCTTCAGCTTACACAGGCTGGCCACTGCCTAAAGACATTGTAAATCACAACCGATGGCCGCGATGGTGCAACAGTGATCCGAGGCTGCGTCATCAGACGCATCACTCGGATCTCACCAATGCAAACAGGAGGCGTCTATCTCCTAAAGACACCTTCTGCTGCATTTGAATTTTAATTATATGGTATTGTACATCCGCTTCCTTTTCACGTGCAGATTTCAAGGCTGATGCACAAATTTGCAAAAAAATCAGATACCCACTTTTTAGAGTATTTACCATGTAGAATCAGGATGTGTGTCTCATTGCTTATTTGGCCACCAAAACAGTGACGTGCAGTCAGGGTAGGCAGGAAAGGCAGAGTATCATCTCTCATACTCCACTATACTCCGGAGTTTTGACTATGAAAATTATTAGAATAATACAAAGAAGAATTTATAAAATAGAAATATCATCTTTTGTATTATTCTAGCCATTTTTATAGTCAAAACTCATCAAATTTACAGTGCTCAGCTGGAAATACAGGGACTGTCAGGGAGAGACCAGAGGTGAGGCAGCTACAAGCTATGTCCTGAATCTGTTTGTTAGCTGAGGGTCTAAGCTGGCCCAGGGGCTGGTATGCTTAAAAATAAAGATTTGCTCTTTAGGGCAAGAGAGAGTTCAATATTTGGACCATGAGTAAGAATCCAGAGGACAAAAAGATTAGTTCAGTATAGTGGGTTTTAAAAATAAAATAGTTCTCCCATTCGTGGCCTGTCTTGTTTTTACCTACATCTTTCTGCAGCAAACTGTTTCCTGTTATTAGTTGGTGAGGAGCAAAAATATCATTATATAAGGTAGCAAAGTATATACTGTTGCACTATTTTACAATATATATACATATATATATATATATATATATATATATATATATATATATAAAATGCTGTATTCCCGGCACTCCTCTTAACAATGATAAATGCTGCGGTGCCCTCCTGCAGGTGAAAACCTCTGGATACAGGTGAAGGAAGAGGCGGCACTCAAACAGACGTCTTTACACAAAGAATAACGTGGTCAGTTTATTCCGACATGTTTCGGGGTAATCACCCCGTCCTCAGGACTCGAGAGGAGCTGGCCACAGGAGGTGAGTACTTGGGGCACTGGGAAGGAAGGCAGTGTGTAGTATACATAGATAGGGGCACGGTAGGCCATATTGGGGGAGCATTGTGTGGCATACAAGAGGGGCACTGTGGGGCATGCTGGCATACCTCTTAACTTTCCACTTTGGGCGGAACATGAATATGGGGACTCCTCTTTCCCCACAAGGCCATGCCACTTGAAAGAATTCCTCCTTACAACCCCCAATGTTTGGTTTTATGTACTGAGAGTGGCAAATGAATGATCTGCACTGGGTGCCAAAGACGCCTCTGGTTGACTGTGGTAAATCCAGCTCTATTCATAAATGATACATTACATGATATACAAATTTACTAGAGATGAGCGGGTTCGGTTTTCTGAGAACTGAACAGCCCCGAACATCCTATTCCGAGCACTGATGTGGGAAGGGGGAGGGGGGATTCTGAGGATGAGGACGACATCTAGACAATTCCATCTTTCACCTCTTTTCTTTCTTTGCATTATGTGCAAGTGCCACTCCTAGATGGGCCAGGTGTTTGTGCTGCCCACTTGTGTCGCTTAGCTTAGTCATCCAGCGACCTAGGTGCACCTCTATTTTTTTCCTTGCATTATGTGCTCTTTGGGGCCTATTTTTTAAAACTACCATCCTGTCTGCTACTGCAGTGCCACTCCTAGATGGGCCAGGTGTTTGTGCCGCCCACTTGTGTCACTTAGCTTAGTCATTCAGCGACCTTGGTGCAACTTTTTGTTCTAAAAACAATATTGTGAGGTGTGAGGTGTTCAGAATAGACTGGAAATGAGTGGAAATGAATGTTATTGAGGTTAATACTATAGGATCAAAATTACCCCCAAATTCTGTGATTTTAGTTTTGTTTTTTTTTCAAAAATCATCCAGATCCAAAACCAAAACACGAGCGGGGATCCAGATCCAACACCAAAGCACAAATCACGAAAAGTGTCCGCCGCACATCTCTAAAATTTACAAGTACAGTGAGGAATAACACTCTGCAAAATGGCAAAACAAAAGCAGAACTCCAAGACTGTATCGCTGGAGCTGTCCACCACTGTAAAACAGATTGTTCTGCTGTGAAACTCAAATCATGAGAAATGTCTCTTATTAGCTCTGGATTCAAGAGGACAAATAAGTAGAGATGAGCGGGTTCGGTTTCTCTGAATCCGAACCCGCCAGAACTTCATGTTTTTTTTCACGGGTCCGAGCGACTCGGATCTTCCCGCCTTGCTCGGTTAACCCGAGCGCGCCCGAACGTCATCATGACGCTGTCGGATTCTCGCGAGGCTCGGATTCTATCGCGAGACTCGGATTCTATATAAGGAGCCCGCGTCGCCGCCATTTTCACACGTGCATTGAGATTGATAGGGAGAGGACGTGGCTGGCGTCCTCTCCGTTTAGAATTAGAATAGATTAGAGAGACACTTGATTTACTAATTTTGGGGAGCATTAGGAGTACTCAGTAGTGTACAGTGCAGAGTTTTGCTGATAGTGACCAGTGACCACCACTTTTATTTATAATCCGTTCTCTGCCTGAAAAAAGCGATACACAGCACACAGTGACTCAGTCACATACCATATCTGTGTGCACTGCTCAGGCTCAGGCCAGTGTGCTGCATCATCTATTATCTATATATAATATTATATATATCTGTCTGACTGCTCAGCTCACACAGCTTATAATTGTGGGGGAGACTGGGGAGCACTACTGCAGTGCCAGTTATAGGTTATAGCAGGAGCCAGGAGTACATAATATATTATATAGTGAGTGACCACCAGACACACAGTGCAGTTTATTTAATATATCCGTTCTCTGCCTGAAAAAAGCGATACACACAGTGACTCAGTCAGTCACATACCATATCTGTGTGCACTGCTCAGGCTCAGGCCAGTGTGCTGCATCATCTATATATATATTATATATCTGTCTGACTGCTCAGCTCACACAGCTTATAATTGTGGGGGAGACTGGGGAGCACTACTGCAGTGCCAGTTATAGGTTATAGCAGGAGCCAGGAGTACATAATATTATATTAAAATTAAACAGTGCACACTTTTGCTGCAGGAGTGCCACTGCCAGTGTGACTAGTGACCAGTGACCTGACCACCAGTATATAATATTAGTAGTATACTATCTCTTTATCAACCAGTCTATATTAGCAGCAGACACAGTACAGTGCGGTAGTTCACGGCTGTGGCTACCTCTGTGTCGGCACTCGGCAGCCCGTCCATAATTGTATATACCACCTAACCGTGGTTTTTTTTTCTTTCTTTATACATACATACTAGTTACGAGTATACTATCTCTTTATCAACCAGTCTATATATTAGCAGCAGACACAGTACAGTGCGGTAGTTCACGGCTGTGGCTACCTCTGTGTCGGCACTCGGCAGCCCGTCCATAATTGTATATACCACCTAACCGTGGTTTTTTTTTCTTTCTTTATACATACATACTAGTTACGAGTATACTATCTCTTTATCAACCAGTCTATATATTAGCAGCAGACACAGTACAGTGCGGTAGTTCACGGCTGTGGCTACCTCTGTGTCGGCACTCGGCAGCCCGTCCATAATTGTATATACCACCTAACCGTGGTTTTTTTTTCTTTCTTTATACATACATACTAGTTACGAGTATACTATCTCTTTATCAACCAGTCTATATATTAGCAGCAGACACAGTACAGTGCGGTAGTTCACGGCTGTGGCTACCTCTGTGTCGGCACTCGGCAGCCCGTCCATAATTGTATACTAGTATCCAATCCATCCATCTCCATTGTTTACCTGAGGTGCCTTTTAGTTGTGCCTATTAAAATATGGAGAACAAAAATGTTGAGGTTCCAAAATTAGGGAAAGATCAAGATCCACTTCCACCTCGTGCTGAAGCTGCTGCCACTAGTCATGGCCGAGACGATGAAATGCCAGCAACGTCGTCTGCCAAGGCCGATGCCCAATGGCATAGTACAGAGCATGTCAAAACCAAAACACCAAATATCAGTAAAAAAAGGACTCCAAAACCTAAAATAAAATTGTCGGAGGAGAAGCGTAAACTTGCCAATATGCCATTTACCACACGGAGTGGCAAGGAACGGCTGAGGCCCTGGCCTATGTTCATGGCTAGTGGTTCAGCTTCACATGAGGATGGAAGCACTCAGCCTCTCGCTAGAAAACTGAAAAGACTCAAGCTGGCAAAAGCACCGCAAAGAACTGTGCGTTCTTTGAAATCCCAAATCCACAAGGAGAGTCCAATTGTGTCGGTTGCGATGCCTGACCTTCCCAACACTGGACGTGAAGAGCATGCGCCTTCCACCATTTGCACGCCCCCTGCAAGTGCTGGAAGGAGCACCCGCAGTCCAGTTCCTGATAGTCAGATTGAAGATGTCAGTGTTGAAGTACACCAGGATGAGGAGGATATGGGTGTTGCTGGCGCTGGGGAGGAAATTGACCAGGAGGATTCTGATGGTGAGGTGGTTTGTTTAAGTCAGGCACCCGGGGAGACACCTGTTGTCCGTGGGAGGAATATGGCCGTTGACATGCCAGGTGAAAATACCAAAAAAAAATCAGCTCTTCGGTGTGGAGGTATTTCACCAGAAATGCGGACAACAGGTGTCAAGCCGTGTGTTCCCTTTGTCAAGCTGTAATAAGTAGGGGTAAGGACGTTAACCACCTCGGAACATCCTCCCTTATACGTCACCTGCAGCGCATTCATAATAAGTCAGTGACAAGTTCAAAAACTTTGGGTGACAGCGGAAGCCGTCCACTGACCAGTAAATCCCTTCCTCTTGTAACCAAGCTCACGCAAACCACCCCACCAACTCCCTCAGTGTCAATTTCCTCCTTCCCCAGGAATGCCAATAGTCCTGCAGGCCATGTCACTGGCAATTCTGACGAGTCCTCTCCTGCCTGGGATTCCTCCGATGCATCCTTGCGTGTAACGCCTACTGCTGCTGGCGCTGCTGTTGTTGCCGCTGGGAGTCGATGGTCATCCCAGAGGGGAAGTCGTAAGCCCACTTGTACTACTTCCAGTAAGCAATTGACTGTTCAACAGTCCTTTGCGAGGAAGATGAAATATCACAGCAGTCATCCTACTGCAAAGCGGATAACTGAGTCCTTGACAACTATGTTGGTGTTAGACGTGCGTCCGGTATCCGCCGTTAGTTCACAGGGAACTAGACAATTTATTGAGGCAGTGTGCCCCCGTTACCAAATACCATCTAGGTTCCACTTCTCTAGGCAGGCGATACCGAGAATGTACACGGACGTCAGAAAAAGACTCACCAGTGTCCTAAAAAATGCAGTTGTACCCAATGTCCACTTAACCACGGACATGTGGACAAGTGGAGCAGGGCAGGGTCAGGACTATATGACTGTGACAGCCCACTGGGTAGATGTATGGACTCCCGCCGCAAGAACAGCAGCGGCGGCACCAGTAGCAGCATCTCGCAAACGCCAACTCTTTCCTAGGCAGGCTACGCTTTGTATCACCGCTTTCCAGAATACGCACACAGCTGAAAACCTCTTACGGCAACTGAGGAAGATCATCGCGGAATGGCTTACCCCAATTGGACTCTCCTGTGGATTTGTGGCATCGGACAACGCCAGCAATATTGTGTGTGCATTAAATATGGGCAAATTCCAGCACGTCCCATGTTTTGCACATACCTTGAATTTGGTGGTGCAGAATTTTTTAAAAAACGACAGGGGCGTGCAAGAGATGCTGTCGGTGGCCAGAAAAATTGCGGGACACTTTCGGCGTACAGGCACCACGTACAGAAGACTGGAGCACCACCAAAAACTACTGAACCTGCCCTGCCATCATCTGAAGCAAGAAGTGGTAACGAGGTGGAATTCAACCCTCTATATGCTTCAGAGGTTGGAGGAGCAGCAAAAGGCCATTCAAGCCTATACAATTGAGCACGATATAGGAGATGGAATGCACCTGTCTCAAGTGCAGTGGAGAATGATTTCAACGTTGTGCAAGGTTCTGATGCCCTTTGAACTTGCCACACGTGAAGTCAGTTCAGACACTGCCAGCCTGAGTCAGGTCATTCCCCTCATCAGGCTTTTGCAGAAGAAGCTGGAGGCATTGAAGAAGGAGCTAAAAGGGAGCGATTCCGCTAGGCATGTGGGACTTGTGGATGCAGCCCTTAATTCGCTTAACAAGGATTCACGGGTGGTCAATCTGTTGAAATCAGAGCACTACATTTTGGCCACCGTGCTCGATCCTAGATTTAAAGCCTACCTTGGATCTCTCTTTCCGGCAGACACAGGTCTGCTGGGGTTGAAAGACCTGCTGGTGACAAAATTGTCAAGTCAAGCGGAACGCGACCTGTCAACATCTCCTCCTTCACATTCTCCCGCAACTGGGGGTGCGAGGAAAAGGCTCAGAATTCCGAGCCCACCCGCTGGCGGTGATGCAGGGCAGTCTGGAGCGACTGCTGATGCTGACATCTGGTCCGGACTGAAGGACCTGACAACGATTACGGACATGTCGTCTACTGTCACTGCATATGATTCTCTCAACATTGATAGAATGGTGGAGGATTATATGAGTGACCGCATCCAAGTAGGCACGTCACACAGTCCGTACTTATACTGGCAGGAAAAAGAGGCAATTTGGAGGCCCTTGCACAAACTGGCTTTATTCTACCTAAGTTGCCCTCCCACAAGTGTGTACTCCGAAAGAGTGTTTAGTGCCGCCGCTCACCTTGTCAGCAATCGGCGTACGAGGTTACATCCAGAAAATGTGGAGAAGATGATGTTCATTAAAATGAATTATAATCAATTCCTCCGCGGAGACATTGACCAGCAGCAATTGCCTCCACAAAGTACACAGGGAGCTGAGATGGTGGATTCCAGTGGGGACGAATTGATAATCTGTGAGGAGGGGGATGTACACGGTGATATATCGGAGGGTGAAGATGAGGTGGACATCTTGCCTCTGTAGAGCCAGTTTGTGCAAGGAGAGATTAATTGCTTCTTTTTTGGGGGGGGTCCAAACCAACCCGTCATATCAGTCACAGTCGTGTGGCAGACCCTGTCACTGAAATGATGGGTTGGTTAAAGTGTGCATGTCCTGTTTTGTTTATACAACATAAGGGTGGGTGGGAGGGCCCAAGGACAATTCCATCTTGCACCTCTTTTTTCTTTTCTTTTTCTTTGCATCATGTGCTGATTGGGGAGGGTTTTTTTGGAAGGGACATCCTGCGTGACACTGCAGTGCCACTCCTAGATGGGCCCGGTGTTTGTGTCGGCCACTAGGGTCGCTAATCTTACTCACACAGTCAGCTACCTCATTGCGCCTCTTTTTTTCTTTGCGTCATGTGCTGTTTGGGGAGGGTTTTTTGGAAGGGACATCCTGCGTGACACTGCAGTGCCACTCCTAGATGGGCCCGGTGTTTGTGTCGGCCACTAGGGTCGCTAATCTTACTCACACAGCTACCTCATTGCGCCTCTTTTTTTCTTTGCGTCATGTGCTGTTTGGGGAGGGTTTTTTGGAAGGGACATCCTGCGTGACACTGCAGTGCCACTCCTAGATGGGCCCGGTGTTTGTGTCGGCCACTAGGGTCGCTAATCTTACTCACACAGCTACCTCATTGCGCCTCTTTTTTTCTTTGCGTCATGTGCTGTTTGGGGAGGGTTTTTTGGAAGGGACATCCTGCGTGACACTGCAGTGCCACTCCTAGATGGGCCCGGTGTTTGTGTCGGCCACTAGGGTCGCTAATCTTACTCACACAGCTACCTCATTGCGCCTCTTTTTTTCTTTGCGTCATGTGCTGTTTGGGGAGGGTTTTTTGGAAGGGCCATCCTGCGTGACACTGCAGTGCCACTCCTAGATGGGCCCGGTGTTTGTGTCGGCCACTAGGGTCGCTAATCTTACTCACACAGCTACCTCATTGCGCCTCTTTTTTTCTTTGCGTCATGTGCTGTTTGGGGAGGGTTTTTTGGAAGGGCCATCCTGCGTGACACTGCAGTGCCACTCCTAGATGGGCCCGGTGTTTGTGTCGGCCACTAGGGTCGCTAATCTTACTCACACAGCTACCTCATTGCGCCTCTTTTTTTCTTTGCGTCATGTGCTGTTTGGGGAGGGTTTTTTGGAAGGGACATCCTGCGTGACACTGCAGTGCCACTCCTAGATGGGCCCGGTGTTTGTGTCGGCCACTAGGGTCGCTTATCTTACTCACACAGCGACCTCGGTGCAAATTTTAGGACTAAAAATAATATTGTGAGGTGTGAGGTATTCAGAATAGACTGAAAATGAGTGTAAATTATGGTTTTTGAGGTTAATAATACTTTGGGATCAAAATGACCCCCAAATTCTATGATTTAAGCTGTTTTTTAGTGTTTTTTGAAAAAAACACCCGAATCCAAAACACACCCGAATCCGACAAAAAAAATTCGGTGAGGTTTTGCCAAAACGCGTTCGAACCCAAAACACGGCCGCGGAACCGAACCCAAAACCAAAACACAAAACCCGAAAAATTTCAGGCGCTCATCTCTACAAATAAGAGCATTTGGGTATTTTTGAAATATCAGTCTGTAGACGATAATGGCCCTCATTCCAAGTTGTTCGCTCGTTAGCTGCTTTTAGCAGCATTGCACATGCTAGGCCGCCGATCTCTGGGAGTGTATCTTAGCATAGCAGAATTGCGAACGAAAGATTAGCAGAATTGCGAATAAATAATTCTTAGCAGTTTCTGAGTAGCTCGAGACTTACTCCTACACTGCGATCAGCTCAGCCCGTTTCGTTCCTGGTTTGACGTCACAAACACGCCCTGCGTTCGGCCAGCCACTCCCCCGTTTCTCCAGACACTCCTGCGTTTTATCCTGGCACTCCTGCGTTTTTTCGCACACTCCCAGAAAACGGTCAGTTTCCGCCCAGAAACACCCACTTCCTGTCAATCACACTCCGATCACTTCAACGATGAAAATTCTTTGTTCGGACGTGAGTAAATCTACTAAGTATTGTGCTGACTGGTTGCTATGGGTAACATTTCTATTTCTAAAAAAACCTCACCTCTAAGTAAATAAAGGTAAAAACCAAAGGGGTTCTGTGTACCTGAGCAAAAAGAAACACGTGTCTCAAAGGGACAGGATCCCCTTTGAGACACGTGTCTCTAGGTCAACATTAACTAGGTAGACAATGTTTAGGTCGACCACTATTGGTTGACAGTAACTAGGTCGACAGGGTTTCAAGGTCGTCAGGGTCTCTAGGTCGACATGTTCTAGGTCCTACAGGTCAAAAGGTCTACATGAGTTTTTCAATTTTTTTTTCTTTTTTTAACTTTTTCATACTTAACGATCCACGTGGACTATGATTGGGAATAGTAACCTGTGTCAAGCGCAGCGGTAGCGGAGCAAGGCACCTAGCCCGAAGTTCGCTCACCATGCGAGGTGACACAGTGCACTTATTGGAGTTCCCGGTCACTGTAAAGAGAAAACGTCACACATTTTTTTTAAACCTCATGTTGACCTTTTGACCTGTCGACCTAGACCATGTCGACCTAGAGCCCCTGTCGACATAGCATCCCTGTCGACCTAGTTACTGTCGACCATTAGTGGTCGACCCAAACATGGTCGACCTAGACACTGCCGACCCTATGAACCACACCCGTCTCAAAGTGAGAGGCTCAGTGTGTGAGGGTTACAGGTACGGGTTTGGAACCAATTGGTTGAATTGTCCCTTATTTTCTTCCACTTTTAACTGCAGTCAGGATCTGTGGTGGCTCAGCAGTGTCTTTTGGATACTGTCAGCTTTATTCCACTAACAAATGCAAGGGGGTCAATGGAGTATCCTCCAATGAACCAGCTGGTGCAAGTGCTGAGTGCAAATTGTAGAGTTGATTCTGATTCATATGCTTCTGAGGCAGCATTTAGGTTCAGGTGGGGCATTGTACTTACTTTCTAATGCGACAATCCACCAAGGTAAGTCGTAAAACTGTGGGTCTGAAAGTGCCAGCCTATCTCGTCCACTGTTCTTGCATTCGCAGAGACAATCATCATTAGTAGCGGAACTTGCACCAGAGCCAAGCTATGCGTCCTTCAAAAACAGGCTTCCCTTTCCTGTATGCATGACTCAGAATCGTGAGGTTTAGATACACGCACACAGCGCTCCCACGACACTCCCTTTAGAAGCAGCCGCTCTGTGCGTCTCCCCACTCATCATGTTAGTCTCCATCCACACTGGCACCTAAATGAAGTGATGTGGGGTGAGGTCAATAGCTGGGTAGGCACTGGCTAATTAAACCATGGTCCCTATTAAACAAAAATAGGCCTGTGCTGGACATCTTGAATTAAAAAAAATTATGCTGAGGTGCCATTTTTGAAATGGACCCGCTGCTGAACCCTGCAGAATGGCCTAATGTCTCACGATGCCCCTAATGTCTGCAACCTCCGCTGAGTCCCACCACTGCATATGCCCGCTACCCATCTGATCCAGGCTGGATCCACTGTCCAATCATATCTGCCTGACTGACATGTGGTCTGAAGGCAAGTCCCTGTAAATGATGCAGATGTCCAGGTGCCGCTTTTCCGTATTTTTTTCAATGGACTTTTACAGCCTGTAACTTGGTCGCACCCCCACTTCACTATTGTTAGCTGGAGGCAGAACTCTTGCTGCTTCCCCACTGATTTGGATTATTATGGAACAAATGATTATAATAATACAAAGCAGATATTTATGACACAGAATCTATGTTATAAATATCTTCTTTGTATTATTTGAATCATTGTGACTGGTGAGGCTCTGCCTCCTCTGACTGCACGTCCCCGCCTAAATGCAATACACTGGGCCTAATTCAGACCTGTTCGCTAGCAGGAGATTTTTGCACTGCTGCGAACAGATAGTCGCCGCCTACAGGGGGAGGGTATTTTAGCTGTGCACGTGTGCGAACGCATGTGTAGCAGAGCTGTACAAACAGATGTTCTGCAGTGTCTGCACAGCCCAGGACTTACTCAGCTGCTGCGATCACATCAGCCTGTTCAGGACCGGGCTTGACGTCAGACACCCGCCCTGCAAACGCTTTTCCAAACACTCCCAGAAAACCGTCACTTGCTACCCACAAATGCCTTCTCCCTGTCAATCTTCTTGCAAACGTCCGTGCGAATGGATCCTTCGCACAGACCCATCACTGAGCGGCGATCCACTTTGTGTACCCGTGCGCAGTTTAGACCTGATCGCCCGCTGTAAGAAAAAACGCAGGTCTGAATTAGCCCCATTGTGCAAACATACACCATGTTTTGCAATTCGCAGTTGTTCTACATCGAGAAATCCATTTTCCCAGATGCTTCCAACTCAGACTGACCCCCTGTATATGAATTGCATTCATGTTTGCCACCTGCACGGTTTTAATCTCCAGTGGGTAATTTTCCCACAGTGTCAAGAATATCCTTACCATGCAACTATA
The DNA here is from genome assembly GCF_028390025.1 of Pseudophryne corroboree. Taxonomy (NCBI): domain Eukaryota; kingdom Metazoa; phylum Chordata; class Amphibia; order Anura; family Myobatrachidae; genus Pseudophryne; species Pseudophryne corroboree. Next base: position 526,999,803 of record NC_086446.1, on the reverse strand, counting down.
AATAGATATGCAGATTTACCAAATACTGTATGTAATGTATTCTGCAGCACAGCTAAACACACACTGTCTCTATATCAAATCTGAATAAAGCATGAGCACCAAAGCATGATCTCTCTAAAACTGACAGGCAGATCTTAGAGAATAGATCATATACAGTATGTGCAACTGCAATCCCTATAACAGGCAGGCAAGGTTACACAGTTCTGCTAATCCATTCAAGGACTCTTCACTATATAACATGCTCTAACAACAACAATCCTCAGGCCATTTGTTTGTGACACTTTGCAGCTTCAGAAAGTCAAATTGTTGTATTTAGACCAATTTCAAACTCGAATTCCAGGCATTCCAGGCAAGTGCATGAAATCCTGTGAATCACCCAAAGTGCTATGAAATGGCCAATGCTATTTGTCGCTTACAGGCATTCATAACATAGACAGAGCTGTGTGAGTGTGGGTCTCTGCAAACAGTTCACCATTTGAGCATAGTATAATCCCAATTATCAGAAAGACAAAAAAAAAATCTTCTTATATGCACTATAACTGGTGTTTCTTTTTAATCGGTCCTTGATTGTTAACCCCAGAGAGTTTTCACCCCTACATGACCAGACACAATGTCACGTTTTGGGATGCATTATCAGTATAAATTAGTGATGAGCGGGTTCGGTTTCTCGGAAACCGAACCCCCCCGAACTTCAGCCTTTTTACACGGGTCCGAGCCGTGCTCGGATTCTCCCGTGTGGCTCGGGTAAACCGAGCGTGCCCGAACGTCATCATCCCGCTGTCGGATTCTCGCGAGATTCGTATTCTATATAAGCAGCCGCGCATCGCCGCCATTTTCTCACACGTGCATTGAGATTGATAGGGAGAGGACGTGGCTGGCGTCCTCTCCGTTATAGTCATAATAGAAAAGACTAAGAGTGACATTGTTATAATTGTGGGGAGGATTGGGGATGGGGAGCAGCTGTTAGGAGAACAGTGCAGGGTTTTGCTGATAGTAGTGAGTGTGACCACCAGTTTAATCCGTTCTCTGCCTGAAAAAAACGCTCCATACCATATCTGTGCTCAGTGTGCTGCATGATATGTCTGTGCTGAGTGCACTGCTCACACTGCCTAATTGTGGGGACTGGGGAGCAGTTATTGCAGGAGTACAGTGCACAGTTTTGCTGACAGTGACCACCAGTCCAGTATACGTTTGTCTGCCTGAAAAACACTCCTGTGGTGGCTTTTTTTCTTTATACTAGTAGTTTAGCAGTCTGCTGACAGTGTCCACAAGGTCCATTTATTATACAGTATATTATATATATAGCAGTACGGTAGGCCACGGCTGTACCTACCTCTGTGTCGTCACTCGTCGTCCATAAGTAATAATAGTATACTATCCATCCATCTACATTGTATACCTGTGGTGGCTTTTTTTTCTTCATACTAGTTTAGCAGTCTGCTGACAGTGTCCACCAGGTCCGTTATTATTATTCTGTATATATTATATATATAGCAGTACGGTAGGCCACGGCTGTACCTACCTCTGTGTCGTCACTCGTCGTCCATAAGTAATAATAGTATACTATCCATCCATCTACATTGTATACCTGTGGTGGCTTTTTTTTCTTCATACTAGTTTAGCAGTCTGCTGACAGTGTCCATCAGGTCCGTTATTATTATTCTGTATATATTATATATATAGCAGTACGGTAGGCCACAGCTGTACCTACCTCTGTGTCGTCACTCGTCGTCCATAAGTAATAATAGTATACTATCCATCCATCTACATTGTATACATGTGGTGGCTTTTTTTTCTTCATACTAGTTTAGCAGTCAGCTGACAGTGTCCACCAGGTCCGTTATTATTATTCTGTATATATTATATATATAGCAGTACGGTAGGACACGGCTGTACCTACCTCTGTGACGTCACTCGTCGTCCATAAGTAATAATAGTATACTATCCATCCATCTACATTGTATACCTGTGGTGGCTTTTTTTTTCATACTAGTTTAGCAGTCTGCTGACAGTGTCCACCAGGTCCGTTATGATTATTCTGTATATATTATATATATAGCAGTACGGTAGGACACGGCTGTACCTACCTCTGTGTCGTCACTCGTCGTCCATAAGTAATAATAGTATACTATCCATCCATCTACATTGTATACCTGTGGTGGCTTTTTTTTCTTCATACTAGTTTAGCAGTCTGCTGACAGTGTCCACCAGGTCCGTTATTATTATTCTGTATATATTTTATATATAGCAGTACGGTAGGCCACGGCTGTACCTACCTCTGTGTCGTCACTCGTCGTCCATAAGTAATAATAGTATACTATCCATCCATCTACATTGTATACCTGTGGTGGCTTTTTTTTCTTCATACTAGTTTAGCAGTCTGCTGACAGTGTCCACCAGGTCCATTATTATTATTCTGTATATATTATATATATAGCAGTACGGTAGGCCACGGCTGTACCTACCTCTGTGTCGTCACTCGTCGTCCATAAGTAATAATAGTATACTATCCATCCATCTACATTGTATACCTGTGGTGGCTTTTTTTTCTTCATACTAGTTTAGCAGTCTGCTGACAGTGTCCACCAGGTCCGTTATTATTATTCTGTATATATTATATATATAGCAGTACGGTAAGCCACGGCTGTACCTACCTCTGTGTCATCACTCGTCGTCCATAAGTAATAATACTATACTATCCATCCATCTACATTGTATACCTGTGGTGGCTTTTTTTTCTTCATACTAGTTTAGCAGTCTGCTGACAGTGTCCACCAGGTCCGTTATTATTATTCTGTATATATTATATATATAGCAGTATGGTAGGCCACGGCTGTACCTACCTCTGTGTCGTCACTCGTCGTCCATAAGTAATAATAGTATACTATCCATCCATCTACATTGTATACCTGTGGTGGCTTTTTTTTCTTCATACTAGTTTAGCAGTCTGCTGACAGTGTCCACCAGGTCCGTTATTATTATTCTGTATATATTATATATATAGCAGTACGGTAGGCCACGGCTGTACCTACTTCTGTGTCGTCACTCGTCGTCCATAAGTAATAATAGTATACTATCCATCCATCTACATTGTATACCTGTGGTGGCTTTTTTTTCTACATACTAGTTTAGCAGTCTGCTGACAGTGTCCACCAGGTACGTTATTATTATTCTGTATATATTATATATATAGCAGTACGGTAGGCCATGGCTGTACCTACCTCTGTGTCGTCACTCGTCGTCCATAAGTAATAATACTATACTATCCATCCATCTACATTGTATACCTGTGGTGGCTTTTTTTTCTTCATACTAGTTTAGCAGTCTGCTGACAGTGTCCACCAGGTCCGTTATTATTATTCTGTATATATTATATATATATAGCAGTACGGTAGGCCACGGCTGTACCTACCTCTGTGTCGTCACTCGTCGTCCATAAGTAATAATACTATACTATCCATCCATCTACATTGTATACCTGTGGTGGCTTTTTTTTCTTCATACTAGTTTAGCAGTCTGCTGACAGTGTCCACCAGGTCCGTTATTATTATTCTGTATATATTATATATATATATAGCAGTACGGTAGCCCACGGCTGTACCTACCTCTGTGTCGTCACTCGTCGTCCATAAGTAATAATACTATACTATCCATCCATCTACATTGTATACCTGTGGTGGCTTTTTTTTCTTCATACTAGTTTAGCAGTCTGCTGACAGTGTCCACCAGGTCCGTTATTATTATTCTGTATATATTATATATATATAGCAGTACGGTAGGCCACGGCTGTACCTACCTCTGTGTCGTCACTTGTCGTCCATAAGTAATAATACTATACTATCCATCCATCTACATTGTATACCTGTGGTGGCTTTTTTTTCTTCATACTAGTTTAGCAGTCTGCTGACAGTGTCCACCAGGTCCGTTATTATTCTGTATATATTATATATATAGCAGTACGGTGGGCCACGGCTGTACCTACCTCTGTGTCGTCACTCGTCGTCCATAAGTAATAATACTATACTATCCATCCATCTACATTGTATACCTGTGGTGGCTTTTAGTTGTGCGCAAAATATGGAGAACAAAAATGTGGAGGTTAAAAAAATAGGGAAAGATCAAGATCCACTTCCACCTCGTGCTGAAGCTGCTGCCACTAGTCATGGCCGAGACGATGAAATGCCATCAACGTCGTCTGCCAAGGCCGATGCCCAATGTCATAGTACAGAGCATGTAAAATCCAAAACACAAAAGATCAGTAAAATGACCCAAAAATCAAAATTAAAAGCGTCTGAGGAGAAGCGTAAACTTGCCAATATGCCATTTACGACACGGAGTGGCAAGGAACGGCTGAGGCCCTGGCCTATGTTCATGGCTAGTGGTTCAGCTTCACATGAGGATGGAAGCACTCAGCCTCTCGCTAGAAAAATGAAAAGACTTAAGCTGGCAAAAGCACAGCAAAGAACTGTGCGTTCTTCGAAATCACAAATCTCCAAGGAGAGTCCAATTGTGTCGGTTGCGATGCCTGACCTTCCCAACACTGGACGGGAAGAGCTTGCGCCTTCCACCATTTGCACGCCCCCTGCAAGTGCTGGAAGGAGCACCCGCAGTCCAGTTCCTGATAGTCAAATTGAAGATGTCAGTGTTGAAGTACACCAGGATGAGGATATGGGTGTTGCTGGCGCTGGGGAGGAAATTGACAAGGAGGATTCTGATGCTGAGGTGGTTTGTTTAAGTCAGGCACCCGGGGAGACACCTGTTGTCCGTGGGAGGAATATGGCCATTGACATGCCTGGTCAAAATACAAAAAAAATCAGCTCTTCGGTGTGGAATTATTTCAACACAAATGCGGACAACAGGTGTCAAGCCGTGTTTTGCCTTTGTCAAGCTGTAATAAGTAGGGGTAAGGACGTTAACCACCTCTGAACATCCTCCCTTATACGTCACCTGCAGCGTCATCATAAGTCAGTGACAAGTTCAAAAACTTTGGGCGACAGCGGAAGCAGTCCACTGACCAGTAAATCCCTTCCTCTTGTAACCAAGCTCACGCAAACCACACCACCAACTCCCTCAGTGTCAATTTCCTCCTTACCCAGGAAAGCCAATAGTCCTGCAGGCCATATCACTGGCAAGTCTGACGAGTCCTCTCCTGCCTGGGATTCCTCCGATGCATCCTTGAGTGTAACGCCTACTGCTGCTGGCGCTGCTGTTGTTGCTGCTGGGAGTCAATGGTCATCCCAGAGGGGAAGTCGGAAGACCACATGTACTACTTCCAGTAAGCAATTGACTGTCCAACAGTCCTTTGCGAGGAAGATGAAATATCACAGCAGTCATCCTGCTACAAAGCGGATAACTGAGGCTTTGGCAGCCTGGGCGGTGAGAAACGTGGTTCCGGTATCCATCGTTACTTCAGAGCCAACTATAGACTTGATTGAGGTACTGTGTCCCCGGTACCAAATACCATCTAGGTTCCACTTCTCTAGGCAGGCGATACCGAGAATGTACACAGATGTCAGAAAAAGAGTCACCAGTGTCCTAAAAAATGCAGTTGTACCCAATGTCCACTTAACCACGGACATGTGGACAAGTGGAGCAGGGCAGACTCAGGACTACATGACTGTGACAGCCCACTGGGTAGATGTATTGCCTCCCGCTTCAAGAACAGCAGCGGCGGCACCAGTAGCAGCATCTCGCAAACGCCAACTCGTTCCTAGGCAGGCTACGCTTTGTATCACCGCTTTCCAGAATACGCACACAGCTGAAAACCTCTTACGGCAACTGAGGAAGATCATCGCAGAATGGCTTACCCCAATTGGACTCTCCTGGGGATTTGTGGCATCGGACAACGCCAGCAATATTGTGCGTGCATTACATCTGGGCAAATTCCAGCACGTCCCATGTTTTGCACATATCTTGAATTTGGTGGTGCAGAATTACTTAAAAAACGACAGGGGCATGCAAGAGATGCTGTCGGTGGCCAGAAGAATTGCGGGCCACTTTCGGCATACAGGCACCGCGTACAGAAGACTGGAGCACCACCAAAAACACCTGAACCTGCCCTGCCATCATCTGAAGCAAGAGGTGGTAACGAGGTGGACTTCAACCCTCTATATGCTTCAGAGGATGGAGGAGCAGCAAAAGGCCATTCAAGCCCACGATATAGGCAAAGGAGGTGGAATGCACCTGTCTCAAGCGCAGTGGAGAATGATTTCAACGTTGTGCAAGGTTCTGCAACCTTTTGAACTTGCCACACGTGAAGTCAGTTCAGACACTGCCAGCCTGAGTCAGGTCATTCCCCTCATCAGGCTTTTGCAGAAGAAGCTGGATGCATTTAAGGAGGAGCTAAAACAGAGCGATTCCGCTAGGCATGTGGGACTTGTGGATGGAGCCCTTCATTCGCTTAACCAGGATTCACGAGTGGTCAATCTGTTAAAATCAGAGCACTACATTTTGGCCACCGTGCTCGATCCTAGATTTAAAACCTACGTTGTATCTCTCTTTCCGGCAGACACAAGTCTACAGAGGTTCAAAGACCTGCTGGTGAGAAAATTGTCAAGTCAAGCGGAACGCGACCCGTCAACAGCTCCTCCTTCACATTCTCCTGCAACTGGGGGTGCGAGGAAAAGGCTAAGAATTCCGAGCCCACCCGCTGGCGGTGATGCAGGGCAGTCTGGAGCGAGTGCTGACATCTGGTCCGGACTGAAGGACCTGCCAACGATTACTGACATGTCGTCTACTGTCACTGCATATGATTCTGTCACCATTGAAAGAGTGGTGGAGGATTATATGACTGACCGCATCCAAGTAGGCACGTCAGACAGTCCGTACGTATACTGGCAGAAAAAAGAGGCAATTTGGAGGCCCTTGCAGAAACTGGCTTTATTCTACCTAAGTTGCCCTCCCTCCAGTGTGTACTCCGAAAGAGTGTTTAGTGCCACCGCTCACCTTGTCAGCAATCGGCGTACGAGGTTACTTCCAGAAAATGTGGAGAAGATGATGTTCATTAAAATGAATTATAATCAATTCCTCCGTGGAGACATTCACCAGCAGCAATTGCCTCCAGAAAGTACACGGGGACCTGAGATGGTGGATTCCAGTGGGGACGAATTAATAATCTGTGAGGAGGGGGATGTACACAGTGAAAGGGGTGATGAATCGGACGATGATGATGAGGTGGACATCTTGCCTCCGTAGAGCCAGTTTGTGCAAGGAGAGATTGATTGCTTCTTTTTTGGTGGGGGCCCAAACCAGCCAGTCATTTCAGTCACAGTCGTGTGGCAGACCCTGTCGCTGAAATGATGGGTTCGTTAAAGTGTGCATGTCCTGTTTATACAACATAAGGGTGGGTGGGAGGGCCCAAGGACAATTCCATCTTGCACCTCTTTTTTCTTTCATTTTTCTTTGCGTCATGTGCTGTTTGGGGAGTATTTTTTTGAAGGGCAATCCTGCGTGACACTGCAGTGACACTCCTAGATGGGCCAGGTGTTTGTGTCAGCCACTTGGGTCGCTTATCTTAGTCACACAGCTACCTCATTGCGCCTCTTTTTTTCTTTGCGTCATGTGCTGTTTGGGGAGTATTTTTTTGAAGGGCCATCCTGCGTGACACTGCAGTGCCACTCCTAGATGGGCCAGGTGTTTGTGTCAACCACTTGGGTCGCTTATCTTAGTCACACAGCTACCTCATTGCGCCTCTTTTTTTCTTTGCGTCATGTGCTGTTTGGGGAGTATTTTTTTGAAGGGCCATCCTGCGTGACACTGCAGTGCCACTTCTAGATGGGCCAGGTGTTTGTGTCGGCCACTAGGGTCGCTTAGCTTAGTCACACAGCTACCTCATTGCGCCTCTTTTTTTCTTTGCGTCATGTGCTGTTTGGGGAGTATTTTTTTGAAGGGCCATCCTGCGTGACACTGCAGTGCCACTCCTAGATGGGCCAGGTGTTTGTGTCGGCCACTTGGGTCGCTTATCTTAGTCACACAGCTACCTCATTGCGCCTCTTTTTTTCTTTGCGTCATGTGCTGTTTGGGGAGTATTTTTTTGAAGGGCCATCCTGCGTGACACTGCAGTGACACTCCTAGATGGGCCAGGTGTTTGTGTCGGCCACTAGGGTCGCTTAGCTTAGTCACACAGCTACCTCATTGCGCCTGTTTTTTTCTTTGCGTCATGTGCTGTTTGGGGAGTATTTTTTTGAAGGGCCATCCTGCGTGACACTGCAGTGCCACTCCTAGATGGGCCAGGTGTTTGTGTCGGCCACTAGGGTCGCTTAGCTTAGTCACACAGCTACCTCATTGCGCCTCTTTTTTTATTTGCGTCATGTGCTGTTTGGGGAGTATTTTTTTGAAGGGCCATCTTGCGTGACACTGCAGTGCCACTCCTAGATGGGCCAGGTGTTTGTGTCGGCCACTAGGGTCGCTTAGCTTAGTCACACAGCTACCTCATTGCGCCTGTTTTTTTCTTTGCGTCATGTGCTGTTTGGGGAGTATTTTTTTGAAGGGCCATCCTGCGTGACACTGCAGTGACACTCCTAGATGGGCCCGGTGTTTGTGTCGGACACTTGGGTCGCTTATCTTAGTCACACAGCTACCTCATTGCGCCTCTTTTTTTATTTGCGTCATGTGCTGTTTGGGGAGTATTTTTTTGAAGGGCCATCCTGCGTGACACTACAGTGCCACTCCTAGATGGGCCAGGTGTTTGTGTCGGCCACTAGGGTCGCTTAGCTTAGTCACACAGCTACCTCATTGCGCCTCTTTTTTTCTTTGCGTCATGTGCTGTTTGGGGAGTATTTTTTTAAAGGGCCATCCTGCGTGACACTGCAGTGCCACTCCTAGATGGGCCAGGTGTTTGTGTCGGCCACTAGGGTCGCTTAGCTTAGTCACACAGCTACCTCATTGCGCCTCTTTTTTTCTTTGCGTCATGTGCTGTTTGGGGAGTATATTTTTTAAGGACCATCCTGCGTGACACTGCAGTGCCACTCCTAGATGGGCCAGGTGTTTGTGTCGGCCACTTGGGTCGCTTATCTTAGTCACACAGCTACCTTATTGCGCCTCTTTTTTTCTTTGCGTCATGTGCTGTTTGGGGAGTATTTTTTTGAAGGGCCATCCTGCGTGACACTGCAGTGCCACTCCTAGATGGGCCAGGTGTTTGTGTTGGCCACTTGGGTCGCTGAGCTTAGTCACACAGCTACCTCATTGCGCCTCTTTTTTTCTTTGCGTCATGTGCTGTTTGGGGAGTATTTTTTTGAAGGACCATCCTGCGTGACACTGCAGTGCCACTCCTAGATATGGCCAGGTGTTTGTGTCGGCCACTTGGGTCGCTTAGCTTAGTCATCCAGCGACCTCGGTGCAAATTTTAGGACTAAAAATAATATTGTGAGGTGTGAGGTGTTCAGAATAGACTGAAAATGAGTGTAAATTATGGTTATTGAGGTTAATAATACTATGGGATCAAAATGACCCCCAAATTCTATGATTTAAGCAGTTTTTTAGGGTTTTTTGAAAAAAACACCCGAATCCAAAACACACCCGAATCCGACAAAAAAATTTCGGTGAGGTTTTGCCAAAACGCGTTCGAACCCAAAACACGGCCGCGGAACCGAACCCAAAACCAAAACACAAAACCCGAAAAATTGCCGGTGCACATCACTAGTATAAATAGGAATAAGTTTTATTCCTTAGTCTAACTAAACATGTTGTCATTACTGTTTTATGTAGATACACAGAGCTTTGCTTGTTAGCAAATTGGAACAAATATATTTTTCTCTTTTAAGCATTACCTAGGAGAAAACAGGTAAAAATAGAACAGTTACACAATTTCCATATTTTTTTTCCTAGTTACATTAATGTAATGTAATTGGGGAAATCATGATCTGTTCCTCAAATTATTGTTTTTTTAATTTACTGATAGTACATTTTGATATACAGTACCTGCAGGGGCGTTTTTACCTACTGGGGGGTTGTACAGACTCCAGATGGGCAACCTCCTCTTCACACCGCTGTAGACTCTGGCATTGTGCAATAGTCTACTGCGCATGCAAAGGTCTCTGGAAACATGGTGTCCGCCATATTCCGGAGACTAAATTCCTACTGCACATGCCCGGCACCCATTTTGCTGGCAATTTTTTACAGCGGCTGGAGCTTTGATGCGTGACTCCAGAATGGTAAGTAATAAAACATGTGTGTGTGGTGTGTGTCCCCCTTCCTGGATCCAGGGGCCTGTGTGCACAGCACACATTGCACCCATTATAGAAAGTAACACCAATGAGTACTAAATGTATGTGCTTTATTCTGGTCAGACTTCGGTATATGGCTCCAGTAGGAAAGCACCAATCTGAGGGTAAATATTTTCCCCATGAAGGTATTGGCCACCAGCATAATACTGTATGTAGATATCCACAGCAGGGGTTTTTAGGATTTCCTTAAACATGCACAGGTAATTTAAGGGGCAATTCAATTGTCTGCATTGCATTTTTCATGATTTTTTTTGTCCCAATTTGTTTTTTTCAGCCAATTCCATTAATGCCCTTTTTTTTGGGTGGGGGGTGGGGGGGTGGGGGGAGGTTTTGGCGATAGAATTTACTGGCTTTTGTGTGAAAACACAGGATATCGGTTAAGTGCCCGGAACAATGGTGGTCATTCTGAGTTGTTCGCTCGCTGCTATTTTTAGCAGAATTGCTAATAGGCTAAAATCTGGCAGTTCTGCGCATGCGTATGCACAGCAGGGCGCACGCGCTAAGCAATTTTACACAAAACTATGCTATTTTACTCACGGGCGAACAAAGCTTTTCAATCGCTCTGCTGATCGTAGTATGATTGACAGGAAGTGGGTGTTTCTGGGCGGAAACTGGCTGTTTTCAGGGAATGTGCTAAAAAACGCAGGCGTGCCAGGTAAAAACGCAGGAGTGGCTGGAGAAACGGAGGAGTGGCTGGCCGGACGCAGGGCGTGTTTGTGACGTCAAACCAGGAAGTAAACGGACTGAGGTGATTGCAATCTAGGAGTAGGTCTGGAGCTACTCAGAAACTGCAAGGAAATACTTAACAGCAGAGTTGCTAATCTTTCGTAAGCAATTCTGCTATGCTAAGATACACTCCCAGAGGGCGGCGGCTTTGCGTTTGCATTTCTGCTAAAAGTAGCTAGCGAGCGAACAACTCGGAATAAAGGCCAATGTGTTTTTGCAATCTCAGCTCTTATAGGGGATTTTGTTTCTCCTGCCTCTGGGCAGGTAAATCCAGATCCCTGATACTGACGGCTATTGGGGATAACTGAATTTCCCTCCAGGGGATCAAGAACCTGAGGTAATTTTAATTTACTGCAACTAATTGATTTCCCCCCATAATCTATTTTGCTGGGCCAGTATTTATTCCATCTGTTTCCACATACAGAAATCCAGAAAACATGACCTGATGGTAAAAAATGAATTACCTAGAGAGAAAGGGTAAGGGTATCTTTTGATCAGGTATCTGTTGTAATTCATGGCTTCCCATCTGTACAAAATGTGTCCATGTCATTCAGGATAAGTTTAAAGCTCATCAACTTTTGGGGGGAGTTTCCACTATTTTCACATTCGAATATTTTATACTACCGGGAAAACACTGATCCCTACACAAACACAGATCCCTACACAAACTTCAAAGAGTAAAGCATCCCACAAATGCAGCCATTTGGATGACTAATTTGATTATTTTAGATTCAATTGGCTCAGTGTTGGACTGGGGCATGAAGGGCCCACCGGGGGGAGGGTGTTGTAGGGGCCCATGCTTAAGGGTGTGGCCAGGCTCCAGTGGGAGCTTGGCCGGCCACCACAGAGGTTGGCTAACCATTACAGAGTATATGTTCTGTTTCCCTTGGTAAATATATAATAAACCATATTATTGTGAAGTATACTGTAACATAAGTATAATGCATAATTAAAGTGTACTAGGATAGAGTCTGGAACCTGATCCCTATGGGAGGAAGAGGGCCCACAGGCAGTGGGGCCCACTGGTGGTTTCCCCTGTTCCCCTCTGGGCAAAATCTGTTCACCCAATAAACTACAAGTGTGTATACAGTAGCCAGCCATACAGTACAAACTATGTGATCCAGGCCCATCCTCATCTGTTTAGCTTTCAAGTGAACTTGTGCATGGGCAGCAAAAGAGGACAAATAATTAAGCATTTGGGTGGTTCTTTTTTTTTTTATTTATGAATATAGCACGATTTCAGTACAGTTTATTTGTCTATCAAAAGGTGCTTGTAAGGGATTAACCAATACCACTAGATTAAAGAGCTCAATTAATTTGAATATTTTAAAGATACTATGAGTAGTGTTGTTAATTAACTGAAGTAATGAAAAAGGTGTAAGTATATAGTTGTTGTTTATGATATGGCTATTATAAAATGCTTAAGTTGCACAATATATGTGAATGAGATCTGTCGCCCTGACCCTTAGATTTACACTCCGGCAATATTTTACAGGGTGGTAGAGGAGGGGCTGAGGAGTGCCGGATCACTTTACTCCAAGGCCTTTTCAGGACAAGACCAATTCATCTCACCCAGCCAGGCCAGACCAGTACAAAACCTTAGTCCTTAAGTGATCCAGCCTGATTCTCACCCAAGGGGAACCCTCCTGAAGAACCATTGCCAGACAATGAGTTCTGTTCCTGCTCAGGATTAAAATAATTCACAAGGTTTTCATCTTTTCCAGCAGCTAGCTGATCCAATTAACCATTTTGTTGACATTCTCCAATCTCAAAAAGCGCATTCATTTATAGATCAAGTGAGAGTAAGTGCATTTGTTTTTACATGTACAGAATAAAGCTGCTTTCTTCCTGAATATAATATTGACTACTAAATAGCTCAAACCAGTTAGAAAGCTGTAGAATTTTCATGTTAGCAATTACCAAGTTATCAGTGAACAAATATTGACATACTGTATACATACTGTATATTCTGGAACACATGTAAACAGAATATACCTATACAGATTAGTCTACATAATACATAATCTTAACGTGCATACACACTGAGCGATATTTTAAACGATATTGCTCAATTTCACCCTTTTGAGCGATATCGTTTGTAATATCGCCTAGTGTGTATGCACTACTGGCCTCATTCAGGTTTGATCCAACCGCAAACAATACGAAAAAGATGCGTCCTGGGCATGTGCCTGCATTTTCTGCGGGGGGGGGGGGGGTGTCGCAAAAAGTGCGATTGCCTTTGCCTGTCAATCATGCAGAGGCGGTTTCGGGGCGGGGGTGGCAACGCTCCGTTTCCAGGGCAGAGATGGGCCCTCATTCCGAGTTGATCGGTCGCAAGGCGAATTTAGCAGAGTTACACACGCTAAGCCGCCGCCTACTGGGAGTGAATCTTAGCTTCTTAAAATTGCGACCGATGTATTCGCAATATTGCGATTACTAACTACTTAGCAGTTTCAGAGTAGCTCCAGACTTACTCTGCCTGTGCGATCAGTTCAGTGCTTGTCGTTCCTGGTTGACGTCACAAACACACCCAGCGTTCGCCCAGGCACTCCCACCGTTTCTCCGGCCACTCCTGCGTTTTTTCCGGAAACGGTAGCGTTTTCAGCCACACGCCCCTGAAACGCCGTGTTTCCGCCCAGTAACACCCATTTCCTGTCAATCACATTACGATCGCCGGAGCGAAGAAAAAGCCGTGAGTAAAAATACTTTCTTCATAGTAAAGTTACTTGGCGCAGTCGCAGTGCGAACTTTGCGCATGCGTACTAAGCGGATTTTCACTGCGATGCGATGAAAAAGAACGAGCGAACAACTCGGAATGAGGGCCATGGAGCGTTGCAGTGGTGGAGGCTGACAAACGGGGGTGGTGCGGCATGAACAGGGGCATAATCGCGGTGGCAGCATGATATCACACGTACCCACCGTGATCGGAAATATGGCGACTGGCCTCCTGCGGGTGCAGCTAAGCTGCGTTGGCAGGAGGCTTCCTTAAGAAATTGCAATGCAATCGCAATATCTGCTTGTTGAAGGGGGGGAGGCGGCGGTCAGCATGCTGGGACAGCATGATAATAGAAGGATTACAAATTTTGCTAATTAGCAGAATATGCAATCCTTACTGAATTAAGCCCAGTATTGTTAACAGTGCGCGCTCCCGAAGGTCATTAACGATATAGCCATCATCTGTGCATGCAGCTCAATTTGGACTATATTGTCCTATCGTGCATCGTCATATCGTGCATGTTCTGGCTGGCCGCAACATGACATCACCGAACCATATCGTTAGCGATATTGTTCAGTGTGTACGCATTTTATCGGCCGCCCGGAAGTCAAGGGAAAACACTAGATGATACATCCCCATTGGGAGTGTAGAAATTGTGCCAAATAATGGATAACAAATATGCCCCCAAGATAAAACACAAACAATTGGATAACACTGTCTAAAAATGTTGAAGATCCTGGGCCTGATGCAGTATTGGAAGCATGTTGGATGCAAATTACTACACTGTAACTTACACTGAAAAAGTCATCTATAAAGATAACATTTTCCCCAGCCATATGGTGAGTTTCTTAATGCGCTGCATTTGTTGCATATGTACCATGCTGACGTCAGACATACATACACCCACATACACACATACACTTGTATACACAGTTACATTGCTCTTCCGCTTGATATAATACTCCTTACATACATATGAAAATAACCACCAGTCCTCCGACACCTGCAATAGATATGGCTACTGACAGGCAGGGCCTCCAAGAGCAGAAACGGGCCTGGGCACTGGGAGGTGCGACCAAATCTGGGGAAGTGAGGCCATGCCCCCTAAAACAAATGAGAGAAATAGTATGTGTGGTACTGCACAGGGGGAGCCAATAGCATCACAGGGGGACACTGTACCACTTTGCAACTAGCCCAGGCCCTCCAGAAAGTCAGGGCACAGGTAATTAGTACCTCCTGCGCATCTGCTGACAGGCGTAACTACTTGCATGGTTCTGCATTTGTTGGGAATTACAACAGTATGTCCTTACTGTACTTAGCCTAAATTAAAGAAAGCTGTCCCTGGCCCATCCTGACTCTCCAGTCACAAGCAGCTTAAGTTTAGATGTGTTTAATTCTGTATACAGGCTTTTTCATGCAGAATGGCTTTTTTGTGGGAATACGCAGTACAAACTTGCTGGTATTTCGTTATGCATACGGGCATGCATCCAATTCAGCGTCAGGCCCCTTGTTCCATTTAAATACCATACTCACTCACGCATCTATTTTATTCCATAATGTGATAGGAGAACAATGAGCTACATCAGATGTAAGCGTGGCAGGAAACATTTTTAAAAAGAGACATCAAGTGCAGTTAACACGTTTTCTCTTGTGGACAGATACCAGACAGGGCTTCAGAGGGATTGTGTCTTAATCTCATAATGCACATTATACATCCATTAACTCTTTCACAATAAAAAAAAGTATTTTGTAGCATGTTGCCAGTAACTAAATGTAGATCATGGAGTGATCACATTAGATTAAGTATCATTTAAGTATCATTGTGACTTTTTGTAAGTTATATTTATCTAGCCTTGACTACACTTGCTGGAAAGAAAGTTAATTATATTCCATGTGAGCAAAACTACAGTATGAATATAAATACCCAGTGGTGTGATATTGCAGAGGTCCAGAATAGTTCAACGGAAAAAATGCAAGATATTATATTTACCAAACTATTGCTAAGGCAATATTGTTATAAGTGGTCTGGCATATGTATAGTTTGTATGGAGGCTCTTACTACAGTAGTGATTTTTAACCTTTTTTTACTCGCGGCACACCGAACAATAGTTTAAAATTGCCAAGGCACACCATCAGTTCCCCACAGAAAAAAAAACAAAAAACACACATTGGCCGTCACAGTAAAAAAAAATCCACACATACATTGGCCTACACAGAAAAAACAATCACATTGCTCCCCACATAAATCATGTTGCTCCCCACATGAATTATTCACATTGTTCCCCCCATAAATCCATAAATCCTTATTCTCCCCACATAAATCCTGTTGTTCCCCACAGGAGAAATAAAATAACAAATATTAGCCCCTACCGGTCACCTGTCCTCCTCCCTGTCCCTCAGTGGCGGGCGTTGTTCATAGTGGAGTGCTGCAAATACTGAGCAGCGGGCGGCCAAACAGGTGTGGATGTGGGTGGGCAAGGAAAGCTGTGTATGCATGCGGGAACTGGAAGATGTGTATACAGGCGGGTGGGCTGGCTAGGTGGTGAGACACGGCGGCCGTGACCTATGATATCACACCGCCGCGTCTTCAAGGCATAGGTCACAGCCAGAGCACGACTGATCCTCTAAGAAGAGCCCGGGCCAACAGTTCACTCTGAAGGTGCAGGAAGCTGCTGTGGCTCCGCGGCACATCTTGCAACTGGTCGTGGCACACTAATGTGCCACGGCACACTGGTTGAAATAGCCTGTACTACAGGGTGAGCCCTTTTACCTAAAGCTGTAATAGTGTGCAATGTGTCCTACAGAACTAGAAGGGCCTGATTCATGTCTGTAAGGAATTGCATGCGCCAGGAAGCGGCTGTGCAATTCTGTATAATCTAAATTTTAATACAGCATCTCCTATAGATGTCTCCTGTTAGCATTTGCGAGGATCCGAGTGCAGCGTCTTAGTACACAGCCTCGGATCACCATCGCGATCAGTTGCAGGGGTTACAGGCACTGGCCAGCCTGTGTAAGCTGAAGCTCACTCAGGCTGGGCGTAGGAAATGGACACCAGGGTCCAGGGAGTCTGCGTCTGATGACGCAGACCAGGGACCCGTCATGCCTTTTAATTGAAGAACAGGGCCGGGTACTATCCCCCAAATGGCGCAATATGTCAGTCAGGCTGCAGCTAACAGGTCAGCGAGTGACATCTCAAGTTACAGTCTGCAAATGCGCAGAACGGGTCTTGCATCTGTGCAGACTCCCAAACATCGTATTTGTATGCAAACCATCAGGTTTGAGTACAAATATGAATCAGTCAAAAAAATGTTGATGTTTTGTGCATTTGCGGACATAATTTATGAGAGCTTTAAAAAATATGAATCCTTATTTTGACCTTTTTCATGTTCCATGTTCGTATATCATGGAATCAAAATTAATTTCTTTGAAAACTGTTATTGCTGATCAATGCAAAATGTTGGATTAAAGGAGTAGATATTTTTTCCAATCACTGTAGGTAATTGGAGTTAGTCTGTGTCTCATTTGAGCTTATACAGTACATCCAGAAAGTATTCACAGCGCTTCACTTTTTCCACATTTTGTTATGTTACAGCCTTATTCCAAAATGGAATAAATTAATTTTTTCCCTCAAAATTGTACACATAATACCCCATAATGACAGTGTGAACAAAAGTTTTTTTTTGAGATTTTGCAAATTTATTAAAAATAAAAAAAATAAGAAATCACATGTACATAAGTATTCACAGCCTTTGTCATGAAGCTCAAAATTGAGCTCAGGTGCATCCTGTTTCCACTGATCATCCTTGAGATGTTCCTACAGTTTAATTGGAGTCCACCTGTGGTAAATTCAGTTAATTGGACATGATTTGAAAAGGCACACACCTGTCTATATAAGGTCCCACGCTTGACAGTGCTTGTCTGAGCACACACCCAAGCATGAAGTCAAAGGAATTGTCTGTAGACCTCCGAGACAGGACTGTCTCGAGGCGCAAATCTGGGGAAGGGTACATAAAAATATCTGCTGTTTTGAAGGTCCCAATGAGCACAGTGGCCTTCATCATCCGTAAATGGAAGAAGTCCAGAACCACCAGGACTCTTCCTAGAGATGGCCAGCCATCTAAACTGAGCGATCGGGGGAGAAGGGTCCTAGTTAGGGAGGTGTCCAAGAACCTGATGGTCACTCTGTCAGAGCTACAGCATTCCTCTGTGGAGAGAGGAGAACCTTACAGAAGGACAACCTCCCTCTGTAGCAATCCACCAATCAGGCCCGTATGGTAGAGTGGGCAGACAGAAGCCACTCCTTATTAAAAAGCACATGCCAGCCCGCCTGGAGTTTGCCAAAATGCACCTGAAGGACTCTCAGACCATGAGAAATAAAATTCTCTGGTCTGATGAGACAAAGATTGAACTCTTTGGCGTGAATGCCAGGCGTCATGTTTGGAAGAAACCAGGCACCGCTCATCACCAGGCCAATACTAACCCTACAGTGAAGCATGGTGGTGATAGCATGATGCTGTGGGGATGTTTTTCAGCAGGAGGAACTGGGAGACTCCTCAGGGTAGAGGGAAAGATGAATGCAGCAATGTAAAGAGACATCCTGGATGAAAACCTGCCCCAGAGCGCTCTTGACCTCAGACTGGGGCGGTGGTTTATCTTTCAGCAGGACAACGACCCTAAGCACACAGCCAAGATATCAACGGAGTGGCTTCAGGACATCTCTGTGAATGTCCTTGAGTGGCCCAGCCAGAGCCCAGACTTGAATCCTATTGAACATCTCTGGAGAGATCTGAAAATGGCTGTGCACCGACGCTTCCCATCCAACCTGATGGAGCTTCAGAGGTGCAGCAAAGAGGAATGGGCGAAACTGCACAAAGATAGGTGTGCCAAGCTTGTGTCATCATATTCAAAAAGACTTGAGACTATAATTGCTGCCAAAGGTGCAGCAACAAAGTATTGAGCAAAGGCTGTGAATACTTATGTACATGTGATTTCTTCATTTTTTATTTTTTATAAATTAGCAAAAATCTCAAAACAGTTTTTCACGTTATCATTATGGGGTATTGGCCCTCATTCCGAGTTGTTCGCTCGTTCTTTTTCATTGCATCGCAGTGAAAACCCGCTTAGTACGCATGCGCAAAGTTCGCACTGCGACTGCGCCAAGTAACTTTACTATGAAGAAAGTATTTTTACTCACGGCTTTTTCTTCGCTCCGGCGATCGTAATGTGATTGACAGGAAATGGGTGTTACTGGGCGGAAACACGGCGTTTCAGGGGCGTGTGGCTGAAAACGCTACCGTTTCCGGAAAAAACGCAGGAGTGGCCGGAGAAACGGTGGGAGTGCCTGGGCGAATGCTGGGTGTGTTTGTGACGTCAACCAGGAACGACAAGCACTGAACTGATCGCACAGGCAGAGTAAGTCTGGAGCTACTCTGAAACTGCTAAGTAGTTAGTAATCGCAATATTGCGAATACATCGGTCGCATTTTTAAGAAGCTAAGATTCACTCCCAGTAGGCGGCGGCTTAGCGTGTGTAACTCTGCTAAATTCGCCTTGCGACCGATCAACTCGGAATGAGGGCCATTGTGTGTAGAATTTTATCAGAAAAAAGTGAATTTATACCAGTTTGGAAAAAGGCTGTAACATAACAAAATGTGGAAAAAGTGAAGCGCTGTGAATACTTTCCGGATGCACTGTACATAGAACCAGTATAATAGTATATACAGGTTGAGTATCCCTTATCCAAAATGCTTGGGACCAGAAGTATTTTGGATATCGGATTTTTCCGTATTTTGGAATAATTGCATGCCATAATGAGATATCATGGTGATGGGACCCAAGTCTAAGCACAGAATGTATTTATGTTTCATTTCCACCTTATACACACAGCCTGAAGGTAATTTTAGACAATAATTTTAATAACTTTGTGCATTAAGCAGTGACAGTAGACATATTAGTAATCGTTGGCAGGTCCTTCAGTCCGGACCAGATGTCAGCACTCGCTCCTGACTGCCCTGCATCACCGCCAGCGGGTGGGCTAGGAAATCTTATCCTTTTCCTCGCAGCCTCAGTTGTGGGAGAAAATGAAGGAGGCACTGTTGATGGGTCACGTTCTGCTTGAGTTGACAATTTTCTCACCAGCAGGTCTTTGAACCTCTGCAGACTTGTGTCTGCCGGAAAGAGAGATACAATGTAGGCCTTAAACCTAGGATCGAACATGGTGGCCAAAACGTAGTGCTCTGATTTCAACAGATTGACCACCCTTGAATCCTGGCAAAGGGAATGAAGGGCTCCATCCACAAGTCCCACATAGTTTGCAGAATTGCTCCGTCTTAGCTCCTCCTTCAATTTCTCCAGCTGCTTCTGCAAAAGCCTGATGAGGGGAATGACCTGACACAAGCTGGCAGTATCTGAACTGACTTCACGTGTGGCAAGTTCGAAGGGTTGTAGAACCTTGCACAAGATGCAATTAATTCCCCCTCCTTTGCCTATATCGTAGGTGGATGTATCGGCTTGAATGGCCTTTTGCTGCTCCTCCATCCTCTGAAGCTTATAGAGTGTTGAATTCCACCTCGTTACCACCTCTTGCTTCAGGTTCAGGAGTTTTTGCTGGCGCTCCAGTGTTTGGCACGCAGTGGCTGAATGTCGAAAGTGGCCCGCAATTTTTCGGGCCACTGACAGCTCATGCCCCTGTCATTTAAAAAAAAAAATCTGCACCACCAAATTAGTTGTATGTGCAAAACATGAGATGTGCTGGAATTTGCCCAGATGTAATGCACCCACAATATTGGTGGCGTTGTCAGATATCACAGATCCCCAGGAGAGTCTAATTGGGGTAAGCCATTGTGGGGGTCATTCCGAGTTGATCGCATGTAACAACTTTTTGCTGCTCGTGCAATCAACCTGACGCCGCCTATGGGGAAGTGTATTTTAGCATAACAGGGCTGCGATCACATGTGCAGCCCTGCTATGCTAATAAAGTTTCAAGTAATACAAGACCAGGGCTGCAGTTACGCACCCAGTGCGACGGATCCAGCGATGAAGGTCCCGTCCTGACGTCAGACATCTGACCTCCAAACGCCTCGACATGCCTGTGTTGGACTCACCATGTCTGGAAAACGGTGAGTAGCTGCCCCGGAACGCCTCCCGCCTTTCCGTCTTCTTGCAATCGCTGCTGCGATCACATTTTACGCAGGCAGCAACGATCGTCGCCAGGCAACAATGCGCGTGTGCAATGCGTCCGCCACGCATGCGCATTTCCGACCCGTTCGCACTGCAGCGAAGAACCGCTGCATGCAAACAGGTCGGAATGACCCTCTGTGCGATGATGTCCCTCAGTTTCCCTAAGAGGTTGTCAGCGGTGTGCCTCTTCCGGAAAGTAGTGATACATAGTGTAGCCTGCCTAGGAACAAGTTGGCGTTTCCGAGATGCTGCTACTGGTGCCGCTGCTGTTGTTGCTGCGGGAGGCAATACATCTACCCAGTGGGCTGTCACAGTCATATAGTCCTTAGTCTGCCCTGTTCCACTTGTCCACATGTCCGTGGTTAAGTGGACAGTGGGTATAACTGCATTTTTTAGGACACTGAGGACACTTTTTCTGACGTGTCTATACATTCTCGGCATCGCCTGCCTAGTAAAGTGGAATCTAGATGGGATTTGGTACCGGGGACACGCTATCTCCATCAGTTCCCACTGAACTAATGGCGGATACCGGACGCACGTCTATCACCAACATAGCTGTCAAGGCCTCAGTTATTCGCTTTGCAACAGGATGACTGCTGTCATATTTCATCTTCCTCGCAAAGGACTGTTAGACAGTCAATTGCTTAGTTGAAGTAGTACAAGTGGTCTTCCGGCTTCCCTTCTGGGATGACGATCGACTCCCAGCAGCAACAACAGCAGCGGTAGCAACATCAGCAGTAGGCGTACCACTCAAGGATCCTCCGGAGGAATCCCGGTTAGGAGAGGACTACTCAGTCTTGCCAGTGACATGGCCTGCAGGACTACTGACGTTCCTGACTGAGGAGAAAGTTGACGTTGAGGGAGTTGGTGGTGTGGCTTGCAGGAGCTTGAGTACAAGAGGAAGAAGGGATTTAGGTGTCAGTGGACTGCTTGCGCTCTTACCCAAAGTTTTTGAACTTGACAATGACTTCTGATGAATGAGCAGCAGGTGACGTATAAGGGAGGATGTTCCTAGGTGGTTAACGTCCTTACCTCTACTTATTATGGATTGACAGAGGCAACACACGGCTTGACACCTGTTGTCCGGATTTGTGGAGAAATAATTCCACACCGAAGAGGTGGCTTTTTTGGTATTTTGCCCAGGCATCACAATGGGCTTATTCATCCCATGGACAACAACTGTCTCCCCGGTGCCTGATTTAAACAAACCACATCACTATCAGAATCCTCATCATCAACTTCCTCCTCAGCGCCAGCAACACCCATATCCTCATCCTAGTGTACTTCAACAGTGACATCTTCAATTTGAATATCAGAAACTGTACTGTGGGTGCTCCTGCCAGCACTTGCAGAGGGCATGCAAATGGTGGAAGGAGCCACCTCTTCCCGTCCAGTGTTGGGAAGGTGAGGCATCGCAACCACTGACACACTTGGACTCTCCTTGGGGATTTGTGATACCATCTCAGAACGCACAGTTCTTTGCTGTGCTTTTTCCAGCTTAACTCTTGTAATTTTTCTAGTGGGAGGATGAGGGCTTCCATCGTCATGTGAAGCTGAACCACTAGTCATGAACATAGACCAGGGCCTTAGCCGTTCCTTGCCACTCCGTGTCATAAATGGCATATTGGCAAGTTTATGTTTCTCCTCAGATGATTTAAATTTATTTTTTTGTGTCTTTTTACTGAACTTTGGCATTTTGGATTTTACATGCCCTCTACTATCACATTGGGCATCGGCCTTGGCAGACGACGTTGATGGGATTTCATCATCTATGTCATGACTAGTGGCAGCAGCTTCAGCACTAGGAGGAAGTGGTACATGATCTTTCCCTATTTTATCCTTCAAATTTTTGTTCTCCATTATTTTTCTGCAGTTATATAACACAATATGCGTCACAGGACAGCATATCCCTACACCACACAGGGCAAACCCTGTAAAAATTATTTGGATTAATATTAATAACCCCTTTAAATTGAGTAAATAATATACAGCACAGGACATTATCACTGGATTTATATGCAGTACACAGTTACATAGTTAGTGAGGTTGAAAAGAGGCAAAATGCCCATCGGGTACAACCTGTATCCATATTAAGCAGTGCATATTATAATGCACCAGCCAAAATAATGGTTTTATTGGCACCTATATTTCGTATCACTCCCATATACATAATGTCAATATATTAAATGCTATAGCCTTGGATGCCTTTTTCAGCTTGAAAACTGTCCAATCCGTTTTTAAATGCATTTAAAGAGTCCGCCATTATTATCTTCTCTGGCAGGGACTTCCAAATCCCTATTGCCTTTACGGTGAAGAACCCTTTCCTACGTTGTGTACGGAATTTTCTCTCCTCTAGCCTCAGTGAGTGTCCACGTGTCCTATACAGAGTTTTATTAATAAACCAATCCCCTGCTAACTCTTTGTATTGACCCTTTACATATCTGAAGATATTAATAATGTCTCCTCTTAGTCTCCTCTTTTCAACGGAATACAAATTTAACCTAGTAAGCCTTTACTCATACTCCAGTGTCTCTTACCATTTAATCAGTTTAGTAGCACACATTTGAACTCTTTCGAGCTCCCCGATATCTTTTTTATAATATGGCGCCCAAAATTTAACATAGTTTTCCAGATGCGGATGTACCAATGATTTATACAGAGGCCGGATTACATCCACATCCCTTGACTCAATACCCCGTTTTATACACGCAAGGACTTTACTTGCCTTCTTTGCTGCATTTTGACATTGTGTACTGTTATTTAGCCTATTATCTATGAACACCCCTAAATCTTTTTCCACAGTTACCCTTATCTTTTCCCCATTTAGAGTGTAGGATGCAAGTTTGTTTCTAATCCCAAAGTGCATAACTTTGCATTTTTCAATATTGAATCTCATTCCCCATTTAGACGCCCAAGTTTCAAGCTTAAGTAAGTCATTCTGTAAAGACTCCACATCGATTTCTGAATTAATTACCTTGCACAGTTTAGTATCATCTGCAAAGATTGACAATGTGCTTCCCAGGCCCATTCCTAGATCATTAATAAATATATTGAACATCAGCAGGCCAATTACGGACCCTTGTGGTATTCCGCTGAATACTGGTGCCCAGCTGGAGAACATCCCATTAACCACTACTCGTTGTACCCTGTTATCCAACCAATTTCCTATCCATGTACAAATAGTATTTCCTAGTTCAAGTTCCCTTAATTTGATGATCAGTATCCTGTGAGGCATTGTATCGAAGGCTTTTGCAAAATCTAAAAAAGACCACATCCACTGCTTTACCCTGGTTGAGATTATCGCTCACTTCCTCATAGAAGCTAATTAAGTTAGCTTGACACGATCTGTCCCTCACAAACCCATGCTGACTATTGCTAATAAACTTAGAATTCCGCAGATAATCCTCTGTGCTATCCCTCAAAATTAATTCCAATATTTTACCCACTATAGAGGTTATACTAACTGGTCGATAGTTCCCAGGATTATTTTTAGATCCCTTTTTAAATAATGGCACTACTTCCGCTATACGCCAATCCCTCGGTACCATACCTGATCTAATTGAACTATAGAAAATCAAGTATAAGGGTTTTGCTAGCTGAGCCCTAAGCTCCATAATAACCCTCGGGTGAAAGCCATCTGGGCCCGGTGATTTATTAATCTTTATGTTGCTTAGTCTCTCCAGGACTAATTCCTCACTTAAACAAGTATCTAGCCACGAATCATTATCGTCTCTGTCGTTATGCACTACTGTCACCGTCTGATCCTCCCTGGTGAATACCGATGAAAAAAAATAGTTCAGTATATCCGCTTTTATTTTGTCATCGTTTATCAAGGCTCCCAGTTCATCTTTTAATGGACCTACAGTCTCCTTTTTTTAACCTTTTACTGTTTATGTACTTATAAAACTTTTTAGGATTGTCTTTACTCTCTATAGCTATTTGCTTTTCGTTTACAATTTTAGCTGCTCTAATTACCCTTTTGCATATTTTATTGCATTCCTTGTAATACTGGAATACCTCCTACCCTCCAATTGATTTAATTGCTTTGAAAGCACCACTCTTATTAGCCATTTATTTTTTGACCTTCTCATTATGCCACATTGGTTTGTGTTTAGTACTCCTGCGTTTATTGCCCATGGGAATGAATTTGTGAATATTGCTATCAAGCAACCCTTTTAAAGCATCCCACATTTCCGAAGTGTCCTTACCCTGAAACAAAACTTCCCAGTCATTGTCGTTTAGTGCCTGCCTCAGCATATTGAAGTTAGCATTTCCAAAGTTTAATGTTTTGGTTGATCCCTTATAGCTTTGTTTTTTTAAACTAATGTCGAATGAGATCATATAGTGGTCACTGTTTCCCAAGGTCTCCCCAACTGTAATTTTTGATATAATGTCCACATTATTGGTAACAACTAGGTCCAGAATATTACTACCCCTGGTTGGGTCCTCAACTAATTGAGACAAGTACTGATCCTATAATGTGTTTAGAAACCGGCTGCTCCTAGCTTTTACACACGAATATTCCAATTTATAACAGGATAGTTGAAATCCCCTGTCACTAGGATGTCCCCCATTCCCGCAGCTTTTTCAATTTGCTGCCAGAGTTGTTCCTTGTAATGTATGCTAATATCCAGTTGTTTGTAGCACGTGCCAATGACTAGTTTTTTTTGCTTCAATACCCCCACTTGCGATCACAACCCACAGCGATTCCACATTATCTCCAGTCTCCTTGTAAAAAACATCTATTATGCTTGGCTTTAGAGATGGACTGGATTTATACGGCAGTATCACTGAACTTATACGCCAGTACCACTGGACTTATACAGCAGCATCATTGGAATTATATGGCAGTATCACTGGAATTATATTGCAGCATCAGTGGAATTATAAGGCAGTACCACTGGACTTATACGGCAGTACCATTGGACTGGATTTATATGGCAGTATCACTGGATTTATACGGCAGTACCACTGGACTTATATGGCAGTACCACTGGACTGTATTTATACGGCAGTACCACTGAATTTATACGCCAGTACCACTAGAAATATACAGCAGTATCACTGGACTTATACGGCAGTATCACTGGACTGGATTTAAATACCAGTACCACTGGATATATACGGCAGTACCACTGGACATATACTGCAGTATCAGTGGAATTATATGGCAGTACCACTGGACATATACGTCAGTATCACTGGGCATATACAGCAGTATACCTGGACAGGAGATATACACCAGTACCACTGGATTTATATGGCAGTATCACTGGAATTATATGGCAGTACCACTGTACAATTACTCCAGTAACACTGGAATTATATGGCAGTACCACTAGACATATACGCCAGTACCACTGGATTTAGGTGGCAGTAAAACTGTACATATATGGCAGTATCACTGGATTTATACGGCAGTATCACTGGACTGGATTTATACACCAGTACCACTGGATGTATATGACAGTACAACTGGACATATAAGGCAGTATCACTGTACAGGATTTATACGGAAGTATCACTGGACTTATACGCCACTACCACTGGAATTATACGGCAGTACCACTGGATTTATACAGCAGTATCACTGGAATTATACAGCAGTGTCACTGGAATTATACGGCAGTATCACTGGAATTATACAGCAGTAACATTGGACTGGATTTATACAGCAGTATCACTGTACTTATACTGCAGTACCACTGGACTTAAATGGCAGTACCACTGGACTGGATTTATATGCCAGTACCACTGGATTTATATGCTAGTACCTCTGGAATTATACGGCAGTACCACGGGACTTATACGGCAGTACAACTGGAGTTGTACGGCAGTACCACTGGAATTATACAGCTGTATCACTGCAATTAAAATACAGCAGTATCACTGGAATTATATGGCAATACCACTGGACTGGATTTATATGGCAGTATCACTGGAGTTATACGGCAGTACCACTGGATTTATACGCTAGTACCACTGGAATTATACAGCAGTATAACTGGACTGGAGTTATACACCAGTACCACTGGAATTACATGGCAATACCACTGGACTCAATTTATATGGCAGTATCACTGGAGTTATACGGCAGTACCACTGGACTGTAATTATATGGCAGTACCACTGGACTTATACAGCAGTACCACTGGAATTATACGGCAGTGTCACTGGAATTATACGGCAGTATCACTGGAATTATACGGCAGTATCACTGGAATCATACGGCAGTACCACTGGACTTATACGGCAGTACCACTGGACTGGATTTATACACCAGTACCACTGGAATTTATTCAGCAGTACCACTGGATTTATACAGCAGTACCACTGGAATTATATGGCTGTATCACTGGAATTATACGGATGTATCACTGGACATATACGGCAGTATCACTGGATTTATACGCCAGTACCTCTGGACTTATACGGCAGTACCACTGGACTTATACGGCAGTACCACTGGAGTTATACGGCAGTATACTGGAATTATACAGCTGTATCACTGCAATTATACAGCAGTATCACTGGAACTAAATGGCAGTATCACTGGACTTATATGGCAATACCACAAGACTGGATTTATATGGCAGTATCACTGGATTTATACGCCAGTACTACTGGAATTATACGCCAGTATCACTGGACTGGATTTATATGCCAGTACCACTGGATTTATACAGAAGTATCACTGGATTTATATGGCAGTACCACTGGAATTATATGGCAGTACCACTGGACTTATATAGCAGTACCACTGGAATTATACGGTAGTGTCACTGGAATTATACGGCAGTATCACTGGAATTATATGGCAGTATTACTGGAATTATACGGCAGTACCACTGGACTTATACGGCAGTACCACTGGACTGGATTTATACGGCAGTATCACTGAATTTATATGGCAGTGCAACTGGACTTATACGGCAGTACTACTGGACTGGATTTATATGCCAGTACCACTGGATATATATGCCAGTACCACTGGAATTATACAGCAGTATCTTTTGAGTTATACGGCAGTATCACTGGAATATTATGGCAGTACCACTGGACATATGCGGCAGTACCACTGGACATGTACGGCAGTATCACTGCACTGGATTTATACACCAGTACCACTGGATTTATCTGGCAGTACCATTGGACATATACAACAATATCACTGGATTTATATGGCAGTACCACTGGACTAATACAGCAGTATCACTGGATTGGATTTACACGACAGTAGCACTGGACATATACAGCGGTATCACTGGACTTATACGGCAGTATCACTGGACTGGATTTATACGGCAGTACCATTGGACATATATGGCAGTACCACTGGAATTATATGGTATTATCTCTGGACATATACGGCATTATCACTGGACATATACATCAGTATCACTGGACAGATACAGCAATACTACTGGACTCATACAGCAGCACAGCGACACCACCACTGGACTGATGCAGGACAACACAGCACCGCTGCAATAGACTGGACTTATACAGCAGCACTGAACATATGGTAGCAGAGGACACCACCACTGTGACTGGACTGATGCAGAACATAACACGACCACTGCACTGATGCAGCACAACACAGCACCACTGGACTTATAGAGCAGCACTGGACATATGGCAGCAGAGGACACCACCACTGTGACTGGACTGATGCAGCACAATACACCACCACTGAACTGATGCAGCACAACACAGCACCACTGGACTGGACTTATACAGCAGCACTGGACATATGGCAGCAGAGGACACCACCACTGTGACTGGACTATTGCAGCACAAGACACCACCACTGGACTGATGCAGCACAACACAGCACCACTGGACTGGACTTATGCAGCAGCACTGTATGGCAGTAGAGGACACCACCAGTGTGACTGTACTGATGCAGCACAAGACACTACCACTAAACTGATGCAGGAAACTGAGGACGGAGACACGTCCTCTCTCTACACTCTCCAATGCCGGAGTGAAAATGGCGACGACTCGCGGCTCCTTATATGGAATCCAAACTCCGGGAGAATCCGACAACGGGATGATGATGTTTTGCCTCGCTCTGGTTTCCGAGTCAGGCGGGAAAATCCGAGTCAGGCTCGGATCCGGGCTCGGGTAGTGAAGTCTGGTAGAGTTCGGTTCTCAGGGAACCGAACCCGCTCATCTTTAATCTCTCTCTCTCTCTCTCTCTCTCTCTCTCTCTCTCTCTCTCTCTCTATAGATATATAGATAGAGATATAGATATATCTATCAGATGAACGACTTTTATGTTCGACATTTCCATGATGCTTTTGTGTGAGCCGAGCATAATATGCCAAATTAAATGTTGGCGTTGGTATTGTTAGCTTCGTTTTGGAGTTATGTGGCAAAACACCGGCCTTTCATTTACAATGCAACACTATGGCGCTCTGGAAGCTGTGACAGTTGGTGAACTCTCCCTGTGCATCTGCTAGGTGACCTGGAACATGTGACCTGCTGGGTGACCTGAAACATGTGACCTACTGGGTGGTCTGGAACATGTGACAGTTATTTGCAGCCACCCACTAAGTAGGGATTTTTCTAGATTCGATTCCTAAGGGCATGAAAGGGGTAAAATTTTCCGCTCAGCAAGCCTTTGCTTGGTTTAAACCAGGCACATCAGCTAGTTTTCATTTATTTATTAGCCAACCTCAGTTCAGTACATATGGCCAGATTCAGAGATGTACACACACCCTATGGTTTGCATACATCTCCGATGATTTCAGGTCTGTGCGCTCAGATGATCAATGTTCTCGCAGATGGCCAGATGCTGCATCTTCTGATGCAGCCATGGATCCCAGTAGCTGTCAGGAGGCGTCTATTCACACAAGACACCTCCTACAGCATCAGGATACTTTACATACCCTCCCACATTTTAAACATAAAAATCGGTACAAAATAGGAAAGGGGGCGTGGCCATGGGTAAAGGGTTGTGTGGCCACGCCCCTTTTCCTATAATACTTTCAATGGAAGTTTGGAAAGCCAAAAATCGGTAGCTCCGTGTGTCCAGCCCCAATCCATGAATCAGGCCCAGAGCCCATATATGTCCTGATTGACTAACCAGGGGGTAAATTTACTAAGATGGGAGTTCTATTTAATATGGGATGTTGCCCATAGCAACCAATCGGATTCTACTTCTCATTTATCTAGCACCTTCTAGAAGATAATACCTGGAATCTGATTGGTTGCTATGGGCAACATCCCATATTAAATAGAACTCCCATCTTAGTAAATTTACCCCCAAGTGTTGTTGTTTTTTTGTTTTTGTTTTTAATGTTTTTAGGTGAAATCAGTAAAAGGCCTATTTTTGTGAGAGGGGCCTGGAGTGCACCTATTCCCCAGCACCTCTCATGTTAACCTGCATATATTTCTAGGTCCAGTGTTTCTAGTGTGTGTTTCTGAATTCTGTAGACCCAAAGTAAAAAACAAAGAGCATGCTAACTCACATGAAATTAAACACCAGTATACATGCCAAAATGTGGTAAGCGTAAAACAAACTTAAATATTATGCTATAATTCAGATCACAACAACACATGTTTCCCTTGGTTTACGAGGAAAACTAAAACGACTGCAACAATCATATACATGGTAGCAATGTCCAGATGCTATACTGTTCTAAATGACGTATAGTACAGTAAGAGTTCCTGCAGTTCAGTCATGAATCCCCGAAACACTGGAAACTGATAACTAATTTGTAATCAGGTTTTCAATATCAGTGATCTTAGGGGTCATTCCGAGTTGATCACTAGCTGTTGTTGTTCACAGCGCAGCGATCAGGCTAAAAATCAGCATTTATGCACATGTGTATGCACCGCAATGTGCACGTGCGACGTACGGGTACAAAGCCTATTGTGGGTGTGCACAGGTTCTAGCGAAGTTTTCAGTCGCACCGACGGCCGCAAGAAGATTGACAGGAAGGGGGCTTTTCTGGGTGTCAACTGACCGTTTTCAGGGAGTGTTTGCAAAAACGCAGACGTGTCTGAAAAAACGCAGGCGCGGCTGGGCGTTCGCTGGGCAGGTGTATGACGTCAAATCCGGACACGAATAGGCTGAACTGATCGCAAGCGCTGAGTAGGTTCAGAGCTACTCAGAAACTGCACAAACTGTTTTTGCAGAGCTCGGCTGCACATGCGTTCGCACTTCTGCTAAGCTAAAATACACTCCCCAGTGGGCGGCGGCATAGCGTTTGCACGGCTGCTAAAACTAGCCAGCGAGCGATCAACTCGGAATAACCCCCCTTATGCTATAAATCTTGTGTACAGGTGTAAAAACTAAACTATTTTTTTTTCAACTGCATATTAACTAGAGATGACCGAGTTCGGATATCTGAGAACCGAACCCCCCCGAACTTCACTACCCAAGCTCGGATCTGAGCCCGGCTGACTCGGAAAGCAGAACGAGGCAAAACGTCATCATCACGCTGTTGGATTCTCGCGGGTTTTGGTTTCCATATAAGGAGCCGCGCTTCGCCGCCATTTTCACTCCAGCATTGGAGAGTGCAGCGAAAGGACGTGTCTCCATCCTCACTGTCTGTGCTGGAGGAAAAGTGGGGTGGTGATTTCAGTGCTGTCTTGTGCTGCTCAATCCAGTGTAGTGTCTTATGCTACATCAGTCCAGTCACAGTGGTGGTGTCCTCTGCTGCCATATGTCCTGAGTACCTGTATAAGTCCAGTGCAGTGGTGCTGTGTTGTCCTGCATCAATTCAGTAGTGGTGTCTCTGTGCTGCTGTATAAGTCAAGTGGTACTGCCGTATATGCCCAGTGGTACTGCCGTATAAGTCCAGTGATACTGCCGTATAAGTCCAGTGATACTGCCGTATATGTCCAGTGGTACTGCCGTATAAGTCCAGTGATACTGCCGTATAAGTCCAGTGATACTGCCGTATATGTCCAGTGGTACTGCTGTATAAATCCAGTGATACTGCCGTACAGTGTCGGACTGGGGCATGAAGGGCCCACCGGGGAATGCAGTGATAGGGGCCCATACTTAAGGGTGTGGCCAGCCTACAAAGGGGTTGTCGCCAGCCTCCACAGAGGCTTGAAAGACACAATAGCTTAGTCCAGTGTAATGCAACATATCTACCATGTATAAACAAGTGCACAGTCTGGAACCTGATCCCTAGAGGAAGGAGTGGGCCCTCAGGCAGTAGGGTCTACCGGTGGTTTCCCTGGTACCCCTGTGGGCCAGTCCGACCCTGCTGCCGTATATGTCCAGTGGTACTACCATAAAATTCCAGTGATACTGCCATATATATCCAGTGGTACTACCGTATAAATCCAGAGGTACTGGCGTATAAATCCAGTCCGGTGATACTGCCGTATATGTCCAGTGATACTGCCGTATATGTCCAGTGGTACTGACATATAAATCCAGTGATACTGCCGTACAGTGTCGGACTGGGGCATGAAGGGCCCACCGGGGAATGCAGTGATAGGGGCCCATACTTAAGGGTGTGGCCAGCCTACAAAGGGGTTGTCGCCAGCCTCCACAGAGGCTTGAAATACACAATAGCTTAGTCCAGTGTAATGCAACATATCTACCATGTATAAACAAGTGCACAGTCTGGAACCTTATCCCTAGAGGAAGGAGTGGGCCCTCAGGCAGTAGGGCCTACCGGTGGTTTCCCTGGTACCCCTGTGGGCCAGTCCGACCCTGCTGCCGTATATGTCCAGTGGTACTACCATAAAATTCCAGTGATACTGCCATATATATCCAGTGGTACTACCGTATAAATCCAGAGGTACTGGCGTATAAATCCAGTCCGGTGATACTGCCGTATATGTCCAGTGATACTGCCGTATATGTCCAGTGGTACTGCCATATAAATCCAATCCAGTGATACTGCCGTATAAATCCAGTGGTACTGGCATATAAATCCAGTCCAGTGATACTGTCGTTTATGTCCAGTGGTACTGCCATATAAATCCAGTGATACTGCCGTATATATCCAGTGGGGGTGGTATTCAGTATGCTGGCTGTTAGGATCCCAGCGATCAGTATACCAGTGCCGGAATCCGGAATCCCGACACCCGGCATACCAACCACTATTCTCCCTCTTGAGGGTCTATAATCCCCCTGGAGGAAAAATAAACAGTGTTGCACGCGTATCGTACTGTGCCAAGCACAGCGAACCCGCAAGGGGCTCATTTGCGCTCGCCTAACTGCCGGTATGCCGGCAGTCGGGGTCCCAGTGCTGGTATCCTGGCCACCGGGATCCCGGCCGCCGGCATACCATACTACACCCATTCAGTGGTACTACCACATAATTCCAGTGGTACTGCCGTATAAGTCCAGTGATACTGATGTATAAATCCAGTGATACTGCCGTATATGTCCAGTGATACTGCCGTATATGTCCAGTGATATTGCCGAATATGTCCAGTGGTACTGCCGTATAAATCCAGTGATACTGCAGTATATGTCCAGTGGTACTACCATAAAATTCCAGTGATACTGCCGCATATATCTAGTATTACTGCCGTATAAATCCAGAGGTACTGGCGTATAAATCCAGTCCGGTGATATTGCCGTATATGTCCAGTGATACTGCCGTATATGTTCAGTGGTACTGCCCTATAAATCCAGTCCAGTGATACTGCCGTATAAATCCAGTGGTACTGGCATATAAATCCTGTCCAGTGGTACTGCCGTATAAATCCAGTGATACTGCCGTATATATCCAGTGGGGGTGGTATTCAGTATGCTGGCTGCTGGGATCTCAGCGCTCAGTAAACCAGTGCCGGAATCCGGAATCCCGACACCCGGCATACCAACAACTATTCTCCCTCTTGAGGGTCTATAATCCCCCTGGAGGAAAAATAAAAAGTGTTGCATGCATATCGTACTGTGCCAAGCACAGCAAACCCGCAAGGGGCTCATTTGCACTCGCCTAACTGCCGGTATGCTGGCAGTGGGGGTCCCGGTGCTGGTATCCTGGCTACCGGGATCCCAGCCGCCGGCATACCATACTACACCCATCCAGTGGTACTGCCACATAATTCCAGTGATACTGCCATATATGTCCAGTGGTACTGCCATATAAATCCAGTCCAGTGGTACTGCCGTATAATTCCAGTGATATTGCCATATAAATCCAGTCCAGTGGTACTGCCATATAAGTCCATTGGTACTGGCGTATAAATCCAGTCCAGTGGTACTGCCATTTAATTCCAGTGATACTGCCATATATATCCAGTGATACTGCCGTATATATGTCTAGTGGTACTGCCATATAATTCCAGTGATACTGCCGTATATGTCCAGTGGTGCTGCCATATAAATCCAGTGGTACTGGCATATAAATCCAGTCCAGTGATATTGGCGTATAAGTCCAGTGATACTGCTGTATAATTCCAGTGGTACTGGCGTATAAGTACAGTGGTATTGCCGTATAAATCCAGTCCAGTGGTGCTGCCGTATAATTCCAGTGATACTGCCGGATAAGTCCAGTGGCACTGCCATATAAATCCAGTCCAGTGGTACTGCCATATAAATCCAGTCCAGTGGTACTGAGGTATAAGTCCAGTGGTACTGCCGTATATGTCCAGTAGTACTGCTGTATAAATCCAGTCCAGTGGTACTGCCGTAAAAGTCAAGTAATACTGCTGTATAATTCCAGTGGTACTGCCGTATAATTCCAGTGGTACTGCTGTGTAATTCCAGTGATACTGGCGTATAAATCCAGTTATATTGCCATATAAATCTAGTCCAGTGGTACTGTCGTATAAGTCCAGGGGTGCTACTGTATAAGTTCAGTCCAGTGGTGCTGTCTTGTGCTGCATCAGTCCAATGGTAGTGTCCTGTGCTGTATATTATTTACTCCAAATAAAAGGCTTATATACATTACTTATATTATTATCCAAATAATTTTTCAGAGTTTGCCCTGTGTGGTGTAGGGGTACGCTCACCTGTGCTGCATATTATTAGAATAGCTCCAAATAAAAGGGTGTGTGATTTAGGGGTACACTCTCCTGTGCCACCAACATTGTGCGTGTATTACACCTGGACAAATTAACACCTGGCCCATCTAGGAGTGGCACTGCAGTCCCACTGCACTAATAGCAGATACCAGATGCACGTTTAACACCAGCATAGTGTATCAGTAATCAGTAATCCACTTTGCAATTCCAGTACCACTGGAATTATATGGCAGTATCACTGGAATTATACTTCAGTACCACTGGACTTATATGGCAGTACCACTGGACTGGATTTATATGGCAGTATCACTGGACTTATACGCCATTACCACTGGAATTATACGACAGTATCACTGGAATTTTACGGCAGTACCACTGGACTGGATTTATACAGCAGTATCACTGGAATTATACAGCCGTACAACTGGACATATACTGCAGTATCATGGACTAGATTTATACGGCAGTACCACTGGACATATACGGCAGTATCACGGGATTTATACGGCAGTACCACTGGATGTATATGGCATTACCACTGGACATATACGTCAGTATCACTGGATTTATATGGCAGTACCACTGGACATATACGTCAGTATCATTAGATTTATATGGCAGTACCGCTGGACATATACGGCAGTATCACCGGACATATATCACTAGACTTATACAGCAGTACCACTGGACTTATACAGCAGCACAGGGACACCACTACTGGACTGATGCAGGACAACACAGCACCACTGCAATAGACTGGACTGGCAGCAGAGGACACCACCACTGTGACTGGACTGATGCAGCACAAGACACTACCACTGTACTGATGCAGGACAACACAGCACCACTGCACTGGACTTACACAGCTACACTGGACATATGGCAGCAGAGGACACCACCACTGTGACTGGACTGATGCAGCGTAAGACACTACACTGGACTGAGCAGTACAAGACAGCACTGGATTTGCCACCCTACTTTTCCTCCAGCACAGACACTGAGGACGGAGACACGTCCTCTAGTTACACTCTCCGAGACTGGAGTGAAAATGGCAGCGACGTGCGTCTCCTTATATGGAATCCAAAACCCGTGAGAATCCGACAGCGTGATGATGGCGTTTTGCCTTGTTCTGGTTTCTGAGTCAGGCGGGAAAACCCCAGCCGGGCTCGGATCCGGGATTGGGTAGTGAAGTTCGGGGGGATTTGGTTCTCAGGGAACCGATCCCGCTCATCTCTAATATACACTGTATATATATATATATATATATATATATATTGCATCAGCATATGGGTTCTGGTAGGGATATTTAATTGCATGTATATATATACTGTATATATATATATATATATATATACACACACACATACATATATTTGTATGCTCCTTATATTGTTTTCCCAGCCCTCCATCTGTAAGTTCATTACTGACCCCCACCCACCCTCCCGTCCATCTGTAGTGTATTGTGCCCCAGTGCCTGTGTTTCCTTATTATGCTGTTTACAAGTGCAAACCACCCATGGCATACCTCCCAACTTTTGGGCATCGAGAATCAGGACCCTCGGATGGCGTAGCCACACGTGACTCGAAAAGAGTGTGTGGTTTCGAGTAGAAAGGGCATGGTCTCTGCCAAGAAGGGGTGGCCTCAACCACGTACCCATTTTCCTACATTGTGGGGGCGTGGTCAGCACTACCCGAGCAGCTGGCCAGCCCCCTGCTCACCTCCCAGCACTAAATAGATGTCAATCTATTTTAGGGATCACTCGCTGCTTTGCAGAGCATAGCAGCGGGTGATCAAAGGATCCCCCAACTGCTGTCCATGGGTGGGACAGCGGGACAGTGACCGAATAGCGGGACTATCCCACTGGAATCGGGACAGTTGGGAGGTATGCAATGGTGCTGTAAGATCTGTACTGTCTGTGGTCCTGCAGAAACCCCCATGGGTTACTTAACTAAAAGCTGTTTCCTTGTTTTCCCTCATAATTGGTATGGCTCCTCTTACAGGCGGCAGCAGCATTACAGCGACACTGCTGGGTGCAGACATGTAGTCAGGTGTTACTTGCTGCTGGAGAGCCATGATCCAGGTGTATGGAGCAAGTGCATCTCGGTTATGAGGGGTGGCCATGGGGGCGCCCCTTGGGAGCAATAGCTACGCATCCTATGTGCCTTGACTTGATGTTACACGTGTCAGCACAGAGGAAGGGCTGAGGCACTATGTGGTATACCTACCTATCAGATGTTGCTGACCCTGATAAGACCCACAGCAGCAGCCAGCACAGTGTAAAAGGAGGACACATACAGAGACAGTCATTGTTTTTTTGCTAGATTAATTCAGTGGCACCTTCCAGGGGTCGGTGCCCTTAGGCTAAAGCTGCCTAATGGCAGAGCCAGCCCTGGGTAAGTATCATTGCTACTGATCGCAGGGACAGCTGCTTTTAGGCCCAGATGTCTCCACATGGGAGCAATACTGAATTGCTCTAGTAGTTAAAGATCCATTGCCGCAAAGTTGTATACTTAGTTATAGGAGCAACCTAGCCCCTTATGATGAAAAGTCCCTCTGAATAGGTTCAGCTCATACTTGTCTACCCTCCTGAAATGGTCGGGAGGCTCCTGAAAATCGTCCAGTGCTCCACCCCCCCCCCCCCCCCAAATGCCACCCACAATAAAGCACAAGTGTGCGAGCCGAGGGTACCCTGTTTTCTCTGCACTGTAGACAAGGGGGTGGAGCCACAATTACGCAATCCTGCCACCATGCCCCCAGACAGCCCACCTGTGTACCAGCCACTCCCTCTATGCTCCAACCGTGCTTTCCCCTACCGGAGGATGAGGCAGCAAAGTCGGTAAGTATGGTTCAGCTACACTATGTTGCTGAACAAATCAAAATAATCTTTTATTATCTAAAGCTAGGTACACACTGAGTGATATGTCGTCTGATCCGATGGATTGGGCCAACATATAGTACACATTAGCGCATATCGAGTAGTATGTATGCCCAATATGTGGGTGCCTATGGTCGCTATCAACATCATCAGGTTTGACAGTTTTACTGCACAGTGAAAACATGTATGCTAATGATGGATGGAACAGTGATTGTTCTGTCTTTCATTACATCACTCAATGGGGGTCATTCTGACCCGTTCGCTCGCTGTTTTTTATCGTAGCTGAGCGAACGGATACCCACTGCACATGTGCCGGCGCCGTAGTGCAGCGGCGCATGCCAGACGGCTGAAGGCTGTAGGTGGGCTGCGATCGCCTCTGCCTGATCGACAGGCAGAGGCAGTCGCTTGGCGGGAGGGGGTGGAACGGCGGCGATTGGCCACTGTTTCGTGGGCGTAGTCCGGCCAATGCAGGCGTGGCTGGACCGTGCGGGGAGCGACCCGCAGTGGCTGCGTGACATCATACGCAGCCGCTGCGGGCCAGGGAACGACGAGTAGCTCCTGGCCAGCCCGCTAAAGCTGCGCTGGTCGGGAGCTACTCTTGAAGAGCAAAGACATCGCTGCTGTGCGATGCCTTTGCACTTCTGTGGGGAGGTGGGGAGGTGAGCGGCACTGACATGAGGGGCGGACTAGCACTGCGCTGGGCATCCCCCCGCATGTCAGTGTGAATGATCGTATCTCGGAATGAGGGCCAATGGGTGTAATTCAGAGTTGATCAAAAAGCAAATTTGTTAGCAGTTGGGCATAAACATGTGCACTGCAGGGGGGGGGGGGCAGATATAACATGAGCAGAGAGAGTTAGATTTGGGTGGGTTACTTTGTTTCTGTGCAGGGTAAATGCTGGCTGCTTTATTTTTACACTGCAAATTAAATTTCGGTTTGAACACACCCCACCCAAATCTAACTCTCTCTGTACATGCTATATCTGCCCCTCCCCCGCCGCTGCGGGCCAGGTAGCGAGGAGTAGCTTCCGGCCAGCACGCTAAAGCTGCGCTGGCCGGGAGTTACTCCTGAAGTGCAAAGGCATCGCCGCTGTGCGATGTCTTTGCACTTCTGCGAGGGGGGCCGGACTGACATGCGGGGAGGACTAGCCCCGTGCTGGGCGTCCCCCTGCATGTCAGGAAAGATGATCGTAGCTGTGCAACATTTTGCACAGCTACGATCAACTCGGAATGACCCCCATGGTTTTTCCCATTTGCTAACAAATTTGCTGCTGCGATCAACTCTGAATTAGTCCCAATGTGTACCCAGATTCGGAAATGTCTGCCCATTGGGGTGACATACCTGCTGGGTAAATATCGCTGCAGTGTGTACCCCATTTAAGAAAGACATTGGGATGTACAGTCCACATCATGGCATGCTTATGTACCGTATTTGCCGGCGTATAAGATGACTTTTTTGCCCTGAAAAACATGCCTCCAAGTGGGGGGGTCGTCTTATACGCCGGGTGCACTTCAGTTGGGATAGACATAGCTGCCATAGTGGCCTTCCGATACTCGCCCGGTGCCCATAGTGGCCTCCCGATGCCCGCCCACCTCATTCTACATACCATCCAGTATCGCGCGGTATCCAGTGCGGCCGCGGCGGGTCATCAGCGTGGCCCGCCCCTTGTCTACTCAGAGCTTGCACATGCGGACTTGCGCACTAGTGCCAATTACAGGGAGATGCAGGGACTGGCCGGAGGCGCTGTGGTCGCGTTGTGGCCGTACAATGGTGACAATGACAGGTACTGTAATTGCACTAATACTAATACTAATGGCACTCATGTGAAACCGGTAACAATAAATGCACACAGGGGTATACTTTTATACATTTTACAATCTGATGTTCTTTTACGTTTTATTTGGTGTGTGGAAGGTGTGCGGAAGAGGGGGTAGTCTTATACGGCGAGTATATAACAAACTCTATATTTTGAGTGGAAATGTTGGGGGTCGTCTTATACGCCCAGTCATCTTATACGCCGGCAAATACGGCGTAAATCCACAAAAATTAACTTTTTGTGGATTTAAGATAATTCTCCATAAATATTTCATTATAATGTCCAGTGAATAATGATAAATAGTGAGAATTAGAGATGTGCGCCGGGCCTCTTCTCGGGTTTTGTGTTTTGGTTTTAGATCTGTATCTCCTTCATGTTTTGGATCTGTATTGGTTTCTGATTTGAATTTTTTTGAAAAAATCATAAAATAGCTAACATCACAGAATTTTGGACTGTTTTTGTTCCTACAGTATTATTAACCTCAATAACATTAATATCCACTCATTTCCATTTTCCGGTAAATTTTGACCACCTTACGGGCTGTCAGGTGGAGGGCAGCGGTTCGGAATCAGGAGCGGGGCTGGTGAGTATTGTGTTTTTTTTTTAATGTGTGTGTGTGTGTGTGTGTGTGTGTGTGTGTGTGTAAGCAGTGCTACTAGGGGGCATAATTACAGAGGGCATATCTACTGGGGTCACAACTACTGTGGGCATATCTACTGTGGGCACATCTACTGGGAGCGCATCTACTTGGGCACAACTACTGGGGGCACAATTACAGGGGGCATTTGTACTGGGGGCACAACTACAGGGAGCACAACTACTGGGGGCACAACTACAGGGGGCATAACTACTTGGACACAACTACTGGGGGCACATCTACTGGGCGCACAACTACAGGGGGCACATCTACTCGGGGCATTTGTACTGGGGGTACATCTACTTGGGGCACAACTACTGGGGGTACATCTACTGGGGGCACAACTACAGGGAGCATAACTACTGGGGGCACAACTATAAGGGGCATATCTACTGGGGTCATATCTACTGGGGGCATAACTACAGGGGGCATAACTACAGGGGGCATATCTGCTGCGGGCATATCTACTGGAGGCATAACTACAGGGGGCATAACTACTGGTGGCATTTCTACTGGGGTCATAAATACAGGGGGC
This sequence comes from Pseudophryne corroboree, assembly GCF_028390025.1. Classification (NCBI taxonomy): domain Eukaryota; kingdom Metazoa; phylum Chordata; class Amphibia; order Anura; family Myobatrachidae; genus Pseudophryne; species Pseudophryne corroboree. Next base: position 526,959,147 of record NC_086446.1, on the reverse strand, counting down.
ATATCTACGGGGGGCATATCTACAAGAGGCATATCTACTGGGGGGCATATGGGGCATAACTACAGGGGGGCATATCTGCTGGGGGCATATCTACAGGGGGCATAACCACTGGGGGCATATCTACTGGGGGCATATCTACAGGAGACATAACTACAGGGGGCATATCTACAGGGGGCATATCTACTGGGGGCATAACTACTGGGGGCATATCTACAGGGGGCATAACTATGGGGGGCAATACTACACGGAGGCATTACCATTGTGGTCACTACTAATGAGGGCATAGCATAAGGGGCACTACTACTGAGGGCATTGTTTAAGGGGCCCTACTGCTGCAGGCATTTTGTGTATTTGGGTTGCTACTACTGTGGGCTTTGTGTATAAGGGGCACTAATGTGTGTTATAACATGAATAAGGGACACTACCATGTGGTGTAATGTGAATAAGATTGTGCTACTGTGCAGCGTAATTTGAATTGGGGATACTATTGTGTGACCACGCCCCTTTCTTTTTGATACCACTCCCCCTGCTCGCAATCCTTTTATTGCACAGGCGTGGGGCTGAGTTCCACCACCTCCCTAGGACCACTTTAAGCACTGCGTGTACGATTTTAATAAAATCAGTATGCCCCAATTGCACAGTAGTACTGTACAGTATGTCCCAGTAACAGTATGCTCCAGTAGTACAGTATGCACCAGTAGAACAGTATTACAGTATGCCCCAGTAACAGTATGCTCCAGTTGCACAATAGTACAGTATGTCCCAGTAGCACAGTATTACAGTATGCCCCAGTAGTACAATAGTACAGTATGTACCGGTAGCACAGTATTACAGTATGCCCCAGTAAGAGTATGTCCCAGCAACAGTATTACAGTATGCTCCAGTAACAATATGCCCAGGCAGCACAGTATTACACAGTATGCCCCAGTAGGGGTGGTATTCATGTGACCGGCGGTCGGGAGACCAACAGTCACATGACCTCCTCCACCATCCCGACCCCTCACTATCCCGATGGTCGGCATGCCGACCAACAGGGACTATTTCCACTGGTGGGTGTCCACGACACCCATAGAGTGGGAATAGGACCCGTGGCGACCGCAGGTCGCCACCAAGCCCGCAGCGTGGCGAGCGCAGCGTGGCGAGCGCAGCGAGCCCGCAAGGGGCTTGCTGCACTCGCCCCTCCTCGCCGGGATCCCGTCGTCGGTATGCTGCCGGGATCCCGGCGTCGGTAAGCTGACCGGCGGTCTCCTGACCACCGGTCAGCCATACTACACCCCCCAGTAGCACAGTATTACAGTATGTCCCAGTAGCACAGTATTACAGTATGCCCCAGTAACAGTATGTCCCAGTAGCACAGTATTACACAGTATGCCCCAATAGCACAGAATTACTGTATGCCCCAGTAAGAGAATGAGTATGTCCCAGTAGCAAAGTATTACAGTATACCCCAGTACCACAGTATTACAGTATGCTCCAATAAGACTATGTCCCAGTAGCACAGTATATCCCTGTAATAGTATGCTGACAACATGCGTTCCTGGATGTAAATGGCGCCGAGACCCGGCCGCGGCGTCTTTTAAAGATACAAAGTCCTGTGACAATCCGACAGCAGGATGATGATGTTAGGCCCCGTTTTGGGAACTGAGTCTGACGGGAAACCCCGAGCCGGGCTCGATTCCTGGCTCGTATCGCTAAATTCGGGTGGGTCCAGTTGTCAGAGAACCGAACCCGCTCATCTCTAGTGAGAATTGCTGTAGATTAAAGTTACAGAACTAGAGGAATTATAAAGAGCACTTGGTCAGTAATGAAAGCTAGGGACATACAGTACAGTGCCCAGGAACAAACTATTAAAACCTGAGGATGTTTATGGAAATTAAGGGCAATTGGCAACTATAGTTTAAAGAATGTGGAAAATTAGCATTATAAATGTGAGAGCAGAATCATCCAAATCATCGTTTAGTGACTTTAGCTGCTTATGTCCAAAAAAATGAATCAGTACACACTTGTGTATGAGCTGCTGAATTTCCCCAGTTATTCCACAAGAGGGAGCACTTAAGAACTGGCACAGAGAAGATTATGACGGTTCTCATAGGAGCATTTACTGTATAAAACATATTCCTTTGGCCCGATCTGATAGTATTGTAACATTTATATTTAAAATAATATATCACATATCCTATTACGCTTCATGGTATTGAGATTAGTCAGTCACAGGAATCTGTGTCTGATGATAATAAAAGCACATTGAGGGCACATGTGATGAAAGATAAATTATAGAGTGATTTTGGAATACTCTTGTGAGCAGATTTCTTTTATTAGAGTCACAGAAACAAAAAAAACTCTCAGCATGAAAATGGAGAAGGCCACTATGATAAATATTAGGGATGAGCGGGTCCGGTTCTCTGGAAACTCTGCGATCCGAGCTGGGATCAGAGTGTGGCTCGTGGTTTCCCACCTGACTCAGATCTCAAAATGATGTTAAACAGCATCCTCCCGCTGCCGGAGTTTTGCGGGTTTTGGACTATATAAAGGTCCCTGGTGGTCGCGCCACCTTCATTCTTCGGCTATGGAGCTTGTATTGAACGGCCATGTCCATCCAGGAGTGCTGTGTTGTTCATCCAGGGGTGTTACGGATACTCTCTCCAACCAGAAAGGGGTGCTGTGTCCTTCAGGGGTGCTCTTTCAATATAGGGGTGCTGTGACGCAGTTTAAACAAAATTTAAGCAAAACATATAGTTTCAAAAAATATTTAATTTTTGGTGATATAACCCAGTGTACTATACTGTTATTTCTCTGTGACACTGCCGGTCAGACAGCAGTGTATAATCATACACATACTGCAACACTGTAGGTGGTCCGTGCTTTTTTGTACATAAAGGGGTGCTGTGTTCTCCAGGGGTGTTCTGCCAGTCTAGGGGAGCTCTGCCCCAGTTTAAACAAAATGAAAGTTAAATATATAGTTTCATATATATATATATATATATATATATATATATATATAAATTATTTTTTGGGGGTGATATACCCCAGTGTACTATAATATTATTTTTCTGTGAGACTGCCGGTTAGACCGCAGTGTATAATCATACAAGTATTGCGACACTGTAGGTGGTAGTGAACTGCAGTGTTATATTATTATTTCTGACTTATACACGTATTGTGTGACACTATTTGAAACTAAACCACAGTGTTAAATAATTATTTCTTACTCATACACGTATTGTGTGACACTGTAGGTGAACGTAAGCTGCAGTGTTAGATTATTATTTCTGACTCATACACATATTGTGGCACTGTTGGTGGTACATTTTTTGCACAAATTGCGGAGTGTGCTGTACACCACTTTGTTCATGTTTTTTGATAGATATGGAGATGGAACAACTGAGAGGAGAGCAGGAAGCACATACTAGTGCTGCAGGTGCTGCCACCAGTCATGACGATACAAGTCAGTCAACGTCATCTATGAAGGCCGATGCCCAAGTCAGGGCATGTAAAATCAAAGAAGCTATTTAATTTTACAGTGGTAAATAAAAAACGTCAACAGGAAAGTTAGCTGCGAGAAATGTGAAATTAGCAATATGCCATTCACTACACAAAGTTGCAAGGAAAGTCTCAGGTCTTGGCCTTTATTTATAAGTGGTGGTTCTGCAACTGTCAGTGAGGCATCTTCTTCTGTCTTATGACGATGCAAGAACTTTTCACTCAGAGTCTAGAACAGGTGTCAAAAAAATGAAAAGGCAGTAGAACAAACTGTTCGTTCAGAACCGTCACACATTCCTGAGGAATGTTTAGGGGTGTCCATGTAAGCTATGTGTATGTCTGACATTTCTCACACTGTCCTCATGGAGAACCCTCTTTCGCCTCCTTTAACCATTTATGTACCATCTGCACATGTGGAAAGCAGTACAAGTAAAGTTAGTGATGAGTATAGAATAGAAATTAAGGATGTTTGTGTGGAAGTAGAACAGGATCAGGGGGATATGTGTGTGCTACTACTATCTGACACTGAAGATGATAATGTTAATAATGTTGTTCGTGTAAATAAGCCAACAGTGGCTGCAGTTCTTGGCTGTGATAAAAAGAAAGTCATTGTGATGCCTGGGCATAAGACCAAAAAAGACACCTCTAGGTGTAGGATTATTTTTTACCCAAATCCTGACAATGCTTGTGAAGGCACCTGCTCCATTTGTAAGGCCAAAGTTAGTAGAGGTAGGGTCATTACCCATCTAGGCACCTCTTTCTAGATGTTACGTCACTTGTGGCAAGATCATGAAATTTATTTTACAAGAGTATAATGTAATTAACACCATCATCCTGAACCTCCTCAGTAGTGATTGGAGGAAGTCCTTCCAGAAATTTTTTTGTCGGGGCCCAAACAAAGTAAGCACTTCAGCCACAAAAGTGTCAGGGCCTGTCGCTGAAGTGCTTGGTTCTGCATGTTTTTTTAATATCCAACTTGACAGGGATGGTGGGCACCTCTAAGCTCTGGGCCCCATAGCAGCTGCACTGCCTGCACCCATGGTAGCTACGCCCTTGGGAACAAAAACAGGTCCACATTATGTGATTTTAGCTGTTTGTATGATTTTTTTTGACAAAAATACAGATACAAAACCAAACCTAAAACACACAAGGACAGTTTTGGCAAAACCAAATACAGATCCAAAACACAAAAAACTAACCTAAACTAAACTAAACTAAAACACAGGTATTGGCACACATCTCTAGTAAATATACAAATGGTCCAACATGAAATGGCATCCTTTATTGTGCATGGATAAATCTCCATACCTTTATAGAAATGAAGACATTTGGTGACATATACACACTTATGGTTATGCACAAGTATGTTTTCCTATTATCAGCTATATTAGGTTTAGCCAGTCCCCCTGTAGTGTCCATAAATGGGTATTACAGTCATCGTTCATTTTAAAAATCTTCAATTCAGATAAAGACCTGCAACATTTACATATAGAGTTTTCTTAATGTTATTACCTAGGCCCAGGTAATAAGTGCCCTCCTCTCGGCGCAGTGAAAATATAATCAATAATCTGGGCATTAGTGCCCATCAATTTCAACACATTGTATGCAATCTTTATATAAAGTGACAGTATAGCAGGACATAGTACGGTAAGTCAGTGCATGCTAACACATACTACTACCTTGCAGTACAGCTGGGTATAAAGCATAATTTCAGACAAATGCATAGAATTACATGGCAGAACAGGTATGTGCATGGTATTAGTGTGGGTCAGTACAGGGCATCAGGTGGCTCGACACTGGGGTACAGGGCAACAGTTCAGGCCTGTGCTTGGTATTGGTACAGTGGGGCACAGGGAATCAGTGTAGGCCAGTATTTAGTGTCACATGACAATGCAGGAAGATGTAGACAGCAGTTAGTGTATGGTAACAGGAGGCAGTTCAGTCAGTGGGACACAGAACATCACCGCAGGTCAGCCTGTACTGTACTACCATGTGTTACATAAAACAGAACACCACAGCAAGTCATCACATGGTACTTAGTGGAGGCACCAAAAGAAGGGGCCATATACATAAACTTGGCCCATATCAGCTTTCATGGTCCAACAGTGGTGTATTTTAATGGAGTGCATGTTGCCTTGGGCCAAGCTGGCTTCTGTGCAGGCTGTGTCTGCTCAATAGATACCCTATGTCCTGTTGTAATGACACATACAAGTATGTGCCAGCCTGTAGTGACTCTCTGTGTTTCACTCAACTATTATCAGATACTGTATATAGTGGAATTTACATTCACCCTTTGTTGAGCTGTACTGTCATCTATTTGCCTGCACAGACACCCTATGTCCCACTATCACGTGACATTATATGTTACCCCACACAGACTTCATGATCCTCATTTTCCCCCCTCTTATCCAGCGAGGGGGGCTTGCTGGAGAAACAGAAGGGGGTTTGACAATGAGAGAGAAGGGGCTGCTGGCTGGAGAGACAGAAGTGGGCTGGCTAAATAAAGACAAAAGGGGCCTGGCTGGAGAGACAAAAAGGAGTGAGAAAGAAGGGCTGGCTGGTGAGAGACTAAGGGGTGCTGGATGGAGAGACAGAAAGGGGTGCCGGCTGGAGAGCCAGAAAGGCACTGGCTGAAGAGACATAAGGAGACTGGAGAGACAGAAGGTGGGCTGGCTGGAGAGATAGAAAAGGGTGCTGGCTGGGGAGATGGAAAGGGGTGCTGGCTGGAGATACATAAGGAGGACTGGAGAGGGGCTTACTGGAGCCTAAAAGACACTGCGAGACTTAACTGCAAAAACATGGGATGAGGTTGAAGAGAACGAGGGGGAAGGGCGGGAGAACGGCCTATTTCGTCAGGCCCTGCCCCCACAATTTTTTATGGCAGCCCTGCTTGTTTCAATTATCCATCATTGACTTCTAAACATAATAAACAAAAAAATTAAATCCACTTTGGGCCTTTTATCTTGACATATGGATGAGATTTGTTTGAGATGCTGCGTTACCATAAAAGGGTTAAGCCTTCCTTTCCTGTACTGCTGATGCCGCCATGGGTATCTCCAACACATGACAGTAGGTTTTAGACTCCATAGCACAATGTGATCCAGTGCCGAGAGATTTCACGTCCCAGTAGGCAGCCTCTTTTCATGCTGTCATTTTCATTCTGCTGTTCTAGGGAGAGATATAATCAGCTAGCAGAACTTTATACTTCCGCACATGAGAACATGCTCCTGACAGAGTGAAGTCTGTAGCAGGTGTGCTGTACTCATTCACACTTTCTAGTCTTACCTCCTACATTAGCAAACAGATTACTTGGTACAAGTTCACGTCCTATTTTCCAGGTAGCGCCATTGCAAATTGCTTTCTGCTTCATTGATTGGCTGAACGTTAGATGCACTCTGCCAGAACATCACAGCTTTCCAAAACTCAGTCACGCTAACTGATATTTTTTCCATTCTAATATCTAGATCACAAGAATCCAAAGAAATGAAATGGAAGCAGATAAAAACCACTGTGTCTGTCATTTCCTCCTTATGAACCGCCAGAAATGTCTACACTCAGTTCTGTACTGATTGCAGTCTACTCGGAAATGTGACATGTGCTGTGAGCACTTTCTTATCCAGATTTAGAGATAACTGAAAGATAAGCAGTTGATTCTGAGCTGTACCTGTCACAGATGCCTTTGGACCTAAGTAAAATGGTACATTAACACTTTATCAAACTGTGCAATTTTAATTATTTCAAAGTCATCATTCAGTAGGGTGTGAGGTTTGAAAAGATGTGTTGTCCAAGAACTCTTATGTGGGGAGATTTATCAAAGCTTGGAGATAGAGGGGGTCATTCCGACCCATTCGCACGCTGCTTTTTTTCACAGCCGTGCGAACGGATCCGGAATGCACATGTGCAGCGGACGCAATGTGCAGGCGTGTAACTGCCCGGCGACGGGGAACGCCGGGCAGCGATTGAATGAAAGAAGAAAATGATTGCTGCTGCGATCGCACCATAAATTGAAAGGAGGAAGGCGTTCTGGGGCGTCAACTGACTGTTTTCGGGGAGTGTAGATCCGAACGCAGGGGTGTCGAGGCGCTTGTTTGGTGGATGTCTGACGTCAATTTCGGGACCTGAGATGCTGAAGTCATCGCAGTGGGTAAGTAAGTCCAGACCTACTTAGAAACCGCACAAAATATTTTTGCATAGCTCGGCTGCACAAGCGGTCACAGCCTTGCTATGCAAAAAATACACTCCCCCATAGGCGGCGTCTAGTTGATCGCACGGGCTGCAGAAAGTTGCAGCATGCTGTCAACTCGGAATGACCCCCAGAGAGAAAGATAAAGTACCATCCAATCAGCTCCTGTAATTTTTTACACACACCGCATATAACATGGCAGTTAGGAGCTGATTGGTTAGTACTTTATCTCTCTCCACAGTATTTCTCTCCAAGCTTTGAGAAATCTCTCCCATTGGGCGGGATGCAACAACCTGTATTTTGTGGTCAAACCTCCGAAATTACAGTTTTCGGCGGTATGGCCGCTTACCACATATGCACCAAGCTCTGGCATGGGATATATTCTGGGGCTTGGATCAGATGGGTAATGCCATCTTTAGATGGGTAGGGGCTAATATGACATGATTTTAAGACCATTGCGTCATTTTAGCCCCACCCCCTCCCATAGACCTGCGACTCGCTGCATTATGCGTGGTCACTTCCTGGTTGCATTCCACAGTGGAACTACACTGTAAAGCCTGTAGTAGTTAAATTTGGCATCCAATGAGCATGCGGCTGTTTGTGCCTATTGGGGGAAGTTATCAGGATGCTTATGGTGTGCCACCTCATGGATCATCCATTTCCCTGTTATTAGAGGTTATTAGATACTTGACTACTTTTCTTTACAATGTACAGTGCACTCTGCTTTTTACACTTTTCTAGAAAATACCTTTTGATGTGGATTGGGTATGAAATGTTGGTGGTCACATCGCGGCATCCTGACAGTGAGAATCCCGACACTGGATGGGGCTATGTAGTTCACCCCTCTACCCAACCCTAACCTTCCGAGTGTGTCGGCTAGGGCTAACCCTCTCGGGGTGGTCTGCTATCGCAAACCCCCCCCCCCCCCCCCCGTTCATAACCCTAACCCCCCTAGTGCTTACCCCTAACAATCCCTCCCCCCTCGAGCCCTAACTCTAAACCCCACCCTGATACTCACCTTCGGGATGTCGGCAGTCGGTGTCCCGGTGCTGGTATCCTGAGGGGTGTCGGTATTCCGACCATTGGGATGCCAAACGTATCCCTTTAATGTGGCTCTAATGTATTTCCTGTCTGATGCTTATGGTGTGATTCCTACTGTTTTTAGAGGTGTGTTTGTAACTTATGAGTTGGATCCATTTTTATTAATAGGGGTATATAGGTTAGACAGAGCGGCCTCTCAATGTATCTGGACAAAGGTCTACACTTGGACTGAAATGATGATTTTTTTTTGTACTTTATGCATTTGGAACTTTTATGCTCAATTGGGCGGATACCCCAGCATTTATATTAGAGATGAGCGGGTTCGGATTTATTCGGTTCTTTACACCAGAATTATCGTCATTTCCTATTTTCTGGATTTTTCTTATTGGTTAACCAAAACACGTGACGTCCGGTAAATCCGAGTAAAACTGAGTAAAACCGAACCCGCTCATCTCTAACTTATATATGTGGAATCACCCCCCAACAAATCCTGCATTTGCCCCTGTATTGGCTGCTATATCTCTGTCTTTTTTAAATGGATCTTTAGCTGCACAGGACTCACTAGCTGTCTCTGAACTGTCGTCTCTATTAGATGCTGCAGTATCTCATCCTCTCCTTCAAGAGTGTTTTAAGAGAGGAGGGGACTTGCTTGCAGCCTCCGTTGCGGGCCCCTTCCTCTCCGGCAGCTAGTAGACTCTGGCTTAAAACCAGAGCCTGCTGAGCATGCGCAGATCTCCAGGAACATGGCACCCGCACCTTGGCCCCGGGGACACCTCCAGTGCGCATGCACAAATCACTCGGAAATGGCAGGACACCAAAGGGTAAGTATACTCTATGGGTGCAGTGTGTGTGGTGTGGGCCCCCCCGGACCTAGGGGCCCCTGTGCACCACACACTGCGCCCATTATAGAAACGCCTATGCTCCCCTTTCATGTGTAGCTACATAGTGCTAGTATTAGCAACATTTTTCTGCAATCACTGATCCTGATTTAGATGTGGTCACCACTTCGACGGTGTTGCAACTGAATGATTATTAGTAGACTGCGCAAACGATGTGGCCGCAGTGCACACACACCAAGGTACCTTTGTGATGCCACTCGCAGCGAGGAATCAGTCACAGAGTGATTGGCAGGAAGAAACCATTTTGTGGAGGTAATAGGGAGTGTCTATAAATACGCAGGGATGTCTTGGCGTGCGACTGTGATCTCGTACACATAAATATGGCGCCAGCATCACAGCTCCCATGCCAAATCTGGTCAGCCATGGAAGCACTAAGGGAGTTTATGTTTCCCGCATCTGTGTCATGGTTGCAACAGAGTATGCAGTTGCTGAGAATGTTACAATGTCTTCGGTGGGCGTCACTGTTCACTTGTGGGCAGCTGCTGCACTTGCATTGCCTTGCAGTTCTTACCACTGCTGCATTGGCATTGTGACCACATGTGAATCAGGCCCATTGTAACTTAATAGCAAGATTGTTACTGATATCAATTATATATATGTGGTAAACAATAAACTGCTAGAGGGTAAATACAATTTTAGATTATTAAATATTAAAACATAATGTCAGTTTCAGAGTTATAAAACAAAATGTCATTTTTCAGGGAACAAGTAAGAGGTTAAGAACTTACAGTACAGCTGTTCTACAGCAATGAAAGAGAAGATTACCTGGGCTATGAAGCATCGTCAGTGGACTAATGAAGACAGGAAGAATTTCTTGTGGCTCTCTGATTCATCACATAGGATTTTAGTACACCACTAAGCAGTCACCAGGATAGGTCCTCAGTGTTTGGGGTTTATTTACAAAGAGTCGCTACTTCTTGGAGTATTTAAGCCAATTATTTAGGTCAAGGCTTTTAATAGCAAAATACCCCATGTTTTGCTATTAAAAGCATTGCCCTTTTAAATTTCATACTTAAACATGCCAGGAAACTGTTTTAGCCAACTGTCAAACATGGAGGAGGAAGCGTGATGATCTGGGGCTCTTTTGCTGGATCCCAGGTCAGCGACTTGCACAGAATGGCTGGCACCCTAAACCTAAAGGGCTACCACATCGTTTTGCATTGCCATGCAATATGTCTGGTCTACTTTTAGTTTTATAAACACAATTTCAATGGGGTAAATTTGCTAAGGTGGGAGTTTTTTTAGAACTGGTGATGTTGCTCATAGCAACCAATCAGAGTCTACTTAACATTTATCTAGCTGCTTCTAGAAGATAATAGATAGAATCTGATTGGTTGCTATGGGCAACATCACCACTTCTAAAAAAAATCCCACCTTATACATTTACCCCAATGAGCGACTACAACACGAATTTATCTCATGTGAATTCATACTGTAGAGTTGCGTGATTCAGGGGGACATTTACGAAGCACTGAAAAGAGTGGCGTAGTGAGCCAGTGGAGAAGTTGACCATGGCATCCAATCAGCGTTGAAGTAACATTTATAATTTGCATACTATAAATTTTATACCGAGTAGCTGATTGGGTGCCATGGGCAACTTTTCCATTGGCTCACTTCTCCACTCTTCACCGCTTAGTACATCTCCCCCTATGACACTTATGGCTGCCTGCACCTGTGGTGGCAGAACGGAATGAGCACGGAGTGTTCTAATATAGGTCAAGTACAGTAAGTTTGAATCTCAATAATTGCAAACAGCTGCATTCTGGGAGAAAGATGCATATACGCTTGGGAAGGTTATATTCTTTTCACAGGTTCTATTCTACTAACCATAAGTGCACCTTCCTCATCTATGTATGTTCCTGTCACCTCCCTTGTGTGTGACTGCTCCATTCCCCATGTCTGAGTATGCCCCCTCCACATATATGCACCTGCTCCCTCTCCATGTCTGTGTCTTTACACACCCAAGTATGCATCTGCCATCTTCCCAATATTTATTGCTTTAAATTCTCCACTCCCGGATGTGATAAGCAGAACCAGTGCTGGCAACTGCTGATCAGAAGTAGTGTAAAGGAACAAGTTGATGGGGATGGGGGGCCCTGCCTGTTTTCTTTTGTACTGTACTGGGATATCAGCTCTGCACACAATGATTAAAATATAAAAGTGCAAAGTATATTTTAATGCCAAGTACACAACACACTGGCCGCCAATAATATCCAGGAATGGTAATCTTTATTTGACTAAAGACCACAGTATAACCTTTTGTTTGGAACTATCTTGTAAATAGGAATGGGAGGCATTTCCACTAAATATTCTTACATATACCAGATGGTAAGTAACAATCTGTCTGCTAATGCAGGCCTTACCTTGTATGACCCTGTTTTCCAGGAGCGGCAATATTTTGTAGACTAAACTAAATCTTAACCTCACGGCTACTGACCTAATGCCTTGCATCTGGACAAATGTCTGTTGAAACATGTCCATCACAGGGCTATCTGTCTGGTGTACAAAGGTGAGGCTTCTCCATTCACATTCCCACAATACAACCCTTTCCCTTCACCTGATCTTCAAGATGCATTATCTCTTCATTTAGGGCACTGTTCTATTCATGAATGATTGTTTGAAGGAAATATAGAAAGAATGTGCAGTAAACAGAAAATGAAATGCTACAAACAAATAAACATAATGTCGCATGGCTACAAAACACCAGAATTTTGTAGCTAAAGAAATACAATGTTTAAAAGTTGCCGTTTCCTGCCATAACAACACTCAAAACAGATCCTGGTTTCTTGTCAATGAAAATCTCCACATTACAATTTTGTAGCTCTAAATAGACAATAATTGAAAAGGAAAAGTAGATACTCAGAGGGCTATTTTTCAAGGTATGGCATATTTAAGTATCACGGTTATTAATTAAGCCTGGAACACCACAGTTGTCACAGATACCTCCAGCTTTTACTTAAGTACAGCGGTTTTCAATAAAGAGCCATCTATAGCTCTGTTAGCTCATTGTAGCTACTGTATATCAAAGGGCCCGACTATTCCCCTATAGGCAAGACGTTCCTTCTGGTTCAGTTTCTTCTAACAGCAAGGGTAGAGGTTTGTTGGTCAGGTGATTGGTTCAGAAACTTCTTCTCTGGCAGGAGATCAATTTTCTGAGGGGAGAAGAGAAACTGTGCCCATTTGGCAACCAGTGAAATGAAGCCCTAATGTATAATACCTGTCAAACGTTTTAGAAAACCCAATTTTTCAGTTTTCATTAAACTTTTACGCAGTTTAAATTGTGGACTTTACCATGATGGGAACCTTCGGTAAGTAAACAAACCCCACACACTGAAGGACCATCCTTTTGCTTATTGGACAGCATTCAAAAAGACCTCTTGTCTTCAGTAGTCCACTGGTGGTGTTTCATGGCACAGACAAGCCTCTTTTTCATTACTGGGGAGCAACTGCAAGTTCTTAACCCATTGCTTGTTCCCTGAAAAAGGCCTTTTTTGTATGCAGGAACGCTGAAATTTACATACCATTTGTCATAAACTGTTTTTTTTTTTTACCTTTAGCAGTTTACCTCTTAACTTTGTAACATTTCAGATTATTCCCTTGACTGGAATTGCTTTCATTTCAATAAACACTAGAAAAGTGGGGATGTTCTAAAACTTTGGATGGGTAGTATAGGTCACAATGGGGCAGATGTATTAATCTGGAGAAGTTATAAAGCAGTGATAAGCGCAGGGTGATAATGCACCAGTCAATCATTACAGATTTGAAAAATGACAGTTGGGAGCTGACTGGCTGGTGCATTATCACTGCTTTATCCCTTCTCCAGGCTTAATACAGTACATCTCCCCCATTGTGTGCAATAGGAAGCAGTCAGATACACCAAGAAGTGACCCTCTAGAGATGATAAATGGCAAAGTAGTGTTTCTTAATTCGAGCTTTCATGTATTTGGTGAGTTTAAAGCTTCTTATTTAGGTAGGTTATAATGTTCATCCGAATTTATTTAGCATTTTTACTTGTAGGTACATACAGTGAAGCTATAACGTACGTTGCACCTCATTTACAAGTACACTTGATGTGTCTGGCCACCTTGATGATCTGCCTAGCAAACTTAAGGGCACACAACTACTTCCTAGTCTCTTGAGAAACCTATGCAAGCTGCAAGTGCGCCCGAGTTTGCAGGAAGGCAGTAACATATTGTAGGTACAATGTATATAAGTCACATCAAAGTTTAATAAAAAAAACTACTTGCAGGATTTAGGAAACAAGACGGCAGCAAACTGTCAATGGTTAACAGCGTGCTGCCATTTGTGGGGTGGGTAGAAGGCAGCAACGGCCTTTGTTTCCCAAAATGGAGGTGTGGTGCTGTCATTTATGGGGAGGCTAGAGGCCAGGGATCTTCATATTTGCACAGATATTTCTTGGCATCTGCAAAGGGGTGGCTTGTACGTCCGATGGTGTGTGAGTGATCCGATGCTGCTTCCTACTACTGCAACAAGAGGTGTCTTCTTGTAATATTACCACTCAGAGCTATTGATGCTTCCAAAGAAGCAGCAGTGATAGCAACTCCAACCACATCTGAATTAGGCCCTGTGTGCTATGCTACAGGGCTAATGCTGGTCGTCTATTTTTTTTGTCCGATTAATGCAATGTGCACTGATGCAATTGCTTTTTACAGCATAAAATGGAATCAACGAGCTGGGGAAAACTTACACCATACCATACCTGTAACATTGCAGAGCTAGAAATGTTTACTACTACTAAGTAGCAATTAAACATAAACAGCCAATCACATTTACATTAACATGTTTTAACAGAAGTTTTACAGAAATCAATGCCCTGTGCTGGCCGCATCTCCTAAATCTGTGATGTCAAGATGCCATACTTAGAGGTGGGACCTCTGACTATGGAAAGTAGCTTACAATGCTCTAGGTAGCTCTACAAACTGCAGGGTGGCTAGCCCGTGCATCGCCAGCTCTGCATTAGTGTGACTTGCTGCATGGTGCAGTTCCAGGCACCCTGCAAGCTAGCTGCAGCAGCAGTGGGGCAGCGACAGTGGCACCCCAGGGCCCTGTGTAATGACAATGCTCGTACAACCCTTGTTACAACCTTGAAAGAGGCAGCAATTTAATATAAGCAGCATTCAAGTTCACCTGCCAGGAAATCATTGCTACACGTACTGAAGTATAAATAGCCTGTGTTCTGATCAGTGTATTGAATGTAGCATTGACAGGTGCCCCTTCTGTCTCTAAGCACCAGCCAACCTCTGCAACAGCTTGCTTGGGGAAAATTGTCTTCCTACCCTGGAAATCATCAAACATTCCACCAAAAGTAAAAAATAAAGTGTCTTTAATCTATTTATGTGACTAATAAACAGCAGACAAGTCTTACAGTACAAAGTTACAAGGGAAGGGCACTTGCTGAAACAAGAACGAGGGTAATACAGAAATAAAGATTGTTTGGCTGTAAAATAAACAGAAAATAGAAAACAACGTCAGTTCCTTTTTTAAAAAACCACAGAATGCTTTGTCAGGGACCTAGAATTCTTCTGGACCATTCCTCCTCAGTGTCTCAATTTGTATTCCGGTAAAGCCAGTGCACATAGTTTCCCTCTCATATTTGTGAGTGATTTTACAATTGACATGATAGTAATAATATTTATTATTTATTAGCAGTATCTTATATAGCGCAGCATATTCCGTTGCGCTTTACAATTAGAACAACAATTATAGAACAAAACTGGGCAAAGACAGACAGACAGACAGACAGACAGAGGTAGGAAGGCCCTGCTCGCAAGCTTACAATCTAAATAATATAGGTTATATATTATATAACCAGGTTTCCTATGTGTCCTTGTTTTCCCAGGGAACTACAATTCTTTCCATTCAAGCCCTTACACTGCTTATTTTCTCATAGTTAAAGCTACTGCTGTAGGCAAAGTGACAAAAACATGATACATGAGAACAGGCTTCTATAAGCCAGTGTCCTAAAAGGAAGTACAGTATGGGATGGATTTTGTGTTTTCAGCAAACTTTAGGGAACATTGGAATACTTTTTTTTTTTTCAAATTGTAGAGTTTGTCTTATCTATAACTGTTAGTGTCAAAATGTTAGAAATTCAGTGACACGACTCACCCTAGAATACTAAAATGCTGCATAATCCTCTATACAGTGGTGTATGAGATACATACTTTACATATACAGCACTTATGTGCTGAAGCAGTGGTCTCTAAAAGCAAGCCAGATCCTCATTACAAGTACACCTACAAGCAATGGTTAAACGTAATCTACAGCAGTAACAGCACCCCTAATTAGGGTGGCCAATCCCGTGATTGGGGCCTAAAATTGGCCGGGATTCAATCCATTGGATTTCGGGATTGGCCACCAACCTATTTTTGGATATGTCGGGTAGCGTTGAGCATCCTCAGGATGCTCAGACGCTGCCCGGCTCTCCCTGCTTACCTCCGCCGGCTCCTGTTGGCCTGCGCAGCGTGACACGAAGTCAGAGGTCACGCTGTGCAGCCACCCGCCCAGCTGCCGGACCTCACCACCGCACTGCCCGTCCAGCCGACGATATCGCGTAGGAAGTGTCTCACCCTCCCAGACAGATTGCTGTGAGTTATCTGGCCTGGGCAGGGAAGGGGGGTGGGACACAAATGCAGCCGATCCTGGGTATCCTGGGAATCTCCAGGACGATTCCCAGGATTTAAAAAATGGATGGGATTGGCCACCCTACCCCTAAGGTCACATTCCCAAAAGTATCCTGTGTTGTTTTTAATGCAAAGAACTCCATTTAGCATTTCCTAATGATTTTTTCCTTGTAATGTGGATAAATAGCAGAGTCATTACATTTTTTAAAGAAGTATTGCAAAGTTTTGATTATAAGATCGCTGATATAGTGTTGACACCATTTGTAATGTCTGTCTCACCTTAAAAGCAGAACTTGCTTAGCATTGCATGTGTCAGATAATTTTGCTGTACTAACACTCTTAAATGTCTCATTACTAAATGAATGAGGTTTTGTTACAAGGTGCTAAGTGGGGAACCACATTTATACTAAGTGTGATTGAGTTAAAGTATAAAAGTAATCAACGATGCTCTTATTTTAGGATTCTAGTGACACTTTGCTCACAGTCATAAAAACTTTTTGGTAAGACACTTCCTGCACAACGGTGCAGTGTTCTGCATTGTCTTCGTCACTGCTGTCTGCAGTCCCAAGTGATGACACAGTGGTCATGGTTCGCGATACCTTGGAGAGGCCATTTGGCATTGGGCTTGCAGAAGCTAAGTTAAGTAAGTCATTTTGTATTGAGGCTGCAGATGAAGCATTGTGTAATCCATGGATTATGGAGCTTGGAGACTCTTCGGTGGATGCTACATTTAGTAAGTTATTGGGTATTGAGGCTGTAGATGGAGCTTTGTGTAAGTCATTGGTGAGGGAGCTTGTAGGCTCTACACTGGATAAGATATTGAGCATTGGCTTTGAAAGTAAAACACTGGTTAAGCCATTGGGTGCTGAGCTGGAGGATGGACTCGCCGGCATGGAATTAATGTCCAGTTGCTTTGCGCTGCAGAAAGGGGCATAGTATTCAGTCATTTCCTCAAACTGTTCACAATCTACTTTATAATATTTTTTTTTTGCCTGTAAGATATTGTTGAATCTGAAACCCCAAAGGATTTCACGGGGTAGGTAGGATGTCCGAGACTGGTGGGATGTTCCGGTGGAATCGCCTGTGTATATAAATGTAACTAGGATTTCAAATCTGTCTGAAGCCAATGCTTTACGATCCAGAGCATATAAAGGGCTATCTTGGTCAATAACATGGACAACAGTGACTGGAGTGACCAATATTATTTGATCATTTACCAATTTTAGATCTTTGTATTCCATGGTGATCCCTTTCTCGTGGTCTTCATGATAACGTAAAAGTTGGGCTCTTACATTTCCCTCTACTACATGGTTTGGCCTAAAGTCACCAACACGCCACATGAGGCACAGTTTACCATCTCGCACACCTACAAGGGCAAAGTAACTGAAGCGTATAGTTTGTGCCCTTTTCTGGGCTGTTGCCATCTTTGCCATGGCGGCACCTATAATGAATGTGTCAATGATGCAGCTAAACACCGATTGCAGAGTTACCAATATAATTGCCACAGAGCATTCCTCTGTCACGCAACGGCTCCCATAGCCAATGGTTGTCTGTGTCTCTAGTGAGAATAAAAATGCACCTGCAAACGTGTGCACATTGTCAATGCAAGGAGCAATCTCCATGTTGCTTAGATCTCCATGCTGAAAGGCTATGACCCAGAAAATGAGACCAAATAACAGCCATGATAGTACATATGATAGGGAGAATATGATAAGCATGTGGCGCCATTTGGTATCAACCAATGTGGTGAAGAGGTCAACAACGTAGCTCTCCCACTGACCAAGGATGCTCTTGAAGTAGACATTACAGCTGCCATCTTTCTGCATAAAGCGGCTTTGAAGGGTTTTCCTGTACATCGTGCTGTGCTGGTACCAGCTGTGCTCTTTAAAATTCACCAACCTCCATGTATCAGTGTTCTGACTCATCTTGACAATCACTTAACACCTGGCAGAAATAAAAATAGATACAATAATTAATGAATAGATAAAATAATTAATGAAGGTCAATAATTAATCAAGTTAAGGCGCATTAAATAATAGCACAGGAATGGTTTCATTTTGCTATTCTGCTAGAATGCAAGAAATAAAGGTCTTTATGCTAACAGCATGGGTAAGCTAATTTTCCACATAAGTAAATGTGTGAACACTTGATCTAGATCTTACTATCTAAACCCTGAATTGAGTTTCCAATATTGCTGCCATTAGTTGGACACATAGTTATTCAACAAATATTTGTATGTTATACAACTAAACTTGTTATCATTGTAGCTCCTCTATATCAATCGTAACGGCATGCCATGTATAACAGGGCAGTAAAGTCATTGGAATCTATTTTTACCACTAACTAGCTGACAGTTTTGTCTATCTCCAAGGGCTGAGTCAGCTGAGTGTAGCAAGAGATATCACCCAGGAAAGATCTGAACACTCAGCAATTCCAAGTCAATAAAGCACATACAGATAAATACTAGTCTAAGGCTGGGTAAACACTTATCCAGCCTGTCTGCAGACCGCCGTATCCACCAATCGGGCGACCAGTTATTGTAAGCGTACACACTTACTGATTGGTCACTAGATGTGTCTGTGCTGACATCACAACTGGGCAGGCATTTGAACTTGCTGGCCTAGTTGAGATGTCTGTCATTGGCAGTCTCAGCAGCCAGTGTACAGGTGTCAGCGGGGTCGCCAGCACACACAGCTAAATGCGCCAATATATGTGCAGATATATTGGGTGTCAGCTGTACTGCAGGGCCAACGCGATATGTATGTGAATGACGTCATTCATAGGCATATCTATGTGTGTACACACACCACTCAAACATAAAATAACATTTCTCTCTGTCACTCTGGCGGTTACCCTGGCACTGGCCCTGCCTCTACCTAATGATAAGGGTAGGTGGCGGGAGAAGTGGGTCCCATCACCTCTCCACAAGTAATTTAAGCACTGCTTATACTAAAAAAAACATTTTTGTATAATTCTGATATGGTAATACTATAATGAGTTCTCAGTGAAACCTCTGGCTTCTCAAAAGCCCAACTCAATACAGTATGTTAAACATTTTGTATGTTATTAATTCTGTGTTACCAATTTGAGAGTTTATGTGCCCGCTTGCAACATATGCATATCACTGTGAAACGCATGTATAGTATTGTTGTGTCTTAATACGCAGCTGTTGGCTGTCTCTATAGTAATACACGTCAGATGTTTTCCTGTGCATGTATTCCACAGGCGTAAGTGCGCTACCATTGGTTGGTCCCATATGGTGTGTACTTCCAGTCACGTTGGACACTTCTGACTTTGTGTTTCAAGCTGAGATGTATGCTGGGGCTCATGGCGCCACTAGGGGGAGAAGTAAGGTACACCTCCTTTGGACCAATGTTGGTTCTCTATGACTGTGTAAATACTTAGTTGTAATCTTGACAAAGGTTCAGATGGACCGAAATGTTGCATAGGCATCAAGTAAGCCACTAGTTTTTGTGAAGATGGAATTAGATTGCAGGACTTTGAGTCAATAAGTATATATTTATGTATTACAGTTATTATTTATATAGCACACACATATTCCGCAGCGCTTTAGTGGCCATTCACATCAGTCCCTGCCGCAGTGGTGGAGCTTACAATCTATGGGCCTAATTCTGACCGGCATGCGAAAATTCCGCTAGACAGCTGCAAATCGCAACTCTCTTACAATCTAAGGATTTTTCCAGTATGTGCATAGCCCAGGACTAAAGGCCCATACACATTAGACGATGTCGCTCTGTGAGCGACATCGTCTAACGTTTCCCCCTCCCGGGCCGGCCGGTCGGCGGCCGCCTGTATGCACTGAGCGATATGACAGCTCATATCGCTCAGTGATGTCACGCCCCCGCCAGCCCTGCATGAAGGTCGTGGACGACAGTCCACATCCTTCATGCATGCCCTACCGACAGCGACGATCGTTGCCGACCCGCGGGGCCGCGCATCGGTCGTCGCTGGCGGCATACACACTTAACGATAAAATGAGCGACGTCGCTCATTATATCGTTAAGTGTGTATGGACCTTTACTCTTACAGTGCGATACAAACAGGCAGTTTGGGTCCGGAGCTGATGTCACACTCCCGCCCTGAAAACACTTGGGCACGCCTGCATTTTTCCTGACACTCCCAGGGAACGGTCAGTAACCACCCACAAACATCCTCTTCCTGTCAATCACCTTGCGTATGCCAGTGCGATCTAAATTTTCACACCATCCTGGCGCTGTTTGGCGATGCGCGTGTGCATTGTGGTGCATATGCATGTGCAGTCATTCGATAATCGGCCGTTGTATGAATATGCACAACATCGGTCAGGTCTGAATCGGGCCCTATATTCCCTACCACATGTACATGCACATACATTCACGCTAGGGTTAATTTTGTTTGGAGCTAATTAACCTACCAGGGTATTTTTGGGGGATTGTGGGAGAAAATTGGAGCACCCAGAGGAAACCCATGCAAGCACGGGGAGAGTATGAAAATTCCACAGTTAGGGCCATGGTGGGAATTGAACCCATGACCTTAGTGCTGCGAGGCAGAAATGCTAACCATTACACCATCCATACTGCCTGTATACAAGCTACAGCTTGTCTTTTCTGCATTGAGTGCAGTATGTGTCTGCATTGAGTGCAGTATGTGTGTGTGTGTGTGTGTGTGTGTGTGTGTGTGTGTGTGTGTGTGTGTGTGTGTGTATACATACATGTAGTGTATATAGCATGTATACAGGCTGAGTATCCCAAAACCAAATATTCCGAAATACGGAACTTTTTGAGTGAGAGTGAGATAGTGAAACGTTTGTTTTCTGATGGCTCAATGTACACACACTTTGTGAAATACACAAAGTTATTAAAAATAATGTATTAAATGACATTCAGGCTGTGTGTATAAGGTGTATGTGAAACATAAATGCATTCTGTGCTTATGCTTGGGTCCCATCGCCATGATATTTCATTATGGTATGCAATTATTCCAAAATATAGAAAAATCCGATATCCAAAATACTTCTGGTCCCAGGCATTTTGGATAAGGGATACTCAACCTGTATATATATATATATATATATATACTGTAGAAAAATGTTTAGGTACCTGTTTAGGTACTGTGTCAATAATTTTATATCTCAGCGTGGCTAAGCCATGATTCAGTGCTTTGAAGTGTCGTGCGACAGGTTGGTTCATGCAGCCTTTGCCACCCTCTAGAGCCTGTCGTATGGAGGATCTATGTAGCTCCATGCGCTCCTTCAAAGCATTGAATCATGGCTTAGCCACGCTGAGATATAGGCCCTCATTCCGAGTTGATCGGTCGCAAGGCGAATTTAGCAGAGTTACACACGCTAAGCCTACGCCTACTGGGAGTGAATCTTAGCTTCTTAAAATTGCGACCGATGTATTCGCAATATTGCGATTACAAACTACTTTGCAGTTTCTGAGTAACTTCAACCTTACTCTGCCTGTGCGATCAGTTCAGTGCTTGTCGTTCCTGGTTTGACGTCACAAACACACCCAGCGTTCACTCAGACACTCCCCCGTTTCTCCAGCCACTCCTGCGTTTTTTCCGGAAACGGTAGCGTTTTCATCCACACGCCCATAAAACGCCGTGTTTCCGCCCAGTAACACCCATTTCCTGTCAATCACATTACGATCGCCGGAGCGATGAAAAAGCCGTGAGTAAAAATACTATCTCCATTGTAAAATTACTTGGCGCAGTCGCAGTGCGAATATTGCGCATGCGTACTAAGCGGATTTTCATTGCGATGCGATGAAAAATACCGAGCGAACGACTCGGAATGAGGGCCATAAAATTATTGACACAGTACCTAAACGACTGCGAGGGGGGGACAGGGGTAAGGCATTGTTACAGAAGGAGGCGCGGTGGATTCACCGCCTCAATGCCATCGCCCCTTAGGGCCTGAATGAACACCTTCCTCTAAATTGTTTCCTGTAATCTTATTATGCCCCCTGTGTACTAGTAACTTGGTTGCCATTGGTATTACCTGGGCTCATATTTATACTTGTTTTCCCTATGACATAGTTTTTAGATTGTAATAATCTCTGCTCACAGCATAGATAGCTTACAGTTAATAAGTCTGCTCCATGTTAATACGAATATGTAAGGGACTAGTTGTTGGTTTATGCATTCCACTATTCTCAATATGTGGCATGCTCCTATTGTACCCTTTTATTTATTATGGCTTTACACAGATGTATGGATTAGATGTGATCGGCTGCCCGTGATGTTTCCTGCTTTATCCAAATCACTCTATTTTGTTGTGCTAGGTTGCCTAGCTACCGTCCGAAGCAGCCGGGCGCACAGGAAGTGCGCAATGCAAGAGGGTGTCGTCAGAGGACCCGGCGCTGAGGATGTTGACGTGAACACATGAGGTGTGGTAAGTAGATTTATATTGTTTGTACTTTTTATGTTATGTATCCTGATGACGTTATTAAATTAACGAAACGTTGATCTACTGAACTGGTGACCGCCGTGTCCGTATATGTATGTATCTATATCTATCTATCTATATATATCTATATCTATAGATATATATATATATATATATAGTTGATACACACGGATTGGCACTCACCTAGTAATTTTACTGTGCTCCGGTGCCCTCTGAAAATTCATTACAAGCAGCCATTCCTTCCCATACAGCGGCACTCGGAGTCTGATTTAAAAGGTGCAGTAAAGTGCTTTTATTCGGTCATAATAACAATTTGCAATGGATTGCAAATTGTTATTATGACCGAATAAAAGCACTTTACTGCACCTTTTAAATCAGACTCCGAGTGCCGCTGTATGGGAAGGAATGGCTGCTTATATATATATATATATATAGCTATATATATATATATATATATATATATATATATATATACAGTTGTGCTCATAAGTTTACACACCCTAGCAGAATTTGTGATGTTCTGGCCATTTGTCAGAGAATATGAATGATAACTCACAAACTTTTCTTTCACTCATGGTTAGTGGTTGGGTGATGTCATTTATTGTCAAACAACTGTGTTTACTCTTTTTAAATCATAATGACAACAGAAACTACCCAAATGACCCTGATCAAAAGTTTAAATACCCTGGAGATTTTGGCCTGATAACATGCACACAAGTTGACACAAAAGGGTTTGAATGGCTACTAAAGGTAACCATCCTCACCTGTGATCTGTTTGCTTGTAATCAGTGTGTGTGTATAAAAGGTCAGTGAGTTTCTGGACTCCTGAAAGACCCCTGCATCTTTCATCCAGTGCTGCACTGACGTGTCTGGATTCTGAGTCATGGGGAAAGCAAATGAATTGTCAAAGGATCTGCAGGAAAAGGTAATTGAACTGTATAAAACAGGAAAGGGATATAAAAAGATATCCAAGCAATTGAGAATGCCAATTAGCAGTGTTCAAACTCTAATTAAGAAGTGGAAAATTAGGGATTCTGTGGAAACCAAATCACGGTCAGGTAGACCAACAAAAATGTCAGCCACAACTGCCAGGAAAATTGTTCGGGATGCAAAGAAAAATCCACAAATCACTTCAGCTGAAATACAGGACTCTCTGAAAAAAAGTGGTGTGGTTGTTTCAAGATGCACAATAAGGAGGCATTTGAAGAAAAATGCGCTGCATGGTCGAGTAGCCAGAAGAAAGTCATTACTATGCAAATGCCACAAAGCATCCAGCTTACAATACTCCAAACAGCACAGAGACAAGCCTCAAAACTTCTGGAACAAAGTAATTTGGAGTGATAAGACCAAAATTTAAACTTTTTGGCCACAACCATAAACGTTACATTTGGAAAGGAGTCAACAAGGCCTATGATGAAAGGTACACCATTCCTATTGTGAAACACGGAGGTGGATCGCTGATGTTTTGGGGATGTGTGAGCTACAAAGGCACTGGAAATTTGCACTCATCAGCACGGAAGCTGCGCATGGGACGTATTTGGACGTTCCAACATGACAATGATCCAAAACACAAGGCCAAGTCGACCTGTCATTGGCTACAGCAGAATAAAGTGAAGGTTCTGGAGTGGCCATCTCAGTCTCCTGACCTCAATATCATTGAGCCACTCTGGGGAGATCTCAAACGTGCAGTTCATGCAAGACAGCCCAAGAATTTACAGGAACTGGAGGCTTTTTGCCAAGAAGAATGGGCAGCTTTACCATCTGAGAAAATAAAGAGCCTCATCCACAACTACCACAAAAGACTTCAAGCTGTCATTGATGTTAAAGGGGGCAATACACGGTATTAAGAACTGGGGTATGCATACTTTTGATCAGGGTCATTTGGGTAGTTTCTGTTGTCATTATGATTTAAAAAGAGTAAACACAGTTGTTTGACAATAAATGGCTTCACCCAACCACTAACCATGAGTGAAAGAAAAGTTTGTGAGTTATCATTCATATTCTCTGACAAATGGCCAGAAAATCACAAATTCTGATAGGGTATGTAAACTTATGAGCACAACTGTATATATATATATATATATATATATATACATACACACAGTGGGGCAAAAAAGTATTTGGACAGCCACCGATTGTGCAAGTTGACCCACTTAGAAAGATGGAAGAGGTCTGTATTTTCCATCATAGGTACACTTCAACTGTGAGAGACGGAATCTGAAAAAAAAAAAAAAACAGGAAATCACACTGTATGATTTTTAAACAATTTACTTGTTTATTCTTGTGGAAAATAAATATTTGGACACCTACCAAGCAGCAAGATTTCTGGCTCTCACAGACCTGTTACTTCTTCTTTAAGAAGCTCTTCTATCCTCCACTCGTTACCTGTATTAATGGCACCTGTTTGAACTGGTTATCTGTATAAAAGACACCTGTCCACACTCTCAAACAGTCAGACTGCTACCTCTCCACCATGGCCAAGACCAGAGAGCTGTCTAAGGACACCAGGGACAAAATTGTAGTGCTGCACAAGGCTGGGATGAGCTACTCGACAATAGGCAAACAGCTTGGTGAGAAGAGATCAACTGTTGGCGCAATTATTAAAAAATGGAAGAAATACAAGATCATTGACAATCTCCCTCGACCTGGGGCTCCATGCAAGATCTCACCTTGTGAGGTATCAATGATCTTGAGAACAGAGAGGAATCAGCCCAGAACTACATGGGGGGACCTGGTCAATGACCTCAAGAGAGCGGGGACCACAGTCAGTGCCAGATTAAGGTCTTCATGGGCTTGGAGCTGAAGTCTATGATGGGCCTATTGTGTGTAGCCACAGGGGGTGGGGCTACTGATATGGGGGTGTGACCAGTGCTGTGGGGTGTGGCTAGCATTATGAATTGCATAGCTACCCACCTACTTTCAACCCCCTCAATATCCCTCCCCTAGGCCTCACGGAGCATTCACACCACAAATGAGCCGTAAACAAAGAATGTGATTAGTACCCTGCTACCCTCTCTCCCCCTAAACTACTCACACCCTGCTTCCCTCACTCTTAGGGTGTGCTTAACTCTGTATTACTAACTCTGTTCTTCAATTACTCAGCCCTGCACCTCTCCCTCTTTCCATGCCTTGCTCAACACAGTCCTCCTACTCCCTGCTACCCTCTCAGGGGCCTGCTGACACTGGCAGACTCCCATCCAGGGCCCTGCACCCTGAATACAGAGGTGGAGGTGGGCCGTGGGGCAGATGAGAGGGCAAGAGATGTGTATTCTTCTGATCTCAAAAATAGAGCACCGTGGCTTTCCCTCAGTATATCAGACCCTGCCTGACAGCCCCAAGCCACACAGCAGGTTCCATAGAATCAAATATCCTGTGCAGTGAAGAAGATAAGAGGAGGGTGGGAGCCTGGAAAGCACACTCTTGTTGGTCTCCTCCACTTCCTCTGGAGCACGACTGATAGGACAGCGCTGCTGACTGTCCAGAATGCATCCTGAGGGACCCATTATTATTTTTTATATCCCATATCAAAGTGGCGGTACAGTTCTTTACACACACACACACACACACACACACACACACACACACACACACACACACCCGCCCCATTTAAAGTAAACACACGCAGTAGTCAAAGTGGAAATTTTGAAGTGAGGATATGTAAAAGTGAAGGCTGTAACTTTGTGCGCCGGGGTGAGGCCACTCAAAATGGGGCGTGTCCTTAAGTGTAGTTTACCACACCATATACCCCTTATACACATTATTCACCACAATAGTAGTACCCCTTATACTATCTAGTACTGGTGCAACTTTTACATTAAGGTGACACAGTATGTGCCGAAATTTACATTATAGCACACAGTATGAGCTGAAATTCACATTATAGCACACAGTATGAGCTGAAATTCACATTATAGCACACAGTATGAGCCGAAATTCACATTATACCACACGGTATGAGCCAAAATTCACATTATACCACACAGTATGAGCCAAAATTCACATTATAGCACACAGTATGACCCAAAATTCACATTATAGCGCACGGTATGAGCCGAAATTCACATTATACCACACGGTATGAGACGAAATTCACATTATATCACACGGTATGAGACGAAATTCACAATATACCACACGGTATGAGACGAAATTCACATTATATCACACAGTATGAGAGGAAATTCACATTATAGCACACGGTATGAGCCGAAATTCACATTATAGCACGTGGTATGAGCCGAAATTCACATTATAGGACACTGTATGAGCAGAAATTCACATTAAGCCACACAGTATAAGCCGAAATTCACACTGAATGAGACAAAATTCACATTATGCCACATAGTATGAGCCACAAGTCACATTATGCCACACAGTATGAGCCACAATTCACACTGAATGAGACAAAATTCACATTATGCCACAATGAATGAGACAAAATTCAGGTACAGGGAGAGTGACAGCAGGGACATAGAGACAGGGAAAGTGACAGCAGGGACAGGGAGAGTGACAGCAGGGACAGGGAGAGTGATATAGGGATATGGAAACTGACAACAGGGACAGGGAGATTGACATAAGGACAGGGAGAGTGGCAGCAGGGACAGGGAGAGTGACAGGAAAAGTGACAGCAGGGACATAGGGACAAGGAAAGTGACAGCAGGGACAGGGAGAGTGACAGCAGGGACAGAGAGAGCAAGGACATACAGTAGGGACTAGGGAGAGAGAAAGACAGCAGGGTAAGAGATTACCTAATGAGCAGCAGTGGTGCGGAGGAGGCTGTGGTCGACAGTGCAGAGGATGAGGAGGCTGTGGGTGGTGGAGGAGGCGGCTGTGGGTGTCTGCGGCGCGGAGGAGGCTGGGGGCATCTGCAGCAGTGAGGAGGAGACTGTGGTGAGCGGTGAGGTGGATGAGGAGGTCCTGGGCCGCGGCGGTGCAGAGAAGGCAGCTGTGGGCGTCTGCGGTGCAGAGGAGGCTGTGGTCGGCGGCCTTCGGTGCGGCTCCTAAGACTGCCATTATTTCTAATCTGCTGCGGACAGGCAGCAAATCAGGAGCGGCCGCTCCTCATTAGCTGCCAGTTCGAGAGCTCCAGTTGGCACGTGAATAGCGCCAAATTTGAAAAGATGCGGCAGGGGTCTTCACTGTCAGTGCTTGCAGTGCCAGTAAGCCATACCGGTGTATACCGGCCCACTTTGAGCACTGAACACACGTATAGAAATATAAACACCGCCACACTTTGACACACATATATATTCACACGGCCCCACTTTGACACGCACACATATATATACACCGTCACACTTCAATACACACATATATACACACACACACATATATATATATATATATATATACACACACACACACACACACACGCATACACATATACATATATATATATATATATATATATATATATACATACACACACACACACACACACACACATCTCTGCATATATATACCTGTACATGTATGTATAATATGCTTTGTCTACTATAATACAGACACTATACATATATTTATATATATATATATATATATATAATATAAAAATATATACTGTAGCTTTATTAAACAGCTCCTCAACCTGTCCTCAGCATACTGTATCATTTTATTAAGAGGCTAGAGCAGGAGCAGCAGCCAGGCAGACAGCAGCCCGGACAGCTCACCTCAGTCACTGCATTACAGAGGGTTATCAGACGCCGGGCCACCTTCACGGAGCAGCAAACGTACATCACTGCTGTGCTGTGATGTGGATGTGAAGTCTGCGGCTGTGCGCACACTGCACAGTAGTGGCGCGGCGGTACCTTTGGGATGTCACACGTGGCGCGAAGTAGGAAGCAGTCCCCGTCCGTATGCGGCACATGAAGGGCTAGGAAAGACTTTCACTGCAACGCTCCATGCAGGAGGGCGGCATTTGATCCACGGGAGCCGCAGCGATGGGGAAGATGTTGATGCTGGAAGGGGGCGGGGCCTAGGACACTGCGGGCAGCCTGCAGTAGAAGGAAACATTTGTTTCCTATCTACAGCAGCACGGAGCTCTGCAGATGCGGTGGGCCTATTTGGAGTGTGGGCCTGGAGCTGCAGCTCCATCAGCCCCATTGTTAATCCGGCCCTGACCACAGTCACAAAGGTTACCATTAGTAACACACTATGTCGTCATGGATTGAAATCCTGCAGTGCCCGAAAGGTCCCCCTGCTTAAGCCAGCACATGTCCAGGCCCATCTAAAGTTTGCCAGTGACCATCTGGATGATCCAGAGGAGGATTGGGTGAATGTAATGTGGTCAGATGAGAGCAAAATCAAACTTTTTGGTATAAACTCCACTCGCCTTGTTTGGAGGGAGAAGAATGATGAATGGCATCCCAAGAACACCAAACCCACTGTGAAGCATGGGGGTAGAAACATCACGCTTTGGGGCTGCTTTTCTGCAAAGGGGACAGGACGACTGATCCGTATTAAGGAGAGGATGAATGGGGCCATGTATCGTGAGATTTTGGGCAAAAACCTCCTTCCCTCAGTAAGAGCATTGAAGATGGAACGTGGCTGGGTCTTCCAGCATGACAATGACCCCAAACACACCGCCCGTGCAACTAAGGAGTGGCTCCGTAAGAAGAATTTCAAGGTCCTGGAGTGGCCTAGCCAGTCTCCAGCCCTCAACCCAATAGAAAATCTGTAGAGGGAGTTAAAAGTCCGTGTTGCCCAGCGACAGCCCCAAAACATGACAGATCTAGAAAAGATCTGCATGGAAGATTGGGCCAAAATACCTGCTACTGTGTGTGCAAACCTGGTCAAGAACTACAGGAAACGTTTGACCTCTGTAATTGCCAACCGAGGTTATATTACAAAGTAATGAGTTAAACTTTTGATTGTCCAAATATTTATTTTCCGCAAGAATATACAAATAAATTGATTAATAATCATGCAATGTGATTTCCTAGTTTTTTTTTTCAGATTCTGTCTCTCACAGTTGAAGTGTACCTATGATGGGAATTACAGACCTCTCTCATCTTTTTAAGTTGGTCAACTTGCACAATCGGTGGCTGTCCAAATACTTTTTTGCCCCAGTGTGTGTGTGTGTGTGTGTGTGTGTGTGTGTGTGTGTGTGTGTGTGTGTGT
This sequence comes from Pseudophryne corroboree, assembly GCF_028390025.1. Lineage (NCBI taxonomy): Eukaryota > Metazoa > Chordata > Amphibia > Anura > Myobatrachidae > Pseudophryne > Pseudophryne corroboree. The sequence goes on along the minus strand of NC_086446.1, from coordinate 526,929,369 downwards.
GTGTGTATATATATATACATATTTATGTTTCACAATATGCTGGCACTCCTAGATCAAAAGTAACATCTTGACCCTGTGCACATAATCACAATAGATTGTCACTATGGTGTGGTCCTGAGGAATGGGCATTGACTCAGAAACGTTGACCAATACACGTTTACTCATATTGCATCTGTAATGATCTCTTTCTTACTGGAGAATATATACTCCGTCATACACACAGTATATATATTCTTTCATCGGTGGCATCTGATTTCTGGTTCACTTTCCAAAATCTGGTCACAGCCCATATCAGTAGTCACATCCCCACTGTGCTGGTCCCAACTCCTGTGGCAGCACATGATAGGCTCTTCATAAAGTTGACCTTAATCTGGTACTGACCGGGCTGCCAGGGAATACATACGTAGCTTCGGGTGCTGCAATTGTGGCAAAAATTGCCGTCAAAATGGCCGCCGCACATGCACAGTAGTTAAATTGGTCTCCGGAACATGGTGGGATGCTATGTTTCCGGAGACCTGCGCATGCACAGTAGACTACGGGAAATGCCAGAGAATACTGCGCTGTGCAGAGGAGGGGGCCCACCCAGAGGTGCACACGGCCCCCCTCCTCTGTTGAAGCACTGTCCTCTTCCTAGACGTAACCAATGCCCCTTTGAAAAGCCCTGATGTTTACTGTGATACTCCTTGTGTGTGGGGTATTTTTTGTACCGCAGTAGACCAGACACTGGGTCCAATATATCAGAATAAAAAATAAACATAAATAAATGAACAAACATTATATCAAACTTAAGCTTTCTTAAAAAAAAAACATTTCCCCTGAAATTAAATGAGTGACCCGACTTTGAACAACTGAAGCAAAATTGATCAAAGCAGATAAGAGGAGGCATACACCTTGATTTGGGCCCCATTTTATTGAAGCCATGGTGTTGTGAGATGTACATCATGTACTTGGGTAAAGGAGCACCACAGTATTTATGTCAGTCTTGTAATCAGGTGCTGACGACAGGCATTGCTGCTCTCTGGGTTCCGCAACGCAGAGTAAACAGCCAGGGCCAGAAGAGGTATTTTACTAAGTTATTTTCTTGTCTGCATTACTCAAAACAAAGATTTACAACCACTGAGTGGAAAATAAATACGGAAACAGCAATGGGGCTTCAAATGGAAAACATGCTTATGGTTCTAATTGTTTTCATGTTGACTGGTTCAAACAACAGTTATTTTAAAAAGAACCACAAACATCAGGGAATAAATCCGCTTAAATCAAGAGCTACTGGTTGACTCTGCTCTGGATTACCAAGAGGAGAGAATATTTTTACATGTAAGTTGAGGGTTTTTTTTTTTGGTTTTTTTTAAACGTGCTAGAAAACCACTTTTTCTGAAATAAAAATGTTCTTTTGGATTTTGCATGATGAAGTTTTCATGTCTTCTAACACTAACTGAGAGGAAACAAAACAGCAGATGATAAAGGGAACATTCTCCTAATCGTTAGAATCACACAAAAACTGCAGCTGGGGATAGCACCAAATATAGCATCAAATTATTCTTCAGTATAGATAGCTCTCACAGCCTATGTAGATAAGATTTTTTTTATACTTTGATTTTTGCTTTTGCAGCTGACTGTATTATCTTTATGTCTAACTTGTGATTTTATAGAACAGCAGTGAATATAAAGGTACAGTTTGCAATTATGACTGTTTTCAACAAAAGTTACAATGTTGCTTACAACACTTTAGTGTAACTATTAACTCAGCGTTGTAGCGCTAAATAATGTCAGCAACTCCTTTATGGGCTGCGCTGGAATGCTCCGGGACATATTTATTACAAGCCGCAATTTTAATGCAGATGTGCTAAAAAAAAAAATCTGTCAATTTGCAATGTGAAAATGAATAGTTTCATGCAAATTTACAATTCTGTTCTTGCCAAGAGATCGGCTCCAATAACAACCCACCCTGGTGAAGAGCTGGAAGTAGGGAGGCTTCTGTCACTCGCTGCTGTAGGTCAGTGGTGAATAGACGCTGTGCGCATGCGCACAGCGTCTATTTACAGGAGACAGAGGGACTGGGTGCATGGCCAGCAGCTCACAGAACAGTGGCTATGCTCCCTCAATCAGTGTCGGACTGGGGCATGAAGGGCCCACCGGGGAATGCAGTGATAGGGGCCCATACTTAAGGGTGTGGCCAGCCTACAAAGGGGTTGTCGCCAGCCTCCACAGAGGCTTGAAATACACAATAGCTTAGTCCAGTGTAATGCAACATATCTACCATGTATAAACAAGTGCACAGTCTGGAACCTGATCCCTAGAGGAAGGAGTGGGCCCTCAGGCAGTAGGGCCTACCGGTGGTTTCCCTGGTACCCCTGTGGGCCAGTCCGACCCTGCCCTCAATGATGGAAAACGGGGGCTTAGCCATGCATAGGAGTCCCGCGACTGCACTCATAAAAGTTGGGAGGTTCTGTATGAGAATGTTGTCAGTTCAGTTGAGGGCTCAATTGTCCTTAACAAAGATATTTCATTCAAGTCTGTGTATAGGGAAAACCAAGGGTTGGACATATTTCCTAATGGTCTCCAGGATGGTAAATTGAGCAAAGTAGACAGGGAGTATGTGTAAGGCTACTCTTTAAAAGCGACAGAGCAGGAATAGAACTTGGCATTGTAATTGTGTTCAAGTAGTGAAGGAGAATATGACACTGGCTGTGCGGTCTGGCTACACCTTTCTGATTGGATAGAGAAAGTGGAGGAAAAACTGAGTTTACACTTAGTAGAGCATCTAATGCCCAAGTGTATATGTGGTTCAGTATGAATGAAGTGTTGATATTCCGCAACTGGTGTAGACTACCTATGACTTCTCATTCTCTTCCCTTTTAAGTTATCCAATAAAATGTGGCTTCCACACTTTTTTGCAAAGTTTCACTGTAACTGGGTTAGGGTATCCAGGCCTTACTCAGAGGGCACAATGCAGATGATAAAACAAGTAGTCTCCTAATTATCAGAAGAACACACAAACTGCAGCTGGAGACATTACCAAATATAGCATCACATTAATCTCCAGTATAGATAGCGTTCATATCCCAGGAAGTCATATAGCTGATTTTTTTTTTTTTTTAATTCGGCTGACTATTTTACTCTGATTTCTCTCCCTTTCTAAGGAACAATTTTACAGTTACGAAAAAATATATAATGGTACAGTTTTCATTGATGACAGGTTGTACAAAAATGACAATATTGTTCACAACACATATATCAATAGATCTATAAAATCAGGAATATAGCTCACAACCCTGCTGCAATATCCTAACACTCATCCATAGTGCTCAGTAACATATCCAGGGCCATCTTAACAGCATTGTGGCCCCAGACAAAGCAATGCACTGGGGCCCCTACCCACCCATTACTGGGAATAAATTAAAAAGATCACATTTAGCCCTCCTACAGTCCCCATGCTTCCATACACTGAATGGCTGTAAGCACTGTGATTGGTTGATATCTGCAGCCATCCACAAATCAGCATGATGACAGCCGTTCACTGTCTGGCTACAGGCTGGGAGGCAGCCTCTCAAGAAGCTTCAGAGGCACCAGCCCAGAAAGCAGATGACTCTTGGCCCAGCCAGCACATGCTAGAAGTCAACTAGAGTTGTGGAACCCTGGGCAGCTGCCTAGTGTGCCTATACGTGAAGATGGCCCAGAGCATATCATGTCCTATGCATATAGATGAAGCATATTAGTTATTCATTGGTGGTACATACAAGTGCAGACAATCTGCAACACCACAGCATCTACAACAAATGGACATTTTTGCTTAATGTCAACAAGACTTAAAAAAGGTTGTTTCTTAAACTTTATGTGTCTGATGCAGAGTTGTAAGTAAATTGAGCATATATTTCTCAAAAGAATTGTGCACTTAAAAAAATGTGTATATACACCCATATGCAGAGTTCTCTGAGTGTGCGCACCTGTTTTTCTAGTATTCACCATCATCATGGACTTGCACCCGCCCTAAACTAGGTGATAGAAATATGGGTGTATTTTTACGTACACCTATAGCTCACATTAATCTTTGCCTACATGCAGGCTGTAACTTGGGGTGTGCAGTGCCATTGCCCAGGGCACAGGGACCTGGGTGCAACACCATCTGCCAACAGTCCACCAGCATGTGGCTTATGGGGTTCCTGGAATGGCACCTTCCAACCATAAAGGATAAAGAAGTGACAAGTGGAAGGTGATAACCCACCAGCCAATCAGCTCCTGTCATTTTTCAAACCCATAATGATTGGCTGGTACGTTATCACCTTCCATTTATCACTGCTTTATCACTTCTCCAGGCTTAATACATCTACCCCAGTGTATCTTAACATGGTTGTCACAAATCATGTTCTCCTTATTTGTATACATTGAAGAATTTTTTGTTTCTTATTTGTTCTATCATTTGAGCCCCTTGTCATTACTGTACGTAATGACCCACGTTTCCCAGGTCTGAAGATCGGTCCTTCTTACCATAAACTGAGCCTTTTCGCTGACGATGTCCTCCTTTTTGTTTCTGATCCCACTGTCACTCTCCCTTCTCTGCATTCCATCCTTGATGCCTACAGTTTAGCATCTTACTATAAATTTAATACCTCAAAGACAGACACCCTGCCTCTTAACCTAACCACCTCCCTATCTTCTCTTCAATCCTCGTACCCATATAATTGGTAGAAAGACACGATAAAGTATCTAGGCATCAACATTCCCACTAATACTTCTGAAGTCTTCACCTCCAATCTATCCCCTCTTGTAGCGCAACTAGAGACCTTATCAACCTCCTGGATGACGTAAGATGTCTCCTGGCTCGGTCATATGGCTGCATTCACTTTGAGTAGGCTGCGCCCCCTGAAAAGTACCTGGGCTCAGCCAGGCTCTCTACTGCCCTCCATAAGACAACTCTACATTTCCACATTGCATGTGCTCATTTTCATGGCATGCACACTGCAAATTCAGGCAGGATGCCCTCTGCAACTCTGCAGCAGCCCCTATGTGGGAACAAAGAAGAAACAAAAAATTCTTCAATGTATACAAACAAGGAGAACATGATTTGTGACAACCATGTTAAGATACACTGGGGCAGATGTATTAGGCCTGGAGAAGTGATAAAGCAGTGATAAATGGAAGGTGATAACGTACCAGCCAATCATTATGGGTTTGAAAATGACAGGAGCTGATTGGCTGGTGCGTTATCACCTTCCACTTATCACTTCTTTATCCTTTCTCCAGGCTTAATACATCTGCCCCACTGTACCTGCTTGTGAGGAATGCCCTCACCTGATACTAGTGGCATTGAGTAGGGTATGCAAAAGTAAGCCAGTGTAAATGATGGAATGATGCTACTTTAAAAGCAATAATTTAAGATGTGAATGTCAAAAGTACAACTATGCAAATGAAAGCAGGTCTGGCAAATGGGTGGGTCCTTGGCGCTGTGTCATGGGGAAACCTCAATAAAGGTCTGGGGATGTTAAATATCACAATAAAAGAATTTCTATTTAAACATTAAGAACTCAGACGTAAATAGCACAGAACAGCAGACACTTACACAAACTTAAAAGTCATGCAACGAGGCAGCAATTTGCACTAGAATATCTAAGAGAAACAAACACAATGACATTTAATTCTTCTAAGTGAAACCAGACTCCATAAAAAACGCCATGGAACCACTGAAGGTTGACGCTATAATAAGCAACAGAAGTATAGAGTTCAGTCGATTATTTTTTTTCTCCAGATCTGTGTTGAGATTCCATGGGCTTAGCACGTTATAGTACTGTTCGACAGACATCCGATTAACCAGTTCCATGCCATAGCTTTTGAAAAACTGTGGACGTATATTAATACAAATGTTTAAGGAAGTCTCACATTCCCTGCTTCATTTTTTATTTCTTCATGGTTCCCATGAAGAAGTTTTTTAAAAGCTACTAACACCTTTTAAAGATGCACTAACAATTAGGAAAGTGTATGACTATGGTGCATTCTCTCCTTAGCTGTCTCCCTATCTAGTCTAGCAAAACCCCTCCCTTACAAGCACCTGTTTAAGCCTACATATGATTCTGCAACTTGTAGATCCCTTGGAATAAGAGCAGTTAATTCTGTAATATAGAAGTGGCAAAATAATAACACTAATCATCTTCAAAAGTGATTTGAGTAGGAAGATTAATCACAAGTTCCAATCTCTTGGTTTTCCAGTCTCCTGTATAAAGTGAGAAAAACTAAGGAGCCATAATGGCAAAAAAGGTAGCCTACCGGCAGAGGTGTAGCTAGGTGCCATGGTACCTGGAGCAAGGGTATGTTTTCAAACCCCCTCCCCTTTATTGAATTAGGTGAATGTTACATTTGAAAAGAAAAAAAAATGGAAAATCCTAAAATGGTGACAGGGCCAGTTCTAGACTTTGTGTAGCTAAGGGTGAAAGTGTCCTTGGGCACACCTAATGTCTAAAACATGGACCGAGTGCACAAAGGAGCGCAACAAAAATATAGGGGCATGGCTTTATGGGGAAGTGGTGTGGCCAAAGAATAGTACCAACAATCAGATTATACTGCACAGTATTGTCCATTATTCACATTGCACCACACAGTAATGTCCGTTATTCACATTACACCACACAATAATACCCCTCATACACGTTACACCACACATTAGAGCCCCCTATACACATTATACCACACAGTAGAGCCCCCTATACATGTTATGCCACAGTAGAGCCCCCTATACATATTATGCCACAGTAGAGCCGCTTATACTGTACATGTTACTTTGCAGCTTCTAATGCAGAGAGAGATGCTGCTGCAGCAGCTGGGGCAGAGAGGGATGCTGCAGCAGCAATGTAGAGAAAGGTGCTGTAACAGCTGTTGCAGAGAGGGGTGCTGCAACAGCCGGGGCAGAGAAAGGTGCTGCAGCAGCTGGGACAGAGAGAGGTGCTGCAGCAGCTGGGACAGGGAGAGGTGCTGCAGCAGCTGGGACAGAGAGAGGTGCTGCAGCAGCTGGGACAGAGAGAGGTGCTACAGCAGCTGGTACAGAGAGAGGTGCTGCAGTAGCTGGGACAGAAAGAGGTGCTGCAGCAGCCGGGGAAGAAAGTGGTGTAGCAGCAGGGCAGAGAGTGGTGTAGCAGGACAGAAGTAACCCTGCTGCACAGCTACAAGCAGACAGTGAGACATACTGTATAAAGAAGGCAGGCAGAGCTTCGGCATGTGCCGGCTGTCAGTGTCTCCTGCTGTTGTCTCTGATCTGACCTTTTCCCTACCTAGTCTCCAAGTCAGTGTGCACCCCTCTGCTTCTCCTTCTCCTGCTGACTGTACAGTGTCCCGCGGTATATATAATTTGGGATGGGGAGGGTCAGGCGGTGGCACCCCCTAACTTTTCCAGCGCCCGTAGCTCACTCTTTACCGGAGCCACCCTTGCTACACCCCTGCCTACAGGCTACAATGGCTAATGTCATTGACTTTTTGGAGCTTGATAAATCAGTCCACAGTTTTCATTGAGAATGAAGGCGACTAGGGTACTTAATTGCATGTAATTAATATCTCAATATCTACTGCAGTCAATCTTCATTCAGTATCCCTTATAATAAAAACATGCTTTTTTCATGTAGAATAAAGTCTTTGCCGGTGGATTGTGATACCACGCTTAATGTGAATGAGCAGCAGGGGGTCTTAGGGGTACATTTACTATAGCTTCCAAAACAGACAAATGGTGATGTTCCCTATAGCAACCAATCAGATTCTGTCTATCATTTTCTAGGAAGCAAAAATGAAATGATAGCTAGAATCTGATTGGTTGCCAAGGGCAATGCCACCAGTTTTCATTTTTAGAAGCTTTGGTACTGTAAATCTACCTCCTAGTATATACAGGCAGAAAAGTCAGATAAGAGTGAGGGAAACAAGAAATAAAACTATTAGGAGTCAGTAGACAGGTGTGGGTCAAAAATGTAAAGTGAATTGTCAGACAAGCAGGAGTCGCAACCAGAAAAGGTAATCACACAGGCCAGAGAGTATCAATAGAACGGGAATAATGACATAGACACAATAGATGGTTTTAACATGCAGGACAGCTGCAGGAACTGGAAGCACAGAGACTAGAGGGTATATTTACTAAAGGTCCATTTTGATTGATTTTCTGTATTTCCACCAATTTTTATAAATTGGAGATTCACGAAAGGCAAAAATCGACCAAAAGTTGGCTGAAAAAAAAAAAAGTCTTATGATTGAAACCACAAATTGGAAAAACATTGATGTTTTCCCAAAGGGTTCAATGCAAATTGGAGCTTTAATAACTGAAAATCAGACAAAATCAACCAAACAATAGACTAATAAGTGACAGGCATTTTTCACTTCTAAAACTTAAACCTTCATTATGACGCCTATAAAATTAGAGTAGCTACAGATGTGCTCAGCGTGATCTTACAAATGAGTCGCGGTAAACGCGACATGTTTACAGTGAGTAACATTCCCGTACATGTCCGCTGACATGTGCGTACGCATCTTCTTCCATTGGCAAGTATGGAGCGTACAGCCGATGCGACTAGTCACGGCAGGCTGTACATAATAGTTGCTGCGATGCATACGCATGCGGCAAGTGATCATCTGTAAGATCAGGCTGGGTGACTGCATATGTATGCTGATGTTTTTGCAAATTAGCAATTTTCATTAAATTGTGCATTAATTGCGCATTCACATGCTTCCTTCTAATAGTGACGTTGCTGCAGTGCTTATCTTCACACAGAGTGATTGAACTCAGGCACCATTTGTGGGCATTGACGGGAGAGTGGTGGCGAAAACACAGGCATGTCGCAGCCATTTTTGGGGCATAACGCTGGCTGCACCTGTGAATCTACACTCAAACAGCGTTGGTCCAGCGTCTCTCTGTTTATTTTGCCATACCGCATGCCCCATTGATTTACTCAAGCTGCTGATTATCAAAGGTTCTTTGGGTGAGCTGAAAAATGTGTACACCAGATACTGTGCCTTTTTGCAATGGCTCAAGTGGACATTGGAGAGGTACACAAACCATCGCAGGTACCCCACCATCGGAGATGTGCGCAAACCAGAACTAAAAAAAATCATGGCAGCTTGCATGTGGTATGTTTTGTCCAATAGAATTCAGCAGGAAATGGTAGATTTTTGGTCAGTATTTGATTGGATTTTATTATACTGACTTTAGACTGTAAAATAAAATCGGTCTAACTGTTAGTAAATGTGGAAACACTCTGTTGATGTTGGTCGATTTTAGATCGATTAAGAGCTCCACTGGTTTATTCCTAAACACGCCATTAACACCTTAATGACTGATCTATAATTATCTAACCGAACCAGATATAACATATACAGACACTCTAAGCATTAAACCCCCTTTAATCCCAGATACTTAAGATAAAACTTAACACTATAAATAACGACACTGATACAATAACTGAGACGGACACAGAAACGGCTTGGCTTAAAGGTCACAGCTATTTATTCCAATTGTGATTAACCTACTGAGGTAAAGGTGGCCAGGAGACGCTGCAATCTCGTTACCAGCCTTAATTATTGTATTACGCCCTAGGGGACGACTAAGACGTTCCCCCTAGTAGAGACACACTAGCGTCATGAGGACTCACCACACCTCCTTGGCCAAGATTGAGCGCTTCTGCTCGAAGACCGCCCAGGTCCCCCACACAAAGCAGGACAAACTCGCCAAGTGATTGGAGGATAGGTGTCCCATAACATCATTTTGCGCCACAGAAGGCCACAAGACTTCTGCGTTCTCCCGCCACGCTGCGCCTCCCCTGGATGGGAAAGACGCAACAACAAGCAGTGACAACACAACATGGGGTGGCGGGCGAGACTCTGAATACAGGAAGAGAGGCTGTCCTAAGAGGCCACCCCCTTTAAATAACCCTTAACAGAAACACCTCCCTTTAGAGCCGGGATCAGTATGAAATCCCGCCGGACGGGATCCCTGCGGTCGGAATACCGACACTGGAATCCTGACTGGCACAATCCCGACAGGGGGGCGAGCGCAACGCAGCCCATTGGACACCCACAGAGGGAGAATATGTCGGGATTGTGCCGGTCGGGATTCCGGTGTCGGTATTACGACCGCCGGGATTCCGTCCAGCGGGATCTTGACCGCATCCCTTTGAGCCTAATAGGCTAACAACATTTAATTGACAGTCACCACATACTCTAATTCTGCCCAGCAACCAGGCTGTCACACACAACCAATAGCAAAAAAACTAGGATTCTTATACATACTTATTCCTATGCAGAATTCGTCTGCTTTGAACATTGATCTTTAGTAAATTTACCCCTAGGAATAAAACACGCACCCAAACTGCTAATAAGAATACTGGGCTAATAAGTCATCCAAGTGGGCAGAGAGCTATAAAGGTGGTAGTTTCCAGTTTCTCCAACTTTTACATGTCAGCCCTATCTAGCCTCCAATCTCAGGTTGAATAAGATGCTGATATAATTTAAGCAGGGGTGGATCCTTCCACAATGGTATAGTCACAGATGTGGGTGGTACTTTAAATAGAAAAATTGGTGTATAATATAGTAGCCAACTGAGAATCAATAGAGAGGTCCTGTAGACTCAACCAGGGATGGTTTACCAGAGTTTTCCTGTGGGCCTCTCTCTCTCTCTCTCTCTCACCAAGCAATGTCCCCAGTAAACTCTGGGATTGTGCCAGACTATCCTGCGTATGCGTGGAAATATATGTATCAAGTATATATACAGGCGCTGTGATGGGTGGCTTATCCTAGCAGCTGAATAAATAAGGGGTAGTCAAACCCTTGCGGAAACAAGATGAGAGAGGAAAAATATATACAGCGCTAATTGACACAATGAGATCTAAGCAAATGTGTATTTAATAATAATTTAAAAAAGCTTATACAAATAAAAAAGTATCAATCTGAAATGAATATATATAAAATCTATTGGATCTTTGGTGGACTTTGAGACCTAATTAATACTAGCACCAACTAATATGCAATGGCACCAAATGGCATATATATAACCAGCACAAATACAGTCATGAATACGGACCAAGTGTATAATAATTCATCCAATTGGATGTGGTTACCAAGTCTGTGTTCCGTTTAAAGAGGCTCCCATAGATGCAAATTCGTGTAGCAACGGCAGCAATAGTTGCAATTGTTGGAGTCCTGGTTCACAGTTCAATGGATGCTCCGTGTTCCAATGAGTGGGTTCTCCTATAGAAATGGTAGGCGACGGCAGTGCCAATGTGGAGTCCTGGTTCACGGAGACAAATGAAGTGCAGGGTCCTGACTGTAGATGGTGGTGCAATGGTGGTGCTGGTCAGCAAAAGTCCACACAAGGTCCGTATTCATGACTGTATTTGTGCTAGATCTCATTGTGTCAATTAGCGCTGTATATATTTTTCCTCTATCCTGCGTATGCGCCTATTACCATGAAAAGGGTGCAGATGCAGTAATATGCTCAGATCTCTGGGAAAATTGCACCCATGTAATTTTCCCAGTGATTTCTGTGTCACGGATGGAGAGGTAAGCATCGTCAATGGGTCCAGTGGTCTGTGTTCACAGCACGCCTTGCACCCGTTATAGATACGCCCATGGACTTAACTAGAGATATTGTTGCTGATCTTGTTAGTTGTACTGTGTGCATTGGAGCACAGATCTCCAGCTGAACAGCTGCTGTATCTCTCCTCTCTATACATTTCATGCAGATTTTTGGTTAACACCCTGACATATAATTTTTTATCATTGAACAATGGACTACGGCTGCTGTTTGCAGACAGTGGTGCTACAGTGTACTCTGAACATTGCGGTTATTTTACTGGACACTGAGACTATTTGTTGAACACTGAGGGGCAGATGTATTAACCTGGAGAAGGCATAAGGAACCAGTGATAAGTGCAAGGTGAAAGACACCAGCCAATCAGCTCCAATATGTAAATTAACAGTTAGGATCTGATTGGCTGGTTCCTTTATCACCTTACACTTATCACTGGTTTATCACTTCCTTATGCCTTCTCCAGGTTAATACATCTGCCCCTGAATCTAGTAACCCACATTTCACAGCGAGGTTTGTATAATAACAATAATAACTAATCCTGAGAAAGACATGCATATTTAGGCATTTAACCCCCATTCCTCCCACCGCTCTCATTGCTCTGATTGAAAGGGGAGAGACCAGCAAAGAAGAACCCTGTACTGTCACGGTGAGGTGTGACAGGAGCAGAGTGGGATGGCAGCGGCCTGAGGTGACCATATGCCAGGTTCATTTTATGAGTTGAAGGCAAGAAAAATCAGGGACAATGTACTAAACACATCTTTAGCTAAAGCAGAGTTCATACATACAACTTGTTTTTACAACACTGCAATAACTATTCTATTGTGACAGAACCACATTGACTGAGTACTGTTCAACTCACTTTATTTCCACTTCAGGCAGGTTACACAATTCATGCAGGCTTTGCAGGTCAGGTTTTATATGCAGTCTTTAAAACAGCAGCACAATATTCCAAGCTCTGGAAATCACAAATAGTACAGATTCCAAATGGCTCCTAATGTAAACCCAGACCCCCAACTTATTGCCTGCCCACTTGTTGGCATCAGGAACAAAGACCTACTGAACAAACAAATTTTTAAAGGTAGCAGACAAGTTGTAGTGATTAGCCCAGCTGTAGCTTACAACAGATTCAGTCAAAACCCAGACTGGATACCATCAGACCTGTTGCTGCTGCTCCAATCCTGCAAAAGCCTGCCATTCAACATTAACCTCATGTGGAATCATGCTGTCCATGACACCACATAAACTTTAACATTCTTAGGTAATTCAGTGAATTTCACTTCTGACTTTAGCTGTGTTATTAGCTTATTTGAAGTCAATTGCTTTGGTAACTATTGTGTACAAATTTGGTTGTAAAATAACAATATTCAGTTACAGGAAGAGAACAATCCTTTGTAATTGCTAAATGGAAGTCACAATATAAAGATAATGTGAAAGGAACATTATATTCTTTTAGAAAAAAGGAATCCTTGTATCACATAAAACATACCAATGAAACGTTGACTCACTGTAAAGCCAAACAAGAGGGCTCAAGTTTTATTATCCTTACCTGACTGTACATTGGTTGGTTAGAAGAAATGTGAAGTTCTTGTGCCTTCCTGGTACCAGCACATTTGCAGATCATCTTAGAATGATTAGTTCTATAAAGCTGTAGGTGTAATGAGGTTGTCATCAGGAACATGACAGGGATTGGTGCCTTAGTCTCAGGTGTGTCTTGTGTGATGAAAGCTTCCCACGTGTTGTCATTTCTTAATAACAACAGTTTTGCTGCCAAGGTTGGGTGAGGCTACAGATCTCCAGTAACAGATGTGACAATTTCTACACGTAGTGACCATAATAAAGAAACAAAGTGTTTCCCAACCTTCTGTCTGAAGCGAAGGCTTAAAGAGGAAGTACAGTTTAAAGTAAAACAGTTTTCTGTTTAATATACAGGATGCTCTGCACCATCTGTGTACTCTAGTCTTAACTGTCAAGATAGCTGTTCTACCAAGAAACTTATTTAGAAACATTGCCACACTGTCTCCCGTGAAAGACATTACTCTGAAAAAGACTGTGACATGTATATCTGGGTGTATACACGGTAGCAGGAAGCGGTCACCATACTGTTAGTCGGGATCCTGGATGTTGCAATGCCGACGCTGGTAACCCAACTACCGCTTAAATACCAACGCCGGAATCCCCCCCGCCACAGGCTTTCCTCCCCCTATGGGTGTCCATGACACCCGGAGAGGAAGAATAAATCCTGTGGCGAGCGCAGCAAGGCACCGAGCCCGCATACCAGTGGCCAGAATCCCGCTGGCGGTATACTGACAGTCTGGATCCCGCCCACCAACTTTACATACCGATCCCACGGTAGCACTGCCTATGTACAGCATTACTGTGTACACTGCACTTTTAAAAAGAGATCTCATCTCTAAGTACCCTATTCATCATCTTATTTATTGGGGACTATATGGATAGTGATAATTGAGTATCTAACTCACTGCGAGTGGCATCGGTGAATAAAAAATCACCAGAGCATTTCAACATTGTTCTGGAGTGGGTACACTTTATCCGAAGATAACTTTATCACTGCTACTTCTTTAGCACAAAATGAACACTGCCTTGTTAGTGGGCATGTGCAAACTTTATACATACACACAAAGCCAATGGAGGGATCTGAGCAGGGGCAGAGGGAAGGAGTGGGGTCTGGGAATCGGTGCCATCTCAATATAATGAAGGTTCCCATTGTCAAGCTCCAACAATTTAGTATTTTCAGAGTATGATGAATTTAAATCCCCATACTATTGAAAGGGGAAAGTGGGCCAGATTGTTACTGAAAGGTAAGCAGGAGATATTAATGATATCACCTGCATTACGTTTACAATGGCCCATACTTAATTTCAACAAAGTAGGTAAAAATGTTTATTTTCACCTACTTTTGTAGAAATTAAGGGATTATGAATAGACCTGCAAGTAAGCAGGCGCTAAGACTGACATTAGTAGAATGTTCCTGCTCATGCGCTACTTTAAAGTAAGAATATGTGGATATCACTGATCTTGGAATGTCTTCAATGGACAATAACTCCCCTGTATTACGTGCCCACTGAAACAGACCTATATCAGGCAATTGTATCGGGCAATAGATCAGGATTCATTTACAACAATTTCTCTTTAGTTTTGACATACAGCACTGATAGAATTGGATATTTTGTGGTCTATGCTACATCCATACATGCTGTGGCTTCAAACTGCTAACTTTGGGTACAGGACAAGATAACGTGTATGCCTGTCCTCTCAAAGAAAAGGACAATGCAAGAACATTTTCCTGTAAGAAACACCCTACCAGATAGTGTATCTAACCAATCATTAAAAAGAGAGTTCAGGTTAGTGGTCAAACATATCTAAGGTCACTTTTCCATTCAGTACAGCCAGTATCCACCAGTATATGCTGATTACACGTGCATCTGCAAGCGGAAGGCTGCTACACCAACTGATTTTACGTCTGCATAATATCTTTGGCTTGTAGCCACCTCTTGTTGAGTACATAAGACCCATCTTCATCTACAAAATGCAAACTAGCATGGAAGTGGCTTAAACACTCACAACACTAATTGAGGAACCAACTAGGTACAATGCAATCTTAGACCTGGTATTAACAAACAATCAGGATTTGGTATCGGGTATTATAGTAGGGGAACCCATAGGAAACAGCGACCACAATATGGTCACATTCAATATCAGTTTCCATAAACAGCCCTATACTGGCTCAACTAGGACTTTAAACTTTAGCAAAGCAAATTTTGAAAAGATGAGAGTATTTTTCAGGGATATTGAATGGGAAGGTTTGTTTTTACGAAAAAATACTACGGAGAAATGGGAGGTACTAAAATTCCTGCTAGCTAAAAATACACTCAAATATATTCCTATGAGTAGCAAAAAAGGGAATAAAAATCATAAACCGATGTGGCTTAACAAAAAGATTAAGGAACTTATGGGCAAGAAAAGGCGAGCATTTAAAAAATACAAATCTGACGGGGAAGCAGAGTCATTTCAGCACTATAAGGAATGTAACAAAAATTGCAAAAAGGAAATAAGAGCGGCTAAAGTAGAAACTGAAAAACTAGTAGCAAAGGAAAGGAAAGCGAATCCCAAAAAATTCTTTAAATACATTAATAGCAAGAGATTAAAAAAGGAGAGTATAGGCCCTTTGAAAGACAAGTTGGGAGTCTTAAGCAAAAATGATAATGACATAGCGGACACACTAAATGAGTTTTTTTCAACAGTATTCACTAGAGAGGACCCAATTCAGGGACTGACACACAATCTCAATAATGACAATATCACACTGATAGGTACTTATTTAAGCGAGGAAGTAGTCTGTGACCGATTAAAACATTTAAAGATTAATAAATCACCAGGGCCCGATGGTATTCATCCAAGGGTTCTAATGGAGCTTCACTCTGAACTGGCAAAACCGCTATCTTTGATCTTTGAGGATTCAGTTATATCAGGCATGGTTCCCAAAGACTGGCGTATAGCGGAAGTAGTGCCTATATTCAAAAAGGGAAGTAAAGCTGAACCAGGTAATTATAGACCAGTTAGTCTTACATCTATAGTGGGGAAAGTATTGGAAGGTATTCTAAGAGATAGTATTCAGAAGTTCCTTGAAACCAATAAGGTCATTAAAAGGAATCAACATGGGTTTATGAAGGACAGATCCTGTCAAACCAACTTACTTGGCTTTTATGAAACAGTAAGCGCAAACCTAGATCAGGGTAAAGACGTGGATGTTATCTTTTTAGACTTTGCCAAAGCGTTCGATACTGTACCACACATGAGACTTATATACAAGCTACAAGAATCAGGGCTAGGAAGCACAATATGCACTTGGGTCAAAAACTGGTTCGATAATAGGAAGCAGCGCGTTGTGGTTAATAGATCTTTTTCAACTTGGACTGAAGTGCTAAGTGGTGTGCCGCAAGGCTCAGTATTAGGACCGCTATTGTTCAAAATTTCATTAACGACCTAACAGAAGGTCTAGAGAGCATGGTGTCAATTTTTGCAGATGATACCAAATTGTGTAAGGCTATAAATACAGAGGAGTATGCCGAGTCTCTTCAGAACGACTTAGTTAAATTAGAAGCATGGGCAGCCAAATGGAGAATGCGCTTCAACACAGACAAGTGTAAGGTAATGCACTGTGGTAACAAGAACAAAAATTACACCTACCTACTAAATGGGGTAAAATTAGGGGATTCTGTACTGGAAAAGGACTTAGGTGTCCTCATAGATAGCAAGCTAAGCAGTAGTACCCAAAGTAGGACTGCAGCAAAGAAGGCTAATAAGATATTAGCATGCATAAAACGGGGTATTGATGCTAGGGACGAGAGTATTATACTCCCGTTATATAAATCACTAGTGAGGCCACACCTTGAATACTGTGTACAGTTCTGGGCACCGTACTACAAAAAGGATATCCTGGAGCTTGAAAAGGTACAGAGGAGGGCGACCAAACTAATTAAGGGCATGGAGACGATGGAATACAAGGAAAGGCTTGAAAGACTAGGCATGTTTACATTGGAAAAGCGGAGACTAAGAGGGGATATGATCAACATCTACAAATATATAAGGGGACAATACACAGAGCTTGCGCGGGACCTGTTTTTGGTTAGATCAACACAGAGGACTCGTGGACACTCGCTCAGGTTAGAGGAAAGGAGATTCCGCACAATACGGCGTAAAGGCTTTTTCACGGTAAGGACAATACGTGTTTGGAATTCCCTGCCCGAGGGAGTTGTAATGGCGGAATCTGTCAACACCTTTAAGAATGGGTTAGATAAATTCCTATTGGATAAGGATATCCAGGGGTATGGTGCATAGTCATGCATTATAGTTACTATCAATAGGGATAAAATGCAATGGCTGACAGCAGCATCAATCAGAAATTTTAGTCAAATCATCATGCATAGGACACCACAAATAGGTTGAACTCGATGGACAATTGTCTTTTTTCAACCTCAGATACTATGTTACTATGTTACTATGTTACTATGATGACACTCCCACAAATGGACCAGCTGTGTGCAATTGCATGGTCACCTCCCAGTCCCGGCAGTTAGCATACTGATGCCGGAATCCTGACACTCATCAAAATGCCAACGCCAGAATATCGATAGGGTCAGGAGACCAACGGCGAAATCCCAGCAGCCGACATCCTGACCGTAAGTATAGCGGGCAGGTTAGAGTTAGGGCCAGGTAGGGTAATTGGGGGCGGTTAGGGGTAGGGTAGTGGGGGAGACATACTTACCTCGCTCCTTTTTGGGATTTCACAGATTGGGATTGCGGTGTCGGTATTGTGACTGCTGGCGTCCCACCATCATCCTGAACCCCACAGATAGTGTGGCTTTCTATGTCGCTTGCGTAGTTAGCAGTAGAGATGAGCGTGTTCGGTTCTCTGAGAACCAAACCCCCCCAAACATCCCGTCCCGAGACAGTTTCTGAGTCTGGCTTGGGACTTCCCGCCAGACTCAGAAACTAGAACGAGGCAAAATGTCATCATCCCACTGTCAGATTCTCGCAGGTTTTGGATTCCATATAAACAGCTGCGCGTCGCCGCCATCTTCACTTGGAGAGTGAGGGAGACAGACCTCTGTCTCTCTCTGTGGGTGGTGGCGTCGGGTGGGCTCAGTGTGTGCTCTGTAGGGGTGCTTCTCCTGTCACTGTGGTGCACCTGTGCTGTTAGAGGTGCTGTCCTGGCTGTCACTGGTGTTTCATGTGCTGTTAGGGGTGCTGCAGCTGTACATGGGTGTTGCTGTCCTGGCTGTCACTGTGTTGTACAAGGGGCAGGGGCACTGTCCTCCTGTATGCAGTGAAAATAAATGTACACTGGCCTTGTCTTGTATGCTGTAAAAATTCAGGGGCGCTGTTGTTAAAATAAATGTACACTGGCCATGTCTTGTATGCTGCAAAAATTCTGGGGTGCAGTAAAATAAATGTACACTGGCCCTGTCTTGTATGCTGTAAAAATTCTGGGGTGCAGTAAAATAAATGTACACTGGCCCTGTCTGGTATGCTGTAAAAAATTCAGGGGTGCAGTAAAATAAATGTACACTGGCCTTGTCTTGTATGCTGTAAAAACTCAGGGGTGCAGTAAAATAAATGTACACTGGCCCTGTCTCCTATGCTGTAAAAATTCTGGGGTGCAGTAAAATAAATGTACACTGGCCCTGTCTTCTATGCTGTAAAAATTCTGGGGTGCAGTAAAATAAATTTACACTGGCCCTGTCATGTATGCTGTAAATATTCTGGGTTGCAGCAAAATAAATGTACACTGGCCCTGTCTTGTATGCTGTAATAATTCTGCGGTGCAGTGAAAATCAATGTACACTGGCCCTGTCTTGTATGCTGTAAAATTACAGTGGTGTTGTGAAAATACAGGGGTGCTGACACTGTCCGCGGTTGCGATGTCT
The DNA here is from genome assembly GCF_028390025.1 of Pseudophryne corroboree. Taxonomy (NCBI): domain Eukaryota; kingdom Metazoa; phylum Chordata; class Amphibia; order Anura; family Myobatrachidae; genus Pseudophryne; species Pseudophryne corroboree. Next base: position 526,910,370 of record NC_086446.1, on the reverse strand, counting down.
AGGCCATACCTTCACAACACTTCATGTGTTGTGAAGCTCCTACTACCATTTGCATGCCCTCTGCAAGTGCTTGGAGGAGCACCGCCAGTCCAGTTGCTGATATTGAGATTGAGGATGTCACTGTAGAAGTACATCAGAATTAGGAGGATATGGGTGTAGCTGGCGCTGCGGGGGAAGTTGACTATGAGAATTCTGATGGTGATGTGGTTTGTTTGAATAAGGCACCAGTGGAGACAGTTGTTGTCCGTGGGATGAATAAGCCCATTGTCATGCCTGGGCAAAATACAAAAAAAAACCCACCTCTTCAGTGTGGAATTATTTCTCCATAAAACCAGACAATAGGTGTCAAGCCATCTGTTGCCTTTGTCAATCCATAATAAGTAGGGGTAAGGATGGTGACCACCTAGGAACATCCTCCCTTATAAATCACCTGCAGCGCATTCATCATAAGTCATTGTAAAGTTCAGAAACTTTGGGTATTAGCGTAAGCAGTCCACTGACACCTAAATGATGTGGTTTGTTAGAATATTATTTCTCTGTGAGGATGAGGATGTAAACACTGAAGTGGGGGGCGGGGGGAATCTAAGGATGAGGACGACATCTTGCCACTGTAGAGTCAGTTTGTGAAAGGAGACATTAATTGCTTTTTGTTTTGTGGGGGCCCGAACAAACCAACCATTTCAGCCACAGTCATGTGGCAGACCCTGTTGCTGAAATGATTGGTTTGTTAAAGTGTGCATGTCCTGTTTATACAACATAAGGGTGGGTGGGAGGGCCCAAGGACAATTCTATCTTGCACGTCTTTTCTTTGCCACATCATTCTAGGGGTGCTGCCCTACATGGGGTGCTGCCCCTCCTCCCTATCAGTCCAGGGGTGCTTCCCCACTGCCGTTTAAGTCCAGTGGTGCTGTTGCCTGTCTGCTGTGCAATTCTCCAGGGGTGCTGCCTATGCTGTATAAGTCTAGGGGTGCTGCTGTATAATTCCAGGGGTGCTGCTGTACTTGATCCTAGGTTTAAATTAAAGCCTAGAGCAGATATGAAACAAGCTTCAACATTGCTATTTTGACAAAGTGTTTTTAAATAAAGTGGGGAGAGCCCACATTTTTCGCCAAAGTCAGTGTGACTCAGAAGAGACTGAATCATAAACCAGCGCAACTGCCAGAGAGGTAAAACTGATATTTTCTGCCGGAGCATTAGAGAGAGGTTCTTCTCAATTATTTCATGTTAGGGACTCACTCAAAAGAATGGCTCCAATTAGTCAACCTTAATTTTGATTTATTATTGATGTTCCACATTTTGGGATTATTTATTTAGAAGATGTGCATTTGTTGTACAGGGATCTACTTCTCCTAAGGGCTGCGTAGGGTTATTGCAAGACCTCGCGGTGTTAGAAGAACAGAGCTTCAGTGATCTTGCATTGCATCAGCTTTCCATTGCACTGCAGCAATAGATGGGCCAAGATCTCCTGTGAGGCACAAACAGCTACTGAATAAGGCCCAGTATGGAATCTCATGGTGGGTTACAGCCAGGAAGATGTCTGGCTTGCCAAACTGAGCCATGCTGTGGGCACAGAGGTTAGCATTACTTCCTCCCACAGTCCTACTTATAGTATGAAATGAGTTTTCGACTGTAGAGTGGTAAGATCCACTAGAGCAGGGGCTCAATAACAAAAAAACTCACTGCACAGTCGTGCTTAGTACTTTATCAAACCCACCCGAACTCAATTTACCCCATCCGGGGCTGCTGTGGGGGCTCAGGAGGGGCTGCTAAAACATCTTAGGGGCTGCTTTATTAAAAAATAAAATATGAATAAAATAAACAAGACACAGGTATGCTCACATGCGTGTAACTGGGACACACAGGTATGTTCACATGCGTATAACTGGGAGCTGTGAAAAAAAATAAGGCATCTGCCATAAAATACGTAAATAAAAATGCAATTTAAAAAAATGGAAAAAAAGAAACACACAAGATTTTCACAAAATAAGTCTCCAGACTCAGTGCAGGGGAAAATATCCAATCTTGATCCTGTGGTATACACCAGTTTATTTGCATCCCAGCATAAATCCGAGATTATCTTAATCCCTGAACATGGAGAAGGGGGTACAAATTTGGAAGCTTTGGCCCCTAGTTTTTCAGTTTGTCCAGTAATGTGGTAATTACAAATTATATATTTGCTTAGTTGAAGTCCTTTCTGTTCCACACCAATATAGGAGTGGAGGTGAAAGCCTGTGTGTTGTTACTGATTGTGTGTGCCTCTCTAATTTTTAATCACCTTCTTGACACTGTCCTCTTCCTCTTGCCTCTTCTCATAATGTGAAAAGTCATCAAAGAAGGGGGTGGTATGTTTGTAGCTAGCTATGATTCGGAGAACTTGGCAAGCTTTTTCCAGGGGGACACCCTGTTGCTGAAATGATTTAGTGATGTGCACCAGAAATTTTTCGGGTTTTGTGTTTTGGTTTTGGGTTCGGTTCCGCGGCCGTGTTTTGGGTTCGAACGCGTTTTGGCAAAACCTTACCGAATTTTTTTTGTCGGATTCGGGTGTGTTTTGGATTCAGGTGTTTTTTTCAAAAAAACCCTAAAAAACAGCTTAAATCATAGCATTTGGGGGTCATTTTGATCCCATAGTATTATAAACCTCAATAACCATAATTTCCACTCATTTCCAGTCTATTCTCAACACCTCACACCTCACAATATTATTTTTAGTCCTAAAATTTGCACCAAGGTCGCTGGATGACTAAGATAAGCGACCCAAGTGGCCGACACAAACACCTGGCCCATCTAGGAGTGGCACTGCAGTGTCACGCAGGATGGCCCTTCCAAAAAATACTCCCCAAACAGCACATGATGCAAAGAAAAAAAGAGGCGCAATGAGGTAGCTGTGTGACTAAGATAAGTGACCCAAGTGGCCGACACAAACACCTGGCACATCTAGGAGTGTCACTGCAGTGTCACGCAGGATGGCCCTTCAAAAAAATACTCCCCAAACAGCACATGACGCAAAGAAAAAAAGAGGTGCAATGAGGTAGCTGTGTGACTAAGATAAGCGACCCAAGTGGCCGACACAAACACCTGGCCCATCTAGGAGTGGCACTGCAGTGTCACGCAGGATGGCACTTCCAAAAAATACTCCCCAAACAGCACATGACGCAAAGAAAAAAAGAGGCGCAATGAGGTAGCTGTGTGACTAAGATAAGCGACCCAAGTGGCCGACACAAACAACAGGCCCATCTAGGAGTGTCACTGCAGTGTCACGCAGGATGGCCCTTCAAAAAAATACTCCCCAAACAGCACATGATGCAAAGAAAAAAAGAGGCGCAATGAGGTAGCTGTGTGACTAAGATAAGCGACCCAAGTGGCCGACACAAACACCTGGCCCATCTAGGAGTGGCACTGCAGTGTCACGCAGGATGGCCCTTCCAAAAAATACTCCCCAAACAGCACATGACGCAAAGAAAAATGAAAGAAAAAAGAGGTGCAAGATGGAATTGTCCTTGGGCCCTCCCACCCACCCTTATGTTGTATAAACAGGACATGCACACTTTAACGAACCCATCATTTCAGCGACAGGGTCTGCCACACGACTGTGACTGAAATGACTGGTTGGTTTGGGCCCCCACCAAAAAAGAAGCAATCAATCTCTCCTTGCACAAACTGGCTCTACAGAGGCAAGATGTACACCTCATCATCATCGTCCGATTCATCACCCCTTTCACTGTGTACAGCCCCCTCCTCACAGATTATTAATTAGTCCCCACTGGAATCCACCATCTCAGGTCCCCGTGCACTTTCTGGAGGCAATTGCTGCTGGTGAATGTCTCCACGGAGGAATTGAATCTTATATATTATATATATTGAATTAAGTCTTTTAATTTTTCTAGCGAGAGGATGAGTGCTTCCATCCTCATGTGAAGCTGAACCACTAGCCATGAACATAGGCCAGGGCCTCAGCCGTTCCTTGCCACTCTGTGTCGTAAATGGCATATTGGCAAGTTTACGCTTCTCCTCAGACGCTTTTAATTTTGATTTTTGGGTCATTTTACTGAACTTTTGTTTTTTGGATTTTACATGCTCTGTACTATGACATTGGGCATCGGCCTTGGCAGACGACGTTGATGGCATTTCATCATCTCGGCCATGACTAGTGGCAGCAGCTTCAGCACGAGGTGGAAGTGGATCTTGATCTTTCCCTATTTTTTTAACCTCCACATTTTTGTTCTCCATATTTTAATGCGCACAACTAAAAGCCACCACAGGTATACAATGTAGATGGATGGATAGTATAGTATTATTATATTACTTATGGACGACGAGTGCACTGACGACACAGAGGTAGGTACAGCCGTGGCCTACCGTACTGCTATATATATATATAATGTATAATAATAACGGACCTGGTGGACACTGTCAGCAGACTGCTAAACTAGTATGAAGAAAAAAAAAAGCCACCACAGGTATACAATGTAGATGGATGGATAGTTTAGTATTATTATATTACTTATGGACGACGAGTGCACTGACGACACAGAGGTAGGTACAGCCGTGGCCTACCGTACTGCTATATATATATATATATATATATACTGTATAATAATAACGGACCTGGTGGACACTGTCAGCAGACTGCTAAACTAGTATGAAGAAAAAAAAAGCCACCACAGGTATACAATGTAGATGGATGGATAGTATAGTATTATTATATTACTTATGGACGACGAGTGCACTGATGACACAGAGGTAGGTACAGCCGTGGCCTACCGTACTGCTATATATATATATAATGTATAATAATAACGGACCTGGTGGACACTGTCAGCAGACTGCTAAACTAGTATGAAGAAAAAAAAAGCCACCACAGGTATACAATGTAGATGGATGGATAGTATAGTATTATTATATTACTTACGGACGACGAGTGCACTGACGACACAGAGGTAGGTACAGCCGTGGCCTACCGTACTGCTATATATATATATATATACTGTATAATAATAACGGACCTGGTGGACACTGTCAGCAGACTGCTAAACTAGTATGAAGAAAAAAAAAGCCACCACAGGTATACAATGTAGATGAATGGATAGTATAGTATTATTATATTACTTATGGACGACGAGTGCACTGACGACACAGAGGTAGGTACAGCCGTGGCCTACCGTACTGCTATATATATATATAATGTATAATAATAACGGACCTGGTGGACACTGTCAGCAGACTGCTAAACTAGTATGAAGAAAAAAAAAGCCACCACAGGTATACAATGTAGATGGATGGATAGTATAGTATTATTATATTACTTATGGACGACGAGTGCACTGACGTGACGACACAGAGGTAGGTACAGCCGTGGCCTACCGTACTGCTATATATATATATACTGTATAATAATAACGGACCTGGTGGACACTGTCAGCAGACTGCTAAACTAGTATGCAGAAGAAAAAAGCCACCACAGGTATACAATGTAGATGAATGGATAGTATAGTATTATATTACTTATGGACGACGAGTGCACTGACGACACAGAGGTAGGTACAGCCGTGGCCTACCGTACTGCTATATATATATATATACTGTATAATAATAACGGACCTGGTGGACACTGTCAGCAGACTGCTAAACTAGTATGAAGAAAAAAAAAGCCACCACAGGAGTGTTTTTCAGGCAGACAAACGTATACTGGACTGGTGGTCACTGTCAGCAAAACTGTGCACTGTACTCCTCCTATAACTGCTCCCCAGTCCCCACAATTAGGCAGTGTGAGCAGTGCACTCAGCACAGATATATCAGGCAGCAGTGCAGCACACTGAGCACAGATATGGTGGAGCGTTTTTTTCAGGCAGAGAACCAACGGATTAAACTGGTGGTCACTACTATTATAATCAAAACCCTGCACTGTACTCCCTAACAGCTGCTCCCCGTCCCCAATCCTCCCCACAATTATAACACTAAGTCACTCTGTGTCTTTTCTACTATAACGGAGAGGACGCCAGCCACGTCCTCTCCCTATCAATCTCAATGCACGTGTGAAAATGGCGGCGACGCGCGGCTGCTTATATAGAATCCGAGTCTCGCGAGAATCCGACAGCGGGATGATGACGTTCGGGCGCGCTCGGTTTACCCGAGCCACACGGGAGAATCCGAGCATGGCTCGGACCCGTGTAAAAAGGCTGATGTTCGGGGGGGTTCGGTTTCCGAGAAACCGAACCCGCTCATCACTAGTTTATTAAACTGTGCATGTCCTGTTAAACAACAAAAGGGTCGGTGAGAGGGCCCAAGACAATTCCATCTTGCACCTCTTTTTTTTTTTTTTTAACCTGCCATTTTGTCTGCCACTGCAGAGCCACTCCTTGATGGGCCAGGTGTTTGTGCCGCCCACTTGTGTTGCTTAGCTTAGTCATCCAGCGACCTCGGTGCAACCTTTTGGACTAAAAACAATATTGTGAGGTGTTCAGAATAGACTGGAAATGAGTGGAAATTAATGTTATTGAGGTTAATAATACCGTAGGATCAAAATTACTCCCAAATTATTTGATTTTAGCTGTTTTTATGTTTTTTCAAAAAATCATCCTGCTTCAAAACCAAAACCCGAAAGAGTGGTTTTGGCAAAACCAATCCAGATTCAAAACACGAGCGGGGATACAGATCCAAAACCAAAACACAAAACTCGAAAAGTGTCCGCTGCACATCTCTAGTTAGCAGATATCCGTAAGATCCATTTGTATTTTGACTCATGATCAGGCCATAATGAATAAAAAAGGTCCTTTTGGACAACACACTTTAGAAAACAAAAAAGATTTCAGAGGTGAACACAATGTAATGTAATGTCAGATCTACAGAAAGGGAGAGCATTGGTATAATTATTTAATCTGTAGCTGTTTTCAGTATTTTCTCACAGACGCAAAAGGTACATAAATCACTAGTACAGTATATGAAAGTCTTCAAGCAGCTGAGGGTTTAACACCACTTATAAAGAACAGATTTAACTCATACTTGTAAGGTGATATACTCAAGAATGTAGGAATAAGCTTTGAAGTAAATGTATGTCGATTAAAAAAGAAAAAGTACGTCACACTGGCACAACTATAGCTCTCAATTTGAAAGAATAAACAGCCAGTTTCAACTTGTACTGATTCCAGTAGCCATAATCCATCAAACTGCCAATTACCCAAACATGTTGGAAAGCATGAAATGAGACGCACTGATGTCTGAGCTGCTTGGACAAATACCTCCACGCAGCCTTTAGGTTGTGTGTTCTGTCCCGAGTCATGGAATGTTTTCATTCCTAATTTTAAATGTCCAGATGTTTCCACAGATCCGAGTTTTTTTTCAGAGATGAGTTTGGACTCACTTTGTTATTTTATTTTGTGTATTCTGATGCTGTAATTTTTTCCATTCATTGGGACTTCTCTGGAGTTTACAATAAAAGCTGATAACATAATTGCCACATAAAAAGATGGCTGCAGAGCTGTGTTTTGATGCTTATTGTATGTAATGATTTTAGAGGGCACGTAGAGTTTAGATAATAATAATAATAATAATAATAATAATAATAATAATAATAATAATAATAATAATAATAATAATAAATTAACAGTTTCTTATATAGTGCAGCAAATACCATTGCACTTTACAATTGGAAACAATGATCAAACAATACTGGGTAATAATAAACAGTCATATAGCTAGGAAGGCCCTGCTCACAAGTTTACAATCTGTAGGACATGTCACATTGGTGCAGATGTATTAACCTGTAGAAGGCATAAGGAAGTGATAAACCAGTGATAAATGCAAGGTGATAAACCCTCCAGCCAATCCGCTCCAATATGCAAATTGACAGTTTGGTCCTGACTGGCTGGTACGTTTATCATCTTGCACTTATCACTGGTTTATCACTTTCTTTTGCTTTTTCCAGGCTTAATACATCTGCCCCATTATTACAGTAAGAAAAAAATGAATGTTCTCAATATATGCTTGATAAATCAGTTGCCGTTGCTTTTGAGAATGTTACCAACCCCTTATTTATAAAACCATATTTCCTTTTTTTTAAATATTCTTAGCTTTATACAATAGGAGATATTTATGAAAACTGTCCCACATCTATAATCTAGGGGCAGGGCCGGCATCAGAAATCTTGGGGCCCTGTACACTCATATTTTTCGGGCCCCCTAACCCTCCGAGGTAGGTACAGACTGATCGGCCATAAGGCTTATCCTCCTGTCTCTCTCTAGCCTCCCTCCTCACCTGTGTCTTTGCAGGTGGCTAGGCTTCTCTGCTGTCCAGCTGAGCAGTGTCATGACATCATGCACGCTGCATCTACCTCAGCACAAACCTTATTGTGCTAGCTAACGGCCTCCGGCCTCCCATTCCTTCATGCAGAAAGTTTCAGGGCGAAATGCATCAAGCCTTTGCAGTACATCCTGGTACTTACTGCATTGTACTAACATATGAGATTAGTATCGCAAAGGACAGCTCTCTCAATAAGAGCTGTCCTTTGCCATGGCCACACTTCTAGTCCAGTGTGCATGCGCAGAGTGATGCGGGAGCCGCGGGGGATGCTGGAAGGGATCCAATCGAATCCCTCTACCGCATAGAAGTAGAAAGAAGCCTATAGGCTTCTATAGGGTAACGCCAGTGTTACCCACTGCACTGGACCTCCGGCGTACAGGGCTTACTACATACGGGAAATGCAACCAAAGCCAAAAATGGGCTCTTGGCTGCATTTTCTCGATAGTACATCCAGCCCACAGCCTGATAACTATGTAAACCCCTTGAAGTGTTAATGTGACATTAGTGAGGCAGAGTTGTAGTTAATAAACTAGTGATGAGCGGGTTCGGTTTCTCGGAAACCGAACCCCCCCGAACTTCACGCTTTTTACACGGGTCCGAGGCAGACTCGGATCTTCCCGCCTTGCTCGGTTAACCCGAGCGCGCCCGAACGTCATCATCCCGCTGTCGGATTCTATCGCGAGACTCGGATTCTATATAAGGAGCCGCGCGTCGCCGTCATTTTCACACGTGCATTGAGATTGATAGGGAGAGGACGTGGCTGGCGTCCTCTCCGTTTAGAATAGAAATAGATAGTGAGAGTGAGACACTTGATTTACTGGAGCTTAGGAGTACTCAGAGAGTGCAGAGTTTACTAGTGACTGACCAGTGACCACCAGTGCAGTTTTATTATTATTTAATATAATCCGTTCTCTGCCTGAAAAAAAATGATACACAGTGACACAGTATACCATATCTGTGCTCAGCCTCAGTGTGCTGCATCATCTATGTATATCTGACTGTGCTGAGTGCTCACTGCTCACACAGCTTAATTGTGGGGGAGACTGGGGAGCAGTTATAGCAGGAGTACATATATTTAACAGTGCACACTTTTGCTGCCAGAGTGCCACTGCCAGTGTGACTGACCAGTGACCAGTGACCACCAGTATATTGTGATTGTCTGCCTGAAAAAGTTAAACACTCGTCGTGTGGTGTTTTTATTCTATAAACGCATTCTGCTGACAGTGTCCACCAGGTCCGTCATTATATAATATATACCTGTCCTGCAGTAGTGATATATATATATTTTTTATATCATTATCATCCAGTCTATACTAGCAGCAGACGCAGAACGGTAGTCCACGGCTGTAGCTACCTCTGTGTCGGCAGTCGCTCGTCCATAATTGTATACCTACCTGTGGTGGTTTTTTTTTTTTTCTATCTTCTTCATACTAGTAGTTAACTTTAGGAGTCTGCAGTGCTGACAGTGTCCAGCAGGTCCGTCATTATATAATATATACCTGTCCGGCTGCAGTAGTGATATATATATATATATTTTTTATATCATTATCATCCAGTCTATATTAGCAGCAGACGCAGTACGGTAGTCCACGGCTGTAGCTACCTCTGTGTCGGCAGTCGCTCGTCCATCCATAATTGTATACCACCTACCTGTTGTGTTTTTTTTTTCTATCTTCTTGATACTAGTAGCTTACTTTAGGAGTCTGCAGTGCTGACAGTGTCCAGCAGGTCCGTCATTATATAATATATACCTGTCCGGCTGCAGTAGTGATATATATATATTTTTTATATCATTATCATCCAGTCTATATTAGCAGCAGACGCAGTACGGTAGTCCACGGCTGTAGCTACCTCTGTGTCGGCAGTCGCTCGTCCATCCATAATTGTATACCACCTACCTGTTGTGTTTTGTTTTTTCTATCTTCTTGATACTAGTAGCTTACTTTAGGAGTCTGCAGTGCTGACAGTGTCCAGCAGGTCCGTCATTATATAATATATACCTGTCCGGCTGCAGTAGTGATATATATATATTTTTTATATCATTATCATCCAGTCTATATTAGCAGGAGACGCAGTACGGTAGTCCACGGCTGTAGCTACCTCTGTGTCGGCAGTCGCTCGTCCATCCATAATTGTATACCACCTACCTGTTGTGTTTTTTTTTTTCTATCTTCTTGATACTAGTAGCTTACTTTAGGAGTCTGCAGTGCTGACAGTGTCCAGCAGGTCCGTCATTATATAATATATACCTGTCCGGCTGCAGTAGTGATATATATATATTTTTTATATCATTATCATCCAGTCTATATTAGCAGCAGACGCAGTACGGTAGTCCACGGCTGTAGCTACCTCTGTGTCGGCAGTCACTCGTCCATCCATAATTGTATACCACCTACCTGTTGTGTTTTGTTTTTTCTATCTTCTTGATACTAGTAGCTTACTTTAGGAGTCTGCAGTGCTGACAGTGTCCAGCAGGTCCGTCATTATATAATATATACCTGTCCGGCTGCAGTAGTGATATATATATATTTTTTATATCATTATCATCCAGTCTATATTAGCAGCAGACGCAGTACGGTAGTCCGCGGCTGTAGCTACCTCTGTGTCGGCAGTCGCTCGTCCATCCATAATTGTATACCACCTACCTGTTGTGTTTTGTTTTTTTTCTATCTTCTTGATACTAGTAGCTTACTTTAGGAGTCTGCAGTGCTGACAGTGTCCAGCAGGTCCGTCATTATATAATATATACCTGTCCGGCTGCAGTAGTGATATATATATATTTTTATATCATTATCATCCAGTCTATATTAGCAGCAGATGCAGTACGGTAGTCCACGGCTGTAGCTACCTCTGTGTCGGCAGTCGCTCGTCCATCCATAATTGTATACCACCTACCTGTTGTGTTTTTTTTTTCTATCTTCTTGATACTAGTAGCTTACTTTAGGAGTCTGCAGTGCTGACAGTGTCCAGCAGGTCCGTCATTATATAATATATACCTGTTCGGCTGCAGTAGTGATATATATATATATTTTTTATATCATTATCATCCAGTCTATATTAGCAGCAGACGCAGTACGGTAGTCCACGGCTGTAGCTACCTCTGTGTCGGCAGTCGCTCATCCATCCATAATTGTATACCACCTACCTGTTGTGTTTTTTTTTTTTTCTATCTTCTTGATACTAGTAGCTTACTTTAGGAGTCTGCAGTGCTGACAGTGTCCAGCAGGTCCGTCATTATATAATATATACCTGTCCGGCTGCAGTAGTGATATATATATATTTTTTATATCATTATCATCCAGTCTATATTAGCAGCAGACGCAGTACGGTAGTCCACGGCTGTAGCTACCTCTGTGTCGGCAGTCGCTCGTCCATCCATAATTGTATACCACCTACCTGTTGTGTTTTTTTTTTTTTCTATCTTCTTGATACTAGTAGCTTACTTTAGGAGTCTGCAGTGCTGACAGTGTCCAGCAGGTCCGTCATTATATAATATATACCTGTCCGGCTGCAGTAGTGATATATATATATATTTTATATCATTATCATCCAGTCTATATTAGCAGCAGACGCAGTACGGTAGTCCACGGTTGTAGCTACCTCTGTGTCGGCAGTTGCTTGTCCATCCATAATTGTATACCACCTACCTGTTGTGTTTTTTTTTCTTCTATCTTCTTGATACTAGTAGCTTACTTTAGGAGTCTGCAGTGCTGACAGTGTCCAGCAGGTCCGTCATTTTATAATATATACCTGTCCGGCTGCAGTAGTGATATATATATTTTTTATATCATTATCATCCAGTCTATATTAGCAGCAGACGCAGTACGGTAGTCCACGGCTGTAGCTACCTCTGTGTCGGCAGTCGCTCGTCCATCCATAATTGTATACCACCTACCTGTTGTGTTTTTTTTTTCTATCTTCTTGATACTAGTAGCTTACTTTAGGAGTCTGCAGTGCTGACAGTGTCCAGCAGGTCCGTCATTATATAATATATACCTGTCCGGCAGCAGTAGTGATATATATATATATTTTATATCATTATCATCCAGTCTATATTAGCAGCAGACGTAGTACGGTAGTCCGCGGCTGTAGCTACCTCTGTGTCGGCAGTCGCTCGTCCATCCATAATTGTATACCACCTACCTGTTGTGTTTTTTTTTCTATCTTCTTGATACTAGTAGCTTACTTTAGGAGTCTGCAGTGCTGACAGTGTCCAGCAGGTCCGTCATTATATAATATATACCTGTCCGGCTGCAGTAGTGATATATATATATTTTTTATATCATTATCATCCAGTCTATATTAGCAGCAGACGCAGTACGGTAGTCCACGGCTGTAGCTACCTCTGTGTCGGCAGTCGCTCGTCCATCCATAATTGTATACCACCTACCTGTTGTGGTTTTTTTTTTCTATCTTCTTGATACTAGTAGCTTACTTTAGGAGTCTGCAGTGCTGACAGTGTCCAGCAGGTCCATCATTATATACTATATACCTGTCCGGCTGCAGTAGTGATATATATATATTTTTTATATAATTATCATCCAGTCTATATTAGCAGCAGACGCAGTATGGTAGTCCACGGCTGTAGCTACCTCTGTGTCGGCAGTCGCTCGTCCATCCATAATTGTATACCACCTACCTGTGGTGTTTTTTTTTCTTTCTATTTTCTTGATACTAGTAGCTTACTTTAGGAGCCTGCAGTGCTGACAGTGTCCAGCAGGTCCGTCATTATATAATATATACCTGTCCGGCTGCAGTAGTGATATATATATATTTTTTATATCATTATCATCCAGTCTATATTAGCAGCAGACGCAGTACGGTAGTCCACGGCTGTAGCTACCTCTGTGTCGGCAGTCGCTCGTCCATCCATAAGTATACTAGTATCCATCCATCTCCATTGTTTACCTGAGGTGCCTTTTAGTTGTGCCTATTAAAATATGGAGAACAAAAATGTTGAGGTTCCAAAAATAGGGAAAGATCAAGATCGACTTCCACCTCGTGCTGAAGCTGCTGCCACTAGTCATGGCCGAGACGATGAAATGCCAGCAACGTCGTCTGCAAAGGCCGATGCCCAATGTCATAGTACAGAGCATGTAAAATCCAAAACACCAAATATCAGTAAAAAAAGGACTCAAAAATCTAAAATAAAATTGTCGTCGGAGAAGCGTAAACTTGCCAATATGCCATTTACCACACGGAGTGGCAAGGAACGGCTGAGGCCCTGGCCTATGTTCATGGCTAGTGGTTCAGCTTCACATGAGGATGGAAGCACTCAGCCTCTCGCTAGAAAAATGAAAAGACTCAAGCTGGCAAAAGCACAGCAAAGAACTGTGCGTTCTTCGAAATCACAAATCCACAAGGAGAGTCCAATTGTGTCGTTTGCCATGCCTGACCTTCCCAACACTGGACGTGAAGAGCATGCGCCTTCCACCATTTGCACGCCCCCTGCAAGTGCTGGAAGGAGCACCCGCAGTCCAGTTCCTGATAGTCAGATTGAAGATGTCAGTGTTGAAGTACACCAGGATGAGGAGGATATGGGTGTTGCTGGCGCTGGGGAGGAAATTGACCAGGAGGATTCTGATGGTGAGGTGGTTTGTTTAAGTCAGGCACCCGGGGAGACACCTGTTGTCCGTGGGAGGAATAGGGCCATTGACATGCCTGGTGAAAATACCAAAAAAATCAGCTCTTTGGTGTGGAAGTATTTCAACAGAAATGCGGACAACATTTGTCAAGCCGTGTGTTGCCTTTGTCAAGCTGTAATAAGTAGGGGTAAGGACGTTAACCACCTCGGAACATCCTCCCTTATACGTCACCTGCAGCGCATTCATCATAAGTCAGTGACAAGTTCAAAAACTTTGGGCGACAGCGGAAGCAGTCCACTGACCAGTAAATCCCTTCCTCTTGTAACCAAGCTCACGCAAACCACCCCACCAACTCCCTCAGTGTCAATTTCCTCCTTCCCCAGGAATGCCAATAGTCCTGCAGGCCATGTCACTGGCAATTCTGACGAGTCCTCTCCTGCCTGGGATTCCTCCGATGCATCCTTGCGTGTAACGCCTACTGCTGCTGGCGCTGCTGTTGTTGCTGCTGGGAGTCGATGGTCATCCCAGAGGGGAAGTCGTACTCGTAAGACCACTTTTACTACTTCCACCAAGCAATTGACTGTCCAACAGTCCTTTGCGAGGAAGATGAAATATCACAGCAGTCATCCTGCTGCAAAGCGGATAACTGAGGCCTTGGCATCCTGGGCGGTGAGAAACGTGGGTCCGGTATCCATCATTACTGCAGAGCCAACTAGAGACTTGTTGGAGGTACTGTGTCCCCGGTACCAAATACCATCTAGGTTCCATTTCTCTAGGCAGGCGATACCGAAAATGTACACAGACCTCAGAAAAAGACTCACCAGTGTCCTAAAAAATGCAGTTGTACCCAATGTCCACTTAACCACGGACATGTGGACAAGTGGAGCAGGGCAGGCTCAGGACTATATGACTGTGACAGCCCACTGGGTAGATGTATGGACTCCCGCCGCAAGAACAGCAGCGGCGGCACCAGTAGCAGCATCTCGCAAACGCCAACTCTTTCCTAGGCAGGCTACGCTTTGTATCACCGCTTTCCAGAATACGCACACAGCTAAAAACCTTTTACGGCAACTGAGGAAGATCATCGCAGAATGGCTTACCCCAATTGGACTCTCCTGTGGATTTGTGGCATCTGACAACGCCAGCAATATTGTGTGTGCATTAAATCTGGGCAAATTCCAGCACGTCCCATGTTTTGCACATACCTTGAATTTGGTGGTGCAGAATTATTTAAAAAACGAGAGGGGCGTGCAAGAGATGCTGTCGGTGGCCAGAAGAATTGCAGGACACTTTCGGCGTACAGGCACCACGTACAGAAGACTGGAGCACCACCAAAAACGCCTGAACCTGCCCTGCCATCATCTGAAGCAAGAAGTGGTAACGAGGTGGAATTCAACCCTCTATATGCTTCAGAGGTTGGAGGAGCAGCAAAAGGCCATTCAAGCCTATACAACTGAGCACGATATAGGAGGTGGAATGCACCTGTCTCAAGCGCAGTGGAGAATGATTTCAACGTTGTGCAAGGTTCTGCAACCTTTTGAACTTGCCACACGTGAAGTCAGTTCAGACACTGCCAGCCTGAGTCAGGTCATTCCCCTCATCAGGCTTTTGCAGAAGAAGCTGGAGACATTGAAGGAGGAGCTAACACAGAGCGATTCCGCTAGGCATGTGGGACTTGTGGATGGAGCCCTTAATTCGCTTAACAAGGATTCACGGGTGGTCAATCTGTTGAAGTCAGAGCACTACATTTTGGCCACCGTGCTCGATCCTAGATTTAAAACCTACCTTGGATCTCTCTTTCCGGCAGACACAAGTCTGCTGGGGTTCAAAGAACTGCTGGTGACAAAATTTTCAAGTCAAGCGGAACGCGACCTGTCAACATCTCCTCCTTCACATTCTCCCGCAACTGGGTGTGCGAGGAAAAGGCTCAGAATTCCGAGCCCACCCGCTGGCGGTGATGCAGGGCAGTCTGGAGCGACTGCTGATGCTGACATCTGGTCCGGACTGAAGGACCTGACAACGATTACGGACATGTCGTCTACTGTCACTGCATATGATTCTCTCCCCATTGAAAGAATGGTGGAGGATTATATGAGTGACCGCATCCAAGTAGGCACGTCAGACAGTCCGTACTTATACTGGCAGGAAAAAGAGGCAATTTGGAGGCCCTTGCACAAACTGGCTTTATTCTACCTAAGTTGCCCTCCCACAAGTGTGTACTCCGAAAGAGTGTTTAGTGCCGCCGCTCACCTTGTCAGCAATCGGCGTACGAGGTTACATCCAGAAAATGTGGAGAAGATGATGTTCATTAAAATGAATTATAATCAATTCCTCCGTGGAGACATTCACCAGCAGCAATTGCCTCCACAAAGTACACAGGGAGCTGAGATGGTGGATTCCAGTGGGGACGAATTGATAATCTGTGAGGAGGGGGATGTACACGGTGATATATCGGAGGATGATGATGAGATGGACATCTTGCCTCAGTAGAGCCAGTTTGTGCAAGGAGAGATTAATTGCTTCTTTTTTGGTGGGGGTCCAAACCAACCCGTCATTTCAGTCACAGTCGTGTGGCAGACCCTGTCACTGAAATGATGGGTTGGTTAAAGTGTGCATGTCCTGTTTATACAACATAAGGGTGGGTGGGAGGGCCCAAGGACAATTCCATCTTGCACCTCTTTTTTCTTTCATTTTTCTTTGCGTCATGTGCTGTTTGGGGAGTAGTTTTTGGAAGGGCCATCCTGCGTGACACTGCAGTGCCAGTCCTAGATGGGCCAGGTGTTTGTGTCGGCCACTTGGGTCGCTTATCTTAGTCACACAGCTACCTCATTGCGCCTCTTTTTTTCTTTGCGTCATGTGCTGTTTGGGGGGTGTTTTTTGGAAGGGCCATCCTGCGTGACACTGCAGTGACACTCCTAGATGGGCCAGGTGTTTGTGTCGGCCACTTGGGTCGCTTATCTTAGTCACACAGCTACCTCATTGCGCCTCTTTTTTTCTTTGCGTCATGTGCTGTTTGGGGGGTGTTTTTTGGAAGGGCCATCCTGCCTGACACTGCAGTGCCACTCCTAGATGAGCCAGGTGTTTGTGTCGGCCACTTGGGTCGCTTATCTTAGTCACACAGCTACCTCATTGCGCCTCTTTTTTTCTTTGCATCATGTGCTGTTTGGGGGGTGTTTTTTGGAAGGGCCATCCTGCGTGACACTGCAGTGCCACTCCTAGATGGGCCAGGTGTTTGTGTCGGCCACTTGGGTCGCTTATCTTAGTCACTAGAGATGAGCGCCTGAAATTTTTCGGGTTTTGTGTTTTGGTTTTGGGTTCGGTTCCGCGGCCGTGTTTTGGGTTCGAACGCGTTTTGGCAAAACCTCACCGAATTTTTTTTGTCGGATTCGGGTGTGTTTTGGATTCGGGTGTTTTTTTCAAAAAACACTAAAAAACAGCTTAAATCATAGAATTTGGGGGTCATTTTGATCCCAAAGTATTATTAACCTCAAAAACCATAATTTACACTCATTTTCAGTCTATTCTGAATACCTCACACCTCACAATATTATTTTTAGTCCTAAAATTTGCACCGAGGTCGCTGTGTGAGTAAGATAAGCGACCCTAGTGGCCGACACAAACACCGGGCCCATCTAGGAGTGGCACTGCAGTGTCACGCAGGATGTCCCTTCCAAAAAACCCTCCCCAAACAGCACATGACGCAAAGAAAAAAAGAGGCGCAATGAGGTAGCTGTGTGAGTAAGATTAGCGACCCTAGTGGCCGACACAAACACCGGGCCCATCTAGGAGTGGCACTGCAGTGTCACGCAGGATGTCCCTTCCAAAAAACCCTCCCCAAACAGCACATGACGCAAAGAAAAAAAGAGGCGCAATGAGGTAGCTGACTGTGTGAGTAAGATTAGCGACCCTAGTGGCCGACACAAACACCGGGCCCATCTAGGAGTGGCACTGCAGTGTCACGCAGGATGTCCCTTCCAAAAAACCCTCCCCAATCAGCACATGATGCAAAGAAAAAGAAAAGAAAAAAGAGGTGCAAGATGGAATTGTCCTTGGGCCCTCCCACCCACCCTTATGTTGTATAAACAAAACAGGACATGCACACTTTAACCAACCCATCATTTCAGTGACAGGGTCTGCCACACGACTGTGACTGATATGACGGGTTGGTTTGGACCCCCCCCAAAAAAGAAGCAATTAATCTCTCCTTGCACAAACTGGCTCTACAGAGGCAAGATGTCCACCTCATCTTCACCCTCCGATATATCACCGTGTACATCCCCCTCCTCACAGATTATCAATTCGTCCCCACTGGAATCCACCATCTCAGCTCCCTGTGTACTTTGTGGAGGCAATTGCTGCTGGTCAATGTCTCCGCGGAGGAATTGATTATAATTCATTTTAATGAACATCATCTTCTCCACATTTTCTGGATGTAACCTCGTACGCCGATTGCTGACAAGGTGAGCGGCGGCACTAAACACTCTTTCGGAGTACACACTTGTGGGAGGGCAACTTAGGTAGAATAAAGCCAGTTTGTGCAAGGGCCTCCAAATTGCCTCTTTTTCCTGCCAGTATAAGTACGGACTGTGTGACGTGCCTACTTGGATGCGGTCACTCATATAATCCTCCACCATTCTATCAATGTTGAGAGAATCATATGCAGTGACAGTAGACGACATGTCCGTAATCGTTGTCAGGTCCTTCAGTCCGGACCAGATGTCAGCATCAGCAGTCGCTCCAGACTGCCCTGCATCACCGCCAGCGGGTGGGCTCGGAATTCTGAGCCTTTTCCTCGCACCCCCAGTTGCGGGAGAATGTGAAGGAGGAGATGTTGACAGGTCGCGTTCCGCTTGACTTGACAATTTTGTCACCAGCAGGTCTTTCAACCCCAGCAGACCTGTGTCTGCCGGAAAGAGAGATCCAAGGTAGGCTTTAAATCTAGGATCGAGCACGGTGGCCAAAATGTAGTGCTCTGATTTCAACAGATTGACCACCCGTGAATCCTTGTTAAGCGAATTAAGGGCTGCATCCACAAGTCCCACATGCCTAGCGGAATCGCTCCCTTTTAGCTCCTTCTTCAATGCCTCCAGCTTCTTCTGCAAAAGCCTGATGAGGGGAATGACCTGACTCAGGCTGGCAGTGTCTGAACTGACTTCACGTGTGGCAAGTTCAAAGGGCATCAGAACCTTGCACAACGTTGAAATCATTCTCCACTGCACTTGAGACAGGTGCATTCCACCTCCTATATCGTGCTCAATTGTATAGGCTTGAATGGCCTTTTGCTGCTCCTCCAACCTCTGAAGCATATAGAGGGTTGAATTCCACCTCGTTACCACTTCTTGCTTCAGATGATGGCAGGGCAGGTTCAGTAGTTTTTGGTGGTGCTCCAGTCTTCTGTACGTGGTGCCTGTACGCCGAAAGTGTCCCGCAATTTTTCTGGCCACCGACAGCATCTCTTGCACGCCCCTGTCGTTTTTTAAAAAATTCTGCACCACCAAATTCAAGGTATGTGCAAAACATGGGACGTGCTGGAATTTGCCCATATTTAATGCACACACAATATTGCTGGCGTTGTCCGATGCCACAAATCCACAGGAGAGTCCAATTGGGGTAAGCCATTCCGCGATGATCTTCCTCAGTTGCCGTAAGAGGTTTTCAGCTGTGTGCGTATTCTGGAAAGCGGTGATACAAAGCGTAGCCTGCTTAGGAAAGAGTTGGCGTTTGCGAGATGCTGCTACTGGTGCCGCCGCTGCTGTTCTTGCGGCGGGAGTCCATACATCTACCCAGTGGGCTGTCACAGTCATATAGTCCTGACCCTGCCCTGCTCCACTTGTCCACATGTCCGTGGTTAAGTGGACATTGGGTACAACTGCATTTTTTAGGACACTGGTGAGTCTTTTTCTGACGTCCGTGTACATTCTCGGTATCGCCTGCCTAGAGAAGTGGAACCTAGATGGTATTTGGTAACGGGGGCACACTGCCTCAATAAATTGTCTAGTTCCCTGTGAACTAACGGCGGATACCGGACGCACGTCTAACACCAACATAGTTGTCAAGGACTCAGTTATCCGCTTTGCAGTAGGATGACTGCTGTGATATTTCATCTTCCTCGCAAAGGACTGTTGAACAGTCAATTGCTTACTGGAAGTAGTACAAGTGGGCTTACGACTTCCCCTGTGGGATGACCATCGACTCCCAGCGGCAACAACAGCAGCGCCAGCAGCAGTAGGCGTTACACGCAAGGATGCATCGGAGGAATCCCAGGCAGGAGAGGACTCGTCAGAATTGCCAGTGACATGGCCTGCAGGACTATTGGCATTCCTGGGGAAGGAGGAAATTGACACTGAGGGAGTTGGTGGGGTGGTTTGCGTGAGCTTGGTTACAAGAGGAAGGGATTTACTGGTCAGTGGACTGCTTCCGCTGTCACCCAAAGTTTTTGAACTTGTCACTGACTTATTATGAATGCGCTGCAGGTGACGTATAAGGGAGGATGTTCCGAGGTGGTTAACGTCCTTACCCCTACTTATTACAGCTTGACAAAGGGAACACACGGCTTGACACCTGTTGTCCGCATTTCTGGTGAAATACCTCCACACCGAAGAGCTGATTTTTTTGGTATTTTCACCTTGCATGTCAACGGCCATATTCCTCCCACGGACAACAGGTGTCTCCCCGGGTGCCTGACTTAAACAAACCACCTCACCATCAGAATCCTCCTGGTCAATTTCCTCCCCAGCGCCAGCAACACCCATATCCTCCTCATCCTGGTGTACTTCAACACTGACATCTTCAATCTGACTATCAGGAACTGGACTGCGGGTGCTCCTTCCAGCACTTGCAGGGGGCGTGCAAATGGAGGAAGGCGCATGCTCTTCACGTCCAGTGTTGGGAAGGTCAGGCATCGCAACCGACACAATTGGACTCTCCTTGTGGATTTGGGATTTCGAAGAATGCACAGTTCTTTGCTGTGCTGCTTTTGCCAGCTTGAGTCTTTTCATTTTTCTAGCGAGAGGCTGAGTGCTTCCATCCTCATGTGAAGCTGAACCACTAGCCATGAACATAGGCCAGGGCCTCAGCCGTTCCTTGCCACTCCGTGTGGTAAATGGCATATTGGCAAGTTTACGCTTCTCCGACGACAATTTTATTTTAGGTTTTGGAGTCCTTTTTTTACTGATATTTGGTGTTTTGGATTTGACATGCTCTGTACTATGACATTGGGCATCGGCCTTGGCAGACGACGTTGCTGGCATTTCATCGTCTCGGCCATGACTAGTGGCAGCAGCTTCAGCACGAGGTGGAAGTGGATCTTGATCTTTCCCTAATTTTGGAACCTCAACATTTTTGTTCTCCATATTTTAATAGGCACAACTAAAAGGCACCTCAGGTAAACAATGGAGATGGATGGATTGGATACTAGTATACAATTATGGACGGGCTGCCGAGTGCCGACACAGAGGTAGCCACAGCCGTGAACTACCGCACTGTACTGTGTCTGCTGCTAATATATAGACTGGTTGATAAAGAGATAGTATACTCGTAACTAGTATGTATGTATAAAGAAAGAAAAAAAAACCACGGTTAGGTGGTATATACAATTATGGACGGGCTGCCGAGTGCCGACACAGAGGTAGCCACAGCCGTGAACTACCGCACTGTACTGTGTCTGCTGCTAATATATAGACTGGTTGATAAAGAGATAGTATACTCGTAACTAGTATGTATGTATAAAGAAAGAAAAAAAAACCACGGTTAGGTGGTATATACAATTATGGACGGGCTGCCGAGTGCCGACACAGAGGTAGCCACAGCCGTGAACTACCGCACTGTACTGTGTCTGCTGCTAATATATAGACTGGTTGATAAAGAGATAGTATACTCGTAACTAGTATGTATGTATAAAGAAAGAAAAAAAAACCACGGTTAGGTGGTATATACAATTATGGACGGGCTGCCGAGTGCCGACACAGAGGTAGCCACAGCCGTGAACTACCGCACTGTACTGTGTCTGCTGCTAATATAGACAGGTTGATAAAGAGATAGTATACTCGTAACTAGTATGTATGTATAAAGAAAGAAAAAAAAACCACGGTTAGGTGGTATATACAATTATGGACGGGCTGCCGAGTGCCGACACAGAGGTAGCCACAGCCGTGAACTACCGCACTGTACTGTGTCTGCTGCTAATATATAGACTGGTTGATAAAGAGATAGTATACTCGTAACTAGTATGTATGTATAAAGAAAGAAAAAAAAACCACGGTTAGGTGGTATATACAATTATGGACGGGCTGCCGAGTGCCGACACAGAGGTAGCCACAGCCGTGAACTACCGCACTGTACTGTGTCTGCTGCTAATATATAGACTGGTTGATAAAGAGATAGTATACTCGTAACTAGTATGTATGTATAAAGAAAGAAAAAAAAACCACGGTTAGGTGGTATATACAATTATGGACGGGCTGCCGAGTGCCGACACAGAGGTAGCCACAGCCGTGAACTACCGCACTGTACTGTGTCTGCTGCTAATATATAGACTGGTTGATAAAGAGATAGTATACTCGTAACTAGTATGTATGTATAAAGAAAGAAAAAAAAACCACGGTTAGGTGGTATATACAATTATGGACGGGCTGCCGAGTGCCGACACAGAGGTAGCCACAGCCGTGAACTACCGCACTGTACTGTGTCTGCTGCTAATATAGACTGGTTGATAAAGAGATAGTATACTCGTAACTAGTATGTATGTGTAAAGAAAGAAAAAAAAAACACGGTTAGGTGGTATATACAATTATGGACGGGCTGCCGAGTGCCGACACAGAGGTAGCCACAGCCGTGAACTACCGCACTGTACTGTGTCTGCTGCTAATATATAGACTGGTTGATAAAGAGATAGTATACTCGTAACTAGTATGTATGTATAAAGAAAGAAAAAAAAACCACGGTTAGGTGGTATATACAATTATGGACGGGCTGCCGAGTGCCGACACAGAGGTAGCCACAGCCGTGAACTACCGCACTGTACTGTGTCTGCTGCTAATATATAGACTGGTTGATAAAGAGATAGTATACTCGTAACTAGTATGTATGTATAAAGAAAGAAAAAAAAACCACGGTTAGGTGGTATATACAATTATGGACGGGCTGCCGAGTGCCGACACAGAGGTAGCCACAGCCGTGAACTACCGCACTGTACTGTGTCTGCTGCTAATATAGACTGGTTGATAAAGAGATAGTATACTCGTAACTAGTATGTATGTATAAAGAAAGAAAAAAAAACCACGGTTAGGTGGTATATACAATTATGGACGGGCTGCCGAGTGCCGACACAGAGGTAGCCACAGCCGTGAACTACCGCACTGTACTGTGTCTGCTGCTAATATAGACTGGTTGATAAAGAGATAGTATACTCGTAACTAGTATGTATGTATAAAGAAAGAAAAAAAAACCACGGTTAGGTGGTATATACAATTATGGACGGGCTGCCGAGTGCCGACACAGAGGTAGCCACAGCCGTGAACTACCGCACTGTACTGTGTCTGCTGCTAATATATAGACTGGTTGATAAAGAGATAGTATACTCGTAACTAGTATGTATGTATAAAGAAAGAAAAAAAAACCACGGTTAGGTGGTATATACAATTATGGACGGGCTGCCGAGTGCCGACACAGAGGTAGCCACAGCCGTGAACTACCGCACTGTACTGTGTCTGCTGCTAATATATAGACTGGTTGATAAAGAGATAGTATACTCGTAACTAGTATGTATGTATAAAGAAAGAAAAAAAAACCACGGTTAGGTGGTATATACAATTATGGACGGGCTGCCGAGTGCCGACACAGAGGTAGCCACAGCCGTGAACTACCGCACTGTACTGTGTCTGCTGCTAATATATAGACTGGTTGATAAAGAGATAGTATACTCGTAACTAGTATGTATGTATAAAGAAAGAAAAAAAAACCACGGTTAGGTGGTATATACAATTATGGACGGGCTGCCGAGTGCCGACACAGAGGTAGCCACAGCCGTGAACTACCGCACTGTACTGTGTCTGCTGCTAATATAGACTGGTTGATAAAGAGATAGTATACTCGTAACTAGTATGTATGTATAAAGAAAGAAAAAAAAACCACGGTTAGGTGGTATATACAATTATGGACGGGCTGCCGAGTGCCGACACAGAGGTAGCCACAGCCGTGAACTACCGCACTGTACTGTGTCTGCTGCTAATATAGACTGGTTGATAAAGAGATAGTATACTCGTAACTAGTATGTATGTATAAAGAAAGAAAAAAAAACCACGGTTAGGTGGTATATACAATTATGGACGGGCTGCCGAGTGCCGACACAGAGGTAGCCACAGCCGTGAACTACCGCACTGTACTGTGTCTGCTGCTAATATATAGACTGGTTGATAAAGAGATAGTATACTCGTAACTAGTATGTATGTATAAAGAAAGAAAAAAAAACCACGGTTAGGTGGTATATACAATTATGGACGGGCTGCCGAGTGCCGACACAGAGGTAGCCACAGCCGTGAACTACCGCACTGTACTGTGTCTGCTGCTAATATATAGACTGGTTGATAAAGAGATAGTATACTCGTAACTAGTATGTATGTATAAAGAAAGAAAAAAAAACCACGGTTAGGTGGTATATACAATTATGGACGGGCTGCCGAGTGCCGACACAGAGGTAGCCACAGCCGTGAACTACCGCACTGTACTGTGTCTTCTGCTAATATATAGACTGGTTGATAAAGAGATAGTATACTCGTAACTAGTATGTATGTATAAAGAAAGAAAAAAAAACCACGGTTAGGTGGTATATACAATTATGGACGGGCTGCCGAGTGCCGACACAGAGGTAGCCACAGCCGTGAACTACCGCACTGTACTGTGTCTGCTGCTAATATATAGACTGGTTGATAAAGAGATAGTATACTCGTAACTAGTATGTATGTATAAAGAAAGAAAAAAAAACCACGGTTAGGTGGTATATACAATTATGGACGGGCTGCCGAGTGCCGACACAGAGGTAGCCACAGCCGTGAACTACCGCACTGTACTGTGTCTGCTGCTAATATAGACTGGTTGATAAAGAGATAGTATACTCGTAACTAGTATGTATGTATAAAGAAAGAAAAAAAAAACACGGTTAGGTGGTATATACAATTATGGACGGGCTGCCGAGTGCCGACACAGAGGTAGCCACAGCCGTGAACTACCGCACTGTACTGTGTCTGCTGATAATATAGACTGGTTGATAAAGAGATAGTATACTACTAATATTATATATACTGGTGGTCAGGTCACTGGTCACTAGTCACACTGGCAGTGGCACTCCTGCAGCAAAAGTGTGCACTGTTTAATTTTAATATAATATTATGTACTCCTGGCTCCTGCTATAACCTATAACTGGCACTGCAGTAGTGCTCCCCAGTCTCCCCCACAATTATAAGCTGTGTGAGCTGAGCAGTCAGACAGATATATAATATATATAGATGATGCAGCACACTGGCCTGAGCAGTGCACACAGATATGGTATGTGACTGACTGAGTCACTGTGTGTATCGCTTTTTTCAGGCAGAGAACGGATATATTAAATAAACTGCACTGTGTGTCTGGTGGTCACTCACTATATAATATATTATGTACTCCTGGCTCCTGCTATAACCTATAACTGGCACTGCAGTAGTGCTCCCCAGTCTCCCCCACAATTATAAGCTGTGTGAGCTGAGCAGTCAGACAGATATATATAATATTATATATAGATAATAGATGATGCAGCACACTGGCCTGAGCCTGAGCAGTGCACACAGATATGGTATGTGACTGAGTCACTGTGTGCTGTGTATCGCTTTTTTCAGGCAGAGAACGGATTATAAATAAAACTGGTGGTCACTATCAGCAAAACTCTGCACTGTACTGAGTACTCCTAATGCTCCCCAAAATTAGTAAATCAAGTGTCTCTCTAATCTATTCTAAACGGAGAGGACGCCAGCCACGTCCTCTCCCTATCAATCTCAATGCACGTGTGAAAATGGCGGCGACGCGCGGCTCCTTATATAGAATCCGAGTCTCGCGATAGAATCCGAGCCTCGCGAGAATCCGACAGCGTCATGATGACGTTCGGGCGCGCTCGGGTTAACCGAGCAAGGCGGGAAGATCCGAGTCGCTCAGACCCGTGAAAAAAAACATGAAGTTCTGGCGGGTTCGGATTCAGAGAAACCGAACCCGCTCATCTCTATTAGTCACACAGCTACCTCATTGCGCCTCTTTTTTTCTTTGCGTCATGTGCTGTTTGGGGGGTGTTTTTTGGAAGGGCCATCCTGCGTGACACTGCAGTGCCACTCCTAGATGGGCCAGGTGTTTGTGTTGGCCACTAGGGTCGCTTATCTTAGTCACACAGCTACCTCATTGCGCCTCTTTTTTTTCTTCTTTGCGTCATGTGCTGTTTGGGGAGTAGTTTTTTGAAGGGCCATCCTGCGTGACACTGCAGTGCCACTCCTAGATGGGCCAGGTGTTTGTGTTGGCCACTTGGGTCGCTGAGCTTAGTCATCCAGCGACCTCGGTGCAAATTTTAGGACTAAAAATAATATTGTGAGGTGTGAGGTGTTCAGAATAGACTGAAAATGAGTGGAAATTATGCTTATTGAGGTTAATAATACTTTGGGATCAAAATGACCCCCAAATTCTATGATTTAAGCTGTTTTTTAGGGTTTTTTGAAAAAAACACCCGAATCCAAAACACACCCGAATCCGACAAAAAAAATTCGGTGAGGTTTTGCCAAAACGCGTTCGATCCCAAAACACGGCCGCGGAACCGAACCCAAAACCAAAACACAAAACCCGAAAAATTTCCGGTGCTCATCACTATAATAAACTATAATAAACTATAATTATTATATATTTGAGGTAACACCTCTAAATAGTTGATTTATTTACACTATAATGTTTGAATAAGTCATACGATCGATAGATAGATAGATAGATAGATAGATAGATAGATAGATAGATAGATAGATAGATAGATAGATAGATAGATAGATAGATAGATAGATGTAATTGTAGATTGGCGGCAATCAATGGGGACTAAACCAGCAGCAGAAAAATAAAGAGACTACACTTTTGGCTAAGTTAACGTTTCAGTTATATTTAACTTTCGTCAGTACCCAACACAGACATATACAGCAACAGACCTTTATACTTTCACCATTCTTTGTGCAAGCTCTGATCTGGCCCGGCGCGTCGGTGGGGGTGGATGACGCCACTGTGGTGTGTATCAGCGTTCAGCACGGGAAGGCACCGGGGCAAGTGAATGGGAGGCGTGGAGTGCCAGTATGCTACAGGAATATACTGTGTATATATATATATATATATATATATATATACACACACTGTATATTTTATTTGTTAAATTCATATACGTACGCCTAAAACTAGTGATGTGCACCGGACATTTTTCGGGTTTTGTGTTTTGGTTTTGGATTCGGTTCCGCTGCCGTGTTTTGGATTCGGACGCGTTTTGGCAAAACCTCCCTGAAAATTTTTTGTCGGATTCGGGTGTGTTTTGGATTCGGGTGTTTTTTTTACAAAAAACCCTCAAAAACAGCTTAAATCATAGAATTTGGGGGTCATTTTGATCCCATAGTATTATTAACCTCAATAACCATAATTTCCACTCATTTTCAGTCTATTCTGAACACCTCACACCTCACAATATTATTTTTAGTCCTAAAATTTGCACCGAGGTCGCTGGATGGCTAAGCTAAGCGACACAAGTGGCCGACACAAACATCTGGCCCATCTAGGAGTGGCACTGCAGTGTCAGGCAGGATGGCACTACAAAAAAATAGTCCCCAAACAGCACATTATGCAAAGAAAAAAAGAGGCGCACCAAGGTCGCTTTATGACTAAGCTAAGCGACCCAAGTGGCCGACACAAACACCTGGCCCATCTAGGAGTGGCACTGCAGTGTCAGGCAGGATGGCACTTCAAAAAAATAGTCCCCAAACAGCACATGATGCAAAGAAAAAAAGAGGCGCACCAAGGTCGCTGTGTGACTAAGCTAAGCGACACAAGTGGCCGACACAAACACCTGGCCCATCTAGGAGTGGCACTGCAGTGTCAGGAATGATGGCACTTCAAAATAATTGTCCCCAAACAGCACATGATGCAAAGAAAAAAAGAGGTGCACCAAGGTCGCTGTGTGACTAAGCTAAGCGACACAAGTGGCCGACACAAACACCTGGCCCATCTAGGAGTGGTACTGCAGTGTCAGGCAGGATGGCACTTCAAAAAAATAGTCCCCAAACAGCACATGATGCAAAGAAAAAAAGAGGAGCACCAAGGTCGCTGTGTGACTAAGCTAAGCGACACAAGTGGCCGACACAAACACCTGGCCCATCTAGGAGTGGCACTGCAGTGTCAGGCAGGATGGCACTTCAAAAAAATAGTCCCCAAACAGCACTTGATGCAAAGAAAAAAGAGGCGCACCAAGGTCGCTGTGTGACTAAGCTAAGCGACACAAGTGGTATGGATGGATAGTATACTTGACGACACAGAGGTAGGTACAGCAGTGGCCTACTGTACCGTAATGCTATATATTATATACTGGTGGTCAGCAAACTGTGCAAAACTGAAATGCACCACAGGTATGGATGGATAGTATACTTGACGACACAGAGGTAGGTACAGCAGTGGCCTACTGTACCGTACTGCTATATATTATATACTGGTGGTCAGCAAACTGTGCAAAACTGAAATGCACCACAGGTATGGATGGATAGTATACTTGACGACACAGAGGTAGGTACAGCAGTGGCCTACTGTACCGTAATGCTATATATTATATACTGGTGGTCAGCAAACTGTGCAAAACTGAAATGCACCACAGGTATGGATGGATAGTATACTTGATGACACAGAGGTAGGTACAGCAGTGGCCTTCTGTACCGTACTCCTATATATTATATACTGGTGGTCAGCAAAATTATGCACTGTACTCCTACTATATACTGTCTACAATGCAGCACAGATATGGAGTGTTTTTCAGGCAGACAACGTATACTGGTGGTCACTGGTCAGCAAAACTCTGCACTGTACTCCTCCTATATAATATTATACTGGTGGTCCCCAGTCCCCACAATAAAGCAGCACACTGAGCACAGATATGGAGTGTTTTTCAGGCAGACAACGTATACTGGTGGTCACTGTCAGCAAAACTCTGCACTGTACTCCTATATAATACAGCTGCTCCCCAGTCCCCACAATTAAGCAGTGTGAGCACAGATATATGCAGCACACTGAGCACAGATAAGGAGCGTTTTTTTCAGGCAGAGAACGGATAAAACTGGTGGTCACTGATCAGCAAAACTCTGCACTGTACTCCTCCTATATTAATATACAGCTGCTCCCCAGTCCCCACAATTAAGATATAACTTAAGCAAGCACAAATATTTGCATCAACAATGAATAAACGGAGAGGACGCCAGCCACGTCCTCTCCCTAACATTTCCAATGCACGAGTGAAAATGGCGGCGACGCGCGGCTGCTTATATAGAATCCGAATCTCGCGAGAATCCGACAGCGGGATGATGACGTTCGGGCGCGCTCGGGTTAACCGAGCCATACGGGAGAATCCGAGTATGCCTCGGACCCGTGTAAAATTGGTGAAGTTCGGGGGGGTTCGGTTTCCGAGGAACCGAACCCGCTCATCACTACCTAAAACTATAGGGTGATTTATAACTGTCTATACTTGAAGTGACATTTGGTAACCCAAAAAAGGGGGGCTCCATTGTGTGTTTGGGGTAATATTGGACATGGTGATTTAGGGATCATGACAGTGAGGGGAAAATCTAGAGGTCCATTGCGCACCCTCTCAATCATCAGGCACGAGGCAGAGGTGTTTAGTGCAGCCGCCACAGGGGTATATAAGGTGGAGCCTCCACTGCCCAGACCAGTCTGGCATTTAATCTTGAGAGCTTCACCTCCTGTTGACCCGAGCCGCAAAGAGCAGTAAATATAGCTGTAAACTAGCGGGCCAGGTCACACTGTGAAACTGGTAAGGGCATCCAGGGGCCTCCGGAGTCTGGCGATAAAGCAGGGAGGTGGCGGTAGCTTTATCTGAAGTTGGGGAAGCTGTTCCTGGTCGGTCGGGTCCCAGACAGCCCACCAGAGATCAGGAAGAGGTGGCGCTGAGTGATAGGGGGAGAGGCATCTGCGTGATTGGCAGCTAAGGGTGGAGCTGCAGCCGCAGTACAAGTTATGCTCCCCTCCTCTTTCCATGAATGTCAGCGTTGAATGGGTGCTGTCTACAGTGTAACTGAATGTGTAAACGCCATTATAGACAGGACTGGTTGGTGACTTTACATTTACAACTCAGTTACAACTATAGTGCGGAACGGGCAAAGGGGACACGTGATGGGCCCCGAGGTTCCTGAGGGTCCGGGGCCCCTCAGAATCTTGGGGCCCGTCACAAGTGTCCCCTTTGTTCCCCCCTGTCGCCTAGCCTGTCTAGGGGTAAAACTGGGCATACACTATGCAATTAAGTGGCAGAACGTTTGTCCAATCTGGCTGGTTGGAATGAAAATCTGGTAATGTATGGGAGCAAATGACAATCACCATTTGCTCCCAAACACTTGATAATTACTAAAACAGTTGTTCAGACAAATTAGTTAAATCGCAGATTTAACCAAGATGTATGAACGTCAGGTTTTGTCCATTTCCAGATCTGGCAGATTATCTGCCAGATAATTGTATAGTCTATACTGAACTCCACCAGCCAGATTGGACTGATAGTCTGCCAGATATTTGTATAGTGTATGCCACATCTTAAGTAATGCTTCTGAGCTGTAAAAGCATTGGTACAACCACTCCAGCATTTTAAACCAAATGATAGCTGCTGCATTAAAAAAATGACTTCATTTAATGTGTGCTAATAGTATTGTAAACTGCTAATTACTTATACCCCTTTTCCACCTATGAGCACGGGTCGCAGCCGGGAGCCTGACACAGGTGCTACCCGGCTGCGGCCCATGCTCAGCCCCCTTTCCCATCAGCAGTCACCAACCCGGCATATTGCCGGGTTGGTGACGCTGCTAGTGACGCGGCAGGGGCGGCGCAGGGAGATCACATGATCTCCCAGCGCCGTACTACAACCCTACCCGGATCATTCCCGTGTCCTACCCAGGTAGTTACCTGGGTAGGATTCACAGGTCACTTGATCCGGGTTTTTTATGGGGGAACCCTTTTCCACTTGCAAAAAATACGGGTAAATGCGCGCCCCCTGTGCATTTACTCGTGTTTTTTGAGCTAGTGGAAAAGGGGTATTAGTTAGAGATGAGCGCCGGAAATTTTTCGGGTTTTGTGTTTTGGTTTTGGGTTCGGTTCCGCGGCCGTGTTTTGGGTTCGACCGCGTTTTGGCAAAACCTCACCGAATTTTTTTTGTCGGATTCGGGTGTGTTTTGGATTCGGGTGTTTTTTTCAAAAAACCCTAAAAAACAGCTTAAATCATAGAATTTGGGGGTCATTTTGATCCCAAAGTATTATTAACCTCAAAAACCATAATTTACACTCATTTTCAGTCTATTCTGAATACCTCACACCTCACAATATTATTTTTAGTCCTAAAATTTGCACCGAGGTCGCTGTGTGAGTAAGATAAGCGACCCTAGTGGCCGACACAAACACCGGGCCCATCTAGGAGTGGCACTGCAGTGTCACGCAGGATGTCCCTTCCAAAAAACCCTCCCCAAACAGCACATGACGCAAAGAAAAAAAGAGGCGCAATGAGGTAGCTGTGTGAGTAAGATAAGCGACCCTAGTGGCCGACACAAACACCGGGCCCATCTAGGAGTGGCACTGCAGTGTCACGCAGGATGTCCCTTCCAAAAAACCCTCCCCAAACAGCACATGACGCAAAGAAAAAAAGAGGCGCAATGAGGTAGCTGACTGTGTGAGTAAGATAAGCGACCCTAGTGGCCGACACAAACACCGGGCCCATCTAGGAGTGGCACTGCAGTGTCACGCAGGATGGCCCTTCCAAAAAACCCTCCCCAAACAGCACATGACGCAAAGAAAAAAAGAGGCGCAATGAGGTAGCTGACTGTGTGAGTAAGATAAGCGACCCTAGTGGCCGACACAAACACCGGGCCCATCTAGGAGTGGCACTGCAGTGTCACGCAGGATGGCCCTTCCAAAAAACCCTCCCCAAACAGCACATGACGCAAAGAAAAAAAGAGGCGCAATGAGGTAGCTGACTGTGTGAGTAAGATAAGCGACCCTAGTGGCCGACACAAACACCGGGCCCATCTAGGAGTGGCACTGCAGTGTCACGCAGGATGGCCCTTCCAAAAAACCCTCTCCAAACAGCACATGACGCAAAGAAAAAAAGAGGCGCAATGAGGTAGCTGACTGTGTGAGTAAGATAAGCGACCCTAGTGGCCGACACAAACACCGGGCCCATCTAGGAGTGGCACTGCAGTGTCACGCAGGATGGCCCTTCCAAAAAACCCTCCCCAAACAGCACATGACGCAAAGAAAAATAAAAGAAAAAAGAGGTGCAAGATGGAATTGTCCTTGGGCCCTCCCACCCACCCTTATGTTGTATAAACAGGACATGCACACTTTAACCAACCCATCATTTCAGTGACAGGGTCTGCCACACGACTGTGACTGATATGACGGGTTGGTTTGGACCCCCCCCAAAAAAGAAGCAATTAATCTCTCCTTGCACAAACTGGCTCTACAGAGGCAAGATGTCCACCTCATCATCATCCTCCGATATATCACCGTGTACATCCCCCTCCTCACAGATTATCAATTTGTCCCCACTGGAATCCACCATCTCAGCTCCCTGTGTACTTTGTGGAGGCAATTGCTGCTGGTCAATGTCTCCGCGGAGGAATTGATTATAATTCATTTTAATGAACATCATCTTCTCCACATTTTCTGGATGTAACCTTGTACGCCGATTGCTGACAAGGTGAGCGGCGGCACTAAACACTCTTTCGGAGTACACACTTGTGGGAGGGCAACTTAGGTAGAATAAAGCCAGTTTGTGCAAGGGCCTCCAAATTGCCTCTTTTTCCTGCCAGTATAAGTACGGACTGTGTGACGTGCCTACTTGGATGCGGTCACTCATATAATCCTCCACCATTCTTTCAATGTTGAGAGAATCATATGCAGTGACAGTAGACGACATGTCCGTAATCGTTGTCAGGTCCTTCAGTCCGGACCAGATGTCAGCATCAGCAGTCGCTCCAGACTGCCCTGCATCACCGCCAGCGGGTGGGCTCGGAATTCTGAGCCTTTTCCTCGCACCCCCAGTTGCGGGAGAATGTGAAGGAGGAGATGTTGACAGGTCGCGTTCCGCTTGACTTGACAATTTTCTCACCAGCAGGTCTTTCAACCCCAGCAGACTTGTGTCTGCCGGAAAGAGAGATCCAAGGTAGGTTTTAAATCTAGGATCGAGCACGGTGGCCAAAATGTAGTGCTCTGATTTCAACAGATTGACCACCCGTGAATCCTTGTTAAGCGAATTAAGGGCTCCATCCACAAGTCCCACATGCCTAGCGGAATCGCTCCGTGTTAGCTCCTCCTTCAATGTCTCCAGCTTCTTCTGCAAAAGCCTGATGAGGGGAATGACCTGACTCAGGCTGGCAGTGTCTGAACTGACTTCACGTGTGGCAAGTTCAAAGGGCATCAGAACCTTGCACAACGTTGAAATCATTCTCCACTGCACTTGAGACAGGTGCATTCCACCTCCTATATCGTGCTCAATTGTATAGGCTTGAATGGCCTTTTGCTGCTCCTCCAACCTCTGAAGCATATAGAGGGTTGAATTCCACCTCGTTACCACTTCTTGCTTCAGATGATGGCAGGGCAGGTTCAGTAGTTTTTGGTGGTGCTCCAGTCTTCTGTACGTGGTGCCTGTACGCCGAAAGTGTCCCGCAATTTTTCTGGCCACCGACAGCATCTCTTGCACGCCCCTGTCATTTTTTAAAAAATTCTGCACCACCAAATTCAAGGTATGTGCAAAACATGGGACGTGCTGGAATTTGCCCATATTTAATGCACACACAATATTGCTGGCGTTGTCCGATGCCACAAATCCACAGGAGAGTCCAATTGGGGTAAGCCATTCTGCGATGATCTTCCTCAGTTGCCGTAAGAGGTTTTTAGCTGTGTGCGTATTCTGGAAAGCGGTGATACAAAGCGTAGCCTGCCTAGGAAAGAGTTGGCGTTTGCGAGATGCTGCTACTGGTGCCGCCGCTGCTGTTCTTGCGGCGGGAGTCCATACATCTACCCAGTGGGCTGTCACAGTCATATAGTCCTGACCCTGCCCTGCTCCACTTGTCCACATGTCCGTGGTTAAGTGGACATTGGGTACAACTGCATTTTTTAGGACACTGGTGAGTCTTTTTCTGACGTCCGTGTACATTCTCGGTATCGCCTGCCTACAGAAGTGGAACCTAGATGGTATTTGGTAACGGGGGCACACTGCCTCAATAAATTGTCTAGTTCCCTGTGAACTAATGGCGGATACCGGACGCACGTCTAACACCAACATAGTTGTCAAGGCCTCAGTTATCCGCTTTGCAGCAGGATGACTGCTGTGATATTTCATCTTCCTCGCAAAGGACTGTTGGACAGTCAATTGCTTACTGGAAGTAGTACAAGTGGGCTTACGACTTCCCCTCTGGGATGACCATCGACTCCCAGCAGCAACAATAGCAGCGCCAGCAGCAGTAGGCGTTACACGCAAGGATGCATCGGAGGAATCCCAGGCAGGAGAGGACTCGTCAGAATTGCCAGTGACATGGCCTGCAGGACTATTGGCATTCCTGGGGAAGGAGGAAATTGACACTGAGGGAGTTGGTGGGGTGGTTTGCGTGAGCTTGGTTACAAGAGGAAGGGATTTACTGGTCAGTGGACTGCTTCCGCTGTCGCCCAAAGTTTTTGAACTTGTCACTGACTTATTATGAATGCGCTGCAGGTGACGTATAAGGGAGGATGTTCCGAGGTGGTTAACGTCCTTACCCCTACTTATTACAGCTTGACAAAGGGAACACACGGCTTGTCAAATGTTGTCCGCATTTCTGGTGAAATACTTCCACACCGAAGAGCTGATTTTTTTGGTATTTTCACCAGGCATGTCAACGGCCATATTCCTCCCACGGACAACAGGTGTCTCCCCGGGTGCCTGACTTAAACAAACCACCTCACCATCAGAATCCTCCTGGTCAATTTCCTCCCCAGCGCCAGCAACACCCATATCCTCCTCATCCTGGTGTACTTCAACACTGACATCTTCAATCTGACTATCAGGAACTGGACTGCGGGTGCTCCTTCCAGCACTTGCAGGGGGCGTGCAAATGGTGGAAGGCGCATGCTCTTCACGTCCAGTGTTGGGAAGGTCAGGCATCGCAACCGACACAATTGGACTCTCCTTGTGGATTTGGGATTTCGAAGAACGCACAGTTCTTTGCGGTGCTTTTGCCAGCTTGAGTCTTTTCAGTTTTCTAGCGAGAGGCTGAGTGCTTCCATCCTCATGTGAAGCTGAACCACTAGCCATGAACATAGGCCAGGGCCTCAGCCGTTCCTTGCCACTCCGTGTGGTAAATGGCATATTGGCAAGTTTACGCTTCTCCTCCGACAATTTTATTTTAGGTTTTGGAGTCCTTTTTTTACTGATATTTGGTGTTTTGGATTTGACATGCTCTGTACTATGACATTGGGCATCGGCCTTGGCAGACGACGTTGCTGGCATTTCATCGTCTCGGCCATGACTAGTGGCAGCAGCTTCAGCACGAGGTGGAAGTGGATCTTGATCTTTCCCTAATTTTGGAACCTCAACATTTTTGTTCTCCATATTTTAATAGGCACAACTAAAAGGCACCTCAGGTAAACAATGGAGATGGATGGATACTAGTATACAATTATGGATGGACTGCCGAGTGCCGACACAGAGGTAGCTACAGCCGTGGACTATTGTACTGTACTGTGTCTGCTGCTAATATAGACTGGATGATAATGAGATGTAGTATGTATGTATAAAGAAGAAAGAAAAAAAAACCACGGGTAGGTGGTATACAATTATGGATGGACTGCCGAGTGCCGACACAGAGGTAGCTACAGCCGTGGACTACTGTACTGTGTCTGCTGCTAATATAGACTGGTTGATAAAGAGATGTAGTATGTATGTATAAAGAAGAAAGAAAAAAAAACCACGGGTAGGTGGTATACAATTATGGATGGACTGCCGAGTGCCGACACAGAGGTAGCTACAGCCGTGGACTACTGTACTGTGTCTGCTGCTAATATAGACTGGTTGATAAAGAGATGTAGTATGTATGTATAAAGAATAAAGAAAAAAAACCCACGGGTAGGTGGTATACAATTATGGATGGACTGCCGAGTGCCGACACAGAGGTAGCTACAGCCGTGGACTACCGTACTGTGTCTGCTGCTAATATAGACTGGTTGATAATGAGATGTAGTATGTATAAAGAAGAAAGAAAAAAAAAACCACGGGTAGGTGGTATACAATTATGGACGGACTGCCGAGTGCCGACACAGAGGTAGCTACAGCCGTGGACTACCGTACTGTACTGTGTCTGCTGCTAATATAGACTGGATGATAATGAGATGTAGTATGTATAAAGAAGAAAGAAAAAAAAACCACGGGTAGGTGGTATACAATTATGGATGGACTGCCGAGTGCCGACACAGAGGTAGCTACAGCCGTGGACTACTGTACTGTGTCTGCTGCTAATATAGACTGGTTGATAATGAGATGTAGTATGTATAAAGAAGAAAGAAAAAAAAACCACGGGTAGGTGGTATACAATTATGGACGGACTGCCGAGTGCCGACACAGAGGTAGCTACAGCCGTGGACTACCGTACTGTGTCTGCTGCTAATATAGACTGGTTGATAAATGAGATGTAGTATGTATAAAGAAGAAAGAAAAAAAAAAACCACGGGTAGGTGGTATACAATTATGGACGGACTGCCGAGTGCCGACACAGAGGTAGCTACAGCCGTGGACTACTGTACTGTGTCTGCTGCTAATATAGACTGGTTGATAAAGAGATGTAGTATGTATGTATAAAGAAGAAAGAAAAAAAAACCACGGGTAGGTGGTATACAATTATGGACGGACTGCCGAGTGCCGACACAGAGGTAGCTACAGCCGTGGACTACCGTACTGTACTGTGTCTGCTGCTAATATAGACTGGTTGATAAAGAGATGTAGTATGTATGTATAAAGAAGAAAGAAAAAAAAACCACGGGTAGGTGGTATACAATTATGGATGGACTGCCGAGTGCCGACACAGAGGTAGCTACAGCCGTGGACTACTGTACTGTGTCTGCTGCTAATATAGACTGGTTGATAAAGAGATGTAGTATGTATGTATAAAGAAGAAAGAAAAAAAAACCACGGGTAGGTGGTATACAATTATGGACGGACTGCCGAGTGCCGACACAGAGGTAGCTACAGCCGTGGACTACCGTACTGTACTGTGTCTGCTGCTAATATAGACTGGTTGATAAAGAGATGTAGTATGTATGTATAAAGAAGAAAGAAAAAAAAACCACGGGTAGGTGGTATACAATTATGGATGGACTGCCGAGTGCCGACACAGAGGTAGCTACAGCCGTGAACTACCGTACTGTGTCTGCTGCGACTGGATGATAAATAATGATATAAAAAATATATATATATCACTACTGCAGCCGGACAGGTATATATTATATAATGACGGACCTGCTGGACACTGTCTGTCAGCAGAATGAGTTTTTTATAGAATAAAAAAAAAAACACCACACAAGTCACACGACGAGTGTTTAACTTTTTCAGGCAATCACAATATAGTATACTACTAACTATACTGGTGGTCAGTGTGGTCAGGTCACTGGTCAGTCACACTGGCAGTGGCACTCCTGCAGCAAAAGTGTGCACTGTTTAATTTTAATAATATGTACTCCTGGCTCCTGCTATAACCTATAACTGGCACTGCTCCCCAGTCTCCCCCACAATTATAAGCTGTGTGAGCACAGTCAGATATATACATAGATGATGCAGCACACTGGGCTGAGCAGTGCACACAGATATGGTATGTGACTGAGTCACTGTGTATCGTTTTTTTCAGGCAGAGAACGGATTATATTAAATAAAACTGCACTGTCTGGTGGTCACTGTGGTCAGTCACTACTAAACTCTGCACTCTCTACAGTACTCCTAAGCTCCAGTAAATCAAGTGTCTCTGTCTCAAATCAATCTCACTCTCTCTCTTCTAATCTAAATGGAGAGGACGCCAGCCACGTCCTCTCCCTATCAATCTCAATGCACGTGTGAAAATGGCGGCGACGCGCGGCTCCTTATATAGAATCCGAGTCTCGCGAGAATCCGACAGCGTCATGATGACGTTCGGGCGCGCTCGGGTTAACCGAGCAAGGCGGGAAGATCCGAGTCGCTCGGACCCGTGAAAAAAAACATGAAGTTCGGGCGGGTTCGGATTCCGAGGAACCGAACCCGCTCATCTCTAGTATTAGTAAGGAGCCACTGTACAGGACAATTTGCTAAATGGATGGGTTGTTCCTATTTAGAAAAAAATATTTGGGCACTTGCTTTACAAACTGACTACATACTGTATTTATCTATAGGTTACCATATCATTGACCAATATATACACACTATACAAGCTTTGTATATGGTAGCCGTAAGTGACAGCTGCAGTATATGAAGCAGAATAATATTGGCAAACAAAAGGTGGCAGATATACTATAAATCTTTACAATTACAATCAGTACCAGATTATTTGCGAGGTGGTCTTTCCTAGACCCCCACACATGGGAAAATTGCAACACAGGGTTGTACTGTACCACCGGGCATCAGGGGGTTGATCCCAAGTGGGCATCTGCATTCAGCAGCCATGATCGTGAGCTGCAAACTCAGCCAAGAACCTGCCACAAGCAGATGGTGAGTACCTGTAGCAGCGATGAAGCATGATGTGCATTCTGGGTGCTCTGTGGGGCATAACCTTTTTTGTGTCGACCATTTTCATGTTAACCTTTTGACCCTGTCTACCTTTTAACCCTTTCAACCTTTTGTACTGTCTACCTTTTTATGTCGACCTTTTGACCCTGTTGACCTAATGTCTGTCTAACATGTGGTGTCTATCTATTGACTGTAACTAGACACTGTCTATCTATCACCCCACACCCGTATATTAGGGGAGATTTGAGGCACAATGTGCATATTGTGAGCATTGTGTGGCATAAAGTGCATACCTGGAGCACTGTGTGGCACAATGTGAATAATGGTGATGGAATGTGAATTGGTAGGTACTTCAGTTTGTGGCATAATCTGCACTGACAGGTACATCAGTGTGTGACATAATGCTATATGCAGGGCTCATAGTGGTCGTGGAGAGGTGGTGGAACTCATTTACCCAGCCACCTGCCCTTCCCCCTCCTAACATTAAGCGGAACCAGGGCCAGTGCTAGTGTTTTCAGCACCCCCCTGCAAACTATAAATTAGTGCCATACTTCCCATACTTTATAAAGGGACATTGATCTCACAAAGAAGCAACATGGTCACATAATAGTACTTTCAAATTGCACAACACAGTAGCACAATTGTATTCCAATTACACCGCATAGTAATGACCCTTATTCAGGTTGCATCACTCAGTAGTGCCCATTATGCTCATTGCACTACACAGTGGTATCCTCTATACATGCCATGCCATATAGTAGTGTCCCTTATATACAGTACCCACAGAAGTGCCCCTTATACACATTTCCCACAGTAGTAGTGCCCCTTACACATAATGACCACAGTAGTGCCACTTATACACATAATAGCCACAGAAGTGCCGCTTATACACAAAATGCCCACAGCAGTAGAGCCACTAATATACAGAATGCCCACAGTAGTAGTGCCCCTTACACATAATGCCCACAGTAGTAGTTCCGCTTATATACAGAATGCCCACAAGAGTAGTGCCTCTTACACATAATGCCCACAATAGTAGTTCCGCTTATATACAGAATGCCCACAGGAGTAGTGCCTCTTACACATAATGCCAACTATGGTAGTGCCCCTTATATACATCTCTGCCTCTGTTCCTCCAGCAGCTCACCGCCTGTGTCCCTCCAGCAGCTCCATGCGCTGTATCCCTCCAGCAGCTTCCCCACTTCTATTGTCACTCCAGCCCCCTCTCATCTTGTCTTCAAGATGCACAGAGCTTGCTCCTCTTCATGGCTCCTCTTCACTTCAGCAGCGGTGACAGCATGACCTCTCATACGCCGTGACGGAAAAGGAAGCTACTGGGACTTGAGGAGGGGATGAATGCTGTCCAACAGACACAGCGTGTGTGAGTACCAGGAGGGGTGGGCTGTAGATGGAGGAGATCCATGGAGCCACCAGGACCTGAGGAAGGGGGAGGTGACTGCAGCTCATCAGTAACACATCTATTGATTTAGGTGATGGGTCAGGTGTTTCTGTTGGAATTACTGTGCAGGGAAATGGAGGTGGTTGAACTAGTTCCCCCTACCATTAGAGGTTCCCCTTCACTTTAACCCCTGGCTATATGGTAGGTACTTTAGTTTAGAGTATAATGTTAACTATAAGTAATTCAGTGTATGGCATCATGTGAACGGTATGCGGTTAACATCTCGGCAGTTGGGATCTCGGTGGTCAGGATACCGACGCTGGAATCCCAACACCAGGTGACATGCCATCACCCGAGGGGGAATATTACCGGGCACAGCGAGCCTGCGAGGAGACACACTGTGCTCGCTACCAGGATTCTGTCTGTCAGGATTCCTGCATCGATCTCCTGAGCACCGGGATCCCATACCGATCCCATGTGAACAGGTACAGTAGGTCATTTGGTGTATGGCATCGTCTGAACAGGTAAGTAATTCAGTGTATGGCATCATGTGAGCAGGTAGGTAATTCAGTATGTACTGTGACATAATATGAACTGGTAAGGATTTCAAAGTGTGGCCTGATTCAGATCCAGTTGCAAATTTGGCCCTCATGTAGTGTACACTATGCACGTGCAGTATGGGTCTGGCGTTCTCGCTCGCAAAGCGGCTGTAGATGTCAGGTAATTTACAGTCTGCAGCCATTTGGGGGTGTGAAGGGGGCAGTAATGGGCTCCATTTCACAAAACGGAGGCGTGTCACTTGAGTTTTGTCGAAATGCTGAGGCCAGGGCCTCAGTCTTCAGACACAGATTTCCTGGCATCAGCGACAGAGCTGTGGTG
Organism: Pseudophryne corroboree; assembly: GCF_028390025.1. Lineage (NCBI taxonomy): Eukaryota > Metazoa > Chordata > Amphibia > Anura > Myobatrachidae > Pseudophryne > Pseudophryne corroboree. Next base: position 526,869,206 of record NC_086446.1, on the reverse strand, counting down.
GACGGTCTGTGTAACCTCAGTGTTACGCAGTCGCCCGATGCTGTTGCAGAGTGATCTGATGCTGCATACCTCCCAACTTTGAATCTTTCCAAGGAGGGACACACGCGTGGCGAAGCCGCGCGCGCTCCCGAAAAAGGGGCATGGCTAAAGAAAAGGGGGCATGGCTTCGCGGGAGGATCCGCGATCGTGAGCCACGCCCCCATTTTCATCACTGAGGGGGCATGCCCAGCGCTCTGAGAGCTGCTGGCATGCCCCCTCTCCCTCTGACTCCAGTGAATAGACGCTGTGCGCATGCGCACAGCGTCTATTCACTGCTGCTCTGCTAAGCAGGGCAGCAAGAGACAGAGCCTCCCAACTGCCCCCCACCACCACCACCACCGCAGGACACTGCAGCCCGCAAGTGGGACAGCAGGACAGTCCCCAAAAAACGGGACTGTCCCTCGAAAATCGGGACAGTTGGGAGGTATGGATGCTGTGTCCAGATGCTTCTTGCTGAATTACCATATGCAGAGGCAGAACTCTGGGATGCAACGGAGTCAGCTGCCGCCGGGCTCCTGCTTTGAAGGGGGGCACCTCTCCTCCTGTTCCGTGTGTTCAGTGACATTAATCAATTAAGTTAATTGACAGCAGCCGATAACTCTTCCGTAGCCGACTTCCCCACTAGTCACTGCACCTTACAAATCACACCCTCTTTATTATAGATATACTGGAAGCAGACACCTTACTGATGAAGCTATTTGCTCCTATAAAGGAAGCATGACAATTATAACTATATGAAGTTATTTCTCAGACAATTACACATAACTTCATATAGTTAGAAATAATTCTCATACTTCCTATGCAAGAGCACATATCTCCATCAGTAAAGTGCATGTTTCCAGTGTAATAGGTTGTGGGCTCTAATCCTGGATATGACACTTGCAAATTAATTGTCAGAGAAATAATCAGCATTGTGAGTGACTGAGCAGATCTATGTAGTGTGTGGCTGGACCCCTACATAGATCTGCCTAGTTGCAACGGTTTTGTAGTGGCTTCATATAGTTAGAATTAGAGATGAGTGGGTTCGGTTTTACTCGGTGTTACTCGGATCTCAAAACGGCATCTTATTGGCTTACGGATGACATATGGGTGGGGGGGGGGCACCAGTATTTTTCTTGCCTCCGGGCAACTGGGATAAACTTACGCCACTGACCATATGTAAGCATCACTGCTACTTCCAAGGAACGACACTGCACCTGAGTCAGGCCCCCCACAAATCCTAATCCAGACCTGATTGCTATCCTATTGTTTGGTCAGCCTAACGATATAACAATGGACAATCTGTACTGTTACGTTTACAAAGTGAGGGCTGCAAAGGTACATTTTCTTTCCTCAACGAAATTTTACTTAAAATATCTCAAATTCTAAATCTGAAAGTTTTATACTTGTGTATTTCTGAGTGCGTCATGTAATACAAGCCCATGTGCAAAGCATATCGTTTTTGCACTGCACATGCTCCAGAATACGCACACGCAGCTAAAGATGAGGCAGTCACAAGTATATGCACACGCAGCTACAGGTGAGGCAGTCACAAGTATACGCACACGCAGCTAAAGATGAGGCAGTCACAAGTATACGCACACGCAGCTACAGGTGAGGCAGTCACAAGTATACGCACACGCAGCTAAAGATGAGGCAGTCACAAGTATATGCACACGCAGCTACAGGTGAGGCAGTCACAAGTATACGCACACGCAGCTAAAGATGAGGCAGTCACAAGTATACGCACACGCAGCTACAGGTGAGGCAGTCACAAGTATACGCACACGCAGCTACAGGTGAGGCAGTCACAAGTATACGCACACGCAGCTACAGGTGAGGCAGTCACAAGTATATGCACACGCAGCTACAGGTGAGGCAGTCACAAGTATACGCACACGCAGCTACAGGTGAGGCAGTCACAAGTATACGCACACGCAGCTAAAGATGAGGCAGTCACAAGTATATGCACACGCAGCTACAGGTGAGGCAGTCACAAGTATACGCACACGCAGCTACAGGTGAGGCAGTCACAAGTATACGCACACGCAGCTACAGGTGAGGCAGTCACAAGTATACGCACACGCAGCTACAGGTGAGGCAGTCACAAGTATACGCACACGCAGCTAAAGATGAGGCAGTCACAAGTATACGCACACGCAGCTAAAGATGAGGCAGTCACAAGTATATGCACACGCAGCTACAGGTGAGGCAGTCACAAGTATACGCACACGCAGCTACAGGTGAGGCAGTCACAAGTATACGCACACGCAGCTACAGGTGAGGCAGTCACAAGTATACGCACACGCAGCTACAGGTGAGGCAGTCACAAGTATACGCACACGCAGCTACAGGTGAGGCAGTCACAAGTATACGCACACGCAGCTACAGGTGAGGCAGTCACAAGTATACGCACACGCAGCTACAGGTGAGGCAGTCACAAGTATACGCACACGCAGCTACAGGTGAGGCAGTCACAAGTATACGCACACGCAGCTACAGGTGAGGCAGTCACAAGTATACGCACACGCAGCTAAAGATGAGGCAGTCACAAGTATATGCACACGCAGCTACAGGTGAGGCAGTCACAAGTATACGCACACGCAGCTACAGGTGAGGCAGTCACAAGTATACGCACACGCAGCTACAGGTGAGGCAGTCACAAGTATACGCACACGCAGCTACAGGTGAGGCAGTCACAAGTATATGCACACGCAGCTACAGGTGAGGCAGTCACAAGTATACGCACACGCAGCTACAGGTGAGGCAGTCACAAGTATACGCACACGCAGCTACAGGTGAGGCAGTCACAAGTATACACACACGCAGCTACAGGTGAGGCAGTCACAAGTATACGCACACGCAGCTACAGGTGAGGCAGTCACAAGTATACGCACACGCAGCTACAGGTGAGGCAGTCACAAGTATCTCAGCATGAGATGAGTGGAGTAAGGACATGCTTATGTCATTAGGATAAAACTAACAAATGAATAAATGCCACTTTATCAGATATATCTGTTACAAAAGTACTATTCCTAGCTGCTTGAAGCCTACAACGCCTTTCAAAGCAATAATAGATGAGTATTTATAGACCAATGCCCTGAATTCACCCCCAGTGCACCATATGCTATCAAATGCTTTACTGAAAAGATGAGCACACGGGTTATCATTCCAGAAGGAAAAAAAAGAAAAGTTCATAACCTCATCCTTCCGACAAATAACGGAAGTTTGTGATGTCTATGCAGTACTTGATGCAGGAAGCACTGAAGAAAACAGAAAGCAGATGGACAGCTTGCTGATGTTTTATAATAACAGGGAAATCAAACTGAAGATTCACCAAGCATCCTGAGGAAAGTGACATCAGCCAGAGAACCTTCTAAATAGAAGCTGAAGTACTTTGTAAGGAAATCATTTTGTACTGACATGTCAGGGCCTATGACTGTGGACAAGCTAGGGCATCCTTCTGTAAATATTTTTCCCCAGTCACAGTATACCAATTCCATTATACAGGAGATTAAAGTACACCGCGCAGTGTAACCGCATAAACTTATTTTGAAAGATTTCATATAGATCAGTGATGCAAAATAGCATTCTAGTATCGTGCCAATGGAAATCAAGGGTAAAAAGAAAAATTTAGTTAAAATAAAAATATTTGGAAAATTATATACATTATTGTGTTATATAAGTGATTTCAGATGGATCTCTTGGCCAAATGCTGGTGCAAGTACAGTACGTACTACTTTCACGAACGGATAGATGGGTCAACACTGAATACAGGTGGAGGTCTGCATTTATTTCTCAGCATTTAGATCAGGGGTGGGAAACGTCTGACCCACGGGCCGTATAAGTGTGTCTATGAGTGTGTCCCCCACGTGTCTTCAATTATCATTCCAGTCAAGAGATGAAAGTCCTTAGAGGACCCTAGCACTGTCCCACAGTCTACAGTGCATGCTCTGATTTCGGGGAAAATGGTGCGGTGGCCATTTTCAAAGTGAGTCTTCTGCTGCGCATGCGCAAAACACGGGGAAAATGGTGCTGCACCATTTCCACAGAGATTTCTGCAGTGCTTCAGGACATTGGACCGCACACACTGCACCTACAGTATTATAATTACGCCAGTGGTTACATACATTCACAGCAGATAGTCCCAAAAAGTCTCAAATAGTCCCAAATAGAGCAGTAATAAAGCTCAGAGAGGAAAGGCTACAGCATCTGATAACAGCAGAACTGAAGGTGCATACACATGCTGAGATATTGATGATCTCCAATTTTGACTATGCAATTTTCCTTGAACTCCCCCAGAGCCCTGAAACACCAATTTTGACTATCTGTATCTTCGATTTTGACTATGGGTGTAATTCCAAGTTGATCGCAGCAGGAATTTTGTTAGCAGTTGGGCAAAACCATGTGCACTGCAGGTTAGGCAGGTATAACATGTGCAGAAAGAGTTAGATTTGGGTCGGTTATTTTGTTTCTGTGCAGGGTAAATACTGGCTGCTTTATTTTGACACTGCAAATTAGATTGCAGATTGAACACACCACACCCAAATCTAACTCTCTCTGCACATGTTAAATCTGCCTCCCCTGCAGTGCACATGGGCCCTCATTCCGAGTTGTTCGCTCGCTAGCCGCTTTTCACAGCAGTGCACATGCTAAGCCGCCGCCCTCTGGGAGTGAATCTTAGCTTAGCTGAATTGCGAACGAAGTATTCGCAATATTGCGAAAAGATTTTACTTTGCAGTTTCTGAGTAGCTCGAGACTTACTCTTCCAGTGCGATCAGTTCAGTGCTTGTCGTTCCTGGTTTGACGTCACAAACACACCCAGCGTTCACCCAGACACTCCCCCGTTTCTCCAGCCACTCCCGCGTTTTTCCCAGAAACTGCAGCGTTTTTTCACACACTCCCATAAAACGGACAGTTTCCGCCCAGAAACACCCACTTCCTGTCAATCACACAACGATCAGCAGAACGAAGAAAAAACCTTGTAATGCCGTGAGTAAAATACCAAACTTCTTAGCAAATTTACTTGGCGCAGCCGCAGTGCGAACATTGCGCATGCGCAGTTAGCGGAAAATCGCACCGATGCGAAGAAAAAGAACGAGCGAACAACTCGGAATGAGGGCCATGGTTTTGCCCAACTGCTAACAAAATTCCTGCTGCGATCAACTTGGAATTACCCCCTATGTGCGATTTTGACTATACCTTGTAGGCTTGTACTAGATTGTACATAATATAGCCAGGATTAACTTGCCTGCGCAGTCCATCATTCCTTGCGATACCGACCTCGCGGGAGTGCACATTAGAATCGCAGCTGTCTAATAACAGTGCGATTTGCACTAACTTTCCTTGCGATTTTGACTATATTTAGAGAGGAGCCTCTAGACTGAAGGATTTACCGTTATCATTTCACATTATATTCTAAAACGTGGATGATTATATACTCCATTTAAGGGCCCCAACTGCACACAACGAGACTTAAAAGTACCCGGGTATATATTAGAGATGAGCGGGTTCGGTTTCTCTGAAACCGAACCCGCACGAACTTCATGTTTTTTTCACGGGTCCGAGCAGACTCGGATCCTCCCGCCTTGCTCGGTTAACCCGAGCGCGCCCGAACGTCATCATGACGCTGTCGGATTCTCGCGAGACTCGGATTCTATATAAGGAGCCGCGCGTCGCCGCCATTTTCACACGTGCATTGAGATTGATAGGGAGAGGACGTGGCTGGCGTCCTCTCCATTAGAAATTAGATTAGAAGAGAGAGAGAGATTGTGCAGAGTCAGACAGAGTTTACCACAGTGACCAGTGCAGTTGTTGTTAGTTAACTTTTATTTATTTTAATATATCCGTTCTCTGCTATATCCGTTCTCTGCCTGAAAAAAAACGATACACAGCAGCAGCCAGTCACACAGTGTGACTCAGTCTGTGTGCACTCAGCTCAGCCCAGTGTGCTGCACATCAATGTATAAAAGGCAAAGCTTATAATAATTGTGGGGGAGACTGGGGAGCACTGCAGGTTGTTATAGCAGGAGCCCCCAGGAGTACATAATATTATATTAATTTAAAATTAAACAGTGCACACTTTTGCTGCAGGAGTGCCACTGCCAGTGTGACTAGTGGTGACCAGTGCCTGACCACCAGTATAGTAGTATATTGTTGTATGTATTGTATACTATCTCTTTATCAACCAGTCTATATTAGCAGCAGACACAGTACAGTGCGGTAGTTCACGGCTGTGGCTACCTCTGTGTCGGCAGTCGGAACTCGGCAGGCAGTCCGTCCATCCATAATTGTATTACAATATATACCACCTAACCGTGGTATTTTTTTTTCTTTCTTTATACCGTCGTCATAGTGTCATACTAGTTGTTACGAGTATACTACTATCTCTTTATCAACCAGTGTACAGTGCGGTAGTTCACGGCTGTGGCTACCTCTGTGTCGGCAGTCGGCAGGCAGTCCGTCCATCCATAATTGTATTATTATTATAATATATACCACCTAACCGTGGTTTTTTTTTCATTCTTTATACCGTCATAGTGTCATACTAGTTGTTACGAGTATACTACTATCTCTTTATCAACCAGTGTACAGTGCGGTAGTTCACGGCTGTGGCTACCTCTGTGTCGGCAGTCGGCAGGCAGTCCGTCCATCCATAATTGTATTATTATTATAATATATACCACCTAACCGTGGTTTTTTTTTCATTCTTTATACCGTCATAGTGTCATACTAGTTGTTACGAGTATACTACTATCTCTTTATCAACCAGTGTACAGTGCGGTAGTTCACGGCTGTGGCTACCTCTGTGTCGGCAGTCGGCAGGCAGTCAGTCCATCCATAATTGTATTATTATTATAATATATACCACCTAACCGTGGTTTTTTTTTCATTCTTTATACCGTCATAGTGTCATACTAGTTGTTACGAGTATACTACTATCTCTTTATCAACCAGTGTACAGTGCGGTAGTTCACGGCTGTGGCTACCTCTGTGTCGGCAGTCGGCAGGCAGTCCGTCCATCCATAATTGTATTATTATTATAATATATACCACCTAACCGTGGTTTTTTTTTCATTCTTTATACCGTCGTCATAGTGTCATACTAGTTGTTACGAGTATACTACTATCTCTTTATCAACCAGTGTACAGTGCGGTAGTTCACGGCTGTGGCTACCTCTGTGTCGGCAGTCGGCAGGCAGTCCGTCCATCCATAATTGTATTATTATTATAATATATACCACCTAACCGTGGTTTTTTTTTCATTCTTTATACCGTCGTCATAGTGTCATACTAGTTGTTACGAGTATACTACTATCTCTTTATCAACCAGTGTACAGTGCGGTAGTTCACGGCTGTGGCTACCTCTGTGTCGGCAGTCGGCAGGCAGTCCGTCCATCCATAATTGTATTATTATTATAATATATACCACCTAACCGTGGTTTTTTTTTCATTCTTTATACCGTCGTCATAGTGTCATACTAGTTGTTACGAGTATACTACTATCTCTTTATCAACCAGTGTACAGTGCGGTAGTTCACGGCTGTGGCTACCTCTGTGTCGGCAGTCGGCAGGCAGTCCGTCCATCCATAATTGTATTATTATTATAATATATACCACCTAACCGTGGTTTTTTTTTCATTCTTTATACCGTCGTCATAGTGTCATACTAGTTGTTACGAGTATACTACTATCTCTTTATCAACCAGTGTACAGTGCGGTAGTTCACGGCTGTGGCTACCTCTGTGTCGGCAGTCGGCAGGCAGTCCGTCCATCCATAATTGTATTATTATTATAATATATACCACCTAACCGTGGTTTTTTTTCATTCTTTATACCGTCGTCATAGTGTCATACTAGTTGTTACGAGTATACTACTATATCTTTATCAACCAGTGTACAGTGCGGTAGTTCACGGCTGTGGCTACCTCTGTGTCGGCAGTCGGCAGGTATCCAATACTAGTATCCAATCCATCCATCTCCATTGTTTACCTGAGGTGCCTTTTAGTTCTGCCTATAAAATATGGAGAACAAAAAAGTTGAGGTTCCAAAATTAGGGAAAGATCAAGATCCACTTCCACCTCGTGCTGAAGCTGCTGCCACTAGTCATGGCCGAGACGATGAAATGCCAGCAACGTCGTCTGCCAAGGCCGATGCCCAATGTCATAGTACAGAGCATGTCAAATCCAAAACACCAAATATCAGAAAAAAAAGGACTCCAAAACCTAAAATAAAATTGTCGGAGGAGAAGCGTAAACTTGCCAATATGCCATTTACCACACGGAGTGGCAAGGAACGGCTGAGGCCCTGGCCTATGTTCATGGCTAGTGGTTCAGCTTCACATGAGGATGGAAGCACTCAGCCTCTCGCTAGAAAACTGAAAAGACTCAAGCTGGCAAAAGCACCGCAAAGAACTGTGCGTTCTTCGAAATCCCAAATCCACAAGGAGAGTCCAATTGTGTCGGTTGCGATGCCTGACCTTCCCAACACTGGAGGTGAAGAGCATGCGCCTTCCACCATTTGCACGCCCCCTGCAAGTGCTGGAAGGAGCACCCGCAGTCCAGTTCCTGATAGTCAGATTGAAGATGTCAGTGTTGAAGTACACCAGGATGAGGAGGATATGGGTGTTGCTGGCGCTGGGGAGGAAATTGACCAGGAGGATTCTGATGGTGAGGTGGTTTGTTTAAGTCAGGCACCCGGGGAGACACCTGTTGTCCGTGGGAGGAATATGGCCGTTGACATGCCAGGTGAAAATACCAAAAAAATCAGCTCTTCGGTGTGGAGGTATTTCACCAGAAATGCGGACAACAGGTGTCAAGCCGTGTGTTCCCTTTGTCAAGCTGTAATAAGTAGGGGTAAGGACGTTAACCACCTCGGAACATCCTCCCTTATACGTCACCTGCAGCGCATTCATAATAAGTCAGTGACAAGTTCAAAAACTTTGGGTGACAGCGGAAGCAGTCCACTGACCAGTAAATCCCTTCCTCTTGTAACCAAGCTCACGCAAACCACCCCACCAACTCCCTAAGTGTCAATTTCCTCCTTCCCCAGGAATGCCAATAGTCCTGCAGGCCATGTCACTGGCAAGTCTGACGAGTCCTCTCCTGCCTGGGATTCCTCCGATGCATCCTTGCGTGTAACGCCTACTGCTGCTGGCGCTGCTGTTGTTGCCGCTGGGAGTCGATGGTCATCCCAGAGGGGAAGTCGTAAGCCCACTTGTACTACTTCCAGTAAGCAATTGACTGTTCAACAGTCCTTTGCGAGGAAGATGAAATATCACAGCAGTCATCCTACTGCAAAGCGGATAACTGAGGCCTTGGCATCCTGGGTGGTGAGAAACGTGGTTCCGGTATCCATCATTACTGCAGAGCCAACTAGAGACTTGTTGGAGGTACTGTGTCCCCGGTACCAAATACCATCTAGGTTCCATTTCTCTAGGCAGGCGATACCGAAAATGTACACAGACCTCAGAAAAAGAGTCACCAGTGTCCTAAAAAATGCAGCTGTACCCAATGTCCACTTAACCACGGACATGTGGACAAGTGGAGCAGGGCAGGGTCAGGACTATATGACTGTGACAGCCCACTGGGTAGATGTATGGACTCCCGCCGCAAGAACAGCAGCGGCGGCACCAGTAGCAGCATCTCGCAAACGCCAACTCTTTCCTAGGCAGGCTACGCTTTGTATCACCGCTTTCCAGAATACGCACACAGCTGAAAACCTCTTACGGCAACTGAGGAAGATCATCGCGGAATGGCTTACCCCAATTGGACTCTCCTGTGGATTTGTGGCATCGGACAACGCCAGCAATATTGTGTGTGCATTAAATCTGGGCCAATTCCAGCACGTCCCATGTTTTGCACATACCTTGAATTTGGTGGTGCAGAATTTTTTAAAAAACGACAGGGGCGTGCAAGAGATGCTGTCGGTGGCCAGAAGAATTGCGGGACACTTTCGGCGTACAGGCACCACGTACAGAAAACTGGAGCACCACCAAAAACTACTGAACCTGCCCTGCCATCATCTGAAGCAAGAAGTGGTAACGAGGTGGAATTCAACCCTCTATATGCTTCAGAGGTTGGAGGAGCAGCAAAAGGCCATTCAAGCCTATACAATTGAGCACGATATAGTAGGTGGAATGCACCTGTCTCAAGTGCAGTGGAGAATGATTTCAACGTTGTGCAAGGTTCTGATGCCCTTTGAACTTGCCACACGTGAAGTCAGTTCAGACACTGCCAGCCTGAGTCAGGTCATTCCCCTCATCAGGCTTTTGCAGAAGAAGCTGGAGGCATTGAAGAAGGAGCTAACACGGAGCGATTCCGCTAGGCATGTGGGACTTGTGGATGCAGCCCTTAATTCGCTTAACAAGGATTCACGGGTGGTCAATCTGTTGAAATCAGAGCACTACATTTTGGCCACCGTGCTCGATCCTAGATTTAAAGCCTACCTTGGATCTCTCTTTCCGGCAGACACAGGTCTGCTGGGGTTGAAAGACCTGCTGGTGACAAAATTGTCAAGTCAAGCGGAACGCGACCTGTCAACATCTCCTCCTTCACATTCTCCCGCAACTGGGGGTGCGAGGAAAAGGCTCAGAATTCCGAGCCCACCCGCTGGCGGTGATGCAGGGCAGTCTGGAGCGACTGCTGATGCTGACATCTGGTCCGGACTGAAGGACCTGACAACGATTACGGACATGTCGTCTACTGTCACTGCATATGATTCTCTCAACATTGATAGAATGGTGGAGGATTATATGAGTGACCGCATCCAAGTAGGCACGTCACACAGTCCGTACTTATACTGGCAGGAAAAAGAGGCAATTTGGAGGCCCTTGCACAAACTGGCTTTATTCTACCTAAGTTGCCCTCCCACAAGTGTGTACTCCGAAAGAGTGTTTAGTGCCGCCGCTCACCTTGTCAGCAATCGGCGTACGAGGTTACATCCAGAAAATGTGGAGAAGATGATGTTCATTAAAATGAATTATAATCAATTCCTCCGCGGAGACATTGACCAGCAGCAATTGCCTCCACAAAGTACACAGGGAGCTGAGATGGTGGATTCCAGTGGGGACGAATTGATAATCTGTGAGGAGGGGGATGTACACGGTGATATATCGGAGGGTGAAGATGAGGTGGACATCTTGCCTCTGTAGAGCCAGTTTGTGCAAGGAGAGATTAATTGCTTCTTTTTTGGGGGGGGTCCAAACCAACCCGTCATATCAGTCACAGTCGTGTGGCAGACCCTGTCACTGAAATGATGGGTTGGTTAAAGTGTGCATGTCCTGTTTTGTTTATACAACATAAGGGTGGGTGGGAGGGCCCAAGGATAATTCCATCTTGCACCTCTTTTTTCTTTTCTTTTTCTTTGCATCATGTGCTGATTGGGGAGGGTTTTTTGGAAGGGACATCCTGCGTGACACTGCAGTGCCACTCCTAGATGGGCCCGGTGTTTGTGTCGGCCACTAGGGTCGCTAATCTTACTCACACAGCTACCTCATTGCGCCTCTTTTTTTCTTTGCGTCATGTGCTGTTTGGGGAGGGTTTTTTGGAAGGGACATCCTGCGTGACACTACAGTGCCACTCCTAGATGTGCCCGGTGTTTGTGTCGGCCACTAGGGTCGCTAATCTTACTCACACAGTCAGCTACCTCATTGCGCCTCTTTTTTTCTTTGCGTCATGTGCTGTTTGGGGAGGGTTTTTTGGAAGGGCCATCCTGCGTGACACTGCAGTGCCACTCCTAGATGGGCCCGGTGTTTGTGTCGGCCACTAGGGTCGCTTATCTTTCTCACACAGTCAGCTACCTCATTGCGCCTCTTTTTTTCTTTGCGTCATGTGCTGTTTGGGGAGGGTTTTTTGGAAGGGACATCCTGCGTGACACTGCAGTGCCACTCCTAGATGGGCCCGGTGTTTGTGTCGGCCACTAGGGTCGCTAATCTTACTCACACAGCTACCTCATTGCGCCTCTTTTTTTCTTTGCGTCATGTGCTGTTTGGGGAGGGTTTTTTGGAAGGGACATCCTGCGTGACACTGCAGTGCCACTCCTAGATGGGCCCGGTGTTTGTGTCGGCCACTAGGGTCGCTTATCTTACTCACACAGCGACCTCGGTGCAAATTTTAGGACTAAAAATAATATTGTGAGGTGTGATGTGTTCAGAATAGGCTGAAAATGAGTGTAAATTATGTTTTTTGAGGTTAATAATACTTTGGGATCAAAATTACCCCCAAATTCTATGATTTAAGCTGTTTTTTAGGGTTTTTTGAAAAAAACACCCGAATCCAAAACACACCCGAATCCGACAAAAATAATTCGGTGAGGTTTTGCCAAAACGCGTTCGAACCCAAAACACGGCCGCGGAACCGAACCCAAAACCAAAACACAAAACCCGAAAAATTTCAGGCGCTCATCTCTAGTATATATATACATTTTTAGAAAAAATATTTTTTTCCCACAAAGTGTTTTCTTTTTGTATTGCAAGTACGTAAGTACTTTGTAAAATCATCCTTGTTGTTCTAATGTTTAAGCAAGAGTATCACCCTAATTGTATATACTCTTACATGTCAAGCTATATTTTGAGTATAAGAAGTATAAAAAGAAATACTTACCCGTTAGTGTGTTGTTATTGTAGGCTGTCCCTAGCTGGACTGGGCAGAAGCCCTCAACATCAATTAACTCAGGTGGATGCACTAGTTACTGGTGATACCCCCCCTCCCCCAGTAAAGGTCAAAAGAGGGTTACAGATACAGTATATATATATATATATATATATATTTCTCTAACGTCCTAAGTGGATGCTGGGACTCCGTAAGGACCATGGGGAATAGCGGCTCCGCAGGAGACAGGGCACAAAATAAAAGCTTGAGATATCAGGTGGTGTGCACTGGCTCCTCCCCCTATGACCCTCCTCCAAGCCAGTTAGATTTTTGTGCCCGGCCGAGAAGGGTGCAAACTAGGTAGCTCTCCAGAGCTGCTTAGAATAAAAGTTTAGTTAGGTTTTTTTATTTTCAGTGAGTCCTGCTGGCAACAGGCTCACTGCATCGTGGGACTAAGGGGAGAAGAAGCGAACTCACCTGAGTGCAGAGTGGATTGGGCTTCTTAGGCTACTGGACGTTAGCTCCAGAGGGACGATCACAGGTTCAGCCTGGATGGGTCACCGGAGCCGCGCCGCCGTCCCCCTTACAGAGCCAGAAGAGACGAAGGTCCGGTGAAAGCGGCGGCAGAAGACATCCTGTCTTCAAGACTAAGGTAGCGCACAGCACCGCAGCTGTGCGCCATTGCTCTCAGCACACTTCACACTCCGGTCACTGAGGGTGCAGGGCGCTGGGGGGGAGCGCCCTGAGACGCAATATAACACACATATACCTTAGCTGGCAAAAGGAATACATCACATATAGCTCCAGGGCTATATGGATGTATTTTTTCCCCTGCCATTTTACACAAAAAAGCGGGAGTTAAGGACGTCGTGAAGGGGCGGGGCCTATCTCCTCAGCACACTGGCGCCATTATTCCCTCACAGCTCCGCTGGAAGGACGGCTCCCTGATTCTCCCCTGCAGTACTGCATCTGATTCAGGGTAAAAAAGAGAAGGGGGGGCATTTTGGCAGCAAATAACTAGATTAACAGCAGCTATAAGGGATTAACACTTATATAAGGTTATCCCTGTATATATATAGCGCTGGGTGTGTGCTGGCAGACTCTCCCTCTGTCTCTCCAAAGGGCTAAGTAGGGTCCTGTCCTCTATCAGAGCATTCCCGGTGTGTGTGCTGTGTGTCGGTACGCGTGTGTCGACATGTATGAGGAGGAAAATGAGGTGGAGGCGGAGCAGTTGCCTGTGTTAGTGATGTCACCCCCTAGGGAGTCGACACCTGACTGGATGATTGTGTTTAAGCAATTAAGTGATAATGTCAGCAATTTACAAAAAACTGTTGACGACATGAGAAAGCCGGCAAATCAATTAGTGCCTGTTCAGGCGTCTCAGACACCCTCAGGGGCCCTAAAACGGCCGCTACCTCAGTGGGTCGACACGGATCCAGATACAGATACTGAATCTAGTGTCGACGGTGACGAGACAAACGTAATGTCCAGTAGGGCCACACGTTACATGATCACGGCAATGAAAGAGGCATTGAACCTTTCTGACACTACAAATACCTCAAAGGCGGGTATTATGTGGGGTGTGAAAAAACTGCCAATAGTTTTTCCTGAGTCTGAGGAAATAAATGAGGTGTGTGATAAAGCGTGGGTTTCCCCCGATAAAAAACAGCTAATTTCTAATAAGTTATTAGCACTATACCCTTTCCCGCCAGAGGTTAGGGCACGGTGGGAAATACCCCCGAGGGTAGATAAGGCGCTCACACGTTTATCTAAACAAGTAGCGTTACCGTCCCCTGATACGGCCACCCTCAAAGAACCAGCTGATAGGAGGCTGGAAAATATCCTGAAAAGTATATACACACATACTGGTGTTATACTGCGACCAGCAATCGCATCAGCCTGGATGTGCAGTGCTGGAGTCGCATGGGCGGATTCCCTGACTGAGAATATTGATACCCTGGATAGGGACAATATTCTGTTAACTATAGAACATTTAAAGGATGCATTGCTATATATGCGTGATGCGCAGAGGGATATTTGTACCCTGGCATCAAGAGTAAGCGCAATGTCCATCTCTGCCAGAAGAGCATTATGGACCAGACAGTGGTCAGGGGACGCAGATTCCAAACGGCACATGGAAGTATTGCCGTATAAGGGGGAGGAGTTATTTGGGGCTGGTCTAACAGACCTGGTGGCCACGGCAACGGCTGGAAAATCCACCTTTTTACCCCAGGTTACTTCACATCAACAGAAAAAGACACAGTCTTTTCAAACTCAGTCCTTTCGTTCCCATAAGTACAAGCGAGCAAAAGGTCACTCTTTTCTGCCCAAGGGCAGAGGAAGAGGAAAAAGGCAGCACCATGCAGCCGCTTCCCAGGAGCAGAAGCCCTCCCCTGCTTCTGCCAAGTCTTCAGCATGACGCTGGGGCTTTACAAGCAGACTCAGACACGGTGGGGGCCCGTCTCAAGAATTTCAACGCGCAGTGGGCTCACTCGCAAGTGGATCCCTGGATTCTACAGGTAGTATCACAGGGGTACAAACTGGAATTCGAGGCGTTTCCTCCTCATCGGTTCCTGAAGTCTGCTTTACCAAAGTCTCCCTCCGACAGGGAGGCAGTTCTGGAAGCCATTCACAAGCTGTACTCCCAGCAGGTGATAATCAAGGTACCCCTCTTACAACAGGGGAAGGGGTATTATTCCACACTATTTGTGGTACCGAAGCCGGACGGCTCGGTGAGACCAATATTAAATCTAAAATCTTTGAACACTTACATAAAAAGGTTCAAATTCAAGATGGAGTCACTCAGAGCGGTGATAGCGAACCTGGAAGAGGGGGACTATATGGTGTCGCTGGACATCAAGGATGCTTATCTCCACGTCCCAATATATCCTTCTCACCAAGGGTACCTCAGGTTTGTAGTACAAAACTGTCATTATCAGTTTCAGACGCTGCCGTTTGGATTGTCCACGGCGCCTCGGGTCTTTACCAAGGTAATGGCCGAAATGATGATTCTTCTACGAAGAAAAGGCATCTTAATTATCCCTTAATTGGACGATCTCCTGATAAGGGCAAGAACCAAGGAACAGTTAGAAGTCGGAGTGGCACTATCTCAGGTAGTGCTAAGTCAGCACGGATGGATTCTAAATATTCCAAAATCGCAGCTGATTCCAACGACACGTCTACTGTTCTTAGGAATGATTCTGGACACAGTCCAGAAGAAGGTGTTTCTCCCGGAGGAGAAGGCCAGGGAGTTATCCGAGCTAGTCAGGAACCTCCTAAAACCAGGACAGGTCTCAGTGCATCAGTGCACAAGGGTCCTGGGAAAAATGGTGGCTTCTTACGAAGCGATTCCATTCGGAAGATTCCATGCAAGAACTTTTCAGTGGGATCTACTGGGAAAATGGTCCGGATCGCATCTTCAGATGCATCAACGGATAACCCTATCGCCAAGGACAAGGGTGTCTCTCCTGTGGTGGCTTCAGAGGGCTCATCTACTAGAGGGCCGCAGATTTGGCATTCAGGATTGGATCCTGGTAACCACGGATGCCAGCCTGAGAGGCTGGGGAGCAGTCACACAGGGAAGGAATTTCCAGGGCTTGTGGTCAAGCATGGAAACATCTCTTCATATAAACATTCTAGAACTAAGGGCCATTTACAATGCCTTAATTCAAGCAAAACCTCTGCTTCAGGGTCAGGCGGTGTTGATCCAGTCGGACAACATCACGTCAGTCGCCCACATAAACAGACAGGGCGGCACGAGAAGCAGGAGGGCAATGGCAGAAACTGCAAGGATTCTTCGCTGGGCGGAAAATCATGTGATAGCACTGTCAGCAGTGTTCATTCCGGGAGTGGACAACTGGGAAGCAGACTTCCTCAGCAGACACGACCTTCACCCGGGAGAGTGGGGACTTCACCCAGAAGTCTTCCACCAAATTGTAAACCGTTGGGAAAGACCAAAGGTGGACATGATGGCGTCACGTCTAAACAAAAAAACTGGACAGATATTGCGCCAGGTCAAGGGACCCTCAGGCAATAGCAGTGGACGCTCTGGTAACGCCGTGGGTGTACCAGTCGGTGTATGTATTCCCTCCTCTGCCCCTCATACCGAAAGTATTGAGAATCATAAGAAGGAGAGGAGTGAGAACTATACTCATGGTTCCGGATTGGCCAAGAAGGTCTTGGTACCCGGAACTTCAAGAGATGCTCACGGACGAACCGTGGCCTCTACCTCTAAGACAGGACCTGCTACTGCAGGGGCCTTGTCTGTTCCAAGACTTACCGCGGCTGCGTTTGACGGCATGGCGGTTGAACGCCGGATCCTGAAGGACAAGGGCATTCCAGAAGAAGTCATCCCTACTCTGGTAAAAGCAAGAAAGGAAGTAACCGCAAAACATTATCACCGCATTTGGCGTAAATATGTTGCGTGGTGTGAGGCCAAGAAGGCCCCTACACAGGAATTTCAACTGGGTCGTTTCTTGCATTTCCTGCAAACAGGACTGTCTATGGGCCTAAAATTAGGGTCCATTAAGGTTCAAATTTCGGCCCTGTCGATATTCTTCCAGAAAGAACTGGCTTCAGTACCTGAAGTTCAGACATTTGTGAAAGGGGTGCTGCACATACAGCCTCCTTTTGTGCCTCCAGTGGCACCGTGGGATCTCAATGTTGTGTTGAGATTTCTAAAATCACACTGGTTTGAACCATTGTCTACGGTAGATTTAAAATATCTCACGTGGAAGGTGTCGATGCTGTTGGCCTTTGCTTCAGCTAGGCGTGTGTCAGAATTGGCGGCTTTATCATGTAAAAGCCCTTACCTAAATTTTCATTCTGACAGGGCGGAATTGAGGACTCGTCCTCAATTTCTACCTAAGGTGGTTTCTGCATTTCACATGAACCAACCTATTGTGGTACCTGCGGCTACTAGGGACTTAGAGGACTCTAAGTTGCTGGACGTTGTCAGGGCCTTGAAAATATATGTTTCCAGGACGGCTGGAGTCAGGAAAACTGACTCGCTGTTTATCCTGTATGCACCCAACAAGCTGGGTGCTCCTGCTTCAAAGCAGACGATTGCTCGTTGGATTTGTAGTACAATTCAGCTTGCACATTCCGTGGCAGGATTGCCACAGCCAAAATCAGTAAAAGCCCATTCCACAAGGAAAGTGGGCTCATCTTGGGCGGCTGCCCGAGGGGTCTCGGCTTTACAACTTTGCCGAGCAGCTACTTGGTCAGGGGCAAACAAGTTTGCTAAATTCTACAAATTTGATACCCTGGCTGAGGAGGACCTGGAGTTCTCTCATTCGGTGCTGCAGAGTCATCCGCACTCTCCCGCCCGTTTGGGAGCTTTGGTATAATCCCCATGGTCCTTACGGAGTCCCAGCATCCACTTAGGACGTTAGAGAAAATAAGATTTTACTTACCGATAAATCTATTTCTCGTAGTCCGTAGTGGATGCTGGGCGCCCATCCCTAGTGCGGATTGTCTGCAATACTTGTATATAGTTATTGTTACAAAAAATTCGGGTTATTATTGTTGAGCCATCCTTTCAGAGGCTCCTTTAAATTTATCATACTGTTAACTGGGTTCAGATCACGAGTTGTACGGTGTGATTGGTGTGGCTGGTATGAGTCTTACCCGGGATTCAATATCCTTCCTTATTATGTACGCTCGTCCGGGCACAGTATCCTAACTGGCTTGGAGGAGGGTCATAGGGGGAGGAGCCAGTGCACACCACCTGATATCTCAAGCTTTTATTTTGTGCCCTGTCTCCTGCGGAGCCGCTATTCCCCATGGTCCTTACGGAGTCCCAGCATCCACTACGGACTACGAGAAATAGATTTATCGGTAAGTAAAATCTTATTATATACACACACAGTATATACATACTGTAGATGGATACACGCCTTGTTTGCCATGACCGCTTTTGCATCTAAGACAAGATGCCTTAGGTGTGAACATGCCCAATTTACTTTGAATGGGATGGCAAAATATTCAGCCACTCCTAGATGCGCCAAATGCGCCTGCGTGCCTTAGACACAAATGCAGTCATGGCAAACAAGGCACGAATGCGCCTAGATGTAGCCACGATGAGCGTTGCTACATCTGTATCTATCTATAGTGCACATATCCGGGAGATGTAGCATGAGCGTGGCTACATCTGTAGATAGACAGACAGATATGAGAATTTGCAAACAAACAAGTCTCTAACCTTACGTGCCTAGAGAGAAATCCACCCCTATTCACATATTTATAGGCTATATATGAAAATCCGTTCTGTTTCCCAGAAACAGATGAACCAGCTTGCAGTTCCTAGGGCTCCACCAAAGGAAAAGAAGCAGGGCAGAGCTAGCAGACTGACTAACTGTAGGAACGGATTCAGTATGATTTACCGGCCGCTAGTATGCTAGCTGTCAATATACTGATAGCGACATCCCAGCCACCAGTATGCCGGCAGCGGGGCAAGCGTTGAGTCCCCTTGCGGGCTTAGTAGCCTGCTGCACTCGCCACAGGATCTATTACCACTCTATAGGTGTCGTGGACACCCATGAGTGGGAATAGTCCTGTAGCACCTGTATTCAGGCTGGCGGCATTGCCGGCTGGTGGGATTCCGGCGTTGGTATCCTGACCGCCGGGATCCCAACAGCCGGCAAATTAAATGTATCCCGTATGAACACTGCTTTAAGATATCATTTGTATTTCTTAATCTTAATAATGCAGCTGGATTTGTAATTCAGTAGTGTATATCAGAGATACTTGAAGAAAGAACTGGTCCAGTGAGCCACTCCCGTCTAAATGGAACATTGAGAATTTGCTACTTTCATTGCTTTTATTCCCTTCCCAGCATAAATTAAACCATTTGCTGCACAGTTCCCTGACAAAACAAAGGCTGGGCCAATGACTCAAATGTTATTTGGGAGCCACCTTGAAGATTGAACTCTCATCATGCAATGGGCACTCTTTGTAACCAATTAATTTGGTGGCATATACAAAGTGACGGATCATTATTTTAAATGCTACATTACATATACAAATGTGCTGAGTTATGTGAATTCAAGGTACGCATATTAAGAGGGTGTTAGTATTTTGCTGGCATTAGGATAAACATATAAACAAGTTTACCTAAATTGCAAATGCTAATCTGTTTTTCAAAGTCTTAAAAGTCAATTAAAAAAAATGTAACCATTAAACAGGTTATCCACACTGATGATCACTGATACGTGGCAGACAAGCTGACATCTCTTTCTGGTGTCCTGGCACTGCAGATTTTGCAATTAAAAAATAAAGTATTGTCTTTATAAGCAATATATGTATGGTTCCTCTAGTAACTTAGAAAGTACGCAATTACATCATGGTGTTTGAGATCCTTCTAAGCGGATGTCTTCCTGTGGTTCTGTTTTTAGTGGGTCTTAAAAAAGGGTGGGGTCTACAAGAGTGAGAAATTAGGGCCTGGCTGTGCTGGATCACTGTTATTTTGCCCCAGTGTTTTGCTTTCAAGGTTGCTGAGAGGTATGCAGGTGAAACAGAAATACATATTTTGGTGCGTTTATAGCCCAAGGCATGTACATTGTACAAACAAATCAGTTCTCAACTAAAGAAATTGTGAAAGAAAATACAACTCATAATTTGTGCCAAACAACCAATTTAGTTCAAATAAAACATTTCAAACTGCTGAGCATCTCCTTTACCGAATATATGTGTGCAGTGGGGAGGGATGGGTGATTCTGGGGTGATTTCCGGTGTTCCACCAATGTATGATCTTTGAAATCATATAAATACTGTAGCATGACAAAAATACCCTTGCTAGCTGCAAAATGATCACATTTAGTTTTGGATATTTATCTGTTTTTTGAACTAAGTAAGCTTTAGTTTATACATATTCGGTGATTACAGGAAAGGTAGACAAGTACATATAGGAAAATTAAAAAAAGATCTTCAGTTTTTGGGTATTCATTTTATCTTTCACAACTTAAAACAATGTAGCATTTACTTGGTTATGGTCACAAACACTACAGTGATGTATGATTTAGCTCAGAGGTTTCCAAAGTCCGCCATTACAATCCAAGTTTTAATGCTATCAATGCTTTAGCACAGTTGACAATTAGTACCTCAGTCAATTTTATTTAACTATCTGGACTTTCAAATCAATGACGGAGTTTGAGAAACTCCAATTTAGTTGAAACATAATTAAATTGTTATCTTAATCTGTTATTTTGTTTTCCAAAGTCAATACTACAAAGAGATGTAAAATACATAGTAAACAAAACAGGTACCAGTAGTATACAAAGTCATTTAATTAACATACAGACAGATAAATGCATGATAATATGATAACATTATATTCTATGTATGCGCATTCGTTTTTCATATTCTCCCAGAATTCTCCCAGAATTCCCTAAAGAAGTAAAGCAGCTATACCTGACCAAAGTGCTGGGTGCAATTGCGGAAAGTGCAGTTTACAGTAGGTGCCAAAACAAGTCACCTTTTGTGTATTTCAGCTCGCCACCCCCAGGAGGGTGCAAACTGGTATGCAGACGCCGGCAGCCATCGTACCCGAACGGAGCTACAATTAAATAGCTCAGTTTGGGTGCCATCTAGTGGCTGCCGGAGAGTTAACAATTGAAACTCGCCCAAAATGTAAGGTAAGATCCACCCATCTCTTCTTTTCCTAGCTCATCTCCAGAATCTTGTGGAATAAAGGTATATAAAGTAGGGATACACTCCCATACTTCCCAACATGACCCTCTCCAGGAGGGACAGAATACTCTGCGCCTGGACTTCCCTCTTAAGATTGTCATCACCTGTGCTGAAACACCTTTCTTATCCATTAACCTGTTCAAAACAAAACAAGAACCGGCAATCATAAATTAAGAGAAAAGTCCAGCATTCTGTCCCTTCTGGAGAGGGTCATGCGCACCCATGATACAACAAAACATACTGAATAGGGATTTCTGATTGAACTTTCTTCCATGCCTGAGCTGTGTGAACTCCATTAATAATCTCATATGGGAAAATATTTATCAGTATTTATATTATTTTAGCATTTGCAGCTTTATCTAAAAGTAAATCACATGAAAGTAATGGAAAAGCCACAGATATAATTATCTCTCTCACATAAGACATGCAACGTTGTTTGAGACACAGCAGGAGGGTTCCATACGGGTCACATGACTCCTACTGAGCTGCGGACACCACAATGCCAGCTGTACCACATAAAATCAGCAAGTATATTATTACATAGGAAAATGAATATGTAGAGCTGTGTCTGTAAAACAAGCTTTTCCTGACTTTTTACTTTTAAGGAAACGTGCTAGACATGACGACAGGATCTTATTTATTATATTATCATGATTTGTATTTTAAGTGTTTTCTCTTTCATAATGTTTCTTGCGTAAAGAATCTGGTAATGAGATTATAGGTGTATTATACCGTGAGAAAAGGTCACAAAGTAAAATATGAAATGTGACTACATTAGCGTTTGCTCTGCTTGTGAGCTTAACACACAATAACTACTGTATATGTATGCATACCAACAGTTAGGTTACTGACATTCTTTACAGCCCAGTCATATTACAGATAATTATGGAGAGTGTATATTAATATACTGTACAAACAACACAGGAAATCCTGAGACTACATTTTACATCCAGGATTTCTGTAGTGACAGACGTTTTACGTAAGTGTGCATGCGCTTTGTCAATTTGGCTCTTACCAGTTGAATCTCTGCCTTTAATCAAGATAGTTCTGAGGCTTCTCCCTAATTACATAACTGCACAAACAAGACGACAGTGTTTACATGGAATTTCATGTTAAGGTCTCCCATGGCCATGCCAGAAAGTACTGCCCTGAAACAACTATATTCAAACCCAATATATAGTTTATAACTTGTGTGTGTGCGCAGCATATGTGAGAGTGTATTTATAATATAAAATGGATATATAAACAAATAATTTGGGACTTGTGCACTAAGGGAGTCATTCTGAGTTGATCGCACGCTGCAACTTTTTGCTGCCCGTGCGATCAGATAGACGCCGCCTATGGGGGAGGGTTTTTTTTCACAGCAAGGGTGCGAATGCTTGTGCAGCCGAGCTATGCAAAAAACATTTTGTGCATCCACTGCGATCACTTCAGCCTGTCAGGTCCCGGAATTGACGCCAGACACCCGCCCTGCAAAAGACTCGACATGCCTGCGTTCAACTCACCACTCCCCAAAAACGGTCAGTTGACAACCAGATCTGCCTTCTGCCTGTCAATCTTCTAGCGTTCACCGCTGCGAACACTTCTGTCGTTGCTCTGGTCACTGCCTGGCGACGTCCGTCGTTGGGCAACGACGTGCATGCGCATTGGGGCCTGCGCGCAACCACAGTTCAGACCCGTTCACACAGCTGCGAAAAAAGCAGCGTGCGAACAGGTCGTAATGACCCCCTAAGGCAGATATAGCAGTGACACATATCCACTTTTTTATGTGTTTTTTTCACTAGGAGGAGTGGCCAGAGAAGGAGTCAGGGATGTGCCAAAATACAGTACTCTGCAGCTACTATGGAAGTGGTGGAAAATAGCTTTACTCTTTGGGGGTTAATCAGAGATGGACGCAGATCTTGCATTCTGTAGCAAGATCCGTGTCCATCTACTCACATGCTGGGGGCCGTCCAGCACAAGGCAAGGCCGCCCAACATGTGTGTGGTGCCGCCCCACGATGCGTTCACAATTTAATTGCAAACGCATAGATTAGAGATTGACCATTGGCTGCGCTGGCACGTGATCTAGTGGCATTTTCTTTCTCGGAGTTGCTGCATGTGATGTCACACAGCCGCCCCAAAAATGCTCCAGACACGCTACCCACTCATCTGACCCCTTCCCCCATGGCCGCCGCTGTCAATTTCCTAGCGGACGCATTTTTTTCAGAATGTGACCACAAGGTGAAGGGTTGCGCACGAGCACTGGGGCTGGTGCACGTACGCAGACTCTCTGAATACAGCTGCTGTGTACTGACGCTCGACTGCGTTCGGGTCTGAATAGACACCTGTATTTGGAACAGAGATACAGCTATATAAGAAATAAATGCTATATATGGTGCTGCTCACTGTTACGACAGAGCATTGTTGTGACTGTTTTTCAATTGTACATAGAACCCTGTATTTACTTTAATGTATAGAAGTAAATCCTATTCGTAAGTCTTACTGACTTTTTAAAAGAAATGACAACCCAAACTTAAATTTTTTTTATTATATGCCATGCTGGGCATTTGAGCGGTTTTGCCTCGAAGCTTGTACTATCCTGCTGTTCAAGGAGAATGGTAATAAGAAGGTGCATGGGTCACCACAGGATGTACCTTTAGCTGAGACCCACATGCAGGCCCGGCTACAGGGAGAGACAAAGGGGACACTTATGACGGGCTCCGAGAGTCTGGGGGGCCTCGGACCCTAAGGAACCTTGGGGCCCATCACGTGTCCCCTTTGCCCGTTCTGCACTATAGTTGTAACCGAGTTGTAAATGTAAAGTCACCAACCAGTCCTGTCTATAATGGCGTGTACACATTCAGTTACACTGTAGATAGCACCCATTCAACGCTGACATTCATGGACAGAGGAGGGGAGCATAACTTGTACTGCGGCTGCACCCTTAGCTGCCAATCACGCAGATGCCTCTCCTCCTATCACTCTGCGCCACCTCTTCCTGATCTCTGGTGGGCTGTCTGGGACCCGACCGACCAGGAACAGCTTCCCCGACTTCAGATACAGCTACTGCCGCCTCCCTGCTCTATCTCCGGACTCCGGAGGCCCCTGGATGCCCTTACCAGTTTCACAGTGCAACCCGGCCGCTAGTTTACAGCTATATTTACTGCTCTTTGCGGCTCGGGTCCACAGGAGGTGAAGCTCTCAAGATTAAATGCCAGACTGGTCTAGGCAGCTGAGGCTCCACATTATATACCCCTGTGGCGGCTGCAAGTGGCCCCCCACTTGTGACCGGCGCAAGGTAAGTGTTCCCCAGCTGAACACACTAAACACCTCTGCCCCGTGCTTGATGATTGACAGGGTGTTTTCCCCTCACTGTCATGATCCCTAAATCACCATGTCCAATATTACCCCAAACACACAATGGAGCCCCCCTTTTTTGGGTTACCAAATGTCACTTCAAGTATAGACAGTTATAAATCACCCTATAGTTTTAAGTGTACATATATGAATTTAACAAATAAAAGATACAGTGTATATATAATTTTATATATATATATATATATATATATATATACTGGCACTCCACGCCTCCCATACACTTGTCCCGGTGCCTTCCCGTGCTGAACGCTGATACACACCACAGTGACGTTATCCACCCCCACCGATGCGACGGGCCAGATCAGAGCTTGCACAAAGAATGGTGAAAGTATAAAGGTCTGTTGCTGTACATGTCTGTTGGGTTCTGACGAAAGTTAAATATAACTGAAACGTTAACTTATCCAGTGTGCCTTAACTAAGAGTGTAGTCTCTTTATTTTTCTGCTGCTGTTGAGTGCTGCCAATCTACAATTATATATATATATCTTTAGTATGACTTATTCAAAATAAATTAACTATTTAGAGGTGTTACCTCAAATATATAATAATTATAGTTATTTGTTTATTAACTACAACTCTGCCTCACTAATGTCACTTTAACACTTCAAGGGGTTTACATAGTTATCAGGCTGTTGGCTGGATGCACTATTGGGAAAATGCGGCCAAGAGCCCATTTTTGGGTTTGGCTGTATTTCCCGTATGTAGTAAGCCCCGTACGCCCGGGGTCCGGTGCAGAGGGTAACACTGGCGTTACCCTATAGAAGCCTATATGCTTCTTTCCACTTCTATGCTGTAGAGGGATTCGATTGGATCCCTCCTTGCATCTCCCACATCACTCTGCGCATGCACACTGGACTAGAAGTGTGGCCATGGCAAAGGACTGCTCTTATTGAAAGAGCTGTCCTTTGTGATACTAATCGCATATGTTAGTACAATGCGGTAAGTACAGTAGCAGCTCTTGCCACGGGCAAGCAGGCTTTTTGCCCGGGGCGCCGCTACCCTGAGGGCGCCGCCGTGGCAAGAGCCGCTACTAAGCCTCCCTCCCTCCCCGCTCCCCAGCTGCAGCGAGCGTCGTGTGCGCCCGCTGCAGCCAGCGTCACTGACTGACACTAGAGGTCAAAATTGACCCCTAGTGTCAGTGCGGCGCTGCTATGGGAGAGACGTCATGACGTCTCTCCCATAGAGAGGAGCCGGCGCCCGGAGACAGCGGCAGCAGCGGACCAGCGGAAGCAGGAGCGAGGCAGGTAAGTATTTTGATTTTTCTTTTAGGGTTTTAAAGCAGCACTACAACAGGGGGCACATACAGGGGGCACAGCTACAAGGGGCAGTACTACTGGGGGCACATCTACAAGGGGTAGTACTACTGGGGGCACATCTACAAGGGGCAGTACTTCTGGGGGCACATCTACAAGGGGTAGTACTACTGGGGGCACAGCTACAAGGGGCAGTACTACTGGGGGCACAGCTACAAGGGGCAGTACTACTGGAGGCACAGCTACAAGGGGCAGTACTACTGGGGGCACAGCTACAAGGGGCAGTACTACTGGGGGCACATCTACAAGGGGTAGTACTACTGGGGGCACAGCTACAAGGGGCAGTACTATGGGGGCACAGCTACAAGGGGTAGTACTACGGGGGCACAGCTACAAGGGGTAGTACTACTGGGGGTACAGCTACAAGGGGCAGTACTACTGGGGGCACAGCTACAAGGGGCAGTACTACTGGGGGCACATCTACAGGGGGCACATACTGGGGCACTGCTACAGGGTGAACAGCTACTAGGGGCAAATCAACTGGGGGCACAGCTACAGGGGGCACTACTACAGGGGACACTGCTACAAGGGGCGCAGTTACAGGGGGCACAACTACTAGGGGCACTGCTACAGGGGGCAAATTAACTAATTAACTGGGGGCACAGCTACTGGGGGCAAATCTACAGGGGGGCACAAATACTGGGGGCACAACTACAGGTGGCACAACTACAAGGGGCACATACTGAGGTCACTGCTACAGGGGGAACAGCTACAGGGGGCAAATCTACTGGGGGCAAATCAACTGGGGGACACAACTACTTGGGGCAGATCTGGGGGCACAACTACTGGGAGCATAATTGTGGCCACGACCCTCCCCTATGAAGCCATGTCCCTGTTTAGCCGCGGGGGGCGCCAGTGGAAACTTTTGCACTGGGCGCCACAATGTGTAGAACCGGCCCTGGGTAAGTACCAGGATGTACTGCAAAGGCTTGATGCATTTCACCCTGAAACTTTCTGCATGAAGGAACGGGAGGCCGGAAACCCAGCTGGCTGGCCGCCATTAGCTAGCACAATAAGGTTTGTGCTGAGGTAGATGCAGCGTGTGTGATGTCATGACACTACTGAGCTGGACAGCAGAGAAGCCTAGCCACCTGCAAATACACAGGTGAGGAGGGAGGCTAGAGAGAGACAGGGGGATAAGCCTAATGGCCGACCAGTCTGTACCAACCTCGGAGGGATAGGGGGCCCGAAAAATATGAATGTACAGGGCCCCAAGATTTCTGTTGCCGGCCTGGCCACATGTGGGGTATGAGTTCAGCCCAGGGCCACAAATAATCCACCACTAGCTGCACCATTTAGTGCCACTTATAAAAAAAAAAATATTTGTGCTTCTATTGGACAACTCAGTGTAAAACATGCACACTTGATTTAGAGCGTGCAAGCTTCTTTGAGCAACGTGCATTCTGTCCATCAGGTACCTATGTAGCTTTCGCACTTTAGCATTTATTTTCACACTGCATAATGGGGGTCATTCCGACCTGTTCGCAAGCAGTGGTTTGCATACAACGACGCCACCAGCGACAAATGTGATCACAGCCGCGATCGCAAGAAGATGGACAGGCGGGAGACGTTCTGGGGCGGGTACTCACCGTTTCCAGACATTTTCGGGGAGTTGTAAGAAAAACGCAGGCGTGTCCAGGCGAATGGAGGGCGGATGTCTGACTTCAGGACCGGGACTTTCATCGCTGGAGCCGTCGCACAGGGTAAGTAACTCATACCCTGGTCTTGTTTGGTGTGAAACTTTTTTAGCATAGAAGGGCTGCACAAGCATTTGCAGACCTGCTATGCTAAAATACACTCCCCCATAGGCGGAGATTAGTTGATCGCAACAGCAGCAAAAAGTTGCTTGGTGCAATCAACTCGGAATGAGGGCCAATGTCTTTTTTGCATCATAGCTGCACACAAAAAGGATAGTAGTGTACTGAGGGCCTAGAATTCTACTTTGCACACAATCATGACAGTGTCAGTTCGCACAATGGTGGTCATTCCGAGTTGTTCGCTCGGTAATTTTCTTCGCATCGCAGCGACTTTCCACTTATTGCGCATGCGCAATGTTCGCACTGCGACTGCGCCAAGTAAATTTGCTATGAAGTTTGGTATTTTACTCACGGCATTACAAGGTTTTTTCTTCGTTCTGGTGATCGGAGTGTGATTGACAGGAAGTGGGTGTTTCTGGGCGGAAACTGGCCGTTTTATGGGAGTGTTTGAAAAAACGCTACCATTTCTGGGAAAAACGCGGGAGTGGCTGGAGAAACGGGGGAGTGTCTGGGCGAACGCTGGGTGTGTTTGTGACGTCAAACCAGGAATGACAAGCACTGAACTGATCGCACTGGAAGAGTAAGTCTCGAGCTACTCAGAAACTGCACAGAGATGTCTTTTCGCAATATTGCGAATTTTTCGTTCGCAATTTTGAGAAGCTAAGATTCACTCCCAGTAGGCGGCGGCTTAGCGTGTGCAATGCTGCTAAAAGCAGCTTGCGAGCGAACAACTCGGAATGAGGGCCAATGTCTTTTTTGCATCATAGCTGCACACAAAAAGGATAGTAGTGTACTGAGGGCCTAGAATTCTACTTTGCACACAATCATGACAGTGTCAGTTCGCGCAATGTTCCATGGTGGGATGCGTGACATGCCTCAGTTAAATAAGTCCCTGGCTCTTGCCTTTTTTCTCACATTGGGTGAGATGCATGACACATTGCATTTTTCATGTGAAGCATTCCGCCGCTCATCATAAACATAATGCCGTTTAGTAACGCGTATGCTTGAAAAAAGTCATAAAAGACAGATCTCCTAAAAATAGCTGTCCTTTTAGATAGAAGGACTTCCGGATTTAGGACCTGGAGTCCTTCTGTGCTTGTGTCGAGTGCCACACATGCCGTGGATGGTGCTTGAAGAGATCAAATTCAGGGAGAAACATGGAAAGAAGCACATAGGCTTCTATTGGCTAATGCCATCTAAATATGGCGTTGTCCACTGCATCTAAACTCCGGAATGTATAGCATTGGTGCAAATGCGGTAAGTGGACAACCCTCCGAAAATAGCATTTTCAGAGATTTGACTGCAAAATAGGCTTTCCTGCATATAGCACATTAGCATCCTTGTTGCACTGCTATAGTGCGCAAATCCACTAGTAGCATACAGGGTATGCTCACTATGTGTATTCTTGTACTGGAAATTCAGTAAAATAGTGATTGCCAGGACATATGGCGTGACAGTTGAATTTTCAGTGGCATGCTAAATGGGTCTATTTGGCACAATTTGAGGATAGAGTAAGTCTCAGCAGTCAGAATCTTGACAAAAGGCCATAAGACTGGCACTGGAATCCAGACATCAGTCAAAATGCCGACGCCTAAATCCCGACAGCCTGCATTCTGATTGTACGTATGCTGGGGACTGTTAGAATCAGACCACATGGGGGGTTTTAGGGTTAGGCAGGGCCGGCTCCAGGCCTACTAGCATCCTGAGCGAGAGAATGTAAAAGCGCCCCCCCCCCACCCCCCCATGCGCGTGCTCCTGGAAAAGTGGGCGTGGCCTCGTAACTTCATATAATCAAACTATAAATAAATATATTTTCACACCCCCTCTACGAACACAATTAGCAGCCTTACACATAACAGCCACAGTAGTGTTCCTTACACACAATGTCTCCAGTATAGTGCCAGATACACAATGTGCAGTGCCAGATAGACATAATGTGCAGTGCCAGCTACACATGACATGCCCCCCAGAAGTGCCAGCTACACATGCTAGTGTTCACTTTTTAGGGCAGTGTGCTGATCACATGGAGGGCACATTTTTAAGTTAGGAGGGCAAAATGATGTACACACTGTAATGCTTGTTGTTCCCATACCTAAATGCCAAAGCATGGACAGTGCGCGGGCATTTATGTAAATTTAGGGGCGTTACTTCGTGGGGAAGGTGCGTGGCCACATAATAGTGGCAATTCACATTACACTACACAGTAGTGCAGCTAATACACATTGCACCAGGTAGAACCTCCGATACACTTTGCGCCAGGCACAGCACGAGCTTTGCGCCCGGGACCTCAGCTACATGCAGGCAGCAGGGGATCGCGCTACGGCAGCAGGGACAAGGGACACCCATCCCGCCCTCAATCCCCGGACCAGACTCACCCGTGCGTGACCCACCGCAATGTCTGAATACGTAGCTGCGGCTGCTCTCCGGCGCCGGTCATCTCAAATATGGCGCCGGTCCTCGAGCCAATCAGAGCTTGTGGCCCGGCAGCCAATCAGGAGCCGCTGCTGCCGGGCCGCGTGCCCTGATTGGCTGATGGCCGACACCATGTTTGAAATGGGCAGCCGCCCTTAAATAGCCGGCGCCCTATTCGGCCGCTCCAGTCGAACATGCCTGGAGCCGGCCCTGGGTTTAGGCACTGAAGGGGGTTACTGTTAGGCTGGGGTGAGGGGGATAGGTTTAGGCATCACTGGGAAGGGTTAGGGTTAGGCTATGGGGATGGGGGGGTTAGGCTGCAGGGGGAGAGGGTTAGCATTAGGAGAGTAGGGGGCGAGGCAAAATATACTAACCAAACCCTTGTCATGATTCTTACCCTTGGGATGCCGCAGTCGGTCTTCTGACCACTGGCACCCCGATCTCCAGTCACACGTATGTATTCCATCCATAGTACCAAAGTGACTGTTTGGCAGTGCAGTGCCCTAAAGACCCATACACACTGGCCAATTTTGAGCTGAAAGCAGATCACTTTTGGTGTGTTGAGCTGCTTTCAGCTCAAAGCCACCAAGTGTGTATGCACAAGCGGTGAGCGCTGATGCGCGCTCCCGCTTCATCGCTGGCAGCCGCCGTTCATCTACTGGTATTACCAGTAGATGAACGGCGGGGAGAGTGGCTTTCCATAGCGTCCTGCTACGGAAAGCCGTTCACCCCCGCTAACATCGCTGGGCAGCGGGGAAAAGCGCTCAGTGTGTATGCACTGAGCGCTCTTCAGCCCAGCGATGTCAGCGAACATCGCTGTTCATACATGCTGGGCAAAAACGCCTAGTGTGTATGCACCTTTAGTCTGATCAGTAACAGCAGTGACAACAGATTTTCCCATGAGGCATCGAAGACATGGCAACAACAGTAATTATCCTGCAGGAAGACATTGATGTTTGCTAATGATTAATTGCTACCTCTGCATTCCTTTCCATATATACATGTCATTGTAAAAGTTGTAATAGTGCTTGATCCAAGGGCCAGATGTTACATTAACAAAATCAGCATTTTTTGTATCAGTAAAGGGTAGTGAATTTCTCTACAAAGTGCAATTTTACATATTAAAGGGCAAGAAATTTGCATGTTATCCCCACAGAACACCCATTTTCAGGCGATATCTGCACATTTCTTGCATTCCCAGAATGCACTGTGGGACAAAGGTCCCGCATTTTCGCGAACACAATTAGCCCCATAGGTTTTTAGTGAAAGCTATAGTTTGCTTACAGCTCTTCGCCAGCTCTTAATGGAGCCCATGTCCTTGCAAGAGAATATTGCTACATTCCAGCAAATATGTAAATTTTCGCTTTGCTAATGCTAATGGAGACAGTATTATCACAGCCAAGTGGGCTTTGATAAATAAGCAATTGAGTTTGATTAGTTCCCTTTAAAAAATTGTTGGCAAAAATGTCTTTGCATGTGGAAACATTGCTATAGAATTGTAATCTGCTGCAATCCTGGATGGTGTTTGGGAATGTATGTGTCAGTTATCTAGATATGTGGCAGTAAGCCATCAACTGAGAGCAACTTACATGCTATGGTTAGTGAAAATACTGCAAGCTATGGGGCTATGGGCCCGATTCAGACCTGATCGCTGTGTGAGTTCTATGCAGTGTCGGACTGGGTTATGAAGGGCCCACCGGGGGAATGCAGTGATAGGGGCCCATATTTAGGGGTGTGACCAGCCTACAAAGGGGGTGTGGCCAGCCTCTGCTTGAAATGCACAATAGTCTTGTGTAGTGTAATGCAACATATCTACCATGTATAATACAAGTGCACAGTCTGGAACCTGATCCGTAGAGGAAGGAGTGGGGCCCCAGGCAGTGGGGCCCACTGGTGGTTTCCCCTGTACCCCGGTGGGCCAGTCCGACCCTGGTTCTATGCATACCACAAAGACATGACACATCTACTGGAATCGTTCAAGCAGACCATGTTTTTAACATTTAAGATAAGATCGACTTCTTATTTCAGGTTAAACAGGCTGCACACAAGAGTGACTTTATCTAGATCTATCTGGTCAATACTAGTTTCAAAGCTTTACAAAACACTGGCAATTACAAAGGGCAAGCTCTAACCTGTAAGCAAGTGTGTGCAGAATGACTTACATTGTAGCTGATAAGAAGCATCTGCACATTACTGTATGTGCCTGTCTGCATACTGTAAATGGCTCTGGGTTGTTTAATGAGCTCTTCATACCACTAGTGCACAATCATCCCATGCAAAACAAGTGCAAAGGTTAGGTGATGTCTGACCACTTATAGCAATATTACAAAGGTACTCCAACTGTTACTGATTATTAAAAATCATTCTATTAAAAACAAAAAAAAACAGAAAAAAATAAATGCATACATCACAAAAATAAATGCATACAAAGCATGTTGTGGGGTCTATTTACCAAACTCATTCAGTCCTTAATCACTTAACTGCCAATTTTTCCCCTAAAACCCGCTCAACAATTGTCAGGTTTTTAAATGAGTGAATTAGGTGAAGAACTTGTATTTAAACTTATCCAATTTTATTTAAAAATATATATTTTTGATTTTTTTTATATTTGTAATTTCCCCCCCCAAAACATCAGAACATTGGTTGTAACCATCGGAACGTCGAGACCATTGGAAAAATTGCGACCATTGCGGTTTTCATTTTAGGGGGTTTTGGGGGGGGGGGGGGGGGAGTTTAATTTACATTGTCTCCTGCTGCCAGTGGGTGGGGGGGGGGGGTCCTGCCATGCTGACCTATCAGTAGTGATCGGCAGCATGGTAAACACTGGGTGAGGGTGTGGGAAGGCAGAGGCCTGTCCCTCTGAGAGCTGCAGCAAAGGGAAGTTTCTCTTCCCTGCAGTGCACACACTGTCTATCTGACTGGTCCTATCATGTGCGACCAGGTTAGATAAAGCACTTGCTGGTGTGGTCGCATCTGATGCGGCCATGCCAGTCAAGTAGTTAAAGAGCAGCTGTTTACACATTTTAAAGGCAGGGTTCAGTTTCACAGTTGTTTATGAGGGCTAAAAAGTAGGACGGGATCCGGTCGAGATCCCGCCGGTTGGGAACCCGGCTGCCAGAATACCAATGCCGGAATCCCGACACTACTGGGAATGCCGGAACCAGCATTCTGAATAGTATCTTTAGCCCAGCGTAGGAATCCCGACAGCGAGGTTCCCGTACTACCAGTCAGTGGTGCCGAGAGAGGGGGGGAGAGGGTACAAATTACCTGGGCCCAGGTCTGGTGGAGGGGCCCAGTGGGGGCCGAGGTACTTCACCCTTCCTTACCTGGAAGCAGCATCTGCAGCTTTTCTTCTCAGCCCAGCACATTATGCTGTGTGCTGGACTGCAGTGTGGCCAGGGAAGTTCTTAAAATAAAAAAGTCTGTATTTTTTTCTCTGAAAAGTACCTGGGCAGAGGCGTAACTAGGGTAGGGCGAGCAGGGCACGTGCCCTGGCCGCCGTGGAGGGCACAGCTAAGGGGGGAGCCCGCGTCGCCGTCCAGGACATCGCTCCCTCCCACGCACCCACAACCGCCACCGCCTGACCGCCTGCAGCCGCCACCACTGCCTGCACATGTTTCGCCACCGAGCAAGTCCCGCTGTGGTGCTCGGCGGCGTTACTGCAGCAGCTCCTAGCCTCCCTCCTTGCTAGAGCTGCTGCCGGGAGCGTGACTGCGATGCCAGCGTCACACTTCCTGAGCTTCTGCCTGCCGCCAGCCCTCACCGTCGCTGAGAGGTGAGGAGGGGGAAGGGGGGGGGGACACTAGACAGTGACACACAAGGAGACTACCCCCCTCTCTCCCTATTCTATGCCTCCCTTTGTTTATAGTATTATAGTATACCCCTCTACCCCTATTCTATGCCTCTCTTTGTGTATAGCATAGCATAGTATAGTATACCCCCCCCCCCCCCCCTCTCCCCTATGCCTAAGAGAGGCATAGAATAGAGGGAGAGGGGGGGGGTATACTATAATACTATACACAAAGAGAGGCATAGAATAGGGGTAGAAGGGTATATTATACAAAGAGAGGCATAGAATAGGTGGAGAGGGGTGTATACTATAATACTATACACAAAGAGGCATAGAATAGGGAGAGAGGGGGGGGTGTACTATACACAATGAGAGGCATAGAATAGGGATAGAGGGGTATACTATAATACTATACACAAAGAGAGGCATAGAATAGGTGGAGAGGGGGGTATACTATAATACTATACACAGAGGCATAGAATAGGGAGAGAGGGGGGGTGTACTATACACAATGAGAGGCATAGAATAGGGAGAGGGGGTATACTATACACAAAGAGAGGCATAGAATAGTGGGAGGTATACACAAAGAGAGGCATAGAATAGGGGGGGGCGGGTATACACAAAGCAGATGCAAGTCACCCCCGCTACTATTGCTGTAGTAATACTCTGCATCTACTGTATTTATATCCGAGTGCTGCCGCAATTGTGAGTGTATATATATATATATATATATATATATATATATATATATTATTTTATTTTGTGTGTGTGTGTATGTAAATAAATAAATATATATATATATATATATATATATATATATATATAGCAAGCAATTGGTACAGCACTCCAAGCGTCTAAACAAAACAGGCTCAAGACGGCATTGAGGTAGACAACGTTTCAGTGCTTTTAATCCAGCACTTTCGTCAGGTCAGTTAACAAGCAAGTGAATAAACATACCTTTATACAAACCAAATCACCGAGTGACTGGCGTCTTCCGGTAGGCGGATCACCCGCCCGCTCCGGCCAGCGCTCAAGCGATGACGTATGCAGCAGCTCCGTCATCACCGTGCTCCCCCTCACCATGGCAACGGGATATACAGTAATATAACTTAATCAAACGATCCTCTGTTGAAATACCGTGCACAGCACCTCCAAAAGCTTACGCTAGTATATCCATACTTCTTTACATATAATTACAATGTGCTTATATCGTCTACAGCACAAAGTACCGAAGTGCATATATATAGATTGTATACAAATTGTATGATTTGTATTCTACTTGAATACTACTGCTGGGCACTCCTAAGCATTACAAAACAATACAACAGGATGCTGATGCATTAAAAATACGACACCCCTAAGCCTAGACAGTACATACACTAAAAGAAGCAACCAAGACCGATATGGTCATTCAGACCCCTAGGATATACGGTATCCAATCTATGAATCCATTGTGATTCAAGTTGTAGTAGTTGCTTACTACGATCACCACCTCTGGGCAGGGGTTGGACTTGATCAATCATACGGTATCTTAATGATACCAAAGAATGCCGAGCTTGACTAAAGTGTCTGGCCACAGGCTGTTCACTATCCCCTTTACTGATCGCAGCCTTAATTGCCGACCTGTGGGCTGCCATGCGTTCCTTGAACATGCGTTCGGTCTTACCAACGTATGACAGCCCACAGGGACATATCAGTTGGTACACCACGAATTTTGATGAACAGGTAAGTCGATATCTAATAGAAAATGTACGGCCAGAATGTGGGTGCTGGAATGTTTCACCCATAATCAGGAACTGGCATGTGGTGCAAGTGCACCTAAAGCAACCCTTCTTAAGGCCCTGTCTCCCCTCAAATCTCGAACTACGAGTAGTTATATCTGTGCGGACCAGGATATCTCTAAGATTTTTGCCTCGTGTGTAACAAGACATAAGTTTAGTATCCACAAGTTTTAATTCTGGATCACTCTGGACAATATGCCACAGATTTTTCGATATCTGATTAATTCCCTTGCTAGCAACATTATATTGTCCTACCCATGGAACAATAGGTTGGACCTGCGTTGTTCTAGGATGTTCCTGTAATAAACTAGCTCTATCGAGGTTAAGGGCCTTCTGTTTAGCTTGTTCCAATGAATCAGTATGATATCCTCTCGCAATAAATTTTGTCATCATCTGGTTCATTTGGGTCTCTGCCAGCTTAGCGTCAGACGTAATACGTCTGACGCGTACAAACTGGGAGTAGGGCAAGCAGTGTCGGACTGGGGCATGCAGGGCCCACCAGGGGAATGCAGTGGTAGGGGCCCATGTTAGGGGTGTGGTCAGTCTGCAGAGGGGGTGTGGCTTGTCACCTCATTGGTTTGACTAATCATTAGAGAGTGCAATGTCTGGGCCGCTTCAAAAATATGTACAGTAAATTCAGCTGCTGCATTCATGATAATGTACCAGATTAATAACAGCAATACACTGTAGAAAATACACTATTGTCCAGAATAAGGTAACATATGTATAATGTATAATTCAAGTGCACAGTCTGGAACCTGATCCTTAGAGCAGAAGGTGGGCCCCCAGGCAGTGGGGCCCACCGGTGGTTTCCCCTGTACCCCTGTGGGCCAGTCCAAGCCTGAGGGCAAGCCCTGCTTAAGGGGTACTGGGTGAAAACTAGCATAGTGTAAAAGATTATTACGGTTGGTTGGCTTTGAAAATATTGATGTTTGAATGTATCCCGCCTCCAACGTAATCCTGACATCCAAATAGTTGATACTAGTATCCTCTATATTGTATGTCAGTTTCACCGGGTGGGTTTGCTTATTATGCTGGTCAATAATGCCCTCCAACTCCATCGAGCATTTATTGAGTATTCCTACCCATTTTTTACAGAAGCTTGGATCGTTTCATCCTATGGTTGGTGAATTACGGACTCTAAGGCCTCTGGGGATTTTTTTTGCTCGGTAATATTCCGATAGAGAAATACAATGGTATAGATAATCAACTTCCTTCCTCTTTAAACGCAGTAAATCATGATAAACATCGGCTGTAGAGGCAGATTCAATTTTCCAACCATGTACCAGTCGCACGGTAGATTTCTGTTGGACACGACTTCATTACTCAAGAAATTGCAACAACTGCCAAAATTAGATAATTATGTTTTGCTCTGTGCTATTGATGTACAGAGCCTATATACGATCATTCCACACCAAATGGGTCTGGCTGCTGTGGAACGTTACTTAGAAGGCCATGTTGAATTCAAGGGCCCTTATGTACAGTTTTGTTTGCAGCTTCTTAATATGATTTTGACAAACAATTTCTTTTTATATGACGGTAACATCTATCTCCAATGTACGGGATGTGCTATGGGATCCTCTGTGGCCCCTGCATACTCCAACATTTTCATGTTTGAAGTTGAGCAACAGATCTTTTTTGATAATCCAGATATAGCAGGCAAAATAATATTTTATTGTCGCTATATCGACGACTTGCTCCTTCTTTGGAAAGGGCCCCAACATGAGTTGGAGGGCATTATTGACCAGCATCATAAGCAAACCCACCAGGTGAAACTGACATACAATATAGAGGATACTAGTATCAACTATTTGGATGTCAGGATTACGTTGGAGGCGGGATACATTCAAACATCAATATTTTCAAAGCCAACCGACCGTAATAATCTTTTACACTATGCTAGTTTTCACCCAGTACCCCTTAAGCAGGGCTTGCCCTACTCCCAGTTTGTACGCGTCAGACGTATTACGTCTGACGCTAAGCTGGCAGAGACCCAAATGAACCAGATGATGACAACATTTATTGCGAGAGGATATCATACTGATTCATTGGAACAAGCTAAACAGAAGGCCCTTAACCTCGATAGAGCTAGTTTATTACAGGAACATCCTAGAACAACGCAGGTCCAACCTATTGTTCCATGGGTAGGACAATATAATGTTGCTAGCAAGGGAATTAATCAGATATCGAAAAATCTGTGGCATATTGTCCAGAGTGATCCAGAATTAAAACTTGTGGATACTAAACTTATGTCTTGTTACACACGAGGCAAAAATCTTAGAGATATCCTGGTCCGCACAGATATAACTACTCGTAGTTCGAGATTTGAGGGGAGACAGGGCCTTAAGAAGGGTTGCTTTAGGTGCACTTGCACCACATGCCAGTTCCTGATTATGGGTGAAACATTCCAGCACCCACATTCTGGCCGTACATTTTCTATTAGATATCGACTTACCTGTTCATCAAAATTCGTGGTGTACCAACTGATATGTCCCTGTGGACTGTCATACGTTGGTAAGACCGAACGCATGTTCAAGGAACGCATGGCAGCCCACAGGTCGGCAATTAAGGCTGCGATCAGTAAAGGGGATAGTGAACAGCCTGTGGCCAGACACTTTAGTCAAGCTCGGCATTCTTTGGTATCATTAAGATACCGTATGATTGATCAAGTCCAACCCCTGCCCAGAGGTGGTGATCGTAGTAAGCAACTACTACAACTTGAATCACAATGGATTCATAGATTGGATACCGTATATCCTAGGGGTCTGAATGACCATATCGGTCTTGGTTGCTTCTTTTAGTGTATGTACTGTCTAGGCTTAGGGGTGTCGTATTTTTAATGCATCAGCATCCTGTTGTATTGTTTTGTAATGCTTAGGAGTGCCCAGCAGTAGTATTCAAGTAGAATACAAATCATACAATTTGTATACAGTCTATATATATGCACTTCGATACTTTGTGCTGTAGACAATATAAGCACATTGTAATTATATGTAAAGAAGTATGGATATACTAGCGTAAGCTTTTGGAGGTGCTGTGCACGGTATAACAACAGAGAATCGTTTGATTAAGTTATATTACTGTATATCCCGTTGCCATGGTGAGGGGGAGCACGGTGATGACGGAGCTGCTGCATACGTCATCGCTTGAGCGCCGGCCGGAGCGGGCGGGTGATCCGCCTACCGGAAGACGCCAGTCACTCGGTGATTTGGTTTGTATAAAGGTATGTTTATTCACTTGCTTGGTAACTGACCTGACGAAAGTGCTGGATTAAAAGCACTGAAACGTTGTCTACCTCAATGCCGTCTTGAGTCTGTTTTGTTTAGACGCTTGGAGTGCCGTACCAATTGCTTGCTATCACTTCCTTTTTTAGGCACCCAGCGCAAGTAACCACCACCGACGGGAGAGCCGGACCTCCGAGGCTGTATATATATATATATATATATATATATATATATAAATGTGAATTTTGGCTCATTCTGTGTGGTATAATGTGAATTTTGGCTCATTCTGTGTGCTACAATGTGAATTTCGGCTCATTCTGTGTGCTATAATGTGAATTTCGGCTCATTCTGTGTGCTACGTATAATGTGAATTTCGGCTCATTCTGTGTGCTATAATGTGAATTTCGGCTCATTCTGTGTGCTTTAATGTGAATTTCGGCTCATACCGTGTGCTAAAATGTGAAAGGTCTAGTATTAAATAGTATAAGGATAGTATAAGGTGTAGTACTAGTATAACCAGTACTAGATAGTATAAGGGGTCCTACTACACTGAAGGACACACACCCTTTTGAGTGGCCACGCCACCTTTTCCGGAGAGGCGTGCGCATAATTACACCCTTCACTTTTCCATACCCTCACTTCAAAACTTCCACTTCCACCACTGCACCTACATTTATATATACACACCCAGACATCTTTATACACAGTGACACCTATTTGTGTAGGAGGTGATGATGGTAAGGTGCATGTGGAATTAAAAAGAATGTTTACTAAAGCATTTCCATAGTGTCCCTTTTAGTATCTTCATGCTTCTGTATTTTATGAAAATGTACTTCATTATTTTCTGTACTATATTATGCTATGTATCTGTTAAGCGCCTTGAGTCCTATTGGAGAAAGAGCGCTATATAAATAAAATTATTATTATTATTATTATTATTATTATTATTCCCAGTATGACATGAAACAGCTGGCGTGTCATGTTGGCACATCCTATTTTCAGTGTCCACGTCCCCTTCTGGCGTGTGGCCAGGGCCATTTTTTTCAGAGTGCGCCAGTGGCGTGCGCACATACTTTCCTTTGTATTTTTTTTTTTTTTTTTTTTGGGGGGCGCCATTATTGATTTTGCCCTGGGCTCCAAAAACCCTAGTTACGCCTCTGTACCTGGGCCCTGCCAGGCTCTTACTGCCCTGGCTGGGAGGCATGCCTTGCTCCTGTGAGTGGGTGCTTCTCATGTGCTAGACACGCCCCGAAAGAGGTGTGGCCATGCCCTTAGCATGCTTTGGTCACACACCGTCAAGGGTGTGGGCGCGGGGGCCCAGGAAGTTGTCGTACCGGGGCCCAGAGTTTCACTTGGCAGTCCTGGGCGTAATGTGAAGTTGGCTCATACTGTGTGGGATAATGTGAGTTTGGCTCATACTGTGTGGGTAATGTGAATTTGGCTCATACTGTGTGGGTAATGTGAATTCGGCTCATACTGTGTGGGTAATGTGAATTTGGCTCATACTGTGTGGGTAATGTGAATTTGGCTCATACTGTGTGGGTAATGTGAATTTGGCTCATACTGTGTGGGGTAATGTGAGTTTGGCTCATACTGTGTGGCATGTGAGTTTGGCTCATATTGTGTGGCATAATCAGTGGTGCCGAGAGAGGGGGGGGGGTAGGGTACAAATTACCTGGGCCCAGGTCTGAAGGAGGGGCCCATTGGGGGCCCAGGTCCTTAACCCTTCCTTAGCTGGAAGCAGCATCTGCAGCTTTTCTTCTCAGCCCAGCACATGCTGCTATGTGCTGGACTGCAGTGTGGCCAGGGAAGTTTTTAAAATAAAAAAAGTCTGTATTTTTTTGTAAGGGTGCCTTGCCCCCTGTGATTAGGCCATGCCCCCTGAAAAGTACCTGGGCCCTGCCAGGCTCTCTACTGCCCTGGCTGGGAGGCATGCCTTGCTCCTGTGAGTGGGTGCTTCTCATGTGCTAGACGCCCCCAAAGAGGTGTGGCCATGCCCTTAATAATAATAATAATAATAATTTTATTTATATAGCGCTCTTTCTCCAATAGGACTCAAGGCGCTTAGCATGCTGTGGTCACACACCGTCAAGAGTGTGGGCGCGGGGGCCCAGAAAGTTGTTGTACCAGGGCCCAGGATTTCTCTTGGCAGCCCTGCTACCAGTTACAACCTCTCAGAGGGGTTAAGCTGCGGGGAGGGGGGGTTTTAAGTTTAGGCTTTTGGGGAAGGGTTAGGTTTAGCCTTCGTGGGGGTGGTTAGGTTTAGGCACCCCCCAGGAAGGGTTAAGGTTAGGCTGTGGTGGGGAAGGGGGGGGGGGCTTTAGGGTTACTCTGTGGGAAGGGGGGAGGGGGTTAGGTTTAGGCTACACAAAGTGAGGGTGAAGGGTCCAGGGAGGGAAGTTCAGTATAATTACCTCCCCCTGTCAGAATTCTAATCATCGGGATGTCGCATCAGGTAGCGGCTAAGACAGTACAGCATTTTAAACATGCATGGAATAGACCTAAGGATATCCTTACAAAGAAATAAGGATCAAATAAGGTTTAAAGTAAAAATATGGTAAAAAAGGGGAAGCCCAGATGGACTAAGTGGTTCTTATATGCCGTCAAATTCAATGTTTCTATTCTGACCACCAGCATCCCAAACGTCGGCAAATCATACCCACCCCAGCAGGACATATCCAAGAGATCTCCTGCTTTTTAAATTGATGCTTGCAGCAGCGATCCCCATAGATAACCTCATTTACACAAATGCTATCTGAATGCGCAATGTCAACATACACCTGGGTCTTCTGAGTGAGAAAAAAAGTGACTGATTTTGCCTGAAGCTGCAGAGCACAAATTGTTGATGTTGGCGGTTGTGGTGTACCATTCTGGAACAGACT
The DNA here is from genome assembly GCF_028390025.1 of Pseudophryne corroboree. Classification (NCBI taxonomy): domain Eukaryota; kingdom Metazoa; phylum Chordata; class Amphibia; order Anura; family Myobatrachidae; genus Pseudophryne; species Pseudophryne corroboree. The sequence goes on along the minus strand of NC_086446.1, from coordinate 526,827,393 downwards.
TCATCACAACTGTGCAGAATTAAATAACCCTCATAGGGCAGATAGCTGGCAAGTTGCTTGGATCATTTCAGTTTCCTGCTTGTGATCCCAGGATGCTATTGGAAAGGCAAACTTTTGTTCAGTTTTGTCTTTCGCTTTTTGAGCATAAATTCTTGCACTAGAACTCTACTGATCACAGAGTATTAATTCGTCCCCCCTGGAATCCACCATCAAAGACCCTTTCGGGAGTACTTTAGGGAGCCAATTGCTGGTAAAGGTCTTCCTGGAGGAATTTATAATTCATTTTGATGAACATCATCTTCTCCACATTTTCTGGAAGTAACCTCCTACGCCGATCACTGACAAGGTTACCAGCTGCACTAAACACTCTTTCGGAGTACACACTGGAGGTGGGGCAACTTAGGTTAAATAAAGCCAGTTTGTGCAAGGGCCTCCAAATTGTCTGTTTTTCCTGCCAGTATACATACGGAGTGTCTGACATGCCTACTTGGATGCTGTCACCCATATAATCCTCCACCATTCTTTCAATGGTGACAGCATCATATGCAGTGACAGTAGACATGTCAGTAATCGTTGGCAGGTCCTTCAGTCCGGACCAGATGTCAACACTTGCCACTGACTGCCATGCATCACCGCCAGCGGGTGGGCTCGGAAATGTTATCCTTTTCCTCGCAGCCCCAGTTACGGGAGAACAGTGCCGTAACTAGGTGTGTGCGAATGGTGCCTTTCCCACCGCGCATTTGCAGTGTGGGCGCACCATTCGCTATGCCACCGAGTTCCCGCTGGTGTATGTGACTGTGCTATAGCACGCTCTGATGCCTTCTCTGAGTCTGATTGCCTTGCCCGCACCTGCTCTGCGACAGCGTGGAGTTAGATGCAGAGTTACGGGGGCGGATCAGTCCAGGATGACGGGTCTAAACAGCCGCTGCTCGGGATGAATGAGGCCAGCCCCTTTTAGCCTATGCTTTGCTTTAATGGTGGCTGGCCCCTCCCCCGGGACCAACCACAAATGAGCTGAGCCCCTTTGCTGCTGGATTGTCTATCAGCAGTCTCTTCCTATATACCTCTACTCTCCTCCCAACCAGCATCCATTCCAAGATAAGGTTACACTGTTTCCTGTCTTATAAACCTGGTGAGTGCCCGTAGGGGGGAAGTGGAGGGTTTACAGCAGATGCTGTTTAGTGTATGTTTGTATAATAAAAAACATATACTGTATGTATATATATATATACATATATACAGTATTCAAATACACTCATATATATATATATATATATATATAAACTGTGTGTGTGTGTGTGTGTGTGTGTGTGTGTGTGTGTGTGTGTGTGTGTGTGTGTGTGTGTATGTATATATATATATATATATAAAATAAAATAAAAATTCCACCAGCGACCGACTCCAGGCTTGTGCAAAAATAACAAATACCTTTTATTCAGGTTGTTCAAATACAGAGATACACATAAAACAAAGATCACTGTCTTTAGTATAAACAACCAGGGAGGTTAGGCCCTGCCTCACTCCCTCTTACTAAATAAGGAACCCGCCCACCTGCTTCACGGTGACCTCATCGGACAGGTCCCTAACACTATAGGGGTTCACCTCCGGGACGCAGAGCACCCCCAGACCGCCCCAGCTAAACCACCCCAGGGCATCCCTCAGAAAAAGGATAGGAGTGAAAGATCAGTGTTAAGCAAATGAAAGAGGCTGCTGAATATAAAAGAAAAAAAGGGAGGACAGCAGTAAAGTATCAGAATGTGAAGTTTAGCTGAGCAGTGTTAGAAGTGTAAGAGATATGTGAAAAAAGCTACATAAATATAAAACAAACACAATGTGATATAAGTGTTAAAAGTAAATGTAAGGTGGTGATGCCCCAAGGTGGCCCAGCCAGAGCTTTTTTCACATATCTCTTACACTTCTAACACTGCTCAGCTAAACTTCACATTCTGATACTTTACTGCTGTCCTCCTTTTTTTCTTTTATATTCAGCAGCCTCTTTCATTTGCTTAACACTGATCTTTCACTCCTATCCTTTTTCTGAGTGATGCCCTGGGGTGGTTTAGCTGGGGTGGTCTGGGGGTGCTCTGCGTCCCGGAGGTGAACCCCTATAGTGTTAGGGACCTGTCCGATGAGGTCACCGTGAAGCAGGTGGGCAGGCTCATATACTGGCCAATATATGCCAAGAACCTCAAATATTATATTATGGTTATAATAATTTTAATGGTGTATGGTGCACCTGCACCCTTTGTTCCTATGTTGTAGTACTACTGTACTTAGTCCCAGCAAGGTAGCACATCCCATTATAATAAGCCAGGGTGTGCAGTCCAGGCCCCGTTTCCATATAGTCTAAATAAGGAACCCTTCAGATCCCGGCATCCTGACACTAGTGGCCCAGCCCTCCGGATCCCACTGTCCCTAACAGGTCTATCACCTGGACACTAACTGCCTTCAGGAGCCCTGACTCATGGAAGAGACCCTGCTTTAAACCCAGCACCCAGGTGCTGGCTGATGAAGCAGCTTCTTTGGCTAAGCCGCCAATAAGACCTTGTCTGGGCCAAATGGATGGAACCCGGTCCATCCACACTTCCCATCGACCCCCAGGACCCTGTGTGTAGCTTACAGGTGGCAAAGTACCTCTCCTGCCACATACCCTTTCCCTCAGCTTTTCGTGGCTCAGAAAAGCGGCATGTGACATTGGCAAGGTTTCACCTTCGCCAATTATTTTGGGCTGACAAATCTTTTGGACATAACTTGGGCCCATACACCTGGGTCCCAAGTTCCTCTCCCAAGTACACGTCCGAGGCCCTTTTAACTGGCCTTGGAATCTATTTCCATTAAAGGTTGGTTGCACCAACTCCACTGTGCCACCTTCCCTTTCCCTCCACTTCGATATAGTGGCCAAAGTGGTCGTTTTAATGGACAACGTCCTGTTGCCCACTAAACTTCCCTTTCTCTTCACCTTTCCACCTTTAGGGATGTTTCCCTTATCGGGCTCAGATTTACTGGCTACTGAGGAAGTCGCTTCATTCTTTTCTGGGTGTTTGTGGCACCTGACATTAACCAACTCTGGCCTGGGGAAGATTGTTAAATTCCCTTTGGGCTTATTAGTCACCCCGGCCCTCACTGGTCTTGGCCTATATGGACAATTCCACCTTTTATGGCCAAGCTCTTGGCACCGGTAACACCTAGTCTCTGCCCTGACTTTAATTGTTCTGAGGTCATGGTCCAACTTTGCCCCCACCCTTTCCATCAGAGTGAGGCACTGGTCCCGAGTCTCAGAAAGTCCTTTCATTTGTTGAACTTTTAGTGCTTCCTTCAGTCTTTACAGCTTTGGTGACATTTCCTTCATTAACGTGACTGCTTCGTCCTCCGATCTCCCATCTTTGACCCTAGTCACCGACTCCTGCCGTTCTATGACTGGCACATTACCCATTTTGAGTGTCTTGTCCAGGTCTCTTATTCAACTCCGTAGTTTAGGAATCTCCTTCACTGTTTCTTTTAGCTGGCTGTTACTTAGGGCCAGCTTTTGGAACTCTCCCCTCAAGTTTTCCAGCTCTCGTGTCTCATATAGAGAACTCTCCCTGGGTAGAGCAACCTCAGAAATGGGACTCTGCACCGATTCCTCTGAGACAGGTTCTTGCTCCTTACTTAGTGTGTCCTTTATGAACTGTCCCAGTTCAGCAATTGGCTCTTGAACCTCTCGTGATGGATCATGCCGGGGTGCAACAACCCCAAGATCGAAATCTTGCACCATATCCTCCTCATACACGAGTGGAACTCCTTCAGAAGCAGGTTCCCGAATGACTTTGGAAGTAGACTCCTGTATTGCCACTAGCTTAGCCATGACTAGCTCACGTGGGCGAGACACCTCCAAAGGTACGGTCTTTGTCTGTGATTCGTCAGAGAAAGTCTCACATGTGCACTGGATGTTCAGAACCGGGGTCTTCTGAACCTGTGATGTCCCATCAGGGATTGACTTCTGAACATACATTGCGTCAACAAGAGAAGGATCATGGGTTTACAAGACCTCAACAGAAGCAACCTCCAGCTCAGATAAGACTTCCTGTTCTAGGATGGGCTCTTGAGTAGTCATCAAATTGCCATCTGTCCAGGTAGATTCCTGGGGTTCATCATTCTGCCACAGATCCAGCAGATTAGAGGATTCTTGTTTTGGAGGTGGATGATCACTTGACATCAAGTCAACCTCTCCCAGCTCCATTACCGCTTCCTCCTCACTCCCTGTCAACTGAGGAGCAGCCAGGAATCCCACATCCTCATCTCGTGTCTCCATAAACACATCTTCTGTGAGCCCCTGTGGCTGCCATGCTCCATCATGAACAGGTTCCACTGAACTCAGGGCTTTGTTCCACTCTTCACTCAAGCTACTACGACGTTCTTTTTCCGGAGAATGAGGTGGTCCTGCTTTGGAGGAACTTCTCACTGCCATCCTAGGGGTTAACAACAAAACACTGCCATCTGACGTGGCTCTCTCTTGCTGCTTGAAAAATTCCTGTGTATTTTCTGTGCGCTGTGCAATAATGGATGCAGCTTCCTCCATGCTCTGGAACGGCAATATCAACTGAATGGACATTAGTGGCTGTAAATGCTCTACTTCTGAGGAAGGGCCCTCATTTCCACTTTCCCGGCAGATGGCCTTACTAGTGGCATAGCAGGGAGCCTTCCGGGCCTTAGGCACTGGCAGCTCTGACTCAACTTTTCTGTTCCTTCTGGCTGGAACAGGGAATCCAGTATAGCCAGGTTCCACTGCAGTATGGTACCATTCTTCCGCAGCATGCACCACCATTGGCGTCTAAACCTGGGATCGAGCATGGTGGCCAAAATGTAGTGCTCTGATTTCAACAGATTGACCACCCTTAAATCCTGGCAAAGCAAATGAAGGGCTCCATCCACAAGTCCCACATACTTAGCGGAATCGCTCCGTCTTAGCTCCTCCTTCAATTTCTCCACCTGCTTCTGCAAAAGCCTGATGAGGGGAATGACCTGACTCAACCTGGCAGTGTCTGAACTGACTTCACGTGTGGCAAGTTCGAAGGGTTGGAGAACCTTGCACAAAACGGAAATCATTCTCCACTGCGCTTGAGTCAGGTGCATTCCCACTCCTTTGCCTATATTGTAGGTGGATGTATAGGCTTGAATTGCCTTTTGCTGCTCCTCCATCCTCTGAAGCTTATAGAGTGTTCAATTCCCCCTCGTTACCAGCTCTTGCTTCAGGTGATGGCAGGGTAGTTTCAGGAGTGTTCGCTGGCGCTCCAGTGTTCAGCACGCAGTGGCTAAATGCAGAAAGTGGCCCGCATTTTTCGGGCCACAGACAGCATCTCCTACATGCCCCTGTCATTTCTTAAAAAATTCTGCACCATCAATTTAATTATATGTGCAAAACGTGGGATGTGCTGGAATTTGCCCAGATGTAATGCACGCACAATATTGGTGGCATTGTCCGATATCACAAATCCCCAGGAGAGTCTAAGTGGGGTAATCCATTGTGCGATGATGTCCCTCAGTTTCCGTAAGAGGTTGTCAGCGGTGTGCCTCTTACGGAAACCGGTGATACACAGCATAGCCTGCCTAGGAAAGAGTTGGCGTTTGTGAGATGCTGCTACTGTTGCCACTGCTGCTGTTGTTGCTGCTGAGGCAATACATCTACCCAGTGGGCAGTCACAGTCATGTAATCCTTAGTTTGCCTTGCTCCACTTGTCCACAAGTCCGTGGTTAAGTGGACAGTGGGTACAACCGCATTTTTCAGAGGATACTTTTCTTAATGTCCCTGTACAATCCGGGAATCGCTTTTCTAGTGAAGTGGAATCTAGATGGGATTTGGTATCGGGGACACACTACTTCCATCAATTGTCTAAAACCCACTGCACTAATGGCGGATACCGGACGCACGTCTAACACCAACATAGCTGTCAAGGCCTCAGTTATCCGCTTTGCAACAGGTTACAACAACTGCTGTCATATTTCATCTTCCTCGCAAAGGACTGTTGGACAGTCGACTCCCAGCAGCAACAACAGCAGCGGCAGCAGCAGTAGGTGTACCACTCAAGGACCCTTTGGAGTAATCCCGGTTAGGGGAGGACTCGTCCGTCATGCCAGTGACATGGCCTGCAGGACTATTGACGTTCCTGACAGGGAAGGAAATTGACGTTGAGGGAGTTGGGGGTGTGGCCTGCAGAAGCTTTGGTACAAGAGGAAGAAGGGATTTAGGTGTCAGTGGACTGCTAACGCTCTTACTCAAAGTTTCTGAACTTGACAATGACTTCTGATGAATGCGCTGCAGGTGATGTATAAGGGAGGATGTTCCTAGGTGGTTAACGGCCTTACCCCTACTTATTACAGATTGAAAAAGGCAACACACGGCTTGACACCTGTTGTCTGGATTTGTGGAGAAATAATTCCACACTGAAGAGGTGGCTTTTTTGGTATTTTGCCCAGGCATTGTCAAAGTTGAAAAATATTGCAGTACACACATCATGTACAAACTACACACAGATGGCCTCCGTGCGCGTACTTGCTCTCCTGTGCGTGCGCATATTCACAATTTGCGTATGGTCGCTCCCGCGGTCCTGCGCATTAGCGCGTGGTATGAATATTTACGGTAGAGTTTGTGAATGCATGGAAGGCTATCAAAATACATTACATATTTAATCCAAATAGTGCACAATGTACACATAGCCTCCCTGCACCACATCAGAAAGTAACAACAGTTTGAATGGTTTCAGAACAAAGGGATTCACCTTTACAGAATAGGAGGGGAAAGAACAAGGTTACAAGGTGGTGTTTGGTATCCAGCTGTAGGGTATTTCAAGGGAAACATTCCGGTGTTGGTTTGAGGAAGATCGCATGTTCCTGCGGATAGTTATGTGCAGGAGCAGAATATAGATATAAACTGTATTTACTGTACATTATGTATGCGGCGGGAATCCAGAGGAGACCACCCACAAGAGCAGTGAAAATAGACATCGCCCACCTATTCAAACAGACCTATGACCTCACCTGTACTGTAAATGACCATCCCTGTGTCCAATGGACAAAGAGATTACAGTATCCATTGTGTTATGTTTTGGACGAAGTGAATAAAGAGAGCCTGCAGCAGGCCTGGTCAGACACAAGGCTCACAACATTATCTATCAGATGACCGAGGACCGGACCGGGTTGCGCAAGCGAATCCACTCACGTATGTAACATTGACTGTAGCCATTTACTCTGTTATATTATATTGTATTGTATTATTTGTATTGTAACCCCCTTTCAGCAATAATACCCTGTGGTGTCGGAACCCAGTGGTTTAACTACAGACTGGTGTCGTGTATTTCTTTCCCTGCTAAGGTTTAAAGTGTAATAGCATCTCACTGCATTGCTGCATAAGGTATAAAGTGTATTCATTGGGTGTGTACGCACTGTGTGTACTTTGTACAATCAGCACGGCATTTGTACGCAAAGTCCGTACACGATACGGGACTCTGTACGCTAACAGCGTAAAAAGTACGTAAAGTGTGTTTAAGGTATAGCTTTCATTCCTGTATATAAATCAGCATTGTCAATTGGGGGCTCGTCCGGGATATCACGTTCTTAATGATGCACTGTACATTACAAACGCGGCTGTAATTGACCGGCTCCAATGGATGCATTGAGAAGCTGATGAAAATAACATCCACGTTAATGTAATTTTGAGGTATCAGTAAGCCGCTGGTATGAAATTCAAGGGACAATGCGTTTCTCATAATATTTAAGATGCTAAAATGTATTTTTATTGTTGCAAAACAAGGTTCAAATAAGTCATATTGCGTTTGATTCAGATTGGATTGTTTATCTGTTAAGTAGGTTTAAAAGTACATTTAAAAGTTGCTGCATAGCCTTGATATAGTTTTTATTTTTAACTCAGGCCTAAAATAACTTGTGGTGCTTGTATGATGTGTGATTTCTTTGTGACAAAGGAAGCCGCATGGTCTGTTCTCCATTTTGGACTAACCACATGGCCTATCCACCATTTTGTGTAACCCTCATGGATGTGGAAGGGGGAGGAGCAGCGGCCATTTTGGGAAGGTCATTTTTGTAAATGGCTGATTTTCAGTCTGCTCAGAATTATCAGCTTTCCTTGGTCACATGAAACACAATTTATGAGTTACCAATGCATTTATTTAACCCATGCCATAGTCAATTACAAATAGTTTCAATAGGGCCTAGTGAAAGTTAATAGTGAGATGAATACTTGATGTAAGAATTACACACAGATATAAACAAAGTTGTTGTTTTTTTACCTCTAGGATTTAGTTATCTCTGCTTGCTATAAGATAGCCATTGAAATGCAAATTAACCTGTGTAACTGCTTTTTCCTAGCAGTGAAAAACCACCTTTACAGGCAGCCAAAAGCACATAGCATTGATATGCAAATTAGAAGCACTGAATGGGTAAATGAGTCCCATAGGAGACCAGTGAATAGTACATATATATAATATTATAATTATGTGTGTGTTTATATTAATGTATGTTCTGCAAGATGGCTATCCAATCTGAATCATATCATTTAAATTATTGGTCATTGCTAGATTCATATAGATCTGTGTGAAACCGAATATATTTGTTGCTATATAGTTAAAACTAAAATGAATGTTTAAGGAAGTAAGTGTAAAGCACAAACACAGTCTGGCCTAGTTGTAAAGGTTTATACAGAAATAAACTGTGTTGTGTTAAGTGAGCGAATATAGTTAGTATTGCTCACATTTATAGACATTGTGTGATTTGTTTTATTGAGTACGCACATTGGTACACATAGTACGGAACATGAGGACAGCATACAAAAACATGCACGTGGTGCAAGGCCGCACACGTGGCATAGAGGTATGCACGGTTGCGTAATTACGCAAGCGTGCGTAGGGTTGTGTGCGCATAATAAAACCACATGATAGTTCATTTAGTTTAAAGGTGGGACAGTAGCTACGCTACAATAGCACCAAACTACCCGGTTTCTAAAGAAATTTAGTATAAAAACAAAATTTTGTATAAATATATATATATATTTTTTTAAATTGCCTCTGGGGTAAAGCTGACTATCTGACTGAATTGACATTTTCTGTACAGAAAAATAAAGTGTATTTGAGTGAGCGAATGCAGGAGTGAGTGGATACTGAACCCAAGAACTGAAGTGGTCTAGGTGGTCTAAGCTAGGTGGTCTAGGTGGACACACTGGGTTAGTAGAGGCCCGGTGGAGTAGGGTTCGCAACCCTGCGTTATTAACTAGGTGGTCTTAGCGGACTGAGTGGTATCCCATACAACTCTTTATGGTCTGAAGTGGTCTACGCTAGGTGGTCTACAGCAATCGTAGGGCATATAGATAACTAGTATCTATAGGCTGTGCTATTGCATCACATGTCCGTTTGTTCTGCACAGCGCAACGTGATATTATTGTGTCATATGCGCTGTGGAAGAGCATACGCAGACGTGATTGTATAGACAAAGGGGTTTTTCTTTGATAACTTCGGGAAATCTCCCTGGTGGGCTTCACTGGAAAGGATGAAAGATAGTTATCTAATTTCTCTGTTTTTCACCCTACAAACAATTCCAGTTGAAAGATACCGAAAAGGAAATTTTCACTGCCTCTCTCAGGAAAATATTCCAAACAGAACTTCCACCGAAATAAATTACGGTGTAAGGTCTGATAGGAGCCCTAAGTTGGGTACATTGCGATCCGCTACCAACAGTGTATCGTTGTACTGGCCAGCGTGGGTTAGAGCGAGTGGAAGGCGCTCGGGTATACTTCCACCGTCTACTTATATTGAGTATTTTGGTGTTTGAGGGAATTTTTTTTAAATTATTAGAAAAGACCCACAAATATGGGAGCCAGTTGCTCAAGTAAGAGACGTTTAAACAGGGTTCAGGCAGAATTGTGGCCAAAAGGCTCAGCAAGGTTTATCATGTGTGAAAAATATGGTTCACACACAGAAGTTTTATGCAATGAGTGGGTATGTATGACTAACAATGATAGGGTACCATTCCCTAGAGTGGGCAGCTTTGAACCAGAGGTATTACAGAACTTAAGGCTAAGGATATGTCTGATAAAATCCAAGAAACAAAGGATTAAACATACAGACTGTTTAAATTTATGGCAACAGGAGGGAGACTTGCAAAGGGAATTAGCTCGCGCAGCAGGTTCCAAACCTAGCTGGAAAATAATGGCGAAAGCACCACCACCACTACCGTATATTGCGGGGGAGAAGATGGCTACAGTCAATGGTATATCCGTAAAATATAGTAGTATGTAAAAACAATGTATTAACCCTAATTATTTTTTGCAAGATGTATCCTGTTTTTGAAGTCTTTTCAAGGTTATAGGTCACAAGAGGATGATGGACTTGCTGGCAGATCAGTTCCTGTATTTATTTACAGAGAGAGAGAGACATAAGATGCATTGGAGGGAATGGTAATTGTATCACTGGCCTGTAACTGTAATTGTATGTAACTGTATGTTTTAACTGCTTACTGTATGAGTTGTAACTATAGGTATACTGTACTTTGTAATATATATATATACATTGAATCTATATCTTTTTTTTTAAATAACAAATATATCCAGCCAAATCGCAGCTCTCCTCCAAGCAGTCACCTTGCTGCAGGAAACTCAGGTGGGGCCTGTCCGACCAGGTAGTGCAGTAACAATATTCCCCAATGAAAGAACTGGTGAGGTCACAGCTACCGGTAAGTGTGAGGCAGATCATTGCACAGAGACAACAACACCTCACAGTAAACAGATTAGGAACGGAATGGTAGGATTACACCCTGTCTTGGAAATAGTAACCCCCAATGGGGGAACCGATAGTCAGGGAATAATCCTCACCAGGAATAATGCAATGTATTGCCCGTGGCCCAGAGATGGGCTGCAATCAATCATTTCAGAATTCCCCGACCCTCGGAAGCATTTAGCCAGATGTCAGAAAATTTTCAGAGATCCGGGTAATGCGTATGAACCGACAAACAAACACTGGTGGATATTTTTGAAAGCGTGCCTACCTCCTAATATTGACACCCAAAAATGTACCACTGATTGTAGATTAGAGTCGGATAGTCTTATGACTGACAAAACACAATGAGGAGAACTTAGAGCAAATTAACATGCAACCAGAGTTGTATTTCCCCACAACTGTTAAGTAGAGAAAAATTTTCTCCATAAAACAGAGGGAAAATGAAATGACATCTGAATACTTCCATCAGGACCTGCAAATAATAGATAGATACATGGGGGTATCAGATACAGGGAACTATGCGAATTACAGGAAGGTAGCTGTTTCTGTATTAATGGACGGACTCAATCAGACAGTAAGGGACAGGGTACAAAATTTTTTTGCCTGATTGGAGAGGGGCCACAGTAGCTTGTCGTAGAGAGTGCACGATTGAACACCATAAGAATATTGCTAGGCGTAGAGAACTGCAGGAGGAGAGGCTGGGGATTGAAAGTATACAGGCTCTCACACCAGAGTCTCATCAGCCTAAACCCCAAAAACCCTGGTGGTAAGAAAAGACCGAGAAATTGTTACATTTGTAAAAAAAATAAAGGACATTTTGCTAGAGATTGCAAGAGTAGTAGAGCACATAGCCAATATAGACCCCTAGACAGAGAAAACAAGCCACGTTATTAAACACATAGACGGGATCAAGGGACATATAGTAAGGAGTCACGAGCCATATAGAAAACACAGATTCGGTTAATGGGAAGAATGGAATAAATGCAACTTTACCCTTTTGACAGAACTTACTGGGGTTAGGAGGAGGTCCCTAAACTTCTGCTTCTTTCTCTAGCAGGAGTGACCTCTAATTAATTTAACAGAAGTTTTGTTAGAGATGGTATACATATAGCGTGCTCCCGCCCAGGAAGTACGAATTATGTTGGATACCCACGAAGACTAAGGTTGCATTTCTCTGTTCTAGATACATGTCCATCACAGGTAGAGGAAATTATCTCAAAGATACCGGGTTCCCTATGAATTTAGAATGGACAGGACACTGGATTGATGGCTGGGATAGTCCCAGTAGAAATATAGCACAAATAGATTTTTTTGGGGGGAGCAGACCGAGTAGAGAATCATTCCCCTTAGTGCCCAATCCACAAGTCAAACTTTGTAAAATCTTCTTTGCCTCAACCAACTTATCTGTTACTAAACTCTATGTGATTTGTCTTCAAAGCTTCCTCTTCATCCCTTACGTTCACCGACAGGGTTACAGTTCAGACGCCACAGGCCTACTCGGTCTTTCAGAGTTCTGCCCAAATCCAATATATCTCACCAGCATAGGGACACCAGTATCAGTGTGCCTGGTCATGCACAAAGGGTGGAGAATGGGAATACGGGTGAAGGGAGACTGTATATAGACACCAATATGCATGATGGCGTGACAGCCTGATGGTGAACGCAAATCTGAAATATTTTCTTTTTATTATTTCCTTTCTCTTTTCACTCTCCACAGATGGTTTACGTCACACAACTGATAATACACAACAGTTAAACACATTGAAATGCAAGATTTATGTTCCCTACAGAAAGGTCGCTGACCCGGAGAGAACTCGTGACAAAGAGCAGAGTGTAGATAACCTCGTATCACTGGAGTGTCTGTTCCGGGAAGGTTGAGAGGCAGGACTGTTGAAGGGCATCCGAGCACAGATCTAGAACGGTTGTAGTATAATTCTTTGTTATCACCTCCCCCTGCATTTTCCTGTCTTTTCCCCTTCTTATTTTCCTCCTTTCCCTAAATGAAATGGATCGATCACAAGAGACTGCGTTTCGGGTTCTACTAGTAATTCTGTTTTGATCAGGACAATTTGTTTTGGTGAGGGTCCCAGAGAGGTCGAGCAGGGATCTGGAATGGGTTCTGATGATGAGTATGAATTTGTAGAATCTCAGGAGCGGCACATCGCTCAAGTAAAGGCTAGCATCAGTAAGCGCTCTGGTAGTCAGGGAGCTTGGAGGCACTGTGAGGGGTTATTGTCTGATGAATATTGTATTTGTAGGAATTGTGAGAATATAGTTGAGGATGGGTGCATCCAGAGATGTCAGTCCAACCTTAATATCGACATGGACCGTCATCCGTTGAGTGATTACCACTCACTAGTGGATAAGGTCTTAAACCAGTCAGAGCAAGTCAGGATTAGTACCTTACCCTTTAGCAATAGGTGAGGTACTCGAATTACGGGGTGGGAGACCGGTGGACAAGAAATTCAATATTTCTAGGCCCCCTAGTTTGAAGCTCCACCAGTATCATGTAGACAGATCCTTATTATGTTTTAATATTTCCAATTACCGAAAACCGGGAAATTGGGAAGTGACGTGGAATAACCAGACAATGACCTTTTCACACAGACTCTGAACTTGTACGCCAAATAGCCAACAGTGGGAGGTATTTTCGGTATAGGTATACGCGTGGAAGTAAGACCATGTGGGTTGGAAAAGTATCGCCAGGGTATTGTGCTCATATCATCCAGCCCAATACTTGTACTGAGCAGATGGGAGAACTAGGGATAGGTTTCTTTACTTGGAAATTTTGTAATATGGTGATGTCATATTTTGTCCCCTATGTTCTCCCAGATGATGCCTATTTCATATGTGGGAGGAAGGCGTACAAGTGGCTTGCCCCGAGCTCAGAGGGACTGTGTTATATTGGGAGAGTACTGCCAGAGGTCATGACCATAACCCATGATAAAATGAAAGACGTTCACCGCAGTGCTCAGGCTCCTTATACTCATACTCACTATGAACACATCATCAAGAGGCACCTCATAGATAGAACAGAGCACGCAGCCTCTGATTTGATCCACGAATCCACCGGGATTCAATTCCTACTCGCATTAGACATCACCCGTACTGCCAGAGGAATTATAAATTTTGGGTATATCCATGCGCTAGCGAACTTGATAGATAATATCACTGAGATGTATGACGACACCTTCAGGTATACGGGAAGGGAGTTACAAGCTTACAAGCAGGAACTGATACCACGCAATTGGTTCTCAGGTTTAGGAAAGTGGGCTCAAAATGTCATCATGAGTGTAGGGAAGTTTCTCCTTTGTATCCTGGGAGTCGTCATAATTATTGGTTTGATATTTAGGTGTGTTCGAATTCTGACACGGCGCAAGCACGGCACAAATTTGATGAGTCTAAGGAGTGAGGGTAATGTTACAGCAGCAGATTTAGTTTACGACCCATCCATAGAGACTGTGATATGATAAGGATTGCAAATTAATTTCATGGCCTGTTTCGTTCACCCGTTTTTCTTTTGTCTCCCCCTCTGCCCAGATACATCCATCCGGAAAAAGACATCAGCCCTACCCAAAATGTTTATGTGAATGTATTTTATTTATATGTTTTATCTTCATCTCTGCAACCTTCAGTTAATGGCACACATAGTCAACAGGTGATATCCACATATACTAGCACTCACATATGTTTCCGCCTCCATGTATCATCAACTAAATGTGCACCCCTTTTGTTTTAACAAGAAGCCGAAAAGAGCTCGGTAGTGTTTGTTGGCCAAGTTACAGACCCTTGATATGGGATGAGAAGGATTTAATGTATACTTCGCAATACCTCAAAGCTTAATTAGAACATATACGGCACGATGATACATGCCCCTCAGACATGGATTCATACATACATACTTTTACTATCCCACTAGGTCATACATTTCCCACCTACGATTCTCCTCCGACAACTCCAAGCTTCTGTAGATATTGTGTAGATATTTTTCTGTTTTTATTGATTAGATAGTGGCAGTTATTGGTGACTGCCAAAGGGTGGACTGTCAAAGTCGAAAAATATTGCAGTACACACATCATGTACAAACTACACACAGATGGCCTCCGTGCGCATACTTGCTCTCCTGTGCGTGCGCATATTCGCAATTTGCGTATGGTCGCTCCCGCGGTCCTGCCCATTAGCGCGTGGTATGAGTATTTATGGTAGAGTTTGTGAACGCATGGAAGGCTATCAAAATACATTACATATTTAATCCAAATAGTGCACAATGTACACATAGCCTCCCTGCACCACATCAGAAAGTAACAACAGTTTGAATGGTTTCAGAACAAAGGGATTCACCTTTACAGAATAGGAGGGGACAGAACAAGGTATTTCAAGGGAAACATTCCGGTGTTGGTTTGAGGAAGATCGCATGTTCCTGCGGATAGTTATGTGCAGGAGCAGAATATAGATATAAACTGTATTTACTGTACATTATGTATGCGGCGGGAATCCAGAGGAGACCACCCACAAGAGCAGTGAAAATAGACATCGCCCACCTATTCAAACAGACCTATGACCTCTCCTGTACTGTAAATGACCATCCCTGTGTCCAATGGACAAAGAGATTACAGTATCCATTGTGTTATGTTTTGGATAAAGTGAATAAAGAGAGCCTGCAGTAGGCCTGGTCAGACACATGGCTCACAACGTTATCTATCAGATGACCGAGGACCGGACTGGGTTGCGCAAGCGAATCCACTCACGTATGTAACATTGACTGTAGCCATTTACTCTGTTATATTATATTGTATTGTATTATTTGTATTGTAACCCCCTTTCAGCAATAATACCCTGTGGTGTCGGAACCCAGTGGTTTAACTACAGACTGGTGTCGTGTATTTCTTTCCCTGCTAAGGTTTAAAGTGTAATAGCATCTCAGTGCATTGCTGCATAAGGTT
This sequence comes from Pseudophryne corroboree, assembly GCF_028390025.1. Lineage (NCBI taxonomy): Eukaryota > Metazoa > Chordata > Amphibia > Anura > Myobatrachidae > Pseudophryne > Pseudophryne corroboree. Next base: position 526,811,693 of record NC_086446.1, on the reverse strand, counting down.
TAAAGTGTATTCATTGGGTGTGTACGCGCTGGGGTAAATTTACTAAGATTCGTAATTTTCCGTTTGAGGTCAAAGTTCAATCACGAATGACATCGAAAGTGTAAATATGCAACTTTTTGAATTTAGTACGACTAATTTACTAAGCTGCCGTATTCTGCATTTTCGGTTTTTCCTATGTCGATGTCATTTGTTTTTTTAGGCAGTGTTTTACGTGAGTGACTTGTAAAACACTGCCGACTTTAATACAATGAATCTCGGCCGGATCTGAGAGATCCGTGCTGGGCTTCATTGTGCACTTTTTTTGTTAAAAAAAATCAGTGTTAAATTAAAAAAAAAAATTGCGTGGGGTCCCCCCTCCTAAGCAGAACCAGCCTCGGGCTCTTTGAGCCGGTCCTGGTTGCAAAAATATGGGGGGGGAAATGATAGAGGTTCCCCCATATTTCAACAACCAGCACCGGGCTCTGCGCCTGGTCCTGGTTCCAAAAATACGGGGGACAAAAAGCGTAGGGGTCCCCCGTATTTCTGAAACCAGCACCGGGCTCCACTAGCCAGATACATAATGCCACAGCCGGGGGACACTTTTATATAGCTCCCGGCGGCCCTGGCATTACATAACCAACTAGTCACCCCTGGCCGGGGTACCCTGGAGGAGTGGGGACCCCTTCAATCAAGGGGTCCCCCCCTCCAGCCACCCAAGGACCAGGGGTGAAGCCCGAGGCTGTCCCCCCCATCCATGGGCTGCGGATGGGAGGCTGATAGCCGTTGTGTAAAAAAATGAATATTGTTTTTAGTAGCAGTACTACAAGTCCCAGCAAGCCTCCCCCGCAAGCTGGTACTTGGAGAACCACAAGTACCAGCATGCGGAGGAAAACTGGGCCGCTGGTACCTGTAGTACTACAGGTTGAGTCTCCCTTATCCAAAATGCTTGGGACCAGAGGTATTTTGGATATCGGATTTTTCCGTATTTTGGAATAATTGCATACCATAATGAGATATCATGGCGATGGGACCCAAGTCTAAGCACAGAATGCATTTATGTTTCATATTCACCTTATACACACAGCCTGAAGGTCATTTTAGCCAATATTTTTTATAACTTTGTACATTAAACAAAGTGTGTGTACATTCACACAATTCATTTATGTTTCATATACACCTTATAAACACAGCTTGAAGGTCATTTAATACAATATTTTTAATAACTTTGTGCATTAAACAAAGTTTGTGTACATTGAGTCATCAAAAAACAAAGGTTTCACTATCTCACTCTCACTTAAAAAAGTCCGTATTTCGGAATATTCCGTATTTCGGAATATTTGGATATGGGATACTCAACCTGTACTACTAAAAAAATACCCCAATAAAAACATAAGACACACACCTTGAAAGTATAACTTTAATGCATACATACACACCTCCATATACACATACTTACCTTATGTTCACACGAGGGTCGGTCCTCTTCTCCATGTAGAATCCATGGTGTACCTGTGGAAAAAATTATACTCACATAATCCAGTGTAGAAGCCTCTTCTTCTTTTAATCCAGTTGTAATCCAGGTACTTGTCAAAATAAAAAAACGGACACCCGACCTCGCACTGAAAGGGGCCCCATGTTTTCACATGGGACCCCTTTCCCCGAATGCCAGAAACCCCCTCTGACTTATGTCTAAGTGGGTTCCATCAGCCAATCAGGGAACGCCACGTTGTGTCATCCTCCTGATCGGCTGTGTGCTCCTGTACTGTATGACAGGCGGCACACGGCAGTGTTACAATGTAGCGCCTATGCGCTCCATTATAACCAATGGTGGGAACTTTGTGGTCAGCGGGTGACCAAAAGTAACCTCACCACTGACCACAAAGTTCCCACCATTGGTTACAATGGAGCGCATAGGCGCGTACATTGTAACACTGCCGTGTGCCGCCTGTCATACAGTACAGGAGCACACAGCCGATCAGGAGGGTGCCACAACGTGGCGCTCCCTGATTGGCTGAATAAACCCTCTTAGACATAAGTCAGAGGGGGTTTCTGGCATTCGGAGAAAGGGGTCCCATGTGAAAACATGGGGCCCCTTTCAGTGCGAGGTCGGGTGTCCGTTTTTTTATTTTGACAAGTACCTGGATTACAACTGGATTAAAAGAAGAAGAGGCTTCTACACTGGATTATGTGAGTATAATTTTTTCCACAGGTACACCATGGATTCTACATGGAGAAGAGGACCGACCCTCGTGTGAACATAAGGTAAGTATGTGTATATGGAGGTGTGTATGTATGCATTAAAGTTATACTTTCAAGGTGTGTGTCTTGTGTTTTTATTGGGGTCTTTTTTTAGTAGTAGTACTACAGGTACCAGCAGGCCCTGTTTTCCTATGCATGCTGGTACTTGTGGTTCTCCAAGTACCAGCTTGCGGGGGAGGTGCTGGTTTCAGAAATACGGGGGACCCCTACGCTTTTTGTCCCCTGTATTTTTGGAACCAGGACCAGGCGCAGAGCCCGGTGCTGGTTGTTTAAATATGGGGGAACCTCTATCATTTTCCCCCCATATTTTTGCAACCAGGACCGGCTCAAAGAGCCCGAGGCTGGTTTTGCTTAGGAGGGGGGACCCCACGCAATTTTTTTTCAAAAAATACACACTTTCCCATACCCTTCCCACTGATAAACATTCACGGATCTCATGGATCCCTGCATGCCTATCCAAACACGGGATAAAAAAGCAGGTCTGTTTTTTTTAGCACTTTTTTACGAATTGTATTTCTGCACGGCAGTGTTTGGCTATTGTCGGCAGTGTTTGTGATTTGCACTTTTTAGTAAATTACCGATTTCTACCAAATTGCAGGCGTATTTGACCGATGGTGTATTGATTCGTGATTTTTTCCTAGGACTTCCAAAATATTACGAATGCCCTCATCACTGCCGAGATTTTTGCTTAGTAAATTACCGAAATGACACTTTGAAGAAAAAACGGCATCTCGGTCAAAATCGGGACCTTAGTAAATATACCCCGCTGTGTGTACTTTGTACCATCAGCGCGGCGTTTGTACGCAAAGTCCGTACACGATACGGGACTCTGTACGCTAACAGCGTAAAAATTACGTAAAGTGTGTTTAAGGTATAGCTTTCATTCCTGTATATAAATCAGCATTGTCAGCATGACAATGGGCTTTTTCATCCCACGGACAACAGGTGTCTTCCCTGGTGCCTCATTTAAACAAACCACATCACCATCAGAATCCTTCTTGTCAACGTCTTACTCAGCGCCAGCAACACCCATATCCTCATCCTGGTGTACTTCAACAGTGACATCTTCAATTTGAATATCAGAAACTGGAATGTGGGTGCTCCTTCCAGCACTTGCAGAGGGCGTGCAAATGGTGGAAGGAGCCACCTATTCCCGTCCAGTGTTGGGAAGGTCAGGCATCGCAACCGCCGACACACTTGGACTTTCCTTGGGGATTTATGATACCATCTTAGAATGCACAGTTCTTTGCTGTGCTTTTGCCAGCTTAACTCTTCATTTTTCTAGTGGGAGGATGAGGGCTTCCATCGTGATGTGAAGCTGAACCATTAGTCATGAACATAGGCCAGGGCCTTAGCCGCTCCTTGTCACTCCGTGTCGTAAATGGCATATTGCAAGTTTACATTTTTCCTCAGACGATTTAAATTTCTTTTTATTTTTCTGAACATTGGCTTTTACATGCCCTCTACTATCACATTGGGCATCGGCCTTGGCAGACGTTGATGGCATTTCATCATCTATATCATGACTAGTGGCAGCAACTTCAGCACTAAGAGGAAGTGTTTCTTGATCTTTCCCTATTATATCCTCCAAATTTTTGTTCTCCACTATTTTTCTGGAGTTATATAACAATATGCGGCACAGGAGAGCGTACCCCTACACCACACAGGGCAAACCCTGTAAAAACTATTTGGATTAAATATTAATAACCTCTTTATTTGGAGTAAATAAAATACAGCACAGGACAGCACCACTGGACTTATACGGCAGTACCCCTGGACTTATACGACAGCACCACTGGATGTATACGGCAGTACCACTGGACTTATATGGCAGCACCACTGGACTTATACGCCAGTACCCCTGGACTTATACACCAGTATCCCTGGACTTACATGCCAGTACCCCATGATTTATACGGCAGTACCCCTGGACTTATATGGCAGTAACACTGGACTTATACGGCAGTACCACTGGACTGTACTTATACGGCAGTACCCCTGGATTTATAGTGCAGTACCACTGGACTTATACAGCAGCCCCACTGGACTTATGGCAGCATAGGACACCACCACTGGACTGATGCAGCACAAGACAGCACCACTGCACTGGACTGGACTTATACTGCAGCACTGGACTTATGGCAGCACAGGATATCACTACTGTGACTGGACTGTTGCAGCACAAGACACCACAACTGGACTGATGCAGCACAAGACAGCACTGGAATGACACAAAAGAGCAGGTCGCCACCCCATACACCACACCACTTTCCCGCACAGACACTGAGGAGACACGTCCTCTCGCTACACTCACCAGGACTGGAGTGAAAATGGCAGCGACGCATGACTCCTTATATGGAATCCAAAACCCACGAGAATCCGACAGCGGGATAATGACGTTTTGGCTCGTTCTGGTTTCAGAGTCTGGCGAGAAAACCTGAGCCGGACTCGGATCCGGGCTCGGGACGTGATGTTCAGTAGGGTTCGGTTCTCATGGAACCAAACCCGCTCATCCCTAGTTCAAACTGACCATTCATAGCCCATTGTTATTACTGATACTAGCAATTTATTCTTCTGTAGCACAATATCACTGATTCTTCATATAAGTCACTGAGACTGTAAGCTTTTTGATGACATACACCACATTCAGCAATTAATAACATTCAGGGTCAGTAACAGCAGTGGAGTCACCACTGAGGGGTGATACCAAAGTGCAGACTCCTCCTCAGTGACAGGAGTCAGGTGCTGCACGGTGACATTATGTGCAGCACCCAGCTCCTGTCACAGTGTAGGAGCTGGCACTGCATACTGACTGGTTCCTGGGTGCCACCCACATCCCTAGGTATGCAAAAAACATATCCTCCCGCACCGGGTGTTATCTAAGGTAGGGACGCCACTGAGTAACAGGAATGGAATTTAAATGGGTATATATATATATATATATATATGTGTGTGCGTGTAAAATGGCAGGTGCTTGATATATTCTATATATTGTAAACAATTTAGACAGCCTAAAAAGGTATGCAGAATTGAACGCAAGTCAGTTTTGTGGACGGATCTTGTGTGTCTTCACAGATGTCGGTGCACCAGCCCTGACCCCAAAGATATGATTTTATGCTGAGGGAGCGGGGCCAACAGCACCAGGAAACACAGCACTGTGCATAGGCTGCAGGGTGCATGCTTGGAAAAGGAGGGTCTAGGTAGCTTTGCAGCAACGCTATTGGCTGCAGGGTGCCATTCCAGACACCTTTCAAGCCAAATGCAGGTGCTGTGGGCTAGCAACGGTGCCAGCCCTAAAGCCTGCATCCTGGGAGATGGCACTGTTTTCACACCCCTAGTTAAAGCCTTTGTTTTTGCACTGAGCATGCTCAGAAGCTGAGTGCATGCAACTGTAGGTGATATTGAGCCTTATGCAACTCAGTTGCATCTTATTTGGCTGAAAGCGGTTTAACTGGCTGAAAACAGGGTATTTGCAGGGAGGTGTGCGTACGCAAACATACACCTGTTTTAAGACAGATCTTTTCTACTAGGCTAGAGCTGCTGCCAGTGCACACTGATAAAGGGGATAATTCTATCCTGATCGCTGTTGTGCGAATTCGCAAGCAGACAATTATCGATCATCTGCGCATGCGTACGGATCATAGTATGCATGCGCGAGGCTAAACTGCGAAAAAATCCAGCATCTTTTTTGATTGCTAGGCGCACGCAGATTGATTGACAGGAAGCGAACGTTTGGGGGTGGTAACTGGACGTTTTCTGTGAGCTGTCTGGACTGCGCCCCCATAACGGCGGCCAAACGCCGCCTGCTCACCCCCTCCCACCCAGCGACCGCCTTTGCCTGTCAATCAAGCTGAAGCAATCACTGGTCTGAGAAGGCCATCGGTTGTCTGGCATGCACCGGTACACTGCGGCACCGGCGCATGCGCAGTTCAGACCTGATCGGCTGCTGTGCGAAAATGCACAGCAGCGATCAGGTCTGAATTAGGCCCACTGTCCGGGTGCCTGCACAGCTTTGTCTGCCTGCGGGCAGAGAAAGCTGTGCAGGAGGCAGGATACCACAGTGAGCTCTGTGATTACGCTATATGAATATAGCGTTATTATCACAGGGCTCACAGTGGGGTTTTTTTTTTACTTTTTATTAAAAGTAAATTCAGCCAGATCGTATTTCCCATTATAAGTATGGGAAATGCAATCTAGTTAAAAAAAAAAAAAAAAAGTGAATGAAATGGTTTGGAGCAGTTTTCCAAGAAAAGCCCTTTAATACATTTCAGTAAAACTAAAATAATGTGAAAAGGTGTGAAAATACTTTCCATATTCATATAATATTCATCGCCAGAGATTCATTCAAACCCATTGGGAATAAGGTTCCCAATGGGAAAATCCAAAATCCCTCCAAAGTCCCGCAGTGAAGCAGCAGCGCTACAGAAATCACAATGTTTTGCACAAGCGCAGTAGGAAAATCACTGGGAAAATAGGCTCTAGACTCTGAGGCAGTGTTTAGGGTCCCCTTTGAAACTTAGTGCCCAGAGTCACAACGCTGCCGCCGGCTAGAGGGGAGGGGGCCCTAACAGAGCCTGCACACGGGCCGCCTCCTCTTTAGGTACGCCTCTGATCAAGTGTATAAAAAGACCAATGTTCAGGGCTGTTACTAGGTTCTTCTACTGCTCCCCCAGACTCCCGCACTTTCTCCAGTGTTCTGCAGAGTGGAAGATTGTGATTAAACCTGATTCAATTTAAGTTTTTAAACAAAAATGCAAAATCAAGTTTAAACAGTTATTATTTATAAAGTGTGAAAATGAAAGAAAATTTACATTTTTTGTGGACATTTTGGAAAAAAAACCCTTTGACTTTAATATGTAAAGATGACAAAGATGTATCATGCACAATGACCCCAGTGTTCCAATGGCAATTCATGTGAAAAGTGAAGTGAATGTGCAATAAGTGTGTATTCCTAAATACAACAGGTGCATGGCATGGTAAATGTAATTGTCCAGATGTTTTAACCATAAAATTTACGATAAAATGAAGGAAAACATATTTAAGAACTATTGAAAGAAATGGGGGTGCAATTCACATTGGTAAGGTGATTAGTTAAGTTAAGCAGATGGAAAATGGGCAGATATTAAAGATAGAAAAACTCTCCAAGGCACCCTAACAGTCCAGATTTTAAGGATATCCACCCTTAAGCAGAGGTGACATAACTAGTACCTCAGTCAGTTTGATTATATTATAGAAGTACAATCCTGGATATCCTTAAAACCTAGACTGCTATGGTGCCTTGAGGACGGAGTATGGGAAACCCTGGCTTAATGAAACCTGCTGAGGTGCTTAAGATCAGTAGTACCTTGGAAATCACTTCAGTCACATAGGGCCGAAATCACAGTTGCACATACTGCAGATGGCAGATACCCCATACTGCAGATGGCAGATACCCCATACTGCAGATGGCAGATACCCCATACTGCAGATGGCAGATACCCCATACTGCAGATGGCAGATACCCCATACTGCAGATGGCAGATACCCCATAATGCAGATGGCAGATACCCCATAATGCAGATGGCAGATACCCCATACTGCAGATGGGGCTGCACTGTGGGTGTAGTGTAGAAGATCTACAGTGTCTAGTGTCATTAGGTTGACCCCATATGATCGACATGCATTATGTCAACATTAACCACAGGTGCACAAGGACAAAAGGTCAACCTATGAAAGGGCGACACTGGAAAAAGTAGAAATGGACAAAAGGTAGACAGGGCCAAAAGGTTGACGTGACAGTGGTCGACACAATATGGCCGCCACACTTTTTTTTGCATTTTTGGGGTTAGTGTGGATAGTTTTTCTATCTGGACCACCATTTGTAGAAACGCTAAGGTAGGTCTCTGAGTACTCTGGTCATGCATATGTAGGGTTAAGAACAGGATTCAAGCGCAGGGTTGCTGCCTATTCCTTGCTGGACTATGGATGCTGGACAGCTCCTTCCCTTTTCCTGTGTCCAGTGTATTCCTACTGCTTCCTACCTTTACTACACTAATGCAATTATAAGTGGTGTATGCTGTGCCTGATCTATTGCAGCTAGTTTTCTAATTTATATAACTGTGTTTGGATTAAATATTTTATGTTAAAGGTGTTTGGGAACATGTGGTATAATGATTAGCTTGCTGCCTCACAGTACTGGGGTCCTGGGTTTAATTTCCACCAACAGATACATAGGCATTGTTCAACAAGAAGGACAATGATGAGACAAAATTGCTGTAAAACAGAACAACATCATGTAACATAAATGATGTCACCCGTGACACTAGCATCCCCGACATAACTTCTCAATGTGGGTATATATAAAATATGTCCATCCACGATAGGGCCCAAATAGCTTCCTACTCAGCTTTAGCTGGTAAACGAAAACATGTACAGTGTATCATTAGTATGCTAACTCATTGTATGTGTACTAAAAGCATTTAAACATTGACTGAAATTGGTCTGAATGATGTAATTTTTATTATTTATCCCCAGAACACCACCTTTAATATGTAAGCAAAAGAAAAGTTGGAAAACAAAAAACACCACACTCAGATTTAATTTACTATAATGTGATGTCCCAGCCAGGGCCTAGCACTGGTTGCTGCTTTTTTTGGGAAACCCCAAGGCCAGTCAAGCCATCTGGTACTTCTGACATATGCCGGGTCTGGTGGGCCGGTTTGGTCCACCAGAGGGATGGGAAGGCCACATGCAGCTTGCAGCTTCCGGCACTATGGTTTGGCCGCACCCCCCCCCCCCCCCATCCATATTGTGTGTCTCTAAGAACATGGGGGCACCCCCCTTACTCACGGCACGCCATCATGTGCTGCGTCCGCGTGCCTCCACGCCCCCTTCCGAAGTATGTGTCTCAAAAAATGGGGGCATGCCACAAGACCACGCCCCCTTGAGCCTTGTTCACTTGTCCCCGACCCCCTGCCCACAGTGTGCGTCTCTAGGAAAATGCGGTCGTGCCACAAGTCCATGCCCCCCATGCGCCGTGTCTGCTCGGCCCCCTGTGATGTGTGCGCGCCCCCGTGCTGTTCACAAATGCCAGGGCCGAAAAAGTAGCCGCAGTCTGACCCTGCGAGACCCCATGCTTTAGGGGAGGGGGGGGGGGGGTGTCGACAATCTTTTTTAAAGATCAACAAAGACACAATAGAATTGGTCAAGTCAACTGCAATGTGTGGGATTTATTTTAAACATCGCTGATAGCTTGGTTTACTACCCTCCAATTGGCTGGCTATTACATGGAAAATCACAATGGCTTGCTGTGACTATTACATTCCCCCTAGATGTATACATCAGTTAATATTACATAAATTCTATAGTCACAATTTGTTAATATTTCATGCAGTTTCAAAACACATTGAACTGTTTATTCTGTGAGGTGTGTGTGCATGTGTTATGAAATCTGTCCTTAATGATAATCTCTCTAATTAGCACCCACACATAACAGGTCTGTGTATTTTGGCTAGTTTTTCACCTACAAAGATATCTTTATCTGCTACTGAAAACAGGGACCTGTCTGCGTGTCACTGCTGTCACAAACCATTTTCCACTGCCTTTTAAAAAATGCATTTAAACAATTCAACATGTTATCTCTGTGTGGATTACAGAACTTTTTTTGACCATTACAGCAGCCAGTACCAACATGGTAACATATTGTGAAAGCCTCGAAAGCAAGATAGGCAATCTAAGTCAAAAGGAGCTGTATCACTATAGCCTTTTATGTACAGTAGCGATACTGTTATAACCTAAATAATATCACGCTGCACCCACACTATCCGGCTTGGAAATGTTCCAGTGGAATGGAGCTATCAAAAGCCACATACATGGACCTATTCCACTCTGTAGAATTATCTGCATGTACTTTTCCTGTGTTTAAGTGAACTGGCTGCATAAAGTGATTTCATCAGTTGGCAAAAAGAAGTAGGGCTCGTATTCACACTGAAGAAGTACGGCAAGATCATGTTATACACAACAGAGTTTTGTAACCGAAAGGTTGTTTTTTTTTGTTGTTGTTGTTTTGCCAAATATAAAACTTAGGTTGACGAACAGACGAAATTGTTTCCATCAGTTACAGATTTCTACTACTGTATATAAATGAAAACAAACTGAAAGAAGCTCAAGACTGCAGGATGCAAACCCCTGAATATGCCCTATTGCAGCACTTTGTCACTTTTGAATTTCTGTGCAGAATTAGGGGTCTATTTACTAAGTCTTGGATGGAGATAAAGTCGCTTGAGATAAAGTACCAGCCAATCGGCTCCTAACTGCTATGCCACAGGCTGTGTTTAAAAAACGTCAGGAGCGAGTGATCAGTACGAGATCCCGCCGGATGGGATCCCGCAGTCGGAATACCAACACCGGGATCCCTACCGGAACAATCCCGACAGGGGGGCGAGTGCAACGCAGACCCTTGTGAGCTTGCTGCGGGCGCGGTGCCTTGCTACGCTCAGCACACTCATTTATTCTCCCTCCGTGGGTGTCAGGGACACCCACAGAGGGAGAATATGTCGGGATTGTGCCGGCCGGGATTCCGGTGTCGATATTCCGACCGTCGGGATCCCGTCCAGCGGGATCTTTACCGCATCCCAGGAACGGATGGCTGGTACTTTATCTCCAGCGACTTTATCTCCATCCAAGGCTTAGTAAATAGACCTTAGTCATAAATGCATTGAAAAGGCAAAGACCAGATGCATATATTTGAAATTGGCTAAAAGCTCTCTCATGTTGTTGTTCTTCAGTAAAGGGCCACGAGAGATAACTGCAGCTCGGGATGCTGGAGTAAAAGATTTTATACACGTGGCACGCCTTCGTGGTACAACTGCAAGACTTGTATTGGAGGTATCTACCTGCAAAGACTTTGGTATTTCAAAGTCACCGCCTGACTTCCCTGCAAGCTAATTGCATTGCTGAAATCAGATTGTGCTGGGTAAACTAAATCATAATGACAAATCAGATATTTAATTTCGTTGTCTCGTTTACACTAGGTTGACAATTTGTAAGTATTTGTTGCTAATGGTTACTACATATATGCATCTTTTAGGAATCTTAAAAATTCCTTATTGGTCATTCAGTTCTATTTTAGAGAGTTAGCACTGATTCCTAATTATGGGGGTCATTCCGAGTTGATTGCTAGCTGAAAATGTTCGCTGCGCTGCGATTAAGTGAAAAAGCGGCAGCTCTGCGCATGCATATGCGGCACAGTGCGCACGCACGTTGTACTTTCCCAATGGCTGATGTATTTTTACACAAGGTCTAGCGAAGCTTTTCAGTCGCACTGCTGGCTGCAGAGTGATTGACATGAAGTGGGCGTTTCTGGGTGTCAACTGACCGTTTTCGGGGAGTGGTGGAAAAAACGCAGGCGTGCCAGGAAAAACGCAGGCGTGGCTGGGCGAATGCAGGGCGTGTTTGTGACGTCAAATCAGGAACTGAATGGTCTGAAGTTGCTGATCGCAAGTGCTGAGTAGGTCTGGAGCTACTCTGAAACTGCACAAAATTATTTTGTAGCCGCTTTGCGATCCTTTCGTTCGCATTTCTGCTAAGCTAAACTACACTCCCAGTGGGCGGCGGCATAGCGTTTGCACGGCTGCTAAAAACTGCTAGCGAGCGATCAACTCTGAATGACCCCCTATGCTTATACTATCCCAGAACTACCTGCAAGTAACAACTGATGGTTTATGGTGCTCTCAGTCTTATACCCTTTTCAGACAGAAAAATAAATTACCGGGTGAATCAGTTCTACCAGGTACTTTCATGAAAAACATGGGTCCTTTTTCTGTGTGAAAAGGTCAACCCAGGTTGAAATTCCCGGGACTTCAACCCAGGAATTATGACCCATGTTGACCCTTTCACACAGACAAAATACCCGTTTTGATCCACAAATTACCGGGTCGAAATTCTTGACCTGGTAATTTGATTTTCTGTGTGAAAGGGGGGTTCAGACAGAGACTGGCAAAATGACCCGACACTGAAGTGCCGGCTAATTACCAGGATTTCTGTCTGATAAGGGTATTACTGACTCACCTCCAAGAAATCCTGGAGGGGAGAAGAAAATGGCCAGTGCCGGGGGAGGGAATGATGCATAAATCAAGTCATCATTATCCACTCCTCACTGTGCATTGTGGACCACCACCTCTGGACAGCGCAGATGGGGTGGTCCACAATGACGTTCACTAGGTAATGAGCAGTATGCGGTAACGTGAGTTGCTCTAATGAGAGTCAGTGGGGGCTCCATGATATTTGGGAGTCTCCCAGAGATAAATGAGAGAAAGTGGGTAAGTATGCCTACAGTGCAGGAATACATATAATACATATATTCACATCATTGATGTTTTCCTTAAATTACTGATTTTGCAGGGGAATTTGATAACAGGTTATAGTGTATTACTGTTGTGTAGGCTAATAACTCAGAAATAACATGTAATACAAATTGGCACCATCTTAAATAAATAGGAGCGAGTGTTACCTCCTGCATTATCTGCAGGTATTTGTTTTTCCCACATACACTTTACAGCAATTCACATAAGGTATTTATTTACACAGTTAATCACCATAAACAGGGCTACATTACTTAGGCATATAAAATGACGGCATTGGGGTATTTCACAAAAGCAATCACACTATAAGGATTATACTGTAGTGTAGGATTACCGTTAACACACAAAGCAGAATAATAGAATACAATAGGTAATAAACACAATGGGACTGATGTAGAGTTAGCTGCAGTTGTACCATAAAAAACAGGTGCAATTTGCATTCACTAAAAAAGAAAAAGTCCAATTGCAAGTAAATGCAAAGCAGAATGATCTCCAGATACTGTATGGACAGGTCGTCACAAGTATCATACGCACCTGGATGAGCCATGCATATATACCATATGCTTATTCCTAATCCTATATGTATGCCCATTTATTTATATGCATTTAATATTAGGCATCAATAGAACTTCTGAAATTCTCACGCGTATATTAATACATGAAAAATTGCCTAATTGCACTGAAAAAACATAATGGGCCAGATGTAATGAAATCCGAGCTGGCTGGAGGTGCTGGTTCCCGGTCTAACTGACTTTTTTTTACAGTGGCAATCATTTACAAGGTAAAAACATGCCATGTAAATAATTGATGCTTTAAAAAAAATGTCCAAGTTCGGCTGGGACTTCATTACATCCGGCCCCATATATACATGAGCAAGCAGCCAGTACAAGCGGTTTACTAGTATGGGTGACAATCATCATGATGAACATCTACTATGTCCATTTGCCTTTAAAATACCCACAAATAAGACACCTTTCAGGTATCTATGTATCTAACTCCCAGTCTACATAAGTTAACAACTGTACAACCATGCCCATGCCCTGCCAGTCTCTCCCAACATACAGTATGCTGGTTTAAGTACCAGCATCACACTAATCTGCATAGGTGCACACTGTATATGGTGCAAAGTTTCTAGGCAACATAGGCATAGCTTCTCAATTACGCCCCTGCTCCCCCCCAGTTCCCTCATACCAGACTATCACATATACACTAGAGATGAGCGCCGGAAATTTTTCGGGTTTTGTGTTTTGGTTTTGGGTTCGGTTCCGCGGCCGTGTTTTGGGTTCGACCGCGTTTTGGCAAAACCTCACCGAATTTTTTTTGTCGGATTCGGGTGTGTTTTGGATTCGGGTGTTTTTTTCCAAAAAACCTAAAAAACAGCTTAAATCATAGAATTTGGCGGTCATTTTGATCCCAAAGTATTATTAACCTCAAAAACCATAATTTCCACTCATTTTCAGTCTATTCTGAATACCTCACACCTCACAATATTATTTTTAGTCCTAAAATTTGCACCGAGGTCGCTGTGTGAGTAAGATAAGCGACCCTAGTGGCCGACACAAACACCGGGCCCATCTAGGAGTGGCACTGCAGTGTCACGCAGGATGGCCCTTCCAAAAAACCCTCCCCAAACAGCACATGACGCAAAGAAAAAAAGAGGCGCAATGAGGTAGCTGTGTGAGTAAGATTAGCGACCCTAGTGGCCGACACAAACACCGGGCCCATCTAGGAGTGGCACTGCAGTGTCACGCAGGATGTCCCTTCCAAAAAACCCTCCCCAAACAGCACATGACGCAAAGAAAAAAAGAGGCGCAATGAGGTAGCTGTGTGAGTAAGATAAGCGACCCTAGTGGCCGACACAAACACCGGGCCCATCTAGGAGTGTCACTGCAGTGTCACGCAGGATGTCCCTTCCAAAAAACCCTCCCCAAACAGCACATGACGCAAAGAAAAAAAGAGGCGCAATGAGGTAGCTGTGTGAGTAAGATAAGCGACCCTAGTGGCCGACACAAACACCGGGCCCATCTAGGAGTGGCACTGCAGTGTCACGCAGGATGTCCCTTCCAAAAAACCCTCCCCAAACAGCACATGACGCAAAGAAAATGAAAAGAAAAAAGAGGTGCAAGATGGAATTGTCCTTGGGCCCTCCCACCCACCCTTATGTTGTATAAACAAAACAGGACATGCACACTTTAACCAACCCATCATTTCAGTGACAGGGTCTGCCACACGACTGTGACTAATATGACGGGTTGGTTTGGACCCCCCCCAAAAAAGAAGCAATTAATCTCTCCTTGCACAAACTGGCTCTACAGAGGCAAGATGTCCACCTCATCATCACCCTCCGATATATCACCGTGTACATCCCCCTCCTCACAGATTATCAATTCGTCCCCACTGGAATCCACCATCTCAGCTCCCTGTGTACTTTGTGGAGGCAATTGCTGCTGGTCAATGTCTCCGCGGAGGAATTGATTATAATTCATTTTAATGAACATCATCTTCTCCACATTTTCTGGATGTAACCTCGTACGCCGATTGCTGACAAGGTGAGCGGCGGCACTAAACACTCTTTCGGAGTACACACTTGTGGGAGGGCAACTTAGGTAGAATAAAGCCAGTTTGTGCAAGGGCCTCCAAATTGCCTCTTTTTCCTGCCAGTATAAGTACGGACTGTGTGACGTGCCTACTTGGATGCGGTCACTCATATAATCCTCCACCATTCTATCAATGTTGAGAGAATCATATGCAGTGACAGTAGACGACATGTCCGTAATCGTTGTCAGGTCCTTCAGTCCGGACCAGATGTCAGCATCAGCAGTCGCTCCAGACTGCCCTGCATCACCGCCAGCGGGTGGGCTCGGAATTCTGAGCCTTTTCCTCGCACACCCAGTTGCGGGAGAATGTGAAGGAGGAGATGTTGACAGGTCGCGTTCCGCTTGACTTGACAATTTTCTCACCAGCAGGTCTTTCAACCCCAGCAGACTTGTGTCTGCCGGAAAGAGAGATCCAAGGTAGGCTTTAAATCTAGGATCGAGCACGGTGGCCAAAATGTAGTGCTCTGATTTCAACAGATTGACCACCCGTGAATCCTTGTTAAGCGAATTAAGGGCTCCATCCACAAGTCCCACATGCCTAGCGGAATCGCTCCGTGTTAGCTCCTCCTTCAATGTCTCCAGCTTCTTCTGCAAAAGCCTGATGAGGGGAATGACCTGACTCAGGCTGGCAGTGTCTGAACTGACTTCACGTGTGGCAAGTTCAAAGGGCATCAGAACCTTGCACAACGTTGAAATCATTCTCCACTGCGCTTGAGACAGGTGAATTCCACCTACTATATCGTGCTCAATTGTATAGGCTTGAATGGCCTTTTGCTGCTCCTCCAACCTCTGAAGCATATAGAGGGTTGAATTCCACCTCGTTACCACTTCTTGCTTCAGATGATGGCAGGGCAGGTTCAGTAGTTTTTGGTGGTGCTCCAGTCTTCTGTACGTGGTGCCTGTACGCCGAAAGTGTCCCGCAATTCTTCTGGCCACCGACAGCATCTCTTGCACACCCCTGTCGTTTTTTAAAAAATTCTGCACCACCAAATTCAAGGTATGTGCAAAACATGGGACGTGCTGGAATTTGCCCATATTTAATGCACACACAATATTGCTGGCGTTGTCCGATGCCACAAATCCACAGGAGAGTCCAATTGGGGTAAGCCATTCCGCGATGATCTTCCTCAGTTGCCGTAAGAGGTTTTCAGCTGTGTGCGTATTCTGGAAAGCGGTGATACAAAGCGTAGCCTGCCTAGGAAAGAGTTGGCGTTTGCGAGATGCTGCTACTGGTGCCGCCGCTGCTGTTCTTGCGGCGGGAGTCCATACATCTACCCAGTGGGCTGTCACAGTCATATAGTCCTGACCCTGCCCTGCTCCACTTGTCCACTTGTCCGTGGTTAAGTGGACATTGGGTACAACTGCATTTTTTAGGACACTGGTGAGTTTTTTTCTGAGGTCCGTGTACATTTTCGGTATCGCCTGCCTAGAGAAGTGGAACCTAGATGGTATTTGGTAACGGGGGCACACTGCCTCAATAAATTGTCTAGTTCCCTGTGAACTAACGGCGGATACCGGACGCACGTCTAACACCAACATAGTTGTCAAGGCCTCAGTTATCCGCTTTGCAGCAGGATGACTGCTGTGATATTTCATCTTCCTCGCAAAGGACTGTTAAACAGTCAATTGCTTACTGGAAGTAGTACAAGTGGGCTTACGACTTCCCCTCTGGGATGACCATCGACTCCCAGCAGCAACAACAGCAGCGCCAGCAGCAGTAGGCGTTACACGCAAGGATGCATCGGAGGAATCCCAGGCAGGAGAGGACTCGTCAGAATTGCCAGTGACATTGCCTGCAGGACTATTGGCATTCCTGGGGAAGGAGGAAATTGACACTGAGGGAGTTGGTGGGGTGGTTTGCGTGAGCTTGGTTACAAGAGGAAGGGATTTACTGGTCAGTGGACTGCTTCCGCTGTCACCCAAAGTTTTTGAACTTGTCACTGACTTATTATGAATGCGCTGCAGGTGACGTATAAGGGAGGATGTTCCGAGGTGGTTAACGTCCTTACCCCTACTTATTACAGCTTGACAAAGGGAACACACGGCTTGACACCTGTTGTCCGCATTTCTGGTGAAATACTTCCACACCGAAGAGCTGATTTTTTTGGTATTTTCACCAGGCATGTCAACGGCCATATTCCTACCACGGACAACAGGTGTCTCCCCGGGTGCCTGACTTAAACAAACCACCTCACCATCAGAATCCTCCTGGTCAATTTCCTCCCCAGCGCCAGCAACACCCATATCCTCCTCATCCTGGTGTACTTCAAC
Source organism: Pseudophryne corroboree (assembly GCF_028390025.1). Classification (NCBI taxonomy): domain Eukaryota; kingdom Metazoa; phylum Chordata; class Amphibia; order Anura; family Myobatrachidae; genus Pseudophryne; species Pseudophryne corroboree. Next base: position 526,794,247 of record NC_086446.1, on the reverse strand, counting down.
ACTGACATCTTCAATCTGACTATCAGGAACTGGACTGCGGGTGCTCCTTCCATCACTTGCAGGGGGCGTGCAAATGGTGGAAGGCGCATGCTCTTCACGTCCAGTGTTGGGAAGGTCAGGCATCGCAACCGACACAATTGGAGTCGGACTCTCCTTGTGGATTTGGGATTTCGAAGAACGCACAGTTCTTTGCGGTGCTACTGCTTTTGCCAGCTTTAGTCTTTTCATTTTTCTAGCGAGAGGCTGAGTGCTTCCATCCTCATGTGAAGCTGAACCACTAGCCATGAACATAGGCCAGGGCCTCAGCCGTTCCTTGCCACTCCGTGTGGTAAATGGCATATTGGCAAGTTTACGCTTCTCCTCCGACAATTTTATTTTAGGTTTTGGAGTCCTTTTTTTACTGATATTTGGTGTTTTGGATTTGACATGCTCTGTACTATGACATTGGGCATCGGCCTTGGCAGACGACGTTGCTGGCATTTCATCGTCTCGGCCATGACTAGTGGCAGCAGCTTCAGCACGAGGTGGAAGTGGATCTTGATCTTTCCCTAATTTTGGAACCTCAACATTTTTGTTCTCCATATTTTAATAGGCACAACTAAAAGGCACCTCAGGTAAACAATGGAGATGGATGGATTGGATACTAGTATACAATTATGGACGGGCTGCCGAGTGCCGACACAGAGGTAGCCACAGCCGTGAACTACCGCACTGTACTGTGTCTGCTGCTAATATATGGACTGGTTGATAAAGAGATAGTATACTCGTAACTAGTATGTATGTATAAAGAAAGAAAAAAAAACCACGGTTAGGTGGTATATACAATTATGGACGGGCTGCCGAGTGCCGACACAGAGGTAGCCACAGCCGTGAACTACCGCACTGTACTGTGTCTGCTGCTAATATATAGACTGGTTGATAAAGAGATAGTATACTCGTAACTAGTATGTATGTATAAAGAAAGAAAAAAAAACCACGGTTAGGTGGTATATACAATTATGGACGGGCTGCCGAGTGCCGACACAGAGGTAGCCACAGCCGTGAACTACCGCACTGTACTGTGTCTGCTGCTAATATAGACTGGTTGATAAAGAGATAGTATACTCGTAACTAGTATGACTATAAAGAAAGAAAAAAAAACCACGGTTAGGTGGTATATACAATTATGGACGGGCTGCCGAGTGCCGACACAGAGGTAGCCACAGCCGTGAACTACCGCACTGTACTGTGTCTGCTGCTAATATAGACTGGTTGATAAAGATATAGTATACTCGTAACTAGTATGACTATAAAGAAAGAAAAAAAAACCACGGTTAGGTGGTATATACAATTATGGACGGGCTGCCGAGTGCCGACACAGAGGTAGCCACAGCCGTGAACTACCGCACTGTACTGTGTCTGCTGCTAATATATAGACTGGTTGATAAAGAGATAGTATACTCGTAACTAGTATGTATGTATAAAGAAAGAAAAAAAAAACACGGTTAGGTGGTATATACAATTATGGACGGGCTGCCGAGTGCCGACACAGAGGTAGCCACAGCCGTGAACTACCGCACTGTACTGTGTCTGCTGCTAATATAGACTGGTTGATAAAGAGATAGTATACTCGTAACTAGTATGACTATAAAGAAAGAAAAAAAAAAACACGGTTAGGTGGTATATACAATTATGGACGGGCTGCCGAGTGCCGACACAGAGGTAGCCACAGCCGTGAACTACCGCACTGTACTGTGTCTGCTGCTAATATATAGACTGGTTGATAAAGAGATAGTATACTCGTAACTAGTATGTATGTATAAAGAAAGAAAAAAAACCACGGTTAGGTGGTATATACAATTATGGACGGGCTGCCGAGTGCCGACACAGAGGTAGCCACAGCCGTGAACTACCGCACTGTACTGTGTCTGCTGCTAATATAGACTGGTTGATAAAGAGATAGTATACTCGTAACTAGTATGTATGTATAAAGAAAGAAAAAAAAACCACGGTTAGGTGGTATATACAATTATGGACGGGCTGCCGAGTGCCGACACAGAGGTAGCCACAGCCGTGAACTACCGCACTGTACTGTGTCTGCTGCTAATATAGACTGGTTGATAAAGAGATAGTATACTCGTAACTAGTATGTATGTATAAAGAAAGAAAAAAAAACCACGGTTAGGTGGTATATACAATTATGGACGGGCTGCCGAGTGCCGACACAGAGGTAGCCACAGCCGTGAACTACCGCACTGTACTGTGTCTGCTGCTAATATATAGACTGGTTGATAAAGAGATAGTATACTCGTAACTAGTATGTATGTATAAAGAAAGAAAAAAAAAACACGGTTAGGTGGTATATACAATTATGGACGGGCTGCCGAGTGCCGACACAGAGGTAGCCACAGCCGTGAACTACCGCACTGTACTGTGTCTGCTGCTAATATAGACTGGTTGATAAAGAGATAGTATACTCGTAACTAGTATGTATGTATAAAGAAAGAAAAAAAAACCACGGTTAGGTGGTATATACAATTATGGACGGGCTGCCGAGTGCCGACACAGAGGTAGCCACAGCCGTGAACTACCGCACTGTACTGTGTCTGCTGCTAATATAGACTGGTTGATAAAGAGATAGTATACTCGTAACTAGTATGACTATAAAGAAAGAAAAAAAACCCACGGTTAGGTGGTATATACAATTATGGACGGGCTGCCGAGTGCCGACACAGAGGTAGCCACAGCCGTGAACTACCGCACTGTACTGTGTCTGCTGCTAATATAGACTGGTTGATAAAGAGATAGTATACTACTAATATTATATATACTGGTGGTCAGGTCACTGGTCACTAGTCACACTGGCAGTGGCACTCCTGCAGCAAAAGTGTGCACTGTTTAATTTTAATATAATATTATGTACTCCTGGCTCCTGCTATAACCTATAACTGGCACTGCAGTGCTCCCCAGTCTCCCCCACAATTATAAGCTGTGTGAGCTGAGCACAGTCAGATATATATATATACATTGATGCAGCACACTGGGCTGAGCAGTGCACACAGATATGGTATGTGACTGAGTCACTGTGTGTATCGTTTTTTTCAGGCAGAGAACGGATATATTAAATAAAACAAACAACTGCACTGTCTGGTGGTCACTGTGGTCGTCAGTCACTAAACTCTGCACTCTCTTCTACAGTATCACAGCCTCAGGTCAATCTCTCTCTCTCTCTCTCTCAACCCTAATCTAAATGGAGAGGACGCCAGCCACGTCCTCTCCCTATCAATCTCAATGCACGTGTGAAAATGGCGGCGACGCGCGGCTCCTTATATAGAATCCGAGTCTCGCGAGAATCCGACAGCGTCATGATGACGTTCGGGCGCGCTCGGGTTAACCGAGCAAGGCGGGAGGATCCGAGTCTGCTCGGACCAGTGAAAAAAACATGAAGTTCGTGCGGGTTCGGATTCAGAGAAACCGAACCCGCTCATCTCTAATATACACTTGATTTAGTAAAATACTAGCTGGAGTACCCGGCGTTGCCCGGGATTTTAAGGATGTCTGTTTACAAAAATAAATGTAAATATTAAAAACACAGTATAAATAACATTGTAGATAGCTGAATACCTGTGTTTCGCTACGGGATGAGGATGGTAAATTAGAGCGATAGCTGTTCGTTAATTTACGTTGGTTTCAGATCTAGTATATAGGCATATCTTGCTTCCCTGATGCACTTTGTGTAGTGGCCGTACCCTTTTTTGGTCCCCCAAGGGACCCTGCTCTTCCGACTATACAACTCTCAGTCTGTGGCTTCCTGCTGCCTCCATTCCCCTCCTCACATCATGTCAGTGCCCCTGTGAAATTATCGATTTTTTTAGTTTCTTATATAGCGCAGCACATTATGTATCTCCTGATATACTCTGTGCTGTTGGGGGGTCCGTGCTACTTCCACTATATAACTCTCAGTGTGTGGGTTTGTGCTACCTGCATTCCCCTCCTCACATCATGTCACTGGCCCTGTCACATGCAGCCCTGTCATCACTGACATATCATGCATGCCCTGATATAGTGTGTGCTGCTGGCCCACCCCTAGGGGTGCTAATGGTGTGTCGCCCCCCCCCCCCCCCCCCAGTGTTTGTTCCCAGTCATATGTGTAGCAAGGTTGGTGTAAATGGCTCTAGGCATTTCAGAGTTATGCTGTGTGCTGAAAAACTCTGTGCTGCTGCCTCAACCCTAGGTTGTGCTAGGGGTGTCTAACCCCCACAGAGTTTGTTCCCAGATTGTAAGTCAGATGTGTACCAAATTTGGTGTAAATTGCTCCAGGCCTTCCACAGTTTTGCTGTCTGCTGACATACTCTGTGCTGCTGTCCCACCCCTAGGGATGCTAGGGGTGTGTGATCCCCACAGTGTGTGTTTCCAGAGTTAAGTCATATGTGTACCAAGTTTATTGTAAATTGTTGCAGGCATTCCAGATTTATGCTGTCTGCTGAAATACTCTGTGCTGCTGCCTCACCCCAAGGGGTGCTAGGGGTGTCTTCCCCCCACAGTCTTTATTGCCAGATTGCAAGGCATATGTGTACCAATTATTGAGTACATTGCTACATCAGTTCCGGAGTTATGCTGTCTCCTGATATACTCTGTGCTGCTGTCTGCGCCACTAGGAGTGTTAGGGATTTCAAATTGTTTTAGTTGCCTCCGCCGTGTTTTAATATGCTTGTATTTAAAATTTCACGATCTTCGCTTGTAAACTGGATTGGTATAGAGAGACATAAGGACAGAAGGACACATTTTCATTTTTATATATTAGATTAGATGCACTTGTAGATTTAATGTCAATTTCCAGAATAGCCACATTGTCAGTCCAAGTCTGAGCGTCACACTTATGGTTAAGTAATGCTGTGCCAATACTACCATAATTCATTGCATTATCATTTATATACAGCTGCACAGGCTGTATCACACTCACACAACAGGTATGTCAGAAGTTCTGTTGCGGACAGAGAGCACTGGAAAAGTGCAGGGGAAACGGCGACTGCGGCTTATAAGATTTTCACCACTAGCATTCTGCAGAATAAGGATGTCTCTTTCCGAATAAACTTAATTTTTCTGAAAAGCATCCTAGGAGCCGGCACCCAGATGCCAAAGCTGCTTAGTGATAGCATAGTGCCGACCCTGGAGCACTCCCACTTTTCTGCTCATTTACAGTGCGACATCAGACAAGATGTACTAAGCATACTGGCGCAGTCTTCAGTCTGCATCAGGCTCATTATGGAACAAGGGCAAGTTTTAAATTAATTAGCTCGCCCAATTAATACTAAAGTAAACCATTAGTAAAAGGGCTTTTTTTCCATCTAGTTGTATTGGTAACAAATATTAGAGTGCTACAATTCTTAGGGGTCTTAAGAAGATCCTGTCCTGACTCCTAACTGAAATCTGTGGCAATAGATTTAGTAGAGCTGCTATTTAGCAATCCAGGACTCCTAAAGGCCCCGACAGCTAACGTCATGTGCAGTAGTCGATGGGCTATACTCTGCAATGGGGGCAGCACACGCAGGACTGAGCAGTAAATATTCTGACAATAATGAGTTGAGGAGGGGCATGTGGATAGGCAGGTGGACCTTGGCTGGCTGTCCAGATCATGCATATCTCCCCTCACTTGTAGGTGTTGCAGAGCCTATTGCAGCAGTGCACGGACCCTATCTCTGCCCTGGTGGTCCCTCCTCTGTACAGGGGCGTAACTCCCAGAGGCAGTAGAGACGCCTGCCTCCGGGCTCCAAGCCCTGAAGGGACACCTTCATGTACAGCAGCAACTGTGTGGTTCACAGCGGGATCCAAGTGTGACAGCTGCTCTTCCAAAAGAGTGCTGCAGCTCACCCACTGCTGCAGGTATTAATTACCTCTGTCCCAGGAGCCCTACTAACACCTGCAATAGAGTATAGAATGACACCTACCTGGTACCGTTCAGCATACACTGCAGCAAGTGACGGTGCACCCGCCACTGCTGCTGGACTGTGAGATGGGACCTGCCTGATTCTGCATGCTGCAGATGTCTGAATCATAGCTGGAACCCTGTCAATTCACTGCAGACCAGCCTAAAGCACTATCTATATAATTATGTAAGATAGAAAGATTTTATATATATATATATATATATATATATACACACACATACACATACATACATACATACATACATACATACACACACAGTATATATACATATATATATATATATATATATACACACACACACACACACACACACAAAGGGAAAACCTTTATCGCCCGCTTCACAGAACAGCAGCACCTCACAGTAGAAACCCTGTTAGTGGGAATGGTAAAGATGTAGACAAATGGAAACCAGAGAACGCTCAAAGAAGTGTCAGAAACAATGTCCAGAGTAGAGTTCATAGATGATTAAAGGAAAGAGATGTCCAAATGTTCAATGACGTATACCTATTTTCCTAATTTTTAGTTACGCTCAGCCAAACGTTTCTCCTGAAAAGATACCCTCCCACCAAAGAATGTAGACACACAAAAATGGCCAAAGGACTCATATTAATAAAATATTCGATGTTTACTTGAACATCCAATATAATATAAAATATACAATGTTAACAAACTTTGCTTTCAATACAAGGTGTTTTTATAGGAACCAGGTTACACCAGGATAGATGTACAAGCTTGTGCCACCAACCACCCCAGGATGTGAACTCAGTGGTGGGGACTCCCGAATGCAATCAGGGTATCCTAATCACCTTATAAACCCTACACGTTTCGTCTTTTAGCAGGACTTTCACAGGGGTAAAATCTTAAATAAATTAAATTAAGACCGTTCCCACCAAAAAAGACTGTAATATGGCAGAATGAATATTTGCCTATAAGAGAAACGTATAAGGCCATCACCATTACAGTTACTGGTCTGTCATTTTTGGTGGGAACCATATGTACCTACCTCGTTGTATACTTTGGTACGTTTTTATAAAATCTTTATATCCTCCACCATATTTATGTATTAATGAAACCTTTATGACACCCTCTTAATTTAATTTTTTTAAGATTTTACTCCTGAGGAAGTCCTGCTAAAGGATGAAATGCATAGGCTTTTTAAGGTGATTAGGATACCCTGATTGCATTCGGGAGTCCCCACCACTGAGCTCACATCCTGGGGTGGTTCGTGGCACAAGCTTGAACATCTATCCTGGTGTAACTTGGTTCCTATAAAAACACTTTGTATTGAAAGCAAAGTATGTTAACATTGTATATGTTATATTGGATGTTTAAGTAAACATCAAATGTTTTATTAATATGAGTCCTTTGGCCATTTTTTGGGTGTCTACATTCTTTGGTGGGAGGGTATCTTTGCAGGAGAAACGTTTGACTGAGCGTAACTAAAAATTCATCCATTACCCTGGGCTGGGGTTACAATCAAGTCCTATGGGGATATGTCATTGAACATTTGGACATCTATTTCCTTTAATCATTTATGAACTCTACTCTGGACAATTGTTTCTGACACTCTTTAAGCGCCCCCTGGCTTCTATTTCTCTCTCTCTCTCTCTCTCTCTCTATATATATATATATATATATATAGCATCCGGAAAGTATTCACAGCGCTTCACTTTTTCCACATTTTGTTATGTTACAGCCTTATTCCACAATGGAATACATTCATTTTTTTCCCTCCAAATTCTACACACAATACCCCATAATGTCAACGTGAAATTTTTGCAAATTTATTCAAAATAAACAACTAAGAAGTCACATATACATATGTTTTCACAGCCTTTGCCATGAAGCTGAAAAATGAGCTCAGGTGCATCCTGTTTCCACTGATCATCCTTGAGATGTTCCTACAGCTTAATTGGAGTCCACCTGTAGTAAATTCAGTTGATTGGACATGATTTGGAAAGGCACACACCTGTCTATATAAGGTCCCACACTTGACAGTGCATGCCTGAGTACAAACCAAGCATGAAGTCAAAGGAATTGTTTGTAGACCTCCGAGACAGGACTGGGGAAGGGTACAGAAAAATATCTGCTGCATGCTGCATTGAAGGTCACAAAGAAAAATATTGTATTGAAAGCAAAGTATGTGGCCTCCATCATCCATAATTGGAAGAAGTTTGGAACCACCAGGACTCTCCTAGAGCTGGCCAGCAGTCTAAACTGAGTGATCGGGGGATAAGGGCCCTAGTCAGGAAGGTGACCAAGAACCCGATGGTCACTCTGTCAGACCTACAGCATTCCTCTGTGGAGAGAGAAGAACCTTCCAGAAGGACAACCATCTCTGCAGCAATCCACCAATCAGGCCTGTATGGTAGAGTGGCCAAACGGAATCCACTCCTTAGTAAAAAGCACATGGCAGCCCGCCTGGAGTTTGCTAAACAAAATTCACTGGTCTGATGAGACAAATATTGAACTCTGGCTTGAATGTCAGGCGTCATGTTTGGAGGAAACCAGGCACCGCTCATCGCCAGGCCAATACCATCCCTACAGTGAAGCATGGAGGTGGCAGCATCATACTGTGGGGATGTTTTTCAGTGGCAAGAATGGTAGACTAGTCAGCATACAGGGAAAGATGAATGCAGCAATGTACAGAGACATCCTGGATGAAAATCTGCTCCAGAGGGCTCTTGACCTCAGACTAGGGCGACGGTTCATCTTTTAGCAGGACAATGACCCTAAGAACACAGCCAGGATATCAAAGGAGTGGCTTCAGGACAACTCTGTGAATGTCCTTGAGTGGCCCAGCCAGAGCCCAGACTTGAATCCAATTGAACATCTCTGGAGAGATCTGAAAATGGCTGTGCACCAACGCTTCCCATCCAACCTGATGGAGCTTGAGAGGTGCTGCAAAGAGGAATGGGTGAAACTGCCCAAAGATAGGTGTGCTAAGCTTGTGGCATCATATTCAAAAAGACTTGAGGCTGTAACTGCTGCCAAAGGTGCATCAACAAAGCATTGCGCAAAGGCTGTGAATACTTATGTACATGTGATTTCTTAGTTTTTTATTAAATTTGCAAAAATCTCAAAAACACTTTTCATGTTGTCATTATGGGTTATTGTGTGTAGAATTCTGAGGCAAAAAATGAATTTATTCCATTGTGGAATAAGACTGTAACATAACAAAAAGTGGAAAAAGTGAAACGCTGTGAATACTTTCCAGATGCACTGTACATATACACATACACCATACACACACATACACCAAATTTGTTTCCCTCCTTTTTTTTTTTTTTTTTTTTTTTTTTAAGGGGGCACCAAACTCCAACTTGCCTGATATGAACTTATGCCCCTGCCTCTATACACTGTACATATTTAGTAACAATCACGTAGAGCAATTACAGTCGACTTGCATCCAACACTGCATCTGCCGCATACAGTGATACAATAATCATTTTACAATCAGACCCGCATATTTGAATATCTAGAAAACTAAAAGATAAATCATTACTATAAGTTACAGATATTAAGCAAGAACAACATGTAACAACAACTGCATTAATTGGAATAATATACATTTTTGCCTGCCAACAGCATTCCTCATACTGTTTTCAACAGTACAGTATATTAGTGTATGTATGCAAATACACATTAACATAGGGACATATAGCAGCAGTTCCACATTTCTTCTCATTCTGACCTCTAACAAATGTCTATATATATGAATAGATTGCAAGCTCTCTAGGTTTATGACAGCACGTTAGATACTGTACCTATGAAATATCAGCATGCATACACAAAACTTACTGTTCCTTATTTTCCGGAGTAAGGTGGCTGGTGACACTGCTCCATAATTAGCCAGTCATTTTCCCCAGCTTTCAGTACTGGACCACATATGTTCTCATTATCAAGTCAAGGTTTGTAGACCATTAAATCCAATGTCTTGAGCATTTTACGGGAACCCCGATTATAGTGTTCTAACTCTCAAACTGTTAATACTCTGCAGGCCATAGAGACGGTGACACAACTACACTATACGTCTCGCAAGACAGTCAACTAACGTGTTCTTAAACTGGAATGTTCCCAGGTACAGTACAATAGCAAATATTTGTGCTCACCTAACACTGACTCACATTGTGAAGCTTATTTGTGAAAATAACAAAGGCTTTTCTAGACAGAAACAAAATAACAAAACACAAGTAGAATTATATAAAGGGACAGTAAATGCTTCAGTGTTAAAAACTACATAAAAACAGAGTGCATGGACAGTGCCCATTGGCACATAATGGATACATAGGGCCCTGGGTTCAGGGGGACCCACACAGCACTCCAGTCCATACACCCGTATACTTATATTTCTTGGGAGTTCCACATTGGACAGTGCTGCAGACAGAAATCACACAGAAAATGGCACAGCGTAATCAGTGGTGGATTTAAGTATCAGGCCGACCACTAGGCACAAAATAAAAATTTTCAATATTCAGTTTTAAGTACTACCATGGCAATTGCCAGTATACTATAATAGTAATATCAGCCAACAACTATATATATTAAAGCATTGGGAAGAATGCTAGTCCAAATTACCCACTGTTCTTAAATGCTACCATGTGTACCATGTTTATTAACATTATAACCTCTTTTTTGTTACCTATATGTAATAAATGTATGCATATTTAAAGTATTTATACTTTATAGCAGTGATTTTCAACCTTTTTTTACTCGCGGCACACCGAACAATATTTTAAAATTGCCAAGGCACACCATCAGTTCCCGACAGAAAAAAAGCAAAAAACACACATTGGCCCTCACAGTAAAAAAAAAAAAGATCCACACATACATTGGCCTACACAGAAAAACGGGTTCACTACGGGTGGCCGGCGGTCGGGCTCCCGGCGACCAGCATCCCGGCGCCGGGAGCCCGACCGCCGGCTTACCGACAGCTTGGCGAGCGCAAATGAGCCCCTTGCGGGCTCGCTGCGCTCGCCACGCTACGGGCACGGTGGCGCGCTACGCGCGCCACACTATTTTATTCTCCCTCTATGGGGGTCGTGGACCCCCACGAGGGAAAATAAGTGTCGGTAAGCCGGCGGTCGGGCTCCCGGCGCCGGTATACTGAGCGCCGGGAGCCCGACCGCCGGCAAACAGAAGACCACCCCAGAAAAACATTGCTCCCCACATAAATCCTATTGTTCCCCACATGAATTATTCACATTGTTCCCCCCATAAATCCTTATTCTCCCCACATAGGTGGTCATTCCGAGTTGTTCGCTCATTGCCAATTTTCGCTATGCTGCGATTTGTTGCTAAATGCGCATGCGCATGGTACGCAGAGCGCATGCGCTAAGTTATTTTACACAAAACTTAGTAGATTTGCTGGTGTTCCTGCGGCGCTTTTCAGTCGCACTGCTGATCGGTGAGTGATTGACAGGAAAGGGGCGTTTCTGGGTGGTAACTGAGCGTTTTCCGGGAGTGTGCTAAAAAATGCAGGCGTGTCAGGGAAAAACGTGGGAGTGTCTGGAGAAACGGGGGAGTGGCTGGCCGAATGCAGGGCGTGTTTGTGACGTCAAACCAGGAACTAAACGGACTGAGGTGATCGCAATCTGTGAGTAGGTCTGGAGCTACTCAGAAACTGCAAAGAATTATTTAGTAGAAATTCTGCTAATCTTTCGTTCGCTATTCTGCTAAGCTAAGATACACTCCCAGAGGGCGGCGGCTTAGCGTTTGCAATGCTGCTAAAAGCAGCTAGCGAGCGAACAACTCGGAATGACCTAAATAAATAAATAAATCCTATTGTTCCCCACAGGAGAAATAAAACAACAAATATTAACCCCTACCGGTCAGCTGTCCTCCTCCCTGTCCCTCAGTGGCGGGGGTTGTTCATAGTGGAGTGCTGCGAATACTGAGCAGTGGGCGGTAGGACAGGTGTGGATGTGGGTGGGTAAGCAAAGCTGTGTATGCAGGCGGGAACTGGAAGATGTGTATGCAGGCAGGTGGGCTGGCAGGGTGGTGAGAAGCGGCGGCCGTGACCTATGATATCACACCGCCGCGTCTTCAAGGCATAGGTCACGGCCGGAGCACGACTGCTCCTCTAAGAAGAGCCCAGGCCAACAGTTCACTCTGAAGGTGCAGGAAGCTGCTCTGGCTCCGCGGCACATCTTGCAACTGGTCGCGGCACACTAGTGTGCCACGGCACACTGGTTGAAAAAGCCTGCAATAGATGGATGTCCTCCGACTGCCTTTGTAGCACCGGGGGCAACCTTAATCATGTGAGCGCATTGATGTTTAGTGCTCACATGTTAGCTGGGGGGGCAGGACCCGGGCATGCGGGGCAGACTTGCCCTGTGCTGTGCGTCCCCACATATGTTAGAGAAAAAGGTTGTAGTTGTGCGATTTGTTGCACAACTGCAACCCATGCTGAATCGGGCCCTATGTGTCTAGGTGGTATCTGTACACATTACATTAGCAAAGAAAGTACCACAGCATTCACGTGGTGCATGAGTTAATTGGGGCAGGCTGCAGATGTAACTATGAAGTCACATTTTCTTTAGACCTACTAAGAGGACATGCAAACTGTCCTTAGCTGCAGCATGATTGACACGCTGCAGTGTTTGGGGAGACAGCAACCAGCACCATTCTTCAAAATGGGGGCATATCGTCCCCATTTTTTAAGCATGCCTGGCCAAGGATCTGCATCATCCGACACAGACTTCCTGGACCCGGCTATCCGGATCCTACAGCCAGTCTAAGTACACTTATGTTTATTAATAGGCAGTAATTTTGCTCATATTGGGGCAGATGTATTAACCTGGAGATGGCACAAGGAAGTGATAAACCAGTGATAAGTGCAAGGTGATAAACACATCAGCCAATCAGCTCCTAACTGTTAATTTACATATTGGAGCTGATTGGCTGGTGCGTTTATCACCTTGCACTAAGTACTGGTTTATCACTTCCTTATGTCTTCTCCAGGTTAATACATCTGCACCAGTGAACTCTATAAGCTCATCTGCACATAGTACATTTATATACTGTAATTAGCTTTATATCTGACAGAATAAACAGAAAGTGGTGCACAGACCCAGGATCTTCCTTAGTTGTTTCATTCTAATATGAGTTACATAAGTAATTATACAGTATAATCAGTGCCGTTTCTAGCGGCGGGCGAGCCGTGCAACCGCACGGGGCGCCCGCCGCGGCACTTTGCAGGTCCTTTTCCCCCTCCTCCCCCTTCCCAAGTACTCCTGTTCGGGGGGGGGGGCGGAGTTTCGAGCAATTACGCGATTGCGTCGTGACGTCACGACGCAATCGCGTCATTCTGCGAAACTCCGCCCCCCGAACAGGAGTACCGATGACAAGAGGAGGGGGAGCCAGCTGGAAGGAGGAGGCAGCCGGTGCGGGCCGAAGAGCGGGAAGAGCCTCTTCATACTGTATGTAAGTATTCTCTCTCTCTCTCCCCCCCCTCCCTCTCCCCCCACTTGACACTTGCCTGCACTACTGTGTAAAATGGGGACACTTGCCTGCACTACTGTGTAAAATGGGGACACTTGCCTGCAATACTGTGTAAAAATGGGGACACTTGCCTGCAATACTGTGTAAAATGGGGACTATTGCCTGCCGTACTGTGTAAAATGGGGACTTTTGCCTGCCGTACTGTGTAAAATGGGGACACTTGCCTGCCGCAATGTGTAAAATGGGGACTCGTGCCTGCATACTGTGTAAAATGGGGACTCTTGCCTGCCGTACTGTGTAAAATGGGGACTCTTGCCTGCCGTACTGTGTAAAATGGGGACACTTGCCTGCACTACTGTGTAAAATGGGGACACTTGCCTGCAATACTGTGTAAAAATGGGGACACTTGCCTGCAATACTGTGTAAAAATGGGGACTCTTGCCTGCAATACTGTGTAAAATGGGGACTATTGCCTGCCGTACTGTGTAAAATGGGGACTCTTGCCTGCCGTACTGTGTAAAATGGGGACACCTGCCTGCCGCAATGTGTAAAATGGGGACTCGTGCCTGCATACTGTGTAAAATGGGGACTCTTGCCTGCCGTACTGTGTAAAATGGGGACTCTTGCCTGCCGTACTGTGTAAAATGGGGACTCTTGCCTGCCATACTGTTTAAAATGGGGACTCTTGCCTGTCGTACTGTGTAAAATGGGGACACTTGCCTGCCATACTGTGTAAAATAGGGACTCTTGCCTGCTGTACTGTGTAAAATGGGGACTCTTGCCTGCCGTACTGTGTAAAATGGGGACTCTTGCCTGCCGTACTGTGTAAAATGGGGACTCTTGCCTGCCGTAATGTGTAAAATGGGGACTCTTGCCTGCCGTACTGTATAAAATGGGGACACGTGCCTGCTGTAATGTATAAAATGGGGACTCTTGCCTGCCGTACTGTGTAAAATGGGGACACTTGCCTGCCGTACTGTGTAAAATGGGGACACGTGCCTGTCGTACTGTGTAAAATAGGGACACTTGCCTGCAATACTGTGTAAAATGGGGACACGTGCCTGCCGCAATGCGTAAAGTGGGGCACGTGCCTGCCGCAATGTGTAAATTGGGAACACGTGCCTGCCGCAATGTGTAAAATGGGAACACGTGCCTGCCGCAATGTGTAAAATGGAGACTTTTTTTCCTGTGGTGGCCGTGATGATGAGGTCAGATGAGGCCACGCCCATTTTATTGAGGCCACACACCCTTGCCGGGAGCGCGCGCTTGCTTTTTCTATCTATGGGGGGGGCGCATATTTTTTTTTTATGTCAACGGGGGGGGGGGGGGGGGGGGGGCGCATTTTTAAATCTTGCACTGGGAGCCAAATTGGCTAGAAACAGCCCTGAGTATAATACTGCATTTTCTTAGCACCATAGCAGTTTTTGGAAGGTTATGATAATTCTAGTCCGCTGCGGTAAGTTGGCAGCATAAGTGTTGGACAAGGCTATTATAGCCAAACAACAGAATAGAAAGGTATGACTGAACAAGGCAGGCATGGCATACAGACAAAATATGAAACACAGTTGTATGGAGCAATACTTATATACAACGCAGCAGCATCTAATCAGCATTCCATACAGAGTACGTTCTAGTGTCCAGTGTAGTTTTCATGCGGGAAAAGGCTTATTTTTGTGTTGCCCATTACATAAATGTGGAAAGCCTGTTTAGCAAGTTTAGCAAGCACCAGCCACCTGCTCTCTTATCAACATCCCAAGACAGGAATACCAGTGCGGAATCATTTAAAAAAATGCTGTTCTTTAAATAAAGCACTTTTTTTCATGCATAAATATTTACTAATATTTTTGTATATTTCTGATCTTTTAAAACATGATATTCATTTTTTTCTTCTTCAGTCACTACTTTGGAGAATTATGGTTTCACTGTTTTCCTTTATAAAAGGTTTTTGGGGGAAAAGCACGGGCAGATAATAAAAATGTGAGACTACTTAAGAATGACAAAGTAATCCAAAGAGGAATATTTTATAATGTGTTTAGCAGGTGACAGTCTATAATATGGATTGCTGCAAGAAACTAAAGGTTCATGTGCAATAATAAGGAACCTTACCTATCTCAATTTTCTTAAGTTAGCTACTAATTTAGCAAAATAGGATCCAAAGGTACATATGAACATAAGTAATACCTCATAATGCCCTTACAGTTCTGCATTTAACTCCTATGCTAGATACATGAGAAAAACACAGAATGCCTGCATGCGCTTTCCTATGCCAGGCTGGAAGAAAACAGGGATCCAACGAACTTGTGATCAATACCTGCTATAGAAAATTATACCCCAAGTTTCTACCCCCTTACCTGGGATCTCTCTGCTCCACTGTGATTCCACACTGGCTGCTTAGTGCACTCTCCCAGCAGTTAAACTGTAACAACTTCCTTGTCAAAGTTAGCAGTCAGGAATTTCAGTTAAACATTTACCCTCATAGAATGATCTGACCCTGATAGTCTACGTGTGAAGTGATTGGTGTTTTGCTGATTGCTTCAAAGATCTTTTACTTTACGTGCTGTTTATTTTGTTCTTTGGCAGTTCATGTAAACTTACAATATGTTGCTATTTTTATTCAATTATCAACAACACGTCTCCATTTCACAGGTGTAAAGAGTAGGTTCTATGGGGATCATTCCGAGTTGTTCGCTCGCTAGCAGTTTTTAGCAGCCGTGCAAACGCCATGCTGCCGCCCACTGGGAGTATATTTTATCTTAGCAGAAGTGCGAACGAAAGGATCGCAGAGCGGCGGCAAACTTTTTTTGTGCAGTTTTAGAGTAGCTCAATACCTACTCAGCGCTTGCGATCACTTTAGACTGTTCGGTTCCTGTTTTGACGTCACGAACACACCCTGCGTTTGCCCAGCCACGCCTGCTTTTATCCTGGCACGCCTGCGTTTTTCCTGGCACGCCTGCGTTTTTCCGATCACTCCCTGAAAATGGTCAGTTGACACCCAGAAACGCCCAATTCATGTCAATCACATTGCGGCCAGCAGTGCGACTGAAAAGCTTCGCTAGACCTTGTGTGCAACTACATCGGCCATTGTGAAAGTACGTCGCGCGTGCGCATTGCGCCCCATACGCATGCACAGAAATGCCGTTTTTTTGCATCATCACTGCGCAGTGAACATTTTCAGCTAGCGATCAACTTGGAATGACCCCCAATGTTTTATACTTTTTCTGACTGCAAAGACCTGGGTCTTCTGTTTTGCTTGCAGCCCCAAACACCAGCCCCCTTAGCTGCAGCATGATTGACACGCTGCTGTGTTTGGGGGAACGGCAACCAGCACCATTCTTCAAAATGGGGGCATATCATCCACGTTTTTTTAAGCATGCCTGGCCAAGGATCTGCATCATCCGACGCAGACTTCCTGGACCCGGCTATTTGGATCCTACAGCCAGTCTAAGTACACTTCTGTTTATGCAGACTGACCGAGGCCTGCTACAATTGAGAGTCGCAACTGATGGTCATGATGGTGATCCGATGTTGTGTCCTCAGATGCAGCACTCAGGTTTCGCAGATGCATGCAGGAGGCGCTTATCTCCTACAGACGCCTTCTATTGCATTTGCATTAGATTTGTATGGAATTGCACTGCTGCTTCCCTTGGGACCAGGATGGGATGATTTGCTATAAGAGCTTTCATTTGTGAATGATACATGAAAATTGTATTTACTGAGGCACTACACATTGGAGAAAATCAACAAAACATTAATCTTTCCAGTTCACTTCATTAGAGGAATGCCCGTTCCTCTTCAGGTGTAAAAGTTCTCAGGCCTGTGCAGAAGTGGGAGCAGGTGCTGTCTGTAGAGTCTCGTTGTTTGGGGTAGCTCATCATGACTCATTTTCATTGTGAGACTTTCAGTGGCACCGAATGGTGTGTGTGTGGGAGAGAGAATTCGTGGGTAATAATTAACCCAAGCTTTTTGGAGGGACCTGGCGGGGGCCTGGGTCCGAGCGCTCAGGACCATATTATCCATGAGGCTGACTAGGCTGAAGCCTAGGGGTCCGGCAGGTAATAGAAGCCCATCATTTTTTTTTTTTTTGCTGAGGCAATGCTACCTTAGTGCTTCAGTGTTTAAAGGCATATTGCACTCTGCGCCATAGCAAGGCACACTCATAGTCAACTGAGCTTTGTGTTTAGACAAGGGAGAGTGGGGGAGAGAGAGCGGACCAATAGCACACTGTAGTAAGCTTTCTTAAAATATGTGAAAGACAAAATTATCACAAAAGTTTTTTTTTTTCAACATTAAGTTTTTATTCAAACTATAGTATCAAAACAAAAATACAGAAAAGACAAAAGAGAATAGGATAACAGTGGGGCAAAAACAAATTTAAGTATTAACATACCGTATCATTGTACATAAATTTTATTTATTTATTACCAGATATTGATATATTGCACACATATTCCAGAGAATTTTTGGCCATTGACATCAGTCCCTGCCCCAGTGGAGCTTACAATTTATATTCCCTACCACACGCGCACACATTCATACTAGGGTTAATCTGTTGGGAGCTACTTAACCTACCAGTATATTTTTGGATTGTGGGAGGAAACTGGGGAAACCCACGCAAGTACGGGGAGAATATACAAACTCCACACAGTTAAGGCCATGGTGGGAATCAAACCTATGACCTGCCTGCTGTGAGGCAGTAATGCTAACCATTACACCATCCGTACTGATGAACAGGCCCGCCACAGCTCTCTAGACCCCTGCTCAGATGGGAAAGGTTGATGATGTATTTGATTAAAGCTCTATGACATACATTTTATCTATAATATATTGGCTATATATTACCAAAACCATATTAGACAAGTCACATCCGCACAGTCATGGTATTGATTTCTGATTCACTAGTAGAACAGCCTGGGCCTCTTTCTTGTGTTTGCCACACAGAAAACAGTAGCCTCCCCACCCCTGGGGAATTAGAACTAGGCCAAAGAAGACATTACAGGGTAGGATGTGAACAAATCACATGATACTCAAATCTGGGATAACCAGCTACGCAGACCCAGTTTATGACATTTGCAAAATACAGTATGTGGGAAAACAGATCCAAACTATGAATACATTGTAATATGGTTGATAACAATGTAATGGGGCTCATGTTGATTTGGATGGAATTTGCATCTACATCACAAGTGTCCTTGAGAAAATAATGTGTTTTACTTGGCCACATAAGCAAGATGCATTCAGGTCAACAAGGATAGTAAATGCATTGAATTTACCTCTGGAGGTAACTAGTATATGCACATGATTTACTGCAGTAGATGTGACTTCACAGTAATAGTAGTAAATACAAAATATACAGCATACAATATCTATCTATCTATCTATCTATCTATCTATCTATCTATCTATCTATCTATCTATCTATATGTGAAAGCCCTCACTCACTCACTCACTCACTCACTCACTCACTCATCACTAATTCTCTTACTTCCCAATATGTTAGGAAGCTGAAATAAAACATAGGTATTCTTCAGGTGGGAAATAGGAAAACTAAGTAATTATAATTTTAATAAACCTCCCCTAAAGGGATGAACAGGGGGTTGACATAATTACGTCATTACCGATGTGTGGCTTGCGTTGCGTGAACGAGAACACCAAAACGGACAATCAGATCTAAATTTGGATTGCACCTCCAGTGTGTAGAATGTAATCAGCTACAAAAGTGGTCCTGTCATTCCCCTTGGCTCTCTAAAGTCCCCCGGGTAATGCATCCACTGGCTGGCCCTATATTTCTGTGTTGGCGTCTTCTACGTACCCTTCCTCACGTTTCCGCGCCCCTTTCTCCACTTTTACCATTGTTTGGGAATCCTGAGTTTCCCCCAGGATGCCACTCCTTGTCGTTTTGTTTATGGCGAGAAAGAGGCATCCTGAGAGTAGATCAGCTGCTGGATGCGTCTGGCATAATACCCTTCCCCGAACTGCAGGCTAAATGGAATCTACCTAACAAAGAAATATGGAGGTATCTTCAAATTAAACATTACCTAATGACTCTTTGCTCTTCTGGGAGGGGTAAACGAGCTATGACTTTGTTCGAGCAGCTGTGTCTCTCCCAATCCTATCCCAGACACACTCTATCTATGTTTTATAAATGGATAATAGACCACAGATTTTCTACCCAACCTAAGTATGTCAAGGATTGGGAACTAGATCTCGCAGGTTTAGTAACTACAGAGGATTGGGAAGATATATATAATAATACCTTTTCCTTAACTACCAATGTTTTGGCCCTGGAGACTCACTACAAAGTACTCACAAGGTGGTATAGATGCCCAAATCTCCTTGCGAAAATCTACCCCGGAGTACCCAACACATGTTGGCGATGTGGGACAGCCGTGGGTACCCCCCTACATATATGGTGGGAATGCTCTCTTCTTCAACCATATTGGAACAAAGTGGTGGAGGCAACTAACATTATTCTTGGCGAAGATATACCCTGTTGTCCTAGTTTTTGGCTATTAAATCTTACTCGTACACCCAGACATCGACTTAAGAAATCACTATTACGCCACATTTTAAGTGCCTCCAAGGCAATCATTCCAGTACACTGGAAATCTACAGTGATTCCTACTATGAAGGAGTGGAACGCCCGCCTAGATCATTATATGGCAATGGAGGACTTCATTGCGTCTTTAGAAGTGGGAAACACATCCTTTACTGCCACTTGGAGCCCTTGGCTCGAATACAAAGAGACAACACATTATAAATCTTCCCTTTGAGGATAAAACCTTATTTTCTCTTACATTTAAGTAGCCCCCTACTATCGATGTGGCTGGGATCCATGAGTTGGGAGGAGAGAACCCCCCCCCCCTTTTTTTTCTTTTTTTTCTTGCTCTAAATCTTTTTTCTTGGGATACCCTTTCCCCTCCTCCCCCTTTCTCGGGAGTAACTTTACTCCTTTTCTCTGGGCTCTTTCTCTATTGTTCTTTATCTTCCCTCCCCCTCTTCTATTTTCTGCTTTTTTACATATCTGAGTAGTTGTAACCCTAGATGTGTTTCTGGAGACACAATATGCTAGCCGAAATGCAGCATTCCCTTTACGGATCCTGTTAATGCTTACATCTCCGGGCTCTTTTTGATGTTGTATCTCGATTATGACTACTCGTTGTTTATATTTTTGAAATTATCAATAAAAATCAATTTGCAAAAAAAAAAAAAAAAGTGGTCCTGTCACTTTTTACTGTATCTGCTACGGGTGCTCCTCGGGTAACATCAAGAACCATGGATTATTATTTACTTACATAAAGACGTCTCTAATTTACATCCTCCCTCTGGCACTCCTCCCATTCACCCTCAGGTGTTTTAATTAGCTGGGTTCCTGCATTTCAGATCAAACATTGTTAAGGCCCTATTTAGAGGTAAGTCCTGGATAAATTTATAGAATGTGATAGTATTAGGGATGTTAGTGACCCATGTGATGAAGTCACCTGGCCGTGGTACATGGGCCCGCATATTTGCGCAAACATGTGATAAGAACTTCAATTATGCTTCATGTTAATTGTGATGGTTTATTTAAAAAATGTTTACTACCAGTGTTCTTAGTGCTAGGAGTGTGCATCTACATCATTCGCCTTCCACTTGGAAAGATAAAATGGAAATATGCCTTATTGCTTTGGATAGATTGATCGCATCAAATAATGGGAATTGATCAAAGCACTCACATTACTATAGCATTAGCATAAGCGGGAGGGATTCAGACACATTTAACTAAAATCAGAAGCAGCTGCCAATTGTCATCATTATCAGATCGTATTTTGCACCATGGGTCAAGCACCTGCAAGAGTTCTTCCTCTAAAAAGCACATATGTCTTGTGGTAAACATAGGCCTCATTGTGTATACATGCATGCATACTCTACTTTGGCAGAGCTTATATGTCCCCTGCAAACATGGGGCACTAAGAGTGGGGGCAAATTTCCTGGACCAAGCTTTTTGGAGGGGACCAGATCAGATGCTAAAGTTAAAATTGTCCCTCTTTGCAGCGGTGCCTATGAGGACAAATGTCCCCCTGTGCAGCCACACCTCTCTGGCTTTGGCCACGCCCCCATTACCTAGGCCCATGGCCACAATTGGCGGACTTGCCTCCTAACCTCATCCTGTCTCCCTTAGCACAAGGCTGTCAAAATTTAAAATGTGTCTCATTTGGCATGACACAACCAAAACATATATTTATTAGTGATGTGCACCGGAAATTTTTCGGGTTTTGTGCTTTGGTTTTGGGTTCGGTTCCGCGGCCGTGTTTTGGGTTCGAACGCGTTTTGGCAAAACCTCACCAAAAATTTTTTGTCGGATTCGGGTGTGTTTTGGATTCGGGTGTTTTTTTCAAAAAACCCTAAAAAACAGCTTAAATCATAGAATTTGGGGGTCATTTTGATCCTATAGTATTATTAACCTCAATAACCATAATTTCCACTCATTTTCAGTCTATTCTGAACACCTCACACCTCACAATATTATTTTTAGTCCTAAAATTTGCACCGAGGTAGCTGTGTGACTAAGCTAAGCGACCCAAGTGGCCGACACAAACACCTGGCCCATCTAGGAGTGTCACTGCAGTGTCACGCAGGATGGCCCTTCAAAAAAATACTCCCCAAACAGCACATGACGCAAAGAAAAAAAGAGGCGCAATGAGGTAGCTGTATGACTAAGATAAGCGACCCAAGTGGTCGACACAAACACCTGGCCCATCTAGGAGTGGCACTGCAGTGTCAGACAGGATGGCACTTGAAAAAAATACTTCCCAAACAGCACATGACGCAAAGAAAAAAAGAGGCGCAATGAGGTAGCTGTGTGACTAAGATAAGCGACCCAAGTGGCCGACACAAACACCTGGCCCATCTAGTAGTGGCACTGCAGTGTCACGCAGGATGGCCCTTCAAAAAAATACTCCCCAAACAGCACATGACGCAAAGAAAAAAAGAGGCGCAATGAGGTAGCTGTGTGACTAAGCTAAGCGACCCAAGTGGCCGACACAAACACCTGGCCCATCTAGGAGTGGCACTGCAGTGTCAGACAGGATGGCACTTGAAAAAAATACTCCCCAAACAGCACATGACGCAAAGAAAAAAAGAGGCGCAATGAGGTAGCTGTGTGACTAAGATAAGCGACCCAAGTGGCCGACACAAATACCTGGCCCATCTAGGAGTGGCACTGCAGTGTCAGACAGGATGGCACATGAAAAAAATACTCCCCAAACAGCATATGACGCAAAGAAAAAAAGAGGCGCAATGAGGTAGCTGTGTGATTAAGATAAGCGACCCAAGTGGCCGACACAAACACCTGGCCCATCTAGGAGTGGCACTGCAGTGTCACGCAGGATGGCCCTTCAAAAAAATACTCCCCAAACAGCACATGACGCAAAGAAAAAAAGAGGCGCAATGAGGTAGCTGTGTGACTAAGCTAAGCGACCCAAGTGGCCGACACAAACTCCTGGCCCATCTAGGAGTGGCACTGCAGTGTCAGACAGGATGGCACTTGAAAAAAATACTCCCCAAACAGCACATGACGCAAAGAAAAAAAGAGGCGCAATGAGGTAGCTGTGTGACTAAGATAAGCGACCCAAGTGGCCGACACAAATACCTGGCCCATCTAGGAGTGGCACTGCAGTGTCAGACAGGATGGCACTTGAAAAAAATACTCCCCAAACAGCACATGACGCAAAGAAAAAAAGAGGCGCAATGAGGTAGCTGTGTGACTAAGATAAGCGACCCAAGTCGCCGACACAAATACCTGGCCCATCTAGGAGTGGCACTGCAGTGTCAGACAGGATGGCACTTGAAAAAAATACTCCCCAAACAGCACATGACGCAAAGAAAAAAAGATGCGCAATGAGGTAGCTGTGTGACTAAGATAAGCGACCCAAGTGGCCGACACAAACACCTGGCCCATCTAGGAGTGGCACTGCAGTGTCACGCAGGATGGCCCTTCAAAAAAATACTCCCCAAACAGCACATGACGCAAAGAAAAAAAGAGGCGCAATGAGGTAGCTGTGTGACTAAGCTAAGCGACCCAAGTGGCCGACACAAACTCCTGGCCCATCTAGGAGTGGCACTGCAGTGTCAGACAGGATGGCACTTGAAAAAAATACTCCCCAAACAGCACATGACGCAAAGAAAAAAAGAGGCGCAATGAGGTAGCTGTGTGACTAAGATAAGCGACCCAAGTGGCCGACACAAATACCTGGCCCATCTAGGAGTGGCACTGCAGTGTCAGACAGGATGGCACTTGGAAAAAATACTCCCCAAACAGCACATGACGCAAAGAAAAAAAGAGGCGCAATGAGGTAGCTGTGTGATTAAGATAAGCGACCCAAGTGGCCGACACAAACACCTGGCCCATCTAGGAGTGGCACTGCAGTGTCACACAGGATGGCCCTTTAAAAAAATACTCCCCAAACAGCACATGACGCAAAGAAAAAAGAGGTGCAAGATGGAATTGTGCTTGGGCCCTCCCACCCACCCTTATGTTGTATAAACAGGACATGCACACTTTAACGAACCCATCATTTCAGCGACAGGGTCTGCCACACGACTGTGACTGAAATGACTGGTTGGTTTGGGCCCCCACCAAAAAAGAAGCAATCAATCTCTCCTTGCACAAACTGGCTCTACAGAGGCAAGATGTCCACCTCATCATCATCGTCCGATTCATCACCCCTTTCACTGTGTACATCCCCCTCCTCACAGATTATTAATTCGTCCCCACTGGAATCCACCATCTCAGGTCCCCGTGTACTTTCTGGAGGCAATTGCTGCTGGTGAATGTCTCCACGGAGGAATTGATTATAATTCATTTTAATGAACATTATCTTCTCCACATTTTCTGGAAGTAACCTCGTACGCTGATTGCTGACAAGGTGAGCGGCGGCACTAAACACTCTTTCGGAGTACACACTGGAGGGAGGGCAACTTAGGTAGAATAAAGCCAGTTTGTGCAAGGGCCTCCAAATTGCCTCTTTTCCTGCCAGTATACGTACGGACTGTCTGACGTGCCTACTTGAATGCGGTCACTCATATAATCCTCCACCATTCTTTCAATGGTGAGAGAATCATATGCAGTGACAGTAGACGACATGTCAGTAATCATTGGCAGGTCCTTCAGTCCGGACCAGATGTCAGCACTCGCTCCAGACTGCCCTGCATCACCGCCAGCGGGTGGGCTCGGAATTCGTAGCCTTTTCCTCGCACCCCCAGTTGCGGGAGAATGTGAAGGAGGAGATGTTGACGGATCACGTTCCGCTTGACTTGACAATTTTCTCACCAGCAGGTCTTTGAACCTCTGCAGACTTGTGTATTCTGGAAAGAGAGACACAACGTAGGTTTTAAATCTAGGATCGAGCACGGTGGCCAAAATGTAGTGCTCTGATTTCAACAGATTGACCACCCGTGAATCCTGGTTAAGCGAATGAAGGGCTCCATCCACAAGTCCCACATGCCTAGCGGAATCGCTCTGTTTTAGCTCCTCCTTCAATGTCTCCAGCTTCTTCTGCAAAAGCCTGATGAGGGGAATGAACTGACTCAGGCTGGCAGTGTCTGAACTGACTTCACGTGTGGCAAGTTCAAAAGGTTGCAGAACCTTGCACAACGTTGAAATAATTCTCCACTGCGCTTGAGTCAGGTGCATTCCACCTCCTTTGCCTATATCGTGGCCAGATGTATAGGCTTGAATGGCCTTTTGCTGCTCCTCCATCCTCTGAAGCATATAGAGGGTTGAATTCCACCTCGTTACCACCTCTTGCTTCAGATGATGGCAGGGCAGGTTCAGGTGTTTTTGGTGGTGCTCCAGTCTTCTGTACGCGGTGCCTGTACGCCGAAAGTGGCCCGCAATTCTTCTGGCCACCAACAGCATCTCTTGCACGCCCCTGTCGTTTTTTAAATAATTCTGCACCACCAAATTCAAGGTATGTGCAAAACATGGGACGTGCTGGAATTTGCCCAGATGTAATGCACGCACAATATTGCTAGCGTTGTCCGATGCCAAAAATCCCCAGGAGAGTCCAATTGGGGTAAGCCATTCTGCGATGATCTTCCTCAGTTGCCGTAAGAGGTTTTCAGCTGTGTGCGTATTCTGGAAAGCGGTGATACAAAGCGTAGCATGCCTAGGAACGAGTTGGCGTTTGCGAGATGCTGCTACTGGTGCCGCCGCTGCTGTTCTTGCAGCAGGAGGCAATACATCTACCCAGTGGGCTGTCACAGTCATGTAGTCCTGAGTCTGCCCTGCTCCACTTGTCCACATGTCCGTGGTTAAGTGGACATTGGGTACAACTGCATTTTTTAGGACACTGGTGACTCTTTTTCTGAGATCTGTGTACATTTTCGGTATCGCCTGCCTAGAGAAATGGAACCTAGATGGTATTTGGTACCGAGGACACAGTACCTCAATCAAGTCTCTAGTTGGCTCTGAATTAACGATGGATACCGGAACCACGTTTCTCACCGCACAGGCTGCCAAGGCCTCAATTATCTGCTTTGCAGCAGGATGATTGCTGTGATATTTCATCTTCCTCGCAAAGGACTGTTGGACAGTCAATTGCTTACTGGAAGTAGTACAAGTGGTCTTCCGACTTCCCCTCTGGGATGACGATCGACTCCCAGCAGCTACAACAGCAGCGCCAGCAGCAGTAGGCGTTACACTCAAGGATGCATCGGAGGAATCCCAGGCAGGAGAGGACTCGTCAGACTTGCCAGTGACATGGCCTGCAGGACTATTGGCTTTCCTGGGTAAGGAGGAAATTGACACTGAGGGAGTTGGTGGTGTGGTTTGCAGGAGCTTGATTACAAGAGGAAGGGATTTAGTGGTCAGTGGACTGCTTCCGCTGTCACCCAAAGTTTTTGAACTTGTCACTGACTTATGATGAATGCGCTGCAGGTGACGTATAAGGGAGGATGTTCCGAGGTGGTTAACGTCCTTACCCCTACTTATTACAGCTTGACAAAGGCAACACACGGCTTGACACCTGTTGTCCGCATTTCTGTTGAAATAATTCCACACCGAAGAGCTGATTTTTTTTGTATTTTGACCAGGCATGTCAATGGCCATATTCATCCCACGGACAACAGGTGTCTCCCCGGGTGCCTGACTTAAACAAACCACCTCACCATCAGAATCCTCCTGGTCAATTTCCTCCCCAGCGCAAGCAACACCCATATCCTCATCCTGGTGTACTTCAACAGTGACATCTTCAATTTGACTATCAGGAACTGGACTGCGGGTGCTCCTTCTAGCACTTGCAGGGGGCATGCAAATGGTGGAAGGTGCAAGCTCTTCCCCTCCAGTGTTGGGAAGGTCAGGCATCGCAACCGACACAATTGGACTCTCCTTGGGGATTTGTGATTTCGAAGAACGCACAGTTTTTTGCTGTGCTTTTGCCAGCTTAAGTCTTTTCTTTTTTCTAGCGAGAGGATGAGTGCTTCCATCCTCATGTGAAGCTGAACCACTAGCCATGAACATAGGCCAGGGCCTCAGCCGTTCCTTGCCACTCCGTATCGTAAATGGCATATTGGCAAGTTTACGCTTCTCCTCAGACGCTTTTAATTTTGATTTTTGGGTCATTTTTTTACTGATCTTTTGTGTTTTGGATTTTACATGCTCTGTACTATGACATTGGGCATCGGCCTTGGCAGACGACGTTGATGGCATTTCATTGTCTCGGCCATGACTAGTGGCAGCAGCTTCAGCAAGAGGTGGAAGTGGATCTTGATCTTTCCCTATTTTTTTAACCTCCACATTTTTGTTCTCCATATTTTAATGCGCACAACTAAAAGGCACCACAGGTATACAATGCAGATGGATGGATAGTATACTTTATGTATGACGACGAGTGACTGAAGACACAGAGGTAGGTACAGCAGTGGCCTACCGTACTGCTATATACAGTATAATGGACCTGGTGGAAACTGTCAGCAGACTGCGTTTATAGTATAAAGAAAAAAAGACACCACAGGTATACAATGTAGATGGATGGATAGTATACTTTATGTATGACGACGAGTGACTGAAGACACAGAGGTAGGTACAGCAGTGGCCTACCGTACTGCTATATACAGTATAATGGACCTGGTGGACACTGTCAGCAGACTGCGTTTATAGTATAAAGAAAAAAAGACACCACAGGTATACAATGTAGATGGATGGATAGTATACTTTATGTATGACGAGTGACTGAAGACACAGAGGTAGGTACAGCAGTGGCCTACCGTACTGCTATATACAGTATAATGGACCTGGTGGACACTGTCAGCAGACTGCGTTTATAGTATAAAGAAAAAAAGACACCACAGGTATACAATGTAGATGGATGGATAGTATACTTTATGTATGACGACGAGTGACTGAAGACACAGAGGTAGGTACAGCAGTGGCCTACCGTACTGCTATATACAGTATAATGGACCTGGTGGACACTGTCAGCAGACTGCGTTTATAGTATAAAGAAAAAAAGACACCACAGGTATACAATGTAGATGGATGGATAGTATACTTTATGTATGACGACGAGTGACTGAAGACACAGAGGTAGGTACAGCAGTGGCCTACCGTACTGCTATATACAGTATAATGGACCTGGTGGACACTGTCAGCAGACTGCGTTTATAGTATAAAGAAAAAAAGACACCACAGGTATACAATGTAGATGGATGGATAGTATACTTTATGTATGACGACGAGTGACTGAAGACACAGAGGTAGGTACAGCAGTGGCCTACCGTACTGCTATATACAGTATAATGGACCTGGTGGACACTGTCAGCAGACTGCGTTTATAGTATAAAGAAAAAAAGACACCACAGGTATACAATGTAGATGGATGGATAGTATACTTTATGTATGACGACGAGTGACTGAAGACACAGAGGTAGGTACAGCAGTGGCCTACCGTACTGCTATATACAGTATAATGGAACTGGTGGACACTGTCAGCAGACTGCGTTTATAGTATAAAGAAAAAAAGACACCACAGTACAATGTAGATGGATGGATAGTATACTTTATGTATGACGACGAGTGACTGAAGACACAGAGGTAGGTACAGCAGTGGCCTACCATACTGCTATATACAGTGTAATGGACCTGGTGGACACTGTCAGCAGACTGCGTTTATAGTATAAAGAAAAAAAGACACCACAGGTATACAATGTAGATGGATGGATAGTATACTTTATGTATGACGACGAGTGACTGAAGACACAGAGGTAGGTACAGCAGTGGCCTACCGTACTGCTATATACAGTATAATGGAACTGGTGGACACTGTCAGCAGACTGCGTTTATAGTATAAAGAAAAAAAGACACCACAGGTATACAATGTAGATGGATGGATTGTATACTTTATGTATGACGACGAGTGACTGAAGACACGGAGGTAGGTACAGCAGTGGCCTACCGTACTGCTATATACAGTGTAATGGACCTGGTGGACACTGTCAGCAGACTGCGTTTATAGTATAAAGAAAAAAAGACACCACAGTACAATGTAGATGGATGGATAGTATACTTTATGTATGACGACGAGTGACTGAAGACACAGAGGTAGGTACAGCAGTGGCCTACCGTACTGCTATATACAGTATAATGGACCTGGTGGACACTGTCAGCAGACTGCGTTTATACTTATAGTATAAAGAAAAAAAAGACACCACAGGAGTGTTTTTCAGGCAGACAAACGTATTGTGGTGGTCACTGTCAGCAAAACTGTGCACTGTACTCCTGCTATAGCTGCTCCCCAGTCTCCCCCACAATTAAGCAGTGTGAGCACTCAGCACAGTCAGATATATCATGCAGCACACTGAGGCTGAGCACAGATATGGTATGGAGCGTTTTTTTCAGGCAGAGAACGGATAAAAAAAAACTAGCAAAACTCTGCACTGTACTCCTCCTAACAGCTGCTCCCCAATCCTCCCCACAATAAGCTAAGCAGTAGCAATCAGATCAACTAACTATAACTATATAAACGGAGAGGACGCCAGCCACGTCCTCTCCCTATTAATCTCAATGCACGTGTGAAAATGGCGACGACGCGCGGCTGCTTATATAGAATCCGAATCTCGCGAGAATCCGACAGCGGGATGATGACGTTCGGGCGCGCTCGGGTTAGCCGAGCCATACGGGAGAATCCGAGTATGGCTCGGACCCGTGTAAAAAGGGTAAAGTTCGGGGGGGTTCGGTTTCTCTGAAACCGAACCCGCTCATCACTAATATTTATTAACATTAACTTATATAGCACCATCATATTCCAGTTTGGTTTACAATGGGGAACAAAACAGTAATAAAACAGTAATAACACAAGAATGGGTAATTCCAGACAGACAAAGGGGGAAACTTTACAATCTATTGCAGAACACAAAAATTACATTGTCAGTCCACAGAAATATGCAAACAGAGAAACAACATTGTGGAAAAAGGTTGTAAAGGAAAGGGAGAGTTGATATCAAGGTTTGAGGCAGAGGCATAGCCAGAACTTTGTGGATCCCATAGCAGCATTTTGAAGGGTACCCTGTCCCAATGCTTTTAGAGAGACACCTCTCTGCAGCTGTTAATTTTACAATATGACCCATAATAGTGCCCTAGTTAATGTTCCATAGTAGTGCCCTAGGGAATGTCATGTCCCATAGTAGTGTTCTGGTTTATTTTATGAACCATAGTAGTGCCCTAAGTTCACATTATGGGGGTTATTCCGAGTTGGTCACACGTAGCAACTTTTTGCTGCCCGTACGATCAACTCGACGCCGCCTATGGGGGAGGGCTTTTTTTCATAGCAAGGCTGCAAACGCTTGTGCAGTCCTGCTATGCAAAAAAAGTTTTGTGTAGAACTAGACCAGGGTAATAGTTACTTACCCTGTGCGATCAATCCAGCAATGCAGGTCCCAGAATTGACGTCAGACATCCGCCCTCCAAACGCCTGGATACGCCTGCGTTCGCCAAACCACTCCCAGAAAACGGTCAGTTGACGCCCTGGAATGCCTTCCTCCTGTCAATCTTCTTGCGGTCTCTGCTGCGTCCGCTTTCTTAATTTGCGACGTCGCTGCCAGTAGACAGCTGTCACCGCGCAACAACGCGATTGCGCAATGCGGCCGCCGCGCATGTGCAGTTCTGACCCGATCGCATGACTGCGAAGAAGTGCAGCATGCGATCGGGTTGGAGTGACCCCCTATGTCACACTGCAGGGCTGCCAGTACACATTATGCACCACAGTACCCCCAATTCACATTATGACATACAGTGTCTCTAGTTCATAATATTACAGTGACCCAGTTCATATTATGAATTATTATGATGTCCTCTAGTTCATTTTGTACCACAGTACAATGAGCAGGTCTTGGGGCCTTACTAGATATATAATGTATGCACCATGGCAAAAAGTTTGTAAGGACCCCTATGTACAATCCAATGATAAAATAATGTATATAACACATGTAACTGTAACAGGGAAGTTGGGCCCCTCTCAGCTCTGGGCCCCATAGCAGCTGCACTCCCTGCACTTTTGGTAGCAACGCCCATGGTTTGAAGTAGGGCTACACGTGAAAAGGTTGACTATCAATTGTCTCCATTGGTCGTGCCATTAGTACTTTCCATTAATGGAAAGAAACCACTGACAGATCAATGGGTGTCACTATTGGGGACATGTGGCAACGGTGGAGCGAAACAAAGAAGGTGGGATGGGCTATGGTGATGTATTATGTTGTGTGTTGTGGAGAGCTGTGCACACTTGCGTGGACTCCAGTAGAGTGAAACATCACCAAGTCACCATCAGACCTCCATCAATAGCAAAAACATCGACAATCAATGGCAATTATCAGTGGCTGCTATCTATTGATGGTCGATGGCCATTCTTAGGTCAGACAAAGCAGGTAAGGAGCATTATTCCAGGAAGAAAAGCATTCAGTGAGGATGTTAGCTTCTCTGAAGGAGGAATAATAATAATGGTGGAAGGGGTGGGGGCTCAGCATGAAGTGGGCATGAGCAGCTTTGTCTGAAAATCCAGGGAGTCCACACACTGTGGTTAAGAGGTTGGGTCTGTTTTGCAGGTAGTAGGTAATCCTCTACATGAATGTAACGTGCCAGATAAGGTTTCTTAGATGGGTAATTCCATTAGTTTCCAGTGGTTTGCAGTCATAAATTTGATGCCCATCAATATATGAGATACAAGTTCTATTGAATGCCACAACAGGTGAGGTGGTTAGGTATTTCTGATCTCAATATGGGGGATGATTTAGAAAATCCTCTAAAGAAGATGTGTGGAGATGTTGCCTATAGCAACCAATCAGATTCTAGCTATCATTATACAGGATGTACTAGATACTAGATGCACTAGATAAATAACTAGAATCAGATTGGATGCTATCTGATTCTAGTTATTTATCTAGTGCATCTAGTACATCCTGTATAATCTATAAAGAAGGTCAACACCTTCTCTAGTCAGTTTCATAAATCTCCCACTACATGTGCTAAGTAGTATGTGTAGTTATTCAGATAGCTAGGCTCGGCATCTCCATTATATCACAGGCAGTGAGATTTACAGAACTTTCCATCTGTTTAATAACACAGTCACATAGAATGATGCAGTGAAGCCATGAAATCACTATAACAAGTGCAGATACTGGCAGATGCTTGTAGATCTGCTTTGGAGGCACTTAAGATACACTATATACTGTTTGTCTTTCAGGGCTCAGAAAACCCACAGACACAGAGAACCTCTCAGAAGCTTACGTACAGAATATAAAATGGAGACTGGACACAGCAGCAATCACATGAAATAAAAAAAGAGCAAGGCAGAAGCAAATAATACCACTTTTACACCAAAATCCCTGGTCTGACACAGGATTTGGAAGGAACACGGTTCCAAGCCGGGTCAGACCCGGGACTCCCCCCATTTATACCGCAGTGGCGATCCGGGATATTCTCGGATCGGTACCATTTACACTGCACCCGGGTGCAGTGTCTTGTGGGCCGGCGCTTAGAGACTATGTCATCTCCAAGCGATGGGAAACACTGCAGACCGGTGCTCTGGAGCATCTCGCCGGGAGCAAGCCCACAATCTGAAAGCTGCTGTGCTGCCCCCAGCCTTCGGCGCTTCCAGGCAGCAGACATGGCACTGTTGTCTGCATAGACAGCACGTGCCATGTCCCCAGCCGCTGCATGGCAACCAGCACTGCGCCGCTGTCTGCATAGACAGCGTGCGCCGTAACCCCCAGCTTTCCAACCGCCCGCCGGTCACTGTGGTACGGGAGGTTTGCCATGCTGTAAATGGGTGCTGGGTCGGCTGACCCGGCTTACCCATTTACACTGCCTCCTATCCGGGTCTTACCCGTGTCCAAACCTGCGTACAAGCCGGGTTGGATTCCCGGGTAAGTGGACCCGGGGTTTAGGAGAAGGACCCTTTTACACTGCCTGCAGTCCCGGGATTTTGCACACTCCCCTGCAAAATCCTAGGATATTTCAGGTGGTGTAAAAGAGTATAACACAGCAAATTCAAAAGCCTGAACTAGCAGGGACCAGAAACACTGAATTATACTGTGAATATAATATTCCCTGCAGGTAGCATTATAAAATATTAGCGAGGATCAGTGTGTTGAGTCTGAGGATGCAGCCTGGGATCACCGATTGTCGATGGTTTTAGATAATCATGCTTAGTGATGAGCGGGTTCGGTTTCTCGGAAACCGAACCCCCCCGAACTTCACCCATTTTACACGGGTCCGAGGCATACTCGGATTCTCCCGTATGGCTCGGTTAACCCGAGCGCGCCCGAACGTCATCATCCCGCTGTCGGATTCTCGCGAGATTCGGATTCTATATAAACAGCCGCGCGTCGCCGCCATTTTCACTCGTGCATTGGAAATGTTAGGGAGAGGACGTGGCTGGCGTCCTCTCCGTTATTGTTGAACTTGATTGTGCACTATTGCTTAATTGTGGGGAGGGCTGTGGAGCAGCTGTATAATATAGGAGGAGTACAGTGCAGAGTTTTGCTGATCAGTGACCACCAGTTATCCGTTCTCTGCCTGAAAAAAACGCTCCATATCTGTGCTCAGTGTGCTGCATATATCTGTGCTCACACTGCTTAATTGTGGGGACTGGGGAGCAGCTGTATTATATAGCAGGAGTACAGTGCAGAGTTTTGCTGACAGTGACCACCAGTATAATGTTGTCTGCCTGAAAAACACTCCATATCTGTGCTCAGTGTGCTGCTTTATTGTGGGGACTGGGGACCACCAGTATAATATTATATAGGAGGAGTACAGTGCAGAGTTTTGCTGACCAGTGACCACCAGTATATAATATATAGCATTACGGTACAGTAGGCCACTGCTGTACCTACCTCTGTGTCGTCATTAAGTATACTATCCATCTAGATTCTATACCTGTGGTGCATTTCAGTTGTGCAGTTTGCTGACACAGTGACCACCAGTATATATAGCAGTACGGTACGGAAGGCCACTGCTGTACCTACCTCTGTGTCGTCATTAAGTATACTATCCATCTACATTCTATACCTGTGGTGCATTTTAGTTTTGCAGTTTGCTGACACAGTGACCACCAGTATACTATATATAGCAGTACGGAAGGCCACTGCTGTACCTACCTCTGTGTCGTCATTAAGTATACTATCCATCTACATTCTATACCTGTGGTGCATTTTAGTTTTGCAGTTTGCTGACACAGTGACCACCAGTATACTATATATAGCAGTACGGAAGGCCACTGCTGTACCTACCTCTGTGTCGTCATTAAGTATACTATCCATCTACATTCTATACCTGTGGTGCATTTTAGTTTTGCAGTTTGCTGACACAGTGACCACCAGTATACTATATATAGCAGTACGATACGGAAGGCCACTGCTGTACCTACCTCTGTGTCGTCATTAAGTATACTATCCATCTACATTCTATACCTGTGGTGCATTTTAGTTTTGCAGTTTGCTGACACAGTGACCACCAGTATACTATATATAGCAGTACGGTACGGTAGGCCACTGCTGTACCTACCTCTGTGTCATCATTAAGTATACTATCCATCTACATTCTATACCTGTGGTGCATTTTAGTTTTGCAGTTTGCTGACACAGTGACCACCAGTATACTATATATAGCAGTACGGAAGGCCACTGCTGTACCTACCTCTGTGTCGTCATTAAGTATACTATCCATCTACATTCTATACCTGTGGTGCATTTTAGTTTTGCAGTTTGCTGACACAGTGACCACCAGTATACTATATATAGCAGTACGGAAGGCCACTGCTGTACCTACCTCTGTGTCGTCATTAAGTATACTATCCATCTACATTCTATACCTGTGGTGCATTTTAGTTTTGCAGTTTGCTGACACAGTGACCACCAGTATACTATATATAGCAGTACGGTGCGGAAGGCCACTGCTGTACCTACCTCTGCGTCGTCATTAAGTATACTATCCATCTACATTCTATACCTGTGGTGCATTTTAGTTTTGCAGATTGCTGACAGTGACCACCAGTATATATAGCAGTACAGTACGGAAGGCCACTGCTCTACCTACCTCTGTGTCGTCAAGTATACTATCCATCCATACCTGTGGTGCATTTCAGTTGTGCGCAGTATATATAGTAGTAGGCCATTGCTATTCATAGTTACTGGCATATAATTCCACACATTAAAAAATGGAGAACAAATATTACTGGCATATAATTCCACACATTAAAAAATGGAGAACAAAAATGTGGAGGTTAAAATAGGGAAAGATCAAGATCCACTTCCACCTCGTGCTGAAGCTGCTGCCACTAGTCATGGCCGAGACGATGAAATGCCATCAACGTCGTCTGCCAAGACCGATGCCCAATGTCATAGTACAGAGCATGTAAAATCCAAAAAACAAAAAGTTCAGTAAAATGACCCAAAAATGAAAATTAAAAGCGTCTGAGGAGAAGCGTAAACTTGCCAATATGCCATTTACGTCATGGAGTGGCAAGGAACGGCTGAGGCCCTGGCCTATGTTCATGGCTAGTGGTTCAGCTTCACATGAGGATGGAAGCACTCATCCTCTCGCTAGAAAAATGAAAAGACTTAAGCTGGCAAAAGCACAGCAAAGAACTGTGCGTTCTTCTAAATCACAAATCCCCAAGGAGAGTCCAATTGTGTCGGTTGCGATGCCTGACCTTCCCAACACTGGACGGGAAGAGCTTGCGCCTTCCACCATTTGCACGCCCCCTGCAAGTGCTGGAAGGAGCACCCGCAGTCCAGTTCTTCCCGATAGTCAAATTGAAGATGTCACTGTTGAAGTACACCAGGATGAGGATATGGGTGTTGCTGGCGCTGGGGAGGAAATTGACAAGGAGGATTCTGATGGTGAGGTGGTTTGTTTAAGTCAGGCACCCGGGGAGACACCTGTTGTCCGTGGGAAGAATATGGCCATTAACATGCCTGGTCAAAATACAAAAAAAATCAGCTCTTCGGTGTGGAATTATTTCAACACAAATGCGGACAACAGGTGTCAAGCGAGTGTTGCCTTTGTCAAGCTGTAATAAGTAGGGGTAAGGACGTTAACCACCTCGGAACATCCTCCCTTATACGTCACCTGCAGCGCATTCATCATAAGTCAGTGACAAGTTCAAAAACTTTGGGTGACAGCGGAAGCAGTCCACTGACCACTAAATCCCTTCCTCTTGTAACCAAGCTCCTACAAACCACACCACCAACTCCCTCAGTGTAAATTTCCTCCTTACCCAGGAAAGCCAATAGTCCTGCAGGCCATGTCACTGGCAAGTCTGACGAGTCCTCTCCTGCCTGGGATTCCTCCGATGCATCCTTGAGTGTAACGCCTACTGCTGCTGGCGCTGCTGTTGTAGCTGCTGGGAGTCGATCATCATCCCAGAGGGGAAGTCGGAAGACCACTTGTACTACTTCCAGTAAGCAATTGACTGTCCAACAGTCCTTTGCGAGGAAGATGAAATATCACAGCAGTCATCCTGCTGCAAAGCAGATAACTCAGGCCTTGGCAGCCTGGGCGGTGAGAAACGTGGTTCAGGTATCCATCATTAATTCAGAGCCAACTAGAGACTTGATTGAGGTACTGTGTCCCTGGTACCAAATACCATCTAGGTTCCATTTCTCTAGGCAGGCGATACCGAAAATGTACACAGACCTCAGAAAAAGACTCACCAGTGTCCTAAAAAATGCAGTTGTACCCAATGTCCACTTACCCACGGACATGTGGACAAGTGGAGCAGGGCAGACTCAGGACTATATGACTGTGACAGCCCACTGGGTAGATGTATTGCCTCCCGCAGCAAGAACAGCAGCGGCAGCACCAGTAGCAGCATCTCGCAAATGCCAACTCGTTCCTAGGCAGGCTACGCTTTGTATCACCGCTTTCCAGAAGAGGCACACAGCTGACAACCTCTTACGGAAACTGAGGAACATCATCGCAGAATGGCTTACCCCAATTGGACTCTCCTGGGGATTTGTGACATCGGACAACGCCAGCAATATTGTGCGTGCATTACATCTGGGCAAATTCCAGCACGTCCCATGTTTTGCACATACATTGAATTTGGTGGTGCAGAATTATTTAAAAAATGACAGGGGCGTGCAAGAGATGCTGTCGGTGGCCCGAAGAATTACGGGCCACTTTCGGCATTCAGCCACCGCGTACAGAAGACTGGAGCACCACCAAACATTCCTGAACCTGCCCTGCCATCATCTGAAGCAAGAGGTGGTAACGAGGTGGAATTCAACCCTCTATATGCTTCAGAGGATGGAGGAGCAGCAAAAGGCCATTCAAGCCTATACATCTGCCCACGATATAGGCAAAGGAGGGGGAATGCACCTGACTCAAGCGCAGTGGAGAATGATTTCAACGTTGTGCAAGGTTCTGCAACCCTTTGAACTTGCCACACGTGAAGTCAGTTCAGACACTGCCAGCCTGAGTCAGGTCATTCCCCTCATCAGGCTTTTGCAGAAGAAGCTGGAGACATTGAAGGAGGAGCTAAAACAGAGCGATTCCGCTAGGCATGTGGGACTTGTGGATGGAGCCCTTAATTCGCTTAACCAGGATTCACGGGTGGTCAATCTGTTGAAATCAGAGCACTACATTTTGGCCACCGTGCTCGATCCTAGATTTAAAACCTACGTTGTGTCTCTCTTTCCGCAGACACAAGTCTGCAGAGGTTCAAAGACCTGCTGGTGAGAAAATTGTCAAGTCAAGCGGAACGTGACCCGTCAACATCTCCTCCTTCACATTCTCCCCCAACTGGGGGTGCGAGGAAAAGGCTAAGAATTCCGAGCCCACCGGCTGGCGGTGATGCAGGGCAGTCTGGAGCGAGTGCTGACATCTGGTCCGGACTGAAGGACTTGCCAACGATTACTGACATGTCGTCTACTGTCACTTCATATGATTCTCTCACCATTGAAAGAATGGTGGAGGATTATGAGTGACCGCATCCAAGTAGGCACGTCAGACAGTCCGTACGTATACTGGCAGGAAAAAGAGGCAATTTGGAGGCCCTTGCACAAACCGGCTTTATTCTATCTAAGTTGCCCTCCCTCCAGTGTGTACTCCGAAAGAGTGTTTAGTGCAGCCGCTCACCTTGTCAGCGATCGGCGTACGAGGTTACTTCCAGAAAATGTGGAGAAGATGATGTTCATCAAAATGAATTATAATCAATTCCTCCGTGGAGACATTCACCAGCAGCAATTGCCTCCACAAAGTACACAGGGACCTGAGATGGTGGATTCCAGTGGGGACGAATTAATAATCTGTGAGGAGGGGGATGTACACAGTGAAAGGGGTGAGGAATCGGAGGATGATGATGAGGTGGACATCTTGCCTCTGTAGAGCCAGTTTGTGCAAGGAGAGATTGATTGCTTCTTTTTTGGTGGGGGCCCAAACCAACCAGTCATTTCAGTCACAGTCATGTGGCAGACCCTGTCGCTGAAATGATGGGTTCGTTAAAGTGTGCATGTCCTGTTTATACAACATAAGGGTGGGTGGGAGGGCCCAAGGACAATTCCATCTTGCACCTCTTTTTTCTTTCATTTTTCTTTGCATCATGTGCTGTTTGGGGACAATTTTTTTGAAGTGCCATCCTGCCTGACACTGCAGTGCCACTCCTAGATGGGCCAGGTGTTTGTGTCGGCCACTTGTGTCGCTTAGCTTAGTCACACAGCGACCTTGGTGCGCCTCTTTTTTTCTTTGCATCATGTGCTGTTTGGGGACTATTTTTTTGAAGTGCCATCCTGCCTGACACTGCAGTGCCACTCCTAGATGGGCCAGGTGTTTGTGTTGGCCACTTGTGTCGCTTAGCTTAGTCACACAGCGACCTTGGTGCGCCTCTTTTTTTCTTTGCATCATGTGCTGTTTGGGGACAATTTTTTTGAAGTGCCATCCTGCCTGAGACTGCAGTGCCACTCCTAGATGGGCCAGGTGTTTGTGTCGGCCACTTGTGTCGCTTAGCTTAGCCATCCAGCGACCTCGGTGCAAATTTTAGGACTAAAAATAATATTGTGAGGTGTGAGGTGTTCAGAATAGACTGGAAATGAGTGTAAATTATGGTTATTGAGGTTAATAAAACTATGGGATCAAAATGACCCCCAAATTCTATGATTTAAGCTGTTTTTTAGGGTTTTTTGAAAAAAACACCCGAATCCAAAACACACCCGAATCCGACAAAAAATTTTCGGTGAGGTTTTGCCAAAACGCGTCCGAATCCAAAACACAGCCGCGGAACCGAATCCAATACCAAAACACAAAACCCGAAAAATGTCCGGTGCACATCACTAATTCATGCTACGGTTGACGGGGCTGCGAGCGACATCGCAAGACCAGTTCTGCACATGCACAGAATGGTTCTTGCACCTGTGCAGACCCACAAACATCATATTTGTATGCAAACCATCGGGTATGAATTACGCCCACAAAACAATAGCAAGTATAAAATCCCCTAGTATCTTTAGGGAACCAGTGGCATCAGAGTCAAGGGGGTATATTTACTAAAGTGCTGGTTTATAGAAGTTGTTAACGTTGATTAACATACAGGACAGAAAAAGCAATACCTTTTACATTGAAATTCGAGCAGCTGTGGCTGCTGGATGTAATCTTTAACATACGTACTTTAAAAAAAACTTAGCGTACACACACACCGACACGCTTTGAGCACAATGCAGCTACACGTGTGGCTGAAATACACTTTAAACCTTAGCAGGAAAAAGACACGACACCAATTATATTTAAAATGCTGGGATCTGACCCACCAACATATATATTTGCTAAAAGGGGGTTACAATAACAATACAATCACAATAAGAGTAAAAGAGTTTTATGGTAAGAACTTACCTTTGTTAAAACTCTTTCTGCGAGGTACACTTGGCTCCACAAGGAATAGACAATGAGGTGTAGAGTAGGATCTTGATTCGAGGCACCAACAGGCTCAAAGCTTTGACAGTTCCCAGAATGCATAGCGCCGCCTCCTATATCACCCCCACCTCCCTGCACAGGATCTCAGTTTTTAGTTAACCAGTCCAATGCAGTAGCAGGAAAAGAGACGACAATGGTTAGTAGCCACAACACCACATTCTCGCGACAGGAGACGTGTCAGCGGCTAATGCCATACCAACCCAAAGAAGCTAAGTGCGTCAGGGTGGGCGCCTTGTGGAGCC
Organism: Pseudophryne corroboree; assembly: GCF_028390025.1. Classification (NCBI taxonomy): domain Eukaryota; kingdom Metazoa; phylum Chordata; class Amphibia; order Anura; family Myobatrachidae; genus Pseudophryne; species Pseudophryne corroboree. The sequence continues at coordinate 526,754,200 of NC_086446.1, read as the reverse complement.
CAGTGTACCGCGCAGAAAGAGTTTTAACAAAGGTAAGTTCTTACCATAAAATTTGTTTTCTGCTGCGGGGTACACTGGGCTCCACAAGGAATGGACAATGGGGATGTCCTAAAGCAGTTCCTTATGGGAGGGGACGCACTGTAGCGGGCACAAGAACCCGGCGTCCAAAGGAAGCATCCTGGGAAGCGGCAGTATCGAAGGCATAGAACCTTATGAATGTGTTCACAGAGGACCACGTAGCCGCCGTGCACAATTGTTCAAGGGTCGCACCACGTTGGGCCGCCCAAGAAGGTCAAACAGACCGAGTAGAATGGGCCTTAATGTGATCAGGAGCAGAGAGACTAGCCTTCACATAAGCATGTGCAATCACCATTCTAATCCATCTGGCCAGAGTTTGCTTGTGAGCAGGCCAACCATGTTTGTGAAACCCAAACACAACAAAAAGAGAATCCGATTTCCTAATAGGAGCAGTTCTCTCCACATAGATGCGGAGAGCCCGTACCACATCCAAAGACCGCTCTTTGGGAGACAGATCAGGAGAAACAAGTGTCGGAACTACAATCTCCTGATTAAGGTGGAACGAAGAAACCACCTTAGGTAGATAGCCGGAACGAGTCCTAAGAACCGCCCGGTCTCGGTGAAATATCAGATATGGGGAACTACAGGACAAGGCACCCAAATCCGACACTCTTCTAGCTGAAGCAATAGCCAGCAGAAGCACCACCTTAAGGGAAAGCGACTTAAGGTCAGCTGAACCAAGAGGTTCAAACGGAGACTCTTGTAACGCCTCCAAAACCACGACAAGTCCCAAGGAGCCACAGGCGGGACATAGGGAGGTTGGATACGCAACACGTCCCGAGTAAAGGTATGCACATCAGGTAAGGTAGCAATTTTTCTCTGAAACCACACCGACAAGGCAGATATTTGAACCTTGAGGGAGGCCAGACGCAGGCCTAAGTCCAGGCCCTGCTGAAGAAAAGCCAACAACTTGGCTATACTAAACTTGGAAGCGTCATAATCGTTAGATGCGCACCAAACAAAGTAAGAATGCCAGACCCTATAGTAAATCCGAGCCGAAGCCGGTTTCCGGGCCCGCAACAGAGTTTAAATGACCGCCTCAGAAAACCCTTAAGCCCTCAAGACGGAAGATTCAAGAGCCACGCCGTCAAAGACAGCCGGGCTAGGTCCTGGTAGACACAGGGGCCCTGAACGAGGAGGTCTGGGCGTTGTGGAAGTAGAATTGGACGCTCTGACGATAGGTCTTGCAGGTCTGAGAACCAGTGCCGTCTGGGCCACGCTGGAGCTATGAGAAGCAGAATTCCTCTTTCTTGCTTGAACTTCCGAATTACCATGGGCAGGAGTGACACCGGAAGGAACACGTACGGCAGCCGAAACCTCCACGGTACCGCCAGAGCATCCACGAATGCTGCTTGAGGATCCCTTGTCCTGAAGATCGGAACCTTGTGATTGTGTCGAGACACCATCAGATCTACGTCTGGAAGGCCCCACCTTTCCACTAGGAGTTGAAACACTTCTGGATGGAGGCCCCACTCGCCGGCATGCAAGTCCTGATGACTGAGAAAGTCCGCTTCCCAATTCAGGACTCCCGGAATGAATATTGCCGATATGGCCTGTAGATGGCGTTCTGCCCACTGAAGAATCCGTGAGACTTCCATCATTGCTAGGCGGCTTCGAGTGCCGCCTTGATGATTTATGTAAGCCACTGTGGTGGCGTTGTCCGACTGTACTTGAACAGGACGGTTCTGAATTAAATGCTGGGCTAGGTTCAAGGCATTGAAGACTGCCCGCAACTCCAGAATATTGATCCAGAGGAGGGACTCCTCCTTGGTCCACCGCCCCTGAAGGGAGTGTTGCTCCAGCACCGCACCCCAACCTCTTAGACTGGCATCTGTCGTCAACAGGACCCATTCGGATATCCAGAACGGACGGCCCCTGCACAGTTGTTGGTCCCGGAGCCACCAGAGCAGCAACAGACGGACCTCCGGAGTCAATGAGATTATTTGAGACCTCATCCGGTGAGGCAGGCCGTCCCATTTGGCAAGAATCAGCCTCTGGAGAGGGCGAGAGTGAAATTGAGCGTACTCCACCATGTCGAATGCTGACACCATGAGGCCCAGCACCTGCATCGCCGAATGTATTGACACTTGCGGACGAGATAGGAAGCAACGAATCCTGTCCTGAAGTTTCAAGACTTTCTCCTGAGACAGGGACAACCGCTGGTTGTGAGTGTCCAATAGTGCTCCCAGATGCACCATGGTCTGAGCAGGGATCAGGGATGACTTCTTCCAGTTGATGAGCCACCTGTGGGCTTGCAGAAACCGGACCTTCGCATCTAGATGACGCAGGAGAAGTTCTGGGGAATTTGCCAGGATTAACAAGTCGTCCAAATACGGCAGTACCGAGACCCCTTGACGGCGGAGTACCACCGTCATCACCGCCATGACTTTTGTAAAGACTCGCGGAGCCATTGTTAAACCAAAAAGTAACACCCGAAACTGGTAATGGCAGTTGCCAATCGCAAATCTCAGGTATTGCTGATGAGACACTGCTATAGGAATATGCAAGTAAGCATCCTGTATATCCAGGGAGACCATGAAGTCCACACGTTCCAAGGCCAGAACTATAGAGCGATGGGGTTCCATCCGGAACTTGGAAACCTTCACAAACCTGTTCAATGCCTTGAGGTTGAGAATGGGCCGGGAGGACCCATTCGGTTTCGGGACTAGAAACAGCGGAGAATAGTACCCCCGGCCCCTCTGCGCAAGAGGCACCTGTACTATGACTCCTGTATCCAGGAGGGTCTGTACCACCGAATGTAGAGTGTTTGCCTTTGTCTTGTCCAACGGGACATCTGTCTGGCAAAATCGAGGAGGGGGGCGGATTTTGAAGGCAGGCTTATATGTCTTGGAAGCTGGCTGACGGGCTGCCCAGGCTCTTTTGGGCTTAGGCTTACCAGGTTTGGAAGTGTGGGCCTGTTTGTTGTACGCCTGACCTTTTACTTTACCTGAAGGACGAAAGGGGCGAAAGGAAGTACCTTTAGCCTTCAACACAGAAGGAGCAGTACTTGTCAGACAGGCAGTTTTGGCAGTAGCCAAGTCAGCCACAATCTTATTTAAATCCTCCCCAAACAGAATATCTCCCTTAAAAGGGGGTACCTCCAGGGTTTTTCTAGAGTCCAGATCCACAGACCAGGATCTCAGCCACAATATCCGGCGAGCCAGGACTGACGTAGTAGAGGCCTTGGCTGCCAGGATACCGGCATCAGAAGCCGCCTCTTTAATATAACGAGAAGCTGTGACAATATAAGACAAGCATTGTCTAGCATGGTCAGAGGAGATTTCAGCATCTAACTCCAAGGCCCATGCTTCAATGGCCTCTGCAGCCCAAGTAGCTGCAATAGTGGGCCTTTGTGCAGCACCCATGAGTGTGTAAATCGCTTTCAGACAACCCTCCACGCGTTTATCCGTAGGCTCTTTTAGAGACGTGACGGTGGTGACCGGTAGAGCTGAGGAAACCACCATCCTAGCCACATGTGAGTCCACTGGAGGAGGCGTTTCCCAATTTTTGGACAGCTGCGGCACGAGTGGATAGCGAGCCAGCATCTTCTTTTGAGGCACAAACTTCATACCCGTGTTTTCCCAGGGTTCCTGACGTATATCAATTAGGTGGTCAGAGTGAGGTAAAACTTGTTTAATCACCTTCTGACGCTTGAACCTATATGCTTTCTTAGGAGGAACGGATGGCTCGGGATCATCCATAATCTGTAAAATTAACTTAATAGCCTCCAAGAGATCAGGAACATCCACATGTGAACCACCCTCCCCATCAGCCGTATCTGAGTCAGAACCTGTGGGGTCAGTGTAAGTGCCGTCTTCATCCGACGAGGTGTCAGTGACAGCAGTGGATTGTGAGGAGACAAGTGCTCGCTTAGAGGACCCCTTGGACGTAGGCGAGCGACGGCCAGACTTTTTAGTAGTCAGGGACTGGTTCAACTTCTTTATTTGAGCAGATAAATCGTCCGCCCACGGCGGGTTAGCTGCAGGGACCAGAAACGGTTGTACCGGCATTGGGGGTCCCATAGGGGGTGTTAGTTTATGAACTAGCGTATGCAGAAGCGTGGAAAAAGCGGCCACTATTTGCCCCCGTTGCCACCGTCCCACTGGGGGGCAAGGAGCCCCCAGAACCAGAGCCCAAAGCTGCTATATTCTCCACATAGGTATCTGCGGCTTCAGCAACACCGGCAGTGTGTTCAGCCCCAGAACCGTCACCCTCAGAAGCAGACACGATATAACTTGCAGTATCAGGTAACACCGTACAATTTGTCAGCGCACAATACCTCTAGCCCAAACCCCTGTAGTCAGCACCAGCACAGATAAAGGAGAGATATGGTGACTAAATGACAGAGAACAATACGTAATACAGTATATCTTTGTGAAAATCCTATATTAGATAAAACCTGACGCACCAAGCCCCCTCAGGTTATAGAATATAGGGATAGCAGGTTGAGTGAAAGACACGAAATGGACACCACTCAGCTATCAAATGCACACACAAATAGTCAGAGTTTAATAATACTTCACTGGACTAGCTTACACAGCTATATAACAATAGATATAACAGTACACAGTAAGAACTGGATGTATATCACAGGGTAATTGTACTAGGAAACCCTGACTAAATGCACTCTTTCTTAACTAACACTGACTAAAAAAGGCAGGTAGAATACTTAAGTGTCTTGTAAAATCACAGCACTGACAACCAGGCGGCTTTACATAGGAGGATTTGCCCAAGCATTCCCAGGAACAGTGAGCTGAGGGATAATGGCACCGCAGACACTGCCAGGGAGTGAGGGAGAGACAGATATGCAGCTCCAGGGCGGGAACATTTGCAGAAAATGGCGTGCTGGGGGAGGGGCTTCAGGTCCAAGCTCTATCCCTCTGCTGGCAAAACCACCAGGTACTGCGGGCTCTAATAAAACGGTTTATAGAGAAAACCTGACATGTCCCATGCCCTGGTGATCTAGTGGGATCGCCTGTACTGCCACAGTGTCCACCACCATCGCACATGGCCCGCCTCCCACTGACCGCGCCGGATCGCGATAAAGACCGGGTCCCGCAAGCGGGTCCCGCTTACCACCTCTCGAAGCGTGGCCACGTGATCCCGGAGAGCCCCTGTCTTGTGTGCCTGACAAGAAGAAAACCGGAGCCGCCTTCTGTAGTTACCCGGCAACCAGGGCTCGGGAGTGTACAGCGCCGCTGGGGAGAGCCGGAGCTGCAGCCGTGAATGTCCACTGACATGTAACACTGCTGCTGCCCTTGAAGTCTTCACTTTTTTCCTCAGAAAAAAAGCTCTTCTTAGGGCTGCCTGGAGCAGCCACCCTGTTAAGTGCCTGCTACTGCAGCACCAACTACAAAACTGAGATCCTGTGCAGGGAGGCAGGGTGATATAGGAGGCGGCGCTATGCATTCTGGGAACAGTCAAAGCTTTGAGCCTGTTGGTGCCTCGGATCAAGATCCTACTCTACACCCCATTGTCCATTCCTTGTGGAGCCCAGTGTACCCCGCAGCAGAAAAGAGGCTACAATAAATGGTAAATACAGTATAATAGTAATATTCTGTTCCTGCGCATAATTAATGTAGCGTGCTATCTTCTGCAAACTGCTACCGGAATGTTGCCCTTAAAATACCCTACAGCTAGATACCAAACACCACCTCCTAACCTAATGCTGTCCCCTCATATCCTGTAAAGGTGAATCCCTTTGTTATTGTACCTTTTAAACAAGTATAACTTGCTGGTGTGGTGCTTGTGGGCTGTGTGTACATTTTGCACTATGTGGATTAAATATGAGATATGTGGCTTTTCCGTGTGAATACAAATGCTACCGTAATTACTCATACCACGCGCTAATACGCACTACCGCGTGAGCGGTCATACGCAACTTGCAAATATGCGCACGCAAGGCAGAACAAGTACGCACAGGGAGGCCATCTGTGTGGTGTTTGTACGTGATGTGTGTACCATAATATTTTCCGACTTCGACAGTCCACCCTTTGGCAGTCATCAATAACTTCCACTCTTAACTAATAAACTGAAAATATTATTTACACAATATATACAATGTTTGGATGATCGGGGGAGAGTTGTAGGTGGGAAATGTATAGCCTAGTGGGATAGTAAAAAGCATGTATGTATGAATCAATGTCTGAGGGGCATGTATCATCGTGCCGTATATGTCCTAAGTAAGCTTTGAGGTATTGCGAAGTATACATTAAATCCTTCTAATCCCATATTAAGGGTCTGTAAATGGGCAAACAAACACTACCGAGCTCATTTCGGGTAAGGGCTTTTGACCCTCACCTTATCGGCTTCTAGTACCAACAAATGGGGAGCACATTTAGTTGATGATACAAGGAGGGGGAATATATGGGAGTGCTACTATATGTGATAACACCTGTTGACTATGTGTGCCATTAACTGGAGGTTGTAGAGATGAAGATAAGACACATATATAAAAATACATTCACATAAACATTGGGTAGGGTTTATGTCTTTTCCGGTTGGATGTTTCTGGGTAAAGGGGGAAACAGAGAAAAATGGTGAAAGAAAACAGGCCATGAAATTCATTTGCAATCCTTATCATAACACTGTTTCTACAGATGGGTCATAAATCAAATCTGCTGCTGTAACAATGCCCTCGCTCCTTAGACTCATCAAATTTGTGCTATGCTTGCGCCGCGAACACGCGACCATGCGTGCCTTTCCTGTACTTTGTCCGTACCACGTGTATAAACGTGCGTCCGCAATTTAACAAACCACACTGTCTCTACAAATGTGAGCAATAAAAGCTACTATCGCTCACAAACACACCCCACAATTATTCTGTATAAACCTTCAACGACTAGGCCAGAACTGCGTTTTGTGTTTTATAATTACACCCTTAATACACTTATTTCAAATGTATCTATATAGCAAACAAATGTATCCGATTTCACACAGGTCTAAAATGGCTAGTAACCTATGGCAACAATATGTGAGAGAGTATGCAAAGTATCAGTACGCTTTGTGTACACCTTTTGGCGGCAAAAATTTTTTACACACGGATTTTTAAATAGCTTTTTTTTCCTTTTTCTTCCGGGTTCTATCTGCACTTCTGTAGACTAGAAAGAGCAGACGAGATCTAATTCAGCACAAAAGACAGTTTTAAAATACCCTAGCAACCAGGAAAAGGTTTCACTTAAAGATGCATCTCCACCCTTTGCTGATAGATCAAAGTCTGCTATGGTCTGCCAGTATATGAATGTGTGAAAACCGGCCGAGCCACCAATTGTTAATGTTGATTAACATACAGGACAGAAAAAGCAATACCTTTTACACTGAAATTCGAGCAGCTGTGGCTGCTGGATGTAATCTTTAACATACGTACTTTTTACTAACTTAGCGTACACACACACCGACACGCTGAAAGCACAATGTGTTAGGTTCCTGGTGCTCAGAACAAGGGAGATGTTATGAAGTGAGTCCAGAGCACCAGGACGTAATGCTGGGAAAGGGGAATGGAAAGGGAATAGCCCCTGGCGCCCTATCTCCGTTGTCTCGCCCGTGCTGTCAGTACACTCTTGCGAGACTATGGTTGCTTGAGCCCATGGCAGCCACGTTTGAAGGGCGGATTACGTCTGCCCAACTTCGATGCCCCCTCAGGTCTTAATGAGAGACAAAGAGTGAACCGAGACAGGGTGATAACAAGGGGCCCTCTAACTAAACAACAAGGCCAGGGGCTACTAACAAACCTAAAACCAAAGTATGTGCGGCTTGCCGCCAAAGGAAAAGAACAAAGGAAATGCTGACCACACGCTGACACAATACTTTTGTGTACCGGCGGTGACAGCATAAGCAGAACCCTCTGCAAAACACCAGTGACAGAAATAATAACGGAATACAGCGGCCTAGGCCGACGGACGCATCAGAGCCGCTACTCACGGAACCGGTACGAATACTGGCAAACGGACAGGAACCCCCAATGCTGCTGACACAGACTCTCAGAACTGGAGGACAGGCAGAATCCCAAACGACAGACCGGTGGACACCAAGAAGCCAGAAACTCGACCAGGCATAGGCAAAGCCACAGGACTTCTGGACAGGAACGCTTCACGGCAGGACACGGGATCAGACACAGGAATCGACACAGGGACTGACACAGGAATCGACACAGGAAGCAGCTCGACAGACACTGCTACACAGGAGCTCAGGAACTGGCAGGAACAAGCTCAGAACTCAAGCAGACTGGAAACCTAGAAGTATCACCAGCGTCTGTGAATTGCACTGAGCCAGCATATAACAGAGAGGCCTAATTAATTATGTCATACAGCTGCTCTGTTGCATGACTCCAAACTGACAAGATGCAATTAGCAGCCAGGTGAGGCTGAACACATGGGAACAGACTGCAATTACACAGACTGACCACTGACAGCAAACAATAATCCTCTAAACCAGAGCAAAGGGAAATCCTGGCCTGCAAGAGAACTATAAACATAAAATAGGAATGAACCACTACCTGTGGTTCATAACAGTATCCTCTCCTTAAGGGAGAGCTCCAAGCACCCCAAGACACCCACGGGGAACATAAACAGAAGGATAACATAAAATACCTAACCGACATGCAAAACAGGAATGAGCCACAGCCGTGGCTCATAACACAATGCAGCTACACGTGTGGCTGAAATACACTTTAAACCTTAGCAGGAAAGAGACACGACACCAATTGTATTTAAAATGCTGGGATCCGACCCACAAACATATAATTGCAAAAAGGGGGTTACTATAACAATACAATCACAATAAGAGAAAAGAGGCTACAATCAATGGTACATACGTGTGTTTCACCAGCGCCACACGGACCCTGTGCTCAGTCAATCAAGCAAGATGACCTTCAGAGAGAGAGAGAGAGAGACCGGCCAGGCAGCTTGGCTTTTTATACATTTGGCTTAAACATAATACAATAGAAACTGTAATCTCTTCACCTATAGGTCAAAGGGCTGGTCATTTACAGTACAGGAGGGGTCATAGGTTGGTTTGAATAGGTGGGCGATGCCTGGTCCAGGTGCACTTACAGTTGGTCTTCACTGGGTTCCCTCCAAATATCAGAGTACAGTAAATACAGTATAATAGTAATATTCTGTTCCTCCGCATAATTATGCGCAGGAGCGTGCTATCTTCTGCAAACTGCTACCGGAATGTTGCCCTTAAAATACCCTACAGCTAGATACCAAACACCACCTCCTAACCTAATGCTGTCCCCTCATATCCTGTAAAGGTGAATCCCTTTGTTATTGTACCTTTTAAACAAGTATAACTTGCTGGTGTGGTGCATGTGGGCTATGTGTACATTTTGCACTATGTGGATTAAATATGAGATATGTCTTTGTGGCTTTTCCGTGCGAATACAAATGCTACCGTGATTACTCATACCACGCGCTAATACGCACTACGCGTGAGCGGTCATACGTAACTTGCAAATATGCGCACGCACGGCAGAACAAGTACGCACACAGAGGCCATCTGTGTGGTGTTTGTACGTGATGTGTGTACCATAATATTTTCCGACTTCGACAAAGTGTTAGATTCTAGTTATTGTCTTCTAGAACATGCTAGATAAGTAAGCAGACTCTGATTGGTTGCTATTATGGATGAGTGGGTTTGGTTCTCTGAGAACCAACTCCACCCCAACATTGAGATTCAAGCCCAGATCCGAGTCAGTTGTTTGTGCCTAACTCATATCTCGTTGGTTTTGGATTCTATATATAGTCCCAGTGATCGGCGCCATCTCCACTCCAGATTTGGAGAGTGCACAGTAAGGACAGACAGGTTAGGGAGGGGGGGCAGGAGAGAGCAGAGGGGTTGCAGCAGGAGAGTTGAGTTAACCTGGGGTGCTGCTTGTATAGGTGTGCTGTGACTGTCACTGTGTTAGGACTCTGCGTAGTTGACAGTGCACTGCATATAGCATTCTTTGGCTGTGTAGAGGACCTGGTGTTGTTCTCTGTCTGTAAGGGGCTGTGTACTGCCGTACACTACTGCTATATATCCTCTGTTTGTGATCCAAAGCAAAAAAAAAAATTCTATTGGTGCGTCACCCTGACTACTAGTACTGCGGCTGCCGTACACTACCGCTATATATCTGTGTGTGATCCAAAGCCAAAAATATATTTCTATTATGTATTTGAAAGGGGTGCTCTATCTGCTGTATCTGAAAGGGGTGATCTGTCCGTCAATCCAGGGCTCCGTCCCAGTGTAAAATTAAAATAATAAAAGCTAAAAACAAAAAGCCTAAAATTACAATTATAAAAAAAATATCTATTTTTGTTTGTGCTGTACTCCAGTGTACTATACAATTTTTATCTTATTTTCATAAGTACTGTGACACTGCCGGTCAGACCACAGTATATTATTCCTGCTCATAAACGCATTGTGCGATGCTGTCGGTGTAGTCAACCACAGTGTGTATTTATTATATATACTTCTGATTCATTTGTGCAACACTGTAACCGCCGGTGTGTGATATAAAAAATACTTCTACATATTTTTGACTAATTTGTGCGACACTGTAACCACAGTGTGAGATATAAAAAATAATATATATATATATATATATATTGATTTAAATTAATATTTTGTGCTGTGTCATCCCAGTATACATCCAGGGACTGCAGCTGCTCTGTCCATCTAGGGGTGATTGTTAGTCCACCCAAAATAAAGGACATTTTTTTTTATATTTTGTGCTGTTTTCTCCCAGAACACATCCAGGCGTGCTCCGTCCATTTCAGGGTCCGGTGTCTGTAGCTCATATTATTATTATAACTTATTGTCCTATTTTCATAATTCTTCTTGTCACCACACTGTAATTAAATCAAATTAATATTATTAATAAAAATTATAAATTAGATACATTTAAATTAAATGAATGTAAATAAACTCTCCACACTCACATAGTAAACTTTCTGCATATCAAGGATATCTTTGAAGAAATGAAGAATTTGATTCTAAATAAATTAAAATAAATTGAAATGAAAATAAATTAAATAAATGACATCTAAAATATTGTCTTTTTTTATTCTTCTTTGCCTTAATCATCTTTTTGTGAACTGAAATCTCGATCCTTGCCTAATATATCTTTTTTTAAATACTTTCTTTTCTAAAATATTTTGTCATCCCAGTATATACATCCAAGGGCTGCTGCTGCTCTGTCCAGCTACCTCGGTGCAACCTTTTGGCCTAAACTGAATAAAAACAATATTGTAAGCTGTGAGGTGTTCAGAATAGTCTATAAATGGGTGGAAATTAATGTTATTGAACTTAATAATATTGTAAAAACAAAAACACCCACAAATGCTGTTATTTTAGCAGTTTTGGTGATTTTTTTTTCCCAAAAAATTCCAGTTCCAAAACCCACAAGGGTGGTTTTGGCAAAACCAATCCAGATCTAAAACACGACGGAGATCCCGATCAAAAACCCGCAAAATGGCCCGGTGCACACCCCTAGTTGCTATTGGCAACATCTGCACTTCTATAAACCCACACTTTGGTAAATATAAACGAAGGAGTCTGTGTGTTATGTCCCAAACGAAAGAAATCTTAGTTCAGGTCCCAAAATATGAAGAAAGGTTTCTCCAACAGGTTGGATTTGCTATGGGCTTGCTCAGGGTACGGGTGCCATTTCTTTAATAAGCGTTGAAATCAAAGTATGCGACATGCACTACTCAAGCTCTAGATCAGTGCTAAAGGGCATACAGCAGTATAGATCACTGAAATAATACCCCAGTTAAGAGGATTTTATTGGCAGGGCATCTCAAATAAAGTTAGTGGGCAGAAAACGGATTGGAAGGGATGCCAAGAAATAAAATTTCTAATTTGAAGGAATTCAATACAATACAGAGTATTTTTGCTGGACAACTTCCAAGGGGGCTAAGTGGGAGCTGTCAGGTAAGATGGGTAATGCAGGAGATAGGAGGTGGGTGGGCCAGTGTCCTGCATAACCCAGTGGGAGCAGTATGATTTGCCAGCGCTTGGGATCCCAGCTCTCATAATAACGAGGCTGGGATTCCAATCATTAATAAGCCAACAGGGGTGAGTAAAGGAGGTTCCCCCCTCTCCCCAACCCTGTAACCCTCCCTCACTGCAGCCTAACCCTAACCTCCCCCCTTTGTGCCTAACCCACCCCTTTGTGCCTTAACCTAACCCCCCTCCCCACAGCCTAACCTTAACCCTCTGAGGGGGGTGCCTAACACTAACCCCTACCTCCCCGCAGCTTAACCCTAACCCCCGGGACGCAGCCTAACCCTAACCCTCCCTCCCACAGCCTAAACCTAACCTACCCCCAGACCCCACGGTTTACCTGGCGCGTGGCCCGGTGTCTTCTCATTGGGGATCCAGATTTTTGATTTCTGATGCCGAGATGTTGTACTCTTCTGGATGCCAGTGTCGCCATTCAGAAGGGGGTTGGTATTCCGGCGTCAACTTTCGGGATACCAGCAGTCAGAAAACATAGCAAAAAGTTGCTATGTGCAATCAACTCGGAATGACCCCCTATATCTGTTCCAGCAGCTTTAAATCATGTAACTCTGCTACAGTCAGGAGCACTACTCAGTCTTAAAATTAGTATACAAACACTTTATTGCTGCAAGTGGACCTAAAATAAAACTAATAACCAGCTTTTTAGGCCAATTGTCTGTTTCAAAGTTATTAAGCAAAGCTATGAGTATTACTGCACGTTGGGTAAGATTATTATATTTTGGTTTTCCGACGCCGAGATGTTGTACTCTTCTGGATGCCAGTGTCGACATTCAGAAGGGGGTTGGTATTCCGGCGTCAGTTTTCTGACTGCCGGGATACCAACAGCCGGGATCCTGACTGCTTCCCAACCCAGAATAGTAAGGGTTTGCATAACAATTATTACTGCATTTATTTGTTTTTGACTTTTTCTTACCCATTGGGGGTCATTCCGACCCGATCGCACGCTGCGCTTCTTTGGCCGCATTGCGCAGGTGCTTTGTTGCCCGGCAACAGACGCTAGCGAAGAAAGCGGTCGCAGCGGCGACCGCAAGAAGATTGACAGGAGGAAAGCGGATCCGGGCGGCAACTCACCGTCTTCGGGGAGTGATGAGTCCAACGCAGGCATGTCCAGGCATTTGGAGGGCGGATGTCTGACGTCAATTCCGGGACCTGCATCGATCACACAGAGTAAGTAACTCTTACCCTGGTTTTCTTTTACAGGAAACTTTTTTTGCATAGCAGGGCTGCACAAGCGTTCGCAGCCTTGCTATGCAGAAATACACTCCCCCATAGGCGGAGTAGAGTTGATTGCACGGGCAGCAAAAAGTAGCTACGTGTGATCAACTTGGAATGACCCCCAATATCTGTTCCAGCAGCTTTAAATCATGTAACTCTGCTACAGTCAGGAGCACTACTCAGTCTTAAAATTAGTATACAAACACTTTATTGCTGCAAATGGACCTAAAATAAAACTAATAACCAACTTTTTAGGCCAATTGTCCGTTTCAAAGTTATTAAGCAATGCTATGAGTATTACTGCACGTTGGGTAAGATTATTATATTATATGGAAGTCATATAATACAACCAAATTACCATTGTCCAACCTCTTTGTGCTATGCTGCTGTAGAAAATCTCTAATTGTCTTTCTGGGAGCAGATATGGCCACAGAGCCTGGTCTCAGCCAATAAACAATGCAGGCGTGGCCATTACCCACTGACGCATACACGGACAATAAATGGCAAAGGTCTGTACAAATCTAGGGACTTAATTTAGACCTGATCGCTGGGCAGCAATTTTTGCTGTCCTGCGATCAGATAGTCGCCGCCTGCAGGGGGAGGGGAAAATGCTGTGCAAGTGTGTGATCGCATGTGTAGCAGAGCTGCACAAACTGATTTTGTGCAGTCTCTGAGCAGCCCAGGACGTACTCAGCCGCTGCAATCGCTTCAGCCTGTCCTTGACCGGATTTGACATCAGACACCCTCCCTGAAAATGCTTGGACACGCCTGCGTTTTGCCAGACACTCCTTGAAAATGGTCAGTTGCCAGTGCCACCCACAAACGCACTCTTCCTGGCAATCTCCTTGTGATCGCCCATGCGATCGCTTTTTTTGCACCATCCCATCGCTATGCACCGATGCACGATGCAGTCGTCCGATGCGCGGACCTGATCGCAGGTGGTGAGAAAACGCAGCCTAGCGATCAGGTCTGAATTACCCCCAAAGTCTCTGTAAGTTGCGAGAACTCATATCCCCAAATTTGTTCTGTGACCAACTTGGGGTCATAAGTTATGAGTTGTTCACCCTGCTTACAAATATTTAACAATATTAGATGTTAGAGCCACAGAATCATGACAAAAAAGTTTAATATCTATGTAAAATGACAAATATAATTTGCTTTACTTTGTAATATAATTTGCTTCATTCTGAGTGTACAGATGTGTCCACGTGTTGTACACCTATCCTCCAATTGCATCAAATAGTTCCATTTGGAGTATCACTGACTTTACTACTAAGCCTCACCATGCATCTAACCACGGGCTTTTTCACAAAATAAGTGTCTTAGCATCACTAAGGTGACAAAATGCACAGGTACCCTGTACACTGGCGGAAGCAGTACAGCACATGCCGTTGCTGTGTGTGACTCTAAATGATGAAGTTTCAATATGAATGAGCTGCATCATGCTTCTCACTACGCAGCTTAACTCTTAATCTGTAGCTGTAAGACAATTCTATCGAGATGATAGTGGACTTCAGGAAGAAGTCAGCTAGTGCACCTCCACTAACGATTGCTGACAGTGTGGTATCACTAGTGGCCTACTTCAAGTTCCTAGGGGGATGCAGTCAATTTACCTCCAATCAAAAGCCCGACGGTCGAAATCCCGACAGCAATTGACCGACGGTCAAAATCCCGACAAGGTCAAAATCCCGACATGGACAAAATACAGACATTTAAAATACCGACAAGGTCAAAATACCGACATGTAAAATGCCGACATGATTTTTTCATGATTTTTCCATTGAAACCGACTTGTTCATACTTTACCATCCCAGTGGACCTGGTGTCCATGTGAACCTATGTAGAAATACACACAGAAAGAAAATAAAAACGCATGTCGGTATTTTGACCAGTTGGCATTTTACATGTCGCTATTTTGACCTTGTTGGTATTTTAAATGTTGGTATTTTGTCCACTTCGGGATTTTGACCTTGTCGGGATTTTGTCCCTCGGTCAATTGCTGACGGGATTTCGACCGTCGGGATTTTGATTGGAGGTATTTCATACCGATCCCTTCCTAGGGACCAAAATCTCCTGGGACCTTAAATGGGGGTCCAACACTGACGCCACTGTCGGGAAAGCGCAGCAGATGTTGTTCTTCCTCAGGCAACTAAGGATATTCAACATCCCACAGAAGCTTCTGCTCCTCTTCTACTCTGCGATTGTGGAGTCGGTACTGTGTTCCTAGATACTGGTATGGTACAGCTCCGCCAGCGTGAGGGACAGATGCAGGCTCCAAAAGGAAGATTTCCAAAAGAAGATCATCGGGGCCCACCTTCCCTCAGTCCAGGACCTGTACCTGTCCACAGCTAAAAAGCGGTGAACGAAGATAGTAAAGGACCAGCTACACCCCGGTCACAGCATGTTCAACTTGCTTCCTTCAGGCAGGCGTTACAGGGCCGTCCCCGCCAGGTCCACCAGAAGCCTCAAAAGTTTCTTTCCCCAAGCGGTCTGCCTGCTGAACTCCTGAACATTGATGACTAGATGTACATGTAACTCCCTTGTGTCCCTACGGTATACCTATCTGTATGACTTTACTTGCCCCCACCACCCACATGCTTATCTGTTACCTACTTGGCTGTTGTATAGCAAACCAAAGACAAATTCTCAGTATACGTAAGTATACCTGGCCAATAAAGCTGATTCTGATATTGAATGCCTTGTAACAAAAATACTAATCCTAAGTGCCAATGAGTAACTTTGATTGTGGCTAGGATGTGAATAAAATGCTAAAGTTAGGAAAAAGTATGAAATTACTTAAATCGCTTAAATTACTGTTAATTTCAGTATTTTTTTCTATGGGTGCATGGTTACGCCTCCTGTGATTAGGCCACACCCCCTGGAAACCACCTGGGCTCAGTCAGGCTCTCTACTGCCCTGTCCATGTGCACCACACACACTGTGCCCATTGTAGGCACATCAGTGCAGCAGGCGCTCAGCACTTCAATACTATCCAGAGCAGCTGAGCATCAGGGGCTTGGGCAGCGGTGCAGCAATTCCACCCCAAACAATCACTCCCTGGATGACAGTACTGGCCGCACCACCCTCCCATGATCCTGGGTTCATCAACCTATTTTTACACTCTCATCTCTGTTTAAATATCAAACAATCCCTATACCAGAGGTTCCCAAACATGGTCCTCAAGGCACCCCAACAGTCCTGGTTTTAGGTATATCCATGACTCAGCACAGATGGTTAAATCAAATTGACCAAGGTGCTAATTTATTTACCTGTGGCCAAGCATGGATACATTTAAAACCAGGAATGTTGGGGTGCCTTGAGGACTGCATTTGGGAACCTCTGCTCTATACATAGAGGTTTAGTAATAACAAAGTATGTATAGTGCATATGCAGCAAGTGTAGCCCAGTGCTGTTAACGGAAGAGCTGGATTAAGGGAGTGCAGTTAATTTGCCGGCAGTCAGGATCTAGGCGGTAAGGATACCGACACCGGAATCACGACTGCTGACAATACCGACAGCCGGAATCCCCCTCACTGGGCCTATTCCCACTCATAGGTGTCCAGGGGACTGTTTGCACTTGCCCCGCTGCCAGCATACGGATGGTCAGGATGCCGTTGTTGGTATACTGATGGCCGGCATCCCAACTGTCAGTAATTCATACTGAACCCGGATTAAGATTACAATTTCACCCTATGGTTGGTACAACCCCCCCAAATATACACAATATACACAAATACACATCACATTTCACATTTCCGCCTCAGTTGCTGCCTGTACACTCCAAGTTAGGTGTTGAGAACACTAAAGGCTACTACACATTGGTGCCACAAAACTCCTGGGGGTAAATTTACTAAGATGGGAGTTCTGTTTAAGATGGATGTTGCCCATAGCAACCAATCAGATTCCAGGTATTATCTTCTAGAAGGTGTTAGATAAATGAGAAGTAGAAGCTGATTGGTTGCTATGGGCAACATCCCATCTTAAATAGAACTCCCATCTTAGTAAATTTACCCCTTGGAGAGGTGTGCTTTTTACAACATGTACCTATTGCCGGTACAGGAGGCCTGGTGTGGAGATGCCTATTTATATACATTCTTATCCACTGTGCTGCTCTAACATTTACTGTATATTGTTTTAGAATCTCTATTGTCGAGAGATTCCTCTTTGCAATTAACAACTTCTGTACATTTTATCAAATAATCATGGTCAGGCATTTCTCAATATGCATTGCACTAGTACAATCTTAAGGGTATAAAAGAATGTAAAAAAAAAAACGTATGCAATGTTCATAACAGATGACACATAGCTATGGTTAAATGACATTGCAAACTCATACGTTATAATGAAATACCCATTTTAATGCAATATAGTCAGATTACATCATGATAAGAATTAATTAAGTAGTAATTTAATAATAATAAATGTTCTAAATAACAAATTACGTATCTTACCCACTTAACATTCAAATACCTTTAAAAACTGAAAGTATAATGAAGAAGTTTCAGAATTCTGTAAATCAATAAAAAAAAACAATAACTATAATGTAGAACAAGTCAATGATGTAACCAATGTGGCAATCTACTCCAGAGATGGCATAATTACTTTTTATGTAACATTTTAGTAGAACACGTCATACAGAGACATGAACTGAAATAACTGCTGACGGTGCTGCTGAAAGGGGGCTAAATAAGAATAGCTGGTGTTTGTGTCAGAATCTAAATTAGGCCAATGACCTTCCATATAATGTAAAACATACAATATGTTACCAGTTTGTTCTGTTAAAAAGGTTGTAGTAGCACCCTGGGCTGCCATCAGAAATTATGGGTCCAGGGACTGACAAAACAGGCAAGGTCCACCCACCACACACACTGCCCAAAAGCAGAGTGGCAGCTCCCCATTGGTTGCCGGTCCGCGTATTCTGATTGGCTCATGGCTGGCACTAATTTCACAGCGAAAAGGTGAAAACCATTTGGAGCAATGTCTGGACTATAGGGTGGATGATTGAAAATCTCCTGCCCATGGGGGTCCCAGTCGTTCTTCAACATGCTCATTTCTTTGTCTATAATTGAACATTTCACATTACTTTTTCACATCAGGTCTCTCTTTCTGCCCATTGAAGAATTGAATAACACTCCTTACTTCACAGTCACAGATATATTTTGTCATAGGGTTCATTTTCACACAACTTTGCCAAAAAACAATCAAAACAGCTCACCACTCACAAGGGCACTAAGAACAGAGGTAAGGGAGACAGACGACCATGAGTTGGGGATGGTGAATGACCTGTGCAATGGGAATGTTCAAATGGTCTTTACTTTTTGGATTACCCTCGTACTATTCTTATTCTCCCTGTATGGCACTTCATAATAATAATAATAATAATAATAATAATACTACAAGAAAGGGTGATTCCCATTATTTTGCTCCAAATTTTTATTAAGCCATTTCATCTCAGTAAAAATATGCCAAATACATGTATATACATACATAGCCAGTCTCCCCTACTGCTGTTCACTTCTCCTTGTAGAAATACAGCATTTACTTTTTAACACTGTATGCTAAGATTGCAGGACCAAACGCTGAAAAGAAAAATGCTTCTTGGCCCCAAGACAGGACCCCAGGCTCTAAATAACAGAGGTGTTACACTGAAGGCGGCATGCATGCAAGGTAACCATCTTTGATGGCTGCTTACAAAAGACCATTTGGAAGTATGGGGGGAAATGTTTCAAACCTTCTAAAAAGAGTAAAAAAGTACACACATAGAGAAGTTGCCCATAAATATCAAACTATCAACGTCCAGCTAGTAATGATCAAGTACATACTATAAAATGATCGGTAGAATTTGATTGGTTGCTATGGGCAAATTCTCAACTGGTTCACTTCTCCACTCTGTAGAAGGTTTGATACATTTCCCTCATGGAATCTCCAAAATGAAAATGTAGAAATTGTTCATAGGCAAGAAGTGCTTTAAAAATAAAGGCTAGTAATATCTATGGAATGGGGTGCAGTCGGCATCCCGGCAGTCGGGATGCCAGCGGTCAATGTAACTGATGACGGAATACTGACACAACTCGGAATCCCATCACCAGAACACTGACCGCCAACATCCCAAAGGTAAGTATCGGGGTCACTGTTAGGGTGGGATTAGGTTTAGGCACTTGCGGGGGGGGGGGGGGATGTGGTTAGCTGTAGCTGCCACCCCCGTGTCTGAGCCCTAGTTGCCACCCCCAGAGTCATAGCCTTAGCCACCACCTCCCGAAACTTAGCCCTAGAAGACAACTCAGGTGAGTTACGGTAGGGGACAGGGGAAGGGTAAAATAATTAACCTGTAACCTGTCGGTATTCTCATTGCTGGTGACCGTTATGTGACCGCCGGCATATCAATCACCGGTATAGTGTATTACACCCCTGACGTGCAGGGAGGGTAATTAGCAATAGTATATAGATGAGTGGAATTAATACTTGTTAACATGGGAACATAATTAGTAGAGGAAAGAATAGAAGGGAATAAATTGTTAATAAGAGTCCAGAGAATTTTTTTTACTGCAGATAAGTCTTTATAGACAAGATGCAAAATTATAGAAAACATTTTAACAGAAATTTAAACAAATTTGTACAAAAACAAACATATTAAATGTAACATATGCTCCTTGTCATTAACAAAACATGCACTAAAAGTAGAAATATTGGGGGTAATTCCAAGTTGATCGCAGCAGGAATTTTGTTAGCAGTTGGGCAAAACCATGTGCACTGCAGGGGAGGCAGATTTAACATGTGCAGAGAGAGTTAGATTTGGGTGTGGTGTGTTCAATCTGCAATCTAATTTGCAGTGTAAAAATAAAGCAGCCAGTATTTACCCTGCACAGAAACAAAATAACCCACCCAAATCTAACTGTCTCTGCAAATGTTATATCTGCCCCCCCTGCAGTGCACATGGGTTTGCCCAATTGCTAAAAAAAATTCCTGCTGCGATCAACTTGGAATTACCCCCATTGTCCTTTGTAATTGGTACCTTTGAAGACGCTGCTTAACTCTTCATATTATTAGGCCAGTTATAAATAGCTATTCTAGAAATGCCATATCTTCGTCCTTACAGATGGTGGCCACTAACGCTGGTGCACTGCTGACAACAGCTTGGTTCAGACTAAGGGCCTAATTCAGAGGTGATCGCAGCAGCAAATTTGTTAGCAGTTGGGCAAAACCATGTGCAGTGCAGGGGGGGGGGGGGGGTTCAGATATAACATGTGCAGAGAGAGTTAGATTTGGGTGGGGTGTGTTCAAACTGAAATAAAAAATGCAGTGTAAAAATAAAGCAGCCAGTATTTACCCTGCACAGAAACAAAATAACCCACCCAAATCTAACTCTCTCTGCAAATGTTATATCTGCCACACTTGCAGTGCACATGGGGGGTCATTCCGAGTTGTTCGCTCGCAAGCTGCTTTTAGCAGCTTTGCACACGCTAAGCCGCCGCCTACTGGGAGTGAATCTTAGCTTATCAAAATTGCGAACGAAAGATTAGCAGAATTGCGAATAGACACTTCTTAGCAGTTTCTGAGTAGCTCCAGACTTACTCGGCATCTGCGATCAGTTCAGTCAGTTTCGTTCCTGGTTTGACGTCACAAACACACCCAGCGTTCGCCCAGACACTACTCCGTTTCTCCAGCCACTCCCGCGTTTTTCCCAGAAACGGTAGCGTTTTTTCGCACACACCCATAAAACGGCCAGTTTCCGCCCAGAAACACCCACTTCCTGTCAATCACATTACGATCACCAGAACGAAGAAAAAACCTTGTAATGCCGTGAGTAAAATACCTAACTGCATAGCAAATTTACTTGGCGCAGTCGCACTGCGGACATTGCGCATGCGCATTAGCCACTAATCGCTCCGTTGCGAGAAAAAAATAACGAGCGAACAACTCGGAATGACCCCCATGGTTTTGCCCATCTGCTAACAAATTTGCTGCTGCATTCAACGCTGAATTACCCCCTAAATGCTGTCTATTACTAATGCAGGCCACATGGCACTTCTGTCTGCATCAGAACAGGAAACCTGTACTAGGACATTGTCTCAGTGATAAACAGGGCAGGGCAATTACAGACAAATTATAACTAATAGTAGCTAAGAGTAGATCCAATTGTAGCTGGCTAGACAGTTACTTCACTTAACTCCAGTATACACTGGCTCTATTAGTGCTTTTAGAAGGGAAGACATATTGGTTATAGAACAGCTGATAAAAAATATAAAAAGATATACAGATGTACGGACAGTGAAATCGACTATTCACTTATTATATTCTGCATGCCTTTTGTTACATGTATGTTACTTTTTTCTTTTCAATAAACACAATAAAAAAAAAAATATATATATATACCTATATATATACACACACACACACACACACACACACACACACACACACACACACACACACACACACACACACACACACACACACACAAATCCTACCCTACAGAAAATATTTATATAAATAAATAAATAAATAGCTATCATGCTTACAAAGTCTTCACTTATGCCTTCCTGTATAGTGCAAGTAAAATAAAAATATATTTATTAGAATATGATACCAAAATATAGGCCCTCATTCCGAGTCGTTCGCTCTGTATTTTTCATTGCATCGCAGTGAAATTCCGCTTATTGCGCATGCGCAATATTCGCACTGCGACTGCGCCAAGTATCTTTGCTATGAAGAAAGTATTTTTACTCACGGCTTTTTCATCGCTCCGGCGATCGTAATGTGATTGACAGGAAATGGGTGTTACTGGGCGGAAACACTGCGTTTTATGGGCGCGTGGCTGAAAACGCTACCGTTTCCGGAAAAAACGCAGGAGTGGCCGGAGAAACGGGGGAGTGTCTGGGCGAACGCTGGGTGTGTTTGTGACGTCAAACCAGGAACGACAAGCACTGAACTGATCGCACAGGCAGAGTAAGTGTGGAGCTACTCTAAAACTGCTAAGTAGTTTGTGATCGCAATATTGCAAATACATCGGTCGCAATTTTAAGATGCTAAGATACACTCCCAGTAGGCGGCGGCTTAGCGTGTGTAACTCTGCTAAATTCGCCTTGCGACCGATCAACTCGGAATGAGGGCCATAGTTTCATCACCACCACCAAACTGGTGACAAAACAAATAACCTAATCAATAAAAAAACAAAAACAAAACAATATAAAATTGTGTTTTGGTACAATAAAGAAAAAAAATGAAAAGAAAAAATGTATCATAGGTGAACCCTACATCTCACATGGGGGCAGAGGTGGAACTACCTTGGTGCGGCAGGTGCATTGCACCAGGACCCCTGAAGTCTAAGGGCCCACTGCTGCTCCAGCAATGGGTTATCCCCTGCCCCCCTTACCCCTCACAGACCATTTTGAGCAGTGTCAGTCTGTCAGATGACTGGCCAATTGCAGAGAGCAGGGTGTGTCACGCTGCTTGAGAGACCTGCCACTTACCATAGGTAGGCGGGGCTGACATTGTATGAGCTGGACTGATAGAGGAGTCCTGCCACCTATCAGCGCTGATGATCACAGCCACATACTGGGGTATATTTTGGTAAAGCGCAAGTTTATAGACGTGGAGATATTGCCCATAGCAACCAATCAGATTATACGTATCATTTATCAAGCACATTCTAGTAAATAATTGCTAGAACCTGATTGGTTGCTATGGGCAACATCTCCACTTCTATATACCCGCACTTTAATAAATATACCCCTCTGCCTCTAATTAACAGACAGCTGTGCACTATTTCTGATTCACTGCTGTTTGTGAATTAAAGGCAGCTCACTGGCACTGTCAGTCTGCCTGACCAAGTGCCATACTGAGAAAAGCACAAGTGGTGGGAGCCCCTGTCACAGACAGAACAGAGGCCGCTGTGTTCTTGCCCCTCACAGGGTACATGCCCCGTGTTTTCCCCACCGTGTAGGACATTGTGCTTGTACCTCTGTCACCCTCTCCCTGTCACTCACTGCCTCTCCCTACCACCTTCCCCTGTCCCCCTGCTTTTCACCCTCTGCCTCATCCTGCCTTACCCTGTCACCCTCTGCCTCTCCCTGCCTTTACGCAGTCACCCTCTGCCTACCTGCCTTACGCTGTCACCATGTGCGTCTCGCTGTCACCCAGTGCCATGTGGCATATTGTGAACTTGGGTTTGGGTGAAGGATGGGGGCCCAAATTATATTTCTACACCTGGGCAAACTACTCACAAGTTCTGCCACTGCATAGCATATTTATTAATCAATATATGCAGTATATCCACCGAAAATGGCTGCACTCGCAAACATTAATAATCCCCAGCATTTCACATGGAGGGACCAAAACAGGCATCTCCAAATCTAGACTAATTTTTTTTTTTTTTAGCACATTCACATTAAAAATAAGGGTTGTGATAAATCGGGCTCATGCACATACAACTGGGACTCTTAACTGAAGTAGATAACAGCTTAGGTCATTAAAGAGTTTGATGCTTAGTGTTTTGCCACAATGTGTTGGAACAATCTCGAAAGGGTTAAGAACATGTTCTTCAACTAACCAAATACTGCTGTAAAACTGTGTCTGAGTTTAGGGTTTCCATCCTTCTTTTCCCTGAAAGACAGAAGAAGAAAAAAAACTACTGGTTTTATTACTCTTGGCAGCTATTAATTTTCCTACCTTGGGAAAGCAAGTACTTACAAATGAAATTAGCATTGTAAAGTGAAGCCCAGCATAAGAATTTTCCATTAATTTAAGCTGTTCTAGTTTACCCTATTTTCTCCTATCAGGTAATTGTCAGACAGACCTCCAGTTTGCCGCCGCATCTCCTTGTTTTGTCTATCCCTGTGAACTTGCACACAGTTTTCTCGTTGGTTGGTAAACCTGTCTGCTTTCAGAAAGCTGGAATATGATGAGGGAACTCTGTGGAATAAGAGGGTTGATTTTATTGTGGTAGACCAAGTCTTCCTGTTAGAAGCAAAATGAAAAATGATATCCTTGTGCCAGTACCAAGGAATATATTGCATTAATGCAGCTAGAGTAGAGCTGAGGAAATTTCCAACCTTGGTGCCCACTGACCTTGTCTTGACACTCACTCTGAACCCTTAGAGAAAGGGAGGTAGCTTTATGGAGCATGAGAATGGGTGGTTAAGGCTAAATGAACACGGGTTTTGTTTGGGACAGTCAATAATAATAATAATGCCAGAATTCTTTGTTGTATCTATAGCAGAGATGCACTAAATCCATCTTTTAGGATCCCTACTAAAAATAAGTCCTACAATTTACAAAATGAATATGTACCAGAGTCTAAGCATAGATGTATGAAGTAACTGGGACTCAAAGAGGACCACCCCGAATATAACGCAGTTTAGGGCAGAAACTGGTTGCTCTAATACATTCCTACAGCAGAGTGCAGGCACTGTTCTCTGAACACAGTTATCATTTTATGGATATTCTATTTTATCTTTGAGATTTCCCTCTGGTACAGTTTTTACAGTAGTGACTTTCAGTTATATTATAATTATGTTAACAGAGTTCTGTTGTTGGTGAGAGTTGAGGTGTTTTTAGTTTCTTGGACAGTGTATACCAATATATAGATGTAACACCCCGGGGTTGGCGGGTATGTCTAAGTGGTTAAGAGAGGTATCACAGTTGTTGGGTGGTTGTGAGAAAGACCTTTCCCTTGAAATGTTCTTCCCCGTACCTCGTTTTGTAGTACCTTGCTTAGAGAGGTAGAATAGATTGATACGAAACAGGAGTGATTCAGCAGTTCGCCGCAATGAACTCTGGATTGAGGATGAGGATTGGTTCATTGGAAAAAATATTAGATAATCACAAGAAAAATAGGGCAATAAAAAAGATAAAGTAAGGACAATTTACTACAGTTCACATCACATTGAATCATTTAACAAAATGCAAAAGACAATCAATGAAATCACTGATATTGGCATATTACAATTACAAACTTTAAAGTGGTGATGAGAAGAGTAATGAAAAAAAAAAACACTTTTACAATAACAGTTGCTAAATTTCTAGCTTTCCCTAACCAAGTTGTTATAATCTTCACTGACAAGCGGAGCTCTCTTTAAATCCTGTGGTGCCACAGTGTTGCAATGGGGGAATTGCACACATGAACACAAGTAATCCTGGGTTGTAACCAGGGCTTAAAGTGGTCTGGGAGAGGTGGTGGAACTCATTTACCCCCCAAACAAGTACCCCCCCCCACACACACACACACACACACACACACACCAGGGCCAGCGCTAGTGTTTTCGGCACCCCCCTGCAAACTATAAATTAGTGTCCTACTTCCCATATTTTATAAATGGACATTGATCTCACAAAGAAGCAGCGTGGTCACATAATAGTACCCCCAGTTAAAATTACACCAAACAGTAGCACAATCTTATTCACATTACACCTCATGTATTGCCCCTGATTCAGATTCATATTACACCACATAGTAATGCCTCGTATTCAGGTTACGTCACTAAGTAGTGCCCTTTATTCACATTGCACTACACAATGGTACCCTTTATACATGTAATGCCACACAGTAGTGCCCCTTATACACAATTCCTACAGTAGTAGTGTCCCTTACACATAATGCCGACAGTTGTAGTGCCCCTTACACATAAAGACCACAGTAGTGCCACTTATACACATAATGCCCAATGTAGTAATGCCGCTTATATACAGAATGCTCCCAGTAGTAGTGCCCCTTACACATAATGCCCACAATAGTAGTGTCCCTTGCACGTAATGACCATAGTAGTGCCACTTATACACATAATGCCCACAGTAGTGCCCCTTATAAACATCTCTACCTCTTTCACTCTAGCATTTCACCACGTGTCCCACCACCAGCTCCATGCCCTGTGTCCCTCCAGCAGTTTCTCCACCTCTCTTTTCCCTCCAGCTCTCCCTCATCTTGTCATCAAGATACACAGAGGCTGCTCCTCTTCATGGCTCCTCTTCACTTCAGCAGTGGTGACAGCAAGACCTCACATAAGCTGTGCTGAAAAAGTAAGCCACTGGGACCTGAGGAGGGGATGAATGCTGTCTAACTGACACAGTACCTGGAGGTGTGGGTGGTAAATAGGGGAGGACCATGGAGTCCACAGGACCTGAGGAAGGGTGAGATGGCTGCAGCTCATCAGTAACACTAGCACCGCTTGCATCATCTATTGATGTAGGTGATGGGGCATTTTTTTCAGTTGGAATTACTGTGCAGGGAAATGGAGGGGGTGGAACGAGTTCCCACTACCATTACCATTCCACCTCGTCCGTCCCCCCAACTTTAACCCCTGGTTGTAACAATGTCACTGTATTTTAGTTTTATGTAAAAAGGTATCTATTAAAGCAGGGATGGGAAACCTTTGGCCCTCCAGCGGTTGTTGAACTACACATACCAGCGTTTTACCGAAGGTGCATAAAAATACATCAGCACCGCCGGGAAGACCAATAATAGCAGGGGTCGGTAGTCTTGCCAGTAATTTATCGGAAATGATTGACTTCTTCCTACAACCGTTAGTAATAAAGAACAAATCCTATATCCAAGATACGACAGATATCATTAACAAACTGGAAAATATTGAAGTTACGGATCATATGCTTATTGGAACTGCGGATGTAACATCTTTATATACCGTTATAGAGCATGAAAAGGGGACTGAGGCAGTTGAATGGTTCCTGCATCAGTCAACTATCCCTGAGAAGACAAGAAATTTTATCATTGAAGGGATAAAATTCATATTAAGAAATAATTATTTCTTTTTTGAGGGAGACTATTACTTACAATTGATGGGCACAGCCATGGGGACCAAGTTCGCGCCTAGCTACGCTAACCTCTTCATGGCTTATTGGGAAAATACCCATGTTTGGGGAAATGTGGCTATGGCGTCGAACTTGGTCCTCTGGCAAAGATTCATCGATGATGTTATATTTTTATGGGAAGGCACAGAAGATAACCTTTTAAATCTATGTAAGGATTTAAATAGGACAGATGTCGGTATTAACTTTACCTTTGACATAAATAAAACCAGTGTCAATTTTCTCGATATAACTATCTATAAAGAAAACAACAAATTGAACACAAAGGGATATGTGAAACCGACAGACTCTCAACAATATCTAAGCAAAGAAAGTCAACATCACCCTAATTGGATCAAGGGCATACCGAAAAGCCAACTCATACGCTTAAAAAGAAACTGTAATGACCCAGAGGAATATGTTAAACAAAGTGATGCCATGTTAAATAATTTTAGATCACAGGGATACACGGAAGAACAATTAATTAAAGCTGAGGAGGAAGTGAAAGGAATGAATAGAAAGGATCTGCTACAAAAAAAGAAATCGAATCCTAAGGAAAAAGATAAATTTAATCTAGCCTTTGTCACCACCTTTGGAGCAGATTATAAAAAAGTGGAGACTATTATTAAAAAACATTGGTGTATCCTTAAAAAGGACCCCATACTAAATGAATTAATTCCAGATACACCTAAATTTATTTATAGAAGAGCTAACAACCTGAAATCAGATCTAGTAAGGAGCTCGTTACCCATTCAATCAATGAACCCAATTAGATCGGAAGGTTTCTATAGATGCGGCAGTTGCACCATGTGTAAATTAGTCCCGGGGAATAATCAAAAAATTTCAAGTTTTTGTATAAAAGACAAGGAATACAAGATCCGTAATTTTATAACTTGTCATACGAGTAATGTAATTTACTTGGTGGAATGCGAATGTGGACTAATCTACATAGGACGAACATCAAGAGCACTGAAGACACGTATGGGGGAGCATGTCAGGAATATTGGCAAAGGCCTGGAAACCCATAATCTCTCCTATCACTTCAAAATTAAACACAAATGTAAAGTAAATGGAATAAAACGTTTTTTGGGTATACAGCAAGTAAAAATAAATTGGAAAGATAGGGACTCTGAAAGCATGTTAGCTAGGGCAGAGATGAAGTGGATTTACAATTTAAAGACCATCGCCCCTGACGGACTGAACAAAGAGTTCGAAATAAAGTGGTTTCTTTAGACTACAGTATATTGATAGAAATTTAAATGCAAAATTTTTTTTAAGAAAAACTCTTTTTGGTATATATTTTTTTGATTTATATATATAGCAATATTTTTTAAAGTGATTAATAATTTATTATGTATACCAATTATCATTTTCTTAATGGATGTCACTAATGGAGATCATTTGGTGGATTATATGTAAGTTTTAAGTATTTTAAAAGTGTGTATTATGCATTGTTTTTAATTGAGTGCACTGCCATGATAAAAAATAGCAGAATATCCCCCTTATACTTATGGAACGCATGCGTCCACAGGCTAAGTTACTGTGGAACGCAGAGCGCTATCTATTACTATAACGGAAGTGCGTCATCGGAAAGACCGGTGGAACGCACAGAACTTCCGGGTACGCGAGCATGGAACGCATAGTGCTCGGATACTAGAAAAACTACTTATTGTACATATAAGAAATAGTAGGACATTCCCCCTAGATTGATGGATTGCATGCGTCCACAGGTGAAACTACTGTGGAACGCATAGCGGCGGTGTCGATGATTAAAACGGAAGTGCGTCATCGGAAAGACCGGTGGAACGCATAGAACTTCCGGTTACGCGAGTGTGGAACGCATAGCGTTCCGAGACCAAACAAAACGAAAATAAACACTTATTATGGATGCATTTAACTTTTAAGGCAGCGTTTTGATAAGGAGGATATGTGGGGATGATCAGCATGGGACAAATGGAACTGCATTTTGTGATTTGTAGTGTTATGACCATGGGTGTAACTTTGACCCACAGGAAGTACTTGTAGTATATGTGTTTTAATATTGATGCACAATATAAATTTTATGACATATAATTGATTAATTTATAACACGTAAGTGTATAAGTAAGATAAGTCACTGTTGATCTGAATTTTCATCTGTTTAGAAGATATGGATTGTAAAGGAAATGAAGGATTCATTTCCGGGTTACTTCTAGCATAAAAGGGGATGCATGCAGGTAAGGATCATTCTGCCCTGAGGAAGAGTTGATAAGAACTCGAAACGCGTTGGCGGCTTCCTGATCCATTTACCTGCATCCACATTTGGAAAGGAACTTACCTAGTCCTGCTGTCGGCGTCTAGCTTGGAAGGAGTAAGGAGGAATTCCGGAAAACTCCAAATTTTGTTGCTCTTTCCATTGCTCCATGCTGGGAGCTTGGCACGGTACGGTTCCATTTTTTACTAATGTTAAAGTGATTGCTTTCACTTTTATGTAAAACATCATCTTTTTATATTCTTTTGGAATCAAAATAAATCACCAATTTTAAAACCTAAATTACTACACTATATGTGTTTTTTTACTTCTCCTTTTTTGTAAGGACATTTACTGCACAGAACGTTCTTTGATGTGAGGATTGTTTGGAGAAAGGTGGACCTATGGAAGAATAAGGAAATCTTGCTGGGACAATATCGTAGACTCTTCTCACCTATTAATTTTGTGCATATGTGTTTAAGGTGGTAGCGCCTAAGCTATATTCAAAATTTGTATATTTAGATTACACATACCAGCGTGCCCTGCTACAGTTTTGATATTCGCCCATATTAAAACTGTTGCAGGGCATGCTGGTATGTGTAGTTCAACAACAGCTGGAGGGCCAAAGGTTTACCATCCCTGTAGTAAAGGGATTGAAGTGTCTGCTGACAAATGTAGCTTACTTAATAGTAAGGGTTTCTTGGGCAAATAAACTCAGCCTCTGTCTCCATAAAGAAACTCACTTGTACTTGCATAAATAACTCAGGGGCCTATTTATCACCATCCGCATCCAGGATGCGGATGACAGGTGATGAAATCGCCCCAACTCGCACTGCGATAATTGATTACATTGCAGGGATGTATCAATTATCACGTGCAGGGACAGAGCTTTCGGTCAAGCTCTGTCCCTGCCAGAGGTTAAAGTGACCCGGAATGGGGCAGAACTGCGTTCCGTCAATTCCATTTGGAGACGGAATGCAGTTCCGCCTCCTTCGCCTCACCTAACCCTATTTGTCCCCCGGCGCCGCACAGGGAAATGACAGGCACCCGCTGAGATTGTGTTACCAGCAGGCGCCCGTCTCTCCTCACCAAAAGCCGGAGGAAAAAGCTCAGTACTGAGCTCTGGCTTCCGGTGCTGTCACTGTGCGGCGTGTGCTATGGGAGAGACGTCAGTCATGACGTCTCTCTCATAGTGCTGAGGAGTGGACGCCAAGAGAGGAGGACTGCAGCGGTCTGGAAGCGGGAACGGGGCTTGGTGAGTATGGTGTGTTTTTTCTCCCTTAGTGCAGCGGGGGCATCTACTGGGGGCAAACTACGGGGGACAATACTACTTGGGGGAATCAACAAGGGACATTACTACTGGGGGCATTATTACTGGGGGGGCATCTACTGGGGCATTACTACTGGGGGGTCATCTATTGGGGGCAAACTCCTGGGGGGCATTACTACTGGGGGACATTACTACTGGGGGGCATCAACAAGGGACATTACTACTGGGGGGAGGGGGCATTACTACTGGGGGAAAACTACTGGGGGCATTATTACTGGGGTGGCATTACTACTGGGGGTCATATATTGGGGCAAACTCCTGGGGGGCTAACTACTGGGGGACATTACTACTGGGGGCAGCTACTGGGGGCAAAATACTGGGGGACATTATTACTGGGGGGCATCTACTTGGCGCAAACTACGGGGGGACATTACTACTAGGGGGCATCAACAAGGGACATTACTACTGGGGGGAGGGGGCATTATTACTGGGGGGGGGCATTACTACTGGGGGGTCATCTATTGGGGGCAAACTCCTGGGGGGCAGCTACTGGGGGCAAACTACTGGGGGACATTATTACTGGGGGGCATCTACTTCAGGCAAACTACTGGGGGCCAACTACTAGGGGGCAAACTACTGGGGGTAAGCAACAAGGGGGCAAGCTACTGGGGGCAAACTACAAAGGGGCTAACTACTGGGGGCAAACTACAGTAGGGCATTACTACTGGTGGCGTAACTACAGGGGCACTACTACTTGGTGGCTAAACTACAAGGGGGATAAACTACTGGGGGCATAACTACAGGGGCTAAACTAGAAGGGGGGCATAACTACAGGGGCTAAACTACTGGAGGCATAACTACAGGGGCTAAACTACAATGGGACAAACTACAGGGGGGCATTACTACTGGTGGCTAAAAAACAAGCAGGCAAACTATTGGGGGCATTACCACTTGGAGGCTAAACTAAAGGGGGGGTAAACTACTGGGGTCATAACTGCAGGGGCATTACCACTGGGGGCATAACTACTAGGGCGCTAAATGACTGGGGGCATTACTACAGGTAACATTACTACTGGGGGCAATACAACACAGGGGCATTACCATTAAGGGCATTACTACTGGGGGCCCTACTAATGAGGGCATTGTAAAGGGGCACTTCATAAGGGGCATCACTCCTGGGGCATAAGGGGCACTACTATTGCGGGCATTGCATAAGGGGCACCACTACTATGAGGTCTATATAAGGGGCATTACCACTATGGGCACTACGAGTACAGTGCATAATGAGCACTACTACTGTGGGCATTGTATAAGAAGTGCTACTGTGGTGGACATTATGTGTATTACGGGGTGCTACTACTGTGGGCATTATTACTATTGTGTGACCACGTCCTATTCTTTTGGAGACCAAGCCTCAATACCTTTATTACTTGGGCGCCGTCGGGAGGGGGGGTGAGTTCCACCACCTCTCTAGGACCACTTTAAGCACTGGTCCCTGCGATGCCTCTTCGCAGCATCATCTGGGTATTTTTCGTAAAAAATACCCCAATGTCCTGCTGCGCATGCACGACCCCGCCGACATCGCCGCTGCTCAGTCAAAAATCCCCCCGTTGCGACGACCCCCACGCGCCGTGGACACCCCTCCCACAGGATAATATACTCACCTGTCCAGGAAGCTGGTCCTCGCTGCTTCAGGAGGCTGCCGGGTGCTTCTCCTGCGCTGTGATCCCCGGTGATGTAAAGTGCGCTGCCGCTTTGCAGCGTCACTTTACTGCACCGGGGTCACAGCACAGCATATGGGGGACCCGGCGCCCAGCAGCGCTCACCAGAGCAGCGGACACCGGCTTCCTGGACAGGTGAGTATGTTTTTTTTTTTTTTTTTACACTGTGATCAGCTTGTGTGTCCATCAGACACCCATAGCTGATTACTCTGCCGGATCCCTGCTTAGCTTTCTCTTCCAGGGGCAGAGAATGCTGCGCATAAGGGTGCTGTAAATACCAAATTGCTTTCTAACAAATATTTAAAATGCCTGCTCTAATATATACTGTAGACGCCTGCACATCTTATTACCATGTGCCATGAATGTGCGCTATACATCGCAAAACACTGCATCCCATAAGAGAAAACAATACACCCACACATTATCTGAGTTCCAAAGCTCATTGATGTATATATTTGTTATTAAAAGGATATGTATTCAATATATCACAATGTACAGTATACATATAGTTACATGGTTACAATTTATACAGTAAGCAGTTTATACAAACTATAATCAAATACATACAGTTACAGGCCAGCATACAATACCATTCCCTCAATGCATCCTCCTCTTAATATCTCTCTCTCTCTCAGCAAATAAATACAGGAACTGGTCTGGCAACATCTCCACCATTGTCTGGGACAAAACAGCAACTAACTCCTGTGTGTCTGATCAGCAATGTGCTATCTAGTTTGGGGGAGTGCACACATCTAGTCTAAGGGAGGGAACTTTCTCATTCATGATGAGTCACTGGTCTATTCGTATGCTAACAAAGTTCAGCCTTGAAGACAGCAAAAAGGGCTGGCCTGAGTTTCCTGTCCACCAACTGCTTGGAAATGTCTATTGTTCTAATAAGAGTGACTTTAGCTTTCATACATTTAATCATAACTACTTGTTGCAATGTCCTTCAACTTAATAACAAGTATCACCTTGATATACACATTAATCTGGTTGCTTTAATACCAAATACGACATGTCTATCTTGCTCTGCTCCAATAATACACATACATGACGTTACTCCATTATATAATTTTAAATCATTATGATGTCTGGCGCTTGATATTATTATAATTATGTGCTGTATGAAATATGTGTCAAATCCATCTCTGTGGCATGTCCGTGTAAATGCGTGTGTTACCATATATTGCTGTGCTCGCTGTGCGTATTTGCAAGCATAGCGACTTATAATGTGTGGAGTCTGTATGTTCTCTCTATGTAATATTTTTGACTTCGACAGTGCTTATAGCAGTGCTGCCCTGTGAGCTCACCAGCCTGAGCTGGCAAGATTATCACAGGGCTCACTGCGGTATTTTTTCACATTTTTTTTTTTGTAAATTTGACCACATCACATTTCCCAATATTAGTATGGGGAATGCGATGTGGGTTACTAAAAAAAAGTGAATAAAAGGGTTTGGAGCAGTTTTTCATGAAAACTGCTCCAAATGCCCTTTAATACATTCAGGTGATACTAAAATAATGTGAAAAGGGTGTGAAAACACCCTTTTTCACATTATTTTAGTAAAAATAATGTTAGTCTTTTCCTGTTAAGTAACTCACTTTCACTTGCATAAATGACTCAGTCTCTTTCTCTTCCACGCATATTAATATATCTCCCTTCAGTGTTTAAGCATGCGGTAGTTGTCTTAGCCAGGGCCGGCTCGAGGCATGTTCGAGCCGGCCCTGGCTCGAACATGCGCGGCGCGCTGGCGCCGCCATGTCGGAGCCTGGAGCCGTCCCTGATCTCCCCTGCTGTCCTCCCGCTGTGTGCGCCGCCGCTGTGTGCGCTATGCGGCGCCGGCGTCTGATGACAGCGGCAGACAGCACAGACAGCGGCCGCAGTGGCGCACACAGCAGCACTCCCCCTCCCTCGGCACAGCAGGTACTGGGGGCATATGTGGCACTGTGGGGGGCATTTATCTGGCACTGTGGGGGGCATTTATCTGGCACTGTGTTGGGCATTCATTTATCTGGCACTGTGGGGGGCATTCATTTATCTGGCACTGTGGGGGGCATTCATTTATCTGGCACTGTGGGGGGGACATTTATCTGTGCACTGTGAGGGGGCATTTCTGGCACTGTGGGGTCATGTATCTATCTGGGACTGTGGGGGCATATCTGGCACTGGGGGGGGGGGCATTAATGTATCTGGCACTGTGGGGGACATTTATCTGGCACTGTGGGGGGCATTTATCTGGCACTGTGGGGGGCATTTATCTGGCACTGTGGGGGGCATTCATTTATCTGGCACTGTGGGGGGGCATTTATCTGGCACTGTGGGGGCATTTATCTGTGCACTGTGAGGGGGCATTAATGTATCTGGCACTGTGGGGGCATTTCTGGCACTGTGGGGTCATGTATCTATCTGGGTCTGTGGGGGCATATCTGGCACTGGGAGGACGGCATTGATGTATCTGGCACTGTGGCGGCATTTATCTGGCACTGTGAGGGGGCATTAATGTATCTGGCACTGTGGGGTCATTTATCTATCTGGGACTGTGGGGGCATATCTGGCACTGTGGGGGGCATTTATATATCTGGCACTGTGGGGAGTATTTATGTATCTGGCACTGTGGGGGGCATTTATGTATCTGGCACTGTGGGGGGCATTTATGTATCTGGCACTGTGGGGGGGATTTATGTATCTGGCACTGTGGGGGGCATTTATGTATCTGGTACTGTGGGGGGCATTTATATATCTGGCACTGTGGGGGGCATTTATGTATCTGGCACTGTGGGGGGCATTTATGTATCTGGCACTGTGGGGGGCATTTATATATCTGGCACTATGGGGGCAATTATGTTTCTCGCACTGCTGGGGGGGCATGTCATGTGCATTTGGCACTGCTGGGGGGGCATGTCATGTGCATTTGGCACTGCTGGGGGGCATGTCATGTGCATCTGGCACTGCTGGGGGGGCATGTCATGTGCATTTGGCACGGCTGGGGGGCATGTCATGTGCATCTGGCACGGCTGGGGGGCATGTCGTGTCTAGCTGGCACGGCTGGGGGGCATATCATGTAGTGTTCCCATGTCTCAGTGCAATACCTGGCGCAAAGTGTCTAACGTGCTCTGCCTGCCGCAAAGTGTCTAACGTGCTCTGCCTGCCGCAAAGTGTCTAACGTGCTCTACCTGTCGCAGTGTGTATAGGAGGTTCTACCTGGTGCAATGTGTATTAGCTGCACTACTGTGTGGTGTAATGCGAATTGCCACTATTATGTGGCCGCGCCCCTTCCCCACAAAGCAACGCCCCTAAATTTTTGATGCGCGCCTTAGGCGCGCAAGGTCCATGATTTTGAATGGAGCAACAAGCATTACAGTATGGGGGTCATTCCGAGTTGTTCGCTCGTTATTTTTTTCTCGCAACGGAGCGATTAGTCGCTAATGCGCATGCGCAATGTCCGCAGTGCGACTGCGCCAAGTAAATTTGCTATGCAGTTAGGTATTTTACTCACGGCATTACGAGGTTTTTTCTTCGTTCTGGTGATCGGAGTGTGATTGACAGGAAGTGGGTGTTTCTGGGCGGAAACTAGCCGTCTTATGGGTGTGTGTGAAAAAACGCTACCGTTTCTGGGAAAAACGCGGGAGTGGCTGGAAAAACGGAGGAGTGTCTGCGCGAACGCTGGGTGTGTTTGTGACGTCAAACCAGGAACGACAAGCACTGAACTGATCGCACTGGCAGAGTAAGTCTCGAGCTACTCAGAAACTGCACAGAGAGGTCTTTTCGCAATTTTGCGAATCTTTCGTTCGCAATTTTGATAAGCTAAGATTCACTCCCAGTAGGCGGCGGCTTAGCGTGTGCAAAGCTGCTAAAAGCAGCTTGCGAGCGAACAACTCGGAATGACCCCCTATGTACATAATTTTGCCCTTCTAACTTAAATATGTGCCCTCCCAAATGCAAAATGTGCCCTCCCCGTGATCAGCACCCCTGCCCTAAAAAAATCCTAGAGTGAACACTATCATGTGTAGCTGGCACTGCTGGGGGGCATATCATGTGTAGCTGGCACTGCAGCAGGGCATGTCCTGTCTATCTGGCACTGCTGGGGGGTATATCATGTCTATCTGGCACTGCTGGGGGGCATGTCGTGTAGCTGGCACTGCTGGGGGCATGTCATGTGTAGCTGGCACTGCTGCGGGGCATGTCATGTCTATCTGGCACTGCACTACTGTAGACATTATGTGTAGCTGGCACTATACTGGAGACATTGTGTGTAAGGAACACTACTGTAGCTGTTATGTGTAATGCTGCTAATTGTGTGCGTAGAGGGGGTGTGAAAATATATTTATTTATTTATAGTGTGATAATATGAAGTTGAGACCCGCCCACTTTTTCAGAGGCCACGCCCACTTTTCCAGGAGCGTGCGCGCCTTCGGCACGCGCATAGAGTATGGGAGGGGGCGCTTTTGCATTTTCTCGCACAGGGTGCTAGTAGGCCTGGAGCCGGCCCTGGTCGACTCTTAGCTATTCTCAAAACAGGAGCTGATTTGTAAGATGTTGGACTGTAAGACTGTATTGTGCTGCTGATTCCTTTACACTGCACAGCGTGTGACAAATTGGATACTTGAGCTGGGTACTTGGTTGACCAGTGGTTCGTGACATTAGTAGTCTCTGTGTACTCACTCGCAACTCTGTAGTAAAGGTGTTTATTAACTGGACCTGTATAAGTGGTTCCTCACAGCACAAGATGGCCATGGCGTCCACGCCTTTCACTAGGCCTGGCGGTCTCCGGCTGTGACGTCTCACACTCGCTCACCTGGCTCTCTGCTTCCCAGTGGCACCCCACTGCTTCTGCTCTGCAGCGTTGCTCTCACCCTGACCATTCAGTTGGCATCTTTTACTCAGCTCCCACTCTGCTCCTCACTCAATGTGTCCAGCACCTCCAATCACTTCCATCAGACCTCTCCTTCTTCTTCACTCATGGCTCCTTTGCGTCCCGACTGCCTTGCCCAATCCGCAATCAGCAGCCGGACCATGTGATCGGATTAGGCTCCGTCTTTAACTCCTGCTGTGCCCGCACTTCACCTTCACTGCTGCAGACACTGTAAGTAAACTTTTAAAGGAGCACACACACCAATTACTGGGGTGCCACATAGACACTTCATTCATTAAGTGAGCTGATTTCACTATTCTCCTTCTCATACACACTATACATATTTTTCTGTGAATATTTTACTTTTTAATTAACTTCACATAATGTGGTTGTGGCACCATGGAATAATGTTTTGACACAATTGTGGTAATGTATACTGTATATATAACTTGAAACAAAAGATACGATTGCGAATTATTATATCAGTGATGTCACCAGAGTAATTCACTTTTCTGAATCTAAATAAGTTATTTATAGTGTTATAGCTAATAAAATCAAATTAAGACATTAAGAAGTGATATATATTGTCCAAAATGTAAATATAGCATGTGGTATTATGGCATTAACTAAGTACAAATGTCGTTACTTTTATTCATAACACAATTGAAAAAAGTGTTGACCATGTGTGTCGACCATTTTCATGTCGACCTTTCGACCCTGTCGATCGGAACATCTGTTAACCTTTTGTACCTGTCGACCTAATGATTGTCAACCATTTGGTGTCGACCTTCAAGCTAATTTAATACATACATAGCTGGTGCCAAGTTCTGTGCATTATGAAATTGGAGCAACAGGAAATGTTTGATTGGAGCAGAAATCAATGATTGAATTTTACAAAAGCAAAAGCTTCTTGTTAACGTGATATTGGAACAAAAATAAAGGCAGACGTCAGACATTGAGTAAATTAGTATATCTAGCCCCTTGCCCTAGTTCCATATTCCTCTTTTTATGTAATATTCTCATTATTATACTGCTTCAAAGAATATAATGAAGCTTTACACTTGTACTACTTTTTGATGGACTTGTTTCGTAAGTGTTAAAGAAACATTGATTTTCTGAAATAGCTATGACCAGATAAAGTTGGTAAGATTTGCTTAGAGGTGAGCGGGAATGTAGTCAGAAAGCAGATCAGTGGACTTATTCAGTCTGCAAATGTCAAAACTGAATATGGCAAGGTTTAAAATCTCCGAATGGGTTGAGGAAACCTAGAACAGTCTTCAATACTTTTACGCAGACATGCCTTTGGTTAATACAGCAGGAGCTGTAGGCAGAAAACAGTTACTGGACAAGCATATGTAATTGTAATACTGTACTTACAACAGAGTGTAAAGTGTATGCAAACTGCCAGCCACAAGCTGTTCAAGTACAATAAGGACAACTACCTGTATTTGTCAGTGCAGTTTCAGAGGCGATTGGCATAAGAAAAGTCAGTAGAGGGGCTTGAAATGGCTGCAAATCAAGCACAGTGAATTGGTTAGAATATGCACAGAAATTTTTCAAGATTAATATTTATTTTAAAAATATTTGCTAAAATAGAGAACATTAAGCAAGCTTGACCAAGTTGAAATCAGTTTAACCACCTTTGAGTAGAAGCAGGGGTGTAGCGAGGGTAGCTCTGGTGGAGCGCGAGCTCCGGGCGCTGGAAAAGTTAGGGGGCGCCACTGCCTGACACCCCATCCCAAACGATACATACCGCGGGCCACTGTACAAGGAAGCCGCAGAGCAGGAGGAGGAGAAGCAGAGGGGCGCACACTGAATCGGAGACTAGGTAGGTAATAGGTCAGGCCAGAGGCGACAGCGGGAGACACTGACAGCCGGCACATGCCGAAGCTCTGCCTGCCTACTGTATATGTCTCACTGTCTGCTTGTAGCTGTGCAGCAGGGTTACTTCTGTCCTGCTACACCACTCTCTGCCCTGCTGCTACACCACTTTCTTCCCCGGCTGCTGCAGCAGCTCTTTCTTCCCCGGCTGCTGCAGCAGCTCTTTCTGTCCCAGCTGCTGCAGCACCTCTCTCTATCCCAGCTGCTGCAGCACCCTTCTCTGCAACAGCTCTCTACATTGATGCTGCAGCATCTCTCTGCTCCAGCTGCTGCTGCAGCATCTCTCTCTGCATTACAAGCTGCAAAGTAACATGTATAAGCGGCTCTACTGTGACATAACATGTATAGGGGGCTCTACTGTGGCATAAAATGTATAGGGGGCTCTACTGTGTGGCATAATGTGTATAGGGGGCTCTACTGTGTGACGTAACATGTATAAGGGGTACAACTGTGTGGTGTAATGTGAATAACGGACATTACTGTGTGGTGTAATGTGAAATAACGGACAATACTGTGCGGTGTAATCTGAATTGGTACTATTCTTTGGCCACATCCCTTCCCCACGAAGCCATGCCCCTATATTTTTGTTGCGCTTCTTTGTGCGCTCGGTCCTTGTTTTAGACATTGGGAGTGCCCAAGGAAACTTTCACTCTCAGCTACACAAGGTCTAGAACTGGCCCTGTCACCATTTTAGGATTTTCCATGATTTTTTTCTTTTCAAATGTAACATGCACCCAATTCAATAAAGGGGAGGGGGTGTGAAAAGATACCCTTGCTCCGGGCACCATGCTACACCTCCGAGTAGAGGGGATCTTGAAAGTAAAGAGTGAACCTTCTGAGTGAGTCTCCGCTGTATGCAAATGCATTCACTGCCGAGAATGTGTTTGCATTCTAATGATTTGCATTGATACCCCTAGTTTAGTTGAAGTTCTGGGTAGTAGAGATGAGCGCCTAAAATTTTTCGGGTTTTGTGTTTTGGTTTGGGTTCGGTTCCGCGGCCGTGTTTTGGGTTCGAACGCGTTTTGGCAAAACCTCACCGAATTTTTTTTGTCGGATTCGGGTGTGTTTTGGATTCGGGTGTTTTTTTCAAAAAACACTAAAAAACAGCTTAAATCATAGAATTTGGGGGTCATTTTGATCCCAAAGTATTATTAACCTCAAAAACCATAATTTACACTCATTTTCAGTCTATTCTGAATACCTCACACCTCACAATATTATTTTTAGTCCTAAAATTTGCACCGAGGTCGCTGTGTGAGTAAGATAAGCGACCCTAGTGGCCGACACAAACACCGGGCCCATCTAGGAGTGGCACTGCAGTGTCACGCAGGATGTCCCTTCCAAAAAACCCTCCCCAAACAGCACATGACGCAAAGAAAAAAAGAGGCGCAATGAGGTAGCTGTGTGAGTAAGATTAGCGACCCTAGTGGCCGACACAAACACCGGGCCCATCTAGGAGTGGCACTGCAGTGTCACGCAGGATGGCCCTTCCAAAAAACCCTCCCCAAACAGCACATGACGCAAAGAAAAAAAGAGGCGCAATGAGGTAGCTGTGTGAGTAAGATTAGCGACCCTAGTGGCCGACACAAACACCGGGCCCATCTAGGAGTGGCACTGCAGTGTCACGCAGGATGTCCCTTCCAAAAAACCCTCCCCAAACAGCACATGACGCAAAGAAAAAAAGAGGCGCAATGAGGTAGCTGTGTGAGTAAGATTAGCGACCCTAGTGGCCGACACAAACACCGGGCCCATCTAGGAGTGGCACTGCAGTGTCACGCAGGATGTCCCTTCCAAAAAACCCTCCCCAAACAGCACATGACGCAAAGAAAAAAAGAGGCGCAATGAGGTAGCTGACTGTGTGAGTAAGATTAGCGACCCTAGTGGCCGACACAAACACCGGGCCCATCTAGGAGTGGCACTGCAGTGTCACGCAGGATGTCCCTTCCAAAAAACCCTCCCCAATCAGCACATGATGCAAAGAAAAAGAAAAGAAAAAAGAGGTGCAAGATGGAATTGTCCTTGGGCCCTCCCACCCACCGTTATGTTGTATAAACAAAACAGGACATGCACACTTTAACCAACCCATCATTTCAGTGACAGGGTCTGCCACACGACTGTGACTGATATGACGGGTTGGTTTGGACCCCCCCAAAAAAAGAAGCAATTAATCTCTCCTTGCACAAACTGGCTCTACAGAGGCAAGATGTCCACCTCATCTTCACCCTCCGATATATCACCGTGTACATCCCCCTCCTCACAGATTATCAATTCGTCCCCACTGGAATCCACCATCTCAGCTCCCTGTGTACTTTGTGGAGGCAATTGCTGCTGGTCAATGTCTCCGCGGAGGAATTGATTATAATTCATTTTAATGAACATCATCTTCTCCACATTTTCTGGATGTAACCTCGTACGCCGATTGCTGACAAGGTGAGCGGCGGCACTAAACACTCTTTCGGAGTACACACTTGTGGGAGGGCAACTTAGGTAGAATAAAGCCAGTTTGTGCAAGGGCCTCCAAATTGCCTCTTTTTCCTGCCAGTATAAGTACGGACTGTGTGACGTGCCTACTTGGATGCGGTCACTCATATAATCCTCCACCATTCTATCAATGTTGAGAGAATCATATGCAGTGACAGTAGACGACATGTCCGTAATCGTTGTCAGGTCCTTCAGTCCGGACCAGATGTCAGCATCAGCAGTCGCTCCAGACTGCCCTGCATCACCGCCAGCGGGTGGGCTCGGAATTCTGAGCCTTTTCCTCGCACCCCCAGTTGCGGGAGAATGTGAAGGAGGAGATGTTGACAGGTCGCGTTCCGCTTGACTTGACAATTTTGTCACCAGCAGGTCTTTCAACCCCAGCAGACTTGTGTCTGCCGGAAAGAGAGATCCAAGGTAGGCTTTAAATCTAGGATCGAGCACGGTGGCCAAAATGTAGTGCTCTGATTTCAACAGATTGACCACCCGTGAATCCTTGTTAAGCGAATTAAGGGCTGCATCCACAAGTCCCACATGCCTAGCGGAATCGCTCCCTTTTAGCTCCTTCTTCAATGCCTCCAGCTTCTTCTGCAAAAGCCTGATGAGGGGAATGACCTGACTCAGGCTGGCAGTGTCTGAACTGACTTCACGTGTGGCAAGTTCAAAGGGCATCAGAACCTTGCACAACGTTGAAATCATTCTCCACTGCACTTGAGACAGGTGCATTCCACCTCCTATATCGTGCTCAATTGTATAGGCTTGAATGGCCTTTTGCTGCTCCTCCAACCTCTGAAGCATATAGAGGGTTGAATTCCACCTCGTTACCACTTCTTGCTTCAGATGATGGCAGGGCAGGTTCAGTAGTTTTTGGTGGTGCTCCAGTCTTCTGTACGTGGTGCCTGTACGCCGAAAGTGTCCCGCAATTCTTCTGGCCACCGACAGCATCTCTTGCACGCCCCTGTCGTTTTTTAAAAAATTCTGCACCACCAAATTCAAGGTATGTGCAAAACATGGGACGTGCTGGAATTTGCCCATATTTAATGC
Source organism: Pseudophryne corroboree (assembly GCF_028390025.1). Classification (NCBI taxonomy): domain Eukaryota; kingdom Metazoa; phylum Chordata; class Amphibia; order Anura; family Myobatrachidae; genus Pseudophryne; species Pseudophryne corroboree. Next base: position 526,711,627 of record NC_086446.1, on the reverse strand, counting down.
ACACACAATATTGCTGGCGTTGTCCGATGCCACAAATCCACAGGAGAGTCCAATTGGGGTAAGCCATTCCGCGATGATCTTCCTCAGTTGCCGTAAGAGGTTTTCAGCTGTGTGCGTATTCTGGAAAGCGGTGATACAAAGCGTAGCCTGCCTAGGAAAGAGTTGGCGTTTGCGAGATGCTGCTACTGGTGCCGCCGCTGCTGTTCTTGCGGCGGGAGTCCATACATCTACCCAGTGGGCTGTCACAGTCATATAGTCCTGACCCTGCCCTGCTCCACTTGTCCACATGTCCGTGGTTAAGTGGACATTGGGTACAACTGCAATTTTTAGGACACTGGTGAGTCTTTTTCTGACGTCCGTGTACATTCTCGGTATCGCCTGCCTAGAGAAGTGGAACCTAGATGGTATTTGGTAACGGGGGCACACTGCCTCAATAAATTGTCTAGTTCCCTGTGAACTAACGGCGGATACCGGACGCACGTCTAACACCAACATAGTTGTCAAGGCCTCAGTTATCCGCTTTGCAGTAGGATGACTGCTGTGATATTTCATCTTCCTCGCAAAGGACTGTTGAACAGTCAATTGCTTACTGGAAGTAGTACAAGTGGGCTTACGACTTCCCCTCTGGGATGACCATCGACTCCCAGCGGCAACAACAGCAGCGCTAGCAGCAGTAGGCGTTACACGCAAGGATGCATCGGAGGAATCCCAGGCAGGAGAGGACTCGTCAGAATTGCCAGTGACATGGCCTGCAGGACTATTGGCATTCCTGGGGAAGGAGGAAATTGACACTGAGGGAGTTGGTGGGGTGGTTTGCGTGAGCTTGGTTACAAGAGGAAGGGATTTACTGGTCAGTGGACTGCTTCCGCTGTCACCCAAAGTTTTTGAACTTGTCACTGACTTATTATGAATGCGCTGCAGGTGACGTATAAGGGAGGATGTTCCGAGGTGGTTAACGTCCTTACCCCTACTTATTACAGCTTGACAAAGGGAACACACGGCTTGACACCTGTTGTCCGCATTTCTGGTGAAATACCTCCACACCGAAGAGCTGATTTTTTTGGTATTTTCACCTGGCATGTCAACGGCCATATTCCTCCCATGGACAACAGGTGTCTCCCCGGGTGCCTGACTTAAACAAACCACCTCACCATCAGAATCCTCCTGGTCAATTTCCTCCCCAGAGCCAGCAACACCCATATCCTCCTCATCCTGGTGTACTTCAACACTGACATCTTCAATCTGACTATCAGGAACTGGACTGCGGGTGCTCCTTCCAGCACTTGCAGGGGGCGTGCAAATGGTGGAAGGCGCATGCTCTTCACGTCCAGTGTTGGGAAGGTCAGGCATCGCAACCGACACAATTGGACTCTCCTTGTGGATTTGGGATTTCGAAGAATGCACAGTTCTTTGCTGTGCTGCTTTTGCCAGCTTGAGTCTTTTCATTTTTCTAGCGAGAGGCTGAGTGCTTCCATCCTCATGTGAAGCTGAACCACTAGCCATGAACATAGGCCAGGGCCTCAGCCGTTCCTTGCCACTCCGTGTGGTAAATGGCATATTGGCAAGTTTACGCTTCTCCTCCGACAATTTTATTTTAGGTTTTGGAGTCCTTTTTTTTCTGATATTTGGTGTTTTGGATTTGACATGCTCTGTACTATGACATTGGGCATCGGCCTTGGCAGACGACGTTGCTGGCATTTCATCGTCTCGGCCATGACTAGTGGCAGCAGCTTCAGCACGAGGTGGAAGTGGATCTTGATCTTTCCCTAATTTTGGAACCTCAACATTTTTGTTCTCCATATTTTAATAGGCACAACTAAAAGGCACCTCAGGTAAACAATGGAGATGGATACTAGTATACAATTATGGACTGCCTGCCGACTGCAGACACAGAGGTAGCCACAGCCGTGAACTACCGTACTGTACTGTGTCTGCAGCTAATATAGACTGGTTGATAAAGAGAAGATGTCTATGTAACTATGTATGTATAAAGAAGACTGAAAAAAAACCACGGTTAGGTGGTATACAATTATGGACGGACTGCCTGCCGAGTGCAGACACAGAGGTAGCCACAGCCGTGAACTACCGTACTGTACTGTGTCTGCAGCTAATATAGACTGGTTGATAAAGAGAAGATGTCTATGTAACTATGTATGTATAAAGAAGAATGAAAAAAAAACACGGTTAGGTGGTATACAATTATGGACGGACTGCCTGCCGAGTGCAGACACAGAGGTAGCCACAGCCGTGAACTACCGTACTGTACTGTGTCTGCAGCTAATATAGACTGGTTGATAAAGAGAAGATGTCTATGTAACTATGTATGTATAAAGAAGAATGAAAAAAATCCACGGTTAGGTGGTATTACAATTATGGACGGACTGCCTGCCGAGTGCAGAGACACAGAGGTAGCCACAGCCGTGAACTACCGTACTGTGTCTGCTGCGACTGGATGATAAATGATATAAAAAATATATATATATCACTACTGCAGCCGGACAGGTAGTATATATTATATATTATATAATGACGGACCTGCTGGACACTGTCTGTCAGCAGAATGAGTTTTATTTTTATAGAATAAAAAAAAAAAAACACACAAGTGAAGTCACACGACGAGTGTTTAACTTTTTCAGGCAATCACAATATAAGTATACTACTAACTATACTGGTGGTCAGTGTGGTCAGGTCACTGGTCAGTCACACTGGCAGTGGCACTCCTGCAGCAAAAGTGTGCACTGTTTAATTTTAATATAATATGTACTCCTGGCTCCTGCTATAACCTATAACTGGCACTGCAGTAGTGCTCCCCAGTCTCCCCCACAATTATAAGCTGTGTGAGCTGAGCAGTCAGACAGATATATAATATATATAGATGATGCAGCACACTGGCCTGAGCCTGAGCAGTGCACACAGATATGGTATGTGACTGACTGAGTCACTGTGTGTATCGCTTTTTTCAGGCAGAGAACGGATATATTAAATAAACTGCACTGTGTGTCTGGTGGTCACTCACTATATAATATATTATGTACTCCTGGCTCCTGCTATAACCTATAACTGGCACTGCAGTAGTGCTCCCCAGTCTCCCCCACAATTATAAGCTGTGTGAGCTGAGCAGTCAGACAGATATATATAATATTATATATAGATAATAGATGATGCAGTACACTGGCCTGAGCCTGAGCAGTGCACACAGATATGGTATGTGACTGACTGAGTCACTGTGTGTATCACTTTTTTCAGGCAGAGAACGGATATATTAAATAAACTGCACTGTGTGTCTGGTGGTCACTCACTATATAATATATTATGTACTCCTGGCTCCTGCTATAACCTATAACTGGCACTGCAGTAGTGCTCCCCAGTCTCCCCCACAATTATAAGCTGTGTGAGCTGAGCAGTCAGACAGATATATATAATATTATATATAGATAATAGATGATGCAGCACACTGGCCGGAGCCTGAGCAGTGCACACAGATATGGTATGTGACTGAGTCACTGTGTGTATCGCTTTTTTCAGGCAGAGAACGGATATATTAAATAAACTGCACTGTGTGTCTGGTGGTCACTCACTATATAATATATTATGTACTCCTGGCTCCTGCTATAACCTATAACTGGCACTGCAGTAGTGCTCCCCAGTCTCCCCCACAATTATAAGCTGTGTGAGCTGAGCAGTCAGACAGATATATATAATATTATATATAGATAATAGATGATGCAGCACACTGGCCTGAGCCTGAGCAGTGCACACAGATATGGTATGTGACTGAGTCACTGTGTGCTGTGTATCGCTTTTTTCAGGCAGAGAACGGATTATAAAGTAAACTGCACTGTCCTCACTAGTAAACTCTCTCCACTCAGTCTCTACACTTCTACAGTAACAGTACTCCTCCTAGTCAGCTCCAGTAAATCTCTCTCAGTCTCTTATAATCTAAATGGAGAGGACGCCAGCCATGTCCTCTCCCTATCAATCTCAATGCACGTGTGAAAATGGCGGCGACGCGCGGCTCCTTATATAGAATCCGAGTCTCGCGATAGAATCCGAGCCTCGCGAGAATCCGACAGCGTCATGATGACGTTCGGGCGCGCTCGGGTTAACCGAGCAAGGCGGGAAGATCCGAGTCGCTCGGACCCGTGAAAAAAAACATGAAGTTCTGGCGGGTTCGGATTCAGAGAAACCGAACCTGCTCATCTCTACTGGGTAGCCTTGTGAGAGCGTAACATGGTGCAGTCACAGTGTTATATATGCTCCCAAAAAAGTTGCAACGCACCTGCCTTTTTGCTGCTACTCCCTGTTACCTTCCCCATAGGTGTCGGAATGGTGGTGGTGGTGGTGGGGGTAAAGGGGCAGCTGGTCAATAGACTGGGTCGCGGGTGCAGTGTGACCACCATTTAAGCTATCAGGATGGAGATATTCCCCTTTCTCCACCTCCTCCTTCCCGTTCTTCTCCCCTACTTTCAGGGCCCTACTCCCCTGCTCCAGTCCCTACAGCGTGTGGCTATTTACTGCAGGCTGGCCTCTCCTCTGGAACCAGCACTGCGCCCTTGTCACCTCCCACTTCATGGGCCAAATGTAATAGAGTGAGAGTATCAGGAAGTGAGAGATTTGGTAAGGTTTTTAAGTTTTTTTTTTAAAGTGGCAATCATTTACACTCCAAAACCAGGTTGATCTTGCTGTGTAAATGATTGCCACTTTAAAAAAAACTGCAAAACCTTACCAATTCTCTCACTCTATTACATTTGGCCCCATATGTTCCTCTCCTCTTCCCCACAGCTCCCCCCTTCATACTTTCTCTCCTCACTCACCCGATAGATAGATAGATAGATAGATAGATAGATAGATAGATAGATAGATAGATAGATAGATAGAAAGATTATATATATATATATATATATATATATATATATATATATATATAAAAAAAATATATATATGTCCAGCTGCCCCTGAAAGGGCGACATTCAGCAATTTAGAGAGTCCAAAATGAAATAATGTCTTGCCCCCTCCCCCCAGTCTAAAAATGTTATGGCACCCCTGCCCCACCCAAATAGTCCTTGTTAGTGACTTTACACATAAATCCACTCTGCAACCACCGTTGAAAGAACATCGCTGCACATGTGCTGACTTAGATGTATGCGCAATGGCAAAAAAAAGGCTCCACAGTGTATGTTAAATCGAGATTATGTACAGCTCTGAATCGGATCCATTGAACACAGTATGTTTGGAAGTTAGATGTAATAAAATTATCATTATTATTACTACTTTTTCGTCTACTACTACTACTACTACTACTACTACTACTACTATTAATAAGAACAATAAATAAAAAAATAAATAAAAAAAAATATATATATATATATATATATATATATATATATATAATCAATGAATCAATGCTCTCAGACCGGCACTCCCTCGCATGCATAAATAGACTCCGATGCCCTCAGATCCAGTGGTGACACATGGCAGAAAGCAGGCAGCGGCACTCGGAGATTTAAACGTGAAAAAGTTGTATTTCAAATCATCAACATGGAGCTTTCATGTTGCTGATTTGAAATACAATTTTTTCACGTTTAAATCTCCGAGTGTCGCTGCCTGCTTTCTGCTATATATATATATATATATATATATATATATATATATAAAATAAAAAAACACTCATTTTAATGTTGAGAGAATAGTGAACCATGACTGCAAATGGTGAAGTGTGACCTAAAACAGTGGATATCTTAACTTCTATTGCTAATGGTGCATAACAAACATTGGCCCTCATTCCGAGTTGTTCGCTCGCTAGCCGCTTTTCGCAGCATTACACACGCTAAGCCGCCGCCCTCTGGGAGTGTATCTTAGCTTAGCAGAATTGCAAACGAAGTATTCGCAATATATCGAAAAGATTTTTCTGTGCAGTTTCTGAGTAGCTCGAGACTTACTCTTCCAGTGCGATCAGTTCAGTGCTTGTCGTTCCTGGTTTGACGTCACAAACACACCTAGCGTTCACCCAGACACTCCCCCGTTTCTCCAGCCACTCCCGCGTTTTTCCCAGAAACGGCAGCGTTTTTTCACACACACCCATAAAACGGACAGTTTCCGCCCAGAAACACCCACTTCCTGTCAATCACACTCCGATCACCAGAACGAAGAAAAAGCCTCGTAATGCCGTGAGTAAAATACCAAACTTCCTAGCAAATTTACTTGGCGCAGTCGCAGTGCGAACATTGCGCATGCGCAATTAGCGGAAAATCGCTGCGATGCGAAGAAAATTACCACGCGAACAACTCGGAATGAGGGACATTATTATTATTTATTTATTTATTAACAGTTTCTTATATAGCGCAGCATATTCCGTTGCGCTTTACAATTAGAACAACAGTAATAGAACAAAACTGGATAAAAACAGACAGACAGAGGTAGGAAGGCCCTGCTCGCAAGCTTACCATCTATTAGCTGCACAAATTCAAAATGGGGTCTAACGATATACTACAAACAAGTTCATGGCTATGGAATGGCAGTATTTGATTGAATTTCTAACAGGTCTGAAATGTTTAAGTGTCTCTGGAAGACAAAAGCTTGTGTGCACTTTCCAACAAATCACATGCCATCTACTGCATGAAACACTTCCTGTTTAATAGTACAGTACTCTTGGGCAATAGCTGACAAACTAAAGTACCAATTAAAGGGTGCAATTCAAATCAGAGTTGGTGTCTGTGGGTTACTCACTTTTAAACGTTCTCCTATCCAGTAGCTGTCAAAAGTAGCAATAAGGAACTGGAAAGTCCCCAAAATGCACCCTTCTCAAGGTTTAGCAATTTATGTATTTTATTCTTCTGTAAATGATATTAGCCATGTTATGTCTGTCTTCCCGACATGTTTTTTGTTTTTCCTACTTCCAAATCTGGCCACATGTAGTTAATGACAGTGCCCTGTATTATGCCTTTTATAGCATTAAACCTGTCCAATTATTAACCCTCGCCAGCACATGTCAAAGGTGCTTTGTGCTCAGAGGATTTCCATGTGCAAGATTGACAAAAAGGCTTTCAGAATAGATAAGAGTTTTATGTGGCAGACAATCTGGCCTTTATACATACAGGAAAACAGTTGCAGATAAATTCCTGCATTATTATATAATATACAGTATCTCTCAAAAAAAATGTATAGTAGATGAGTATAAAAGAACAATTGAAACAAAACAGTGCTAAGATGGAGAACTGCCTTAGCAGCTGCAGTGAGTCCATTTTCAACAGATTATTATTAGTATTACCTTTAATTGATAGGTTACTGCAAGTGTTCCGCAGTACCTTGCAAAAAGGAGTTATTCAGGTTTATTAGCAAACCAAAAAAGCACACTAATGGGCAAAACCACGTTGCACTGCAGGTGGGGTAGATGTAACATGTGCAGAGAAGTTAAGATTTCAGGTTATATTGTTTCTGTGCAGGGTAAATACTGGCTGCTTTATTTATACACTGCAATTTAGATTTCAGTCTGAACACACCCCACCCAAATCTAACTCTCTCTGCACATGTTACATCTGTCCCACCTGCAGTATTTTTGCCCATTAGTGTGCTTTTTTGGTTTGCTAACAAACCTGAATAAGGCCCAAAGTACAAAAGCATAAACAGTGCAAACAAAACAGGAGGGGAAAAAAGGAGACCGTATAAAGCTTACTGTATAACTCACTATAAAAGGGATAAGAATAAATTAATAAAAAATTATAAGCATGCTGTAAAGTGGAAGAGTGATATATTTTTGCGGTTGAGAACATTGGAAGTCATATGGATGGTCTCCAAACAAAGGGCAGAAGGGAAATAAATAAATCAACATCACATTAAAAGCTAAAGTAGGTAATTGTGACCCATAGACAAGTCAGTGTATAATTGATCAAAACAGCCATTAACCGGATGGTAGAAAGACAGTAAATAGATAGTCAATAGGTCGATACCATATGGTTGACAGGGTCAAAACAGCAACAGTTAAAGTATCAACATGGACATAGGTCGACAGGTTCAAAATGTTAACATGCAAAATGTTAACACATGGGTTTTCATGATTTTTAGGGTTAGTTGTTAGCCCTAGGCACTTGGGGAGGGTTAGGATGCCAGAGGATATGATTAGGGTTAGGCTGCAGATGGAGATGGTTAGGGTTAGGCACTAGGGTGTGGGTTAGGCACTTGCTGGAGAGTTAGGCACTTTGCAAAGGGGTTAGGCTGCAAAAGGGGATGTTTAGCGGTAAAGCACTAGGGGAAGGGTTAAAATTAGGCACTTGGCGGATGGCTAGGGTTAAGCTGCAGAAGGGGGCGGTTAGGCTTAGGCACCAGGGCACCCAAGCCACGGATCCGAGCGCACCTGTGCCGCCAGACTCAACAAAATGTTGACACATGGGTTTTCATGATTTTTAGGGTTAGATGTTAGCCCTAGGCACTTGGGGAGGGTTAGGATGCCAGAGGAGATGGTTAGGGTTAGGCTGCAGATGGAGATAGTTAGAGTTAGGCACTAGGGTGAGGGTTAGGCACTTGGTGGAGGGTTAGGATGCCAGAGGAGATGGTTAGGGTTAGGCTGCCGATGGAGATGGTTAGGCACTAGGGTGAGGGTTAGGCACTTGGTGGAAGGTTAGGATGCCAGAGGAGATGGTTAGGGTTAGGCTGCAGATGGAGATGGTTAGGGTTAGGCACTAGGGTGAGGGTTAGGCACTTGGTGGAGGGTTAGGATGCCAGAGGAGATGGTTAGGGTTAGGCTGCAGATGGAGATGGTTAGGGTTAGGCACTAGGGTGTGGGTTAGGCACTTGGTGGAGGGTTAGGCACTTGGCAAAGGGGTTAAGGTAAGGCTGCAAAAGGGGATGGTTAGCGGTAAAGCACTAGGGGAAGGGTTAAAATTAGGTACTTGGCGGAGGGCTAGGGTTAAGCTGCAGAAGGGGGCGGTTAAGCTTAGGCACCAGGTGTTATGCACACCAGTGCCTGCAGGAAAGTACTGGTGTCAGAACTGTTATGCACTCCAGTGTCTGCAGGAATGTACTGGTGTCTGAACTGTTATGCAAAACAAATGGACTCACAGACAAACTGGGGAATATGACATAACGTACACAGAAGGTAATAGGGCAACAAAACACACACAAAGTGAACAGAGAAGCCCAGAGGCTAAGGAACTGGGTATCTCCCTTGTATTAGAACTGCACTGATGGAAAAAGCAAGATGTTGTGTTTTAATACGTAGAGAACCCGAAATGCTGTTGCTAAGGGCAACAGCAAAACCCTAAAGGGTTACCAACGGGTGTGGCAGCAAACTCCTTGGTCAGAGATGGAATGATAGACACAAGGAGAGTCTCCACAATCCTATTTCTCACTTGCAGTGCACAGGTTTTAGCTTACTGCCACTAAACTGACCCCTGACACCTAGCACAGTGAGACAGGATTAGACAGGCAAGTCTTAGAATACAGCCGCAAACTTGCTAAGTTCACAGAGTAGTAACAGAACCCCAGCAAGCCAAACGACTGACTCCAGTCTTACTGCTAGGTCTGGACTGGCAGAGTGTAATACCAAATCCCCAGGCCTATTTGCAGTAAGCAACAAACAAATACAAAGCTACACAGTACTGGCTAACTTTCATGAACTGACTAACCAACAAAGATTCAGCAGCATCTGCTTACCCTGAAAAGAGGCCTTATAAAGCAGGTGCTGTCCACGCCCCACTCAGACCTCACAGACTGTGAGCACAAAAACCAGCACCGGATCCCCTGCCGTGCACAGAGCCTATAACCACTGCACAGCAAAAGACCCGAACCGGAGTATCAGCTGCGCTCAGGTTACTTCACTAGCACTTGTCTCCCGGTTGCCATGACGACGTGGCAGCACAGGGCAGGAGACCCTAACAGTACCCCCCCTCTGACGAGGGGTCAAAGAACCCCTACCACCGGGTTTATCGGGGAACTGCGAGAAGAAAGAGCGTATCAGTCTGGGGGCATGAAGATCACAACTGCGCACCCACGACCGCTCCTCCGGGCCATACCCCTTCCAGTGCACCAAAAATGACAGCCGACCCCGAACCACCTTGGAGTCAAGAATCCTTTCAACAACAAACTCCCTCTGGCCACGTATCTGAAGAGGGGAAGGTCTTCCACTGGAAGAAGGATTACTAATCGCCCGTTTTAAAAGGGAACAATGAAATGTTTTATTGATACCCAAAGAACGGGGCAGATCTAACTGAAATGCCACCGGATTGATAACCCTGGTGATCTTATAAGGGCCGATGAACCGGGGCCCTAACTTATGAGATGGCTGTCTCAACTTCAAATTCTTGGTAGACAACCAGACGAAGTCTCCTAATTTGAAGCTGCAGGGTCTTTTCCGCTTATCAAAAACCCTTTTGGTCACTAATGACACAGACACAAGGGCTTTCTTCACTTTCCGCCAAATACCTCTAAGGACCGAAACCACAGAGGAACCACCAGGCGTGGAGTCCAGGGGGTCAAAAGAATTGGCCTTAGGATGATGCCCATACACACAAAGGAAGGGAGAGATCCCTGTAGCAGAGTGAGCCGCGTTGTTATAGGCAAACTCCGCCATGGACAGATGAGCAACCCAGTCAGTCTGACACTTGGAGACATAACACCTGAGGAACTGCTCCAAGGACTGGTTCACCCTTTCAGTCTGCCCATTAGACTGCGGATGGTAGCCTGACGACAAGCTGACAGAAATCTGGAGATCGGAACAAAATGCCCTCCAGAATTTGGCCACAAACTGGGATCCGCGGTCAGAGACCACATCAAGTGGCAACCCGTGGAGACGCACAACATGCAGCATAAATAATTCAGACAGGCGTCTGGCTGATGGCAGCCCAACCAGTGGAACGAAGTGCGCCATCTTCGAAAACCTGTCAACGACAACCCAGATGGCTGTCATCCCCGAGGATTTGGGCAAGTCCACCACAAAATCCATTGAAATGTGGGTCCATGGCTTAGATGGGATAGAGAGTGGATGTAATGGGCCAACAGGAACCCCTCTAGGAGTCTTATTTCGGGCACAGATGTCACATGCCCGAACCCACTGATCCACATCCTTAGCCACCGAGGGCCACCACACCGCCCTAGATAGCAACTCCCGAGTTCTGGCAATACCCGGGTGACCTGCCGACTTCTTGGCATGGAATTCCAGGAACACTCGCTGTCTTAACCTAGGAGGCACAAACAAAAGACCTACCGGAAGGTCTGGAGGAGCCTGCTCCTGTGCTCTAAGGACTAATGATAAGAGGTCCTGGGTAATGCCCACTTTAATACATGATGGGGAAACAATGGGCAACGGCTCCTCGGTGGTCTCCTGGATTGGAGCAAAACTCCGCGAGAGCGCATCAGCCTTGATGTTTTTTGACCCAGGGCGATATGTTATCAAAAAATTAAAGCGAGCAAAAAACAAAGCCCATCGTGCCTGCCTGGCATTGAGACGCTTCGCTGACTAAATATGCCAGATTCTTATGGTCAGTGAGAATTGAGACCACAAACTTAGCCCCCTCAAGCCAGTGTCTCCACTCCTCGAGTGCATCCTTAATAGCCAACAATTCCCGGTTACCCACGTCATAATTCATCTCGGCAGGCGAAAATTTACGGGAAAAGTAAGCACAGGGATGAAGGCGATTATCAGACACTCCCATCTGAGAAAGCACTGCCCCAATACCCATCTCAGAGGCATCCACCTCCACCACAAAAGGACGCTCTGGATCTGGGTGTCGCAGCACCTTGGCCGAAACAAATGCCCTTTTGAGACGGGCAAAAGCCGCTTTAGCCTCACAAGACCAGTGAGCAACATCCGCCCCTTTCTTAGTGAGTGCCACCAAGGGCGCCACTATAGACGAAAATCCAGCGATAAATCGTCTATAAAAATTCGCAAAGCCCAGGAAACGCTGAAGCGCCTTCAAACTAGTGGGCTGCACCCAATCCAGGACTGCCTGTACCTTGGAACCCTCCATTTGGAAACCTTCTGGGGAGATAATATATCCTAGAAATGCGATTTGCTGAACTTCAAATTCGCACTTCTCCAGCTTCGCCCCAAGCCGGTGGTCTCTGAGTTTCTGGAGGACTAAGCGTACATGCTTCCGATGTTCCTCCAGGGAATGGGAGAAGATTAGGATGTCATCTAAGTATACAACTAAGAATCTATCCAAATATTCCCTGAGCACATCATTCATGAAATCCTGGAAGACTGCCGGGGCATTACAGAGCCCAAAAGGCATCACCAAATATTCATAATGCCCTGAGTGGGTATTAAAGGCAGTCTTCCATTCATCCCCCTCTCTTATTCGGATTAGATTGTACGCACCGCGTAGGTCAATCTTAGAAAAAATGGTGGCAGTACGAAGCTGGTCAAACAAGACCGAAATGAGAGGCAGTGGGTATGAGTTTTTAATCGTGATACGGTTCAATTCCCTGAAGTCGATGCAGGGTCGCAACGAACCGTCCTTTTTACCCACAAAGAAGAACCCCGACCCAACTGGAGACTGTGAAGGTCTGATAAATCCCTTAGCCAAGTTCTCCTGAATGTACTCTGCCATAGCCTGAGTCTCAGGACGTGACAGGGAGTACAACCTGCTCTTGGGAAGCTTAGCATTTGGCAACAAATCAATGGCACAGTCATAGGGGCGATGGGGAGGTAGTACCTCTGCAACTTTTTTGGAGAACACGTCCGCAAAATCTGCATAACACCCTGGCAATCCTGGCAAACTTAGCTGCGAGAGCCTGACTGGAAGGCTCAAGCAACTCCTGAAACAATCAGTACCCCAACTAAGAATCTCCCCAGAGACCCAGTCAAATTGAGGATTGTGGGCCCTTAACCAGGGTAACCCCAACACCAATGGGGCAAAAGTACAGACAGTCACATAAAAGGACAATTTTTCAGAGTGTGTGGCTCCAATAAACAAAGAAATCTGGCTAGTGCAAGAGGTAATTTTACCTTGGGATAATGGTTCCCCGTTTAACCCACAAATCTCAATTTCTGATGCCAAGGGTACTAAGGGAACAGAGTGTTTCAGGGCGAATTGGCGGTCCATAAAAACCCCGTCAGCCCCACTGTCCACAAAGGCCTCAGTCTTGACAGTTTGACCGAGGATCTTCAAGGTCACCGGAATGATAAAAGTCTTCTTGGGAAATTCTGACTTCTGGCCTGACAGGATATTTCCCATCACCCTCAGGCCCTGAAGTTTTCCGGCTTTTCTGGGCATGATACTACCACATGACCTTTATTCCCACAGTACAAACACAACCCCTGCTGTCTCCTCCGCGTCTTCTCACGCGAGGAGAGGCGGGTAGCCCCAATCTGCATAGGCTCCTCAGAAAATTCCTCGGAGTCTGAGGTTCCCTTGGGAAGGAAGGAAATCTCAGTCTCCCTTTCAAGCCTACGCTCTCTCAGCCGTCTATCCACCCGGATGGATAACTGCATGAGCTGATCCAAGCTATCAGGCAAGGGATATTGTACCAGTTGGTCCTTTATCTGGTTAGAAAGACCTCTTCGGTACTGGTGTCTCAGGGCTGGGTCATTCCACTTGGTATCATGGGCCAACCTCCGAAACTCCGTACAGTAAACCTCAACTGGCCTTCGCCCTTGCTTAAGGATCGAAATCTGAGCCTCGGCTGAGGCCGTCTTGTCAGGGTCATCATACAACATGCCCAGTGCCGTAAAAAAAGCATCAACACTTTTAAGCGACGGACAGTCAGGCTGCAACCCATATGCCCAGACCTGTGGGTCTCCTTGTAGCAAGGAAATCACTATGCCCACCCGCTGAATCTCCGACCCAGAAGACTGAGGCCTAAGCCGGAAGTATAGCTTGCAGCTCTCCTTGAAACAAAAGAACTGCGAGCGATCTCCAGAAAAACGATCCGGGAGATTTACTTTCGGCTCCTTAACCCCTGCAGGTGCTGCTGCTGCGGGAGCTCCGCCAGCAGCCTGGGAGGTGTGCATTTTAATGGACAAATCATTAAATTGTCGAGTCAGGACCTGCACCTGATCGACCACCTGTTGCAACGTATTTTGAGGGGTATGCTCCATATTCCCACAAAATTTCAACAGGAGTATTAGGCTGCTGAATATGTTATGCACACCAGTGCCTGCAGGAAAGTACTGGTGTCAGAACTGTTATGCACTCCAGTGTCTGCAGGAATGTACTGGTGTCTGAACTGTTATGCAAAACAAATGGACTCACAGACAAACTGGGGAATATGACATAACGTACACAGAAGGTAATAGGGCAACAAAACACACACAAAGTGAACAGAGAAGCCCAGAGGCTAAGGAACTGGGTATCTCCCTTGTATTAGAACTGCACAGATGGAAAAAGCAAGATGTTGTGTTTTAATACGTAGAGAACCCGAAATGCTGTTGCTAAGGGCAACAGCAAAACCCTAAAGGGTTACCAACGGGTGTGGCAGCAAACTCCTTGGTCAGAGATGGAATGATAGACACAAGGAGAGTCTCCACAATCCTATTTCTCACTTGCAGTGCACAGGTTTTAGCTTACTGCCACTAAACTGACCCCTGACACCTAGCACAGTGAGACAGGATTAGACAGGCAAGTCTTAGAATACAGCCGCAAACTTGCTAAGTTCACAGAGTAGTAACAGAACCCCAGCAAGCCAAACGACTGACTCCAGTCTTACTGCTAGGTCTGGACTGGCAGAGTGTAATACCAAATCCCCAGGCCTATTTGCAGTAAGCAACAAACAAATACAAAGCTACACAGTACTGGCTAACTTTCATGAACTGACTAACCAACAAAGATTCAGCAGCATCTGCTTACCCTGAAAAGAGGCCTTATAAAGCAGGTGCTGTCCACGCCCCACTCAGACCTCACAGACTGTGAGCACAAAAACCAGCACCGGATCCCCTGCCGTGCACAGAGCCTATAACCACTGCACAGCAAAAGACCCGAACCGGAGTATCAGCTGCGCTCAGGTTACTTCACTAGCACTTGTCTCCCGGTTGCCATGACGACGTGGCAGCACAGGGCAGGAGACCCTAACACCAGGGCACCCAAGCCACGGATCCGAGCGCACCTGTGCCGCCAGACTCAGATTCCACATGGAGGCCGAATGTCATCTTCCCGGCCTCAGATTCTCGCGGGACTTGGATTCGATATAAGGCGCCGCGTCCAGGACTCAGCGCAATTTCACTCAACACACACTGACAAATGCTGTAGAATACTCTGCTGTTTAGGCTGTGCTGTGTCCATCCAGAGGCTCCTAATTGTGGCTGTGCAGTAAATAGTGATTGTATATATAGGGGCACGCTGCACTGTACTCTGCTGTTTAGACTGTGCTGTGTGTCCCTTCAGAGACTCCAGTCTAATTGCGGCTCTGCAGAATCTTGACTGTATAGGGGCATGCTGCGCTATACTCTGCTGTTTTCACTGGCTGTGTCCATACAGAGACTCCTAATTGTGGCTGCACAGTAAATAGTGACTGTATGTATAGGGACACGCTGCGCTGTACTCTGCTGTTTAGACTGTGCTGAGTGTCCATACAGAGACTCCAGACTAATTGTGGCTCTGCAGAATATTGACTGTATAGGGCAGGCATGTCCAAACTGCGCCCTCCAGCTGTTGAGAAACTACACATCCCAGCATGCCCTGACACAGCTTTAGCATTCTCTGACAGCAAAACTGTGTCAGGGCATGCTGGGATATGTAGTTTCACAACAGCTGGAGGGCCACAGTTTGGACATGCCTGGTATAGGGGCATGCTGTGCTTTACTCTGCTGTTTTAACTGGTTGTGTCCATACAGAGACTCCAGACAAATTATGGTTGTGAAGTATAGTGACCAGGGGCGGATTGGTCATAAGACTCACCAGGAAGATTCCTGGTAGGCTGACGTGTCTGTAGGGCCTGTTTTGTCTGTTGTTATGTGGCCCCACCCCCCACATGACAGGCAGCCCACTACACTCATTACAATGTATTGTCCCCATTAATTCTGTTATTCCATCTATGCAGTACAGCAACTCTGCTATCCAGTGATGCTGCCATGGCTACACGGTATGTTATACCTCTTGTACTGCCCATGTCAGGCCACTTCTACAAATTTTTACAGGGCCACTTTTACTTCCCAATCTGCCCCTGGTCTCAGACACAACTGCAGCAAATGACACAAGAAAGGCTGCAATTGCACACAGTCAGGCCCTATAAGGAGGGATCACACCCCCTCAACAGACCCCCCCTCTATTTGGGCTGCTTACATAAACTTCCTGGGCTGGTTTTTCATCCCAATCTGCCCCTGATAGTGACGGTATATATAGGGGCATGCTGAACACGTCTGTGTGTTGCGCAGTACTTTGCTGTATTGGCTGTGCTTTACTCAAGTGTGCTTTGTTCACATGCATCTATAAGTCCTGCGTTCCAAGTAGATTGAACCAAGCTGCAAGTTTTAAAATAGACAAATAAAAATATATATCTATTGTTTTTGTACTGGTTGGTTGGTGTACTTTACCCAAGAGTGCTTTGTTCACATGCATCTATAAGCCCTGTGATCCACGCAGTGATCTGCGACTTGACAAATGTAGCAATCAAATACTAGCATAGCAGCTGCTGCCACCAGTCATGATGACAATGCTAGTCCAGCAACATCATCTACTAAAGCCGATGCTCATGGGCATAGCTGGTCTAAGTCAGGTCATCGAAAATCAAAAACCCAATATACAGTGTTAAAGAAAAAAATTACACCTTCTATAAAAGGGAAGGTTTGGTGCAGAGAAACATAAACCTGCTAACATGCCATTCACCACATGCAGTGGCAAGGAAAAGCTCAGGCCTTAGCCTTTATTTCTGAGCGATGGTTCTGTAACTGTCAGTGAGGCATCTTCTTCTGCCTCTCATGACAATGCAAACCCTTTTTACTCAGAGTCTATAAGAGGTGTAAAAAGACAAACTGTGCATTCAGAACTGTCAAACATTCCTGAGGAACATTTAGGGGTGTCCACGTTAGCTATGTGTGAGTCTGCCATTTTTCACACTTTCCTCAGAGAAGTCTCTATTACCTCCTTCCACTATTCTGCGCCATCTGCTCATGTGGAGAGCAGTACAAGTAAAGATGGTGATGATGGCATAATAGCTATTGAGGATTCATGTGTGGAAGTGGAACAGGATGAGGGGGTTTATGTGTGTACTACTACTGTCTGACACTAATGATGTTGATGATGCTGTTTGTGTAAGCCAGCTACCAGCGGTTGCAGTTCTTGCCCTGGATAAAAAGAAAACCATTGTGATGCCTGGGCATAAGTCCAAAAAAAAGCCACATTTTGGGTGTGGAATTATCTTTACACAAATCCTGAAAATGTTTGTGGAAGCATCTACTCCATGTGTGAGGCCAAAGTTAGTAGAGGTAGGGACATTAGCCATCTAGGCACCTCTTCCATTTTAAGTCATTTGTGTTGAGTTCATGAAATTTATTTTACAAGATTATAATGTAATTATCACCCTCATCATTAACCTCCTCATTAGTGATCGGAGATAATCCTTCCAAAAAAAAATTCTTGTGGAGGCCCAAACAAAGCAAGCACTTCAGTCACAAAATTGTCAGTCATTGTCTCTGAAGTGCTTGGTTTGTTACATTGTGCATGTCCTTTTTAATATCCAACAATAGGGTGGGAGGAAGGGCACAAGGACAATTCCATATTGCACCAACTTTCATTTCTGCCACTGCTGTGTGGCAAGGTTTCATAGCTGTGCTATAAACCGCCATGTGTTTGTGCCGCTGCTCTGTCGCTTAATAACCAATTAGATCGCTGCAGCCTTCGCCCAATAATGGTGAAAACAAAATCGTAAGCTGTGTGGTGGTCAAAATTGACTGGAAATTAGTGGAAATTAATGTTATTGAGGTTAATAATACTCTAGGGCAGGGGTGTCAAACTCAAATTCATCGGGGGCCGCATCAGCAGTTTGGTCCCCATCAAAGGGCCGGTTGTATCTGTAGGTCTATCCAAAATTTACCGCTCCACCTGCCTTATATGTGCCCAGCCATCTGCCCCCTTTTAAAGTGCCCAGCCATGTGCCCCCTTTTATAGTGCCCAGCCATGTGCCCCCTTTTATAGTGCACAGGTCCCCATTTTACACATTGCGGCAGGCACAGGTCCCCATTTTACACATAGCGGCAGGTACAGGTCCCCATTTTACACATTGTGGCAGGCACAGGTCCCCATTTTACACATTGTGGCAGGCACAGGTCCCCATTTTACACATAGCGGCAGGTACAGGTCCCCATTTTACACATTGTGGCAGGCACAGGTCCCCATTTTACACATAGCGGCAGGTACAGGTCCCCATTTTACACATTGTGGCAGGCACAGGTCCCCATTTTACACATTGCGGCAGGCACAGGTCCCCATTTTACACATAGCGGCAGGTACAGGTCCCCATTTTACACATTGTGGCAGGCACAGGTCCCCATTTTACACATTGTGGCAGGCACAGGTCCCCATTTTACACATAGCGGCAGGTACAGGTCCCCATTTTACACATTGTGGCAGGCACAGGTTCCCATTTTACACATTGTGGCAGGCACAGGTCCCCATTTTACACATTGCAGCAGGCACAGGTCCCCATTTTACACATAGCGGCAGGTACAGGTCCCCATTTTACACATTGTGGCAGGCACAGGTCCCCATTTTACACATAGCGAGAGAAAGAGAGGAAGGGAGAGGGGCTGACTTACATTTGAAGCGGTTCTCGCCGCTCTTCAGCCGCCTCTCCCTCCTCGTCTGCGCGGCTCCCTTCTCCCTCCTCCGACGGGGTTTCGTTGAATGACGCGTTTGCGCCGTGACGTCACGACGCAATCGCGTCATTCCGCGAAACCCCGCCCCCCCGAGCTGGGCACTCGGGAGAAGGGGGTTTCATGGCGGCGGCACCGCGGGCCATCAGACAAGGTCTGGCGGGCCGGATTTGGCCCGCGGGCCTTGTCTTTGACACTCCTGCTCTAGGGGGAAAAAAGGCCAACATTAATTGATTTTAGCTTTTTGTCAATTAAAAATAAAATACAAATACAACACCAGTTATGGCAGTTTGGCAAATGCAAATAAAAATCCAAAGCCAGAAGACGAATCAGAGCCAAATCCAAATCCTGCAAAAATGGTCCGGCGCATATCTCTAATCATTAGTTTACTATATACATGTTTCTCTCGTTAATGCTGTATTTTATAGTCTCTGAGTACCAAGTGTTCTAAACAGATTATAATGAAAACCTTCAATGTAGAGTGTTATAGCAACCATTAAGTTCTAGTCCCAGCTGGTATATACCAACAATGTTACATTGTTATGCCTTTCACAAGGTCATGGAGATTCTTAGCCAATGGGACTTTCCTTTCGTTTCAACATTTTCTACAAAAGAAACTAGAACCTGTTTAATAACCACATAAACAATCATATATACTCCTTTACATAACAGTGTATTCATACAAAAAGATATAGACATACCTGAGGCTCATGACAATTCAAATATCCAGTGTCTGTCTAATATGCTTGAACTTGTGAAAACTGTAATGTTTAATAGAATGTGCATGAATAAAGGATTTTCTATCCATATTTATAAGGCTGTGAGGTAGAAAACTGCAATACTGCTATACAAATACACTATAGTAACTGCTTATACTAGATACTATAAAATAAGAATACAAGGCAAATGTATCTTCTGAAAGAGGATATCTTTGCTGCCTGTATTTCGAGGGATGACTATTTCTGCAGGGGGATGAAGCCGTTCTGCCTACCTTTACAAACAAAACGTAGTTATTCCACAATGTGAGCAGCTATTCAACTCAAATCGAACGTACTGTATACTTATTTCAACAGCATATATTGCTAGACTTTCCACTGTACATGCTCTGAACATAGGCGTGCGCAAAGGGGGTGCCTGGTGCGCACAGGCACCCCCTAATGTCTGTCACCCCCTCACACACACCTGCTACTGCAATATCGTCGATCGCCGAGTGTGCTCATTTCTGTCCTCCCGCCCATTGCACCCGCCACCCCCTCCGCTCAGTCTGGTTGTCATTCATTTGTATGGTGCAGCATCACTGACGTAATCCTACTCCCAGTTCCTCTACCCTGTGGGACGTGTCGTGATGATGTCATGCCGCGTGCATGCACGCTCATGCTCCCACCCATGCTCTCTCTCTCCTCATCATGTGCCAATGCCACAGAATACAGCGTTCCTCTTGGAGGAGGACAAGTTCAAATTCAATATCAATATACATTTCGAGAGATTAGGATATAATCTATGGTAATAAAATATACAAATTTAACATATATTAAACAGATTTTATAGATAGATATATATCTGTGCATCAATTCTCTATATTATTTAGTTTGCATTGAGTGCCAATATGTGGTGGTAGACACACCCATTAGGTGGTGATAGACATGCCCAATAGGCTGCGCTAAACACACTTTTCTAATCGTGCACCCCCTAATAAAATGTCCTGCGCACGCCTATGGCTCTGAATGCAGAAGCATGTATATACAGCTATGCAGATGCACGCGCCATTTCACGGGATGCAGTTAACTTGCCAGCTGCGATCAGGATAACGACGCTGGAATCCCGACAATAGCCAATGCCGACAGCTGGAATCCCGGCGCACAGGGGCTGGGATTCCCACTCGTAGCCACCGAGCCCGCAGTATGGCGAGTGCTGCGAGCCCAAAAGGAGACTTTTTGCACTCACCCTGCTGCCGGCATACTGGCAGGCGGGATGCGCCGCCGGTAAATCATACTGATCCTGCATTTCACACATACCAAACCTTATGAATGGATAGGTGGATTGGACATGCAGGATGGCAACAGAAACCATGGGGCCCGGCACACTTGTATTTCTTGGGGCCTCCCCATCCCTCCCACATTGATCGGGATCCGGACTGAAAGTCGACAGTAACTAGGTTGACAATGTCTAGGTCGACCACTATTGGTCGACAGTAACTAGGTCGACAGGGTCTTTAGGTCGACATGTTCTAGGTCGACAGGTCAAAATGTCGACATGAGTTTTTCACAATTTTTTTCTTTTTTTGAACCTTTTCATACTTAACGATCCACGTGGACTACGATTGGAACGGTAATTTGTGCCGAGCGAAGCGGTAGCGGAGCGAAGGCACCATGCCCGAAGCATGGCGAGCGAAGCGAGCCATGCGAGGGGACGCGGTGCACTAATTGGGGTTCCCGGTCACTCTACGAAGAAAACGACACCAAAATAACATGAAAAACTCATGTCGACCTTTTGACCTATCGACCTAGAACATGTCGACCTAAAGACCCTGTCGACCTAGACACCCTGTTGACCTAGTTACTGTCGACCAATAGTGGTCGACCTAGACATTGTCGACCTAGTTACTGTCGACTTTCAATACCACACCCCATTGATCATCCTCACCCCCTACTGAAGATACTGGGTTGGAACTTCATACCGCCTAACCGTGCTGGTAAATAGGGAGAGACAGCAAATGTGACCTCCTTCACACAACTCCCAACTGGCCACTGTTCTTCATTCTGTCTCAAGATCTTTTGCATAATATGGTTTGTTGATATTGAGCTAATTAGTTCTGTTCTAGGAGCAGCTGACCCTGAAAGGTGTCCCATCATTCTATGCTAAATAGCATAAAGGAGGTCTGTGGGAGCAGCACTACACCTGGGGCCTAATTCCGATCTGATCGTAGATGTGCTAAATTTAGCACATCTACAGTACGATCAGTGTCACAGACATGCAGCACAGGGCTAGTCCGCCCCGCATGTCAGGCCCTACCTCCCCCCCTCCGCACAGGTACAAAAGCATCGCACGGCGGCGATGCATTTGGACTTGACGAGTAGCTCCCTGCCAGCGCAGCACCTGCTGCGTCCCGGGTCGCAACGGTTGCGCGTGACAACACGTTCTAATGCCGTTGGCACGCCCCCTCCCACCACAGTAGCTGTGTCCACTGTAGCAGTGCCCCCAGTAGCTTTGCCCCCAGTAGCTGTGCCCCCTGTAGTTCTGCCCCCTGTAGCTGTGCCCCAGTAGCGCCGCTTACAAACACAACAATAAAAAAAACACAACAACTACACAATACTTACCAGCCCCGTTCCTGCTTCCGGACCGCTGCGGGGATGCCCTCCGTCTCCGGCCACCGGCTCCTCCCTATGGGAGAGACTTCATGACGTCTCTCCCATAGCAGCACCGCACTGACACTAGAGGTCAATTATGACATCTAGTGTCTGTCAGTGGAGCCGGCTGTAGCGGGCACCCACACAACCCACTACGCCTGCTGCAGCCAGGGAGAGGGGAGCGGGGATCAGTAGCGGCTCTTGCCACGGCGGCCCTGGGGACAGCGGCGCCCTGGGCAAAAAGCCTGCTTGCCTGTGGCGAAAACCGCTACTGGGTCCAAGAGGTCACGGCCATTGGGAAATTCAGCTATTGGCTGTTTAGCTGTAGTGTGCCTCTGAACTCTGTCTAGGGACAGAGATGAGTGCAGGTGTGCTGAGGATCTGAGTGTTAGGAATCTGATGTGCCGGGACTAACAGCAGTCAAGTTGTGCTCTCTTGGAGAAGATGTCTCTACAAAATAATCTTTGTGTAGCTGCAGAACTCGCAGTGGGTAGAGTGTGGGTCACCACCGGTCCGGTAACAATGCGGTGCCAGATAAACATGTTTCAGATGAAATCCTTCAACAGGATTGTGTGTGATGAATATGTGGTGTTTAAATCCTCCCTCCGTTACTCGCCAGTTGCGCAATTGGCTGTTGCAATACGCATGTTGGGAGCAGGTAGGTAGATGAATGGATGGTAGAGGGGTGGAAGTGGTTGATTTGCCAGCACAACAGGCTCATGTGGACAGGGCCCCTTGATTCTCGGAGCCTGATTCATGAGTACCCTTTGTACCCCCGTCGCTGGGCCTGCAGCCATGTTAAGGCCTGTTCTCACCTAGGCAAAGTTCATTAAGGACATGCTCATACAAATGTGGCACAATCACACGAACATGTAAGTTTTTGTCTGTTAGAAGGTGTATCTTTGCACCTAATATAAGTGTA
Source organism: Pseudophryne corroboree (assembly GCF_028390025.1). Classification (NCBI taxonomy): domain Eukaryota; kingdom Metazoa; phylum Chordata; class Amphibia; order Anura; family Myobatrachidae; genus Pseudophryne; species Pseudophryne corroboree. The sequence continues at coordinate 526,688,619 of NC_086446.1, read as the reverse complement.
CATACACATTGATCATGATGAATCGTTGTAAATTAGGTGAATAAGCTGCCAACAGAGACCATATGCATCGCAGCTTCGCAAGTTGTGTACATCTATGTGCAAGGTTGTAATAAACACATTCCTTTCCCGCTACTTGTAAACATGGAAATAATTGAGTTCTGGGTAATTATTAGACATGCCTGCAGCAGGTAAGCTTCACCAACCTGTTTGGACATTGACCTTTGCATTAACTGGGAAGCAACTATCATTTTAGTTACATGGTTAGTTTATAGTTCCTTTACATCTACTCAGTATCTTTATCACATAATGCTTGCTAGCATATAGAACATTTTTTTTAGTATTAGCTTTTCTGTGTTTTGTACTGAAGGGATTTCTCGAAAATTCGACCAGGAAGGTCTTTCAGCTGCCATTAATAATCACTCCTACTGGGGTTATGGCCACATACATCACAGATATATTGGAGTGATCCCCTGACGGCCGCGTCGGGAACATGTTTAAAAATCTCAGTTCTCTGTTTTCGGTCGGGATTAGCAAATTAGGCATTTATAACATATTTAATTTCATGATGGATCACTGAATGGCGGATCAGCTGTGCCAGCGAATCAGGGAAACGGTGATGTATGCAGGGCTGCCAAGAGAAATTCTGGGCCCCGGTACAACAACTTCCTGGGACCCCCTGCCCCCACTGGAGGGCATGTGACCACAGCATGCTGAGGGCATGGCCACTCCTCTTTGGGGGCGTGTCAAGCACATCAGAAGCACCCACTAACAGGAGCATGGCATGCCTCCCAGCCAGGGTCGTAGAGTGCCTGGCTGGGCCCAGGTACTTTTCAGGGGGCACAGCCCAATCACAGGAGGCATGGACCTGGGCCCCCACTGGCCCCTCTATCAGACCTGGGCCCAGGTAATTTGTACCCTCCCCCCCTGTCTCGACGCCACTGGATGTATGGGGGACATTCCTCAGACACCCACTGACAGAGAGCCACCTGTACATTACTTGTTAGTGGGTAGTTGCTGTTACTTCCAGGCTCCTTCACCAGCTTAGGGTTTGGTGTGAGACTGTGCTGACCTATTTATATTCAGAGCTCTCTACTCCCTACTTCATGTGTCAGGCGGCCAACATCCCCCTTATGAATAATGTGGTGTGATACAATGTTGGAATAGGGCATCACAGTAAAAGGATGTGGGCCCAAATGTATTAAGCTTAAAGAGTGATAATGGCAGTTAGGAAGCTGATTGGCTGGTCATTTATCACTCTTTGGGGTCTATTTACTAAGCCTTGGATGGAGATAAAGTCAACCGAGATAAAGTACCAGACAATCAGCTCCTAACAGTCATTTTTCAGACCCAGGGCGGGATGTACTAAAGAAAAAATGCGGTAAAACCACCAAAAACGGGGGTTTCACTGCATTTTCAAATGTACTAAGACTCTACCGCTGGTTTTTGCCGTCCAGGGTTTCGCCATCTCTGGATGGCGATACCCTATAGAATATGGGCTTCTTATCGTCAACCGCAGCAACCCGCCGCCCCCACCGCAGACGCCTCCCCCCCGGCATACCTTCCTCCAGGCTGCCCTGGTACAGGAAGGTAGTCTCCTCCTCCCCCTAGCAACGCAGCCGGAGGTCCTTCCAGCTGCAGGGGGGAGGAGGAGGCGCCGGGGGCAGCCTGCTGCTGCTTCCCGGCATGCAGGCATTGTGGAGACCCCTTGAGGTGATGGAGACCCCCCGCAGACCACCTCACAGGTATCGAGGGGGGCCTCAGTCACCGTATTGTGATATTGATCACATATGTTAGTACATATGCGATCAACATCGCTGCGATAAGCGATGAGGGGCGGTGATGTATCTTAATACATCCTGCCCCCAGTCTGTGACATGTCAGTTAGTAGCAGATCGGCTGGTACTTTATCTCCGTTTACTTTATCTCCATCTAAGGCTTAGTAAATAGTCCCCTTTATCCATCCCCACTTTATCTCTTGTAAAAGCTTAATACATTTGGGCAGTAATTATATAAATGTAACCTAATTATGCAGTTATGATTGTATTATAAAGTATATATGTATCAAATGTATATGAACTGTATTGTTTATTTATTTCTAGTGTGTATGCCTTGAACTGGCCATGGGAAGAGAAACTGTTGCATGCTGGCTGCAGTTGGGGTGTAGCGCGAGCTCAGCTTCAGACAAGGAGCTGCTTAATGGACGTTGGCAGCATTAAACTGACAGAGCAGGAGTTCGGAGCGGGGCCTATTTCTAAAAATTACCAGAGGACAAGGTGCTGCTGTAAGTGTGAGCCAAGCATACAGTGCCGGAGTCTGACATCACTGCCAGGGGGACATTCTGGTGGCAAGTAGCAGGTTGTTGACATCCGGAGAAAGAAAGAGAGAGGAAGCTGGAAGCTAGGCAATGATCATCAATCAGCTGTCTATAGAAGGGGTGGGTCTCGCTGCAGCATCAGTCAAGGTGTCTGACAGCTAAGGAGACTGTGCTCTGGGAGATTGTCAGTGGGAGGTCCTCCCTGCTTTAAAGGAGACAGGTATTCCAGCATTGTAAGCAGCTACAGGAGCAGACAGTGCAGCAGATATCTGCCCCTGTAAAACGTGCAGTACACCTGTCACTCACCATATACCTTTAACTATAACAAGTATTCGAATACATCAGGACAGTTCAGGAGGTTACAGGGGGAGCTACTAGTTTAACGTTGATGAGGGAGAGAGACTGTTGACCACCATCACTGTATTGGCTGGACGGGTTCACTACGGCTGGCCGACGGTCGGGCTCCCGGCAACCAGCATACCGGCGCCGGGAGGCCGACTGCCGGCTTACCGACAGTGTGGCGAGCGCAAATGAGCCCCTTGTGGGCTCGCTGCGCTCGCCACGCTACGTGCGCCACACTATTTTATTCTCCCTCTATGGGGGTCGTGGACCCCCACGAGGGAAAATAAGTGTCGGTATGCCGGCTGTCGGGCTCCCGGCGCCGGTATACTGAGCGCCGGGAGCCCGACTGCCGGCATACAGAAGACCACCCGGCTGGACAGCATTCCTACTTCAGAGAACTAAAAAGTTATGTTAGGGTGAATCCAGCCCAGATATAGGTAGTTGAACTGTAAAAACAAAAATGACATTATGTATTCACCTCCAGCAGCATATCAGCCATGGACATTTATTGTTAACAAGTGATAGAAGCTAAATCTACTCAAAATGTTCCCCTTGCAGAAATTCACTAAAATGAGACCAGAGTTAATAGTAAAAAGCCATGCAGAAGGAAATTTATTCTGCAGCAAAGTCAACTAGAAATGAAACGTGAGATATGAGGGTGATTTAATAAGTAAAGTAACAAAGCCTCTCATGTGTGTAATGTTCTCTATTTTATTCTAATTTCCCACCAGGCCAAAGCAGATAGACCACGGCTTCCCCTCACATTAGGCCAACATCAGAACGACTCGCAGTCGGGGCGATTTCCATTCGCCCCAGATCATGCCAGATTGCCGGTACACACCAGGAAGATATCATGAACGACAGAACGATCACTGAACTGTCCTTCATTACACTGCACTGGGTCACAAGCGATATATTTTGGTTTACTTTGCAGCAGAGCCAACCAGAAGATGTTGCATGCAATCTGTGGGAGCGTGTAATAGTATGTGCACACATGGTGATATGAACAATTTGTCGTGCTGATATCACTCTGATGTGTACCCACCCTTAGACTGCGCCTCATATCAGTCATACTGTCCCAACATCAGATGTAAGACTCCTGGGTTGTCAGAAACATGGTCACACATTGAGGTGTGTATTGTGATCAGATTTCTGTTTCTAAAAAGCACAAAAGCAGGTGAAATTCATTACCATCTTATAGAGGCAGAGCCGTTTCTTGCGGAGGGCGAGGCATGCATTCGCACGGGGAGCCCGCCGCGGCTCTAAGTCACTCTGTTTGGCTCCCCCTCCTCCCCATCATTATTATTCTGCCTAGGGGGCGGGGTTTCGTGCAATGACGCATTTGCATCGTGACATCACGACGCAAACGCGTCATTGCACAAACCTCTGCTCCCGAGCGCAGTACTGATGATGGGGAGGAGGGGGAGCCAGGACATGATGGGAGACTTGAGAGGCAGGCAGGCCGGCGCGGGACAAACGAAGAGTGGGAAGCAAGATGGAAGAAGATCTCTGGCCGGCTGATGCCGCTGCAGTGCAAACGTAAGTATAGCTTTTTTTTTTCCCCCTCTCTGTCTCTTTGTTGAAGGGGTCTCTGCCTGCTATAATGTGTAAAATGGAGACTCTTGCCTGCCGTAATGTGTAAAATGGGGACACCTGCCTGCCGTAATGTCTAAAATGGGGACACCTGCCTGCCGTAATGTTTAAAATGGGGACACCTGCGTGCCGTAATGTGTAAAATGGGGACACCTGCCTGCCGTAATGTGTAAAATGGGGACACCTGCGTGCCGTAATGTGTAAAATGAGGACTCTTGCCTGCCGTAATGTGTAAAATGGGGACTCTTGCCTGCCGTAATGAGGGGATTTAATATATCAAGGGCATTGCGGTGTGTGGCATAACATGGTGCAGAGGGCATTACTGTGTGGGGCTCAATATGGTAGATTTGTTTTTTCTAAGGTGGCCGTGATCTGTTGGTGCAGGGTCAAAAACTGGGGTGTAAGGTAGTCTTTTCAGATGAGGCCACGCCCATTTTAATGAGACCACGCTCCTTGTCGGGAGCGAGCGCGCGCCGTAGGTTGGGTGAGGGGGGACGCATTTTTTTATGTCAATGTGCGTGTGTGGGGGGGCGCATTTTTAAATCTCGCACTGGGAGCCAAATTGGCTAGAAACAGCCCTGTATAGAGGTAATAGAGGTATACGGTGATAACATCATATCACGTAAACAGGTTTGGGTTTGGTGCACTGCCTTAGATAACGGCAGGACAGATGTTCAAGATGAGCCACAATCCAGCTAGCCAAGCACGTCCACCACAGGAAGTGCACCAAATCCAAACCTTTTTCCATGACATGCCATTATCACTGTACAACTCGACCAGTTGGTGATGAATTTCAGCTGCTGATGTGCCCTTTAGATGCAGACATCTGATCAAGCTACGTGCTTTGCTCGCCACAGGTTTTATTCCCACTCAGTTGGTGGCATGGGGAGCCCATTTTTGGAAGCTTAATCCATTTTGGCTGACTCCATTTTGGTTCTGATCTTGTTGCTGCATCGGAAGGCTTTAAGTCTGACAATTCCTACAATCCTAAATTGACATATTGTCCTTAAGGCTTTTATTAGAGGTTCTTTTATTACAAGATTGTCTGAGATTAAGATGTTTAATAGATGGGAGGAGGTCAGGCTTGAACAGTCCTGTCAGCAACTGAAGGCACAGTATATTTTGACTCGGGCTTCTATGGCTGTGATCTGTGGTTGAAGGCTCAGAGGGAGTGATCATACCACCTCTTTGATAAATCCAAATGTTGGTTTCTGTTCTCTCGACACATGCAATATTCTCAAGCCGAGATAGGGGGTAGTTATCTGGCATATTTGGCTAAGGAAGAGGCTGATAGCCGTAACATTCCAGTGATTCTTAGTCCCCAGGTTCAACCGTGTCATTCTGGGCCAGATATTACAGATTTTTTTTCCATTATTTTCCTTCTCTGTATACCTCTAGGTTCTAGGGTCTCCTATACTGCAGTGCAGCTTCAAGAATATCTGATGCAGGTTACCTTGCCGCATTTATCCCAGGAAGCTGTTGACTTTCTTTCACACTGGAAGAAGTGGAGGCTGCAGTCTCTTTATTCCCGGCCTCTAAGGCTCCTGGCTGTGATGGGATTTCTGTGGAGGTGTATTGGAAGTTTAAAGACTTTCTTTATCCCCCATTTACTAGAAGGATTTAAATTTTTGCATGAATGGACTCCATTCCCCACTCTATGTCTAGTATTGGCCAAGCCTGGGAAAGATCACCCTTTCCCTGAGTCTTACATGCCCATTTCCCTCTTAACCACAGATGTAAAGGGTGTTAGCTAAAATTCATGCAATGCACCTGAATTCGGTAATTACTTCTATTATCCACCCAGATCAGATGCAGTTTATGCCGGGGAAGTCTACAGCTCAGAATCTTTGGCGATTGTTTTATCACTTGCAAAGGAGGGATATGGTTGGGTCAGGAGCTGTGGTAGTGCCCTCGGATGCTGCTAAGGTCTTCAACTTGGTCTTTCCATTCAGTTACCATACTCTTCCCCAGTGGCCAGAGTCTTATGGTTATACTTCAGTCCCATTTCCGCTTACTAGAGGGAGTCGTCAGGGTTGTCTTCCCTCCCCGGCTCTCTTCGCTATTGCCATTGAGCCACTGGCTTGTCTTTTGTGCACGGATCCATTTGTGGTCTCAGAGTTGGGGTGCTGGAGAATATTGTAGCTTTATATTCTGACGACATGCTCTTATTCTTAGCAGATGCTGTTGATTCTCTGGAGTCAGCATTGACTATTGTAGAGGCCTATGGGGTTTTCTCTGGGTTACTTATGAATTATGAGAAGTCCAATATTTTTCCTATATCAGGTAGTTCACCAGACATCGAGCAATGCCTTTGTCCCTTACAGTGGGCTTTTCAGTTTGAGTACCTGCGGGTTCGGATTACGCCTCAAGCATCACATTACAGGACTCAAAATATAGATCTCATTACGTCTAATTTCAAAGTACGAGCCCACATGTATAAGAAATTGTCCCTAATGGATGTGGGTTGCATTAACCTGTTTAAAATGTCCATCCAACCTAAATACTTATATCTCCTGCAGCACTCTCCAGTTTACATTCCTAAAAAAGTGGTTTCTGGTAACTATCAACACTATGGTCTTCCTTCATTTGGGGGAATAAGCCAGCTAGGGTGGCCATCAAAACCTTGTACAAGTCTAAGAAGTCTGGTGGTTTGGGCCTCTCCAATCTCATGTTGTATTACATTGCCGCACAATTGACTCACCTGTCTAGCTGGGCCCTAGAGACGGAGGGTTCAACTTTGGTGGGATTTTTAGACAAGCGGGTGGGGCCCGGTGGGGGTCCTCACTTTCTCCTATGCATTTCTGCTTTCTTGCTCCTCTGCACCTGGTCTGCCTCCTTTACTTCGACAAGCCCTATTGGTTTGGCGATATGTCCACACTCTATTCGACTGCTCGGACTTTGATGCCAATTTCCCTCTATGGTTTAACACTTTCTACTCTGAATTGCATAAAATCTCCTCAGATAATATTTGGGTGCTGAAAGGGGTTACTTCTCTGGGTCAGTTGTGTGGGGAAGATTTTTTATAAATCGTTTTTACGGCTGTGGAGCGAATTTGATATATCTAATACATCCTTTTTCAGGTATTTTCAACTGCATTTGTGGTTCAGGCTTTATCTGGGGGTACCCCTCCCACTCTGTCAATTTAATGTGATGGCGACTTCACTGGGCCTGATTTTAATACACATGTAATGCGGCTTAATTCAGAAGATATCCAGTGATTGGAAGTCCTATCCACCCTTATTTCAAGTCGGACGCATCTTTGAGACCTCAAAGCCCCCAGCCCTCTGGCCATGAGAGCAGCCATTATCAGTAGCAGAACCACTCATACCTACCCCATGCTTGATACAGAAAATGTGACACACTCTGTATATGCACATCTCACACACCCACAGGATGCTTGTCTTTCAAACACCCTGTTGCCACTCAGTAATGCGCATTGGTAAGAAGCAAATTAAGAATCACTCTTAGAGGCTCCAAGTTGCATATGTAGGCTGTGAAGCATCCAGCGTTTACTACAAATAGCGAGATGCGGCTGTATGCAGACATTTGTGTAACTCAAAGGAGGCCCACTGTGTGTTAGGAGCATCAAACAGGCTGTTCAGTTAGTGCTCCGCTGCAGAGGGTGCACTCTCTGAATGCAGACTTTCCAGCAAATTGCTGAATTGTTGAATTGCAAAAATAAATTAAGTCTTTTAAATTGTTCTGTTTAAACATTTTCATATTGTTTAGACACAGCTCATCCTTTTGGTCACTCCAACAGACACAGGGCTGCTTGTTCATGAAAATTATATAATATGCTAAATTGATACTGTAATACTCTCTCCACTAGGATGCCCCAAACTTGTGTGGTTACATGCTGAGCGAGAGATTTTCATACCATCATTGTTGTGTATTAATAGAATTGTCATTGATCTTCATGTTAATTCTTGAGCTGTGGCATTATTGAATGTCAAATAATTGTGTTAATATTGAGGCTAATATTCTGCACGGAATGTGCCCTATTTTCTTTTATATGCAACTTGTACTTCAGAGTCGCAGTTACTTAAGCTACTTTACCTTTGCTGGGGATATGTTCCTCTTTCTTTATAATTCCCTAATTACCGCACATAGGGGGTCATTCCGAGTTGTTCGCTCGCAAGCTGCTTTTAGCAGCTTTGCACACGCTAAGCCGCCGCCTACTGGGAGTGAATCTTAGCTTATCAAAATTGCGAACGAAAGATTAGCAAAATAGCGAATAGACACTTCTTAGCAGTTTCTGAGTAGCTCCACACTTACTCGGCATCTGCGATCAGTTCAGTGCTTGTCGTTCCTGGTTTGATGTCACAAACACACCCAGCATTCGCCCAGACACTCCTCCGTTTCTCCAGCCACTCCCGCGTTTTTCCCAGAAACGGTAGCGTTTTTTCGCACACACCCATAAAACGGCCAGTTTCCGCCCAGAAACACCCACTTCCTGTCAATCACATTACGAACACCAGAACGAAGAAAAAACCTCGTAATGCCGTGAGTAAAATACCTAACTGCATAGCAAATTTACTTGGCGCAGTCGCACTGCGGGCATTGCGCATGCGCATTAGCGACTAATCGCTCCGTTGCGAGAAAAAAATACCGAGCAAACAACTCGGAATGACCGCCATAGCACTGCAGGATAGGGGGTGCTGTTGGCGGCACTTGTCAGTTATCCGTTTTAGTTACTTTCACTTGCAGCTTCCCCCCTTTTTGAAGCCCAGCATCTCCTGACCGCCGCTGTCTCCTACCCTGACCCCTTCTGTCACTAATACCTATACAGCATTCATGAACTCAACTTGAGATTTCTTTGTTGTTAAGTCACACTTTCCTTTATTACATTCCAATATCCTGACATACCCGGGATTCTAACCCATTTCCTGTGGCATTGTAGTCAGACACTCTATTCATTGAACTATCTGCCCTTACATAGAATGCTAGATAATTTTAGCTATTTGAAGCATACCTTGTGCTTTGTGAAAAAATGATCAGTATTGCAGCTGAGCAGATCTATGTAGTGTGTGCTGTAAAAGATTGGATGTGTGGCTGAACACTACATAGATCTGCTCAATTGCAATGCTGATTATTTTTTAACAAAATACCAGTAGCTTCATATAGTGTTCATAGTTTTTATGCAGGTCCAAATAGCTCAATGAGTATGGTGTTTGATTAGAATTCAACAGGTTATAGGTTTGAATCCTGGGTATGGCAGTATATTGAAATGTGTTATTTAATAAAGGGTATTATAACTGAATAACAACGCGCTCTCACGTTAAGCGCATGAATGTGGTATAAAGAAAATTTGTGTCCAAAACCATTATCTTGTAGTGGTCTATAAATGTGTGTGTGTGTGTGTGTGTGTGTGTGTGTGTGTGTGTGTGTGTGTGTGTGTGTGTGTGTGTGTGTGTGTATATATATATATATATATATATATACACACACTGCTCAAAAAAATAAAGGGAACACTAAAATAACACATCCTAGATCTGAATGAATGAAATATTCTTATTAAATACTTTGTTCTTTACATAGTTGAATGTGCTGACAACAAAATCACACAAAAATTATCAATGGAAATCAAATTTATTAACCCATGGAGGCGCTACCAGGAGACAGGGCAGTACATCAGGAGATGTGGAGGAGGCTGTAGGAGGGCAACAACCCAGCAGCAGGACCGCTACCTCCGCCTTTGTGCAAGGAGGAACAGGAGGAGCACTGCCAGAGCCCTGCAAAATGACCTCCAGCAAGCCACAAATGTGCATGTGTCTACTCAAACGATCAGAAACAGACTCCATGAGGGTGGTATGAGGGCCCGACGCCCACTGGTGCGGGTTGTGCTTACAGCCCAACACCGTGCACGACGTTTGGCATTTACCAGAGAACACCAAGATTGGCAAATTCGGCACTGGCGCCCTGTGCTCTTCACAGATGAAAGCAGGTTCTCACTGAGCACATGTGACAGACGTGACAGAGTCTGGAGATGCCAAGGAGAATGTTCTGCTGCCTGCAACATCCTCCAGCATGACCGGTTTGGCAGTGGGTCAGTAATGGTGAGGAGTGGCATTTCTTTGGGGGGCCGCACAGCCCTCCATGTGCTCGCCAGAGGTAGCCTGACTGCCATTAGGTACTGAGATGAGATCCTCAGACCCCTTGTGAGTCCATATGCTGGTGTGGTTGGCCCTGGGTTCCTCCTAATGCAAGACAATGCTAGACCTCATGTGGCTGGAGTGTGTCAGCAGTTCCTGCAAGACGAAGGCATTGATGCTATGGACTGGCCCGCCCATTCCTCAGACCTGAATCCAATTGAGCACATCTGGGACATCATGTCTCGCTCCATCCACCAATGCCACGTTGCACCACAGACTGTCCAGGAGTTGGCGGATGCTTTAGTCCAGATCTGGGAGGAGATCCCTCAGGAGACCATCCGCCACCTCATCAGAAGCATGCCCAGGCGTTGTAGGGAGGTCATACAGGCACGTGGAGGCCACACACACTACAGAGCCTCATTTTGACTTGTTTTAAGGACATTACATCAAAGTTGGATCAGCCTGTAGTGTGTTTTTCCACTTTAATTTTGAGGGTGACTCCAAATCCAGACCTCCATGGGTTAATAAATTTGATTTCCATTGATAATTTATGTGTGATTTTGTTGTCAGCACATTCAACTATGTAAAGAACAAAGTAATTAATAAGAATATTTCATTCATTCAGATCTAGGATGTGTTATTTTAGTGTTCCCTTTATTTTTTTGAGCAGTGTATGTATATATATATATATATATATATATATATATATATATATATATATATATACACGTGTGTGTGTACTGCGATGGGGAGTAACATCGCCCCATCTTATGCTAATCTATATATGGATGCATATGAAAATATGAACATCATCCCGCTTTTTGGAGATAGTATCGCCTTCTATCGAAGATTTATCGATGATGTCTTTCTAATATGGGTAGATACGGAAGAGTCTCTACTAGTGATGAGCGGGTTCGGTTTCCGAGAAACCGAACCCCCCCGAACTTCACCCTTTTTAGACGGGTCCGAACCATACTCGGGTTCTCCCGTATGGCTCGGTTAACCCGAGCGCGCCCGAAACGTCATCATCCCGCTGTCGGATTCTCGCGAGATTCGGATTCTATATAAGCAGCAGCGCGTCGCCGCCATTTTCACACGTGCATTGAGATTGATAGGGAGAGGACGTGGCTGGCGTCCTCTCCGTTTATATAGTTATATACTACACAGTTGATCTGATTGCTTAGCTTATTGTGGGGAGGATTGGGGAGCAGCTGTTAGGAGGAGTACAGTGCAGAGTTTTGCTAATAGTGACCACCAGTTTTTTATCCGTTCTCTGCCTGAAAAAAACGCTTCATACCATATCTGTGCTCAGTGTGCTGCATGATATATCTGTGCTGAGTACAGTGCACAGTTTTGCTGACAGTGACCACCAGCATACGTTTGTCTGCCTGAAAAACACTCCTGTGGTCTTTTTTTTTTATACTATAAACGCAGTCTGCTGCCAGTGTCCACCAGGTCCATTATACTGTATATAGCAGTACGGTAGGCCACTGCTGTACCTACCTCCGTGTCGTCACTCGTCGTCCATAAGTATACTATCCATCCATCTACATTGTATACCTGTGGTGTCTTTTTTTTTATACTATAAACGCAGTCTGCTGACAGTGTCCACCAGGTCCATTATACTGTATATAGCAGTACGGTAGGCCACTGCTGTACCTACCTCTGTGTCGTCACTCGTCGTCCATAAGTATACTAGTATCCATCCATCTACATTGTATACCTGTGGAGTCTTTTTTTTTTATACTATAAACGCAGTCTGCTGACAGTGTCCACCAGGTCCATTATACTGTATATAGCAGTACGGTAGGCCACTGCTGTACCTACCTCTGTGTCGTCACTCGTCGTCCATAAGTATACTAAGTATCCATCCATCTACATTGTATACCTGTGGTGTCTTTTTTTCTTTATACTATAAACGCAGTCTGCTGACAGTGTCCACCAGGTCCATTATACTGTATATAGCAGTACGGTAGGCCACTGCTGTACCTACCTCTGTGTCGTCACTCGTCGTCCATAAGTATACTATCCATCCATCTACATTGTATACCTGTGGTGTCTTTTTTTCTTTATACTATAAACGCAGTCTGCTGACAGTGTCCACCAGGTCCATTATACTGTATATAGCAGTACGGTAGGCCACTGCTGTACCTACCTCTGTGTCGTCACTCGTCGTCCATAAGTATACTAAGTATCCATCCATCTACATTGTATACCTGTGGTGTCTTTTTTTCTTTATACTATAAAAGCAGTCTGCTGACAGTGTCCACCAGGTCCATTATACTGTATATAGCAGTATGGTAGGCCACTGCTGTACCTACCTCTGTGTCGTCACTCGTCGTCCATAAGTATACTATCCATCCATCTACATTGTATACCTGTGGTGTCTTTTTTTCTTTATACTATAAACGCAGTCTGCTGACGGTATCCACCAGGTCCATTATACTTTATATAGCAGTACGGTAGGCCACTGCTGTACCTACCTCTGTGTCATCACTCGTCGTCCATAAGTATACTAAGTATCCATCCATCTACATTGTATACCTGTGGTGTCTTTTTTTCTTTATACTATAAACGCAGTCTGCTGACAGTGTCCACCAGGTCCATTATACTGTATATAGCAGTACGGTAGGCCACTGCTGTACCTACCTCTGTGTCGTCACTCGTCGTCCATAAGTATACTAAGTATCCATCCATCTACATTGTATACCTGTGGGGTCTTTTTTTTTTGATACTATAAACGCAGTCTGCTGACAGTGTCCACCAGGTCCATTATACTGTATATAGCAGTACGGTAGGCCACTGCTGTACCTACCTCTGTGTCGTCACTCGTCGTCCATAAGTATACTAAGTATCCATCCATCTACATTGTATACCTGTGGTGTCTTTTTTTCTTTATACTATAAACGCAGTCTGCTGACAGTGTCCACCAGGTCCATTATACTGTATATAGCAGTACGGTAGGCCACTGATGTACCTACCTCTGTGTTGTCACTCGTCGTCCATAAGTATACTAAGTATCCATCCATCTACATTGTATACCTGTGGTGTCTTTTTTTCTTTATACTATAAACGCAGTCTGCTGACAGTGTCCACCAGGTCCATTATACTGTATATAGCAGTACGGTAGGCCACTGCTGTACCTACCTCTGTGTCGTCACTCGTCGTCCATAAGTATACTAAGTATCCATCCATCTACATTGTATACCTGTGGTGTCTTTTTTTCTTTATACTATAAACGCAGTCTGCTGACAGTGTCCACCAGGTCCATTATACTGTATATAGCAGTACGGTAGGCCACTGCTGTACCTACCTCTGTGTCATCACTCGTCGTCCATAAGTATACTAAGTATCCATCCATCTACATTGTATACCTGTGGTGTCTTTTTTTCTTTATACTATAAACGCAGTCTACTGACAGTGTCCACCAGGTCCATTATACTGTATATAGCAGTACGGTAGGCCACTGCTGTACCTACCTCTGTGTCGTCACTCGTCGTCCATAAGTATACTATCCATCCATCTACATTGTATACCTGTGGTGTCTTTTTTTCTTTATACTATAAACGCAGTCTGCTGACAGTGTCCACCAGGTCCATTATACTGTATATAGCAGTACGGTAGGCCACTGCTGTACCTACCTCTGTGTCGTCACTCGTCGTCCATAAGTATACTAAGTATCCATCCATCTACATTGTATACCTGTGGTGTCTTTTTTTCTTTATACTATAAACGCAGTCTGCTGACAGTGTCCACCAGGTCCATTATACTGTATATAGCAGTATGGTAGGCCACTGCTGTACCTACCTCTGTGTCGTCACTCGTCGTCCATAAGTATGCTATCCATCCATCTACATTGTATACCTGTGGTGTCTTTTTTTCTTTATACTATAAACGCAGTCTGCTGACGGTATCCACCAGGTCCATTATACTTTATATAGCAGTACGGTAGGCCACTGCTGTACCTACCTCTGTGTCATCACTCGTCGTCCATAAGTATACTAAGTATCCATCCATCTACATTGTATACCTGTGGTGTCTTTTTTTCTTTATACTATAAACGCAGTCTGCTGACAGTGTCCACCAGGTCCATTATACTGTATATAGCAGTACGGTAGGCCACTGCTGTACCTACCTCTGTGTCGTCACTCGTCGTCCATAAGTATACTAAGTATCCATCCATCTACATTGTATACCTGTGGGGTCTTTTTTTTTTTGATACTATAAATGCAGTCTGCTGACAGTGTCCACCAGGTCCATTATACTGTATATAGCAGTACGGTAGGCCACTGCTGTACCTACCTCTGTGTCGTCACTCGTCGTCCATAAGTATACTAAGTATCCATCCATCTACATTGTATACCTGTGGTGTCTTTTTTTCTTTATACTATAAACGCAGTCTGCTGACAGTGTCCACCAGGTCCATTATACTGTATATAGCAGTACGGTAGGCCACTGATGTACCTACCTCTGTGTCGTCACTCGTCGTCCATAAGTATACTAAGTATCCATCCATCTACATTGTATACCTGTGGTGTCTTTTTTTCTTTATACTATAAACGCAGTCTGCTGACAGTGTCCACCAGGTCCATTATACTGTATATAGCAGTACGGTAGGCCACTGCTGTACCTACCTCTGTGTCGTCACTCGTCATCCATAAAGTATACTATCCATCCATCTACATTGTATACCTGTGGTGCCTTTTAGTTGTGCGCATTAAAATATGGAGAACAAAAATGTGGAGGTTAAAAAAATAGGGAAAGATCAAGATCCACTTCCACCTCGTGCTGAAGCTGCTGCCACTAGTCATGGCCGAGACGATGAAATGCCATCAACGTCGTCTGCCAAGGCCGATGCACAATGTCATAGTACAGAGCATGTAAAATCCAAAACACAAAAGATCAGTAAAATGACCCAAAAATCAAAATTAAAAGCGTCTGAGGAGAAGCGTAAACTTGCCAATATGCCATTTACGACACGGAGTGGCAAGGAACAGCTGAGGCCCTGGCCTATGTTCATGGCTAGTGGTTCAGCTTCACATGAGGATGGAAGCACTCATCCTCTCGCTAGAAAAAAAGAAAAGACTTAAGCTGGCAAAAGCACAGCAAAGAACTGTGCGTTCTTCGAAATCACAAATCCCCAAGGAGAGTCCAATTGTGTCGGTTGCGATGCCTGACCTTCCCAACACTGGACGGGAAGAGCTTGCGCCTTCCACCATTTGCACGCCCCCTGCAAGTGCTGGAAGGAGCACCCGCAGTCCAGTTCCTGATAGTCAAAATGAAGATGTCAGTGTTGAAGTACACCAGGATGAGGATATGGGTGTTGCTGGCGCTGGGGAGGAAATTGACAAGGAGGATTCTGATGGTGAGGTGGTTTGTTTAAGTCAGGCACCCGGGGAGACTCCTGTTGTCCGTGGGAGGAATATGGCCATTGACATGCCTGGTCAAAATACAAAAAAAATCAGCTCTTCGGTGTGGAATTATTTCAACACAAATGCGGACAACAGGTGTCAAGCCGTGTGTTGCCTTTGTCAAGCTGTAATAAGTAGGGGTAAGGATGTAAACCACCTCGGAACATCCTCCCTTATACGTCACCTGCAGCGCATTCATCATAAGTCAGTGACAAGTTCAAAAACTTTGGGCGACATCGGAAGCAGTCCACTGACCAGTAAATCCCTTCCTCTTGTAACCAAGCTCCTGCAAACCACACCACCAACTCCCTCAGTGTCAATTTCCTCCTTACCCAGGAAAGCCAATAGTCCTGCAGGCCATGTCACTGGCAAGTCTGACGAGTCCTCTCCTGCCTGGGATTCCTCCGATGCATCCTTGAGTGTAACGCCTACTGCTGCTGGCGCTGCTGTTGTTGCTGCTGGGAGTCGATCGTCATCCCAGAGGGGAAGTCGGAAGACCACTTGTACTACTTCCAGTAAGCAATTGACTGTCCAACAGTCCTTTGCGAGGAAGATGAAATATCACAGCAGTCATCCTGCTGCAAAGCGGATAACTGAGGCCTTGGCAGCCTAGGCGGTGAGAAACGTGGTTCCGGTATCCATCGTTAATTCAGAGCCAACTATAGACTTGATTGAGGTACTGTGTCCCCGGTACCAAATACCATCTAGGTTCCATTTCTCTAGGCAGGCGATACCAAAAATGTACACAGACCTCAGAAAAAGACTCACCAGTGTCCTAAAAAATGCAGTTGTACCCAATGTCCACTTAACCACGGACATGTGGACAAGTGGAGCAGGGCAGACTCAGGACTATATGACTGTGACAGCCCACTGGGTAGATGTATTGCCTCCCGCTGCAAGAACAGCAGCGGCGGCACCAGTAGCAGCATCTCGCAAACGCCAAATCGTTCCTAGGCAGGCTACGCTTTGTATCACCGCTTTCCAGAATACGCACACAGCTGAAAACCTTTTATGGCAACTGAGGAAGATCATCGCAGAATGGCTTACCCCAATTGGACTCTCCTGGGGATTTGTGACATCGGACAACGCCAGCAATATTGTGCGTGCATTACATCTGGGCAAATTCCAGCACGTCCCATGTTTTGCACATACCTTGAATTTGGTGGAGCAGAATTATTTAAAAAACGACAGGGGCGTGCAAGAGATGCTGTCGGTGGCCCGAAGAATTGCGGGCCACTTTCGGCGTTCAGGCACCGCGTACAGAAGACTGGAGCACCACCAAACACACCTGAACCTGCCCTGCCCTGCCATCATCTGAAGCAGGAGGTGGTAACGAGGTGGAACTCAACCCTCTATATGCTTCAGAGGACGGAGAAGCAGCAAAAGGCCATTCAAGCCTATACATCAGGCCACGATATAGGCAAAGGAGGTGGAATGCACCTGTCTCAAGCGCAGTGGAGAATGATTTCAACGTTGTGCAAGGTTCTGCAACCCTTTGAACTTGCCACACGTGAAGTCAGTTCAGACACTGCCAGCCTGAGTCAGGTCATTCCCCTCATCAGGCTTTTGCAGAAGAAGCTGGAGACATTGAAGGAGGAGCTAAAACAGAGCGATTCCGCTAGGCATGTGGGACTTGTGGATGGAGCCCTTCATTCGCTTAACCAGGATTCACGGGTGGTCAATCTGTTGAAATCAGAGCACTACATTTTGGCCACCGTGCTCGATCCTAGATTTAAAACCTACGTTGTATCTCTCTTTCCGGCAGACACAAGTCTGCAGGGGTTCAAAGACCTGCTGGTGAGAAAATTGTCAAGTCAAGCGGAACGTGACCCGTCAACAGCGCCTCCTTCACATTTTCCTGCAACTGGGGGTGCGAGGAAAAGGCTAAGAATTCCGAGCCCACCCGCTGGCGGTGATGCAGGGCAGTCTGGAGCGAGTGCTGACATCTGGTCCGGACTGAAGGACCTGCCAACGATTACTGACATGTCGTCTACTGTCACTGCATATGATTCTCTCACCATTGAAAGAATGGTGGAGGATTATATAAGTGACCGCATCCAAGTAGGCACGTCAGACAGTCCGTACGTATACTGGCAGGAAAAAGAGGCAATTTTGAGGCCCTTGCAGAAACTGGCTTTATTCTACCTAAGTTGCCCTCCCTCCAGTGTGTACTCCGAAAGAGTGTTTAGTGCAGCCGCTCACCTTGTCAGCAATCGGCGTACGAGGTTACTTCCAGAAAATGTGGAGAAGATGATGTTCATTAAAATGAATTATAATCAATTCCTCCGTGGAGACATTCACCAGCAGCAATTGCCTCCAGAAAGTACACGGGGACCTGAGATGGTGGATTCCAGTGGGGACGAATTAATAATCTGTGAGGAGGGGGATGTACACAGTGAAAGGGGTGATGAATCGGACGATGAGGAGGAGGTGGACATCTTGCCTCTGTAGAGCCAGTTTGTGCAAGGAGAGATTGATTGCTTCTTTTTTGGTGGTGTTATGCACACCAGTGCCTGCAGGAATGTACTGGTGTTTGAACTGTTATGCACACCAGTGCCTGCAAGAATGTACTGGTGTCTGAACAGAGAGGGATGCAAAACAAATGAACTCACAGACAGACTGAGAAATATGACATAACGTACACAGAAGGTGATAGGGTAACAAAACCAACACAGAGTGAACAGAGAAGCCCAGAGGCTAAGAAACTGGGTGTCTCCCTAGTATTAGAAATGCTCAGATGGAAAAAGCAAGATGTTGTGTTTTAATACGTAGAGAACCCGAAATGCTGTTGCTAAGGGCAACAGCAAAACCCTAAAGGGTTACCAACGGGTGTGGCAGTAAACTCCTTGGTCAGAGATGGAATAATAGACACAAGGAGAGTCTCCACAATCCTAATTCTCACTTGCAGGGCCCAGGTACAGCTTACTGCCACTAAACTGACACATGGACACCCTGCACAGTGAGAGAGGATTAAGCAGGCAGGTCTGAAAGTACAACCACAAACCTGCTGGGTTCACAGAATATCAAAAGAACCTCAGCAGGCTAAACGACTGACTCCAGTCTTACTGCTAGGTCTGGATTGGCAGAGTGTAGTACCAAATCCCCAGGCCTATTTGCAGTAAGCAACAACAAATACAAAGCTACACAGTACTGGCTAACTTTCAGGAACTGACTAACCAACAAAGATTCAGCAGCATCTGCTTCACCTGAGAAGAGGCCTTATAAAGCAGGTGCTGTTCACGCCCCCCTCAGACCTCACAGACTGTGAGCACAAAAACCAGCACCGGATCCCCTGCCTGTAACCACTGCACAGCAAAAGACCCGAACCGGAGTATCAGCTGCGCTCAGGTTACTCCGCTAGCACTTGTCTCCCGGTTGCCATGACGACGTGGCAGCACAGGGCAGGAGACCCTAACAGTACCCCCCCTCTGACGAGGGGTCAAAGAACCCCTACCACCGGGTTTATCGGGGAACTGCGAGAAGAAAGAGCGTATCAGTCTGGGGGCATGAAGATCACAACTGCGCACCCACGACCGCTCCTCCGGGCCATACCCCTTCCAGTGCACCAAAAATGACAGCCGACCCCGAACCATCTTGGAGTCAAGAATCCTTTCAACAACAAACTCCCTCTGGCCACGTATCAGAAGAGGGGAAGGTCTTCCTCTGGAAGAAGGATTACTTATCGCCCGTTATAAAAGGGAACAATGAAATGTTTTATTGATACCCAAAGAACGGGGCAGATCTAACTGAAATGCCACCGGATTGATAACCCTGGTGATCTTATAAGGGCCGATGAACCGGGGGCCTAACTTATGAGATGGCTGTCTCAACTTCAAATTCTTGGTAGACAACCAGACGAAGTCTCCTAATTTTAAGCTGCAGGGTCTTTTCTGCTTATCAAAAACCCTTTTGGTCACTAATGACACAGACACAAGGGCTTTCTTCACTTTCCTCCAAATACCTCTAAGGACCGAAACGACAGGTGTGGAGTCCAGGGGGTCAAAAGAATTGGCCTTAGGATGATGCCCATACACACAAAGGAAGGGAGAGATCCCTGTAGCAGAGTGAGCCGCGTTGTTATAGGCAAACTCTGCCATTGACAGATGAGCAACCCAGTCAGTCTGACACTTGGAGACATAACACCTGAGGAACTGCTCCAAGGACTGGTTCACCCTTTCAGTCTGCCCATTAGACTGCGGATGGTAGCCTGACGACAAGCTGACAGAAATCTGGAGATCGGAACAAAATGCCCTCCAGAATTTGGCCACAAACTGGGATCCGCGGTCAGAGACCACATCAAGTGGCAACCCGTGGAGACGCACAACATGCAGCATAAATAATTCAGACAGGCGTCTGGCCGATGGCAGCCCAACCAGTGGAACGAAGTGCGCCATCTTCGAAAACCTGTCAACGACAACCCAGATGGCTGTCATCCCCGAGGATTTGGGCAAGTCCACAACAAAATCCATTGAAATGTGGGTCCATGGCTTAGATGGAATAGAGAGTGGATGTAATGGGCCAACAGGAACCCCTCTAGGAGTCTTATTTCGGGCACAGATGTCACATGCCCGAACCCACTGATCCACATCCTTAGCCACCGAGGGCCACCACACCGCCCTAGATAGCAACTCCCGAGTTCTGGCAATACCCGGGTGACCTGCCGACTTCTTGGCATGGAATTCCAGGAACACTCGCTGTCTTAACCTAGGAGGCACAAACAAAAGACCTACCGGAAGGTCTGGAGGAGCCTGCTCCTGTGCTCTAAGGACTAATGACAAGAGGTCCTGGGTAATGCCCACTTTAATACATGATGGGGACACAATGGGCAACGGCTCCTCGGTGGTCTCCTGGATTGGAGCAAAACTCCGCGAGAGCGCATCAGCCTTGATGTTTTTTGAGCCAGGGCGATATGTTATAAAAAAATTAAAGCGAGCAAAAAACAAAGCCCATCGTGCCTGCCTGGCATTGAGACGCTTCGCTGACTCTAAATATGCCAAATTCTTATGGTCGGTGAGAATTGAGACCACAAACTTAGCCCCCTCAAGCCAGTGTCTCCACTCCTCGAGTGCATCCTTAATAGCCAACAATTCCCGGTTACCCACGTCATAATTCATCTCGGCAGGCGAAAATTTACGGGAAAAGTAAGCACAGGGATGAAGGCGATTATCAGACACTCCCATCTGAGAGAGCACTGCCCCAATACCCATCTCAGAGGCATCCACCTCCACTACAAAAGGACGCTCTGGATCTGGGTGTCGCAGCACCTTGGCCGAGACAAATGCCCTTTTGAGACGGGCAAAAGCCGCTTTGGCCTCACGAGACCAGTGAGCAACATCCGCCCCTTTCTTAGTGAGTGCCACCAAGGGCGCCACTATAGACGAAAATCCAGCGATAAATCGTCTATAAAAATTTGCAAAGCCCAGGAAACGCTGAAGCGCCTTCAAACTAGTGGGCTGCACCCAATCCAGGACTGCCTGTACCTTGGAACCCTCCATTTGGAAACCTTCTGGGGAGATAATATATCCTAGAAATGCGATTTGCTGAACTTCAAATTCGCACTTCTCCAGCTTCGCCCCAAGCCGGTGGTCTCTGAGTTTCTGGAGGACTAAGCGTACATGCTTCCGATGTTCCTCCAGGGAATGGGAGAAGATTAGGATGTCATCTAAGTATACAACTAAGAATCTATCCAAATATTCCCTGAGCACATCGTTCATGAAATCCTGGAAGACTGCCGGGGCATTACAGAGCCCAAAAGGCATCACCAAATATTCATAATGCCCTGAGTGGGTATTAAAGGCAGTCTTCCATTCATCCCCCTCTCTTATTCGGATTTGATTGTACGCACCGTGTAGGTCAATCTTAGAAAAAATGGTGGCAGTACGAAGCTGGTCAAACAAGACCGAAATGAGAGGCAGTGGGTATGAGTTTTTAATCGTGATACGGTTCAATTCCCTGAAGTCGATGCAGGGTCGCAATGAACCGTCCTTTTTACCCACGAAGAAGAACCCCGACCCAACTGGAGACTGTGAAGGTCTGATAAATCCTTTAGCCAAGTTCTCCTGAATGTACTCTGCCATAGCCTGAGTCTTAGTACGTGACAGGGAGTACAACCTGCTCTTGGGAAGCTTAGCATTCGGCAACAAATCAATGGCACAGTCATAGGGGCGATGGGGAGGTAGTACCTCTGCAACTTTTTTGGAGAACACGTCCGCAAAATCTGCATAACACCCTGGCAATCCTGGCAAACTTAGCTGCGAGAGCCTGACTGGAAGGCTCAAGCAACTCCTGAAACAATCAGTACCCCAACTAAGAATCTCCCCAGAGACCCAGTCAAATTGAGGATTGTGGGCCCTTAACCAGGGTAACCCCAACACCAATGGGGCAAAAGTACAGACAGTCACATAAAAGGACAATTTTTCAGAGTGTGTGGCTCCAATAAACAAAGAAATCTGGCTAGTGCAAGAGGTAATTTTACCCTGGGATAATGGTTCCCCGTTTAACCCACAAATCTCAATTTCCGACGCCAAGGGTACTAAGGAAACAGAGTGTTTCAGGGCGAATTGGCGGTCCATAAAAACCCCGTCGGCCCCACTGTCCACAAAGGCCCCAGTCTTGACAGTTTGACCGAGGATCTTCAAGGTCACCGGAATGATAAAAGTCTTCTTGGGAAATTCTGACTTCTGGCCTGACAGGATATTTCCCATCACCCTCAGGCCCTGAAGTTTTCCGGCTTTTCTGGGCATGATACTACCACATGACCCTTATTCCCACAGTACAAACACAACCCCTGCTGTCTCCTCCGCGTCTTCTCACGCGAGGAGAGGCGGGTAGCCCCAATCTGCATAGGCTCCTCGGAAAATTCCTCAGAGTCTGAGGTTCCCTTGGGAAAGAAGGAAACCTCGGTCTCCCTTTCAAGCCTACGCTCTCTCAGCCGTCTATCCACCCGGATGGATAACTGCATGAGCTGATCCAAGCTATCAGGCAAGGGATATTGTACCAGTTGGTCTTTTATCTGGTTAGAAAGACCTCTTCGGTACTGGTGTCTCAGGGCTGGGTCATTCCACTGGGTATCATGGGCCAACCTCCGAAACTCCGTACAGTAAACCTCAACTGGCCTTCGCCCTTGCTTAAGGATCGAAATCTGAGCCTCGGCTGAGGCCGTCTTGTCAGGGTCATCATACAACATGCCCAGTGCCGTAAAAAAAAGAATCAACACTTTTAAGCTACGAACAGTCAGGCTGCAACCCATATGCCCAGACCTGTGGGTCTCCTTGTAGCAAGGAAATCACTATGCCCACCCGCTGAATCTCTGACCCAGAAGACTGAGGCCTAAGCTGGAAATATAACTTGCAGCTCTCCTTGAAACAAAAGAACTGCGAGCGATCTCCAGAAAAACGATCCGGAAGATTTACTTTCGGCTCCTTAACCCCTGAAGGTGCTGCTGCTGCGGGAGCTCCGCCAGCGGCCTGGGAGGTGTGCATTTTAATGGACAAATCATTAAATTGACGAGTCAGGACCTGCACCTGATCGACCACCTGTTGCAACGTATTTTGAGGGGTATGCTCCATATTCCCACAAAATTTCAACAGGAGTATTGGGCTGCTGAATATGTTATGCACACCAGTGCCTGCAGGAATGTACTGGTGTTTGAACTGTTATGCACACCAGTGCCTGCAGGAATGTACTGGTGTCTGAACAGAGAGGGATGCAAAACAAATGAACTCACAGACAGACTGGGAAATATGACATAACGTACACAGAAGGTGATAGGGTAACAAAACCAACACAGAGTGAACAGAGAAGCCCAGAGGCTAAGAAACTGGGTGTCTCCCTAGTATTAGAAATGCTCAGATGGAAAAAGCAAGATGTTGTGTTTTAATACGTAGAGAACCCGAAATGCTGTTGCTAAGGGCAACAGCAAAACCCTAAAGGGTTACCAACGGGTGTGGCAGTAAACTCCTTGGTCAGAGATGGAATAATAGACACAAGGAGAGTCTCCACAATCCTAATTCTCACTTGCAGGGCCCAGGTACAGCTTACTGCCACTAAACTGACACATGGACACCCTGCACAGTGAGAGAGGATTAAGCAGGCAGGTCTGAAAGTACAGCCACAAACCTGCTTGGTTCACAGAATATCAAAAGAACCTCAGCAGGCTAAACGACTGACTCCAGTCTTACTGCTAGGTCTGGATTGGCAGAGTGTAGTACCAAATCCCCAGGCCTATTTGCAGTAAGCAACAACAAATACAAAG
The DNA here is from genome assembly GCF_028390025.1 of Pseudophryne corroboree. Taxonomy (NCBI): domain Eukaryota; kingdom Metazoa; phylum Chordata; class Amphibia; order Anura; family Myobatrachidae; genus Pseudophryne; species Pseudophryne corroboree. The sequence continues at coordinate 526,664,613 of NC_086446.1, read as the reverse complement.
CTACACAGTACTGGCTAACTTTCAGGAACTGACTAACCAACAAAGATTCAGCAGCATCTGCTTCACCTGAGAAGAGGCCTTATAAAGCAGGTGCTGTCCACGCCCCCCTCAGACCTCACAGACTGTGAGCACAAAAACCAGCACCGGATCCCCTGCCTGTAACCACTGCACAGCAAAAGACCCGAACCGGAGTATCAGCTGCGCTCAGGTTACTCCGCTAGCACTTGTCTCCCAGTTGCCATGACGACGTGGCAGCACAGGGCAGGAGACCCTAACAGGTGGGGGCCCAAACCAACCAGTCATTTCAGTCACAGTCGTGTGGCAGACCCTGTCACTGAAATGATGGGTTCGTTAAAGTGTGCATGTCCTGTTTATACAACATAAGGGTGGGTGGGAGGGCCCAAGGACAATTCCATCTTGCACCTCTTTTTTCTTTCATTTTTCTTTGCATCATGTGCTGTTTGGGGAGTATTTTTTTGAAGGGCCATCCTGCGTGACACTGCAGTGCCACTCCTAGATGGGCCAGATGTTTGTGTCGGCCACTTGGGTCGCTTATCTTAGTCACACAGCTACCTCATTGTGACTCTTTTTTTCTTTGCATCATGTGCTGTTTGGGGAGTATTTTTTTGAAGGGCCATCCTGCGTGACACTGCAGTGCCACTCCTAGATGGGCCAGGTGTTTGTGTCGGCCACTAGGGTCGCTTAGCTTAGTCACACAGCTACCTCATTGCGCCTCTTTTTTTCTTTGCATCATGTGCTGTTTGGTGGAGTATTTTTTTGAAGGGCCATCCTGCGTGACTCTGCAGTGCCACTCCTAGATGGGCCAGATGTTTGTGTCGGCCACTTGTGTCGCTTAGCTTAGTCACACAGCGACCTTGGTGCGCCTCTTTTTTTCTTTGCATCATGTGCTGTTTGGGGAGTATTTTTTTGAAGTGCCATCCTGTCTGACACTGCAGTGCCACTCCTAGATGGGCCAGGTGTTTGTGTCGGCCACTTGGGTAGCTTAGCTTAGTCACACAGCTACCTCATTGCGCCTCTTTTTTTCTTTGCATCATGTGCTGTTTGGGGACAATTTTTTTGAAGGGCCATCCTGTCTGACACTACAGTGCCACTCCTAGATGGGCCAGGTGTTTGTGTCGGCCACTTGGGTCGCTTAGCTTAGTCACACAGCTACCTCATTGTGCCTCTTTTTTTCTTTGCATCATGTGCTGTTTGGGGACAATTTTTTTGAAGGGCCATCCTGCGTGACACTGCAGTGCCACTCCTAGATGGGCCAGGTGTTTGTGTCGGCCACTTGTGTCGCTTAGCTTAGTCACACAGCGACCTTGGTGCGCCTCTTTTTTTCTTTGCATCATGTGCTGTTTGGGGACAATTTTTTTGAAGTGCCATCCTGTGTGACACTGCAGTGCCACTCCTAGATGGGCCAGGTGTTTGTGTCGGCCACTTGGGTCGCTTAGCTTAGCCATCCAGCGACCTCGGTGCAAATTTTAGGACTAAAAATAATATTGTGAGGTGTGAGGTGTTCAGAATAGACTGAAAATGAGTGGAAATTATGGTTATTGAGGTTAATAATACTATGGGATCAAAATGACCCCCAAATTCTATGATTTAAGCTGTTTTTTAGGTTTTTTTAAAAAAAAACACCCGAATCCAAAACACACCCGAACCCGAAAAATTTCCGGTGCACATCACTAGTCTCTACAGAAGATGTTGAAGTATGTAAATAGTCTTGAATCAACAATCAAATTTACTATGCACTTTAGTACAGAAAAAGTAGATTTTCTTGACGTTAGTATTTGCACCACCAATGAAGGCTATGATTTCAGACTATATAGGAAGCCGACTGACAGGAACACCATAATATCATTTGATAGTCATCACCCTGGATCACTGAAACAAAATCTACCTATGTCCCAATTCTTGAGGGTTCTCTGGAATAACTCAAATGAGGAAGTAGCTGTTGAACAGCTGGATGAGATGAAACTGAGGTTTGAGGCGAGGGGATATGACAAGCAAACCATCAACAGGTGCCTTCATAGGGCAAAGAATATCTATGCAGGGACGTTAAATAAAAAAAGAAAGGAAGATAACCACTTTGTCATTTCCACCACATTCAACACGGCTGGACCAGCAATTCGAAAAGCGGTCAATAAAATTATGGCCAGTAGTGAGAACTGACCCGATTCTGATGAAGAAACCACCTGATAAACCGCTATTAAGTTTCCGACGTGCTCATAATCTGAAAGATATCCTGATACAGCCAGATAGACCAATGGTACAGGCTCCAGACAAATGGCTGATGCCTAAAAAGTTGGGGTGCTTTAGGTGTATAAATTTCACCACGTGTAGATGTTTGACCATTGCTCATTTTTTTCATCACCCACACACGGGAGCAAAAATAACTATTCGCCACAGATTAAGTTGCACTTCGGACTTTGTGTACACCTTGACATGCCCGTGTTCTCTAATGTATGTGGGCAAGACCATCCGTCCATTTCGTGAGAGAATGGCTAACAACCGGTCCTCGATTAGGAATGCTATAATAAGTGGCAATTCAGATAAACAGTTAACAGACGACAGGAACATTCCAAACAAAATATATATAAAAATAAAAAAATAAAGGAAAACATAGAAAAGTATAATCACATTACTCCAGAAAAATACTGTAATGTATTCCGTCATTGAGGCCACGGGGTCGTATCGTATCTAGTCTGTGAATCCAGGCTGCCTCACGTTTCAACAGGAGTTTAGCCCGGTCTCCGTCTCTTTTAGGTTGCTCTACTCTTTCAATCACCATACTTCTTAGGGACGCCAAGGAATGGCTAGCTTCACAAAAGTGCCTGGCAACCTGTTTTTTTCCTATATAACAGTCTGAAACCTAAACATTTTAAAGCTTTACTCTAATTATAGAGTCAAATATATATGGACCTTTATGATTAAGCCATATATCATTGAGAAAAAGATTTTGATATGACTATAAGTTATGTATCATAATGTGATGCTCTTAGAGTGATACCCGCTATAGGTTACCTCCTACAGCGATCATCTGACCCCACTGTAGCCTAGTCTGTGTGGACACCTATATACTTTGTGTATTGCTAAAGCGCAGACAAATGCTGAAATCTTTAATGTTTATTACTAAACCTGATCGCGCTGATAACAGATAGCAGCCTGTTGCCATGCAGCGCTTGAAGCTCCGGTCATGTGACCCGCTATGTGCGCTCCACGGACCGGAACTCTGGTGAAACGCATGTGATCCCACCTGTTCCTCCTTATGTTAATACAGCAAATGCGTTCCACGTACCGGAAGTGCGGCCGGCGGTGGAACGCATGCCGCTTCTGTGAATATGGTGTTCTGATACACAGCGGCGGCTACAGTTGGGGATGATTGAGACACTGGTAATGAGGATCTAATATGGATCACTGTGACTCTTGGATTTTTAATATATGTTTGTTGTAATGTAATGTTTTATGTCTGTGCTTGTCTACTATGTGGGGTGTTGGGGAGTTGCTGAGATTAATTGGGGGGGGGGAGGGACCAATAAGGGTATATAGGTAACACTGCTTCACTTTACTGGTATCTTGACAAAGGTCAGAAGTAAGACCGAAACGTCAATGTGAATTGCATGTTGATGGTCTGATTAAACTATCCTTTTTGCTACTAGAAGACTGGTGAGTGCTCCCTTATTTTGGAAACTGCATTGGAGTGAGAACTCTTTCTCCCTCATTGGATGTCACCCCAGCACTTTATATGGAAAATGCGAGTGTGGACCCTCTACTTATATTATATGTATATATATATATATATATATATATATATATATATATATAGTCAAAGTCGTAAAAATAACACATACAAACTACACACAGAGTGGCATTTGTCTGGTGTGGCGTAGTTGTGCAATTGACTAAACCTCCTAATGATAATGTGTGGACCTTTATTCAAAAAGTAAAGCATTCAATACCTTTAATACCAAGAAATAATGACACGGAGACTTGAATTTGGCAGAAAATTGTTAGCTATTTATTGTACCCTAACCATTAGAAAAAACCTGTAAAGTAAAATTTAAGTTAACATGCCGATTCAGCCGGCATATGGTGGCAGAAAAAAGAACGGCTATATTCAACTGACGATAACCTCAAAAAACATTAAAACCCAAACGATCCTAATTTACCACAAACCATACATAGGTAATAGGTGCCCGACTCAGACCTTCACGCTGACTGCCCACCCTGATGGGTGATGACGCTGCCCCCTGATGGGTGATCTAGCGGCCTTAAAAGTCAATGGAGGTGAGTGCACCTAAACCACACCAATACTGTAAACAACTGTAACTAACAAGTCAAACTACAACCTGCCGTTCTTTTCCGCCAACAGCGAAAGACTCTTCCCCAAAGTCTTCGCACTGCCACCATACCCTCAACCTAACTCCTGCAACACCAGAAACAGATCCTCCAGGAAAACAACATCCCTTCCTTGGACAGATGCACACCATCAGGCCGAAAAAGGTGACTGTCACGAAACCGAATCCTAGGGTGGCGAACCACTTTCCCTCCGTGGGCCAACACCCACTTCGCCACCGTGGCATTCACCTTTTGCCTGGCCTCATCAATTGGGTGACCGTTCGCCACTCCTCGCCAACGCAACCTTGGCACCATCATAGAGAAAACCATAACACAATTGGGCCACGCTGCGGCCACACTGGCCAGATCCTCCATCATGGCCTACCGCAGCTCCAAAGATGTCCTCTTTCCCAGATCATTGCTACCCAAATTGACAACCAGCACCCTAGGGACTCCATGCTCGCTGACCTGACAGACCAATCTACTCCAGGCATTTCGTGAACAAGCTCCACGAGCGAAACGTACGTCGTCACTTCCGGTTCCGGTTTCCGAACTTCCGGTCGACGGACCGCAGACACCGGCGCGTCTCTCTGCTGGACTCACCCTCCATTATGGATTTCGAGTGACGGTCTCCACTGACCAAGGGGGGTATTTCACCCCTCCACCCAACAGTAGGATCTTACTTTAAGTTTGAAGCCGCATTGTTTTTATTTTCTCCGCAATAACTGCAAATCTGTTTGTTGTACCAAGTTTCTCAGGTACCTTCGTGACTATTCTATTATACCAATTATTTTGACCTGAAATACGTGTAAAAACATGGCAACAATGGAACAACGTCCGGTTTGTCAGTAAAACCAAACTCTGTTTCAGGATTCATCTCATATATATATACACTGCTCAAAAAAATAAAGGGAACACTAAACTAACACATCCTAGATCTGAATGAATGAAATATTCTTATTAAATACTTTGTTCTTTACATAGTTGAATGTGCTGACAACAAAATCACACAAAAATTATCAATGGAAATCAAATTTATTAACCCATGGATGTCTGGATTTGGAGTCACCCTCAAAATTAAAGTGGAAAAACAAACTACAGGCTGATCCAACTTTGATGTAATGTCCTTAAAACAAGTAAAAATGAGGCTCAGTAGTGTGTGTGGCCTCCACGTGCCTGTATGACCTCCCTACAACGCCTGGGCATGCTCCTGATGAGGTGGCGATGGTTTCCTGAGGGATCTCCTCCCAGACCTGGACTAAAGCATCCGCCAACTCCTGGACAGTCTGGTGCAACGTGGCGTTGGTGGATGGAGCGAGACATGATGTCCCAGATGTGCTCAATTGGATTCAGGTCTGGGGAATAGGCGGGCCAGTCCATAGCATCAATGCCTTCGTCTTGCAGGAACTGCTGACACACTCCAGCCACATGAGGTCTAGCATTGTCTTGCATTAGGAGGAACCCAGGGCCAACCGCACCAGCATATGGTCTCACAAGGGGTCTGAGGATCTCCTCTCGGTACCTAATGGCAGTCAGGCTACCTCTGGTGAGCACATAAAGGGCTGTGCGGCCCCCCAAAGAAATGCCACCCCACACCATTACTGACCCACTGCCAAACCGGTCATGCTGGAGGATGTTGCAGGCAGCAGAATGTTCTCCTTGGCGTCTCCAGACTCTGTCACGTCTGTCACATGTGCTCAGTGAGAACATGCTTTCATCTGTGAAGAGCACATGGCGCCAGTGGCGAATTTGCCAATCTTGGTGTTCTCTGGCAAATGCCAAACGTCCTGCACGGTGTTGGGCTGTAAGCACAACCCCCACCTGTGAGTGTTGGGCCCTCATACCACCCTCATGGAGTCTGTTTCTGATCGTTTGAGTAGACACATGCACATTTGTGGCTTGCTGGAGGTCATTTTGCAGGGCCCTGGCAGTGCTCCTCCTGTTCCTCCTTGCACAAAGGCGGAGGTAGCGGTCCTGCTGCTGGGTTGTTGCCCTCCTATGGCCTCCTCCACGTCTCCTGATGTACTGGCCTGTCTCCTGGTAGCGCCTCCATGCTCTGGACACTACGCTGACAGACACAGCAAACCTTCTTGCCACAGCTCGCATTGATGTGTCATCCTGGATGAGCTGCACTACCTGAGCCACTTGTGTGGGTTGTAGGTAGGTCATACAGGCACGTGGAGGCCACACACACTACTGAGACTCATTTTGACTTGTTTTAAGGACATTACATCAAAGTTGGATCAGCATGTAGTGTGTTTTTCCACTTTAATTTTGAGGGTGACTCCAAATCCAGACCTCCATGGGTTAATAAATTTGATTTCCATTGATAATTTTTGTGTGATTTTGTTGTCAGCACATTCAACTATGTAAAGAACAAAGTATTTAATAAGAATATTTCATTCATTCAGATCTAGGATGTGTTATTTTAGTGTTCCCTTTATTTTTTTGAGCAGTGTATATATATATATATATATATATATTTTTTTTTTCATTTTTTTTCCCCATTATTTTCATCTTTTTCATTTTTTTCATTTTTGGGGGCACGTTACCCCTGCACCTAACAGTGGGATATTATCCTTATGTCTGATGCCCCATTTTTTGCAATATCTCCGCAATAACCGCACACTTGTTTGTTGAATCAAGTTTCCCAGATACCCATGTGACTTGTCACGTATATACATTTTTTTCTGGTATCTTTCGGAAATTTTTGTGCAACACGGGGGTTTTTGGGACAGCATCAGGCTTAACAGTAAACTGAACTCTGGCTCAGGACTTATCTACAACTTGTCCTCTCCAATATTATCGACTCATATTGTTGTGCTACTAATATCTGGACTTAAAGAGTTCCTGAAAACAATACTTGGTTCCGGGCATTATAAAGCAGGATAACTTCACCTGCGGTCAAACCACACTGACTATGCCCAACCTCGTCTGATCTTGGAAGCCAAGCACTGTGGGCCAGGTCAGTACCTGGTTGGGAGACCACCAGACAATACTTGGTACTGCAGGTATTTTTATCCTGCAGAAAATAATCAGACCTGGAGCCAAAAATATCAGTCAATACTCACTATATCTACTTCAGCTTATGGAAACAGATTCTCACACAAGTAACAGGGTGAGCCCAGCTTTGTTAGATAGAAAAATAATTCTCTCTTCTAGAACATTTATAGTGTGATTTATTATAGGTATATTTCATCATTTTAGAAGAAGAAAACCTTCATATCATTCAAATTTTGATCACAGTAAAAATTTTAAAATTTCAAATTTTGATCTGTTATGATTCCTGGTGCTCAGAACAAGGGAGATGTTCATGAAGTGAGTCCAGAGCACCAGGACGTAATGCTGGGAAAGGGGAATGGAAAGGAAATAGCCCCTGGTGCCCTAACTCTATTGTCTCACCCGTGCTGTCAGAAATTCCCTTGCGAGACTATGGTTTCTTGAGCCCTTGGCAGCCGCGTTTGAAGGGCGGATTATGTCTGCCCAACTCCGATACCCCCCGGTCTTAGTGAGAGACAAAGAGAAATCCGAGACAGGATGATAACAAGAGGCCCTCTAACTAAGCAAACAGGCCAGGGGCTACAAGCTAACTAAAAACCTAAAGTATGTGCGGAGAAACCGCCAAAGGAAAAGAACAACAAAGGAAATGCTGATCACACGCCGACACAATACCTTTGTGTACCGGCGGTGACAGCATAAGCAGAACCCTCTGCAAAACACCAGGGACAGAAATAATAATGGAATACAGCGGCCTAGGCCAACGGACGCGGCAGAGCCGCTACTCACGGAACCGGTACGAATACTGGCAAACGGACAGGAACCCTCAATGATGCCGACACACACTCTCAGAACTGGAGGACAGACAGAATCCCAAGCGACAGACCGGTGGACACCAGGAAACCAGGAACTTGACCAGGGATAGGCAAAGCCACTGGACCTCAGGGCAGGAACGCCTCACAGCAGGACACGGGATCAGACACAGGAATCGACACAGGGACTGACACAGGAATCAACACAGGAAGCAGCTAGTCAGACACTGCTATACAGGAGCTCAGGGACTGGCAGGAATCAGCTCAGACTTCAAGCAGACTGAAAACCAAGAAATATCACCAGCATCTGTGAATTGCAGTCAGCCAGCATATAACAGAGAAACCTAATTAATAATCCCATGCAGCTGCCCTGTTGCATGACTCTAAACTGACAAGATGCAATTAGCAGCCAGGTGAGGCTGAACACATGGGAACAAGCTGCAATTACACAGACTCACCAGCGGCAGCAGACAAGAGTATTCTAAAACAGAGCAACGGGAAATCCTGGCATGCAAGACAACTTTATAAACATAAAATAGGAATGAACCACTACCTGTGGTTCATAACAGTATCCCCTCCTTAAGGGTGAGCTCCGAGCACCCCATGACACCCACGGGGAACATAAACAGAAGTATAACATAAAATACAGAACAAAAATGCAAAGCAGGAATGAGCCACAGCCGTGGCTCATAACATTACCCCCCCCCCCCTTGAGGAGGGGTCAAAAGACCCCAAAATTCAGACTATCCAGAACAAGGGATACAAAAAAAAAAAAAAAAACCTGACACACTGGTCTAACAGACAAGAAAACAAAAAACAAGCTGTAGCAACAACTTGTAACAGTGCCCTCCCCTTGATGGTGGCCACTGGACACAAGACAAGGAAAAAAAATCTTTTTTTTTTTTTTTTTTTATCAATGCAAGAGTCAAAAATTATTTCTTTTTCTTCTTCTTTTTACAAAGCTCTTTAGGTCTGACCAAGGTAATTCCCCAAACATTGTCTGAACTGATGGTACCACCCAGCAAGGCTGCGTTCAAATCAGAGACAGGTCTCTTACCCTTGGGAGCTGAACTTTCTGGTAAAGTACTATTATTAGAAGAAGTCAGAAAAGCACATCCTGCAGTCAAAACAACGGGCTGGGACTCTTGTGCCGAGTTTACAGTATTTGGTGGACTCTCAGCAGACAAGACGGGTGACTTAGAGGAACCTGAACCAATTTCTTTGGAACCATATCTTTTAATAATTGCATCACAGAATGCTAGGGGATCCTGAAGAATGGGATCTTCAGCTTTCATTAGGCTGGTCGCCCACTCAAAAGGCTCTCCTCTAAAAGAATAAATCAGATAGAGCCCAAGGTTTTCTGAAGTGATGCCCAGAAATGGTCTAGACAACATAATAGTGTAATAGTGTTTGAAAAGCGCCAGAAATTGGGCTAAGTCCCCATCAAAGGTTATGGATGTTGAGATATCAGAGTCAGGATCTGTTTCCTTCTCATCTGACTGACTGGAGTGCTTTGCTAGGACCTGGTCACTATTGACCTTACTCGAGGCTGAGACACTCTGAACCCCACCTGGGGCTGAGACTTTCTGAACCCCACCCGGGGCAGTGACTTTCTGAACCCCACCCGGGGCAGTGACTTTCTGAACCCCACCCGGGGCAGTGAGTTTCTGAACCCCACCCGGGGCAGTGACTTTCTGAACCCCACCCGGGGCAGTGACTTTCTGAATCCCACCCGGGGCAGTGACTTTCTGAATCCCACCCGGGGCAGTGACTTTCTGAACCCTACCCGGGGCAGTGGCCTCCGGGAACCCCGCTGGGGCAGTTGCCTGCGGGAACCCCGCTGGGGCAGTGGCCTCCGGGAACCCCGCTGGGGCAGTGGCCTCCGGGAACCCCGCTGGGGTCAGCACCTCGGATTCTTTTACTGGGACCGGGCCGTTGGCCTCCCTGACTGGGATCGGGCCATCGGCCCTCTCTCTGAGTCGATAATTATCGAAAGTTCTCCCGGGACTATGACTTCCGGGACTTTTGCTGAAGCAATAACGTTCAGATCCTCCACTAATGCTATGCTTCTTAAGTTCTTTCTTGGGGAAGCGACTTCTAGACCCTTCTTTGGGGCTGCCTCTCTCGAGACCCCACTTGGGGATATTACTTCAAAGATCCCTTCTGGGGTTTTGCTTCTCGAGTTCCCTTCAAGAACTATGGTTTTAGAAACCCTTTCTAGGGTTGTGCTCTTCAAGTCCCTACCTGGGGTAACAGCTTCTGAGACCCCTTCTGGTATGGACACCTGAACTACAATATTTGATGTCCCTCTATAAGCTTGGGCATCGGGTACCGCACCAGCACTCTGGGCATCGGGTACCGCACCAGCACTCTGGGCATCGGGTCCCGCACCAGCACTCTGGGCATCGGGTACCGCACCAGCACTCTGGGCATCGGGTACCGCACCAAGATCCTGAGCTACGGGCACCACTCCAGGACCCTGGGCTACGGGCGCCACTCCAGGACCCTGGGCTACGGGCACCACTCCAGGACCCTGGGCATCGGGCACCACTCCAGGACCCTGGGCATCGGGCACCACTCCAGGAACCTGGGCATAGGGCACCACTCCAGGAACCTGGGCATCGGGCACCACTCCAGGAACCTGGGCATCGGGCACCACTCCAGGAACCTGGGCATCGGGCACCACTCCAGGAACCTGGGCATCGGGCACCACTCCAGGGGCTTGCAACTCCGCTTCCACAGGAACCTCAAGAGAGGAGAGAAACATTCTCTTTTGATTCCTGAATCTGTAATGGGGCTCCCTTGCCCAAGGACCCCAATTATAGGACAGAGAGCTTTTTAGTGTGGGTTGTGTGACAAGTACCTCTGCCACAGTAGAGACAGGAGTAGGTCTTGTATCCTGACTCAATTTGGCCAGAGGGCAAGACTCGTCACCACACTTTGGCTTGCGCAACTCACAGGTCTGCAGATAGTGGCCTAAACCCAACAATATAGGCACAGGTTTAAGTTTCTGCGACGCAGACGCTCCTCTTCTGAGAGCCTGGGCCGCAGAAAACTTTTAAACCTTTTCTCTTCAATTAAACCAGAGGATTCTCTTGTCACCATACTGTGAACAAGAGTCTCTTTAGAGATAGATGTACTCTCAACGACTTCTGGCAAGATGAGCAAGATTTTAGTCAGAAGGTTTTGCAGTTGCTTTAGGGATTGCTGCAAAACTTCTAGTCGCTCTGGTCTCAAAGCACTGAATGCAGAGTTCAGGGCTGCGAGAGATGCCTGCAGGGCTTGCATAGTAGACATAGGAGGATTTAAGACTAGACAAGGCAAGACTAGACAAGGCAGGACTAGACAAGGCAGGACTAAATTTTTGCTAAACAAAACAAGACTTTTTTTTTTTTAAACACCGGGCTGGATTCTAACACCGGACTGGATTCTAACACCGGACTGGATTCTAACACCGGACTGGATTCTAAACATCGGACTGGATTCTAAACAACACCGGACTGGATTCTAAACACCGGACTGGATTCTGCACACTGAATTCTAGACAGGACTGGATTCTAAACACCGGATTGGATTCTGCACACTGAATTCTAGACAAGACTGGATTCTAAACACCGGATTGGATTCTGCACACTGAATTCTAGACAGGACTGGATTCTAGACTAGACACTAGACTGGGCCAAAAAAGAAAAAAAAGTTTTATTTCTTTTTTGTGGTATGGCTGGTGATAATGTTATGATTCCTGGTGCTCAGAACAAGGGAGATGTTCATGAAGTGAGTCCAGAGCACCAGGACGTAACGCTGGGAAAGGGGAATGGAAAGGAAATAGCCCCTGGCGCCCTAACTCTGTTGTCTCACCCGTGCTGTCAGAAATTCCCTTGCGAGACTATGGTTTCTTGAGCCCTTGGCAGCCGCTTTTGAAGGGCGGATTATGTCTGCCCAACTCCGATGCCCCCCGGTCTTAGTGAGAGACAAAGGGAAATCCGAGACAGGATGATAACAAGAGGCCCTCTAACTAAGCAAACAGGCCAGGGGCTACAAGCTAACTAAAAACCTAAAGTATGTGCGGAGAAACCGCCAAAGGAAAAGAACAACAAAGGAAATGCTGATCACACGCCGACACAATACCTTTGTGTACCGGCGGTGACAGCATAAGCAGAACCCTCTGCAAAACACCAGGGACAGAAATAATAATGGAATACAGCGGCCTAGGCCAACGGACGCGGCAGAGCCGCTACTCACGGAACCGGTACGAATACTGGCAAACGGACAGGAACCCTCAATGATGCCGACACACACTCTTAGAACTGGAGGACAGACAGAATCCCAAGCGACAGACCGGTGGACACCAGGAAACCAGGAACTTGACCAGGGATAGGCAAAGCCACTGGACCTCAGGGCAGGAACGCCTCACAGCAGGACACGGGATCAGACACAGGAATCGACACAGGGACTGACACAGGAATCAACACAGGAAGCAGCTAGTCAGACACTGCTATACAGGAGCTCAGGGACTGGCAGGAATCAGCTCAGGCTTCAAGCAGACTGAAAACCAAGACATATCACCAGCATCTGTGAATTGCAGTCAGCCAGCATATAACAGAGAAACCTAATTAATAATCCCATGCAGCTGCCCTGTTGCATGACTCTAAACTGACAAGATGCAATTAGCAGCCAGGTGAGGCTGAACACATGGGAACAAGCTGCAATTACACAGACTCACCAGCGGCAGCAGACAAGAGTATTCTAAAACAGAGCAACAGGAAATCCTGGCATGCAAGACAACTTTATAAACATAAAATAGGAATGAACCACTACCTGTGGTTCATAACAGTATCCCCTCCTTAAGGGTGAGCTCCGAGCACCCCATGACACCCACGGGGAACATAAACAGAAGTTTAACATAAAATACAGAACAAAAATGCAAAGCAGGAATGAGCCACAGCCGTGGCTCATAACATTACCCCCCCCCCCCCCTTGAGGAGGGGTCAAAAGACCCCAAAATTCAGACTATCCAGAACAAGGGATACAAAAAAAAAAAAACCTGACACACTGGTCTAACAGACAAGAAAACAAAAAACAAGCTGTAGCAACAACTTGTAACAGTGCCCTCCCCTTGATGGTGGCCACTGGACACAAGACAAGGAAAAAAAATCTTTTTTTTTTTTTATCAAGGCAAGAGTCAAAAATTATTTCTTTTTCTTCTTCTTCTTTTTACAAAGCTCTTTAGGTCTGACCAAGGTAATTCCCCAAACATTGTCTGAACTGATGGTACCACCCAGCAAGGCTGTGTTCAAATCAGAGACAGGTCTCTTACCCTTGGGAGCTGAACTTTCTGGTAAAGTACTATTATTAGAAGAGAAGTCAGAAAAGCACATCCTGCAGTCAAAACAACGGGCTGGGACTCTTGTGCCGAGTTTACAGTATTTGGTGGACTCTCAGCAGACAAGACGGGTGACTTAGAGGAACCTGAACCAATTTCTTTGGAACCATATCTTTTAATAATTGCATCACAGAATGCTAGGGGATCCTGAAGAATGGGATCTTCAGCTTTCATTAGGCTGGTCGCCCACTCAAAAGGCTCTCCTCTAAAAGAATAAATCAGATAGAGCCCAAGGTTTTCTGAAGTGATGCCCAGAAATGGTCTAGACAACATAATAGTGTAATAGTGTTTGAAAAGCGCCAGAAATTAGCTAAGTCCCCATCAAAGGTTATGGATGTTGAGATATCAGAGTCAGGATCTGTTTCCTTCTCATCTGACTGACTGGAGTGCTTTGCTAGGACCTGGTCACTATTGACCTTACTCGAGGCTGAGACACTCTGAACCCCACCTGGGGCTGAGACTTTCTGAACCCCACCCGGGGCAGTGACTTTCTGAACCCCACCCGGGGCAGTGAGTTTCTGAACCCCACCCGGGGCAGTGACTTTCTGAATCCCACCCGGGGCAGTGAGTTTCTGAACCCCACCCGGGGCAGTGACTTTCTGAATCCCACCCGGGGCAGTGACTTTCTGAACCCTACCCGGGGCAGTGGCCTCCGGGAACCCCGCTGGGGCAGTGGCCTCCGGGAACCCCGCTGGGGCAGTGGCCTCCGGGAACCCCGCTGGGGTCAGCACCTCTGATTCTTTTACTGGGACCGGGCCATTGGCCTCCCTGACTGGGATCGGGCCATCTGCCTCCCTCTCTGAGTCGATAATTATCGAAAGTTCTCCCGGGAATATGACTTCCGGGACTTTTGCTGAAGCAATAACGTTCAGATCCTCCACTAATGCTATGCTTCTTAAGTTCTTTCTTGGGGAAGCGACTTCTAGACCCTTCTTTGGGGCTGCGTCTCTCGAGACCCCACTTGGGGATATTACTTCAAAGATCCCTTCTGGGGTTTTGCTTCTCGAGTTCCCTTCAAGAACTATGGTTTTAGAGACCCTTTCTAGGGTTGCGCTCTTCAAGTCCCTACCTGGGGTAACAGCTTCTGAGACCCCTTCTGGTATGGACACCTGAACTACAATATTTGATGTCCCTCTATAAGCTTGGGCATCGGGTACCGCACCAGCACTCTGGGCATCGGGTACCGCACCAGCACTCTGGGCATCGGGTACCGCACCAGCACTCTGGGCATCGGGTACTGCACCAGCACTCTGGGCATCGGGTACCGCACCAAGATCCTGAGCTACGGGCACCACTCCAGGACCCTGGGCTACGGGCACCACTCCAGGACCCTGGGCTACGGGCACCACTCCAGGACCCTGGGCATCAGGCACCACTCCAGGACCCTGGGCATCGGGCACCACTCCAGGAACCTGAGCATCGGGCACCACTCCAGGAACCTGGGCATCGGGCACCACTCCAGGAACCTGGGCATCGGGCACCACTCCAGGAACCTGGGCATCGGGCACCACTCCAGGGGCTTGCAACTCCGCTTCCACAGGAACGTCAAGAGAGGAGAGAAACATTCTCTTTTGATTCCTGAATCTTTAATGGGGCTCCCTTGCCCAAGGACCCCAATTATAGGACAGAGAGCTTTTTAGTGTGGGTTGTGTGACAAGTACCTCTGCCACAGTAGAGACAGGAGTAGGTCTTGTATCCTGACAAAATTTGGCCAGAGGGCAAGACTCGTCACCACACTTTGGCTTGCGCAACTCACAGGTCTGCAGATAGTGGCCTAAACCCCCACAATATAGGCACAGGTTTAAGTTTCTGCGACGCAGACGCTCCTCTTCTGAGAGCCTGGGCCGCAGAAAACTTTTAAACCTTTTCTCTTCAATTAAACCAGAGGATTCTCTTGTCACCATACTGTGAACAAGAGTCTCTTTAGAGATAGATGTACTCTCAACGACTTCTGGCAAGATGAGCAAGATTTTAGTCAGAAGGTTTTGCAGTTGCTTTAGGGATTGCTGCAAAACTTCTAGTCGCTCTGGTCTCAAAGCACTGAATGCAGAGTTCAGGGCTGCGAGAGATGCCTGCAGGGCTTGCATAGTAGACATAGGAGGATTTAAGACTAGACAAGGCAAGACTAGACAAGGCAGGACTAGACAAGGCAGGACTAGACAAGGCAGGACTAAATTTTTGCTAAACAAAACAAGACTTTTTTTTTTTTTTTAAACACCGGGCTGGATTCTAACACCGGACTGGATTCTAACACCGGACTGGATTCTAAACACCGGACTGGATTCTAAACACCGGACTGGATTCTGCACACTGAATTCTAGACAGGACTGGATTCTAAACACCGGATTGGATTCTGCACACTGAATTCTAGACAGGACTGGATTCTAGACTAGACACTGGACTGCGCCAAAAAAGAAAAAAAGTTTTTTTTTTTTTTTGTGGTATGGCTGGTGATAATGTTATGATTCCTGGTGCTCAGAACAAGGGAGATGTTCATGAAGTGAGTCCAGAGCACCAGGACTTAACGCTGGGAAAGGGGAATGGAAAGGAAATAGCCCCTGGCGCCCTAACTCTGTTGTCTCACCCGTGCTGTCAGAAATTCCCTTGCGAGACTATGGTTTCTTGAGCCCTTGGCAGCCGCGTTTGAAGGGCGGATTATGTCTGCCCAACTCCGATGCCCCCCGGTCTTAGTGAGAGACAAAGGGAAATCCGAGACAGGATGATAACAAGAGGCCCTCTAACTAAGTAAACAGGCCAGGGGCTACAAGCTAACTAAAAACCTAAAGTATGTGCGGAGAAACCGCCAAAGGAAAAGAACAACAAAGGAAATGCTGATCACACGCCGACACAATACCTTTGTGTACCAGCGGTGACAGCATAAGCAGAACCCTCTGCAAAACACCAGGGACAGAAATAATAATGGAATACAGCGGCCTAGGCCAACGGACGCGGCAGAGCCGCTACTCACGGAACCGGTACGAATACTGGCAAACGGACAGGAACCCTCAATGATGCCGACACACACTCTCAGAACTGGAGGACAGACAGAATCCCAAGCGACAGACCGGTGGACACCAGGAAACCAGGAACTTGACCAGGGATAGGCAAAGCCACTGGACCTCAGGGCAGGAACGCCTCACAGCAGGACACGGGATCAGACACAGGAATCGACACAGGGACTGACACAGGAATCAACACAGGAAGCAGCTAGTCAGACACTGCTATACAGGAGCTCAGGGACTGGCAGGAATCAGCTCAGACTTCAAGCAGACTGAAAACCAAGAAATATCACCAGCATCTGTGAATTGCAGTCAGCCAGCATATAACAGAGAAACCTAATTAATAATCCCATGCAGCTGCCCTGTTGCATGACTCTAAACTGACAAGATGCAATTAGCAGCCAGGTGAGGCTGAACACATGGGAACTAGAGATGAGCGGGTTCGGTTTCTTTGAATCCGAACCCGCACGAACTTCACTTTTTTTTCCACGGGTCCGAGCGACTCGGATCTTCCCGCCTTGCTCGGTTAACCCGAGCGCGCCCGAACGTCATCATGACGCTGTCGGATTCTCGCGAGGCTCGGATTCTATCGCGAGACTCGGATTCTATATAAGGAGCCGCGCGTCGCCGCCATTTTCACTCGTGCATTGAGATTGATAGGGAGAGGACGTGTCTGGCGTCCTCTCCATTAGAATAGAGATAGATAGATTAGATAGAGAGAGATTGTGCAGAGTCGCAGACAGAGTTAGTTTACCACAGTCAGTGACCAGTGCAGTTGCTAGTTAACTTTTATTTAATATAATATATCCGTTCACTTCTCTCTGCTATATCCGTTCTCTGCCTGAAAAAAAAAACGATACACAGCACAGTCAGTCACACAGTGTGACTCAGTCTGTGTGCACTCAGCTCAGCCCAGTGTGCTGCACAGTCATCAATGTATAAATTAAAAGCTTATAATTAATTGTGGGGGAGACTGGGGAGCACTGCAGGTTGTTAGCAGGAGCCAGGAGTACAATTATATTAATTAACAGTGCACACTTTTGCTGCAGGAGTGGTGACCAGTGCCTGACCACCAGTATAGTATTGTTGTATACTACTAATATCTCTTTAAATATCAACCAGTCTATATTAGCAGCAGACACAGTACAGTGCGGTAGTTCACGGCTGTGGCTACCTCTGTGTCGGCACACGGCAGGCAGTCCGTCCGACCAGAATTGTATTATTTATTATTATATACCTACCACCTAACCGTGGTTTTTTTTTCATTCTTTATACCGTCATAGTGTCATCCTAATTGTTACGAGTATACTACTATCTCTTTATCAACCAGTGTACAGTGCGGTAGTTCACGGCTGTGGCTACCTCTGTGTCGGCACACGGCAGGCAGTCCGTCCGACCAGAATTGTATTATTTATTATTATATACCTACCACCTAACCGTGGTTTTTTTTTCATTCTTTATACCGTCATAGTGTCATCCTAATTGTTACGAGTATACTACTATCTCTTTATCAACCAGTGTACAGTGCGGTAGTTCACGGCTGTGGCTACCTCTGTGTCGGCACACGGCAGGCAGTCCGTCCGACCAGAATTGTATTATTTATTATTATATACCTACCACCTAACCGTGGTTTTTTTTTCATTCTTTATACCGTCATAGTGTCATCCTAATTGTTACGAGTATACTACTATCTCTTTATCAACCAGTGTACAGTGCGGTAGTTCACGGCTGTGGCTACCTCTGTGTCGGCACACGGCAGGCAGTCCGTCCGACCAGAATTGTATTATTTATTATTATATACCTACCACCTAACCGTGGTTTTTTTTTCATTCTTTATACCGTCATAGTGTCATCCTAATTGTTACGAGTATACTACTATCTCTTTATCAACCAGTGTACAGTGCGGTAGTTCACGGCTGTGGCTACCTCTGTGTCGGCAGTCGGCAGGCAGTCCGTCCATCCATAATTGTATTATTATTATAATATATACCACCTAACTGTGGTTTTTTTTGCATTCTTTATACCGTCGTCATAGTGTCATACTAGTTGTTACGAGTATACTACTATCTCTTTATCAACCAGTGTACAGTGCGGTAGTTCACGGCTGTGGCTACCTCTGTGTCGGCAGTCGGCAGGCAGTCCGTCCATCCATAATTGTATTATTATTATAATATATACCACCTAACCGTGGTTTTTTTTTCATTCTTTATACCGTCGTCATAGTGTCATACTAGTTGTTACGAGTATACTACTATCTCTTTATCAACCAGTGTACAGTGCGGTAGTTCACGGCTGTGGCTACCTCTGTGTCGGCAGTCGGCAGGCAGTCCGTCCATCCATAATTGTATTATTATTATAATATATACCACCTAACCGTGGTTTTTTTTTCATTCTTTATACCGTCGTCATAGTGTCATACTAGTTGTTACGAGTATACTACTATCTCTTTATCAACCAGTGTACAGTGCGGTAGTTCACGGCTGTGGCTACCTCTGTGTCGGCAGTCGGCAGGCAGTCCGTCCATCCATAATTGTATTATTATTATAATATATACCACCTAACCGTGGTTTTTTTTTCATTCTTTATACCGTCATAGTCAGTCATACTAGTTGTTACGAGTATACTACTATCTCTTTATCAACCAGTGTACAGTGCGGTAGTTCACGGCTGTGGCTACCTCTGTGTCGGCACTCGGCAGCCCGTCCATAATTGTATATACCAGTGACCTAACCGTGGTTTTTTTTTCTTTCTTTATACATACATACTAGTTACGAGTATACTATCTCTTTATCAACCAGTCTATATATTAGCAGCAGACACAGTACAGTGCGGTAGTTCACGGCTGTGGCTACCTCTGTGTCGGCACTCGGCAGCCCGTCCATAATTGTATATACCACCTAACCGTGGTTTTTTTTTCTTTCTTTATACATACATACTAGTTACGAGTATACTATCTCTTTATCAACCAGTCTATATATTAGCAGCAGACACAGTACAGTGCGGTAGTTCACGGCTGTGGCTACCTCTGTGTCGGCACTCGGCAGCCCGTCCATAATTGTATATACCAGTGACCTAACCGTGTTTTTTTTTTCTTTCTTTATACATACATACTAGTTACGAGTATACTATCTCTTTATCAACCAGTCTATATATTAGCAGCAGACACAGTACAGTGCGGTAGTTCACGGCTGTGGCTACCTCTGTGTCGGCACTCGGCAGCCCGTCCATAATTGTATATACCAGTGACCTAACCGTGGTTTTTTTTTCTTTCTTTATACATACATACTAGTTACGAGTATACTATCTCTTTATCAACCAGTCTATATATTAGCAGCAGACACAGTACAGTGCGGTAGTTCACGGCTGTGGCTACCTCTGTGTCGGCACTCGGCAGCCCGTCCATAATTGTATATACCACCTAACCGTGGTTTTTTTTTCTTTCTTTATACATACATACTAGTTACGAGTATACTATCTCTTTATCAACCAGTCTATATATTAGCAGCAGACACAGTACAGTGCGGTAGTTCACGGCTGTGGCTACCTCTGTGTCGGCACTCGGCAGCCCGTCCATAATTGTATACTAGTATCCAATCCATCCATCTCCATTGTTTACCTGAGGTGCCTTTTAGTTGTGCCTATTAAAATATGGAGAACAAAAATGCCACTCCTAGATGGGCCCGGTGTTTGTGTCGGCCACTAGGGTCGCTAATCTTACTCACACAGCTACCTCATTGCGCCTCTTTTTTTCTTTGCGTCATGTGCTGTTTGGGGAGGGTTTTTTGGAAGGGACATCCTGCGTGACACTGCAGTGCCACTCCTAGATGGGCCCGGTGTTTGTGTCGGCCACTAGGGTCGCTTATCTTACTCACACAGCGACCTCGGTGCAAATTTTAGGACTAAAAATAATATTGTGAGGTGTGAGGTATTCAGAATAGACTGAAAATGAGTGTAAATTATGGTTTTTGAGGTTAATAATACTTTGGGATCAAAATGACCCCCAAATTCTATGATTTAAGCTGTTTTTTAGTGTTTTTGGAAAAAAACACCCGAATCCAAAACACACCCGAATCCGACAAAAATAATTCGGTGAGGTTTTGCCAAAACGCGTTCGAACCCAAAACACGGCCGCGGAACCGAACCCAAAACCAAAACACAAAACCCGAAAAATTTCAGGCGCTCATCTCTAATGGGAACAAGCTGCAATTACACAGACTCACCAGCGGCAGCAGACAAGAGTATTCTAAAACAGAGCAACGGGAAATCCTGGCATGCAAGACAACTTTATAAACATAAAATAGGAATGAACCACTACCTGTGGTTCATAACAGTATCCCCTCCTTAAGGGTGAGCTCCGAGCACCCCATGACACCCACGGGGAACATAAACAGAAGTATAACATAAAATACAGAACAAAAATGCAAAGCAGGAATGTGCCACAGCCGTGGCTCATAACATGATCACAGTTCTTCTAACAATAGAGAGACACATATATTTTTGCTTAACGGAGCCAGTCAGTTTGATTTGTATTACCTTATACAATCAACTTTATTTAAATTGGTTGGATTATCCTTAGGATAAATAGATAGCATCTTTATTTTGTTTTAGTTCTATTTTTGCCTCATAGCCCCTTAATCTTAGAGGAATACTAATAAAAGTTATATTTTAAATACCATAATATTACACAATTTACTACAAAAGTGTGCCCCAGAAGAGACGTGTAGTCTTTCTTCTTTTCCTTCTTGGCTCCTGTACTATACAGGAACCATACAATTTTTCTGTACTAGTTTACTGAACTACCTCTGGGAGCACCACCAACCCAGTGCCTGTCATGAATTATTCAATTACATGGCCATATGTTGGTTAACGTGATAGTTATAGGTTTATCCTATATCAAATAAATCAGTAAGTTTTCAGATTGAGAGATCCTGTGCAGACTCTATCAACCCCCCCCTTTTTTTCTGACCAATCTACTCCTCAGATCTTGCCACATCATCCCCCGCCAACCAAGCCAACGAACGCCATGAGCCCAAGGAAACCGCTGAACCCCCTCCGAGGCCAAAAACCTGGCGGCCCAGTAAACCTAAAAGTGGCCAACTACCCAGATTGCCAAATCGTCTTCTACCCAACCTGAAGAGAAGGAAAGAAGTAAAAAATCGGTTAATAAGTATCCTAATCGGTTTATTGAGCGCATTAACCTGAAGGATCTGCCAAAAGAAAAAAGGGGGTTTTCTGTGTCTTGCAGAAGTCACGGCCTAGCCGATCTAAACAAGCTTCTAGCCAATAGAAGCATAACATAAACACACAACGGGAAAGATCGAAATAAAATAAGGAAATTAAAAAGGGGGGGGGTTAAAATGGGAAAAAACATGTAAGAACTCAGCATGAGGTGAAAGCGTAATAAAGCTTCTATCATCTGATGTCGGACCGCATGACATCATTACACAATAACCTTACAAATAACTGTGAACTAACTTAACTTATCTAGAAATAAATGACACAGAGAAATAACGACACGGACCACTGAAATGCCATTAAAATCGGTCAACCGTTATTTATTATGATATATTTAAACTAAGTATGGTGGCAATAAGAAAGAACGGCCAGACCAACAGTGACATTACGACTTATTGCCGCTACGCATGTCCACGACATGACTTCTTTATCTCATTGGCTTACGCCAATAAGTGCTGAGTTTCCAACTCTCTCCCCAATACACCATAATAGAGCCGGCCAGACAGCCGAGCCCTAATGACCCCCGGTAAGGAGGGCCAGAGTATACGATGTATTGGGCAAAGAGCGCACCCACAAACAGCGGTGCAATAGCCACTGTAACTGCCGTTCTTTCCCGCCACACACTGGCCTGTAAGGAGCCGGTGCCGCCACCATACCCTGACTAACAATGACTAACTAAAACTGACCTATAAAGAACTCGGAAACTACCTTCCAACCTAAACAAATGCCCTCATCAGACAAAAAAGAGATGCCATCAGGTCTACTGAAATGGGCGTCCTAAAAACGAGTAAGGGGCGGGGAGGGGAGGGGAACGACCTGTCCCGAAGTGAAAACCTGCAAAACCTGCTGCAGAGGGCGCAGGCCAATAGCACCCTCTGGGATCTCAGGAGAAAAGCAGGGCAAAATCCAACGGGACCCCCACCGTACAAACGGTGACGAGTGGCCAAAAAAGGCTACAGGTCGAGTCCAGTCGAGGAGAGACGAAAAGACGGGTCAATGAGTCAGAGCCAAGGCACTCCCGCAGCCCGCCAAAAATGTAGCGGCTGGCGAGGGCCCCCCAACACCGACCCGCCGGCACGCCATCCCATTGTCCCACGAGTGAACTGAAAAGAAACCAAGGAGAACAAGAAAAATTTGAGGCAAACCAGAAGAAGGCCTGCCGTAAACTGGACGATGGAATCACCTGACATAGCGCTTGTAGGCATTGGATTTCCATCGACCAAGCGCTTTAATCTAAGTCTCAGAAAAACCCAATGAGGCGGCTGTTGTCGCAGCACCAATGCGAAAGGAATATGTACCATACAGTGATGGCGACAATCCCAACGCAAGGATGCATTGCTTAAATACCCACCGGAATTGGTACAACGTCAAAGGTGACCCATCGAGGTGGACAAGCCACGCTCCGCCACCACGTGGCCGGGAGTCACCATACACGCGTTCCAAGGTTACGGGGCAGATGCTAGTGTTAGGGCAGGCAGGCAAGGTAATCCAATGCCCACGCCCCAACTGATCCGTCTTAGAACGGCTTAATTTGCACAGTAACGCATCCGCCAGCAACACATGGGACTCAAGCAAAGGAGGGGCCGCGGACCTGGAGGGGGCCACCAACTCGCCGATCCGAAAGGCTCCGTAAAAAGCCATAGCAAGGCAAGCCGGAAAAGCAACACCTCATACTGAGAATCGCAAACGGATGGTAAGACCTCCATCAGGCAACCCAGCAGCGCAACCGATATAGGACGCCTGTTGTCCACAGACACAGGGGTGCCACGAGCCCAGCCCTGCAAACAGCGTCTCACCAAAAAGCTTTTAGTGAAATCATGGCTACCCTGTAAGCGCAGAAAAAAGGAGATACCTGCCAGCATCTGGCTGACAACAGCGCGCGACCTCCCAGCTTCGTACATACGCCAGACAAAAGCCAACAGTAGTCGAAAGGAAGGCTTACCTTCGTTTCGCCTGTGCGCAATGAATGCCTCCCATCGATGGAACGCCGCACGATATTTCACCAGCGTGGCTGGAGCCACCGACTGGCTGGCCAGAGCAGTTATCCCAGCCATATAACCTGCCAGCAATGAGAAGGGCATACGTCACCTTTAAGCGCTGCAGCAGAGGCCAACGCGCGAAACCGAGCCCAATGTTGTCTAGAAGAGAGCATCGGCAATGCTGTTGTCAACCCCTGGGACGTGCCGCGCAACAAAGTGAACATTCAGACGCAAACAGAGCAAGACCAAGCGGGCCAACAAGCGAAGAACTGGAAGCGAGGAAGATCGCTGCCCATTGATCGCCTGAACCACGCCCAGATTGTCACACCAGAAGACCACGTGCTGGTCTTTGATCCGCTCTCCCCACAGCTCCAATGTAACGACAATGGGAAACAGTTCCAGCAACATAAGGTTGCGGGTTAAGCCCTGCCGGAACCAGGAGACCGGCCAAGGGGCAGCGGACCATGCACCATCGAGGTACGCACCGTATCCCCAGGAACCCGACGCGTCGGTGAACAACTGGATACCTGGGCTCTGGACCGCATCAGACAGCCAAATGGCTACGCCATTAAACTCATGCAGAAAGGCATCCCAAACTCGCAGGTCCCTGCAAATCTCGGATGACAATCTAATGAAGTGATGCGGCTTATGAGCGCCAGCTGTCGCCCGCTCCAATTTGCGACAAAAGATTCTACCCATGGGAATGACCCTGCATGCAAAATTGTAAATACCGAGAAGGGATTGGCACTGGCGCAAGGTAACCTTGCCACCTGCCAATGCCCTCTCAATACACACACGCAACTTGGCAACTTTGTCTAAGGGCAATCGGCAGCATCCCGCCTCAGTATCCAGTTAGATGCCTAGATACGAGAGGCAGGTGCAAGGACCCTCACATTTATCCGGAGCGATTGGTACCCCGAACTCATAAAAAAGTGCTTTCAAGGAGAAGAGCAGCCGAGCACACCTGTCCGAGCCGCAAGGCCCGATGCACAGGAAATCGTACAGATAATGTGCGACTCCCGGTTCCCCCGTCCCAGCGCAAACGCACCAATGGAGAAATGAACTAAAAGCCTCGAAAAAAGCACAGGAGACTGAGCAACCCATGGGTAGGCATTTGTCGATGTAAAAACCGTCGTCCAGCCTAAAGCCCATCAAACGTAACGAATCAGGGTGCAATGGCAAAAGACAAAATGCAGATTCCACATCAACTTTACCCAATAACGCATGGGGGCCCGCCGCTCGGACTAATTTCAAAGCGTCATCAAACGATTGATACGTAACCGAGGATAGCGCCTCGGGGATCGCATCGTTAACAGAAGCGCCATGGGGGTAAGACAGGTGCTGGATTAGCCTAAATTTGCCAGGAGTTTTCTTAGGGACCACTCCAACTGGGGATAAAACCAAATTTGGCAAAGGGGGTGCAGCGAAGGGGCCGGCCATGCGTCCCAGCTGCACTTCCTTGGCCACTTTACCCTGCAGAACGAGGGGAAGCTCTCTGGCCGAGTGCAAATTCCGAGGAGCTGAGTAAGGGACCTCGCCGCTAATGGGGAGGCGAAATCCCTCGGTAAAACCTTCCAGCAAAAATTGGGCCTGAGGGCGAAGTGGGTACCAAGTAAGCCATTTGCGCATGGCGTCCAGCCGGACAGGGGAGGGGGCTTTACTTAGCACTAGTAACGCCGGGGGATCTGCCACCCGGACCCGCAGCGGCAGGCTTAGGACATTCCTTAGCCGGGTGGGAAGCTTCGCAGCGCAGGCAGCTGTGCCGGAAGCGACATTTGGACCCAGATCCGCAATTGCCGTTGTTAAAGGCAAAACAATGACCTTTGGACCCTCGTCCCGCGGTGGCCCGAAAGGAGCCCCTAGCGGACGTGCTAACGGGCTGGGCCGTAGAGGCTTCCGGAAGCTCGAGGGAGCCCTCCGTAACCTCAAGCCATTCTTCCACATCTTTGACACCGAAAGCCAGGAAATAGAGACCGTGCTGTTTACCCCTGAACTCCGTGTCGTACCGAAGCCAGGCGAGAGGCCTGTTAGAGAGGAATAGACCATGAATCATGTGCAGGTAGCGCACGATGTTCATGGCCTCTTCCGGGCGAGTCTCCAGGTAACAGGCTGCGAATGTGTAGAACCCCTTGAGCCAGTTAACATAGGACCTATATGCGTCCTCACCTATCCCACTCTTTTTCTTGGCCGCCACCAAAGCCTTGCGGGACTTGGATGTTAATGCGAAGATATCCACGTAAGATCCGCTATTGATACGATCCCGTATCCATGGGCGGAGACCCCGCATAACCTTGGTGTATGGGCAACGCACGACGTCGCTGGGGCTGCCCTCTTCCGGACTGCTGCTACTGCTACCATGACTTCGGCGGCGCGATCGCTTACTGCGCTTGTGGGAACGCCTGTGCCTATGGCGTTTACCCTTGACAACCTTCGCCTGATCTTTGCCCCTGGCAGTCTCGGCCCCGGCACCCTGCTGACCCAAAACGCCATTACCATTAGCCTCACCGGATGGGGATGCCTGGGAGGCCCGTCTCGTGGCAGCCGATGCAGAAGACTGGTCGCTGTCGCTGGAATCACTCTCCGGCATGTCCACCGGATCTGCAACAGGAGAGGGAACAGAAAGTGCCAGCAAAGAGCCTGGCAAGTGGTTAAGTGCAGGCGCCTGTGCAGCGGACCCAGTGGAAACAAGCGGCTGCTGACCTGTCGCAGAAGGGGGAGCGGCGCATAACGACGTCAGCTGAGCGACCAGTGGGGTGAGTGCAGACCGCAAGTCACCGAACTGGCCAGCCGAGCCACTTGAAGATGACCGAGCCGTCAACAGGGGAGTAAGAATTCCTATAACCGAGACCAGCAGTGCAGAAACAGCCGCCGTGTCCCCGTCCGCAGGAGCGGCCACTGTCGCAGGAGCAATAGGGAGGACCACGCTGCTGGTAGCAGGTGCGCCGGCGGCCAAAGGCCCCGCAGCACCAGCCGTATGCGCAGTACCTGAAGCTGTGCGTCTCGTCCTGCGCCCAGCGCCCACCCGGGACCGGCCAACAACCACGAGGGGGCTGCCGGCCGGACGGGGGGCACCTAATGCAGGGCGAGCATAAATCAATGCGGTCTCCCCCAGGCTGGGCGCAGCAGCACCGCGCCTCTCGGCACGCCGTGCCCGGGGGCCGCGTGGCGAGAAGAGCGCACGTGCCGCTCCCGGATGCACCCCGCGATCCCGTAGGGGCCTATCAGCGGGAATGGGTTGGACAGTATTGGGGGGAGACGAGCCCCTGGAGGCTGACAAAATATTCCCCCCAGTGGACCCGCCTTGCCCCCCACCTGCGGCCAGTGTCCGGGTGGTGCTGCGTGTGCCTCTGCGCCTGGAGGCTGTCGCAGCACCCCAGGGGTTGTGTCCCCCTGAGTCCGCCCGCGCGCCCCCGCCACCGGACCGTCCCGCGCGCCCTGCGCGGCTGAGGGGGTTGAGGCAGGAGAAGCGCCGTGTGTAGCCGCGATCTGCCGGAGCCCACGCGAGCGCGTCGCGGGACCTCCGGTGGATTTAGCTCCCAGGCCGCCAGGGGAAGCACCCGCGGGTGCGCCCTCGGCAGCAGGCAGCAGGGCAGGGCTGAGGGACTGGTGGTGGCCCAGCGCGGAAGATACCGCTGACGCCGCACCAGACCCTGGGACTAGGTAGCGAGCAGGGGGGTGCGCCCGTCTGCGTGGGCGAGCGGCCATTAGGAGAAGAGTGAAAAAAAAGGGATAGTGAGGGAATAAAAGAAAGAAGGGAGAATAAAGAGGCTAAAGAATAGATAGGAATTAGTGAAAGAATAAAGCAGAGTGGAGAAAAAGGATTTTGGAGATAAGAAATTAAGTCAAAGAGCTACTCACAGGAGCATAGGTCCTTCTGCTGAAAAATCCTGAGAGAAAGAGACAGAAAGCATATCCTGTCTCACACAAAATGTCTGCTAGCTCCTCCCTACACTCCCACTATTCTAATTAAGACCAACCCCCCAAGCCTAATAACTGTTAAGTAACCTAAACATTGTGTAAAGCCCATGCAATCCTAACAGCCTAGAATTTTACGCTCGCTTGCGCTATTCGCACGCGCTCTTCAAAACCTGCTGAGGGACTTTGATTTGTACTGATCAGCCGAACTGTAGATTGGAATTCAGTCCGTCAAGTCAAGCAAAAAATCGCAAAAGAACTCCTGACCCCCGCTGCCAGCAGCGGCGAGTAGCTAATCCCTGAGTAGGATGAACAGGGGAGACAAACAGACACAACTGCACAAGGACGTACATAACCGTACAACATGAACTTATACTACGACTAATAAAACTGAACAGTTAGTCAAACAAATAACTCATGGAACCGGGCGAATATACTGTCTGTAACTTGACGACTTCCATCGCCCAACCGCCTGGATCTCCACAACGGAAAACACCGCTGACGCAGCCGACGTCGCCGCCCCGATTCGGAAGGAATGCGTACCGAAAGCAGTGGGTGAAAGGCCCAAGCTCGCCAGACAGCGACTCAGCATCTGACTAAACTGATAATTCGTTAAAGGATAACCGTCATAATGCAGCAGCCCCGACCCCTGCACACCGGGCCGAACCGCTGCATATTTCGATGCCAACCTCACCGGGCAAATGCTCTCCTCCAGAGACGGAACCAAAGTGACCCATCGCCCCCTACCTACTTGGTCCGTCTTAGAGCGACGCAATCTGCACAGCAAGGACCTCTCACCCACCACCACGTCATCCAAAAGCATGCCCGCTTAGATGGCGCTACCAGCTCCGAAACCTGAAAGGCTCCGTGGTAAGCCATGGAGAACGCCAACTGGAATAAAAGTGATTCAAAAATTGACGACGCGATACCGCCAACCGCTTCGATGACAGCCGGTAGCAAGGCCGCATCGATGGGCCGTCGCCCATCAGGCGGCGTTGGCGCCACGCGCGCCCACCCTTTCATCGCCTTAACCAGAAGCCCGCTCTTTGTCACGTCAGGGACCCCCTTGATTTTATTAAAAAACGAAATCCCAGCTAAGTACCGGGACACCACCGCTCTGGACCCACCCGTGACAAAAAGCTGCCAAATAAAAGAAAGCATCATCCGATGCCCGCTCTTACCTTCATGACTACGTCCTCGGACAAACTCTTCCCACTCGCTCCAAGCTTTCCCGTAAGCCTTGAGCGTGTTCGGAGCCACAGACCGCATCGCTAGACCCTCCAGTCCGGTCCGATCACCTGCCAGACATAACCGGGACATTGAAACCCACGCTCATCGGCCTCGGGCGCCAACAAACGAAATCTCTCCCACTTACCGCGGGACAACGCGTCGGCAATTCCGTTCTCAAGCCCTGGCACATGCTGCGCGCGGAACCATACATTCTTATGCAAGCATGTCAGCAGCAATCGCCCGAGCACCCTCAGAACCACCAGCGACTTCGCCCACTGGTTATTGATCGCATGCACCACGCCCAGATTGTCACATCTAAACAGAATGCTGCGATGAGCCAGACGATCGCCCCAAACCTCCAGTGCCACCATAATGGGGAAAAGCTCCAGCAGCAAAAGGTCCTTAGTGAAACCTTCGCGATGCCATTCCTCAGGCCACGAGGCCACGCACCAAGATCCCTCTAGGTAGCAACCGAACCCAGAGGAACCCGCCGCGTCGGTAAACAGCTGTAACCGAGCATTGTCCTCCAGGAACGAGGCCGAGACGGCCAAATCTTTCTTAATCTCGGAGGACAAACGAATGAAATGATGCGGCCTGGCACACACCGCCGTCGCCCTCTCCAACTTACGGCAGAAAACCCTGCCCATCGGGATCACCCGGCATGCAAAGTTCAAGAGGCCCAGCAAGGACTGCGCCTGCCTCAGCGTGACTTTCCGCGACATTACGAACTGGCAAATAACCTCGCGGAGCTTCGCAACCTTGGCCTGAGGAAGGCGACCCGATCCCGCCACCGTGTCGATTTCAATCCCCAAGAATGACAAACAGGAAACAGGCCCCTCCGTTTTATCCTCGGCCACAGGAACGCCAAAGTGATAAAACAACGCTCGGATGCTGAACAGCAAGTCGCTGCAGCGCGGCGAATTCGCCGGTCCCACACACAGGAAAACATCGAGGTAATGCGCCACTCCATGACCGCCTGAAGAAGACTCCATGCACCAATGCAAAAATGTGCTAAACCTTTCGAAAAACGAGCAGGAAACGGAACATCCCATCGGCAAACATTTGTCAATGAAATATTCCGCTCCGATTCGAAGACCCATGAAACGGAATGAGTCCGGATGCAACGGGAGCAACCGAAACGCGGATTCCACATCGATCTTAGCCATCAGAGCTCCCAGGCCGTAACTACGAACCATCTCCAGCGCCTCGTCAAACGACTGGTACACCACCGAGCAGTGTGCCGGTGGTATCGCGTCGTTGACCGATTACCCCGACGGGTAAGAAAGATGCTGAATGAGCCGAAAGGCACCCGGAGTCTTCTTGGGGACTACCCCCACTGGGGTAATGACCAAGTCATCCACAGGGGGCGAGCTTAACGGGCCTCCATCCTACCGAATCGCACCTCTTTCTCAACTTTCTCGCGCAAAACGGATGGCAAGGCGCGAGCGGACTGAAGATTCCGGGGAGCCTTGACCGATACCTCGCCCGCAACAGGCAAGCGGAAACCAAACTTAAAACCATGAAACAAAAACTGAGCGTCTGTGCTATTCGGATACCAATCCAACCATTTGGACATGGCGTCCAAATTAATTGGCGTTGGGGCCCTGCGGAGCGATCCCCCTCGCGCCGGGCCTTGTGTAGCTTTGCTTCCCCCTCGCGCCTTGCCGATTCCCTTTAAAACAGTTGGAGGCCGGGTGGAAGCCGCCGCATTGCAAGCACGAATGTCGAAACCGACACTGCTTGCCGAAGGAACAGGTCGCATTCCGTAAGCAGTCCTGCTTCTCTCGGAACTTCTCATCATACATCCGCCATTCGATACCCGACGAATTGAGCTGCATATCGTGTATCAAGTGCAGGTATCGTATGACGTTCATATGTTCGTCAGGCCTATCTTCCAGGTAACACGCCGCAAAGACGCAAAAACCGGCCAGCCAGTTGTCGAAAGTACGGAAAGCTTCTTAGCTGCTGCAAACTTATATTCCTTCTTCGCGTCCTTAGTCAGCACGGACATATCCACGTAATCGCCCCAGCAGATCTTCCTACGGCAGCTATCCCGCAACCCCCTCAAAACTGGCGTGTAATCACAGTGGACTACCGCAGGCAAATCGCGGCGCTTCTTGGCCCTGCGAGCGTCCTCGCTAACCCGCTTGCGCCTCTTCCGCCTCTCCTGCTGCCCTCTTAGCGTACTTCGTCGCCCTCTTCTTCGCCCTAGTCGTGCTACTGATGTCTGATGCTTGCGACGACAGGGACGAAGAGGAGGAGGAACTGAGAGAACTGGAGCGCGTGGTGGACCCCGATGCCGACTGGTCAACCTCACCTGACGCAGACGACTGAACGGCCTGGGAGTCCTCTGGTGTGGAAACTTCGAAATCCTCCTCATCGCTCACGTCCACATCAACCTCTCCGCGATCACCTGAAAAATAAGACACAGCACGGGACCCGGAAGCCACTCCCGGGGCATGCCTAGCACTCCGGGGCAGAGACGTCCCCACCTCGCGACCGCGCTCCGTCCGTACTGGACGGTGTCCCAACTGCGCCGCGGCCGCCCCCTAGGTAACGGCAAGCACGCGTAATACGCTGAGCCACTGACCCCTGCTGTGCACCGGACGCCCCTGCTTCAGCGCGCGTGCCGGACTGCCTTGCCGCCCCCGGGGATGCGGCCGCGGTCAATGGCCCAATGCCGCCACCACCGTTGACAGAGCCGACGCCAGCACACCGGAAGCCTCCTGATTTCCCCAAAAATCGCGGCCGGCACTGGCGGGAGCCCCCGCAGACGCCGGCTCACTTCTCCTGGCCCGTCGGCCGGCAGGTGCCGACAGGGGACGCAACGGCTAAAGCCCCGCCTGGTCTGCCGGCAAGCCGCTGGCCCCCCCGACCACAATTGGTGCGGTCCTCCACCAATCCTCCGAACTAGCCTGCGCCCGCTGGCCCTCACTACAGCTGGTGTGCCTGCCACCTGCCCCCCCCCACCTCCCCGACTGCAGGGTAGGCACTTCTGCGGGGCTCCATGCTGGTGCACCCTATCATGGGGCGCCTCCCCCGCCGCCGCTCCCCGCCGGGCTCCGGCAGTAAGGGAGGCAGCAGGGAAGACGCTGAAACTGGCGGCGCCGCTGCGCCCGGCGCCACTTGCTGAGAGCCCGGGCGTGCGCGCACCCCGTGTGCGCGGCCCGCCGCTTCCCGCCACCGTCCTCACAGCGTCTCTTCCCCCACCAGCAGGGACCGCCGGACGAGGCCCCGCGACAGGCCTCGTCCACCCCGCCGCCGTCCTCCGCCCGCCCTGGCCCCCTCGCCTGGCAACACTCCGCGGCCGCGACAAGGGGGACGGGTGGGAAGCTGGGATGGGAGCCCCCATAGGCTGCCCGCTCAGGCGCGCGCCCGCGGGTGCCCGCTCCCGGCAACGGCGCCTCACCCGCAAGAGGAGCAGGTGAAAGCCGATGCCCGGCCACCTCCGGATGGCCCCCCCGTGCCCCCAGCCCCCCCTGCCGCCCGCGGCCGGAGGCTAGCACCGGATCCGGAGCCAGGGGCAGGGAAGACCAGGTCCGCCCAGCCACCGCCGCACGGTGACCCGCGACGGCGCTGGTGGGCGGGGAACGGGCTGATGAGCCCGCAGGCCCATCTGCGGACCCAGCATCACCACCATCAGAGCGGTAGCGAGCTGGGGTCCCGGCAGAGCGGAGGGGGCGGGAGGCGGCCATTATCCCAAACAGTATGTGGAGGAAATTGAGAGAGGAGGGTGACCTACACAGTGGATACTGGAAACAATGAAAATATAGAATACTCTAAGTAGCTAGCTAAAATCTAGTGCATGTGCAATTCAGCAACACTCACCAGAAGGCAAACCAGCAGCAAGAGAGACCAAGCTAGGCTATACATCCCTATATATACTGATCCCTCCCCTCTCTACCATTGGCTGTACTTTTCATAACAGTTAGGTCCACCCCTCACAGGAGGTTTAACTCTCTCCATTCCTATGCTGTCATTTCGCTCTCCGTATAGAGACGCACCATGCGTCTTTTCCGCACGCTGTGCATAGAATCGTACGGCTTGCGTGTTGCTGTGTGGTGAGTGTATATAAGGTAAAGGCGCAATCACTGAGAAATGCCATAAAGATGCACACAAACACATATTTATACAACACCTAATTTACACATTGTCAAAAGACATCCAACACAAGATTTGTAGCAATAAGGAGACGGAACTAAGTATTAACATCATGTTTATGTTCATAATGTTCAGGATCACGTCAGCGATACTCCGGGGGTTGCGAATAGATTGTCGCACATTGCAGCCACAAGTTATAAGTAGTGATGTGCACCGGACATTATTGGGGTTTTGGGTTTTGGTTATGGATTCGGTTCCGCGGCCGTGTTTTGGATTCGGACGCATTTTGGCAAAACCTCCCTGAAAATTTTTTGTCGGATTCGGGTGTGTTTTGGATTCGGGTGTTTTTTTACAAAAACCCCTCAAAAACAGCTTAAATCATAGAATTTGGGGGTCATTTTGATCCCATAGTATTATTAACCTCAATAACCATAATTTCCACTCATTTCCAGTCTATTCTGAACACCTCACAATATTATTTTCAGTCCTAAAATTTGCACCGAGGTCGTTGGATGACTAAGCTAAGCGACCCACGTGGCCGACACAAACACCTGGCCCATCTAGGAGTGGCACTGCAGTGTCAGACAGGATGGCACTTAAAAAAATATTCCCCAAACAGCACATGATGCAAAGAAAAAAAAAGGTGCACCAAGGTCGCTGGATGGCTAAGCTAAGCGACCCAAGTGGCCAACACAAACACCTGGCCCATCTAGGAGTGACACTGCAGTGTCAGACAGGATGGCAGATTTAAAAAATAGTCCCCAAACAGCACATAATGCAAAGAAAAAAAGAGGTGCAATTAGGTAGCTGTGTGACTAAGCTAAGCGACCCAAGTGGCTGACACAAACACCTGGCCTATCTAGGAGTGGCACTGCAGTGTCAGACAGGATGGCAGATGGCATGATGGAAAGAAAAAAAGAGGTGCAGTGAGGTAGCTGTGTGACTAAGCTAAGCGACCCAAGTGGCCGACACAAACACCTGGCCTATCTAGGAGTTGCACTGCAGTTTTCTAGCGAGAGGATGAGTGCTTCCATCCTCATGTGAATCTGAACCACTAGCCATGAACTTAGGCCAGGGCCTCAGCCGTTCCTTGCCACTCCGTGTCGTAAATGGCATATTGGCAAGTTTACGCTTCTCATCAGACGCTTTTAATTTTGATTTTTGGGTCATTTTACTGAACTTTTGTTTTTTGGATTTTACATGCTCTCTACTATGACATTGGGCATCGGCCTTGGCAGATGACGTTGATGGCATTTCATCGTCTCGGCCATGACTAGTGGCAGCAGCTTCAGCACGAGGTGGAAGTGGATCTTGATCTTTCCCTATTTTACCCTCCACATTTTTGTTCTCCATTTTTTAATGTGTGGAATTATATGCCAGTAATATATCAATAGCAATGGCCTACTGTACCGTACTGCTATATATTATATACTGGTGGTCAGCAAAATTATGCACTGAACAGGCAGAGAACGTAGATATTTTCAGCACACTGAGCACAGATATTTGCAAGCACACTGAGCACAGATATTTGCAGCACACTGAGCACAGATATTTGCAGCACACTGAGCACAGATATTTGCAGCACACTGAACACAACTGAGAGAACGCTGCACACGTCCTCTCCCTATCATCTCCAATGCACAAGTGAAAATGGCGGCAACGCGCGGCTCCTTATATAGAATACGAATCTCGCAAGAATACGACAGCGGGATGATGACGTTCGGGCGCGCTCGGGTTAACCGAGCAAGGCGGGAGGATCCGAGTCTGCCTCGGGACCGTGTAAAATGGGTGAAGTTCGGGGGGGTTAGGATTCCGAGGAACCGAACCCGCTCATCTCTAGTTATAAGTATTGCCAGAATAAAAGGTATTATTGAAAGAGATAAAGGACAGTTTGAAATAGCTTTTCAGAGGGAACCCAATGGCAAACATCTGTACCTGCATCCTGAAACTAAACATTGCCCACGTCTGAACTGACCAATAACCCACTGTGAACAAGAAATGATCCACCCCTGGACCAATAGAAAAAAAATGAAGCCTACAGTGTATACTCCCATCAATGTACTGTATAAATGTGGCTCCCTTGGACTTGAGAGATAGTTGCTGATTTTATCGGTCATCTGGTGACGACTATCCTCTGGGCCCAGGGGGCACTTGTGAACATATGTATACTGGCTGTAACCGTTGGAGCTCAGCAAACTGTGTGTGTGACTACTTGCTTTCTCTAAGGGACATAGTGCTGTGACATTTAGCACACTATTATTGTATAAAGTAGAAAGACGCAACTAGCGTCCGCAGTATATGATAGCACTGGTTATTTCATGTAAGTTAAAATGTCATAGGATCTCTCTCTCTCTCTCTCTCTCTATATATATATATATATATATATATATATATATATATATTAGCGCTGGGCAAGTTAACGCGTTATTATCACGTTAACGCCGTAACTCAATAACAGTGTTAATATTTTTAATTTAGTTAACGCTGCTGGTGTGCTGCAGAGCTTTTGCTGCTCCGTTCATCGCCGGAAGCAGCAAGTCACCTGACCTCCTTGATGCAGAAGCCGCTGGAGAAGAGGATGCCGCCAGCCGCCATAACCGCTTGGCTTCCATCAGGCGTCTGCAGTGACCGCATACATACTGACGGCTTGCTGATTGAGACTCCTGTAAGCTTGTCCACACTGCAGACAGTCACCTGCATCACACATAGTTAAATGCAAAAAAAAAATTGCGTGGGGTCCCCCTCCTAAGCATATCCAGCCTCGGGCTCTTTGAGCCGGTCCTGGTTGTAAAAATACAGGGGGAAAATTGCTTAGGGTCCCCCCATATTTAAACAACCAGCACCGGGCTCTGCGTCCGGTCCTGGTTCAAAAAATACGGAAGACAAAAGATGTAGGGGTCCCCCGTATTTTTTAAACCAGCACCGGGCTCCACTAGCCAGAGAGATAATGCCACAGCCGGGGGACACTTTTATATAGGTCCCTGCTGCCGTGCCATTACCCGCCCAACTAGTCACCCCTGGCCGGGGTACCCTGGAGGAGTGGGGACCCCTTAAATCAAGGGGTCCCCCCCTCCAGCCACCCAAGGGCCACGGGTGAAGCCCGAGGCTGTCCCCCATCCGTGGCCGGTAGATGGGAGGCTGATAGCCTTTGTGTAAAAAATAGAATCATACATGCACACTTACACACTCACATACTTACCTAATTTCCCACGGAGCACTTCGGTCCCCTTGTCCACGTAGAATCCACGGGGTACCTGGAAATAAAAATTATACTTACAAACAATCGTTCTGTCCTCTTCTTTCTAGACGTAATCCACGGTCTTGATTAAAATAAAAAAACGGAAGCCCGATCCACGCACTGAAAGGGGTTCTATGATTACACATAGAAAACCCTTTCCCCAGAATGCCGGGACCCCAGCCAATCAGGGAGCGCCACGTTATGGAGCACACAGCCAATCAGGAGACACTTATACAAGATATTCCAACCAGATGGAATTCAACTCTGGACATGATAAAAATTGTCTGTAGAAATGAACAGCCACTGAGGGATGTCCTCACCACACACAACACCAAGATTGCCATGCCAACTACAGCTGAAATGGACAAACTGCAGAGGTTGGAAACGCTACTGGAGCCCTGCAGGTATATTTTACATACGTAATATATTTCATTTTCCCATTGTCCTGTCTGTAAAAAATATAGCATGAATGGGATGTAGTTAGGTAGGTAGGTTTAGGCACTCACTGGTGGGGAGTAGGGAGCAGGGAGGGTTAAGGTTAGTACTAAGCATAAGCAGGGAAAAGGGTTTATGATTTAATGGGGTTGACTAGGATTAGTCTTTTATGAGACTGTGGATGCAATTAGGAGTTTAATGCTGTCTGCATTATATAAGGTTATTATTACCAGTGCTTAAAGTCGTCCAAGAGAGGTGGTGGAACTCACCCCACTGCCCACGGCGCCCATGTCATAAAGGTATTGCGCGTGCTGTAGGCAAAAAGGGGATGTAGTCTTGCAAAAAGGGTGTGGTCTCAAAAAAGAAAGGGGCGTGGTCACATAATAGTAATAATGCCCACAGTAGTAGCACCCAAGTGGAAATTTTGAAGTGGGGGTATGGAAAAGTGAAGGTTGTAATTATGTGCGCGCCGAAGATGTGCGCACCTGAAAAGGGGCGTGGTCACTCAAAGGGGCGTGTCTTTCAGTGTAGTTTACTACTCCATATTCCCCTTATACGCGTTATGCACCACAATAGTAGGACCCCTTACTGGTGCCCCTTTCACATTATACCACACAATATGAGCCGAAATTCCCATTATACCACACAGTATGAGCCAAAATTCACATTATACCCAACAGTATGAGCCGAAATTCACATTATAGCACAAGGTATGAGCCGAAATTCACAATATAGCACATGGTATGAGCCGAAATTCACATTATAGCAAACAGTTTGACCCAAAATTCACATTATAGCCCACGGTATGAGCCGAAATTCACATTATAGAGTGACAGAGGGACAGGGAGAGTAACAGCAGGGACAGGGAGAGTGACAGCAGGGACATGGAAAGCGACAGCAGGGACATGGAAAGCGACAGCTGGGACAGGAAGATTGACAGAGAGAGGGACAGCAAGGGCATAAAGTAGGGACTAGGAAGAGAGAAAGGCAGCAGGTTAAGATTACCTGTTTAGCAGCGGAAGTGGTCTGCGGTGCAGTGGATGAGTAGGCTGTGGTAGGCGTGGGGTAGAGGAGGCTGTGGGCCCCGGAAATAGTGCGGAGGAGGAGGCAGCTATGGCATAGCCAGATTAAGAGGGGGGCCAGGGCATACTGTACCCCGGGCCCCCCTTTGTCAGGGGCCCCCCCAGCTGAAGCACACTGACATAACTAGCTTTCCCTCAGAAGCAGAACCAGCAAGCCAGCATGCGAGCTGGATAGTGGTGGTAATTCTGAGTTGATCGTAGCAGCAAGAAAGTTAGCAATTGGGCAAAACCATGGCCCTCATTCCGAGTTGTTCGCTCGCAAGGCGATTTTAGCAGTATTGCACACGCTAAGCCGCCGCCTACTGGGAGTGAATCTTAGCTTCTTAAAATTGCGAACGAAAGATTCGCAATATTGCGATTACACATCTCGTAGCAGTTTCAGAGTAGCTTCAGACTTACTCGGCATCTGCGATCAGTTCAGTGCTTATTGTTCCTGGTTTGACGTCACAAACACACCCAGCGTTCGCCCAGACACTCCTCCGTTTCTCCAGCCACTCCCGCGTTTTTTCCGGAAACGGTAGCGTTTTTTCCCACACGCCCATAAAACGGCCTGTTTCCGCCCAGTAACACCCATTTCCTGTCAATCACACTACGATCGCCTGAGCGAAGAAAAAGCCGTGAGTAAAAATCCAAACTTCATAGCAAATTTACTTGGCGCAGTCGCAGTGCGGACATTGCGCATGCGCACTAAGCGGAAAAACGCTGCGATGCGAAAAAATTTTCCGAGCGAACGACTCGGAATGACCTCCCATGTGCACTGCAAGTGTGGCAGATATAACATTTGCAGAGAGAGTTAGATTTGGGTGGGTTATTTTATTTCTGTGCAGGGTCAATACTGGCTGCTTTATTTTTACACTGCAAATTAGATTGCAGTTTGAACACACCACACCCAAATCTAACTCTCTCTGCAAATGTTATATCTGCCCCCCCCCCCTCCTGCAGTGCACATGGTTTTGCCCAATTGCTAATAAATTTCCTGCTGCTATCAACTTGGAATTACCCCCAGTATGTGTAACCTGTTATATAATGAGAGCATTCGGGTTTAGAGAGACACACACACAGAGAGTCCTCCTGACTCCTGTCCCTGTGTGTTGTTAGTAGTACAGAGACTGATGCTATTCACGGATTTTATTTTTCTATGTGTATTTTAAGGTTGTTTAAGTTGTCTTTGTTCCACTAAAAGAACATTTTATAAAATAGCTGTCTCTCAATCAACCCAATTGGTTTAAATTCTGTGTACACAATCCATACCTCTCAACATGATCCATTTTAGGAGGTACAAAATACTCTCTACCTGGGGTGCGGTATAGCGGTCCTAATGTCATTTTACCGACATTCATTAGTCCGACAGTGCTTGTCAGACACTGGAGGTTTCCCGTCAAATAATAGTTAGACATTAATCATAGTGCGACAGTGATAAGCTAGACAATGTAATTAAACCGACATACAAAAGACCGACAGCGTATACACAGACAAAAACAAGTCCGACATTTATCCTTCAGTTACAAATTAGACAGACACTGGTAAAGACCGACATTTCATACATAGACACCTAAAAGACCGACAGGGCATTTGAGACAACAATTAGACTGACACAAACATAACACCGACAAAGATTACATAGACATTTAAGAGACCGACAGCACATACATACAGTTAATAGACCGACGGCACATTCATAGACAAATAAATAGACCGAAATGTCCTAATTCAGACATCAATTAGACCGACACACTAAAAGACCGACAGGGCATTTATGAGACAACAATTAGACCGACCTAAAGAAAACACTGATAACGAATACATAGACATTTAAGAGACCGACAGCGCTAACATAGACAGTTAATAAACTGACAGGACATATATCAGACATTAATAAGACTGACACACAAAAGACCGACAACGCATACACAGACAGTTAAAAGTCTGACCGGACATATTTCAGACATTA
This sequence comes from Pseudophryne corroboree, assembly GCF_028390025.1. NCBI lineage: Eukaryota > Metazoa > Chordata > Amphibia > Anura > Myobatrachidae > Pseudophryne > Pseudophryne corroboree. Next base: position 526,624,912 of record NC_086446.1, on the reverse strand, counting down.
ATAAGACCGACACAGGAAAATTCAGACAGAGCATTCATATCCAAAATATAATATTACACATAACAGACACATAACAGACAGTTATTAGACTGGTATTCTTACTCAGAAACAGGACCATATATTCAGTCCTGAGACTTGTAGTTCACCCACACCACCCACCCCTGTACACTCAGTCATGGCGTTGTGTCCATACCCGGACACAACGCGCTTAATAGCTATTGCGGGTGTACGGGACTCATAGCGTCTCGTCCTGGACGGCTCCTCTACTGCCTGCAATAGCTACTAAGGGGTGCGGTGAGGGGGGGGGGGGGGGGAATAGCGGCGGTACGGAAGAGGGGTGACTGAGCCCAGAAATAGCGGGGGTACGGGAGAGGGGTGACTGAGGAGAAGGGGTGCGCAGCAGGGACGGGGAGAGGTGTGTGGGGGGAGTGCGCTTCACTTTAGCATGTGTGGGTTGGCCTTGCCAGTAGGGCCGCCGACGGGGCTGGCTGCGACCTGTAGTTCCACGGGTGAGAGTAGCGCCGAGGCTTGCGCTATTAGAGTTGCAACATCTTTGCCTAGATGGGATGCTATTTCTGGGGTGACGATGGATGCGTCCAGGACAAGGAGCCCAGAAATAGCGGGGGTACGGGCAGGGCCGGATTAAGCCTTGGGTGTGCCCAGGGCACTTAAGACAAGGGGGCCCTGGTGAAAGGGGGGGGGGGGGGTATATTAGATTGTGCATACCTCCCAACATGACCCATTCCAGGAGGGACAAAATGCTCCTGGACTATTCTATTAATACTGTATATTATTAATGTCACCTTTGCTGAACTATTTCATTGATAAGAAAGGTTTTTTAACAAGGTGATTGCAATAATAACTTAAGAAGGAAGTCCAGGTAGAGGGGTTCCGGATGACACGCCGACCGACACAAGGCAGACAGTAAAAAGACCAACAGAAGATAGACACACACCAGTCAGACAGTTGTGAAAGAATACGACAGCGGGATGATGACGTTCGGGCGCGCTCGGGTTAACCGAGCAAGGCGGGAGGATCCGAGTCTGCCTCGGGACCGTGTAAAATGGGTGAAGTTCGGGGGGGTTAGGATTCCGAGGAACCGAACCCGCTCATCTCTAGTTATAAGTATTGCCAGAATAAAAGGTATTATTGAAAGAGATAAAGGACAGTTTGAAATAGCTTTTCAGAGGGAACCCAATGGCAAACATCTGTACCTGCATCCTGAAACTAAACATTGCCCACGTCTGAACTGACCAATAACCCACTGTGAACAAGAAATGATCCACCCCTGGACCAATAGAAAAAAAATGAAGCCTACAGTGTATACTCCCATCAATGTACTGTATAAATGTGGCTCCCTTGGACTTGAGAGATAGTTGCTGATTTTATCGGTCATCTGGTGACGACTATCCTCTGGGCCCAGGGGGCACTTGTGAACATATGTATACTGGCTGTAACCGTTGGAGCTCAGCAAACTGTGTGTGTGACTACTTGCTTTCTCTAAGGGACATAGTGCTGTGACATTTAGCACACTATTATTGTATAAAGTAGAAAGACGCAACTAGCGTCCGCAGTATATGATAGCACTGGTTATTTCATGTAAGTTAAAATGTCATAGGATCTCTCTCTCTCTCTCTCTCTCTATATATATATATATATATATATATATTAGCGCTGGGCAAGTTAACGCGTTATTATCACGTTAACGCCGTAACTCAATAACAGTGTTAATATTTTTAATTTAGTTAACGCTGCTGGTGTGCTGCAGAGCTTTTGCTGCTCCGTCCATCGCCGGAAGCAGCAAGTCACCTGACCTCCTTGATGCAGAAGCCGCTGGAGAAGAGGATGCCGCCAGCCGCCATAACCGCTTGGCTTCCATCAGGCGTCTGCAGTGACCGCATACATACTGACGGCTTGCTGATTGAGACTCCTGTAAGCTTGTCCACACTGCAGACAGTCACCTGCATCACACATAGTTAAATGCAAAAAAAAAATTGCGTGGGGTCCCCCTCCTAAGCATATCCAGCCTCGGGCTCTTTGAGCCGGTCCTGGTTGTAAAAATACAGGGGGAAAATTGCTTAGGGTCCCCCCATATTTAAACAACCAGCACCGGGCTCTGCGTCCGGTCCTGGTTCAAAAAATACGGAAGACAAAAGATGTAGGGGTCCCCCGTATTTTTTAAACCAGCACCGGGCTCCACTAGCCAGAGAGATAATGCCACAGCCGGGGGACACTTTTATATAGGTCCCTGCTGCCGTGCCATTACCCGCCCAACTAGTCACCCCTGGCCGGGGTACCCTGGAGGAGTGGGGACCCCTTAAATCAAGGGGTCCCCCCTCCAGCCACCCAAGGGCCACGGGTGAAGCCCGAGGCTGTCCCCCATCCGTGGCCGGTAGATGGGAGGCTGATAGCCTTTGTGTAAAAAATAGAATCATACATGCACACTTACACACTCACATACTTACCTAATTTCCCACGGAGCACTTCGGTCCCCTTGTCCACGTAGAATCCACGGGGTACCTGGAAATAAAAATTATACTTACAAACAATCGTTCTGTCCTCTTCTTTCTAGACGTAATCCACGGTCTTGATTAAAATAAAAAAACGGAAGCCCGATCCACGCACTGAAAGGGGTTCTATGATTACACATAGAAAACCCTTTCCCCAGAATGCCGGGACCCCAGCCAATCAGGGAGCGCCACGTTATGGAGCGCACAGCCAATCAGGAGACACTTATACAAGATATTCCAACCAGATGGAATTCAACTCTGGACATGATAAAAATTGTCTGTAGAAATGAACAGCCACTGAGGGATGTCCTCACCACACACAACACCAAGATTGCCATGCCAACTACAGCTGAAATGGACAAACTGCAGAGGTTGGAAACGCTACTGGAGCCCTGCAGGTATATTTTACATACGTAATATATTTCATTTTCCCATTGTCCTGTCTGTAAAAAATATAGCATGAATGGGATGTAGTTAGGTAGGTAGGTTTAGGCACTCACTGGTGGGGAGTAGGGAGCAGGGAGGGTTAAGGTTAGTACTAAGCATAAGCAGGGAAAAGGGTTTATGATTTAATGGGGTTGACTAGGATTAGTCTTTTATGAGACTGTGGATGCAATTAGGAGTTTAATGCTGTCTGCATTATATAAGGTTATTATTACCAGTGCTTAAAGTCGTCCAAGAGAGGTGGTGGAACTCACCCCACTGCCCACGGCGCCCATGTCATAAAGGTATTGCGCGTGCTGTAGGCAAAAAGGGGATGTAGTCTTGCAAAAAGGGTGTGGTCTCAAAAAAGAAAGGGGCGTGGTCACATAATAGTAATAATGCCCACAGTAGTAGCACCCAAGTGGAAATTTTGAAGTGGGGGTATGGAAAAGTGAAGGTTGTAATTATGTGCGCGCCGAAGATGTGCGCACCTGAAAAGGGGCGTGGTCACTCAAAGGGGCGTGTCTTTCAGTGTAGTTTACTACTCCATATTCCCCTTATACGCGTTATGCACCACAATAGTAGGACCCCTTACTGGTGCCCCTTTCACATTATACCACACAATATGAGCCGAAATTCCCATTATACCACACAGTATGAGCCAAAATTCACATTATACCCAACAGTATGAGCCGAAATTCACATTATAGCACAAGGTATGAGCCGAAATTCACAATATAGCACATGGTATGAGCCGAAATTCACATTATAGCAAACAGTTTGACCCAAAATTCACATTATAGCCCACGGTATGAGCCGAAATTCACATTATAGAGTGACAGAGGGACAGGGAGAGTAACAGCAGGGACAGGGAGAGTGACAGCAGGGACATGGAAAGCGACAGCAGGGACATGGAAAGCGACAGCTGGGACAGGAAGATTGACAGAGAGAGGGACAGCAAGGGCATAAAGTAGGGACTAGGAAGAGAGAAAGGCAGCAGGTTAAGATTACCTGTTTAGCAGCGGAAGTGGTCTGCGGTGCAGTGGATGAGTAGGCTGTGGTAGGCGTGGGGTAGAGGAGGCTGTGGGCCCCGGAAATAGTGCGGAGGAGGAGGCAGCTATGGCATAGCCAGATTAAGAGGGGGGCCAGGGCATACTGTACCCCGGGCCCCCCTTTGTCAGGGGCCCCCCCAGCTGAAGCACACTGACATAACTAGCTTTCCCTCAGAAGCAGAACCAGCAAGCCAGCATGCGAGCTGGATAGTGGTGGTAATTCTGAGTTGATCGTAGCAGCAAGAAAGTTAGCAATTGGGCAAAACCATGGCCCTCATTCCGAGTTGTTCGCTCGCAAGGCGATTTTAGCAGTATTGCACACGCTAAGCCGCCGCCTACTGGGAGTGAATCTTAGCTTCTTAAAATTGCGAACGAAAGATTCGCAATATTGCGATTACACATCTCGTAGCAGTTTCAGAGTAGCTTCAGACTTACTCGGCATCTGCGATCAGTTCAGTGCTTATTGTTCCTGGTTTGACGTCACAAACACACCCAGCGTTCGCCCAGACACTCCTCCGTTTCTCCAGCCACTCCCGCGTTTTTTCCGGAAACGGTAGCGTTTTTTCCCACACGCCCATAAAACGGCCTGTTTCCGCCCAGTAACACCCATTTCCTGTCAATCACACTACGATCGCCTGAGCGAAGAAAAAGCCGTGAGTAAAAATCCAAACTTCATAGCAAATTTACTTGGCGCAGTCGCAGTGCGGACATTGCGCATGCGCACTAAGCGGAAAAACGCTGCGATGCGAAATTTTTTTCCGAGCGAACGACTCGGAATGACCTCCCATGTGCACTGCAAGTGTGGCAGATATAACATTTGCAGAGAGAGTTAGATTTGGGTGGGTTATTTTATTTCTGTGCAGGGTCAATACTGGCTGCTTTATTTTTACACTGCAAATTAGATTGCAGTTTGAACACACCACACCCAAATCTAACTCTCTCTGCAAATGTTATATCTGCCCCCCCCCCCCTCCTGCAGTGCACATGGTTTTGCCCAATTGCTAATAAATTTCCTGCTGCTATCAACTTGGAATTATGTGTAACCTGTTATATAATGAGAGCATTCGGGTTTAGAGAGACACACACACAGAGAGTCCTCCTGACTCCTGTCCCTGTGTGTTGTTAGTAGTACAGAGACTGATGCTATTCACGGATTTTATTTTTCTATGTGTATTTTAAGGTTGTTTAAGTTGTCTTTGTTCCACTAAAAGAACATTTTATAAAATAGCTGTCTCTCAATCAACCCAATTGGTTTAAATTCTGTGTACACAATCCATACCTCTCAACATGATCCATTTTAGGAGGTACAAAATACTCTCTACCTGGGGTGCGGTATAGCGGTCCTAATGTCATTTTACCGACATTCATTAGTCCGACAGTGCTTGTCAGACACTGGAGGTTTCCCGTCAAATAATAGTTAGACATTAATCATAGTGCGACAGTGATAAGCTAGACAATGTAATTAAACCGACATACAAAAGACCGACAGCGTATACACAGACAAAAACAAGTCCGACATTTATCCTTCAGTTACAAATTAGACAGACACTGGTAAAGACCGACATTTCATACATAGACACCTAAAAGACCGACAGGGCATTTGAGACAACAATTAGACTGACACAAACATAACACCGACAAAGATTACATAGACATTTAAGAGACCGACAGCACATACATACAGTTAATAGACCGACGGCACATTCATAGACAAATAAATAGACCGAAATGTCCTAATTCAGACATCAATTAGACCGACACACTAAAAGACCGACAGGGCATTTATGAGACAACAATTAGACCGACCTAAAGAAAACACTGATAACGAATACATAGACATTTAAGAGACCGACAGCGCTAACATAGACAGTTAATAAACTGACAGGACATATATCAGACATTAATAAGACTGACACACAAAAGACCGACAACGCATACACAGACAGTTAAAAGTCTGACCGGACATATTTCAGACATTAATAAGACCGACACAGGAAAATTCAGACAGAGCATTCATATCCAAAATATAATATTACACATAACAGACACATAACAGACAGTTATTAGACTGGTATTCTTACTCAGAAACAGGACCATATATTCAGTCCTGAGACTTGTAGTTCACCCACACCACCCACCCCTGTACACACAGTCATGGCGTTGTGTCCATACCCGGACACAACGCGCTTAATAGCTATTGCGGGTGTACGGGACTCATAGCGTCTCGTCCTGGACGGCTCCTCTACTGCCTGCAATAGCTACTAAGGGGTGCGGTGAGGGGGGGGGGGGGGGAATAGCGGCGGTACGGAAGAGGGGTGACTGAGCCCAGAAATAGCGGGGGTACGGGAGAGGGGTGACTGAGGAGAAGGGGTGCGCAGCAGGGACGGGGAGAGGTGTGTGGGGGGAGTGCGCTTCACTTTAGCATGTGTGGGTTGGCCTTGCCAGTAGGGCCGCCGACGGGGCTGGCTGCGACCTGTAGTTCCACGGGTGAGAGTAGCGCCGAGGCTTGCGCTATTAGAGTTGCAACATCTTTGCCTAGATGGGATGCTATTTCTGGGGTGACGATGGATGCGTCCAGGACAAGGAGCCCAGAAATAGCGGGGGTACGGGCAGGGCCGGATTAAGCCTTGGGTGTGCCCAGGGCACTTAAGACAAGGGGGCCCTGGTGAAAGGGGGGGGGGGGGGTATATTAGATTGTGCATACCTCCCAACATGACCCATTCCAGGAGGGACAAAATGCTCCTGGGCTATTCTATTAATACTGTATATTATTAATGTCACCTTTGCTGAACTATTTCATTGATAAGAAAGGTTTTTTAACAAGGTGATTGCAATAATAACTTAAGAAGGAAGTCCAGGTAGAGGGGTTCCGGATGACACGCCGACCGACACAAGGCAGACAGTAAAAAGACCAACAGAAGATAGACACACACCAGTCAGACAGTTGTGAAATACCGATAGATAAACCTTAGACAAAGATAATATATAGACAAGTAAAACACCGAAAAGGTCAACAGCCCGACATAACAAAGACCGACAGTGCACACGTCAGCCAACAGTAATATCGACAACAACAAAACCGACATCGCATACATAGACAACAAAATAGACCGACACAGCATCCATCAGACATCAAGTATACCGAACCACAAAAGACCGACAGCATATACACAGACACACAAAAGACCGATAGAACACACATCAGACTTGAATTAGCCTGACACGCAAAAGACCGACAGCGCATACATAAACAGTAAAAGAGACCGAAATGTAATTTATCAGACATCAATTAAACAAGACAATCCCAAAAGTCAGACAGCGCATACATAGACAGCTAAATGACCGACAATACATATAATATACTCCAAGATGACCGACACGTAAATGACCGACAGCATATACCTAGACAGTTAAATGACTGACAATACATATAACAGACTCTAATAAGACCAACACGCAAAAGACCGACATATACATAGACAGGTAAATTACCGACAAAACATATAATAGACTCCAATAAAACCGACTCGCAAAAGACTGACAGATTATTAGTACAGGGGCCCATATATTAATTTCATAGACTCCTGAGACTTTCAGTTCCCCAACACTACCCTCCTACGGTTGTAGTATGGCATGCCGGCGGCCAGGCTCCCGGCGACCAGCATACCGGCGCCGAGAACCCGACCGCTGGCATACCAACAGCGTCGTGAGCGCAAATGAGCCCCTTGCGAGCTCGCTGCGCTCGCCACGCTGCGGGCACGGTGGCGCGCTACGCGCGTCACGCTATTTTATTCTCCCTCCAGGGGGATTGTGGACCCCCACGGGGGAGAAAAAGTGTCGGTATGCCGGCTGTCGGGATTCCGGCGCCGGTATACTGTGCGCCGGGATCACGACAGTCGGCATACTGAAGACCACCCCCCTCCTACACGCAGACATGTCGCCACGTACACACCTAAACCCTTAGCTCCAAATAGCTGCTGTGGGTGAAGTGGACGGGCGTCCCATACCTATACCTATACCGCCGGCAAGAGCTACCACCATAGCTCATCGTCAACCCATCAACCCCTGGCGCTACTCTCATCCGTGGAACTACAGGTCCCAGCCAGCCCTGTCAGCGGTGCTACTGGCAAGGCCAACCCGTACAGGCTAAAGTGAAGCGCACCCCCACACATACACCTCCCCCCAGTCCCTGCTGCGCACCCCTTCTCCTCAGTCATCCCTCTCCCGTACCCCCGCTATTTCTGGGCTCCTTGTCCTGGAAGCATCCATCGTCACCCCAACAATAGCATCCCATCTAGGCAAAGATGTTGCAACTCTAATAGCGCAAGCCTCGGCGCTACTCTCATCCGTGGAACTACAGGTCCCAGCCAGCCCCATCAGCGGCCCTACTGGCAAGGCCAACCCATACAGGCTAAAGTGAAGCATCCCCCCCCCCCACACACACACCTCCCCCCAGTCCCTGCAGCGCACCCCTTCTCCTCAGTCACCCCTCTCCCGTACCACCGCTATTTCTGGGCTCAGTCACCCCTCTTCCGTACCGCCGCTATTCCCACCCCCCTCACCGCACCCCTTAGTAGCTATTGCAGGCGGTAGAGGAGCCGTCCAGGACGAGACGCTATGAGTCCCGTCCACCCGCAATAGCTATTAAGCGCGTTGTGTCCGGGTATGGACGCAACGCCATGACTGAGTGTACAGGGGTGGGTGGTGTGGGTGAACTACAAGTCTCAGGACTGAATATATGGTCCTGTTTGAGTAAGAATACCAGTCTAATAACTGTCTGTTATGTGTCTGTTATGTGTAATACAGGTTGAGTATCTCTTATCCAAAATGCTTGGGACCAGAGGTATTTTGGATATTGGATTTTTCCGTATTTTGGAATAATTGCATACCATAATGAGATATCATGGCGATGGGACCTAAGTCTAAGCACAGAATGCATTTATGTTACATATACACCTTATACACACAGCCTGAAGGCAATTTTAGCCAATATTTTTTATAACTTTGTGCATTAAACAAAGTGTTTGTACATTCACACAATTCATTTATGTTTCACATACACCTTATACACACAGCCTGAAGGTCATTTAATACAATATTTTTGATAACTGTGTATTAAACAAGGTTTGTGTACATTGAGCCATCAAAAAACAAAGGTTTCACTATCTCACTCTCAGTCAAAAAAGTCTGTATTTCGGAATATTCCGTATTTCGGAATATTTGGATATGGGATACTCAACCTGTATTATATTTTGGATATGAATGCTATGTCTGAATTTTCCTGTGTCGGTCTTATTAATGTCTGAAATATGTCCTGTCAGACTTTTAACTGTCTGTGTATGCGTTGTCGGTCTTTTGTGTGTCGGTCATATTAATGTCTGATATATGTCCTGTCAGTCTATTAACTGTCTATGTTAGCGCTGTCGGTCTCTTAAATGTCTATGTATTCGTTATCAGTGTTTTCTTTAGGTCGGTCTAATTGTTGTCTCATAAATGCCCTGTCGGTCTTTTAGTGTGTCGGTCTAATTGATGTCTGAATGAGGACATTTCGGTCTTTTTATTTGTCTATGAATGCGCCGTCGGTCTATTAACTGTATTTATGTGCTGTCGGTCTATTAAATGTCTATGTAATCTTTGTCGGTGTTATGTTTGTGTCGGTCTAATTGTTGTCTCATAAATGCCCTGTCGGTCTTTTAGGTGTCTATAGGGGTAATTCCAAGTTGATCGCAGCAGGAATTTTGTTAGCGATTGGGCAAAACCAAGGGGGTAATTCCAAGTTGATCGCAGCAGGATTTTTTTTTTAGCAATTGGGCAAAACCATGTGCACTGCAGGGGAGGCAGATATAACATGTGCAGAAAGAGTTAGATTTGGGTGGGTTATTTTATTTCTGTGCAGGGTAAATCCTGGCTGCTTTATTTTTAAACTGCAAATTAGATTGCAGATTGAACACACCCCACCCAAATCTAACTCTCTCTGCACATGTTAAATCTGCTTCCCCTGCAGTGCACATGGTTTTGCCCAATTGCTAACAAAATTCCTGCTGCGATCAACTTGGAATTACCCCCTATGTCTAGCTTATCACTGTCGCACTATGATTAATGTCTAACTATTATTTGACGGGAAACCTCCAGTGTCTGAAAAGCACTGTCGGATTAATGAATGTCGGTAAAATGACATTAGGACCGCTATACCACACCCCAGGTAGAGAGTATTTTGTACCTCCTAAAATGGATCATGTTGAGAGGTATGGATTGTGTACACAGAATTTAAACCAATTGTGTTGATTGAGAGACAGCTATTTTATAAAATGTTCTTTTAGTGGAACAAAGACAACTTAAACAACCTTAAAATACACATAGAAAAATAAAATCCGTGAATAGCATCAGTCTCTGTACTACTGACAACACACAGGGACAGGAGTCAGGAGGACTCTCTGTGTGTGTCTCTCTCTAAACCCGAATGCTCTCATTATATAACAGGTTACACATACTGGGGGTAATTCCAAGTTGATCGCAGCAGGAAATTTATTAGCAATTGGGCAAAACCATGTGCACTGCAGTGGGGGGGGGGGGGGGGGGGGGGGGGGGCAGATATAACATTTGCAGAGAGTTAGATTTGGGTGTGGTGTGTTCAATCTGCAATCTAATTTGCAGTGTAAAAATAAAGCAGCCAGTATTGACCCTGCACAGAAATAAAATAACCCACCCAAATCTAACTCTCTCTGCAAATGTTATATCTGTCACACCTGCAGTGCACATGGGCCCTCATTCCGAGTCGTTCGCTCGGTATTTTTCATCGCATCGCAATGAAAATCCGCTTAGTACGCATGCGCAATATTCGCACTGCGACTGCGCCAAGTAATTTAACAATGAAGATAGTATTTTTACTCACGGCTTTTTCATCGCTCCGGCGATCGTAATGTGATTGACAGAAAATGGGTGTTACTGGGCGGAAACACGGCGTTTTATGGGCGTGTGGCTGAAAACGCTACCGTTTCCGGAAAAAACGCAGGAGTGGCCGGAGAAACGGGGGAGTGGTTGGGCGAACGCTGGGTGTGTTTGTGACGTCAAACCAGGAACGACAAGCACTGAACTGATCGCACAGGCAGAGTAAGTGTGGAGCTACTCTAAAACTGCTAAGTAGTTTGTGATCGCAATATTGCGAATACATCGGTCGCAATTTTAAGATGCTAAGATACACTCCCAGTAGGCGGCGGCTTAGCGTGTGTAACTCTGCTAAATTCGCCTTGCGACCGATCAACTCGGAATGAGGGCCATGGTTTTGCCCAATTGCTAACTTTCTTGCTGCTGCGATCAACTCAGAATTACCCCCACTGTCCAGCTCGCATGCTGGCTTGCTGGTTCTGCTTCTGAGGGAATGCTAGTTATGTCAGTGTGCTTCAGCTGGGGGGGCCCCTGACAAAGGGGGGCCCGGGATACAGTATGCCCTGGCCCCCCTCTTAATGTAGGACCGCTGACAGGGCTGGCTGGGACCTGTAGTTCCACGGATGAGAGTAGCGCCAGGGGTTGCTGGGTTGATGATGAGCTATTGTGGTAGCTCTTGCCGGCGGTATAGGAGTATAGGGCCGTCCAGGACTGGATGCTGGGACCCCCGTCCACTTCACCCACAACAGCTATTTGGAGCTAAGGGTGCAGGTGTGTACGTGGTGACATGTCTGCGTGTAGGAGGATAGTGTTGGGGAACTGAAAGTCTCAGGAGTCTATGAAATTAATATATGGGCCCCTGTCCTAATAATCTGTCAGTCTTTTGTGTGTCGGTCTTATTGGAGTCTATTATATGTTTTGTCGGTAATTTACCTGTCTGTGTATATGTCGGTCTTTTACGTGTTGGTCTTATTAGAGTCTGTTATATGGGGTGTAGTATGGCTGACCGGCGGTCAGGAGACCGCCGGTCAGCTTACCGACGTCGGGATCCCGGCGGGGAGGGGCGAGTGCAGCAAGCCCCTTGCGGGCTCGGTGGCGACCTGCGCTCTCCACGGGTTCTATTCCCACTCTATGGGTGTCGTGGACACCTACGAGTGGAAATAGTCCCTGTTGGTCGGCATGCCGACCATTGGGATAGTGAGGGGTCGGGATGGTGGAGGAGGTCATGTGACTGTCGGTCTCCCGACCGCCGGTCACATGAATACCACCCGTTATATGTATTGTCAGTCATTTAACTGTCTAGGTATATGCTGTCGGTCATTTACGTGTCGGTCTTCTTGGAGTCTATTATATGTATTGTCGGCCATTTAGCTGTCTATGTATGCGCTGTCTAACTTTTGGGATTGTCTTGTTTAATTGATGTCTGATAAATTACATTTTGGTCTCTTTTACGGTCTATGTATGCGCTGTCGGTCTTTTGCGTGTCGGGCTAATTGTGTGTCTGTGTATATATACTTCATGTCTGATTGATGCCGTGTCGGTCTATTTTGTTGTCTATGTATGCGCTGTCGGTTTTGTTGTTGTCGATATTACTGTTGGCTGACGTGTGCACTGTCGGTCTTTGTTATGTCGGGCTGTTGACCTTTTCGGTGTTTTACTTGTCTATATATTATCTTTGTCTAAGGTTTATCTGTCGGTATTTCACAACTGTCTGACTGGTGTGTGTCTATCTTCTGTTGTCGGTCTTTTTACTGTCTGCCTTGTGTCGGTCGGCGTGTCATCTGGAACCCCTCTACCTGGACTTCCTTCTTAAGTTATTATTGCAATCACCTTGTTAAAAAACCTTTCTTATCAATGAAATAGTTCAGCAAAGGTGACATTAATCATATACAGTATTAATAGAGAAGTCCAGGAGCATTTTGTCCCTCCTGGAATGGGTCATGTTGGGAGGTATGCACAATCTAATATACCTCCCCCCCCCCTCTTTCACCAGGGCCCCCTTGTCTTAAGTGCCCTGGGCACCCCCAAGGCTTAATCCGGCCCTGGGCTATGGGCGTGCAGAGGTCCGAGGGTAGGGCAGCAGAGGAGGCTGAGGGTGGCTGCAGCGGATCTGGGACCAGGCTGGCTTTATTATCCCTGCCGCTGCATTGAGCTCCTGTGACCACGGCACTAATATTTCAAAACTGCTGCAGACCGGCAGCCAATCAGCGACAGGTTTGAACTAGTAGCGCCACAGTCACAGGAGCCCGATGCGGCGGCAGGGATAATAAATTTGGCCTGGTCCCAGATCCGCTGCAGCTGGGAGTCTGGAACCAGGGCTTCCAGTGTGGTGGCGATGGTAGGGGCAGAGGGACGGAGGACGGACCTGGAGCTCAGCTTCTTTGTCGGCCCTGCAGTGCTCGAAGAAGTGCCGGTATACCATACTGATTTATACCGGCCCACTTCGTGCACTGGTAGCACGCCGTAATACACATACAGTAATGCCCAAAGCAGTAGCACCCCTTATATAATGCCCACAGTAGTAGTGCCCCTTATGCAATGCCCGCAATAGTAGTGCCCCTTATGTCCCCAGGAGTGTTGCCCCTTATGAAGTGCCCCCTTTATAATGCCCTCATTAGTAATGCAACCCATCAGTAATGCCCTTAATGGTAATGCCCCTGTATAGTATTGCCCCCAGTAGTAATGTTGCCTGTAGTAATGCCCCCAGTCATTTAGCCCCCTGTAGTTTAGCCCCAGTAGTTATGCCCCTGCAGTTATGACCCCAGTAGTTTACTCCCCCCCCCTTTAGTTTAGCCTCCCAGTGGTAATGCCCCCAGTAGTTTAGCCCTCATGTAGTTTGCCCCATGTAGTTTAGCCCTGTCCCCTGTAGTTTAGCCCCCAGTGGTAATGCCCCCTGCAGTTGTGCCCCCAGTTGTTTAGCCCCTGTAGTTTAGCCCCCATGTAGTTTGCCCCCAGTAGATAGCCCCCGTTAGTAATGCCCCCAGTAGTTTGCCCCCTTGTAGTAATGCACACCTATAGTTTGCCCCCCTTTAGTTATGCCCCAGTAGTTTAGCTCCTGTAGTTATGCCCCCTTGTAGTTTAGCCCCCAATAGTAATGCCCCCAAGTAGTAATGCCGCCAGTAGTTTAGACCCCCTGTAGTTTGATCATTATGTCTCTCCCATAGCGCACTGACAGAGCCGGAAGCCGGAGCTCAGCAGTGAGCGCCTGTCTCCATCTGACGCTGTGGTGAGGGAGCTGGGCGCCCGCTGGTAACACAATCTCAGCGAGTGCCCGGCGTCTCCCTACAGCGCCGGGACATCGGGTTAGTTGAGCCGGTGGAACTGACGGAACACAGTTCCGCCCCATTCCGGCTACCTTTAACCCCCGATTATTACTGTCTGTTGCATGTAGTGGTCATATAGGTAGAGGGTGACTACTATCTACTGTGATGAGACAGTATGTAGGGTGTTGCCATGATGAGTCTTGAAGAAAGGCTAGCTTCATCCCTGAAACAGAGGAAATTACTGTGGGGCATAAAATGAACTAAAGTAGGTTACTATTATGGGGCATAAATTAAACTACTGTAGGGAATGACTATGGGCATTATTTTTGAGGGGGAAGGGGTGGGGATAAAAGTGAGGAAGATAAAGATGATGTATAGGCAGTAATGAGAGAGACTGAAGGGGGACAGAGATGTGAGATAAAGATGAGAGGGGGATAGAGATGAGAAACAGCTGGCGGCAGAGATGAGACAGAACTAGCAACCTGTTGAATGATGGGTCCAATGTACAAGTATTTAATAAGCAGTTTAAAATTAGTTGTATGTTCTATAGTCAAATACATAACATACAATAGTATCCTATATGATAATAGTATACAATAAAGCTATGTGTATGTGTTATAAATAAAGAATGATCTAAGTTTCCTCAGAGACGGTAATTTATTTCGGACATTAATTGAATTTGGAATATATAATCATATCATGTTAATCATGTTATAATTATTTTAAGAAAGAACCTCTTTTAGTGTTTGTAAAGATATTAAACAGCTTGGGAAGGAATCAATTTAAACTGTGAGGTCAGGTACTGTATATCAAATACAGTGACTTACAAAAGTATTCACTCCCCTAAAATGTCAACTGTCTGTTTCAGATCCTAGTTTTATTGCAAACCAGTAGGTTTTTAAAGTAAATTTCCAAATGTATAATTCATTATTGGTCTGTAGATAAAAAATAAAAAAAATAAAAATTGAAAAATGCTACTTGCACAGGTATTCAAAGCCTGTGCTGAGGAAACCCTAATGGTGGTTACGAACTACGCAATACGCTCCATGGGGGTCATTCTGACCTGATCGCATGCTGCGCTTCGTCGCAGCCGTGCGATCGGGTCGGAACTGCACCTGTGCTGCAGCCGCGTTGCACAGGCGCGTCGTTGCCCGGCGACGGGCAACGATGCCGCTAGCAAAGAAAGTGGTCACAGCGGTGACCGCAAGAAGATGGACAGGAGGAAGGCATTTCTGGGGCGTCAAATGACCATTTTCAGCCGTTTGGAGGGCGGATGTCTAACATCAATTCCGGGACCATCAACGCTGGATTCATCGCACAGGGTAAGTAACTCATACCCTGGTCTTGTTCTGCACAAAACTTATTTTTTGCATAGCAGGGCTGCAAAAGTGATCGCAGCTTTGCTATGCAAAAAACACTCCCCCATAGGTGGCGTCTAGTTGATCGCACGGTTCTGCAAAACGTTGCAGCGTGCGATCAACTCGGAATGACGCCCCATGAACAATATCGCATAGTGTTTCTCCTCCACTCCCAGCCTGCCCGACATAGTGCATATAGTGGTGTCACCCAGTCTGGTGACATCCGGTGTGCAATCTGTACCTCCGGCGCGCTCGCGGCCAAAAAGGGGGCATGGTCTAATTTAGGGGGCATGGCCTCGCGTGGGATCCCGGTAACATCACTCCGCGGGGTGTCCAGCATCCCCAAAGATTGCAAGTGATATCGCACAGTAACGTCATGACGCGGGAGATCCAAACATGCAGCTTCTGACGATATTGTCAGATTAAGCTGCATGTACATCCGACAGTGGGGGTTGTTTACGACCCCCAGAAGTGTGCATTGGGCATCGCTCATAGCATACACACTGGGTGATATTGTAAACTATATCTCTCAGGATGGTAAAAATGAGCGACATTGTTTACAATATCGCCTAGTGTGTAAGCACCTTAAGTTTAAACAAACAAAAGATATTGCACTAACGATTGGCTTTCAGAGCTCCAATATGGCCATGTGGCACCCTTTATTGCTCACGTAGAGTGCATAGATCCAGTGATGTGCGGTGGGGTGAGGCAGGTGAGGCAGAGCCTTTCCTGTCATACTAAAGTTTGTGCCAGAGTTTTGACTGTATAAAGTATATGACAAATACAAAGAATATGTCTGAAATATCTTCTTTGCATTATTCTAATCTTTTTTATAGCCAAACCTCTGAAGTAAAAAGTCTATGGCAGGTGAGGCAGTGCCTCACCTGTCTATCTTTTCCGCACATCTCCGATCAAAACTCACCGAATTTCCAGAAAATTATACTTCTGCACCTGTGTACAATGCCCAGCTGTACGCTTTGGCTCATATATTGCATGTAAATTTGGCTCAGGTGCAAGCTAATGCCTCCTGAGCCATTTAGCTCACCGCATGTCCCTGCATAGATCCCATAATGGAAGATCTGGAGCTCTTCTGGCAACATATGGAGTCCCCTAAGTTAGGTGCACGGAGCACTAACATGTACAAATGGAGCTTCAAGTTTACTGCACATGTGAAACCCATCATGAGAAGAGTGGAGCCACTCATAAGGCGCATGGAATATGTACATTCCTTCCACTACTGCATGGAGCCATCCCATGACAGTGTAGCACCCTGTATACTTCCTCCTCTAACTCCAGTCATCCACCGCATGTGATGCCTCCTTATCCCATGCACTCCTCCACCGTTATCTCCACCACAGAAATTAATCTGGCAATCTTGTACAAGGCATCTGTAAAACCCTGGGGTGTCCATTATGACACAGCAAATTGTGCATACAATACCCCATAATGACAATGTGAAAAAAGTGTCTGAGATTTTTGCAAATTTATTAAAAGTAAAAAACTAAGAAATCACATCTACACAAGTATTCACAGCCTTTGCTCAATACTTTGTTGATGCACCTTTGGCAGCAATTACAGCCTCAAGTCTTTTTGAAAATGATGCCACAAGCTAGGCACACCTATCTTTGGCCAGTTTCACCCATTCCTCTTTCCAGCACCTCTCAAGCTCTATCAGGTTGGATGGGAAGCGTCGGTGCACAGCCATTTTCAGATCTCTCCAGAGATGTTCAATCAGATTCAAGTCTGGGCTCTGGCTGGGCCACTTAGCGTTGTTGTCCTGCTGAAAGATGAACCGTCGCCCCAGTCCGAGGTCTGGAACAGGTTTTCATCCAGGATGTCTCTGTACATTTCTGCATTCATCTTTCCCTCTATCGTGACTAGTTTCCCAGTTCCGGCCGCTGAAAAACATCCCCAAAGCATGATGCTGCAACTACCATACTTCACTGTAGGGATGGTATTGGCCTTGTGATGAGCGGTGCCTGGTTTCCTCCAAACATGACGCCTGGCATTCACGCCAAAGAATTCAATCTTTGTCTCATCAGACCATAGAATTTTGTTTCTCATGGTCTGAGAGTCCTTCAGGTGCATTTTGGCAAATGCCAGGCAGGCTGGCATGTGCTTTTTACTAAAGTATTGGCTTCCGTCTAGCCACTCTACCATACAGGCCTGATTGATGGATTGCTACAGAGAAGGTTGTCCTTCTGGAAGGTTCTCCTTTCTCCACAGAGGAATACTCTGATATTGGGTTCTTGGTCATCTCCCTGACTAGGGCCCTTCTCCCCAGATCGCTCACTTTAGAATGCTGGCCAGCTCAAGGAAGAGTCCTGTGGTTCCGAACTTCTTCCATTTACGGATGATGGAGGCCACTGTGCTCATTGGGACCTTCAAAGCAGCAAATATTTTTCTGTACCCTTTCCCATATTTGTGCTTCGAGACAATCCTGTCTTGGAGGTCTACAGACAATTCCTTTGACTTCATGCTTGGTTTGTGCTCAGACATGTACTGTCAAGTGTGGGACCTTATATAGACAGATGTGAGCCTTTCCAAATCATGTCCAATCTCAAGGATGATCAGTGGAAAACAGGATGCACCTGAGCTCAATTTTGAGCTTCATGGCAAAGGCTGTGAATACTTATGTACATGTGATTTCTAATTTTTTTATTTTTAATAAATTTGCAAAAATCTCAAAAAAACTTATTTCACGTTGTCATTGTGGGGTATTGTGTGTAGAATTTTGAGGAAAAAATGAATTTATTCCAGTGTGTAATAAGGCTGTAACATAACAAAATGTGGAAAAAGTGAAGTGTTGTGAATAATTTCCGGATGCACTGTAGATATGGGCACATGAAAGCAATGAAAGGAGGATTAGAGTGAGGAGGCCATATGCATGAATGAGTATACAGTTCTAATTGTCACAACAAAAGTGCAACCTCTTTACTGCCAGAACTGCAGTATCTATTTAATGAAATAATACTTTTATGGCTTTCATCTAAAATACCACTCATTTTAGCATCATTTGTGTCTTACATGCATTAGAGTAAGAATGTATTTATGGTATGTGGCAATTTTGTGTGTGTAAAAAGCTGCTTTTTTTTGTCTCCTGCTGCCTGATCATGCAGTCCAGCCTAATCCTGTCTTGGTTCCAGCACCGCCTGGCCTTCTAGAGATTTGCTCCTATGTGCAGTGTGAGTAAGATGGTGGAATGACAGCTACCCTCAGCCCAGACACTAACAGGATTCTAGCAAACTGCTCTGATTCAAAGTAGAGATGTGCACCGGCCACTTTTCGAGTTTTGTGTTTTGGTTTTGGATTCGGTTCCGCGGTCGTGTTTTGGATTCGGATGCTTTTTGGCAAAACCTCCCTTAAGAATTTTTGTCAGATTCGGATGCGTTTTGGATTCGGGTGTTTTTTTTCAAAAACCCCTCAAAAACAGCTTAAATCATAGAATTTGGGGGTAATTTTGATCCCATAGTATTATTAACCTCAACCATAATTTCCACTCATTTCCAATCTATTCTGAACACCTCACACCTCACAATATTATTTTTAGTCCTAAAATTTGCACCGAGGTCTCTGGATGACTAAGCTAAGCGACCCAAGTGGCCGGCACAAAACACCTGGCCCATCTAGGAGTGGCACTGCAATGTCAGACAGGATGCCACTTAAAAAAATAGCCCCCAAAAAGCAAATGATGCAAATAATACATAAAAAAAGAGGTGCAAGATGGAATTGTCCTTGGGCCCTGTTGTATAAACAGGACATGCACACTTTAACAAACCCATCATTTCAGCGACAGGGTCTGCCACACGACTGTGGCTGAAATGATTGGTTGGTTTGGGCCCCCACCAAAAAAGAAGCAATCAATCTCTCCTTGCACAAACTGGCTCTACAGAGGCAAGATGTCCACCTCCTCCTCTTCGTCCGATTCCTCACCCCTTTCACTGTGTACATCCCCCTCCTCACAAAGTATTAATTCGTCACCACTGGAATCCACCATCACAGGTCCCTGTGTAATTTCTGGAAGAAATTGCTGGTAAATGTCTCCACGGAGGAATGTATTATAATTAATTTTGATGAACATCATCTTCTCCACATTTTGTGGAAGTAACCTCGTACGCCGATCGCTGACAAGGTGACCGGCTGCACTAAATACTCTTTTGGAGTACACAATGGAGGGGGGGCAACTTAGGTAAAATAAAGCCAGTTTGTGCAAGGGCCTCCAATTTGCCTTTTTGTTCCTGCCAGTATATATATGGACTGTCTGACATGCCTACAGTGATGCTGTCACTCATATAATCCTCCACCATTCTTTCAATGGTGACAGAATCATATGCAGTGACAGTAGACGACATGTCAGTAATCGTTGGCAGGTCCTTCAGTCCGGACCAGATGTCAGCACTTGCTCCTGACTGCCCTGCATCACCGCCAGCGGGTGGTTTTTGAAATTTGTTCTTTTTCCTGGCAGCTCCAGTGGCGGGAGAAAATGAAGGAGGAGCTATTGGTGGGTGACGTTCCACTTGACTTGACAAGTGTCTCGCCAGCAGGTCTTTGAACCTCTGCAGACTTGTGTCTGCCGGAAAGAGCGAGAGATACAACGTAGGCTTTAAACCTAGGATCGAGCACGGTGGCCACAATGTAGTGCTCTGATTTCAACAGATTGACCACCCGTGAATCCTGGTTAAGCGAATGAAGGGCTCCATCCACAAGTCCCACATGCCTAGCAGAATCGCTCCATTTTAGCTCCACATGCAAAAGCCTGATGAGGGGAATGACCTGACTTAGGCTGAGAGTGTCTGAACTGACTTCACGTGTGGCAAGTTCAAAGGGTTGGAGAACCTTGCACAACGTTGAAATCATTCTCCACTGCGCTTGAGTCAGGTTCATTCCCCCTCCTTTGCCTATATTGTAGGCAGATGTATAGGCTTGAATGGCCTTTTGCTGCTCCTCTATCCTCTGAAGCATATATAGGGTTGAATTCCACCTCGTTACCACCTCTTGCTTCAGCTGATGGCAGGGCATGGTCAGGAGTGTTTGCTGGTGCTCAAGTCTTCGGCACGCGGTGGCTGAATGCCGAAAGTGGCCCGCAATTCTTCGGGCCACCGACAGCATCTCCATTACGCCCCTGTCGTTTTTTTATAAAAATCTGCACCACCAAATTCATTGTATGTGCAAAACATGGGACGTGCTGGAATTTTCCCACGTGTAATGCACGCACAATATTGGTGGCATTGTCCGATGTCACAAATTCCCAGGAGAGTCCAATTGGGGTAAGCCATTCTGCAATGATGTTCCTCAGTTTCCGTAAGAGGGTGTCACCTGTGTGCCTCTTATGGAAAGCGGTGATACAAAGAGTAGCCTGTTGAGGAACGAGTTGGCATTTGCGAGATGCTGCTACTGGTGCCGCTGCTGCTGTTGTTGCTGCGGGAGGCAATACTTCTACCCAGTGGGCTGTCACATATAGTCCTGAGTCTGCCCGGCTCCACTTGTCCACATGTCAATGGTTAAGTGGACACTGGGTACAACTGCATTTTTTAGGACACTGGTGACTCTTTTTCTGACGTCTGTGTACATTTTCGGTATCGCCTGCCTAGAGAAGTGGAACCTAGATGGTATTTGGTACCGGGGACACACTACCTCAAGAAATTCTCTAAGTCCCAGTGAACTAACGGCAGATACCGGATGCACCTCTAACACCAATGTGGGGGCCTCTGGACCCATGTTCATTGCACGCCTCCTATGTCACCAGTTGCACTCATGGTGCTATGCAGAAAATAGTCCTGATTAGAACATACTGGATTATTGATCCACCAAGTTAATTTTATCTTCTTTTGATATGTGGACACAAGTAAATATGTCCAAACAATATATAAAATAGTCACCTCCAAACAATTGGGTCCTAAAGAGTACATAACAAAATATTGCTATGAACAAGACTCTGTCTTTGCATTGATGGTGTTAACTGTGTATGAGAGTTAAGGCAGCCAGACAGTATATTATTGAGTAAGTACAGGATGTTAATTCCAGTGTATATTTATAGATGCATTTATTTTTATAGATACATTATAGGCTGGGATAATTGCACCAGAATTTCTGGTGAAAAGCTTAGTTAACAACATAATGTGTCTTTCCTGTTATTTCATTCAAGTGTCAAAATGAATCACCTTTATCTAAGCAGGACTGGCCTGGTTACTCGGTAATCTGTCTAGTTTTACAGCATGATAGGCAAAACAAATTAAATTAAGCGCATGTGTTCCTATGTACACACCAGAGCATCATGCCAACTCTGTGTTAACTTTAAGGTAACTCTTTACAAAGTGTTATTTTAGTAAAATAGACCCGCCACACTCTGGGTCACCACTGCCCTACCCCTTCCCCAATCCCTCCCTGCTATAGTTACCCCACTGTCGTCAAAACAATCCCCCTCTCTTCTCCTAGTGACCTGTCCTATCTTCGTTGCTGCAGTGGGAGCTGCAGGTGCGCGTCCCTACTCTCACTGTGTGTGACCCAGACTGGACACATTACCGTCTATTATAAAGATCCACAAGTGATTGTAAAATACGTGAAAAGTTTATTAAATGATATCTCTATTAACTGTAAATTCCTGTGTCATTACTTCAGTGTTCATTAAGAAAACGTGTCCATTATAAGGAATAAATGCACCTTACTATACATCAAGAATATTAGAAATCACTGAGATTTTGGTGACTTGAAATATATGTTCCCGTTCCCGTTCACTACATAGGGGGAGTTGGGGTGGAGATGAGCTTATCTCCCAGCACTGTTCCCTGCCACTATGGCAACCGGCCCACAAATTGCCAGGTCGTGAAACCTGCAGTTAGGGTCTAATGCCGGATCCCACTCGGGAATGACTCGATTCCGATTGCCGGGTGGGATCCGGCATTGGCGATGTGAAAGGGGTATTAATGAACAGCTAAGCCACCAGAGGAAGACTGCCTTTTGCTATGTTTTAAAAATTGGTGCGGGGGGATCCAGGACAGCTGCCCCTGTCGCCCCTCCCTTAATCCGGCCATTTTCAGATTTGGTTGGAGTAGCGTCGCTGCTGCTTACATAGAAGCAGCAATTGCACTAATATGGTAATGCAAAAGGGGGTGTCACGCCCACACAGAGGCCAAGAAATCTCCATCCTCTGACAGAGATCCTGGCCTGTTCCCTTCACAGTAACAGCAGCGACATGTCTCTGTTTGGAGAAACGGAGGTAGTCACTGCCCCCACCCTGCCCCCAAATGACATCAGACTGTCACTCACTAACAGTCTGATGCCATCCCTGCGCTCTGCATCTCAGGACCCATTCGCAAATGCCCTAAGACCCACAGAAGGAGGGCTAAACCAGGAATGAGTCTATTACAAATTCAAGAGAAAGTGCTGTGGTCAAGGGCAGGGCCGAAACTAGGATTTTTGTCACCCGGGGCAAGGTAGTCATTTGACACCCCCCCCCAGTCCCCCCCCCCCACCCCCCCGCGCAAAAAAAAAATTATTTTACAATAAATAAATAAAAATAATAAAAAAAAAAATAAAATAAATAAATAAATGAATAAAAATATTATATATATATATATATATATATATATATATATATATATATATATATATATATCTCTTTCAGAACTTTTTTACCTGAAAAATTGCCTTTTCTAACATAAATTTCATATCCAGGAAAAAGTGTCCCCATTTTACACAGTACGACAGGCAAGTGTCCCCATTCCCCATTTTACACATTGCGGCAGACAGGTGACCCCATTTTACACATTGCGGCAGACAGGTGTCCCCATTTTACACATTGCGGCAGGAAAAAGTGTCCCCATTTTACACATTGCGGCAGACAGGTGACCCCATTTTACACATTGCGGCAGACAGGTGTCCCCATTTTACACATTGCGGCAGGAAAAAGTGTCCCCATTTTACACATTGCGGCAGGAAAAAGTGTCCCCATTTTACACATTGCGGCAGGAAAAAGTGTCACCATTTTACACATTGCGGCAGGAAAAAGTGTCCCCATTTTACACATTGCGGCAGGCACAGGTCCCCCATTTTACACAGTACGCTGGCAAGTGTCCCCATTTTACACATTGCGGCAGGCACAGGTCCCCATTTTACACAGTACGCTGGCAAGTGTCCCCATTTTACACATTGCGGCAGGAAAAAGTGTCCCCATTTTACACATTGCGGCAGGCACGTGTCCCCATTTTACACAGTACGCTGGCAAGTGTCCCCATTTTACACATTGCGGCAGGAAAAAGTGTCCCCATTTTACACATTGCGGCAGGAAAAAGTGTCCCCATTTTACACATTGCGGCAGGAAAAAGTGTCACCATTTTACACATTGCGGCAGGAAAAAGTGTCCCCATTTTACACATTGCGGCAGGCACAGGTCCCCCATTTTACACAGTACGCTGGCAAGTGTCCCCATTTTACACATTGCGGCAGGCACAGGTCCCCATTTTACACAGTACGCTGGCAAGTGTCCCCATTTTACACATTGCGGCAGCCACAGGTCCCCATTTTACACAGTACGCTGGCAAGTGTCCCCATTTTACACATTGCGGCAGGCACAGGTCCCCATTTTACACAGTACGCTGGCAAGTGTCCCCATTTTACACATTGCGGCAGGCACAGGTCCCCATTTTACACAGTACGCTGGCAAGTGTCCCCATTTTACACATTGCGGCAGGCACAGGTCCCCATTTTACACATTGCGGCAGGTGGTGGAGGGAGAGAGAGAGAGAGAGAGAGGAAGGGAGAGGGGCTGACTTACATTTGAAGCGGTTCTCGCCGCTCTTCAGCCGCCTCTCCCTCCTCATCTGCGCGGCTCCCACTTCTCCCTCCTCCGGCGGGGTTTCGTGGAATGACGCGTTTGCGCTGTGACGTCACGACGCAATCGCGTCATTCCGCGAAACCCCGCCCCCCGAGCTGGGCACTCGGGAGAAGGGGGTTTAAAAGTGCCGCGGCGGGTGTTAGGGGGTCTCGGCGCCCCCTCCAATCCGGCGCCCAGGTCGCCTGCCCCCCTAGCCCCCCCCTAGTTTCGGCCCTGTCAAGGGACATTGCTTTTTCTTTGCTAGGTACATCCTCTTTGAGATAAAATACTGATTGTATTGACATTTCCCATCACAGGATCCCCTCAGTTACTGTGTGCCCATTTCCCCCACTGACACGCAGGGGGACAACAAAGTTTAATAAGAGCGCCAACAAACATTGTAGGTGAAGATACTTGCAACCTTGGCTAGGTAAAGTTAGAAAGTCAGTAAAGGTTGAGTATTCCATATCCATATTTCGAAATCCGGAATATTCCGAAATATGGAATTTGAGTGAGAGTGAGATAGTGAAACCTTTGTTTTCTGATGGCTCA
The DNA here is from genome assembly GCF_028390025.1 of Pseudophryne corroboree. Lineage (NCBI taxonomy): Eukaryota > Metazoa > Chordata > Amphibia > Anura > Myobatrachidae > Pseudophryne > Pseudophryne corroboree. Next base: position 526,600,057 of record NC_086446.1, on the reverse strand, counting down.
ATGTACACAAACTTTGTTTAATACAAAAATTATCATAAATATTGTATTAAATGACCTTCAGGCTGTGTGTATAAGGTGTATATGAAACATAAATGAATTGCGTGAATGTACACACACTTTGTTTAATGCACAAAGTTATTAAAACTATTGCCTAGAATTACCTTCAGGCTGTGTGTATAAGGTGTATATGTAACATAAATGCATTCTGTGCTTAGATTTGGGTCCCATCACCATGATATCTCATTATGGTATGCAATTATTCCAAAATACGAAAAAATCCAATATCCAAAATACTGCTGGTCCCAAGCGTTTTGGATATGGGATACTCAACCTGTATATAGGATTACTGAAACGTATTGTTATTGTTGTTCTTATGATCACATTATAGAATGGAATGCAGTGTGTCTGATTTAATTTTCCTGATTCCAACGATTCTCCCACTCATACGACACCAAACGTGGTATTCAGAGATCTCTATCTAGCTGTAGAGTGTGCCCGTGGTGTTAGAGAAGATAAACTGGAGCGTACCCCGAAACTCGCACTCAAGAGATAAGTGGTAAACATATGAAGGTATCTCTTTAGGGGAGGAATAACAATCCAATACAGCGTACCCCAACTCACAGTTCAAGATTTTGTATGACTCCTACAATGGTATCTTTATATTCGATTCCCGATGATGCACTTCTCACAATAGTATAGAAAAATACTTTAATCCCAAAAATGGGGGTACACAAATTTATTGAAAATATATACGGAGCCACAAACCAACAGCAACGGACAAAAATCACATGTAAAAAAGTAAAAAAACGGCAAAAAGGATTCTAAAGTCCACTAAGAAAATACAAAACACAAAAAGTAGATAAAAAATTCTTCCATAAAAATAGTAGCTACTCACACTCCCGTTGTCAATGCGTTTCAGCCCTTAAATGGGCCTTTATTCAAAATGTCACCGAGACGTCACCGTGTCCTATAAAGAAACCTCGATGTGCATGTGATTATCTGACTAAAGTGTGAGTGGGGTACGCTTCAGAATCACTCAGACACTTGAAGTCACTATTATCCATTTTATTTGTATTTAAGTAAAAAAAAAAAAAAACTACTACGTATTGGTTGTTTTTCATTTTTATGTCTTTGCATGCTAGAGATTCTACATCAGACATTCCAAATTGAAGAAAAGGCTCAGCCACAGGAATTCCTCATCCAGTCAAAAGGGACGTAATTGGTGATATCACAAGTGTAACATATAGTTCATTAGCGCTTGTGGTGTAACACAAATTTCAAACTTCGGGTAGCTGTTTTTACAATTACAATCTATAGGAATTTAGGATCGTTTGATACCAGAGATTAAGTGCCTCATAATATACATTGTATACAAGTTCAGCTAGACTTCAATGGTAAAAAGCAGGGCCGTAACTAGGTGTGTGCAGAAGGTGCATTGCCCACAGCACATTTGCCCTGTGAACGCACTTTCCACATACACCCCAAGTGGCTGCATACTCCCCCTGTTGAAAGCCGGACTTGCCGATCCCCCTCCCCTGTGTGCTCTTGCAGCATCTGGCGCCCACAGGCAAGCTCTGACCAGCAAAAGCCTCTGCCGCATACAGTCAGTGGCAGCGCTGGCTATCAGTAAATCCACCATGTGCTATGCTCCCACGGCCTGCCCCTGTGTACTGTGCTCCCACGGCCCACCCCTGTGTACTGCGCTCCCATGGCCTGCCCCTGTGTACTGCGCTCCCACTGCCCCCCCCCCTCTTGGCCTGCAGTGCAGTGTACAGAGGGAGTGCCAGGTCAGGAGCCGGCAGCAGCACAGCCATAGGAAGAAAAGATCATGTAAGTGGCTGTCTACACACTGCACTACATTACACTACATTACACTATACTACACTCTAAGGGTGGGGGGGGGGGGGTGTAAGGTGCTCTACCCGCCGTAATGTGTAAAAGGTGATACCACGTGCTGTAATGTGTAAAAGTGGACTCTGCCTGCCGTAATGTGTAAAAGGGAGATCTGCCTGCCATAATGTGTAAAAGGGGGCTCTACCTGCCGTAATGTGTAAAAGGGGAATCTACCTGGCATAATGTGTAAAAGGAGACTCTACCTGGCATAATGTGTGATAGGGGCTCTACCTGGCGTAATGTGTAAAATGGGGCTCTACCTGGCATAATGTGTGACTGGGGCTCTACCTGGTGTAATGTGTAAAAGGGGTTCTATCTGGTGTAATGTGTGTAAGTGGCGCTACTGTGTGGCGTAATTTGAATAATGGAGACTATTGTCCAGCATAATATGAATTGTTATTATAATGTGGCTACGCCTCTTCCCCATGAAGCCACGCCCCTACATTTTGGTTGCGTGCCTCCGGCGCACACTAGCCCTATTTTAAACATGGGGGGGGGGGCGCGCCGAAGCTATTTCTTGCACACAGTACTAAAATGTCTAGTTACGGCACTGGTAAAAAGTGCTTAGCTGAACTATACTGTATAATAACAGTCAAACAGCAATATTGTTTTGGGATTGACAAAGGGGAATATCGGTTAAGTATCCCATATCCAAAATGCTTGGGACCAGAAGTATTTTGGGTATTGGATTTTTCCGTATTTTGGAATATTTGCATACCATAATGAGATATCGTGTCGATGGGACCCAAGTCTAAGCACAGAATGCATTTATGTTTCATATACACCTTATACACACAGCCTGAAGGTCATTTTAGACAATATTTTGAATAACTTTGTGTATTAAACAAAGTGTGTGTACATTGAGCCATCAGAAAACAAAGGTTTCAATATCGGTCTCGCTCACAAAATTCCGTATTTCGGAATATTCCGTATTTCAGAATATTTGGATATGGGATACTCAACCTGTATATGTAAGTTTCCAGTTAACTGGGTTAATCGGGAAGATGATTTAGAAAATAATTCTGTAACTGGGAAAGTGAGCAAGTACAGCAATGTGTGCAGGAGACGCACAGTCTTGGCAAAATAAATTGGGAGATTGAGACAAGGGAAGAGATGGATAATGATATAGTATTATATTATTAACAGATCTGTGTGTTAGTAAAAGTATATTACTGGATTTAGTAAAGTACGAAAAAACACAAAAAGGGTCTGATAGAGTGGAGTAGGGAATTTCCCATTAGGCACGCGAGGCACGTGCCTAGGGGTGTAACTTGTTTGGGTGCGGCATTCGTGGCCTAATTCAGACCTGATCGGTGCTGTGCGTTTTCGCTCAGCAGCGATCAGGTCTGAACTGCGCGTGCAGACAGCTGTCTCAGCCCTCCGATCGCCTCTGCCTTATTGACAGGCAGAGGCGGTCGCTGGGCGTTTGGCCGCCGTTTAGGGTGCACGGGCCAGGCAATGCAGGCATGCCCGAACCATTGGGGGGGGGGGGGCGCAGTGGCTGCGTGATGTGACACGCAACCGCTGCGACCCTCACAGCGACGAGTAGCTCCCTACCAGTGCGCAGGAGCTGCGCTGGTAGGGAGCTACTCTTGAAGTACAAAAGCATTGCCGCTGTGCGATGCTTTTGTACTTGTGCGACAGGGTAGGGCCTGACATGCGGGGCGGTCTAGCCCTGTACTGGGCGTCCCACTGCATGTCAGGGAAGCTGATCATAGATGTGCTAAATTTAGCACATCTACGATCAGGTCCGTATCACCCCCTTAGATGCTTGTATTGGTACTGTCTGAATTAAATGTACCAGCAACTGCATGTGTGTGTGTTTCACTGATAACACCTAGGTAATGACCTTGAGAGGTAGGGTTTATTGTAGAGATGAGCGGGTTCGGTTTCTCTGAATCCGAACCCGCCAGAACTTCATGTTTTTTTTCACGGGTCCGAGCGACTCGGATCTTCCCGCCTTGCTCGGTTAACCCGAGCGCGCCCGAACGTCATCATGACGCTGTCGGATTCTCGCGAGGCTCGGATTCTATCGCGAGACTCGGATTCTATATAAGGAGCCGCGCGTCGCCGCCATTGTCACACGTGCATTGAGATTGATAGGGAGAGGACGTGGCTGGCGTCCTCTCCATTTAGATTATAAGAGACTGAGAGAGATTTACTGGAGCTGACTAGGAGGAGTACTGTTACTGTAGAAGTGTAGAGACTGAGTGGAGAGAGTTTACTAGTGAGGACAGTGCAGTTTACTTTATAATCCGTTCTCTGCCTGAAAAAAGCGATACACAGCACACAGTGACTCAGTCACATACCATATCTGTGTGCACTGCTCAGGCTCAGGCCAGTGTGCTGCATCATCTATTATCTATATATAATATTATATATATCTGTCTGACTGCTCAGCTCACACAGCTTATAATTGTGGGGGAGACTGGGGAGCACTACTGCAGTGCCAGTTATAGGTTATAGCAGGAGCCAGGAGTACATAATATATTATATAGTGAGTGACCACCAGACACACAGTGCAGTTTATTTAATATATCCGTTCTCTGCCTGAAAAAAGCGATACACACAGTGACTCAGTCAGTCACATACCATATCTGTGTGCACTGCTCAGGCTCAGGCCAGTGTGCTGCATCATCTATTATCTATATATAATATTATATATATCTGTCTGACTGCTCAGCTCACACAGCTTATAATTGTGGGGGAGACTGGGGAGCACTACTGCAGTGCCAGTTATAGGTTATAGCAGGAGCCAGGAGTACATAATATATTATATAGTGAGTGACCACCAGACACACAGTGCAGTTTATTTAATATATCCGTTCTCTGCCTGAAAAAAGCGATACACACAGTGACTCAGTCAGTCACATACCATATCTGTGTGCACTGCTCAGGCTCAGGCCAGTGTGCTGCATCATCTATTATCTATATATAATATTATATATATCTGTCTGACTGCTCAGCTCACACAGCTTATAATTGTGGGGGAGACTGGGGAGCACTACTGCAGTGCCAGTTATAGGTTATAGCAGGAGCCAGGAGTACATAATATATTATATAGTGAGTGACCACCAGACACACAGTGCAGTTTATTTAATATATCCGTTCTCTGCCTGAAAAAAGCGATACACACAGTGACTCAGTCAGTCACATACCATATCTGTGTGCACTGCTCAGGCTCAGGCCAGTGTGCTGCATCATCTATATATATTATATATCTGTCTGACTGCTCAGCTCACACAGCTTATAATTGTGGGGGAGACTGGGGAGCACTACTGCAGTGCCAGTTATAGGTTATAGCAGGAGCCAGGAGTACATATTATATTAAAATTAAACAGTGCACACTTTTGCTGCAGGAGTGCCACTGCCAGTGTGACTGACCAGTGACCTGACCACACTGACCACCAGTATAGTTAGTAGTATACTTATATTGTGATTGCCTGAAAAAGTTAAACACTCGTCGTGTGACTTCACTTGTGTGTTTTTTTTTTTATTCTATAAAAATAAAACTCATTCTGCTGACAGACAGTGTCCAGCAGGTCCGTCATTATATAATATATAATATATACCTGTCCGGCTGCAGTAGTGATATATATATATTTTTTATATCATTTATCATCCAGTCGCAGCAGACACAGTACGGTAGTTCACGGCTGTGGCTACCTCTGTGTCTCTGCACTCGGCAGGCAGTCCGTCCATAATTGTAATACCACCTAACCGTGGATTTTTTTCATTCTTCTTTATACATACATAGTTACATAGACATCTTCTCTTTATCAACCAGTCTATATTAGCTGCAGACACAGTACAGTACGGTAGTTCACGGCTGTGGCTACCTCTGTGTCTGCACTCGGCAGGCAGTCCGTCCATAATTGTATACCACCTAACCGTGGTTTTTTTTCATTCTTCTTTATACATACATAGTTACATAGACATCTTCTCTTTATCAACCAGTCTATATTAGCTGCAGACACAGTACAGTACGGTAGTTCACGGCTGTGGCTACCTCTGTGTCTGCACTCGGCAGGCAGTCCGTCCATAATTGTATACCACCTAACCGTGGATTTTTTTCAGTCTTCTTTATACATACATAGTTACATAGACATCTTCTCTTTATCAACCAGTCTATATTAGCTGCAGACACAGTACAGTACGGTAGTTCACGGCTGTGGCTACCTCTGTGTCTGCAGTCGGCAGGCAGTCCATAATTGTATACTAGTATCCATCTCCATTGTTTACCTGAGGTGCCTTTTAGTTGTGCCTATTAAAATATGGAGAACAAAAATGTTGAGGTTCCAAAACTAGGGAAAGATCAAGATCCACTTCCACCTCGTGCTGAAGCTGCTGCCACTAGTCATGGCCGAGACGATGAAATGCCAGCAACGTCGTCTGCCAAGGCCGATGCCCAATGTCATAGTACAGAGCATGTCAAATCCAAAACACCAAATATCAGAAAAAAAAGGACTCCAAAACCTAAAATAAAATTGTCGGAGGAGAAGCGTAAACTTGCCAATATGCCATTTACCACACGGAGTGGCAAGGAACGGCTGAGGCCCTGGCCTATGTTCATGGCTAGTGGTTCAGCTTCACATGAGGATGGAAGCACTCAGCCTCTCGCTAGAAAAATGAAAAGACTCAAGCTGGCAAAAGCAGCACAGCAAAGAACTGTGCATTCTTCGAAATCCCAAATCCACAAGGAGAGTCCAATTGTGTCGGTTGCGATGCCTGACCTTCCCAACACTGGACGTGAAGAGCATACGCCTTCCACCATTTGCACGCCCCCTGCAAGTGCTGGAAGGAGCACCCGCAGTCCAGTTCCTGATAGTCAGATTGAAGATGTCAGTGTTGAAGTACACCAGGATGAGGAGGATATGGGTGTTGCTGGCGCTGGGGAGGAAATTGACCAGGAGGATTCTGATGGTGAGGTGGTTTGTTTAAGTCAGGCACCCGGGGAGACACCTGTTGTCCGTGGGAGGAATATGGCCGTTGACATGCCAGGTGAAAATACCAAAAAAATCAGCTCTTCGGTGTGGAGGTATTTCACCAGAAATGCGGACAACAGGTGTCAAGCCGTGTGTTCCCTTTGTCAAGCTGTAATAAGTAGGGGTAAGGACGTTAACCACCTCGGAACATCCTCCCTTATACGTCACCTGCAGCGCATTCATAATAAGTCAGTGACAAGTTCAAAAACTTTGGGTGACAGCGGAAGCAGTCCACTGACCAGTAAATCCCTTCCTCTTGTAACCAAGCTCACGCAAACCACCCCACCAACTCCCTCAGTGTCAATTTCCTCCTTCCCCAGGAATGCCAATAGTCCTGCAGGCCATGTCACTGGCAATTCTGACGAGTCCTCTCCTGCCTGGGATTCCTCCGATGCATCCTTGCGTGTAACGCCTACTGCTGCTGGCGCTGCTGTTGTTGCCGCTGGGAGTCGATGGTCATCCCAGAGGGGAAGTCGTAAGCCCACTTGTACTACTTCCAGTAAGCAATTGACTGTTCAACAGTCCTTTGCGAGGAAGATGAAATATCACAGCAGTCATCCTACTGCAAAGCGGATAACTGAGGCCTTGACAACTATGTTGGTGTTAGACGTGCGTCCGGTATCCGCCGTTAGTTCACAGGGAACTAGACAATTTATTGAGGCAGTGTGCCCCCGTTACCAAATACCATCTAGGTTCCACTTCTCTAGGCATGCGATACCGAGAATGTACACGGACGTCAGAAAAAGACTCACCAGTGTCCTAAAAAATGCAGTTGTACCCAATGTCCACTTAACCACGGACATGTGGACAAGTGGAGCAGGGCAGGGTCAGGACTATATGACTGTGACAGCCCACTGGGTAGATGTATGGACTCCCGCCGCAAGAACAGCAGCGGCGGCACCAGTAGCAGCATCTCGCAAACGCCAACTCTTTCCTAGGCAGGCTACGCTTTGTATCACCGCTTTCCAGAATACGCACACAGCTGAAAACCTCTTACGGCAACTGAGGAAGATCATCGCGGAATGGCTTACCCCAATTGGACTCTCCTGTGGATTTGTGGCATCGGACAACGCCAGCAATATTGTGTGTGCATTAAATATGGGCAAATTCCAGCACGTCCCATGTTTTGCACATACCTTGAATTTGGTGGTGCAGAATTTTTTAAAAAACGACAGGGGCGTGCAAGAGATGCTGTCGGTGGCCAGAAGAATTGCGGGACACTTTCGGCGTACAGGCACCACGTACAGAACACTGGAGCACCACCAAAAACTACTGAACCTGCCCTGCCATCATCTGAAGCAAGAAGTGGTAACGAGGTGGAATTCAACCCTCTATATGCTTCAGAGGTTGGAGGAGCAGCAAAAGGCCATTCAAGCCTATACAATTGAGCACGATATAGGAGGTGGAATGCACCTGTCTCAAGTGCAGTGGAGAATGATTTCAACGTTGTGCAAGGTTCTGATGCCCTTTGAACTTGCCACACGTGAAGTCAGTTCAGACACTGCCAGCCTGAGTCAGGTCATTCCCCTCATCAGGCTTTTGCAGAAGAAGCTGGAGGCATTGAAGAAGGAGCTAAAAGGGAGCGATTCCGCTAGGCATGTGGGACTTGTGGATGCAGCCCTTAATTCGCTTAACAAGGATTCACGGGTGGTCAATCTGTTAAAATCAGAGCACTACATTTTGGCCACCGTGCTCGATCCTAGATTTAAAGCCTACCTTGGATCTCTCTTTCCGGCAGACACAAGTCTGCTGGGGTTGAAAGACCTGCTGGTGACAAAATTGTCAAGTCAAGCGGAACGCGACCTGTCAACATCTCCTCCTTCACATTCTCCCGCAACTGGGGGTGCGAGGAAAAGGCTCAGAATTCCGAGCCCACCCGCTGGCGGTGATGCAGGGCAGTCTGGAGCGACTGCTGATGCTGACATCTGGTCCGGACTGAAGGACCTGACAACGATTACGGACATGTCGTCTACTGTCACTGCATATGATTCTCTCAACATTGATAGAATGGTGGAGGATTATATGAGTGACCGCATCCAAGTAGGCACGTCACACAGTCCGTACTTATACTGGCAGGAAAAAGAGGCAATTTGGAGGCCCTTGCACAAACTGGCTTTATTCTACCTAAGTTGCCCTCCCACAAGTGTGTACTCCGAAAGAGTGTTTAGTGCCGCCGCTCACCTTGTCAGCAATCGGCGTACGAGGTTACATCCAGAAAATGTGGAGAAGATGATGTTCATTAAAATGAATTATAATCAATTCCTCCGCGGAGACATTGACCAGCAGCAATTGCCTCCACAAAGTACACAGGGAGCTGAGATGGTGGATTCCAGTGGGGACGAATTGATAATCTGTGAGGAGGGGGATGTACACGGTGATATATCGGAGGGTGAAGATGAGGTGGACATCTTGCCTCTGTAGAGCCAGTTTGTGCAAGGAGAGATTAATTGCTTCTTTTTTGGGGGGGGTCCAAACCAACCCGTCATATCAGTCACAGTCGTGTGGCAGACCCTGTCACTGAAATGATGGGTTGGTTAAAGTGTGCATGTCCTGTTTTGTTTATACAACATAAGGGTGGGTGGGAGGGCCCAAGGACAATTCCATCTTGCACCTCTTTTTTCTTTTCTTTTTCTTTGCATCATGTGCTGATTGGGGAGGGTTTTTTGGAAGGGACATCCTGCGTGACACTGCAGTGCCACTCCTAGATGGGCCCGGTGTTTGTGTCGGCCACTAGGGTCGCTAATCTTACTCACACAGTCAGCTACCTCATTGCGCCTCTTTTTTTCTTTGCGTCATGTGCTGTTTGGGGAGGGTTTTTTGGAAGGGACATCCTGCGTGACACTGCAGTGCCACTCCTAGATGGGCCCGGTGTTTGTGTCGGCCACTAGGGTCGCTTATCTTACTCACACAGCGACCTCAGTGCAAATTTTAGGACTAAAAATAATATTGTGAGGTGTGAGGTATTCAGAATAGACTGAAAATGAGTGTAAATTATGGTTTTTGAGGTTAATAATACTTTGGGATCAAAATGACCCCCAAATTCTATGATTTAAGCTGTTTTTTAGTGTTTTTTGAAAAAAACACCCGAATCCAAAACACACCCGAATCCGACAAAAAAAATTCGGTGAGGTTTTGCCAAAACGCGTTCGAACCCAAAACACGGCCGCGGAACCGAACCCAAAACCAAAACACAAAACCCGAAAAATTTCAGGCGCTCATCTCTAGTTTATTGTTCTTTTGTCATTATCAATAAAGATGTCAGGGAGCTTTGGGTGGTTGGTGGGATGAATATTAACTTTGTTTTTGTAAGTCTGAATTTGAGGTGGCAAGATGACTCGTCAGAGAAGCATCCAGTAATGCTGGCCAAAACAGATGGTGAGGCATCTGGAAAATGTAAAATTGAGAGTTATCCTAATTTAGGACATGGGTATATCCAAAGGATTATATATGCTTTTCCAGGGAAGCGCTATAGATGGGTGGTATTCATGTGACCATCAGTCAGCTGACCGACAGTCACATGACCTCCTCCACCAGCCCGATGGATCACTGTCCCCATGGTCGGCATGCCGACCAACAGGGACTATTTCCACTCGTGGGTGTCCACGACACACAGAGTGGGAATAGAACCCGTGGCGACCGCAGGTCGCCACCGAGCCCGCAGCATGGCGAGCGCAGCGAGCCCGCAAGGGGCTTGCTGCACTCGCCCCTCCCCGCCGGGATCCCGGCGTCGGTATGCTGCCGGGATCCCGGCGTTGGTAAGATGACCGGCGGTCAGGAGACCGCCGGTCAGCCGTACTACACCCCTAAAGATGACAAGAAGATGAGCAGTTTAACAAATAGATGAGAACCAAGATGCAGCGGGTATCTCCAATATCTGTTGCCCTCCGGATTTAATGCATTGTGTGTCATGCTCATTGTCAAGGGTTTCATGCACTCGATGTCATGCTCGTTGCCAAGGGTAATGCTCATTGCCAAAGGTTTCATGCACTTGGTGTCATGCTCCATACCGCTCCACTCGGGAGTGTAGTTTCACGGAATGATGCTGTTGCATCGTGATGTCCCAATTCAACGGCATCGTTCTCTGAAACTCCGCCTTCCGAGCAGAGTACTGTGGAAGGGAAGGAGAGCAGGATAAGAGCCTGTAAGGGCCGATGCGGACGCCCGCAGCAAGAAACGGCACTGCGAATCATCATCAGCACTCACTACCAGTGAGCAGGGGTTGCAGGTCCAAGATAATTTGGAGTACTGGCCTCTGGGTTTAGTGGTGATGAAATTACTGTAACCATATTACAGTCAGTGCAGTTTTGGGATCCAAAGTCTGACGGAAGAGGGTCCAATAATTTGTGTGAGGGAGGAGGTATCTAGGTCACAATTCCTGAGTGGTTAAGGTTACATTCTACCTGGCTAAAGGACCTCTGATGCAACAACCACGGACTCGCTACACAAGGGGGACAAGCAAGACATGCCATGCTCTGCTTCACTCGCCACCATGTTACTTAAGGGAATAGACGTTAATGTGGATGGTGAAACTGCTAGCCCAAGCATTCCCAACCTCGTTCCTCAAGGCACAATAACATTACAGGTTTTAATAATATCCATGCTTGAGCACAGATGACTTAATTAGTACCCAAGTTACAGTATTTTGATTTAACCATCTGCACTGAAGCCTGGATATCTCTAAAATCTTAACTGTTAGGGAGAGATTCAACTGTTATCACACTGGCAGTCCAAACGGAGCTATTCACTTGTAGCTCCATTGCAGCCCGATGGCTGCTGGCGCCTGCATTTCTGCTGTCAAAGTCGAAAAATATTGCAGTACACACGTCACATACAAACTACATACAGATGGCCTCTGTATGCGTACTTGTTCTGCCGTGCATGCGCATATTCGCAATTTGCGTATGGTCGCTCCCGCGGTCCTGCGTATTAGCGCGTGGTATGAGTATGGAAAAGCCATAAAAACATATTACACATTTAATACAAATAGTGCACAATGTACACATAGTCTCCCTGCACCACACCAGCGAGTTACACTTGTTTAAATGGTATAAGAACAAAGGGATTCACCTTTACAGGATAGGAGGGGACAGAACTAGGTTATAAGGTGGTGTTTGGTATCCGGCTGTAGGGTATTTTAAGAGCAATATTCCAGTGTTTGTTTGCAGAAGATCGCACGCTCCTGAGAATAGTTATGCACAGGAACAGAATATAAATATTAACTGTATTTACTGTACACTTGATATGCAGCGGGAACCCAGAGGAGAACATCTGCAACTGCACCTGGAACAGACATCGCCCACCTATTCAAACTGACCTATGACCTCTCCTGTACTTGTAAATGACCATCCCTGTGTCCAATGGACAAAGAGATTACAGTTTCCATTGTGTTAGGTTTTGGACAAATGTATAAATAGCCAGCTGCATGCCAGGTCACTCACACAGACTCTGAAGGTCATCTACCTTGATGACTGAGGACCAGACCGAGAAGCGCAGGCAAAACCAAACGTATGTACCATTGACTGTAGCCTTTTTCTCTAATTGTATTGTAATATTGTTGTAACCCCCTGCTAGTAAAGATAACCGTTGTGGGTTGGACCTCAACATAGTTTTTGAATTACAATTGGTGTCGTGTCCCATTTCCTTGCTAAGGTTTAAAGTGTATTTACAGCCACTCGGCCTGCTGCATTGTGCTAACAGCGTGTAGGCCTGTGTACGCAAACTGTGTAGTCACTACGCCCTTTCGGCGTATGTACGCAGAGTGCGCATATGGTACGAATATGTGTACGTAAGGTGTGTAACCAATATAAGGGTAAAAGGTTAAATACAGCGGCCGCAGTGGCTCGATTTTAAAGTGTATTAAGTATTGCTTTTAGTCCTGTAAATAAATCAACATTTACAATTGGGGGCTCGATCTGGTTTTCACATGCTCACAGGCTAGCAGTTCATAGCAGACTTTCATCTATCAGCAAAGGGTGGAAAGATATCTACGTTAAACCTTTTCCTGGTTGGTGGATGTTCTAAAAATCCTATTTGTGTGCTGTTAGATTGCGTCTGCTCTGTCTGGTCTGCAGAGGTGCTGATAGAACCCATAGGTAAACAGGAAAAAAGTCTATTTTAAAAAATCTGTGTAATTTTTCTTGGCGAAAAAAAAATGTACACAGGGCGTACCTATACTTTGCATACCCTCTCACATTGTTGCAAAACAAAGTTCAAATAAGTCATATTGTGTTTGATTCAGATTGGATTGTTTATCTGTAGATTTAAAAGTACATTTAAAAGTTGCTGCATATCCATGATATGGCTGTGTTAGCATGCTGAGAAATTTTGTATACTTTTTTAAACTCAGGCCTAAAGTAACATTGATGCCAGTGTGGAGTGTGATTTCTTTGTGACAAGGAAGCCGCATGGTCTGTCCTCCATTTTAGACTAACCACATGGCCTGTCCACCATCTTGTGTAAACCTCATGGATGTGGAAGGGGGAGGAGCAGTGGCCATTTTAGGAAGGTCACTTTCTAAATAGCTGATTTTCAGTGTGCTCAGAACAATCAGTTTCCTTTGTCACACCCAGCACCATTTATGAGTTACCAATGAATTTATTTAACCCATGCCATAGTCAATTACAAATAGTTTCAATTGGGCCTAGTGAGAGTAAATGGTGAGATAAGTGAATTATTTTTTTTCCTTCTTGTCTGTGAAAAAGAAAAAAAAAAGAGTTTTTTTTTTCTTTTCTTCCAAGACTTGTAGAGTCTGCTTACTAAGGAGTATAGCCATTGAAATGCAAATTAACCTGTGTAACTACTTTTTTTTTAGTAGTGAAAAGCAAATATCTGTGATATGCAAATTAGAGGTACGGTGTGTCATAGGAGGCCAGTGAATGGTATATATATATATATATATATATATATATATATATAATATTATTATAATTATGTGTATATTTATATCAGTGTATGTTCTGCAAGATAGCTATCCAATCTGAATCATAGCATTTAAATTATAGGTTATTAGTCATTATAGATCTGTGTGAAATCAGATACATTTGTTTGCTATATAGATAAATTTGAAATAAATGTATTTAAGGGAGTAATTATAAAAACACAAAACGCAGTTCTGGCCCAGTTGCAAAGGGTTATACAGAACAAGTGTGGGTTGTGTTAAGTGAGCGATTATAGTTAGTATTGCTCACATTTATAGAGACTGTGTGATTTGTTTTATTGCGGACGCACGTTTTGTACACGTGGCCTGGACAAAGTACAGGACCGCGCACGCAGCATAAAAGGCACGCACGGTCGCGTGTTTATGCAAAGTTTGCGTAAGAGTGCAGGCGCTAAGTACAAATTACACGATAGTTCGTTCAATTAAAAGGTGGGGTAGTATACCTTAAACACAATAGCACATAACTATCCGGTTTCAAAAGCAGATTAGTATAAGACTTTTGTTTAAACTGTACTGCCTCTGGGGTAAAAGCTGCCGATCAGAAAGAGTGGAAATTTTCTGTACAGAAAAACGCTGTGTGAGCTGAAAGTGGAGTGAGAGGATTTGAACCCGGGAATTCGGGATCCCGTCGTTGGTACACCAAGTGAGTGGAGGCTTGGCGGCGTGAGGCGGCTGACTCACGTTAATATAGATAGAAAAGTATGCAAGTCGTGAGGAGACTTGCACAGGAGCATGGTAGGGAATTGTGAATTGTAACCCATATAGTTTTTTTTTTTTATATGCTCCGGCTGAGCTTTCGCAGCTTGTGATTCAATTCCAGTGGTCGTAGAGCGGATAGGTAACAAGTACCTATACTCTGTGCGATTGGACTGCATGTTTGTAGGTGCGATACATAGCACAACTTGATACCCCTTTACGAGCTTTTGCGTAAAATCGCGGTATCATCAGCGCTGTGTAGAGCATACGCAAGCGTGATTTGTGTATAAGTGCATAGGGAGTTTTCGCTGGTCTCTCTCAGGAAAATCTCCAACGGTAGATATTTACTGGAAAAGGTAAGTCACTCCTAAAAAACTTCCAGTAAATAGAAGCCAGTTAGGGGCCCTAGGTTGGGTACATCGCGATCCACTATCGACAGTGTATCGTTGTACTGGCCAACTTGGGCGAGAGCGGGTGAAGAGCGCTCGGAGAACTTTCACCGTCTGCTTGCATTGAGTATTTTGGTGTTTGTGGGAAAAGGCCCACAATTATGGGAGCCAGTTGCTCAAGTGAGAGACGTATGGTAGCTAGGGTTCAGGCTGAAGGATTGCGGCCGAGAGGGTCAGCAATGTTTATTATGTATGAAAAATATGGTTCACACACGGAGGCTTTTTGCAATGAGTGGGTACGTATGACTGACAAATATAGGGTATCATTCCCTAGGGTGGGCAGCTTTGAACCAGAGGTACTGCAGAATGTAGGTAGTAAAATATGTCTGATTAAATCCAGAAAACAAAGGATCAGACATAACGATTGTTTAAGCCTGTGGCAACAAGAGAGGGAGGTGCAAAGGGAACAAACTCGCAAAGTAAGTTCCAAACCTAGCAGGAATGAGAGCACGAACACACCATTACCGACACAGGTCGAAGGGGAAAAGATGGCTACAGGCAATGGTATATCTGTAAATGATAGTAGTATGCAAGAGCAATGTATTAATCCTAACTTTTGCAAGTTGTATCCTATTTTGAAGTCTCTCCAAAGTTATAGGTCACAGGAAGATGAAGGACCCAGCCAAATCGCAGCTTTCATTCAGGCAGTCACCTTGCAGGAAACTCAGGTGGGGCCTGTCCAACCAGTAAGAGCAGCAACAGTATCCCCCACTGAAAGGACTGGTGAGATCACAGACATCGGTAAGTGTGAGACTGTTCATTACACAGAGACTCACAGTGAGCAGATTAGGAATAGAATGGTAGGATTACATCCTGTCTTGGAAATAGTAACTCCCAATGAAGAAACCGATAGGGAGAAATCCTCACCAGGAATAATGCAATGTATTGCCCGTGGTCCAGATCAGAACTTCGGTCAATCATTTCAGAATTCCCCGATCCCCAGAAGCATTTAGCCAGATGTCAGAGGTATGTAAAGGATTTGTGTAATGCATATGAACCGGCAAACAAAGATTGGTGGATACTTCTGAAAGCGTGCTTACCCCCTAATATTGACACCCAAAAAATGTATTACTGATTGTAAATTAGAGACGGATGGTCCTATGACTGACGAACACAATCAGGAGAACGTGGAACGAATTAACATGCAACTAGAGCTGTATTTCCCCACTACGGTTAAGTGGAGAAAAGTTTTCTCCATTAAACAGAGAGAAAATTAAATGGCATCTGAATATTTCCATCGGGCTCTGCAAATAATGGATAGATACATTGGGGTATCGGATATAGGGAACGATGCAAATTACAGGGAGGTGGCTGTCTCTGTGCTAATAGATGGGCACAATAAGGCATTAAGGGACAGGGTGCAAACATCTTTGCCTAATTGGAGAGGGGTTAATGTAGCTTATCTTAGAGAGTGCGTCATTGAGCAGCACAAAAACATTGTTAGGCGCAGAGAACAACAGGAGGAGAAGCTGATGACAGTAAGTATACAGGCTCTGACAGGAAAGTCTCATCAGCCCGAACCCCAGACCCCTGCTGTTTGGAAACGGCCGAGAATATGTTACATTTGTAAAAAGGAAGGGCATTTCACCAGAGATTGTAGGAGTAGTAGGACACAGTTAATATAGACCCCCTAGACAGAAAACACAAGCCACGTCATTAAACACATAGACGGGACCAAGGGACATATAGTAAGGAATCACGAGCCATATAGAAAACACAGATTCGGTTAATGGGAAGAACAGAATAAACGCAACTTTACCCTTTGACAAAACTTGCTGGGGTTAAGATGAGGCCTCTAAACTTCTGCTTCTTTCTCTAGCAGAAATGGCCCCTGATTAACTTAACAGGAGCTTTACAGTAAAAAGGGAAAAGGGGGTATGATCAAAGGCGCCCAAAATTAACAAAAAACGAAAATGGGGAAATTAAGAGGGAGTGTCAACTTTAGAAAATAATTTAAACAATTTAAATAATTTAAACAATACTTGTGGATTCTTCAGGCGGATCTCGCTCAATCGTCTGTCTATGGTGAAAATCCTCAATGGATATGTAAAACAAAAGCAATAAAACAAAACCAATGTGTAGTAGATTTAAAAGAAAAAGTCTGTATGAAAGATGGTGTCCAGAAAATGAAGCCCTGGTGGGTAGGGGACTTGATAGCAGAAAGGACAGAATCTCGCCACCAATTCTTTCAGGATTAAGGACGTACCAAAACTCACATTAGAAGAGATGGGAAAAAGCACATAAAGGTATCTTTTTCTGGTCGTTAAAAGGTACTGCGTACCTTACTCACATGTACAGCAGATGTTTTCCTCATATAACGGTATCTTTAAAAATGGTCCAGCGAATTCAATTTCAATAAAAGAGTTTTTTAATTTGCACCAACGCCGTTTCAACCATAAGGTCTTTTTTCACACCTTGAAAAAGACCTTATGGTTGAAACGGCGTTGGTGCATGCTGAGAGTGGATTTTCTCCTTTTATTCACATAAGCCTGATTATCTTCAACCATTTGTGAGGTACACGGGGGGTTCACTTACAGAGGGGATTCCGGACTACCCTCTTGTATTGGAGTTTATTAACATCTTCTCCCCACACCTCCTGGTGTCACCACACAAGCAAGGTTTTTTGTATTGGCTTATTGTATTTTATTTTCAATTGGCTTTTTGTCAAATTAAAAAACTCTTTTATTGAAATTGAATTCGCTGGACCATTTTTAAAGATACCGTTATATGAGGAAAACATCTGCTGTACATGTGAGTAAGGTACGCAGTACCTTTTAACGACCAGAAAAAGATACCTTTATGTGCTTTTTCCCATCTCTTCTAATGTGAGTTTTGGTACGTCCTTAATCCTGAAAGAATTGGTGGCGAGATTCTGTCCTTTCTGCTATCAAGTCCCCTACCCACCAGGGCTTCATTTTCTGGACACCATCTTTCATACAGACTTTTTCTTTTAAATCTACTACACATTGGTTTTGTTTTATTGCTTTTGTTTTACATATCCATTGAGGATTTTCACCATAGACAGACGATTGAGCGAGATCCGCCTGAAGAATCCACAAGTATTGTTTAAATTATTTAAATTGTTTAAATTATTTTCTAAAGTTGACACTCCCTCTTAATTTCCCCATTTTCGTTTTTTGTTAATTTTGGGCGCCTTTGATCATACCCCCTTTTCCCTTTTTACTGTATTGCATTCTCACCTGTGTTTGGGCAGGTATAGGGATTTGATTGGGCAGACCTTTGTGCGCCAGAGTTCACTATCCTTTTCTTCTTAACAGGAGCTTTGTTAGATATGAAATACATATAATGTCCTCCCGATCAGGAAGTGCAAAGTATGTTAGTCACCCACAAAGACTAATGTTGCATTTCACTGTTCTAGATTCATGTCCATCACAGGTAGAGGAAGTTATCTCACAGATACCAGGTTCCCTATGAACTTACATATATATTGGTAGATGCTCAATTAGCTTAGTGATATCATTCAGGTGCTCGAAAGGGAGGGGCATTTCTAAGCAAGAAAAAAAGGCATTTGTTTCCCCCAGCACCCTGAATGATAACCGTAACCAGATATAAATTCCACATAATAATAGAATTCAGAGATCTTCGTTACACATATTTGCGCAAATGTGTGAATAAGCCCCAAAGCCGCATCAAGGCGTCTCTGTATATTTGGGGTCCCTAGCGCTATATCTAGGTGCAGGGTGTGGCACCCCAAAACACCAGCATAAGCCAGAAAGCCCAGCGTAGCATGCCAGTGAAAAAACCATAGTATTAATAAATTAGTATTTAGGAAGCCGAAGCTATAGAGAAAGTGATACAAAAATGAAATGCAATTAAAATAGAGAAATAGTGTTAAAAAATTAATAAGTGAAAAGTGTTAATAGAATGTAAAGGTATGCCACACTAAGGCCATCCAGCTCAGCCAGTCCAGAGGCACCACACCTCACACCTCCATTACCCCAATCTGGGTCTAAGATTAACCAGCAAGGAGCCACATGATAATGGCTCCTTACTACAATATGTCTAAGCTAAGAGCTACCTACCTTGGAGCAACCCCATAATGCTCCATGTGGCATGTCAGGGCCTGCACCTCCTCCTAATGCAGGAACCTCTCTGCCTCTCACAACAAACATATATATTGGTAGATGCTCAATTAGCTTAGTGATATCATTCAGGTGCTCGAAAGGGAGGGGTATTTCTAAGCAAGAAAAAAAGGCATTTGTTTCCCCCAGCACCCTGAATGATAACCGTAACCAGATATAAATTCCACATAATAATAGAATTCAGAGATCTTCGTTACACATATTTGCGCAAATGTGTGAATAAGCCCCAAAGCCGCATCAAGGCGTCTCTGTATATTTGGGGTCCCTAGCGCTATATCTAGGTGCAGGGTGTGGCACCCCAAAACACCAGCATAAGCCAGAAAGCCCAGCGTAGCATGCCAGTGAAAAAACCATAGTATTAATAAATTAGTATTTAGGAAGCCGAAGCTATAGAGAAAGTGATACAAAAATGAAATGCAATTAAAATAGAGAAATAGTGTTAAAAAAATTAATAAGTGAAAAGTGTTAATAGAATGTAAAGGTATGCCACACTAAGGCCATCCAGCTCAGTCAGTCCAGAGGCACCACACCTCACACCTCCATTACCCCAATCTGGGTCTAAGATTAACCAGCAAGGACCCCAAATATACAGAGACGCCTTGATGCGGCTTTGGGGCTTATTCACACATTTGCTCAAATATGTGTAACGAAGATCTCTGAATTCTATTATTATGTGGAATTTATATCTGGTTACGGTTATCATTCAAGGTGCTGGGGGAAACAAATGCCTTTTTTTCTTGCTTAGAAATACCCCTCCCTTTCGAGCACCTGAATGATATCACTAAGCTAATTGAGCATCTACCAATATATATGTTTGTTGTGAGAGGCAGAGAGGTTCCTGCATTAGGAGGAGGTGCAGGCCCTGACATGCCACATGGAGCATTATGGGGTTGCTCCAAGGTAGGTAGCTCTTAGCTTAGACATATTGTAGTAAGGAGCCATTATCATGTGGCTCCTTGCTGGTTAATCTTAGACCCAGATTGGGGTAATGGAGGTGTGAGGTGTGGTGCCTCTGGACTGGCTGAGCTGGATGGCCTTAGTGTGGCATACCTTTACATTCTATTAACACTTTTCACTTATACATTTTTTAACACTATTTCCCTATTTTAATTGCATTTCATTTTTGTATCACTTTCTCTATAGCTTCGGCTTCCTAAATACTAATTTATTAACACTATAGTTTTTTCACTGGTATGCTACGCTGGGCTTTCTGGCTTATGCTGGTGTTTTGGGGTGCCACACCCTGCACCTAGATATTGCGCTAGGGACCCCAAATATACAGAGACGCCTTGATGCGGCTTTGGGGCTTATTCGCACATTTGCGCAAATATGTGTAACGAAGATCTCTGAATTTTATTATTATGTGGAATTTAAATCTGGTTACGGTTATCATTCAGGGTGCTGGGGGAAACAAATGCCTTTTTTTCTTCCCTATGAACTTAGGATGGACAGGACACTGGATTGATGGCTGGGATAGTCCCAGTAGAGATACGACACATAGAATTTTTTTTAGGGGTATAGACCTAGTAGAAAAGTCATTCCCCATAGTGTCCAATCCAGTTGTCAAATTTTATAAAATCCTATTTGCCTCTACAAACTTATCTGTTACTAACCTCTATGTGATTTTTCTTTCTTCACAAGTTTCCTCTTCATCTTACTTTCACCGACAGGAGGGTACAATACATGGACCCGATTACAGTTCAAACGCCACATGCCTACTCGGTCCTTCAGAGTTCTGCCCAAACCCAGTATATCTCACCAGCACGAAGGACTAGAGAATGAGAATACTGGTGAAGGGAGACTGTGTACAGACACCGATATGCATAATGATGTAACAGCCTGTTGATGAATGCCAAACCTGACATTTCCAAACCTGACATTTTTTTTTTTTTTTTACTATTATTCCCCTCTCTTCTCTCATCCAGAGATGGTTTACTTCACACAACTGATAACACACGACAGTAAATTTGAAATGCAAAATTTGTTTTCCCTACAGGAAAAGGCAGTCTGGAAGTCAAAGGGGTATGGTCAGGAGTCCTCAGGACTTTGGACAGGTGGACACGGTAAGCCAGTGGCCCCCAGAGCATATCTTCCAAGTCTAGCTGAGGCAGCACACGGTCTGACTCATCTGGGCAAAGAGGGTATGTGAAAGCTGGTAAGAGCCTACTGGTGTGCACCAGGATTCTCTTCTCCTACAGGTAAGAGGGGTGTCGTACGGTATGCCGGCGCTCGGGCTCCCGGCGCCCAGCATACCGGCGCCGGGAGACCGACCGCCGGCATACCGACAGCGTGGCGAGCGCAAAGGAGCCCCTTGCGGGCACGGTGGCACGCTGCGCGCGCCACACTATTTTATTCTCCCTCCAGGGGGGTCGTGGACCCCCACGAGGGAGAATAGTTGTCGGTATGCCGGGTGTCGGGATTCCCGACATTCGGCATACAGAAGACCACCCGGTAAGAGAGCAATGACATGTTTTACTTGCTTAAGGAAGAATATTGGTAAGACAATACCAACAGAGCCATCCCATATCCCTCCTACAGACGGACCTTTTCAGGTAATACAAATCGACTTCATACAGTTACCACCCTGTAGGAATTTGAAATATGTGTTAGTATGTATCGATGTGTTTTCCAACTGGGTAGAAGCGTTCCCTGCTGCCACAAATACTGCTACGTGCACTGCAAAGAAAATTGTGCAGGAATTTGTGTGTAGATATGGTATTCCTAGAGTGATTGAAAGTGATAGGGGTACCAATTTTACAGGTGAAGTCTTTCAGGCCATGTGCAAACTGATGGGAATTAACAGCAAGCTGCACACTCCGTACCGACCACAGGCGAGTGCGAAGGTGGAGAGAATGAATAGCACTATTAAGAACAAGCTGAGCAAAGTGACAGCTGAAACTGGATTGCTGTGGCCTGAAGCTTTGCCATTAGTGTTGTACAGCATCAGAACCACTCCCAGGTCTCCACTTAACTTATCACCCTTTGAAATTCTTTTTGGTTGACAACCTCATGTAATGACAGACCCCAGAATGATGAACCCCATAAAATGCAATAATGAAATAACTGAAATATTTGGTTAGGATGAGCCGGCAGCTGAGAAATCAACAAAGAAATCTAAAGCTGGTGATTCCTGACCTACTGAACAGTAATTGCCATGACATTTAGCCTGGATATTATGTGATGATTCGAAATTTCTTACGCTCAGGTTGCCTCATAGACAGGTGGGAAGGACCGTACCAAGTCTTGTTAACCAGCATGACAGCACTAAAGGTCGCCGAAAGAGAGACTTGGGTCCACTTGTCCCACTGCAAGAAGGTCGCTGACCCGGAGAGAACTTGTGACAAAGTAGTTTGGTAACTGTGTGTTCCAAGTGAACGGTGTGTTCAAAGAGCAAGGCAAAGAGAACCTCGTATCACTAGAGTGTTTGTTCTGGGAAAGTTGAGAGGCAGGACTGTTGAGCGTGGAGAGCAACAAGATCAAGGATGGTTGTCGCACCATTTTCTTTTTTCACCCCCCCTGCATTTTCCTTCCTTTTCTCCTCCTTATTTTCCTTCTTTCCCTAACGAAATGGATCTATCACAAGAAAATGCGTTTCGGGTTCTGCTAGTAATTCTGTTTTTGATCAGGACAATTTGTTTTGGTGAGGGTCCCAGAGAGGTCAAGCAAGGATCTGGAATGGGTTCTGATGGCGAGTACGAATTTGTAGGATCTCAGGAGCAGCACATCACTCGAGTAAAGGCTGGTATCAGTAAGCGCTCTGGTAGTCATGGAGCTCGGAGGCAATGTGAAGGGTTATTGTCTGATGAATATTGTATTTGTAGGAATTGTGAGAACATAGTCGAAGACGGGTGCATCCAGAGATGTCAGTCCAACAGTAATATCGACATGGACCAACATCCGTTGAGTGATTATCACTCATTAGTGGATAAGGTCTTAAACCAGACAGAATGTTGGTGTGCTCACAAGTACCTCAAGGACAGAGTAAGTCAGGATTAGTACCATACCCTTTAGCAATAAATGAGGTACTCGAATTACGGGGTGGGAGACCGGTGGACAAGAAATTCAATATCTCTAGGCCCCCTAGCTTGAAGCTCCACCAGTACAACGTAGATAGGTCCCTGTTGTGTTTTAATATTTCCAATTTCCAAAAACCAGGAAATTGGGAAGTGACGTGGAATAACCAGACAATGACCTTTTCACACAGAGCTGATAGGATTCCTATCGACTCTGAACTTGTACACCAGATAGCCAACAGTGGGAGGTATTTTCGGTATAGGTATACACGTGGAAGCAAGACCATGTGGGTTGGAAAAGTATCATCAGGTTATTGTGCCCATATCATCCAGCCTGATACTTGTACTGAGCAAATGAGAGAACTAGGGATTGGTTTCTTTACATGGAAAGTTTGCAATATGGTGATGTTACATTTTGTCCCCTATGTTCTCCCAGATGATGCCTATTTCATATGTGGGAGGAAAGCGTACAAGTGGCTTACACCGAGCTCTGAGGGATTGTGTTATATTGGGAGAGTACTACCAGAGGTCATGACCATAACCCACAACAAAATGAAAGACGTTCACCGCAGCGCTCAGACTCCTTATACTCATACTCAGTATGAACACTTCATCAAGAGACACCTCATAGATAGGGCAGGGCACACAGCCTCTGATTTGATCCATGATTCCACAGGGATTCAGTTCCTTCTCGCATTAGATATCACCCGTACTGCCAGAGGATCTATAAATTTTAGGTACATCCATGCACTAGCGAACTAGATAGACAATATCACCGAGATGTATGATGACACCTTCAGGTATACGGGAAGGGAGTTACAAGCCTACAAGAAGAAACTGATCCAGCACAGAATGGTCCTTAATTATGTTATAGCCGTGACAGGTGGGTACTGTGTTACTCTGGCAACTCAATATGGTGTGAAGTGCTGTACATATATTACGAACAGCACTGACGACCCCACGGAGATCATCGATCAGAAGATGGACGAGATCTTGCAGTTGAAGTGGGAGTTCAGGAGGAAGCACAACCTTACCTTAGTGACAGTGGGTAATGAACTGACCGGCTGGGTCTCATGGTTGAACCCACGCAAATGATTCTTAGGGTTAGGAGAGTGGGCTCAAAATGTCATTATGAGTGTGGGGAAGTTTCTCCTTTGTATCCTGGGAGTCATCATAATTATTGGCCTGATATTCAGGTGTGTTCGAATTCTAACGCGGCGCAAGCGCAGCACAAATTTGATGAGTCTAAGGAGCGAGGGCGCTGTTACAGCAGCAGATTTAATTTATGATCCACCAATAGAAACTGTGAAATGTTAAGGATTGTAAAAATGAATTTCATGGCCTGTTTCTTTCACACGTTTTTCTCGGTCTCCCCCTCTGCCCAGATACATCCAACCGGAAAAGACGTCAACCCTATCCAAAATGTTTATGTGAATGTATATTTATATATGTGTCTTATCTTCCTCTCTGCAACCTCCAGTTAATGGCACACATAATCGGCAGGTGATAGCCACATATACTAGCACTCACATATGTTCCCCCTCCATGTATCATCAACTAAATGTGCACCCCATTTGATGGAATAAGAAGCCGAAAAGAGCTCGGTAGTTTTTGTTTGCCCATTTACAGACCTTTAATACGGGATGAGAAGGATTTTATGTATACTTCGCAATACCTCGAAGCTTATTTAGAACATATACGGCATGATGATACATGCCCCGCAGACATTGATTCATACATACATGCTTTTTACTATTCCACTAGGTCACAGGTTCTCAAACTCGGTCCTCAGGACCCCACACGGTGCATGTTTTGCAGGTCTCCTCACAGAATCACAAGTAAAATAATTAACTCCGCGTGTGGACCTTTTAAAATGTGTCTGTGAGTAATTAATACACCTGTGCACCTGCTGGGTTACCTGCAAAACATGCACTGTGTGGGGTCCTGAGGACCGAGTTTGAGAACCACTGCACTAGGTTATACTTTTCCCACCTACAACTCTCCCCCAATCATCCAAGCTTCTGTATATATTGTATAGGTAATATTTTTCTGTTTATTGATTAGTTAGTGGCAGTTATTGATGACTGCCAAAGGGTGGACTGTCGAAGTCGAAAAATATTGCAGTACACACGTCACGTACAAACTACACACATATATGCATATTTGCAATTTGCGTATGGTCGCTCTCGCGGTCCTGCGTATTAGCACGTGGTATGAGTAATTACGGTAGTGTTTGTAATCGCATGGAAAAGCCATAAAAACATATTACACATTTAATCCAAATAGTGCACAATGTACACATAGTCTCCCTGCACCACACCAGCGAGTTACACTTGTTTAAATGGTATAAGAACAAAGGGATTCACCTTTACAGGATAGGAGGGGACAGAACTAGGTTATTAGGTGGTGTTTGGTATCCAGCTGTAGGATATTTTAAGAGCAATATTCCGGTGTTAGTTTGCAGAAGATCGCACGCTCCTCAGAATAGTTATGCGCAGGAACAGAATATAAATATTAACTGTATTTACTGTACACTTGATATGCGGCGGGAACCCAGAGGAGACTGCAACTGCACCTGGAACAGACATCGCCCATCTATTCAAACTGACCTATGACCTCTCCTGTACTGTAAATGACCATCCCTGTGTCCAGTGGACAAAGAGATTACAGTTTCCATTGTGTTAGGTTTTGGACAAATGTATAAATAGCCAGCTGCAGGCCAAGTCACTCACACAGACTCTGAAGGTCATCTACCTTGATGACTGAGGACCGGACAGCGCAGGCGAAACCAAACATATGTACCATTGACTGTAGCCTTTTTCTCTAATTGTATTGTAATATTGTTGTAACCCCCTGCTAGTAAAGATAACCGTTGTGGGTTGGACCTCAACATAGTTTTTGAATTACAATTGGTGTTGTGTCGCATTTCCTTGCTAAGGTTTAAAGTGTATTTACAGCCACTCGGGCTGCTGCATTGTGCTAGCAGCGTGTAGGCCTGTGTACGCAAACTGTGTAGTCACTACGCCCTTTCGGCGTACGTACGCAGAGTGCATACACAGAACGAATATGTGTACGTAAGGTGTGTAACCAATATAAGGGTAAAAGGTTAAATACAGCGGCCGCAGCGGCTCGATTTTAAAGTGTATTATGTGTTTTTAAAGTATTGCTTTTAGTCCTGTAAGTAAATCAACATTTACACTGCTTACTCCCTGTGGGGGTGGCAAGCTGAAATGTGCGGTAAGTAATACGTTTGGGCGCCCAAATGGCAATTTTCATGATTGCATCCAGCAATTTGGTTGGGTTTAGCTGCTTTACATGGCTAAACCCAACATCTATGGACGCGATCAGCGTGAAAATCAGATACAATTGAGTATCACCCGCGTGATTTCCCATCACTTTAGACAGGAGATCGGGCGCGATAATTATTTAACTACTGTCCTTCATGTGCCTTGAGGACAGAGGTTGGAAATGCCTGTGCTAGCCCACTCACCTTGCTCCTCCCCCTGCCATTGCGGTATCACATAGTTGTGACGTCAGAGGTCCTTTAGCCCACTTGGATCTAGCATTTACCATTCTGGAGTCCTAGTTTACACCACAACGGCAGTAATTAACTTGCCAGAGCCCATATTCAGAGCACATTATACAGGTAGACAACTGCAATGGCGCCAGACTCCCATTCTTTATGTGCTTTCAGCACTCAGAGAATGCGCTATACTGACAAGCCATCCGGTGAGACTCTCTGAACCATTTATTATTCTAACTTGGAGCTTGAACTTGCCAGTATCGCCTATAACATTGCACCATTCTGGACCATCTAGAGGGCCACCTATTAACCTACAGTGCTGTTTGAGAACACACGGTCTACTTCTCCATACGTTTCACTGCTTCGTGAATAGACCCCACAGGATCCCTGTAAAATGTATTTCCACTCTACATCTTAATTAGGAGCTGTCATATCATTGATAAGTGTTTACATGGACAAATATATATTAGTTACTGCTGCTACTTAAAATGTACTTTCACATTTGTAGTGATATAGCTTAAATTTTATTGTTAAACTTTATTGAATGTACATGGAAAATACAAGAAGGTAGCAGTACTCAGCATAATACATTACGTGTACCTGTTCAGAGCTATTTACTATATATAACATTAAACATAAAAATAAAAAATAGTATGACTCAACCTCAATCTTGTGAAATATGCTAAATTGTTTAACACTGAATCTTCCATCCCGGATATCTTTTTTTCTCTATTGTCAAAACTAATTGTAGGCCAAAAAACAGATACTTCCCAGAGGTTTGGCACAAAGTCTTTCCTACTATAGTTATCTATGACTCATATTTCAGTATATTTAGGTCTCTCAGCCACCGGCGAACATAAAGCACCGTGCGATGTTCAGCAAAAGTGCAGGCATGACTATTTATTATTATACATGCCAAACACTGGAGAGGACGCTGAGGTATTGAGTCAGGCATCCTGGAATTATGATGAACTGGTAGTTGACACTACAAGCTAGCCATGTGATCTAACATGACCTCATGGTACTTGGGAGAAGCCATCTCCCATAAACGAGGCATGTCGCAGAGCAGTCTGGTAGTAAACTGAAAGAAAATGTTATTTCTAGCCATAAGCATTAGTCCCAGAACACACGCAGACACACACATGCTTAGCATATGAATTATATTTAGTAAAAGTGAAAATGTTTACAAAATTGCCTTATCTTTATGCAGAGCCGTTTGTTTTGTTTTTTTAGTGCCAAGCGTCTGAGCAGAGAATGCTCAAAGAAGAGTTTAAATACAAATTGTATGAATCCGTACATATGCAGAATATTTCTAATGTCAATGTAATTTATTTTTGTTATCTATTTGTTACGAGCTGCAACCGCAGGTTGCGGTCTGTTCATGTTCTGATGCTCTAATTTGTTTCTATTGGATCAGCTTGCCATGTTTTCCTGCATTCTCAGTTAATTTCAGATTCCTGCAGGTTCCCTGTGTGTTCAGCTCTTTCTGTATAAAGAGAGGTAAACATCCTTTTCTGATTCCCAAACCTAGAATATGGTCTTCTGAACACACAGGGAACCTGCAAGAATATGAAATGTACTGAAAATGCAGGAAAACATGGCAAGCTGACCCAATAAAAACAGATTATAGCATCAGAACATGAACAGACCGCAACCTGCGGTTGTAGCTCGTAACACTACTGCTGAGCTACACACCCAATAGCACTCAGTGCATGTTGGAAGTTATTGCATGGCACACAAACACAGTAGTAGCTGCTCTATCACTTATCAGGTGCATGAAAAGGGAGGGGTCACAGCAAATATAAAGAGGGGTGCATTCCCCCCCCGGTGGTATCCCCCTGCACACCAACTAATATGTTTAACAATATTTTAAAACTATATGGTGATAGAATTTAAGAGATAATTTGTTACATATATTTGCAAATACATGATAAGCTGTGAAGGGGCTCAGCAGCTTATCTGATAGCGGCAGTCCCTACACTGTATAGTAACAATGCCCACTTACCTTACTAGACACTACTGGGATCTCCAATTAGCACCACAAGTGCAGGAACGGGGAGGGGCCACAGCAAACAGAAAGGGGGTGCACTTTCCCACTGTGGAATCCCCCTGAACACCAACTAATACTTGTAACAATATTTGAAAACTACTGTATATAATGATAGAATTTCAGAGATATTTGTTACTGCGCTGCATCAGCTAAAATCATTCTATGTCAACAATACAGAATTTCAAAGTAGTGTTAAGCCTAAAAAGTTCTGTAATGAAAAGCAACTGTGCTGAAGGAATTGTGGGTAATTTTACGGGTTTGTGTTACCCTTGATGGTGTAATATGGTCATTGCTTCATTATAAAGATGTGATAAAAATGATATTACAATATTAGTGAATTCAGAGTAGAGATGTGCAGCGGGCACTTTTCGTGTTTTGTGTTGCTGTTCTGGTTCCTTCCATCCTCGTGTTTTGGATCTGGATTGGTTTTGCCCAAACCACCCTTTTGTGTTTTGGTTTTGGATCTGGATGATTTGGGGGGGAAAAACATAAAAACTGCTAAAATCACAGAATTTGGGGGTAATTTTGATCCTATGATATTATTAACCTCAATAACATTCATTTCCACTAATTTCCAGTCTATTCTGAACAACTCGCACCTCACAATATTGTTTTTTGGCCAAAAAGTTGAACCGAGGTGGCTATATAACTAAGCTAAGCGACACAAGTGTGCGAAACAAACACCTGACCCATCTAGGAGTGGCACTGCAGTGGCAGACAGGATGGCAGATTTTAAAAAATAGGCCCCAAACAGCACATGATGCAAAGAAGAAAAAGAGGTGAAATGAGGTAGATGTATGACTAAGCTAAGTGACACAAGTGTGCGGCACAAACAACATAGGATGTGCTGTAATTTGCCCAGATGTAATACACGCACAATATTGGTGGCACAGGAGAGCATACCCCTAAACCAGACACACGTCAAAGCCTGTAAAATTCATTTGGATAATAATAACCCTTTTATTTGAAGCTATTATAATAATATGCAGCACAGGCGAACGGACCCCTACACCACAGAGGACAAACCCTGTAAAAATTATACTTTGATTAAATGTTAGTAACCCCTTTATTTGGAGTAAATAATATACAGCACAGGACACTACCACTCGTCTGATGCAGGACAACACAGCAACACTGTAAGGGACTTATTGTACAGCAGCACTGGACATATGGCAGAAGAGGACACCACCACTGTGACTGGTCACTGGACTGACTGATGCACGGGACACTACCACTGGTCTGATGCAGGACAACACAGCAACACTGTAAGGGACTTATTATACAGCAGCACTGGACATATGGCAGCAGAGGACACCACCACTGTGACTGGTCACTGGACTGACTGATGCAGCTAAGACACTACACTGGACTGAGCAGCACAAGACAGCACTATAATCGCCACCCCACTTTCCCATCCGCACAGACACTGATGACGGAGACACATCCTCTCACTACACTCTCCAGGACTGGAGTGAAAATGACGGAGACACACGGCTCCTTATATGGTATCTAAACCCTGCGAGAATCTGACAGCGGGATGATGACGTTTTGCCTCGTTCTGGTTTCCGAGTCAGGCGAGAAAACCCGATCCGGACTCAGATCCGGGCTCGGGACGTGAAGTTCGGTAGGGTTCAGTTCTCTGAGAACCGAACCCGCTCATCTCTAATTCAGAGGTATCTATATAACAATCTCCTAAGGTCGCTCCCATCTCTGCATATGCAATAGTAGTCAGGGTGCTTGCTGAACTCCAGTGATTCCCATGGCAGCAAGCAGCAAGACAGAACTGGACAGGGGACTACTCTTTGGCGGGAAGGGATAAGTATAAACAGCGGTGAGGAGGCTGCACAGACTGGGTAGGGGGCAGGTCTTGGTGATTTGGCATATGCTGGGTCTGTAACAGTTGCAAAGTTTATTTAATCACAAAGACACAAGTATATTCAAACAGAGAAAAAATAATAATAATAATAATAATAATAATAATAATAATATGATATTCCATGATTGCCTGCTACTTTAATTATAGCTGCAGACTTTTTTGCACCTTAGAGTGCAAAACAGTTTTAGGGGGAGATGTACTAAGCCTTGAAAAGTGATACATTTCACGGTGATAAAGTAGCAGCCAATCAGCTCCTAACTGCCATGTTACAGGCTGTGTTTGAAAAAATACAGTTAGGAGCTGATTGTTTGGTACTTTATCATGGTGAAATGTAATCACTTTTCAAGGTATAAAACATCTGCCCCAAACCGGGGTATTCAATTGGTGCCGGTTTTTCAGACAGTTGGAAAAACTGCACTTTGACAGTTTTTAGGTTGAATATGCATTTGACCATTCAATGAAAGTACAGTTTTTTTGACTGTCGAAAAAAACGACACTTGTCGGAAAACATGTGGATTGGCGAGTTACTTGCCGATCCACGTGTTTTTGTCAAAGTTTGCGGCTGATACAGATTTGACTTGTAATCAAGTCGAATCTGCATTTGTCGGAAAGCTGGCCGGAAACGGCTGGCATTGAATAGTGCCGTGATGGATCCTCTCCGTCGGAGGGGATGCAACATCAATTGAATATACCCCGTAGTCTGCCAGAACTCCGGTCTCAAACTTCCTGTCCAGCTGATACGTCTTGCAGAGGTTTGTATTGTTTTGAAACTCTTGCTGAACATCCGGCATGTCTAATCTATATAGTAATGTCCAACTATTCAATCCTATCAGTGGTGTCTGATGAGAAAGCAAATTGTGCTACATTCTCCTTAAACACAGTTGAAGCCCCTGACTCAAGCCCGATCATTTGTTTTCGCTTTGCTGAGTATTTCTGGATTGTATCTGTTCTGGACAGCAGAATGATTTATTCAAATTTCCCCTGCCAATACTTTTTCTTGATGTATCTGGCCCTCTAAAAATATATATTTACACAATAGCAGTAGGGCACAGCCTGTTGTGTAAGGGTCTGGATGCCTTTCGATGAACTTCTCAGGAAATAGCTGGCGTATGATCTATCTACGTCATGGAAGAAAATAGATTCAGAGTCATTGCTGGAAAGACGTTTGACGGTTATGCGCTCCATTTTTGTTTCCGGACGCCAAGATGCTGCCTACTCTACTTAGGTCAAGAGTAATGATTAAAGGAAACTTGCTGGATCCACAACAAAGCGTAGAAAAGCACCTCATGTTTTCAAGGCCAGTGTGAGAATGTGAGCAATAGACTGTATAACGTGGTGAATTACGCCATGAACGGCTGGGCAAACATTTTGTTTGGACTAGATGAGCAAGGAGCAGAGGAAGTGTATAATTAACGTAGCGGGTCTAGAATATTTAGGAGCGTGGGTTCAATCCCTCAAGGAGGAAACAATCAAGCAATCATTATAAACCTTATTAACCATAGGGTCTGTTATACATTGTTCCAAAAACATCAGTAGGGTTTGTAATACCTCATTTATTTCATCAACATTTTATTATCTTTCCATAAACTAATAATTCTAATAAGGAGCTAAAAACAAATTTATATTGAAACAAGCTTGTATATTACGTTTATTTTGTGAGATGCATAAGACAATAGGTGGACAGAAAACTTTTTTTTGCAATCTGGTTTTTATTAATTTTGAAAAAGAACATACATAAATTACAATCAAAGAGAAAATATGACATTGAACACTACAGCACAAGATGAAAAGGATATAAAAGCACTATCCCATAGATTCATATCTACAAGGAAGCTTCATACTCAAAGCAACATACACATTTCATAGCACAGATACAAAGCATCTGTAACTCTACAATCCTCATAGGGTACATTTAAGTAACACCTTGGTGACAGAATAGTAAAGAAAAGGCCAAAGCATCAGCAAATCAGTATAAACTGTATACAAAAAGACAGACAAAATAACCTGTGCCCTGAGACAGCAGCTAAGGGCCACACTTAGGGGCACCACCCCCTTACGCAATACAAACAATACAGAAGAAGAGTGGTCCAAAAAAAGCGCTGTCTCTTGATAGGTAGGGTAAAGTTCTCTTCTCTAGCTCTGGTGATCACTCCTGACAGGCATCCACAATTTCTCAGAAGCAAGAGGAGGAACAAGACAATGGGCTAGATGCATCATCGCTTGGAGAGTGATAAAAAGAAGAAAGAAAAAGTGCCAGCCAATCAGGTTCCTAACTGCCATGTCACAGGAAGTGTTTGAAAAATGGCAGTTAGGAGCTGATTGCCTGATACTTTATCTCTCTCCATTTTATCACTTTCCAAGCAATGATGCATCTGGCCCAAAGTATTACACCAAAATCGGATTTCTATTGGTGATATTGGTTACATCCAGACATTCACCTTAAAGAAGTGAGATACGTGCACATAAAAGGTTTCAGTATTCAAGGAAAAACCTCTAAGGATTTAATCAGGGCTATAGGTTGATAAAGCCTAATATTTATCTTACTTAAAACCCTCTAAAAGGTGAAAGAACACAGTACGCAATTGGCGTATGGAAATACCGTAAGAGTACGCACGTAGCGTAGCGAACGCTTAGCCGTGGACGAGACGCTTGAGCGGCACGTTCGCTCACGGCTTAGAGCGTAAAGGCAAGCACGCTATAGGCTGCTGACTAACGTAATGATACGCTATCAGCGTAGCGGACGCTCGATACCACGAGGAGATCACAAGCGGCGCTGACGCTCACAGAGTTAAACCTTTATAACTATACCATAAACAATGTACTTATACTGTAAACCCTTGTGCAGTGATAAGGTGTAAATGCAACACAGTGTAACCTTGTTAGTTTAAAAGCTGTATGAGCGTATGTGACGCTCAGAGAACCCCTTAGCAATATAATAAACACTCAAATACCGGTCTAAGGGTCTAACGCCTTTTAAGGAAATGAATGAACGTTCAATTGCAAAAGAATAATACAATACAAGTTATACACTACCAAGATAACATAAAATACCTAACCGGATAACTACACATAAAATACAATACAGATACAATTACATTTAAAGGGGGGAAGGAGAGAGAGAGAGAATGGCTTATAACATTACATAAGAGACAATATGGTTGCAGAGAAACTTCGCACAAAGGGAAACAATCGCATGCGCCTTCTGGATATCCAGCTCCCGATTATCAGCAATGAGAACCGTTGAAGAGAGTAGAGAGCTGGCCCAGATCGGCTTGTCCTTTTATACACTACACACAATACAGTACAATGGTCCCTATATTCTTATTGTTCATTGGACACAGGAATTCGTCTTCGCATTATAACAAAAGGTCATAGGTTGATTCATACAGGTGGGCTGTGACTATTCCTAACTGCTCAGGTGGGTGGGAAACTAGGTTTCCCGCCGCATGGGTAATAAAGTGCAAATACAGTAAATGTTCATAAACTTCTTATGTCCATAACTATACACACGAGCAATTAATCCGCTTCAAACCAACACCGGAATATTGCTAATTATAATCTCTTCCGATGGATACTAAACACCACTGTGTAACCCCTGTCTGACCCTTCGTATCAAACAAAGAGGGATCTCTTTGTCTATGAACATGCTACATTAACTAAACTTTCAGATTCAATCAAAGGGACCATAATCTACAAAATACATTATATGGTTAAAATATGTTACGATTGAGTCGCACGCTAGGCGTACATAAACTCTACCGTAAATGCGCATACCGTGTGCCCGCGGGTGCACGCAACGGCGAGTATGCGCACGCACGGCAGGGCTCATGCACGTGCAGCAGGCACTCGCATGAGGTGCAAATATGGCAGTGTGCATCACGATATTTTTCTGACTTTGACAGTCCACCCTTTGGCAGTCACCAATAACTGCCACTTTCTAAAACATTTCAAAAAGAGAAAAATATATATGTCATGTGTAAATATTTCTATGGTCGGGTAGGGGAGGAGAGGAGAAGGTGAGAAGAGGGTATGACCTAGTAAGATAGCAGAAGCATGTGTGTATGAATCCATGTTTGGGGGGTCATGTATAATCGTGCCGTACATGTTTTAAATCAAGCTTCGAGGTATTGCGAAGTATACATTTGAATTCCTTCTTATCCCGTATCAAGGGTCTGTGGATGGGCTGTCAAACTTTACCGAGCTCTTTTCGGCTTTGGTTGCAACAAAATGGGGGAGCACATTTTAGTTGATGATACATGAGTAGGGGGGATATGCGAGTGCTGATATCTGTGCCTGTATTCCCTATCGACTATGTGTGTTATTACCTGAAGGTTGTAGAGATGAAGATAAAGAACAGTTTATGGTAAATGCAATGATAAACTATGTGAGTTTAATATACATTTGCCGATTGAGGTCTTGTCTTGTCTTGTCTCGATGTACATGTTGACTGTAGTCTCTTTGTGCTTTTGCCAATAAACGTAAGCAAAGCTTTATCAATGTCCATAGACTTACAAAAAGTGTTGGGCTAGCGTAAAATTAAAGTCACTAGGGATATGGGAGGTCTATGGCATAGTCCATCAGTTGTGTAAAAAGGTTGTCAAATTCTTCTTCCAAGCGGATGTCTTTTTACCTTGGAGAGAAACAAAGGAGAAACGGGTGAAAGAAACGGACCGTGGGATCACATTTTTATCACAACATTGTCTCTATCGTTGGGTCATAGATCACATCCATTGGAATTATAATGTCCTCACTCCTTAAACTCATCACCTTAGTACTTCGTTTACACTTCGTTAAAGCCTGAACGCATCTAAATATCAAACCAATCGATATGACGATACCCAAGATACACAGAAGAAATATCCCTACATCCATTATAATTCCTTGAGCCCATTCTCCTAAACCAGAGAACCAATTTCGCGGGTTCAACCATGACACCCAACCGGTCAGCTCATTACCCACAGCAGCAAGGGTGAGATTGTGTCTCCTGCGGAATTCCCACTTTAATTGGAGAATGTCGTCCATCTTTTGGTCTATGACCTCGACCGGGTCCTCGGTGCTATTCGTAATATAAGTGCAGCATTTTACGCCGTACTGCGTTGCCAGTGTGACACAATATCCGCCTGTCACTGCTGTGAGATAATTAAGAACCATCCTATGCTGAGCCAGTTCTGTTTTATAAGCTTGGAGCTCCCTTCCAGTATACCTAAAGGTGTCGTCATACATTTCAGTGATATTGTCTAATAAATTTGCAAGCGCTGATATGTATTTATAGTTCAACACTCCTCTTGTGGTGCGAGTGATGTCTAACGCGAGTAGAACCTGAATCCCGGTGGATTCATGGATCAGGTCAGAGGCCGGATGCTCTGTTCTTTCTATTATGTGACGTTTAACGATGTGCTCGTAATGAGTGTGAGTATAAGGAGCTTGGGCACCGTGGTGAATATCTTTCATTTTAGTATGTGATACAGTCATTACTTCAGGCAGTACTTTTCCAATATAACATAATCCTTCTGAGTTTGGGGCAAGCCACTTATACGCCTTCCTCCCGCATATGAAATATGCATCATCGGGGAGAACATATGGGACGGAGTAGGACATAACCATATTACAAATTTTCCATATGAAATTTCCTAACCCTAATTCTCCCATCTGTTTAGTACACGTATCGGTTTGTACGATATGTGCACAGTATCCTGGTGATACCTCTCCAACTCTCATGGTCCTACTTCCTAGGGTATACCTATATCGGAAATATCTTCCACTACCGGCTAAATGGCGTATAAGTTCTGTATCTGTAGGCAATCCATCGGCTCTATGTGGGAATGTCATGGTTTTGTTATTCCATGACACTTCCCAATTTCCCGGCTTTCGGGGATTGGAAATGTTAAAGCATACTAAAGACCTATCCACATGGTATTGGTGGAGCTTCAAACTAGGAGGACTAGAGATATTAAACCTCTTGTCCACCGGCCTCCCACCACTTAACTCAAGTACCTCCCCTATCGTTAAAGGAAATGGTACTAGTCCTGACTTGCTGTGACCTTGAGGTACTTGAGAGCATACCCAACAGTCTGTCTGATTTAGTACTTTACCCACTAAGGAGTGATAGTCACTCAATGGATGCCTATCCATATGGATATTAAAACTGGATTGGCATTTCTTGATGCACCCATCCTCAACTACATTGTCGCAATGCCTACAGATACAATTTTCTTCAGCTAACAATAAATAACATGGCTGCTAGATCGTTTCCGGTACTCGCCTTTGCTCGGTGATTGTGTTGTTATTGGAAATTTACACCTCCGTCTCAGTCATCAGAAACCCATTCTGGATCCTTTCTCGACCTCACTGGTACTCTCGCCGAAACAGACTGCTCTGGTCAACATCATGGTCAACAGGAAAATCCATATCACAGTCTCTTGGGGCAAGTCCATCTTACAGGAGGAGAAAGGAGAAATTTGTAATGGGGGTACAGGAAAACAGTTTGAGGGGGAGAGAAACTTGTTACGATAATTAGTTCTCTAGTCTTGTTGTTCTTCTTGTTCTGCTGTCATCTCAAAGGTGCTGTCTCTCAGTCTTCCAACTGAACACTCCGATGATACAATATTTCTTCCAAATCAGCGATCTCTCTGTAAGGAGCAAAAATCTTGCATTACCATTTGTCTAACTGATGTGTGACATACCATCTTTAAAACATGAAAACATGAGTGAGAAGAGAGAAAACAAAAAAAAAAAAAAGAGAGAGAGAACAATTCATATATATATGTATTACATAAACCAACAATAAACAACAACAGGGGAAAAAAAACATTTTTCAAACATTTTAAAACATTGTTCATCAGGCTGTCATATCTACGTGTCCAATGGTATCCTTGCGCAGTCCCTCCCACCAGCACCTCCATACTCCACCCTTTGTATCTGGCCAGGATACATTGATGCGGGTAGGTCATGCTGGGGTTTGGTAGACTTCTGCAAAGACCAAGTAGCTATGCAATGTTTGAGTCCTGCTGATGACCGTCAGAGATGGGGAAAAAGAAAACATTTCACAGATACATTACAAATTTTACCCGGTCATTCCTGTGTCTTCAGGGAATAACCTCCCAATTTATTAACCGTTACCTCAGGCTTACCATCAGTCCCAATGATCACCTTTTCCTGACTACATATCATGGGTGTGGCCCAAAATTCTTCCTATATGATCCCTGATTATAATTTGGTGTGTCATAACTTTTCTCATTTCTTTGTCTAGGGGGTCTGACTTTATGTGGGCTATTACAATTGCTGGCATAATGCCCTTCTCTTTTACAAAGATAACAAATCCTTGGCTTCCTCCATGTGCTAGTGGCCTGGGGTTTCGGTCGACTTGATGCCTCCTCTAGTGCTTGGATGCTCATTACCATCAACCGCTCTCCCTGTGCTTCCCTGGTTCTTTGGATATTACGGTCATGCTCGATAGCGGACTCTCTTAATGCAGCCACCGAGATACCTCTCCAGTGAGGTAGAGAGGTTTGTACCCTGATTCTTAGTGTGTCTTTTAAGCCGTCCATTAATACGGACACAGCTATCTCTCTGTGGTGTACATTAGTTTTAATGTCATCTATACCAGTGTACCTAGCCATATCCTGCAGAGCCCGGTGAAAATACTCTGGTGTGGATTCACCTTCTTTTTGTCTTATTGTAAAAATTTTATTCCACTTTACCACTGCAGGGAAATATACTCCTAACTGTAAGTTGATTCTTTTTACATTATCCTGATTATACTCGTCTGTTAGTGGTATTTCTTCATCTAGTTTACAGTCAGCGATAAATTTCACTGAGTCGACATCGGGGGGTAAACATGCCCTCAAAACTGTCCTCCAATCTTTGTTATTTGGCTCTGCAGAATTTCCTAGCTCCCCAATATACTTTTGACATGCAACTAAGGGGGAAATTTACTAAGCTCCCGATTTTGACCGAGATGCCGTTTTTTCATCAAAGTGTCATCTCGGTAATTTACTAAACACTAATCACGGCAGAGATGAGGGCATTCGTAATTTTTTGCAAGTCCAAGTAAAAAATTACGAATGAATACACCATCGGTCAAAACGCGGCTGTTTCAGTATGAATCTCGGTCATTTACTAAGAAGTGCAAAGCAAAAAAAAAAAAAACACTGCCGTGAAAAATTACAACTCGTAAAAAAGTGCTAAAAAAAAAACAGACCTTATTTTTTTTCCCGTGATTAGATAGGCATGCACGGATCCATGAGATCCGTGCATGTATATCAGTGGGAAGGGGTGGGAAAGTGCTTATTTTTTCAAAAAAAATTGCGTGGGGTCCCCCCTCCTAAGCATAACCAGCCTCGGGCTCTTTGAGCCGATCCTTGTTGCAAAAATATGGGGAAAAAAATGACAGGGGTTCCCCCATATTTAAGCAACCAGCATCGGGCTCTGCGCCTGGTCCTGGTCCCAAAAATACGGGGGACAAAAAGAGTAGGGGTCCCCCGTATTTTTAAAACCAGCACCGGGCTCCACTAGCTGGACAGATAATGCCACAGCCGGGGGTCACTTTTATATAGTGCCCTGCGGCCGTGGCATCAAAAATCCAACTAGTCACTCCTGGCCGGGGTACCCTGGGGGAGTGGGGACCCCTTCAATCAAGGGGTCCCCTCCCAGCCACCCAAGGGCCAGGGGTGAAGCCCGAGGCTGTCCCCCCCATCCAATGGGCTGCGGATGGGGGGGCTGATAGCCTTTGTTGTAAAAGAAAAGATATTGTTTTTAGTAGCAGTACTACAAGTCCCAGCAAGCCTCCCCCGCATGCTGGTACTTGGAGAACCACAAGTACCAGCATGCGGCGGAAAAACTGGCCCGCTGGTACCTGTAGTACTATTACTAAAAAAATACCCAAAAAAAGACAAGACACACACACCGTGAAAGTATAATTTTATTACATACATACACACATACATACATACTTACCTTAAGTTCCCACGCAGGTCGGTCCTCTTCTCCAGTAGAATCCAAGGGGTACCTGTTGAAGAAATTATACTCACGAGATCCAGGGGTCCAGGCTCCTCGGGAAATCAAGGGTAATCCACGTACTTGAAAAAAATAACAAAACGGTGTCCCGACCACGAACTGAAAGGGGACCCATGTTTGCACATGGGTCACCTTTCCACGAATGCCAGAAACCCACTTTGACTTCTGTCTAAGTGGGTTTCTTCAGACAATCAGGGAGCGCCACGTTGTAGCACTCTCCTGATCAGCTGTGTGCTCCTGTCCTCACTGACAGGCAGCACACGGCAGTGTTACAATGTAGCGCCTATGCGCTACATTGTAACCAATGATGGGAACTTTCTGCCCTGCGGTTGACCTAAAGTGACGTCACCGCTGAGCAGAAAGTTCCCAGCATTGGTTACAATGGAGCGCATAGGCGCTACATTGTAACACTGCCGTGTGCTGCCTGTCAGTTAGGACAGGAGCACACAGCCGATCAGGAGAGTGCTACAACGTGGCACTCCCTGATTGGCTGAAGAAACCCACTTAGACATCAGTCAGAGTGGGTTTCTGGCAGTCGGGAAAAGGGGATCCATGTGCAAACATGGGTCCCCTTTTAGTGCGTGGCTCGAGTGTCCGTTTTGTTATTTTTTTCAAGTACGTGGATTACACCTGGATTCCCCGAGGACCCTGGACCCCTGGATCTCGTGAGTATAATTTCTTCAACAGGTACCCCTTGGATTCTACTAGAGAAGAGGACCGACCTGCTTGGGAACATAAGGTAAGTATGTATGTATGTGTGTATGTATGTAATAAAATTATACTTTCACGGTGTGTGTGTCTTGTGTTTTTTTGGGTATTTTTTTAGTAGTAGTACTACAGGTACCAGCGGGTCCGTTTTTCCGCCGCATGCTGGTACTTGTGGTTCTCCAAGTACCAGCATGCGGGGGAGGCTTGCTGGGACTTGTAGTACTGCTACTAAAAACAATATCTTTTCTTTTACAACAAAGGCTATCAGCCCCCCCATCCGCAGCCCATTGGATGGGGGGGGGACAGCCTCGGGCTTCACCCCTGGCCCTTGGGTGGCTGGGGGGGGGGACCCCTTGATTGAAGGGGTCCCCACTCCCCCAGGGTACCCCGGCCAGGGGTGACTAGTTGGATTTTTGATGCCACGGCCGCAGGGCACTATATAAAAGTGACCCCCGGCTGTGGCATTATCTGTCCAGCTAGTGGAGCCCGGTGCTGGTTTTAAAAATACGGGGGACCCCTACTCTTTTTGTCCCCCGTATTTTTGGAACCAGGACCAGGCGCAGAGCCCGATGCTGGTTGTTTAAATATGGGGGAACCCCTGTCAATTTTTTCCCCATATTTCGGCAACCAGGATCGGCTCAAAGAGCCCGAGGCTGGTTATGCTTAGGAGGGGGGACCCCACGCAATTTTTTTTTTAAATTTTACAGTGTTTAATTAAAAAAAAAAAAAAAATAGAACCCCAGCACGGATCACACAGATCCGGCCGAGATTAATTGTAAAAAAGTCGGCAGTGTTTTGCTAATCACTGCCGTAAAAAACACAAAAAAAACACGAATGACATCGACATCGGAAGAAAAGAAAAACCCGAATACGACAGCTTAGTAAATCCATCGTAACAAATTCAAAAAGTTGCAGTTTTACACTTTCGATGTCATTCGTGATTGAACTTTGACCTGAAACGGGAAAATACGAATCTTAGTAAATTTACCCCTAAGTCTTTCCTAGGGTCAGGAAATTCAGACAAAATTGTTCTTAATTCTGTTCGGGAAAAGGGGCAGAGCATGGCAATGTTCCTGACAGGAGTGACTCCTGAAGTGTCAGTTTTCCCATTTGGTACTGCAATTACCCTGACAGGATTAAGTCCAATAACATCATCTTGTTTTGGTTCTACAATATGAGGTACATTTGTTTGTGCGTGATATATAACACCGTACGTACCTGTGGACACGACCTCACCTGACCCTCCGTTAGGGGGTTTGATTACTGCCTTTACCGATTTGGTCGCGTCCACCTGGATGTCTTGTAGGATGGCTTCTGGAAGAGGTACCGACATCGTGCTGGGCTCACTTTCTTGTTTGTAATCCTGAGGGAAGTTTAACATGGGGTGCAACTTGCATGGGTTAATAGCTGTACATTTAACAGTATTACAATTATCATCGTTACGTTTATTACAATTAGTCTTATCCTCTATAATACAGTTGCTAAGTGCCTGTTTATCATACCCCATCGTGCCATTCTCTGCAGCCATAATCCTCTCCATTGCCATGTCTCTCCTCTCAAGATGAGAGTCAGGTATGTAAGTTAACTTTCTTTGCATTTCACTTTCCTGTTGCCATAACTGTAAACAATCATAATGTCTAATTCGTTGTTTCCAGGATTTTATGAGACAGATCCTTCGCCTTAAATTATGCAGTACCTCTGAGTCAAAACTACCTATCCCAGGAAATAGTGCTTTATCCCCCACAGTCATTCGTGTCCATTCGTCACAAAAGGTCTCAGTGTGGGGACCATACTTCCCCCACATTACTAACCGAGCAGACCCTCGGGGTCTGCGAGCCTCTTCAGTCTGAACCCTGACTGCTGAACGTCCCTGTGTTGTGCACTTGGCTGCCATTGTGGACCTTTTTAACACAGAAAAACTTCCTAAAATGCACCAAACACAGAAGTCTACGGTGAAAGTTCTCCAAGCTCTACCACCAGCTTCTTCTGCTCCGAGTACAACGAATCCGCCCCTTTTTGCAGACCCACGTAATCGTTGCAGGCACTACCAGCGAAAATTCCTTATTTTTACACAAATCACACTTGCATGTGCTCCCTACAACACGCATGGGGGCAATTTAATATATGACCTCATATCACGTTGCGTTATTGGTCACACATACAACCGTGCGGTCCAATCGTACCACTTATAGACACTTGTTGCCTATAAATTGTAGGATCATTGGAGTCTCCCTACTGTGCTCCAAAACAGCCAGAGCGTAATACAACGAAAACTTTATCACACTCCGTCGCACGTTTTCACCTAGACCGTGCTCATATTCACCAAGACTTACTTCACCAAGATTTACTTCACCAAGATTTCACCTAGACTTCACCAAGAGGAGTTCAATACACTCATACCGTTTTCAACCCACTATCATTTTATAGTTTTCTGATCAGAAAAATCATTTCCCGTAATCTGATAGCTCTCCCCAGATGCATTACAGTAAAGTAAGGTATTTAAACAAAGTTTTGGAAACTGAAATCAATTTGTGCTATTATCGCGTGGCTATACTATACCGCCCCCACTAAAACAATGCTATTGTGCGATTTGAGTTTCGGTGGGCGAACCCAGACGCTCCGTTGCGTAATATACGCTCCGTGCGTCGACCCTTGCGTCGCGCACGCTAGTCTCACCCTTTTGTTAGAGACACGTGTGCGCTGGCCAGATATGTCCACAGAAATACAATTAGCACTTTTATCAATGTAGATGATCTTTAACTGTAATCATCTACCGAGCACCACACAGGTCT
Organism: Pseudophryne corroboree; assembly: GCF_028390025.1. Taxonomy (NCBI): domain Eukaryota; kingdom Metazoa; phylum Chordata; class Amphibia; order Anura; family Myobatrachidae; genus Pseudophryne; species Pseudophryne corroboree. The sequence continues at coordinate 526,557,017 of NC_086446.1, read as the reverse complement.
CTCCTTGTATTTTAGGCAAAGCTGTGTGTGTGTTTTACAAATTACCCCTTAATGTATTATTTTTACTCTTTAACTACCAATAGCAACAAATCTTTCTCAGCATGTTATTAATTATGAAATGGCAACCAGGAGAATGAGATATGGACAAATATTACTAAGCAAGAAATACAGGTGTGTGTGCTTATGCGTACGCTCGCAAAACAGAAACTAAACAGGTTTTAAAAGACAATAACGTACTGTTCCTACCTTTTTGGTTCCGGATTCCTTCAGCACTCCTTACTAAGCGAAGCAGACGCTTATCTGGTCAGCACTACGAGGAATATTACCTCCCGCCTTTTGCTGACCGATAATGTCTGCTGAAATTACCTAGTGCAGATATGTGAAGAGCGGGCGAGTCCCCAATTGATAAAGCCTAATATTTATCTTACTTAAAACCCTCTAAAAGGTGAAAGAACACAGTACGCAATTGGCGTATGGAAATACCGTAAGAGTACGCACGTAGCGTAGCGAACGCTTAGCCGTGGACGAGACGCTTGAGCGGCACGTTCGCTCACGGCTTAGAGCGTAAAGGCAAGCACGCTATAGGCTGCCGACTAACATAATGATACGCTATCAGCGTAGCGGACGCTCGAGACCACGAGGAGATTACAAGCGGCGCTGACGCTCACAGAGTTAAACCTTTATAACTATACCATAAACAATGTACTTATACTGTAAACCCTTGTGCAGTGATAAGGTGTAAATGCAACACAGTGTAACCTTGTTAGTTTAAAAGCTGTATGAGCATATGTGACGCTCAGAGAACCCCTTAGCAATATAATAAACACTCAAATACCGGTCTAAGGGTCTAACGCCTTTTAAGGAAATGAATGAACGTTCAATTGCAAAAGAATAATACAATACAAATTATACACTACCAAGATAACATAAAATACCTAACCGGATAACTACACATAAAATACAATACAGATACAATTACATTTAAAGGGGGGAAGGAGAGAGAGAGAGAATGGCTTATAACATTACATAAGAGACAATATGGTTGCAGAGAAACTTACGCACAAAGGGAAACAATCGCATGCGCCTTCTGGATATCCAGCTCCCGATTATCAGCAATGAGAACCATTGAAGAGAGTAGAGAGCTGGCCCAGATCGGCTTGTCCTTTTATACACTACACACAATACAGTACAATGGTCCCTATATTCTTATTGTTCATTGGACACAGGAATTCGTCTTCGCATTATAACAAAAGGTCATAGGTTGATTCATACAGGTGGGCTGTGACTATTCCTAACTGCTCAGGTGGGTGGGAAACTAGGTTTCCCGCCGCATGGGTAATAAAGTGCAAATACAGTAAATGTTCATAAACTTCTTATGTCCATAACTATACGCACGAGCGATTAATCCGCTTCAAACCAACACCGGAATATTGCTAATTATAATCTCTTCCGATGGATACTAAACACCACTGTGTAACCCCTGTCTGACCCTTCGTATCAAACAAAGAGGGATCTCTTTGTCTATGAACATGCTACATTAACTAAACTTTCAGATTCTATCAAAGGGACCATAATCTACAAAATACATTATATGGTTAAAATATGTTACGATTGAGTCGCACGCTAGGCGTACATAAACTCTACCGTAAATGCGCATACCGTGCGCCCGCGGGTGCACGCAACGGCGAGTATGCGCACGCACGGCAGGGCTCATGCACGTGCAGCAGGCACTCGCATGAGGTGCAAATATGGCAGTGTACATCACGATATTTTTCTGACTTTGACAAGGTCTACCCACACGATAACCCCTCAAAGTAAAACACTCACCTGGGACCAGGTGTAGACGTTCCCCAAAAGGTATCTTTGTGGTGGCAGTCTCCCTATCCTCAGTGGGTTCCTCCCATAATAAATCAAGGTAGTTCGTAATCCTCAGAAAAGCAGAATTTTTATTCCAGGACACAGTCTTTTAAACTGAACCAGGTTCCGCAAAAAAAGGAACTCCCACAATAAATAAAAAAAATGACACACATAATGAAAAATAATAAAATAGTAATAATATGCATTAATCTTGGGAATACAAAAAACAAAACAAAAACAAACTACTACTAAGTATACAAGCAGATGTGTTACGGAAGATTAGTTTTGAGGATCTAATTTTGGAATTTGAAAAAGTACTAGAAAACTGTTCAATTATAAATAAAAGTGGAAGTCTATAAAAGTAAACCTTAAATTCCCAAATTACTTAAAGTTTTGTTTCATTTCGGAAAAAAATAAAATACATATATATACATATATATATATATATATATATATATTTATTTTCACTCTACTCGCATACACCTGTGGCGCCATACTCCCACTACCCTATATATATATATATATATATATATATATATATATACACACATATACATACACACACATATTCATATACATACATACATACATACACACTGTAGTTTATTATAGAGATGAGCGGGTTCGGTTCTCAGAGAACCGAACATCATGTCCTGAGCCCGGTTCAGAGTCCAGCTCGGGTTTTCCCGCCTGACTCGGAAACCAGAATGAGGCAAAACATAATCATCCCGCTGTCGGATTCTCGCGGGTTTTGGATTCCATACAAGGAGCCGCGCGTCACTGCCATTTTTACTCCAGTCCCGGAGAGTGTAGCGAGAGGACGTGTCTCTCTCCTCAGTGTCTATCTGTGTGGGAAAGCGGTGTGGCGACCTGCTCTGTCTTATGTGTCATTCCAATGCTGCCTTGTGCTGTATCAGTCCAGTGGTAGTGTCTTGTGCTGCATCAGTCCAATCACAGTGGTGGTGTCTGCTGCTACACGTCCAGTGCTGCTGTATAAGTCCAGTGCATTGCAGTAGTGCTGTATTGTCCTGCATAAGTCCAGTGGTGGTGTCCCTGTGCTGCCGTATAAGTTCAGTGGTACTGCTATAAAAGTCCAGTGTTACTGCCTGCCGTATATGTCCATTGGTACTGCCGTATAAATCCAGTCCAGTTATACTGCCGTATAAGTCCAGTGGTACTGCCATATAAGTCCAGTCCAGTGGTACTGCCGTATAAGTCCAGTCCAGTGGTACTGCCATATAAATCCAGTCCAGTGGTACTGTCCTGTGCTGTATATTATTTACTCCAAATAAAGGGGTTATTAATATTTAATCCAAATAATTTTTACAGGGTTTGCCCTGTGTGGTGTAGAGGTACGCTCTCCTGTGCTGCATATGGTTATATAATTTCAGAAAAATAATGGAGAACAAAAATTGAGGCTAAAATAGGGAAAGATCAAGAATCACTTCCTCTTACTGCTGCCGCAGCTGCTGTTGCTGGAAGTCGGTCATCATCCCAGAGGTGAAGTCAGAAGACCACTTGTACTACTTCAACTAAGCAATTGACTGTCCAACAGTCCTTTGCGAGGAAGATGAAATATGACAGCAGTCATCCTGTTGCAAAGCGGATAACTGAGGCCTTGACAGCTGTGTTGGTGTTAGATGTGCGTCCGCCATTAGTGCAGTGGGATTTAGACAATTGATGGAGGTAGTATGTCCCCGGTACCACTAGATTCCACTTCACTAGGAAAGCGATTCCCGGACTGTACAGGGACATTAAGAAAAATGTCCTCATTGTCCTGAAAAATGCAGTTGTACCCAGTGTCCACTTAACCACGGACATGTGGACAAGTGGAGCAGGGCAAACTAAGGACTACATGACTGTGACAGCCCACTGGGTAGATGTATTGCCTCCCGCAGCAACAACAGCAGCGGCACCAGTAGCTGCATCTCACAAATGCCAGCTCGTTCCTAGGCAGGCTATGCTGTGTATCACTGGTTTCCGTAAGAGGCACACCACTGACAACCTCTTACGGAAACTGAGGGACATCATCACACATCGGCTTACCCCACTTAGACTCTACTGTGATATCGGACAATGCCACCAATATTGTGCGTGCATTAAATCTGGGCAAATTCCAGCACGTCCCATGTTTTGCACATACAAATAATTTGGTGGTGCAGAATTTTTTTAGAAATGACAGGGGCATGCAGGAGATGCTGTCGGTGGGCTGAAAAATTGCAAGCCACTTTCGACAGTCAGCCACTGTGTGCCACTTCTAGATGGGCCAGGTGTTTGTGCCACACACTTGTGTCGCTTTGCTTAGTCATACAGCAACCTTGGTCGAAACGCGTTGGTGTGAGGGCCAGGACCATTGGTGATTAACTTGGACGGTATTAGCTAAGGTGAGGATAGTCCGGACTTCTTAACATCTTTTTCTCATCTTGGCGAGGACCTCCCCTGTTTTAACCATGGGTTCACTGCCAGCCTCTGTTTGATATTTTTGTGTATTTAATAAATATTGTGTGTCAATCACTTCAATTTGGAATTATTGACACTGGGTCTTTCTCCCCACACATACACCGCTCAATACGAGAGAACTGGGGATTCGGTGCATCCAGGACCACTCCAAAGATACCTTTACACACAGGTCTCAACACTATAAAGTGTGAGTGAGGTACGCCTATTTTTTTTCGCATAGCCTCTGTTGTATTGAAGTATGAATGATTTTTAGTAACAACTCCAGGTCTCAATAGACAACAGTGCATGTAAAGATACCTCTATGCACTTTTTTCCTCCTCTTATGGATGCGAGTATGGTACGCACCAAGTTATCAGAATAATTTAGAGATCACTTTCCACTATAAGAAAGTTTTATATGATTACGTGTTACCAACATACTACACTATCAGTCGTCCCCGTGTCTCTTTTTCCTTTTCGCCGAGAATAAGAATCATCGGTCCAGGATTGCCACTGGAATAAGGAGAGGAAGAAGGGAGAACGAGGGATCAAAGATACCATTATATGCAGTAACAACCGTGATTTGACGTGAGTACGGTACGCGTTTACTCTGAATACCTCCACACTTGCACCTTCACCTGTAGAGAGGATGAAAATTTTGGATCATTGACTTTTAAACCACATTTACCACATCCCTTCACGCATCTTCATCCAGTGACCTCTTGCCTATACGGACGTACTTCACTATTAGTTGTTCTCCTGTCCCATTTCTTTTTTTGATTACGAGGAGAATAACTTTTCACTCCGGAGAATTTGGAAAGAAAAAGAACAGAGGACTCAAAGATACCTTTATACGAGGGACATATCGCGACTCCATGTGAGTATGGTACGCATCAAGTCCTCTCGCACATAAACTCCTCCTGTGTGGAAAAGAATCTAGACAAAAATCAGAGTTGTTTCATGGACTAATTGACTGAAAATATACCCCATTATTACAGTACTGTACATTGTTGATTGTAGATCAACTCATGGTATTGCTTTGCAATTTACATATCTAAATATTTTTTTTCAGTGCTAATGTAATTAGGAAAAATTGTGATTTCCCTCCAAGTCATTAATATAATAGATGGACTTTTATTGGTAGAAAGTCATCCTCATAGTGTACCGTTTTAATGCTCCTAATATAAGGACCCCTCCCCTCCTGCGCACTAGACTCTGGGACAGTGCTAGGGCCCCCTAGTAACCAGCGCTACAGTGCATGCACACAGACCTCCTCCTCTCTAGACACCCCCCTACATCTGATACATCAAGATGCCCCTTACATACGTGTCCTCATACACTTATCTTTTATGCATGAGACGTCTTGGTGCAACGTACAGTAGATGGTCCCCCACAGGTGGGCAATTTCCATGCTGGAGTACTTTTTCCATACTACTTCTAACTTCATTAATAGTGTACTAAGGGCCTGATTCAGATATGTATGCAAACCCAGTGGTTTCTGTACAACTTAAAGTGAACTGGTGAAGTAGCCGCACATGCTGAATAACAAACTGCCAGCATTCGGGGTTGGGGAGCAGGGGTGTGGCTAGGCCAGTGACTACGTCCTTGGACGCTGATCATTCACTGGTACCATCAGCGTTAATCAGCCTAACCACACTGGGTATCCTGAAGGTTATTCAGAGGGATGATGATCATGCAAGTGATGCCATGCTGGGTAGTCGGACACAGCAGCGGATCACACAGGCATTAGAGATGTGCACTTGAAATTTTTCGGGTTTTGTGTTTTGGGTTCGGTTCCGCGGCCGTGTTTTGGGTTTGACCGCGTTTTGGCAAAACCTCACCGAATTTTTTTTGTCGGATTCGGGTGTGTTTTGGATTCGGGTGTTTTTTTTCAAAAAACCCTAAAAAACAGCTTAAATCCTAGAATTTGGGGGTCATTTTGATCCCAAAGTATTATTAACCTCAAATACCATAATTTCCACTCATTTTCAGTCTATTCTGAATACCTCACACCTCACAATATTATTTTTAGTCCTAAAATTTGCACCGAGGTCGCTGGATGACTAAGCTAAGCGACCCTAGTGGCCGACACAAACACCGGGACCATCTAGGAGTGGCACTGCAGTGTCACGCAGGATGGCCCTTCCAAAAAACACTCCCCAAACAGCACATGATGCAAAGAAAAAAAGAGGCGCAATGAGGTAGCTGTGTGAGTAAGATAAGCGACCCTAGTGGCCGACACAAACACCGGGCCCATCTAGGAGTGGCACTGCAGTGTCACGCAGGATGGCCCTTCCAAAAAACACTCCCCAAACAGCACATGACGCAAAGAAAAAAAGAGGCGCAATGAGGTAGCTGTGTGAGTAAGATAAGCGACCCTAGTGGCCGACACAAACACCTGGCCCATCTAGGAGTGGCACTGCAGTGTCACGCAGGATGGCCCTTCCAAAAAACACTCCCCAAACAGCACATGACGCAAAGAAAAAAAGAGGCGCAATGAGGTAGCTGTGTGAGTAAGATAAGCGACCCTAGTGGCCGACACAAACACCAGGCCCATCTAGGAGTGGCACTGCAGTGTCACGCAGGATGGCCCTTCCAAAAAACACTCCCCAAACAGCACATGACGCAAAGAAAAAAAGAGGCGCAATGAGGTAGCTGTGTGAGTAAGATAAGCGACCCTAGTGGCCGACACAAACACCTGGCCCATCTAGGAGTGGCACTGCAGTGTCACGCAGGATGGCCCTTCCAAAAAACACTCCCCAAACAGCACATGACGCAAAGAAAAATTAAAGAAAAAAGAGGTGCAAGATGGAATTGTCCTTGGGCCCTCCCACCCACCCTTATGTTGTATAAACAGGACATGCACACTTTAACCAACCCATCATTTCAGTGACAGGGTCTGCCACACGACTGTGACTGAAATGACGGGTTGGTTTGGACCCCCACCAAAAAAGAAGCAATTAATCTCTCCTTGCACAAACTGGCTCTACAGAGGCAAGATGTCCACCTCATCATCATCCTCCGATATATCACCGTGTACATCCCCCTCCTCACAGATTATCAATTCGTCCCCACTGGAATCCACCATCTCAGCTCCCTGTGTACTTTGTGGAGGCAATTGCTGCTGGTCAATGTCTCCACGGACGAATTGATTATAATTCATTTTAATGAACATCATCTTCTCCACATTTTCTGGAAGTAACCTCGTACGCCGATTGCTGACAAGGTGAGCGGCGGCACTAAACACTCTTTCGGAGTACACACTTGTGGGAGGGCAACTTAGGTAGAATAAAGCCAGTTTGTGCAAGGGCCTCCAAATTGCCTCTTTTTCCTGCCAGTATAAGTACGGACTGTGTGACATGCCTACTTGGATGCGGTCACTCATATAATCCTCCACCATACTTTCAATGGGGAGAGAATCATATGCAGTGACAGTAGACATGTCCGTAATCGTTGACAGGTCCTTCAGTCCGGACCAGATGTTAGCATCAGCAGTCGCTCCAGACTGCCCTGCATCACCGCCAGCGGGTGGGCTCGGAATTCTGAGCCTTTTCCTCGCACCCCCAGTTGCGGGAGAATGTGAAGGAGGAGATGTTGACAGGTCGCGTTCCGCTTGACTTGACAATTTTCTCACCAGCAGGTCTTTCAACCCCAGCAGACTTGTGTCTGCCGGAAAGAGAGATCCAAGGTAGGTTTTAAATCTAGGATCGAGCACGGTGGCCAAAATGTAGTGCTCTGATTTCAACAGATTGACCACCCGTGAATCCTTGTTAAGCGAATTAAGGGCTCCATCCACAAGTCCCACATGCCTAGCGGAATCGCTCCGTGTTAGCTCCTCCTTCAATGTCTCCAGCTTCTTCTGCAAAAGCCTGATGAGGGGAATGACCTGACTCAGGCTGGCAGTGTCTGAACTGACTTCACGTGTGGCAAGTTCAAAGGGCAGCAGAACCTTGCACAACGTTGAAATCATTCTCCACTGCGCTTGAGACAGGTGCATTCCACCTCCTATATCGTGCTGAATTGTATAGGCTTGAATGGCCTTTTGCTGCTCCTCCAACCTCTGAAGCATATATAGGGTTGAATTCCACCTCGTTACCACTTCTTGCTTCAGATGATGGCAGGGCAGGTTCAGGCGTTTTTGGTGTTGCTCCAGTCTTCTGTACGTGGTGCCTGTACGCCGAAAGTGTCCCGCAATTTTTCTGGCCACCGACAGCATCTCTTGCATGCCCCTGTCGTTTTTTAAAAAATTCTACACCACCAAATTCAAGGTATGTGCAAAACATGGGACGTGCTGGAATTTGCCCAGATTTAATGCACACACAATATTGCTGGCATTGTCCGATGCCACAAATCCACAGGAGAGTCCAATTGGGGTAAGCCATTCCGCGATGATCTTCCTCAGTTGCCGTAAGAGGTTTTCAGCTGTGTGCGTATTCTGGAAACCGGTGATACAAAGCGTAGCCTGCCTAGGAAAGAGTTGGCGTTTGCGAGATGCTGCTACTGGTGCCGCCGCTGCTGTTCTTGCGGCGGGAGTCCATACATCTACCCAGTGGGCTGTCACAGTCATATAGTCCTGACCCTGCCCTGCTCCACTTGTCCGTGGTTAAGTGGACATTGGGTACAGCTGCATTTTTTAGAACACTGGTGACTCTTTTTCTGAGGTCTGTGTACATTTTCGGTATCGCCTGCCTAGAGAAATGGAACCTAGATGGTATTTGGTACCGGGGACACAGTACCTCCAACAAGTCTCTAGTTGGCTCTGCAGTAATGATGGATACCGGAACCACGTTTCTCACCACCCAGGATGCCAAGGCCTCAGTTATCCGCTTTGCAGCAGGATGACTGCTGTGATATTTCATCTTCCTCGCAAAGGACTGTTGGACAGTCAATTGCTTGGTGGAAGTAGTAAAAGTGGTCTTACGATTTCCCCTCTCGGATGACCATCGACTCCCAGCAGCAACAACAGCAGCGCCAGCAGCAGTAGGCGTTACACGCAAGGATGCATCGGAGGAATCCCAGGCAGGAGAGGAATCGTCAGAATTGCCAGTGACATGGCCTGCAGGACTATTGGCATTCCTGGGGAAGGAGGAAATTGACACTGAGGGAGTTGGTGGGGTGGTTTGCGTGAGCTTGGTTACAAGAGGAAGGGATTTACTGGTCAGTGGACTGCTTCCGCTGTCGCCCAAAGTTTTTGAACTTGTCACTGACTTATTATGAATGCGCTGCAGGTGACGTATAAGGGAGGATGTTCCGAGGTGGTTAACGTCCTTACCCCTACTTATTACAGCTTGACAAAGGCAACACACGGCTTGACAAATGTTGTCCGCATTTCTGTTGAAATACTTCCACACCGAAGAGCTGATTTTTTTGGTATTTTCACCAGGCATGTCAATGGCCATATTCCTCCCACGGACAACAGGTGTCTCCCCGGGTGCCTGACTTAAACAAACCACCTCACCATCAGAATCCTCCTGGTCAATTTCCTCCCCAGCGCCAGCAACACCCATATCCTCCTCATCCTGGTGTACTTCAACACTGACATCTTCAATCTGACTATCAGGAACTGGACTGCGGGTGCTCCTTCCAGCACTTGCAGGGGGCGTGCAAATGGTGGAAGGCGCATGCTCTTCACGTCCAGTGTTGGGAAGGTCAGGCATCGCAACCGACACAATTGGACTCTCCTTGTGGATTTGGGATTTCGAAGAACGCACAGTTCTTTGCGGTGCTTTTGCCAGCTTGAGTCTTTTCATTTTTCTAGCGAGAGGCTGAGTGCTTCCATCCTCATGTGAAGCTGAACCACTAGCCATGAACATAGGCCAGGGCCTCAGCCGTTCCTTGCCACTCCGTGTGGTAAATGGCATATTGGCAAGTTTACGCTTCTCCTCCGACAATTTTATTTTAGATTTTGGAGTCCTTTTTTTACTGATATTTGGTGTTTTGGATTTTACATGCTCTGTACTATGACATTGGGCATCGGCCTTGGCAGACGACGTTGCTGGCATTTCATCGTCTCGGCCATGACTAGTGGCAGCAGCTTCAGCACGAGGTGGAAGTGGATCTTGATCTTTCCCTAATTTTGGAACCTCAACATTTTTGTTCTCCATATTTTAATAGGCACAACTAAAAGGCACCTCAGGTAAACAATGGAGATGGATGGATACTAGTATACTTATGGATGGACGAGCGACTGCCGACACAGAGGTAGCTACAGCCGTGGACTACCGTACTGTGTCTGCTGCTAATATAGACTGGATGATAATGAGATGAAATCAATATATATATATATATATATATATATATATAATATCACTAGTACTGCAGCCGGACAGGTATATATATTTATTATGTAATGACTGATGACGGACCTGCTGGACACTGTCAGCTCAGCAGCACCGCAGACTGCTACAGTAAGCTACTATAGTAGTATGTATAAAGAAGAAAGAAAAAAAAAACCACGGGTAGGTGGTATACAATTATGGATGGACGAGCGACTGCCGACACAGAGGTAGCTACAGCCGTGGACTACCGTACTGTGTCTGCTGCTAATATAAACTGGATGATAATGAGATGAAATCAATATATATATATATATATATATCACACTAGTACTGCAGCCGGACAGGTAGATATATTTATTATGTAATGACTGATGACGGACCTGCTGGACACTGTCAGCTCAGCAGCACCGCAGACTGCTACAGTAAGCTATTATAGTAGTATGTATAAAGAAGAAAGAAAAAAAAAAAAACCACGGGTAGGTGGTATACAATTATGGATGGACGAGCGACTGCCGACACAGAGGTAGCTACAGCCGTGGACTACCGTACTTTGTCTGCTGCTAATATAGACTGGATGATAATGAGATGAAATCAATATATATATATATATATATATATATATATATATAATATCACACTAGTACTGCAGCCGGACAGGTAGATATATTTATTATGTAATGACTGATGACGGACCTGCTGGACACTGTCAGCTCAGCAGCACCGCAGACTGCTACAGTAAGCTACTATAGTAGTATGTATAAAGAAGAAAGAAAAAAAAAAAAAACCACGGGTAGGTGGTATACAATTATGGATGGACGAGCGACTGCCGACACAGAGGTAGCTACAGCCGTGGACTACCGTACTGTGTCTGCTGCTAATATAGACTGGATGATAATGATATGAAATCAATATATATATATATATATATATATATATATATATATATAATATCACACTAGTACTGCAGCCGGACAGGTAGATATATTTATTATGTAATGACTGATGACGGACCTGCTGGACACTGTCAGCTCAGCAGCACCGCAGACTGCTACAGTAAGCTACTATAGTAGTATGTATAAAGAAGAAAGAAAAAAAAAAAACCACGGGTAGGTGGTATACAATTATGGATGGACGAGCGACTGCCGACACAGAGGTAGCTACAGCCGTGGACTACCGTACTGTGTCTGCTGCTAATATAGACTGGATGATAATGAGATGAAATTAATATATATATATATATATATATAATATCACTAGTACTGCAGCCGGACAGGTAGATATATTTATTATGTAATGACTGATGACGGACCTGCTGGACACTGTCAGCTCAGCAGCACCGCAGACTGCTACAGTAAGCTACTATAGTAGTATGTATAAAGAAGAAAGAAAAAAAAAAAACCACGGGTAGGTGGTATACAATTATGGATGGACGAGCGACTGCCGACACAGAGGTAGCTACAGCCGTGGACTACCGTACTGTGTCTGCTGCTAATATAGACTGGATGATAATGAGATGAAATCAATATATATATATATATATATATATATATAATATCACAACTAGTACTGCAGCCGGACAGGTAGATATATTTATTATGTAATGACTGATGACGGACCTGCTGGACACTGTCAGCTCAGCAGCACCGCAGACTGCTACAGTAAGCTACTATAGTAGTATGTATAAAGAAGAAAGAAAAAAAAAAACCACGGGTAGGTGGTATACAATTATGGATGGACGAGCGACTGCCGACACAGAGGTAGCTACAGCCGTGGACTACCGTACTGTGTCTGCTGCTAATATAGACTGGATGATAATGAGATGAAATTAATATATATATATATATATATATATAATATCACTAGTACTGCAGCCGGACAGGTATATATATTTATTATGTAATGACTGATGACGGACCTGCTGGACACTGTCAGCTCAGCAGCACCGCAGACTGCTACAGTAAGCTACTATAGTAGTATGTATAAAGAAGAAAGAAAAAAAAAAAACACGGGTAGGTGGTATACAATATTATATATATATTATATACAATTATATATATATATATATTAAACTCACTGGTGGTGATTATTAAACTGGTGGTCAGGTCACTGGTCAGTGGTCACACTATCAGCAACTTGCAAGTAGTACTCCTAAGCAGACAATCACAATATATATTATACTGGTGGTCAGTGTGGTCACAATGGCAGTGTGGCACTCTGGCAGCAAAAGTGTGCACTGTACGTTATATGTACTCCTGAGTCCTGCTCTCAGACTCTAACTGCTCCCCACTGTCAGTGTCTCCCCCACAAGTCAGATATACATTATACAGTCACACTATCTATCTATCTATCTATCTATCTATCTATCTATCTATCTATCTATCACTTCAGCAAGTAGTAGTACTCCTCCTAATGCTCCCCAAAATTACTACTGTGTCTCTCTCTACTCTAGTCTCACTCTCTTCTCTATAAACGGAGAGGACGCCAGCCATGTCCTCTCCCTATGAATCTCAATGCACGTGTGAAAATGGCGGCGACGCGCGGCTCCTTATATAGAATCCGAGTCTCGCGATAGAATCCGAGCCTCGCGAGAATCCGACAGCGGGATGATGACGTTCGGGCGCGCTCGGGTTAACCGAGCAAGGCGGGAAGATCCGAGTCGCTCGGCCCCGTGTAAAAAAAAATGAAGTTCGGGCGGGTTCGGATTCCGAGGAACCGAACCCGCTCATCTCTAACAGGCATGCAGGTGCTTTTGCATATTTTCTAACAAGTTCTTCTGTACAGACTGCGTCCATCTCTCGATCATGCTCTACATTGCTAATAGTGTACTAAAGGGGTCTATGTACTAAGCCGTGGAGAGAGAAGGGTCTATTCATGAAGCAGTGAAAAGTGTGGAGAAGTGAGCAAGTGGAGAAGTTGACCATGGTGACCAATCAACATTGAAGTAACATTTATCATTTGCATACTATAAAATACAGAGCAGCTGATTGGTTGCCATGGGCAACTTCTCCACTGGCTCACTTCTCCAATCTTTTCACTGCTTCATGAATAGATCTTAAAGTGTACAGGGAGATAAAAGTACCAGCTACTCAGCTCCTGTCATTTTTAAAACACAGCCTGTAACATGTCAGTAAGGAACTGATTGGCTGGTACTTTATCTCTCTCCAGAACTTAGTACATTGGTGGTCATTCCGAGTTGATCATTAGCTAGCAGTTTTTAGCAGCCGTGCAAACGCTATTCCGCCTCCCACTGGGAGTATATTTTAGCTTAGCAGAAGTGCGAACGAATGGATCGCAGAGCGGCTACAAAAAAAAAAATGTGTGCAGTTTCAGAGTAGCTCCAGACCTACTCAGCGCTTGCGATCACTTCAGACTGTTCAGTTCTGGATTTGACGTCACAAACATGCCCTGCGTTCTCCCAGCCACGCCTGCGTTTTTCACTCCCTGAAAATGGTCAGTTGACACCCAGAAACGCCCCCTTCCTGTCAATCACTCTGCGGCGGACATTGCAAATGAAAAGCCTCGCTAGATCATGTGTAAAACTACATCAGCTGTTGTGAAAGTACGTCGCGCGTGCGCATTGTGCCGCATGCGCAGAAGTGCCGCTTTTTCATTTAATCGCTGCACTGCAAACATTTTTATCTAGCGATCAACTCAGAATGATCCCCAAAAGACCCCTAAGCAACTTATAAATTACTAAGTACTGTATTTTGTATTGGTATTTTTTGTTACAAAGGAATTGTTAAAAAGTCTGCTACTTTCTAACTACCCATTTGTGATAAAATATACCAATACAGCACTTAGGGGGTCATTCCGACCTGATTGCTCACTGCAGTTTGTCGCAGCGATTGGGTCGGAACTGCGCATGCGCCGGCGCATGGCAGTCGTCAGTGCCCAGTGATCACCTCTGAGATAGAGGTGGTCGTTGGGCGGGAGGGGGCTGAACGGCGGCGTTAAGCTGCCGTTTAGTAGGCACGATCCGGCCAAAGCAGGCGTGGCCGGACCGTTGGGGAGGCGTGGCGGCTGCGTGACATCTCACGCAGCCGCTGCGGCCAGCTGCACACTACTCCCAGCCAGCTGCAGGAGCTGCGCTGGCCGGGAGTTACTCCACAGATACAAAGGCATCACCTCTGTGCGATGCTTTTGTATATATGCGGGGGGCGGCACTGACATGAAGGGGCGGACTAGCCCTGTGCTAGGCATCCCCCCACATGTCTGGAAACATGATCGTAGCTGTGCTAAATTTAGCACAGCTACGATCAACTCGGAATGACCCCCTTAGATCCTTATTCAGATTCAGTTGCAGTTTTGCTAAAAAAAAAAAGCAAAACTGCAACTGCTAGCACTGGAACACTGGGTCCGCCCAGCATGCTAATTGCTGCCAGCGATGCGATCAGTGGAAAATTAAGGCTGCCCCCATGCATACGCAGCACGGCTGCATACGCAAGTGCTCATCCGCCATCTTTACTTTGTAGCGGCTGCGTGTAATGTCACACAGCCCCCCAAGAAATGGTCCGGACCACTCCACCCCAACGCCGCCTTGCCACCCTTCCAAAGTCACAAGGTCAGTAGTGCACCATACTGGGCTATTTGGTATGGTTAAGGACAAGTGTATGTGAACACATCTATATATGTCATCAGACCCATCCGGATGCTCCTTATGCCATTAGACCACCACAGATGTCCCTTGTGCTATCATCCCTCCAGATGCCTCTTATAGATGGCAGGGCTGAAACTACAATTTATTCTGCAGCAGGAAAATGACCCCGAACATACAGCCAATGTCATTAAGAACTATCTTCAGCGTAAAGAAGAACAAGGAGTCCTGGAAGTGATGATATGGCCCCCACAGAGCCCTGATATCATCATGAAGTATGTCAGGGATTACATGAAGAGACAGAATGATTTCAGCAAGCCTTCATCCACAGAAGATGTTTGGAACAACGACCCTGCCGAGTTCCTTCAAAAACTGTGTGCCTAGAAGAATTGATGCTGTTTTGAAGGCAAAGGGTGGTCACCCCAAATATTGATTTGATTTAGATTTCTCTTCTGTTCATTGACTGTGCATTTTGTTACTTCATAAAAATAAACTATTTATACTTCTATTTTTGAAAGCATTCTTACTTTTGGATTTTTTCCACACCTGCCTAAAAATCTTTTGCACAGCACTGTATATAGCTGGTAATGAATAAAGAAAATAGGATTTTATATACCTACCGGTAAATCCTTTTCTCGTAGTCCGTAGAGCAGGCATCTCCAAACTGCGGCCCTCCAGCTGTTGTGAAACTACATATCCAAGCATGCCCTGACACAGTTTTGCTGTCAGAGAATGCTGAAGCTGTGTCAGGGCATGCTGGGATGTGTAGTTTCTCAACAGCTGGAGGGCCGCAGCTTGGACATGCCTGCCGTAGAGGATTATGGGGTCCACATTAGTACCATGGGGTATAGATGGGTCCCTTGGGAGCCATGGGGACTTTAAGAGTTTAATAGTGTTGGCTGGCTCCTCCCTCTATGCCCCTCCTACAAGACTCAGTCTAGAAACTGTGCCTGAGGAGACGGACATACTTCGAGAGAAGGAAATACACAGTGGTGAGATTCACTCCAGCTCACACATAGAAAAAGGAAAGCCAAGTTAACCAATGTGAAACGATTCAGCAACGGCTGAACCAACAATATTTAACCAAGTAACAATGCAGGAAATCAAAGCACTGGGCGGGTGCCCAGCATCCACTATGGACTACGAGAAAAAGGATTTAGAGGATGCTGGGGCCAGTTTAGTACCATGGGGATGTACCAAAGCTCCCAGTATGGGAGGGAGAGTGCTGAGGTTCATGCAGAACAGATTGACCAAACTTCAGGTGCTCAGAGGCCAAAGTATCGAACTTGCAGAACTTAGCAAATGTGTTCGACCCTGACCAAGTAGCTGCTCGGCAAAGCTGAAGAGCCGAGACACCCCGGGCAACCGCCCTGGAAGAACCCTCTTTACGGGTAGAGTGGGTCTGAACAGATTTTGGAATCGGCAATCCTGCCGTAGAATAAGCATGCTGGATAGTAAGTCTGATCCAGTTAGGATCAGGACACTTAATCTGGTGGCAATCATAAAAGGACAAACAGCGAGTCCGACTTCCTGTGAAGAGAGGTTATCTTCACATATAATTTCAAAGCCCGTACAATATCCAAGGACTTTGAGGTAATCGAGGTGTCAGTAGCCACTGGCACCACAATAGGTTGGTTGATATGATAAGCCGACATAATTTTTGGAAGAAACTGCTGACGCTTTCGGATCTCAGCTCTATCCTCATGGAAAAATCAAGTAGGGGCTCTTGTGCAATAATGCCCCCAATTCTGACACACATCTTGCAGATGCCAATGCCAACAGTGTGACCGTCTTCCAAGTAAGAAAAACTTTACCTCCTGTAAAGGTTCGAACCAATCCGATTGCAGGAATTGCAACACCACGTTAAGATCCCAAGGTGCCGTAGGAGGCACAAAATGTGGTTGGATGTGCAGAACTCCTTTTAAGAATGTCTGAACCTCAGGAAGAGAAGACAATTGTTTCTGGAATAAAATGGACAAGGCCAAAATCTGAACCTTTATGGAGCCCAAGCGTAGGCCCACATCCACACCAGGTTGCAGAAAGAGGAGAAACCGTCCTAGTTGAAACTCCACTGTTGGAAACTTCTTGGATTCACACCAATACACAAACTTCTTCCAAATCCGATGGGAATGCTTAGACGTTACTCCCTTCCTAGCCTGGATCAGAGTAGGAATGACCTTGTTTAGAATGCCCTTCCGAGCTAAGATCTGGCGTTCAATCTCCATGCTGTCAAACGTAGCCGCGGTAAGTCTTGATAGGCGAACGGCCCCTGTTGTAGAAGGTCCTCGCGAAGAGGAAGAGGCCTCGGATCCTCCAGCAATAATTCCAGAAGATCCGAGTACCAAGCTCATCTTGGCCAGTCTGGAGCAATGAGGATCACCTGAACTCTTGTTCTTTATATTAATTGGAGAATCCTTGGGATGAGCGGAAGCGGAGGGAACACATACACCGACCGGAACACCCACGGAGTTACCAGAGCATCTACCGCCATTGCTTGTGGATATCTTGACCTAGAACAGTACCTCTGAAGCTTCTTGTTGAGGAGAGAGGCCATCATGTCTACTGGAGATACGTCCCATCGGCTTGTTACCTCTGCGAACACCTCCGGGTATAGGTCCCATTCTCCTGGATGGAGATCGTGTCTGCTGAGGAAATCTGCCTCCCAGTTGTCCACATTTCTTGAATGAAGATCGCTGACAACGCCACCGCGTGTCTTTCTGCCCAGATGAGGATTCATGTTACCTTTAACATTGCAGCTCTGCTCTTCATTCTACCCTACCTATTTATGTTGGACACCGCTGTGATGTGGTTCGACTGAATGGCTTGAGCTTGCAGAAGATGTTCCCCTTGTAGAAGGCTGTTGCAAATGGCCCTCAGTTCCAGAACGTTGGAAGGAGAGAACGTTGGAAGTTTTCCACCTGGGTGACTACTCCCCAACCTCTGAGACTTGCATCCGTGGTTAGAAGGCTCCAATTCTGAATCCCGAACCTGAGGCCATCGAGCAGGTGAGAAGCTTGGAGCCACCAGAGGAATTAAATTCTGGCTTTCGGAGACAGGCATATCCCCTGGTGCATGTGAAGATGCGATCCTGACCACTTGTCCAGGAGATCCAGCTGGAAGGACCGTGCATGGAATCTTCTGTACTGTAGAGCCTCGTAAGAGGCAACCATCTTCCCCAGAAGGCGAATGCACTGATGAAACGAAACCCAGGCTGGCTTCAGGACATCCCGGACCATTGATTGGATCACCAACGCTTTCTCCACTGGTAGAAACACCCTCTGCACCTCTGTGTCGAGTATCATCCCCAGTAATGGTAGTCTCCTTGTCGGTTCCAAATGTGACTTTGGAAGATTTAGGATCCACCCATGATCCTGTAGTAGTTGAATTGAGAGAGCAATACTCTGCAACAGCCTTTCCCTGGAAGATGCCAGTAGATCGTCCAGGTATGGAATAATGTTAACTCCCTGATTGCGGAGGAGGCGCATCATAGAAACATAGAATTTGACGGCAGATAAGAACCACTTGGCCCATCTAGTGTGCCCTTTTTTTTTAACCATATATTTATCTCAAACTTATTTGAGACTCATCTCTGCCATGACCTTGGTGAACACCCTCAGTGCTGTGGAGAGGCCAATGGCAGGGCCTGGAACTGGTAGTGACAGTACTGTATCGCAAACCTTAGATAGTCCTGGTGAGGCAGCCAGATCGGAATGTGATGGTACACATCCTTGATATCCAGGGATACCAGGAATTCCCCCTCCTCCAGCCCTGAGACCACCGCTCTCATAGACTCCATCATGTACTTGAACACTTGTAAGTATGGGTTCAAGGACTTTAGGTTCAATATTGGCCTTATCGAACCATCCGGCTTTGGTTCCACAAACAGGTTTGAGTAATAACCCCTGTTTCTTAGGTGAGGTGGAACTAGGACAATGACATTTGTGTGCACCAATTTTTGAATGGCTTCCTGCAGAATTGTACTTTCTGTCAGCAAAGCTGGTAAGCCTGATTTGAAGAATCTGTGAGGTGGAAGTACCTGAAATTCCAGTCTGTACCCCTGGGTAACAATATATTTTACCCAGGGGTCTAGGCACGATGCCGCCCAGACATGACTGAAATCTTTTAGTCTTGCTCCCACCTGACCGATCCCCAGGCTATGAGGTCCGCCGTCATGCCGAAGACTTGGAGGAGAAGAACCAGGTTTCTGTTCCTGGGAACCTGCTGATGCAGGTTTTCTGGATTTTCCCCGCTCTCCTCTAAAGAAGGTGGGGGGACACTTAGATTTTTTTAATTTTTGTGGTTCGAAAGGAATGCAGTGCAAGCATAGGATAGGCTTTCCGAGCGGATGCAGCTGCGGAGGGAAGAAAGGTTGACTTACCCGCAGTTGCCGTGGATATCCACGCATCCAGTGCTTCCCCAAACAGGGCCTGACCTGTGAAGGGTAGATTCTCCACGTTCTTCTTGGATTCCGCATCCGCAGTCCATTGGCATAGCAGAGACCGCCATGGAAGTAGCCCTTGCATTAAACAGGCCAATGTCCTTCAAGGCTTCCACCTTGAAACCTGCTGAATCCTGTATGTGACGTAAAAACAAGTAAGTGTCACTCCTATCCATAGAATCTAATTGCTCTAGTAATGTGACTGACTACTTTACTATAGCTTTAGAAATCCACGCACAAGCAACAGTGGGTCTTAAAGCCACGCCTGTAGCAGTGTATAGTGATTTGAGCGTAGTCTCAATCTTACGGTCAGCCGGCTCCTTTAAGGCAGTTAACCGGGGACAGGTATAACCACCTTTTTAGACAATCTAGATACAGAAGCGTCTACTATAGGTGGGTTTTTCCACTTCTTCCTGTCCTCTTCAGGGAAAGGAAAGGTAATGAGAATTCTTTTAGGAATTATTTATTTTTTCTCTGGGTTTTCCCAGGATTTTTCAAACAAGGAGTTTAACGCCTTAGAAGCAGGGAAGGTAAGCAAGGATGCCTTATTTACAGTAAAATAAGTCTCTTCTTCCTGCTCTGGTACCTTTTCAGTAATGTGTAACACATCCCTAATGGCTTCAATCATTAATTGCACCCCTTTAGCAAGGGATGCATCCCCCCCACCCCCTGCATCCCCATCACCGTCTCCTGTATCAGAGTCCATATCAGCTTGCATTATATGGGCAAGTGGACGTTTTTGCGGGTATGTAGGTGGGGTTTTTGACGAAGTAGTGGGGGCTGGATATTGCATCCCATCCACAGTCTTCCTCAAAGACTGAGTCTCTTTCTCAGTATGTGACATCCTCTTTGAGATCTGGGATATCATTCCCCTTAAAGTATCTACCCATGCGGGTTCGGATTCAGAAGGCTGAGAAAGCATATTGCAGTCCTGAGCATGGCCGCAACTAGGGGGGCTAAGGGGACATGTGCCCCAGGTGCAGAATCTAAGAAGGTAGAGAGATGGGTACTCTGCCTCCCCTCCTTCCTCTTAACCCTAACAGGCAAACTTCTGCCGGCTCCAAGAACCCTCGCTGCAGGTACCCGCTCCACTAATGAAACTTTCCCCTTCCCTGCAACTATAACGTTAATGAATGGGGCAAGGGCAGTGACCATGGACTCTCCAGCTGCCCCTTTCATTTCCCAAGCGCTGGCCCATGACCGCTCACACGCTCCTGTGCCAGGGTAAGCGATGTAAACAGCAACAGCAGCCGATAATAAGTCTGGGCACTGAGGTGAGGTCTCTATACGCCAGGACAGCTGCTGCCTCCAAAAGTGTGTTCCTAGGTCCCAACTTGCATGCAGGGCTTTGTAGTTCTACAGCAGTTGGCCAGTTGGAGTCCTCCTCGCCCCCCCCCCCCCCCCAGTGTGTGTAATACAGTGTTTGCATGACTAATATCAGGTATACAACATCAGCCAGTCCTAGGGACTCCTCTCTGCCGCCAGGATGACCCACATTGTGTCCCCTCCCCAGAAAGTTGGTACTCCTCCTCTTTAATTGGCCCTAGGTCCTGACTGGCATACTGGTCTTTGTAGTCCTACAGCAGTTGGCAAGTCAGAGCACCCAACAATACTCTCTCTGAAGTGCATGTTAGTTTTCTTGTGTTCTATCCATTTTCCTAGGGAATGTGTGCTGGATGCACCCTGACAGTGGTGGTTGTCACTTTGCCAACTGTTTGGAACCATGTCAAAAACACAGTAATAGTGTGTGTGCGCGCATTGGGGGCGCCAAATTACTCCCTTGCCCTGGGTACCAAAAATTCTAGTTTCGGCCCTGTCCTGAGTACATGGAATAGACCCCTCTGGAGAAGATAAACACTCTGCAGCACAGGACACAGAGTCCTTAGACATGGTAACGTGAGGTATATACACTTATACACACACAGGAAAATGTCAGATACAGTTTCCCCCAGAGCACCTTCAGAGAGTCACAGAGTATAAGGAGCCAGCCACACCGCGCCCCTGTAGGCAGTTATGATAAAAGCCCAGCGCTAACTAACTACCCTTAATAGAGCAGTTAGTACTGTTATCACATTCCCCCCCCCCCCCCCCCCCCCGTCCCTAACACCCTAATACTGTGAAACACTGGAGTTATGTGGAGGGAAGCGCTCCCTGTCGGCTTTCTGTGTAATTAGCAGGGAGAAAATGGTGCTAGTGAATGCTGGACCCGCTCTGAGAGTAAGCCCCACCCCCTGACCTGGCACGTGGCTTCCAGCACTTATTTATTATTTTATTATCCTTTATTTATATGGCACCACAAGGGTTCCGCAGCGCCCAATTACAGAGTACATAAACAAATAATCAAACAGGAAAACAGCAACTTACAGTTGATGACAGTATAGGACAAGTACAGGGTAAATAAACAAAGTTACATCAGCAGATGACACTGGAATAAGTATCAGGTGGCAGAAGACTGCTTGATTTGGTGCAGTTGAAGTTTATTAAAGAAAGGATAAGCACATGAGGGAAGAGGGCCCTGCTCGTGAGAGCTTACAATCTAAAGGGGAGGGGTAGACAGACAGGGGTGACACAGACGGGGTACATAGAGAGCGTGGAACAGAGGGTTAGGATGAGATTTGGCTGGGTTTGGTGAAGAAGTGGGTCTTGAGAGCCCGTTTGAAGTTTTGTAGAAAGGTGGAGAGTCTGAGGGGGAGAGGTAGGGAATTTCAGAGAAGTGGTGCAGCACGTGAAAAATCTTGGAGGTAGGAGTGGGAGGAATTAATCCGTAGGCAGGAGAGTCGGCATGCATTAGCAGAGCGAAGAGGACGGGTGGGAGTGTAAAGGGAGATAAGGTCAGAGATGTAGATGGGAGAGGAGTGGGTGAGGGCTTTGTAAGAGAGTGTGAGAAGCTTGAAATGGATTCTGAAAGGGAAGGGGAGCCAGTGAAGGTCTAGTAAGAGAGGAGAGGTGGACGTAGTGCGTTTGGAGAGGAAGATGAGCCAGGCAGCAGCATTGTGGATAGATTGGAGTGGAGAGAGGTATTTGTCAGGAATGCCAGTCAGGAGGAGATTACAGTAGTCCAGTCTGGAGATGACCAGTGAGTGGATACGAGTCTTAGTAGCATCCTGGGTCAGAAAGGGTCTGATCCTGGAAATATTTTTTAGATAAAAACTGGCCTGAGGATTTTATATGTTAGCAGCGGGATTAGCCCCCGTTAATGGCATGACCAGTGTAGGGTTAAACTGTCGACTGAGGACGCCCCTCCAGCATCTACATGCAGAGCTGTTGCTGAGCCATACCGGAGCGCAGCCCCTCAGAACTGTGCTCTAACCCTTGTGCCGCCATACCCGCCAGTGACCTGCTAACCGGGACGCCGGCGCAGTAATCACCACTCTTCTGGCTCTGTTAGGGGGTGGCGGCCGTGCTGCGGGAGTGAGCGGTCGCCTCGTGGGCTTGCGATCATCACCCTCAGGAGCTCAGTGTCCTGTCAGCGGAGAGAGAGAACCATTAACTGTCTACTAAGTTGGTTCCTACTCCCCCCTAAGTCCCACGAAGCAGGGAGGCTGTTGCCAGCAACCTCCCTGTAAAACAACAAACTCTAAACTTTAAGAAAAAAAAAAAAACTAAGAAAACTCTTAGGAGCTCCCTTAGCTGTGACCGGCTCCTCCGGGCACATTTTCTAAATGGAGTCTGGTAGGAGGGAAATAGAGGGAGGGGGCCAGTCAACACTATTAAACTCTTAAAGTGCCAGTAGCTCCTAGTGGACCCGTCTACACCCCATGCTACTAAATTGGACCCCAGCATCCTTAAAGACGTAAGAGAAATATTGTTATTTGATGTGCCCGTCGCTACTTCCCCCAGTCACATATACAACAGCATGACCATGCTTCTCCTCTCAGTCTGGAAACTTTAGATCAGGGCCGTAACTACGTGTGT
This sequence comes from Pseudophryne corroboree, assembly GCF_028390025.1. Lineage (NCBI taxonomy): Eukaryota > Metazoa > Chordata > Amphibia > Anura > Myobatrachidae > Pseudophryne > Pseudophryne corroboree. Next base: position 526,533,497 of record NC_086446.1, on the reverse strand, counting down.
GCCAGGTGTGCCTGGCACACAGCGCAGTTGCCCTGGGGGCGCAAGTTACACCAGTACCTCCCACCAGTAGTGTCAGCTAATTCACCCGCTGCCTGCCCGCCTGCCTCCGCTGGTGATCTGACTCCTGTCAGATGTGCGCTCTGCGGTGTCTGACACTTTATGGCTGCAGTCGGCAGGCACAAGGACCCAGTGCAGCTCTGCAGTGAACCGTGACCTTTAATCCGGCGCTTCACCAAGGCATCTGCCCATCCCACTCCCTGTCGTCGGGCTCCGGGCTTACAGCGGCACATGCACAATCTGGAGCTAGACCCCTTCCTTCCCCTCCACAGTGCCGGGCACCTGCGCACCTCATCCATGCCGCAGCTCCACACCAGCTCATTCCTGCTGCCCGCAACTCGGCAGCCGGTTCAGCGCGATCTGCGCTGCCACTGCCTGGGGACAACGATGTCCTGGAAGCAGTGAGATAGGCACTTCCGCGCCATCACGTCCCTCCCAGCGCTCTACTCTTGAGGGTCTACAATGGGTCTCTTCTATTCAGGCTGGCCAGCCACCAGGTGATTTTATATCTTACAACCTTTCTAAAAACTAGCTCAGTTTATTACAGTACAGTACCGCTTACCATAAGACTAATGAGGCATTATTCCACACATTCATAAAAATCCCTATCGTTGGCTTGGACCTACTTGCCTCCCACCTATTAATACGTGGAAAAATGTGACTGTCTTTATTCCTGAAAGTAGGTTCGTCCACATCTGTGATATTTTTCAATTATTGTATTCCGTACTGCAGACGGATACACAGAATACTGACTATTCACGAGTGGAGACGGTCCTCTGGAAGTTTTTAAACATAAAACAGTGTGACGTAATGTGTAAAATAGGGAAGCTGTCTGCAGTAATGTGTAAAAAGGGGACGCCGTCTGCCGTAATGTGTAAAAAGGGGGATGCTGTCTGCCGTAATGTGTAAAAAGGGATGCTGTTTGCCGTAATATGTAAAAAGGGGGACGCTGTCTGCGTAATGTGTAAAAAGGGGGCGCTGTCTGCCGTAATGTGTAAAAAGGGGGCGCTGTCTGCCGTAATATGTAAAAAGGGGGACGCTGTCTGCCGTAATATGTAAAAAGGGGGACGCTGTCTGCGTAATGTGTAAAAAGGGGGCGCTGTCTGCCGTAATGTGTAAAAAGGGGGACGCTGTCTGCGTAATGTGTAAAAAGGGGGCGCTGTCTGCCGTAATGTGTAAAAAGGGGGTCGCTGTCTGCATAATGTGTAAAAAGGGGGCGCTGTCTGCCGTAATATGTAAAAAGGGGGACGTTGTCTGCGTAATGTGTAAAAAGGGGGCGCTGTCTGCCGTAATATGTATAAAGGGGGACGCTGTCTGCGTAATGTGTAAAAAGGGGGCGCTGTCTGCCGTAATGTGTAAAAAGAGAGACTGTCTGCTGTAATGTGTAAAAGGGGCTCTACCTGGTGTAGTGGCGCTACTGTGTAGCGTAATTTTAATAATGGAGACTACTGTGCACCGTAGTATGAATTGGTATTATTTTGTGGCCACGCCTCTTCCGCTTGAAGCCACGCCCCTTCCCATGAAGCCATGTCCCTATATATTTTTTGCACCTATCTTGCATGGTGGGGGGCGCCAATGCCGTTTCTTGCACACAGCGCTAAAATGCCTAGTTACGGCACTGCTTAAGATGCCGCAAGGCTTAAAAGTTTTCTACTGTACGTGCCACGTTTGTCACATGTGCTGCTGACCCCTGCAATTTGGACCTGATCCAGAGTTGCATGCAAATACGCTCTGCTGAGAGGTCTTGTGATTTTTTTTTGTTTTAGTAATTGCACATGTCAGAGCCTGAAAACACTGCATGAAGCTGCTACAGGCAATTTAGGGCCCAATTCAGACCTGATCGCTGCTGGGCAAATTCGCAAGGAGGCCAATTACCAAGCAACCGCGAGGACAAACTGCAAAAAGATCCAGCAATTTTTTTAATCGCTAGGTGTACACAAGTTGATTGACAGGAAGCCACCATTTGGGGGTGGTAACTGGACGTTTTCTGGGAGTGTCAGGAGAAACGCAGGCGTGGCCAATTGTTTTCAGGGAGGGTGTGTGACATCAGCTCCTGCCCCGATCAGCCCGATTCTATTGCACTTCAGGAGTAGGTCCTGGGCTACGCACAGACTGGAAAAATCATTTGATGGTGAATGAGTTGCAAATGGATTTGCAGCTGACCGGCGTTCAGAGATTTTTGCAAGGTGTAGACAGACTTGCACGGGGCGGATTTTCACTCTGTCTGGGCAGCGACTATTTGATTGCAAACCTCTGCAAATTCACAGAAGAGCGATCATGTCTGAATTAGGCCCTCAGAGTTATACTCATCTCAGCTGCATCTATCTATCTATCTCTCTCTTCCACTGGTGTAACTAAGCAGCAACTGTGTGACCACACATAGGAGAAGTCTGTTGTAGGTTTGAAGACAGTTGATGGTTATTCAGAGGTGAGTGCATGCAGAGATCCAGAGGTATATGTAATCAGTGGTTAAAGTGGGCCGGAACGGGGCGGAACTGCTTTCCGTCACCTCTAATTGCAGGCGGAACCAGTTCTGCCTCTGCCCGGCTCACTAAGCATCAGGTCCCAGCAGCCATCTAAAGGTGGCAGCGGCCGCCAGCCAATCCCGGCTTGCGGACCGCCTGCATTGCCAACGAAAAGAAGGGGCGACTATTTCAAAATGTGAAGTGAACCAATCACGGCTCGCTGACCACCAGCCAATGAGAAGCTGCCAGGTGGAAGCTTCTCATTGGTTGGCAGCTTGCGAACCATGATTTGTGTGCAGTCGGCACCAGTTTGAAAGTGCGACTGGGCGGCCCCTTCTTTTAAATAGCAGCCGGTCCGCGAGTCCTGTCTGGTGCCCGCTGCCAGCTTTTCTATGCTGCAGCCGTGACGCGACGCAAGGGGGGAGATGGTGGTTGTAAAAGAAGCAGGGGGTGAGTTGGAGTGGGAGGAGCAGAAGGTGAGATGGGGTAAGGGGGTTGTAAAAGAACAGGGGGTGAGATGGAGTGGGAGGAGCAGGAGGCGAGAGAAGCAGGTGGTGAGATGAGCAGGGGGTGAGATGGAGTGGGAGGAGCAGGAGGCGAGAGAAGCAGGTGGTGAGATGAGCAGGGGGTGAGATGGAGGAGCGAGAGGAGCAGGGGGTGCGATGGAGGCGCGAGAGGAGCAGGGGGTGAGATGGAGGCGCGAGAGGAGCAGGGGGTGAGATGGAGGCGCGAGAGGAGCAGGGGGTGAGATGGAGGCGCGAGAGGTGTAGAGAAAGGGGAGGGGAAGATTCAGATGATCAGACACAAAGGAAAGCATATAGGGAGTAATGGATACCTAGGATGAAGATATGGACACATGAAAGCGACAGACAAAGGAAACAAGAAAGCAGAAGGAACACATAGAAGACATGAGAGGTGAGCAAAGGTTGTTCAACATATACTGCAATATTGTGAATCGAATCTAAAATTAGGAGAGGGGGGCACTGCTTTGGACAGTGTGTGTGTGTGTGTGTGTGTGTGTGTGTGTGTGTGTGTGTGTGTGTCTCTCTGCTATTGTGGGCATTGTGTGTGTAAAGGGCACTAGTATGGGCGGGCGGGCAATGTGAATAAGATTGTGCTACTGTGAGGCATTATTTTGAATTGGGGGTACTTGTGTGGCCACACCCCTCCCTTGTGAGGCCACACCCCTTTTTGGCACACAAGCCTTCGGTACGCACTAAGCTGGAGGGGTCGTGGGGGAGACGAGTTTCCCCACCTCTCTAGGACCACTTTAAGCCCAGTATGTATTATGGTTCAAGTCTGCCGGAGGTGCGGGTGTTGGCCAAGAATGTCTGTATTTTTAAAATGGCAATCATTCACCACTTTAAAAATATGACCATTCTCTGATAACATCCCGCACCTCCGTCAAACTCATTTGCACACATACAGTAGGGTCCAGGTTATACCAAGACACATCCTACTGGTGGACACCATCCTGCCGCCATTCCAACGTGATGACAGCATCATTCAGTGACACACTTCATGACTCACAAGACATAGCTCTGCAGTGGCACCCTCCTTTTTACTTCCTGCCTTTATCACCAGCCCCAGAGCAGATGAGGAGGAGCAGTGCAGTGACCTCTACATTTACTAGATAAGGAGAGTGCCTGACTGGGCACGATATCTGTATAAGAGTCTGGCAATTTTGTGATTGGTTAAAGAAGGTCAAATTGTTGCTAGGCAGATCAGAGTTTTGGGTGAGTGATAATTGGGTAGGGCCAGCCTATCGGTGAGTGTAGGGGAGGTGTTTAGTTCATGTAGGGTAGAAACTTCCAGAGTGCTTCCTCTTGTCGTCTGGAAGCCCAGAAGGATAAGTGAAAGCTGATTGTGCCTGCCTGCCTCTCTTTTCTTTCAAGTTTCTCTCTCATTCTCTATTTTCCCCTGATCGCTTTTCTTATATTCTCTCATACCCTCTTTTACTCATACTCATTTCTTTACTCATTTGCTGTACTTTCCTATATTGCTCCTGCATCTGTGTGCCTCCCCACCTGCCATGCCCAGACCTAAGCGCTTAGCATCCCGTCCCCTAAGGCTTGCGGGGGCCGCTCCCGCATCGGGTGCTGTGCGCCTCCGCCGCCCTGCTGCTGTCCCCTCACGCCAGGCTCCGAACTCCGGGGTGGGAGGCGCGACGGTGCCCGTTCCGTCAGCGCCTCCCGTCTCTGCCCCCGATGCAGCGCATGGCGGCTCCGTGCGTCCCGCTGCTGGCGGGTCGGGCACGGCGGCCGCCAGCGCAGGACAATCACTGCCTAGCGCCGGGGACTCATCATCCCCGGCCGCGAAGGTGGCTGGGGCTGCAGCGCCAGAAAGCCGCTTCTCTCCCGCGATCAGCGGGTATGGGGCGGCTGGCGCCGGCGCGGCTGCAGGGGACATGCGCGGCGGGGATTCGGCACCCCCAGCCGCGCTGGTTTATAACGCTGGGGAGGTCGCGGGCGCGGCTACCCTGGGGCATAGTGGACCCCCCACGGGTCCCGCGCCCGGTGCTTTTGGGGCCCCTGAGGCACCCCTGGCTGCTGGGGGGCATCATATAGCCTCAGTAGCTGGGGGGGTCAGCGGGCAGTGGGGGGGTATGCAAGACACCAGTCAGACCCTCCTGGGTCAGGCTCCCCCTCTGGTGGCCATTTTAGGACAGGGCTGCTCACCTCATCCACCTCAGCAAGCTGCTAGCAGCATGCTGGGTGGGGAGTCGCAGCCATCTGGTAGACACTTGGAGGTGCTGCGGGCCTTTTCGGTACATGGCTCCGCAGCAGCCTCTGTGTCTTTGCCAGCCCAGCATTCCGTCACAGATTTTCGGTCCATGGCGGGGGGTGGCTTTGCTACAAACACCCTTGGTTTGCCAGCTTTCTCTTCCCCCAGCAGTACGGGCCTGCCTTACTTGCAATTCCCATTTCCCACGGTAGTTTCGCAAAGTTTCCCCCCGATAGTCTCCACCCCGCAGGTGGTCCAGTCGGTCTGGTCCTCCGGGATGGGGCAGGCTTTCGGACACCCGCATAATGTTTCTTCCTTTTCGGGGGGGTTTCAATCCGCGTCACTTCCGGCGCCAGCTTTCCATCAGTTCCCATACTGCCAACCGCCTTATCCCCCGGCGCAGCCAGGGCCTTACGGGTATCCGTGGCAGGGCGGTTTCGGGTCCCCAGGTTTCCGCGTTCCCAGCGTTAGCCAAGCTGTTGCGCTGCCTCCGTACCTTCCCACGGCCCAGGCCCCGCCAGCTCAGGTGGCACCGCCTGGGCCCGGTACACCATTGCATTCGGTGGCCCCGGGCGGGGAAGCGCCGCGCCCCCTCCCCGTTTCATCCGTTGGTGGTGCTGATGGGCCAGGTAACTTAATTCCGATTGTTTTTGTTCCCGAGGTTAGTCGCGCGTGAGGTCGCCAAGGTGGTAGGGAAGGATAAGGTGCCGAGGAAGACGGTGGCTACTGATCAGCTGCCGAAAAAGGCGGTGGCTCCTGATGAGCCGCCGTTGTTTTCGGAGATGGTGCGCTGCGCGAACACGGCTGTTACTCGGGGTTTACGGAAGAGGATGAAGGAAAAAATAGTTAAGGGAAAATTTGTCGACCTTTTCACCCTCACGGATGACATGAGGAAGGACTTCGACAAAGCGAAGAAGGCAGGGGGCATCGGTGAAAATGCTTTTCGGAGCTTTCATCATTGGTTAAGGGGTTTCTTAGTCTTTTCTGCGGTTTACCTAAAAACGCGCCCTGCCGAACATCTTAATGTGGTAAAGTACATGTTTTTAATTAATGAGATGTTCTTAAAGTACAAAGGTTCCGTCTGGAGGGATTACGATGAAAAATTCCGTAAGAACCAGGATGGCAATCCGACGTTACCTTTGGGCTTTAAGGATGTCGAGGTTTGGATGGAGGTTTCCAACCAAGCGAGTAGTGTGGTTGAGGGTCAGGCCAAGAGGAAGTTTCTGGGGGGCAAGAATGTTACTGGTACGGCGGCAAAGGGCAAGTGTTTTGCGTTTAATGACTCTAAGTGCACTAGGGGTGCGGCCTGTCGTTTTCGTCACTCCTGCCGCGTCTGTGGAGCCAATCACCCCGCCAAGGATTGTAAGTCCGGAAACGGGGTTAAGCAGGCCGACCAGGGCGCTGCAGGCGGCAGTGCGAAGTAAGGCACCCTCGCCCATAGTTGTACCTGAGTTGGCTAAATGGTTGCACCGTTATCCCAGAACGGAGGATGCTGAGTTTTTGTTAGCCGGTTTTAGTTGCGGTTTTCGTTTGCCCATTTCGGAATCGGTTCATGTTGTGTCTCGCAGGAATTTGAGGTCGGCGACGGAGTTTCCTCATGTGGTCAGGCAGAAGGTGGAGGCGGAGGTGCAATTGGGTCGCATGTGCGGTCCTTTTGCATGTGAGCCTTTGCCTGGGTTATGCGTATCTCCCTTGGGAGTAGTGCCCAAGAAGGCGCCGGGCAAATTCCGCTTGATACAACATTTGTCCTACCCGCATGGGGGCTCTGTTAACGACGCCATTCCTGAGGAGTTTTGCACGGTCAGGTACCAGTTGTTTGACGAGGCTCTGGAATTGATCCGGGGTTTTGGGCCCGCGGCCCTGTTGGCCAAGTTGGATGTTGAATCCGCTTTTCGCCTTCTTCCCCTTCACCCCGACTCTTTCAAGTTTATGGGTTTTCGGTTAGGCGGTTTCTTTTATGTTGACAAATGTTTGCCGATGGGTTGTTCTGTCTCTTGCGCCTACTTCGAGAAATTTAGCTCGTTCCTGCATTGGTGCATTGCTGCAGGAACGGGGCAAGTTGGCATCGCCCACTATCTCGATGATTTTCTATTTGTGGGCCCAGGAGACAGCAACACCTGTCAGGAGCTCCTTTTTTCCGCGTCCGCCTTGTTCAAGGTTCTGGGAGTACCTGTTGCTCACGATAAGACAGAGGGACCCACGTGTTGCCTTTCTTACCTGGGCATCGAGGTTGACACTAGAGCAGGTTGTTGCCGTATTCCGGCCGACAAGGTAGCGAAGCTTTTGGGACAGATCGAAGAATGCTTGAGGAAGCGTAGAGTTAGACTCCGTCAGGTGCAGTCCCTTTTAGGCTCCTTTAATTTTGCTTGCCGGGTCATACCTATGGGGAGGGTGTTTTGCCGCAAACTTGAGAGGGCCACAGCGGGAGCGACTGGGCCGCACCACACCATTCGTCTGTCTCGGGAAATTAAGGACGACCTTAGAACTTGGTCGACCTTTTTGGTAACTTTTAATTCGGAATTGCTGTGGCCTCTCCGGCCCGTCGCCAATTCTTCCCTGGAACTGTTTACAGATGCTGCCGGTGCTACGGGTTTCGGTGCTTTTTTCCAGGGCGAGTGGTGTGTTTCGGCCTGGCCCCAGTCTTGGGTATCGCGTGGCTTTACGGCTAACCTACTCTTATTGGAACTGTTCCCTATAGCGGTGGCAGTGGAGTTGTGGGTCCCTAAGTTGGCGAACCGGACGATTGTCTTTTGGTGCGACAATTTGGGGGTGGTACATGCGGTGAACAACCAACGTGCATCATCGCCGCAGGCTTTGCGGCTGTTGAGATTTTTGGTGTTACAGTGTCTCCATTTTAACATCAATTTCACGGCGAGGCACGTGCCTGGGGTCGAGAACGACATCGCGGATGCGCTGTCGCGTTTCGATTTTCCCAGGTTTCGCAGGTTGGCCCCCAGGGCGGAGGCCCTAGGTTTGACTTGTCCAACTTCTGTCTGGCAGATTATAGAACTGGCGTAGATGGCTTGGCACTGAACTCATTGGCCCCTTCGACCCGCCGGGCATACGCTGCGGCTTGGCGTGACTGGCAGGCGCATCAGGTAAGGTGCGGGGCCGGGGGTAAGTCAGAGGAGGATCTTTTGTTGGCCTTTGTTTGGGAGTGTTACCAGAGTGGTAGGTCCAAGGCGTCCATGTGCGCGGCGTTGGCGGGGATTTCGTTCCATGCCCGGTTGCAGCGGGGGACGGACCCCACCAGGTCTTTCACTTTGTCCAAGGCGCTCAGGGGTTGGGCGAAGTTAAGTCCAGCCCAGCCGGATACGCGCAGGCCTATTGACACCCATTTGTTGCGCGAGCTCATGGCGATTCTGCCGGCAGTGACTGATTCTGCTTTTGAGGCGTCCCTTTTCCGTGCAGCATTTTCATTTGCGTTTTTTGGGGCCTTTCGAGTTGGCGAGCTGGTAGCCGCTAATAAAAGGTCCACTGATACAGGCATGCTTTTCAGGGACCTGGTACTCAAGGAAGGTGTCGCCATGTTTAGGTTGCCTCGTTCCAAGACCGACCAGTTGGGTCGAGGGCGTTGGGTGACTTTGAAGGCGCACGAGGATACAGATTTGTGCCCGGTGCTGCATGCAAAAATTTATTTACCTTTACGACCCAAAGGTGGGGCTCAAGTTCTGCTGCACGGGGATGCATTGCCTCTCACTCGGTTTCAGTTTGCTGCTGTGTTGAAGCGCTGTTTGGTCGCCCTTGGGCTTAATAGCGCGGAATATGGGACGCATTCCTTTCGCATCGGTGCGGCAACTTGCGCTGCAGCACGCGGACTTCCACCGTCAGCCATTCAGGAAATGGGACGTTGGAAGTCGGCAGCGTTTAAGTCTTATGTTAGATTGGATAAGGTGTAATGTTGCGCTATTTGCGCTAACCCAAAAACGTTGTTTACCTGCCAATTTTGGAATGATTAGCGTTCCGGAATTGGAGGTGTGAAGGAATTTTTTAAATTTTTCCTCCGAGGGGGCCTAAATTACAATTGGCTGACACTCCAGGTCCACGGGAGGTTTTTTAAGTTTTCTCCTTCACTTGGGTTTTTATGTTACTAACTGTTCGGTTCGGTCTAACGGTTCTAAATTACCTGTTTTATGGGCGCGGCCTGACAGCTAGGTTACTTTTTCTTTTTCAGCGTCCACTGATTCCAACGAACAAATTTGGGTAGTTGGCCATTCTTACGTGTTTTGGGCCGAGCGGCATCCCCTTGCTGATAGGTCGTCTGAGTTGTTAGGTGGTCGCAGAGTGCGATGGTTAGGTGTGAGAGGGCTCAGATGGTCTGGACTTTTGGAGCGGTTGTTGCAATACGAACAGCGTTGGGGGCGTCCCCAATGGCTGCTGCTGCACCTGGGCGGTAACGATGTAGGTCACCTAAAAGGTATAGATCTTATACTTAGGATTCAGGCGGATTTGGGGGAACTTAGCTTGCTTTGGCCTGGTGTACGCTTGGTTTGGTCTGACATTATTCCTAGGTTTGTCTGGAAGGGATCACGGAACGTCACAGCGCTAGACAGGGCTAGGAAGAAGATTAACTTTGCTGTATCAAAGTTTGTGTTGTCCGCTGGTGGTTTGGCCGTTAGACATCCGCTATTGGTGCTCCAGAGCCCCTTTTATTTTAGGAAGGATGGGGTGCATCTCTCCCATCTTGGGATTGGAGTTTTTCTGAGGGCGCTGTTCTCTTGTCTGGAGTAGTTTGTTATCTTTGTAGGTAGGGATAGGATTTGCGTAGATAGGTATTTGGTTTCTGGTTGGATTTAATTTCGTGTTGGGTGGCGGGCTGCGTTTCTCTGAAACTGGCGGTGGCGGGAAGGCGCTACTGGCCAGCAGTCACTTGTAGCATAAGTGGTGTTGTCGGGCACTTACCCCTTTTGAAGGACGGCGAGTGTGTCCTGCCCTTGTGGGGGGGCGAAGGGCGCCTCCTTGGGGAGCGTCCTCACTCTGCTATAGGAAGGGGTGGTGAGACCTTCGCAACACAGGTTATGCTGATATATATAGATGGGGCGTTTCAGTCGCACCCATGACAGTTGGGGCGTTTAGTCGCCGCCATTTTGTAAGATCGTGACTAGAGCTGGTTAGTGGTAGCGTTTTCCTGGCCACCCACTACGAGTGAGGTCATTCCAATTAATAAATTCAATGACCATTTAATCCAACGCAGTTGTGTCCGTGTCGTTATTTTTAGTTGATAAGCTAGCTTAAAGGGTATAGTTAATGTTAAGCACAATAATTGAATAGACGCCTTAGATAAGGAGAGTGCCTGACTGGGCACGATATCTGTATAAGAGTCTGGCAATTTTGTGATTGGTTAAAGAAGGTCAAATTGTTGCTAGGCAGATCAGAGTTTTGGGTGAGTGATAATTGGGTAGGGCCAGCCTATCGGTGAGTGTAGGGGAGGTGTTTAGTTCATGTAGGGTAGAAACTTCCAGAGTGCTTCCTCTTGTCGTCTGGAAGCCCACCCACCCACCCACCCTATTGGCTCACTAATTTGCCCCTTTTCAATTTGGCTTACGATTATCTTTCTTTCAGACTTAGTGGGCGGGAAGGCGCTACTGGCCAGCGGTCACTTGTAGCATAAGTGGTGTTGTGGGGCACTTACCCCTTTTGAAGGACGGCGAGTGTGTCCTGCCCTTGTGGGGGGGCGAAGGGCGCCTCCTTGGGGAGCGTCCTCACTCTGCTATAGGAAGGGGTGGTGAGACCTTCGCAACACAGGTTATGCTGATATATATAGATGGGGCGTTTCAGTCGCACCCATGACAGTTGGGGCGTTTAGTCGCCGCCATTTTGTAAGATCGTGACTAGAGCTGGTTAGTGGTAGCGTTTTCCTGGCCACCCACTACGAGTGAGGTCATTCCAATTAATAAATTCAATGACCATTTAATCCAACGCAGTTGTGTCCGTGTCGTTATTTTTAGTTGATAAGCTAGCTTAAAGGGTATAGTTAATGTTAAGCACAATAATTGAATAGACGCCTTATATAAAATACACCGTACACTTGTATTTGTTATCAAATAAATTGACAGCACTACTGTGTTGTGTCATTTGGTCACAGAGTTGGTAGGGTTTGCGACATGAGAAGAGTGATTTTGGGAGGACATGATAATGAGAATACAAGTTGAGATCTTATTTCCATCCAAGCACACAAGACAACGTTCATAAATCGGTTGTCTATTGGTAATTGACCAAAAACAGAAGGAGTTTCACCATAGAAAGATCTCTGAATGGTCCTATTCTACATGTCTGTTTTTAAATAATACTAAGGCAGGTACCAATTAAAGGACACGTTCCCCTTTTCATTTCAAATCAGTTGTTTTCTATCATCTTTTAGAAACATTTAAAATTGACTGTTTCCTAAATGGATCCCTCTGTCAATTATAACACAAACTACTTTTTCGCATTAAAATGTGAGGCTAAATGTGTTTTTGTGTTTTTCATTCCATTGCGGTTACTGCTAATGAAAGGCAGCTGCGAGATTTCTCAGTCCGGTCAGTGTTGTGGTGTTAATCTGTGGACGTGTTAGGAAATTCTTTATTCACATACAATGGCATGATAAAAATGACACGAGTTTCCCACATAAAAAGACACTCATTCTGCTTATTCTGACAAAAATGCAACAATATCCAGAAACCAGACACTCATTCCTCAATATAGAGTCAGCCATAGATTTGTTTCATGCTGTTTGTATACACACACGGAAAAGATCAAGTTATCATTATTGCTAATGGAGCTGAAACTGTGATGTTATATATCATGCAAGTGCGTTGCTGAATAAGGGAACGTTATGGGCCAGACCTGACGCTCCCCCCAAACATGTGAGGTTATGATGTCATGAAGATGGTGAGGACATACCCGGGCAGATCTCAGGCTGTTCCAGACACATTGCAAGCCAGCTATACTGTCAACCACTGGGCCTATGGCCTATGCAGCACAATACCTCGCACACACATAGCTACAGCCTTGTGAAAGGGTCATGGTACTGTATCACTTAGTACAACGCGGTGAAAGCAGCCTAGTCTGCTGCTAAGGATCAGGTTGTGAGGGGGCCCAAGGCAGCAATGCAGTCCAATCCACTATGAAGGCCCTTGGTTCCTTTTCTGAGCACATGTGAGCTCCTCAAGAGCAGATTGCTGTAAATGTAATTTTACTGACAAATATTAACTGGCAACAAGTGCAAACCTTCCATCGTGATTCCTTCCACAAGGTACAAAATGCTCTGCTCCTAGACGTCGCCATCATTTATGATTGCAGTCACCTGCGATACAAAGACCTTGCTCATCAATTAACTAATTCCACACATTGGAATCATAAGTTATGAGGGTAGCCATAAGTAGAACATTGTGTCAGTACCTGGTGGATGTGATCATGTTGGAGGGTCTGAAAGTAGCAAATGTTTGGAAACTTCTGTGTACAGCCAATCCACTTTTGCAATAGAGATCATGGATTCACCAGTAAGTATAGCCTGAAAGGAAAATATCAGAAGGCAGAAAATAAGTGCACGTGTATACACTTACAGTTGTGCTCATAAGTTTACATACCCTAGCAGAATTTGTGATTTTCTGACCATTTGTCAGAGAATATGAATGATAACTCACAAACTTTTCTTTCACTCATGGTTAGTGGTTGGGTGAAGCCATTTATTGTCAAACAACTGTGTTTACTCTTTTTAAATCATAATGACAACAGAAACTACCCAAGTGACCCTGATCAAAAGTTTACATACCCCAGTTCTTAATACCGTGTATTGCCCCCTTTAACATCAATGACAGCTTGAAGTATTTTGTGGTAGTTGTGGATGAGGCTCTTTATTTTCTCAGATGGTAAAGCTGCCCATTCTTCTTGGCAAAAAGCCTCCAGTTCCTGTAAATTCTTGGGCTGTCTTGCATGAACTGCACGTTTGAGATTCCCCAGAGTGGCTCAATGATATTGAGGTCAGGAGACTGAGATGGCCACTCCAGAACCTTCACTTTATTCTGCTGTAGCCAATGACAGGTTGACTTGGCCTTGTGTTTTGGATCATTGTCATGTTGGAACGTCCAAGTACATCCCATGCGCAGCTTCCGGACTGATGAGTGCAAATTTTCCTCCAGTATTTTCTAATAACATGCTGCATTCATTTTGCCATCAATTTTGACCAAGTTTCCAGTGCCTTTTGTAGCTCACATATCCCCAAAACATCAGTGATCCACCTCTGTGTTTCACAGTAGGAATGGTGTACCTTTCATCATAGGCCTTGTTGACTCCTCTCCAAATGTAACGTTTATGGTTGTGGCCAAAAAGTTCAATTTTGGTCTCATCACTCCAAATGACTTTGTTCCAGAAGTTTTTTCAGGCTTGTCTCTGTGCTGTTTGGAGTATTGTAAGCGGGATGCTTTGTGGCATTTGCGTAGTAATGTCTTTCTTCTGGCGACTCGACCATGCAGCCCATTTTTCTTCAAATTCCTCCTTATTGTGCATCTTGAAACAACCACACCACTTTTTTTCAGAGCGTCCTGTATTTCAGCTGAAGTTATTTGTGGATTTTTCTTTGCATCCTGAACAATTTTCCTGACAGTTGTGGCTGAAATTTTTGTTGGTCCACCTGACCGTGATTTGGTTTCCACAGAATCCCTCATTTCCACTTCTTAATTAGAGTTTGAACACTGCTGATTGGCATTCTCAATTGCTTGGATATCTTTTTATATCCCTTTCCTGTTTTATACAGTTCAATTACCTTTTCCCGCAGATCCTTTGACATTTCTTTGGCTTTCCCCATGACTCAGAATCCAGACACGTCAGTGCAGCACTGGATGAAAGATGCAAGGGTCTTTCAGGAGTCCAGAAACTCACTGACCTTTTATATATACACACACACACGCACATTACAAGCAAACAGATCACAGGTGAGGATGGTTACCTTTAGTAGCCATTCAAACCCGTTTGTGTCAACTTGTGTGCATGTTATCAGGCCAAAATCTCCAGGGTATGTAACTTTTGATCAGGGTCATTTGGGTAGTTTCTGTTGTCATTATGATTTAAAAAGAGTAAACACAGTTGTTTGACAATAAATGGCATCACCCAACCACTAACCATGAGTGAAAGAAAAGTTCCTGAGTTATCATTCATATTCTCTGACAAATGGCCAGAAAATCACAAATTCTGCTAGGGTATGTAAACTTATGAGCACAACTGTATCTGCAGCATTAGAGGGGAAGAGGGAAATGTACGAAGCCTTGAAAAGTGATACATTTCACAGTGATAAAGTACCAGCCAATCAGCTCCTAACTGCCATGTTACAGACTGGGTTTTAAAACTGACAGGAACTGGTTGGTTGGTACTTTATCACCGTGAATTGTATCACTTTTAAGGCTATGCACATCTGGCCCTGACTGTGTTGCAGAATTAGTAAGTTTTAGAAGTGCAAGCTGTCTCCAGGTGGTATGCAGTGGAGTTGCCGGCAGTCAGGATCCTGGCGGTCAGGATACCGATGCCGAGATTCTGACCGCTGACAATGCCGACAGCTGGAATCCTGGCTAACGGGCTGTTCCCACTTGTGGGTGTCCATGGCACCCATAGATTTGGAATACAACCTGTGGCGAGCGCAGCGAGCCCGCAAGGGGACTCTTTGTGCTCACCCCACTGACGGCATATGGACGACTGGGATGCCGTTGTCGGTATACTGGCGGCCAGCATCGCGATCGTCGGTAAATCATACTGATCCCCTCCGGTTATCTGCTGTCTACATCAACATGCCTCCCAAGGCAACAACATGCAAATCTTATGGTGAAACTGGAAACTAAAGTGTGTAGCTGTGTTAAGGCTACTGTATAAGAGACTATGACAAAGGGGTTCCAATTCTAAAATAAATGCATTAAAACAGTATATGTAATTGCAGAATTTCAGCCATAAGGCAGCTTAATATATATATATATATATATATATTATATAAATTATTGTTTATGCTACTGAGTATTGCATCATCTTTAGGAAAGCTTACATAAAGGAATAGCTGAGGTAACAGATTTCCATAGGTTGCAGCAATGTTAACTTAACCTCGTTAAAATGTTTTCCTACCAATCACAAACATGTGTTTTTAAGTCAACCATAAGCTTTAAACACCTGAAAGCCACACACATTGCTGTGTATACTTAAAAATGTTATGAACAATATTTAGAACGTCTGCATTCAATTACAGCTAGTGAGGGCCCTCAGACATTCATTCCTACTCCTGGGTAAAACAAATCACATTCTTCAATTAATTCAAAATCCCCTCGCTACATAGAGGAACCTGTAGCTCAAAACCGAAAGATTTAGAACACCAGATCGTACATTATTGCTTACTAGCTGCAGAGTAAATTGATACAAGACATTGGGTGTGTAGACAATGCAGCCTTTAGCTGTGCGTTACTTACAATGCCACAGATTTCACATTTTTACGTTAGAACAATCTGTTATCAGGCAGAGCATAACATCTGTCACAGTGAGTCAAAGCATTTTTTAATACCAAATCACTGTATGTTGTGTTATTTCCATTCACATCATAAACAGAATTATCATCATACTGTACTCACCTCTCCGTAGTGGTTGTAGGAAATGTTAGGAACATACTCTAGATTAGTGGTTCTGAGCCTCATCCCTCAAGTTTTGAGTATTTGTGCCTGGGGAATCAGGTGGAAAGATTACTGAACCAGCAACATCGATTAACCACCTGTGCATGATTAAAGAAATGCACAAAACATGGCCAGTTAGTGGTAATTGAGAACTGGAATTGAGAACCCCTGATGTAGACCATGTTCTCCTCTTTAACACAAGACGACTTGGTAGTCAGAAGCTGTAGTGGCAACAGGACTACTGGAGGTGGGACTTTGAAAACATATTACATTGCTGTAATGAATCAGTGGTCCGACACTGATTAATGGTTGCTAAGCCTAATACCATCAGTACTCCCATCTAGCACAGAGCAAATAAGCATACCTCCCAAAATGACCCTCTCCAGGAGGGACACAATGCTCTGCTTCTGGATTTTTATCTTCATTTATGATTGTCTGCATCTGTGTTGAACAGGTTCATGGATAAGAAAGGTGTTTCAGCACAGGTGATGGCAATCCTAGATTAAGAGGGAAGTCCATGAGCAGAGCATTCTGTCCCTCCTGGGGAGGGTCATGTTGGGTGGTATAAATAAGTTCCAGGGGAGGTTCTCCCATTATATATGTAGTATGACGCGGAATACATCTCTACGTCATTTTGTTGCATGCAAAAAAGGTGTCTATTTAAAAAAAAAAAATCTATTTAATAATTTGCTAAATATTTACACAAACACAGTTTTAAGTCTTAGAACAGACTTGCTCTTACTGGTGATTGTGGTGACCAAAAATGAAGTCTCTGAGTTGAGGATTCTATATCAGCCATTAATAATAGTCCTAAATCAGTTATACAGTAGTAAATCAGTTACATAAGAAAACTGTAGGAAAACCTTGCTTATTTATAAGCTTTTATTTATCTTTATCAATGTTAACCTTTGCTTTCTTAGTCACCTTTGCAATATTCACAATTGTTTGTACTAACTATACATTGTACTCAGCAGTAGCAGAGGCGTCACCGGTGCGCACTCTGCACTACTCTCCGAAAGGGGAGCGTGACCAAACAAAATGGGTGTGGCCTCACAGGGATCTCCGTTCCATCACCCGGGGGCATGTCAAGCATTCCCGGAGATGCTGCCTGCCCCTGGAGACTGGACTATGTGTGTGCTGGCTCTTCATGTGTGGCAGGAGCCGAGTGCTGCAAGAGAATATCACACTGCCTCACCCAACTCCTGTTACTGTAGGAGAGCCGGCACTTTGGTGTCACCTAGGGTGAGCATATTATCCCTTTTACCTGGGACGCTCATGGATTACACAGGTTCTGTGGCTGACTGGCTTCAAGCCTACATTTCAGCTGGTTTTTAACAGCCACAGAGCCTGTGTAATCCATGAGCGTCCCAGGTAAAAGGTATAATATGGTCACCCTAGTGTCGCCCTTTCCGAGGGTGACACCTGGGTGCAGGCCACCCCCACCCCCCCCCCACCCCCCACACACCCCACACCCTGCTTGTGATGCCACTGAGTAGAAGTGTCCTCTCCACCATTTCACATCCCCGCCATCTTCATCAACCTCATATGTACTTGGCCTTTTCTTATGTATAATTTGTTTTTATGTAAGACTTTCATCTGGTTTTAATCAGAGATAGAACCTGTATAATTCATGAGTGTCTTGGTTTAAAGGGATAGTATGATAGGCCTATATTGTTGAGTTGTGTTTCATTACATAGACAGACGCAGGAAGGTATAGGCTAGTGTAGCAGTATGATAAGGGTTAAAATAGAACCAGTGCTGGTGTGAAGTAAAAAAAAAACGGGAGGCTTGGAGCACTAGACTAACCTGTTTAGGGCTGCTGGCGTTATAGGAGGGAGACTGGAAGTCCTTGGCTGGTCAGCATGGAGATGAATTCTCTAAGGGGATCATACCCACAATAAACCAGGACAAACCACTCTTGTTCAATAGGACTTGGGCTCTTCCCTCTGTCCTGGGCAAGTGGATCTGGGCTAATTTTAAAAAAGGGGATTTTTTTTGTACCAAATGGTGAGTTTGGATTTCAGTGGGATTGTGAATTCTCGTTGATTTAGTAAAGCCAAAACCTGTGCAATTTCGCAGAGAACCCACACGGTTTTAGTCATATCTTCATGCAGCAACCGCATTTAACACAGCTGCATGTACTGTATCTTAGGAGAGGCTCATCTCATGGGGGCTTTTCAGATACATGCAACTGTACATTTGGCCCATGCAATTATAACAGACTGCGAAGAGGTTTATAAGATTAATTAGTAATAATTATACATTTACAAAATCGGTATCAGTTTAGTATTAAGATGAATTATGCATTACAAATGTTTTCTGTATCCCTAATATCAATTAAAACATTTTCTGAAAATGTAGTTTTCCGAATGATTAAGTAAAAAATGTTTCTTTTCTTTTTTTTTTTTTTTGGGGGGGGGGGGAGGGGGGATTTGCATGTCCAGTACTCCTTTTTCTTTTAGTGAAATATCAACTTGCGTGAATGATTTTAAATGAATGTACCTTGCCAGAAATGATTTGTAATATTCCAAATAAAACATTAAACCTTGTTAGGAGACCCAGCAGGTACCATAGTCTGCATTTACTTAAATGGTAACATTCTAACACCACCCGTGCAAATACTTGTCCCATAGATACTGGTAATTGTATGTTGCTTTTAGCCAGCTGTTACATGTGTTCTTTGTTCTACTTACAAGATTCCCAAGATTTTGGGTGGGAAATTGGAACAGTTTTGGAAGAAGCAGGTTGCAAACAGCCAAAAGTCAGACTCTCCAATACTGTTCAAAGCAAAGAGTGAGGCATACCAGAGGATTGAGGTGAGCTACACAAATAAGATTTCCACTGCATGTGATCAGACTGATCATCTGCTTCAAAGAGAATCCTCCATGTGCCCTGTACTTGGAATGAGACAGAGCGCAATTATGCATTCAGCTCCAGCACAAAGATTCTATTCCATTCTCACTACAGTCTGATAAAGGAACATCTAACCGAAAAACACTAGTTATTATAATCCAATCAATGTTATTATGATATTTTATTTACGTGTCCACACCAGGGTTCCATAGAACATACGAATAAAATGACAACCTTGCATTAGACAAATACATACAGGTTTACCCATTTACAAGTATACATAATTGCAGCAAGTAACATAAGTATGTGCAGCACAGGGGCAAACGCATGGTGGGTTTTCAAATGTTTTATTTTAGAGCAATTGTCACCAGGCTATGAAGGATTTATAATTAGTAAGTAACAAGCTATAGTCTGCCCCACATGTAATACAGTACTTCAGACATGCAGGGCCAATGATCACACTAAGCACTTACCAGATTCTCTCTCTGATAATATGATTAAGCACTCAGAAACACAGACACACATTTGGCAGACTTGGTAGAAAAATCTACTGCCACTGGGCATGTACAGTAGCTCCATTCTGCCCTGTATACTGCATGTAGTGGCGCTGGCCAAACTGTGGGGAAGAGGGGCTTCTGGTCAACTGGAAACAGCCCCCCATCCTGCGCTTGCCTGTGCAGTAGCGGAGATAATAGGAAGAAGTCCCTGCTCATGAGAACTTACATTCTAGAAGGGATGTGGGCATAGGTGCCTACCTTGCTGCATCCTCTGGGAGATGGCAGCGTGGCCGGCGGCAATGTGTTTGGTCCAGGGGCGTGGCCTTTGGGGGAAGTGGTCAGTCTGGGTGTGTGGCATCAAGATTGCATCATCGTGACCCCGCCCCCACTAGACAAGCTCTGTATATCACAATGTAAAAAGAAACTGGTGGTTAACGACGTGCGCCTAAAAGCTGCCCTTGACCCCAAGGTAAAAAAGTGTCACCCACACTTTACACATACAAGACAGACAGAAGTTACCAAGGATGTCTGGGGCGCTAGAATAACTAGTCGTGTTGACTGGAATGGAAATTTTACATATGTCCCTTAAAGAGAAAGAAAAATGTACACATAGTGTAATACTGTAATACTGGTATGAGATAATGTGAACACAGTGTAGTTGGACTCGTACCAAAAGACGGATTGGATTGTGCTTTGAGTTTGAAGTAAATCTCAGTTACATCAGGTCCCTCATTTGTTGCTCACACTTCACCAAATGGTCCAGAACAGTCCCAATCCACTCAGAGTAGAAATATATATGGAAAGAGAAGTTTCAAATAGTATGGTAAAGTACAAAGAATATATCCTTTATAAGATGAATATTATAAAGACTCTCACCCTCTCATGGAATATATAAGGTACAAAGTGGGTCTTTTGAACAAGGACCAGTAGTCACTGTAAATGGTTACAATGTCTCATCTTCCTCAAGGTTAGTGTTCTCCCCGATATACTTCCAAGAGGTATATAGAGAAAAGAAAGTGCTCCAAATAGTGTAACACCATTTATTAAAACAATTTAAAATATAAACATGGGCCGGTAAATGGACTCTCACCATACAAAAGATGTTTCAAGGCAAGTTAACAGAAGAAGACCAGGCGTCCCCAGAGATCGTCGTCAAACATGCAGGTAAGTCGTTCCAGTCACCACCCAGTACCTCCACCAACGCGTTTCGATAACTAGCTGTTATCTTTCTCAAGGTGTGTATATCAGGGGCGGAGCTACGATGATGCTATTCAGCCTGAATTGCATCATGGTATCCCCATCGGGTGCAGGAGGCTGCCTGTGAAAGTGGGAGACTTGCCCACCTTTCAGGGGGGCCGGGAGGGCCACCCAATTTTCAGGAGCCTCCCGGCCATACCGGGAGGGTAGGCAAGTATAGGTGTGGGTACAATCACCAGCTAGCTCAAATTATTAATATCTGACTATAACTGATTGATATAGAGGTTCAAAATAACCTCTATATTGCCTCCTATCCAAAATGCCTGTGTCAAAGAAAGATGGGGGCGTACCGTGAGGCCAGGCTCCCCCTGACTAGTGGTATGCCCCTGTAAGCAGAAGCCACACCCCCATGTAACATGCCAGGGCTGAGAAGCAGCCCCAGTTTATCCCTGACTGCTGGCATGTCTCCCTTTAATAGATGCTTTGCGAATGCTGAAAGGGTCTATTCATCACTCCTCTGCGCAAGCGTGCAGCATCTATTCACCACTGCTCTGCTAAGAAGAGCAGTGAGTGACAGGTGGCTTCCCAAAAGCCCCCCACCCCCTCACCACCACGGGACACCCAGAAAAAACAGAACTCCACCGCGAACAGTTGGAAGGTATACTATTGTATTGCTGAATATTGCTTTTTATATAAAATTACCACATTTGCTTAATAGACTCTTACTCTATAATTGACTCAGTCTTGCTAAGGACAACAACAGTGTCATTTTTGCATTTGTGACAGAAAAGTAAATGATTAACTATCCAATAACATCACTATCCATTACACAAGATATTGCATCCTCCTTTTATACAGTATATCCTGGTGCGTCCTAGTCACATCCCATTGCGAGTAAGATGCATTTTAGAGTAAAAAGATGCAAAAAAAGATGCCCGGTACCAGCAGAGTCGCACGAGGACGGCTCACTCGCGCCAGGTATCTCGCATCACATGGCATATTGAGGCTAGTAGCATGAGGAAACATCAATATCTGCCACAAGTTGTAGACGTGTACCCAAATGAACAAAATCCCCCCATTAATGCAGACGGCAATACGAAGAAAAGGCATGAGAGCCAAATCTAGTAATAATCATAACTCCTACAAAGCTAGAGAAATTATGTTTTTACTGGGATCCTCTGACAGGGACTTCTCTGTTCCTGGCCCAATGATAGCTGCGAGAAAATTGCATATCTCATTGATTATACAAAGCGGCAGATACTAAGCATTACAGATTCTATTGCAACTACAGTAAGTGTCAGTTTGGCATTTTCAGCGGTTTTCCGGCAGGATTGCACATGCTGATAACTAAAAGCTAAACTGACTGACAACCGCTGTGAAGCCAGACTATAGATTTTAGAAAACAATTATACATTGGCTCACCATCAATTGTTTTTACCATTAAAGCATTAAAATACAATATTTACTATGCTTTATGGACCAATGTAAAACAGCCATCAAACCAAAGAAAACTTGGTGGTTCATCTTTAATTTTACTAGGAGGGCAACATTAATTGTGAATTAAATGTAATTAAAAATTGCTGTTATAAATATGATACCCCATCATGAAAAAAAATATATTTTATAAATGGTGTCCACATCATAAAATAATACTTCCCTTCATTGAAAACTATTTTAAACATTAATTATTATTTCCCCTTTAATATAATTAATACATATTGCTCTCTTAATAAACTTAAACAATTTTCACACAAATTGTAACAGTATTTCCCACATAAGAGAATTATCAATGTGATAGTATTTGCTTTCTTATTTAATACACAATGGGGGGTATTCAATTGTTTGAAACACATTCACCCAACTGACTTTTCAAACATTTGAATTCCCCCCAATGATTGCCCTTACTATATGTGCAAGAGCGTAGCTACCAGTGGCGGCTCCAGAGAAGGGGCTGCAGCTCAGTTCAAATTTCAAATAGGGGAGCCACACCAACTGTCACCAACTGCCAGTGAGTCAGTTTGAAATGGCAGTTGGTGTGGCTCTCCTATTTGATTTTTGAACTGAGCTGCAGCCCCTTCTCTGTAGCTGCCCCTGGTAGCTACCATAGGTGCAGGGCGTGCAGCTCCTATAGGGTCCAGAGATAAAAGGGGCCCTACTTCCCTGCCACAGTTACATGTGTTATATACATTTTCACCATTGGTTGATACATAGAGGCCCTTACAAACCTTGCCTTTTGGCTTTCAATATATCTAGTTATGCCCCTGGCCCCAGAGCCGGATTAAAGCTATGGGGGGCCTGGGGCACTTCAGAGAGCGAGGCCCCTAATAAATAGGCAGACTGCTGAGATATATATATATATATATATACAGGTTGAGTATCCCTTATCCAAAATGCTTGGGACCAGAGGTATTTTGGATATCGGATTTTTCCGTATTTTGGAATAATTGTATACCATAATGAGATATCATGGTGATGGGACCTAAGTCTAAGCACAGAATGCATTTATGTTACATATACACCTCATACACACAGCCTGAGGATAATTTTAGCCAATATTTTTTATAACTTTGTGCATTAAACAAAGTGTGTGTACATTCACACAAATCATTTATGTTTCATATACACCTTATACACACAGCCTGAAGGTCATTTAATACAATATTATTAATAACTTTGTGTATTAAACAAAGTTTGTGTACATTGAGCCATCAAAAAACAAAGGTTTCACTATTTCACTCTCACTCAAAAAAGTCCGTATTTCGGAATATTCCGTATTTCGGAATATTTGGATATGGGATACTCAACCTGTATATATATATATATAAAACTAACTATCTATCTATCTATAAATATATATATATATATATATATGTGTGTGTGTGTGTGTGTGTATATGTGTATATATATATATATACATACACACACACATGTATCCTGTCAGCACTCCGCAGACTTTCTGGATACAGATTTAAACTAATTTAAAATACTGTGTATATGTATGTATGTATATATATATATATATATATATATATATATATATAGATCTCCAAAGTCGGTACAAACGGCACTCACAGGGTTTGAAATTAATAAATATGCTGGTCCATTTATTGTGACGTTTCGGAGCTGTCCGCTCCTTCTTCCAGACAACACCAAGCTATTGGAGGACTATATATATATATATATTATAAGGGCACGGTCGTGCCCTTATATTAAGGCTGAATCGAACAAACGGAATTCTCCCATAGGGAACTTCTGAGATGGGGGCATGGTGTTTTGAGGGGCTACACCTCAAAACTGATTGGACGTACTGAGCTGAAATTTGGCATGGGCGCGTAGAATCGTCACCTGCTGCTGCATGCCAAATTTCAGGGCAAAATAATAAAAAATGAGGAATTGGGAGTAACCTAAAGTTCCAACTGTCAGTTTTTTTCTGCCACTCCCTCTGTGGCTTTTTGACACCGTTTTCCTATAGAGTGAATGAAGATTTTTTTGGGAAGGCATAACTCAGGATAGAGGACGAATTAAGACTTGGGGTTTGTTTTACTAGATAGAGTATGCCCCAGTGTAGTGCCTTTTGGGGTTGTGGTTTTTCCGAAAGTTATAGGGTTTTTTTTAATTAAGAGAAATATGCCCCATTATAGAGATAGGGCATTTCAATTTGTTGCGCCTGCGCAGTGACCGCCAGCAGGGGGTGTACAGAGAGTAGCTCTGGCAGTTGGGCATGAGGAGACAGAGCGGGAAGGAGTCACGTGGAGCTGCAGGAGGACAGCCAGCGGTTCCCGACGTGTGAGTTCATTGAGGTCCATGAAGCGGGAGGAGATCGCCGGAGCTGCGTAGCACTGGGTGAGTTCTGTCAGGCAGCCCACCGCTGTGTACCCAGCTTCCACTTCTCCCCCGCGTGTCCGGCCACCCTCCCCTCCCTCCCTCCCGCTGTGTGCCCGCCCGCCCGCCGGACCTTCCCTGGTGGCTGCCTGCGTCTCCTCCCCGCGTCTGTGGTGCGGCTGGCAGTAGGAGGCGTCTCGGGCAGCTGTGTCCGGCCACTCCTCCCGCTGTGTCCGGCCCTCCCTCCCGCCCTGCGGTATGCGATATGCGGTATTTATCAAGGTCTCTATGGTCACCAGTCACCCCCCTCTCGCCCTCCCTGCTGTGTGTCCGTCTCCCCCCCCCCTCGCTGCTGTATGTCCCCCCCCCTCCTCCCTGCAGTGTGCCCCCCCCCGCCCTCCCTGCAGTGTGTCCCCCCCCCCCTCCCTGCAGTGTGCCCCCCCCCCCTCCCTGCTGTGTGTCCGGCCACCCTCCCCTCCTCCCGCTGTGTCCGGCCACCCTCCCCTCCTCCCGCAGTGTCCGTCCACCCCCCCCCTCCCGCTGTGTCCGGCCCCCCCCCCCCCTCCCGCTGTGTCCGGCCACCCACCCCCCCTCCTCCCGCTGTGTCCGGCCACCCCCCCCTCCTCCCGCTGTGTCCGGCCACCCCCCCCCTCCTCCCGCTGTGTCCGGCCACCCCCCCCTCCTCCCGCTGTGTCCGGCCACCCCCCCCTCCTCCCGCTGTGTCCGGCCACCCCCCCTCCTCCTCTCTGCTGTGTGTCCGTTCTCCCCCCGCCCTCCCTGCTGTGTGTCCATCCCCCACCCGCCCTCCCTGCTGTCCGTCCCCCACCCGCCCTCCCTGCAGCGCCTGACACACGCACACGCTGCGCTTGACACACACAGACGCAGCACCTGACACTCACACGGACCTGACACACCCGCACACACTCACACGCAGCGCCTGACACACACAGACACGCAGCGCCTGACACACACAGACACGCAGCGCCTGACACACACACACTCACGCACCTGACACACACACACACTCACGCACCTGACACACACACACACACACTCACGCACCTGACACACACACACTCACGCACCTGACACACGCACACTCACGCACCTGACACACGCACACGGCACGCAGCACCTGACACACACACACACACAGCACCTGACACACACACACACACACACACACACGCAGCACCTGACACACACACACGCAGAACCTGACACACACGCAGACACGCAGCACCTGACACACACACGCAGACACGCAGCACCTGACACACACGCAGACACGCAGCACCTGACACACACACGCAGACACGCAGCACCTGACACACACACACACACACATACGCAGCACCTGACACACACACACACACACACACACACACAGACACACAGCACCTGACACACACACACACACACGTAGCACCTGACACACAGACATGCAGCGCCTGACACACACACGCAGACATGCAGCACCTGACACACACATGCAGCACCTGACAGACACACACATACACACACACACATGCAGCACCTGACACACCCACACACACAGGCATGCAGCACCTGACACACCCACACACACACGCAGCACCTGACACACATACATACATGTGGCATTTAACGCACACAGGCACAGCACCTGACACACAATCATATACACTCAGAGCACCTAACACACACATACACTCGCAGCACCTCACACACACTCGTATACACACGCAGCACCTGCCACTCACACATATATACACATGTAGCACCTGCCACTCCCACATACATGAACAGCACCTAACACACACATATATACATGCAGCACCTGACACACACATACACGTGCAGCACCTGACAGTCACACACATACAGATGCGACACAAACACATACACGCTCAACACCTGATACCCACGTGGCAGCTGACGCATACAAATGCAGCACCTGAGATACACACATATACACGTGCAGCACCTGAGACACACACATACACGTACAGCACCTGACACACACACACACACACACATGTTTGTACACGCGCGGCTCCAGGCACACACACACGTACGTACACACGCGGAATTTAACACACACATACACGTGCGGCACCTGACACACACGTACGTAGTACGTACGGCACCTGACACACACACATGTATGCACACGCATGGCTCCTGACACACACACACACGCACACACACGCATGGCTCCTGACACACACACATGTACGAACACGCGCGGCTCCTGACACACACACGTATGTACGTATACGCACGGCACCTGACACCTACACGTATGTACGTATACGCACGGCTCCTGACACCCACACGCATGTACACGCGCGGATCCTGGCACACACACAAACACACACGTACGTACACGCGCGGCACCTGACACACGCCTGTACGTACACACATGCACAGCACCTGACATACACACATGTAGGTACGCGCCACCTGACACACACACGTACACGCACGACACTTGACACACACTTACGTACACGCACGGCACTGACACGTATGTACGCGCACGGCACCTGACACTCACGTACATACTAGTGATGAGTGGGTTCGGTTCGTCGGAATCCGAACCCCCCGAACTTCACCCATTTTACACGGGTCCGAGGCAGGTTCGAACCTTCCCGCCTTGCTCGGCTAGCCCGAGCGCGCACGAACGTCATCATCCCGCTGTCGGATTCTCGCGAGATTCGGATGTCTGCATTCGTGGAAAGGGGTCCCATGTGTAAACATGGGACCCCTTTCAGTCCGTCTGGTCCGGGTGTTCGGTTTGTTGTTTTGCCAAGTACGTGGATTTAATCTGGAACCTGGATCAGGTGAGTATAATTATCTTTTATTTTCAGGTACCCGTGGATTCTACTTGGAGAAGAGGACCGACTGCTTCATGTCAACATAGGTAAGTATGTGTGTGTCGGCAGGTGTGAAATAAAGTTATACTTTCACGGTGTCTGTGTCCTGTTTTTATTTGGGTATTTTTTTCCAAGTAGAACTACAGGCACCAGCGGGCCCGTTTTTCTCCTGCATGCTGGTACTTGTGGTTCTCCAAGTACCAGCTTGCGGGGGAGGCTTGCTGGGACTTGTAGTACTACTAGAAAAAACAATATTCTTTAAATTTTCTCAAGGCTATCAGCCTCCCATCCGCAGCCCTTGGATGGGGGGGACAGCCTCGGGCTTCACCCCTGGCCCTTGGGTGGCTGGGGGGGGGACCCCTTGATTGAAGGGGTCCCCACTCCCCCAGGGTACCCCGGCCAGGGGTGACTAGTTGGATATTTAATGCCACGGCCGCAGGGCACTGTATAAAAGTGACCCCCGGCTGTGGCATTATCTGTCCAGCTAGTGGAGCCCGATGCTGGTGTAAAAAATACGGGGGACCCCTACTCTTTTTGTCCCCCGTATTTTTTGCACCAGGCGCAGAGCCTTTTGCTGGTTTTAAAAATACGGGGGATCCCCTGTCCGTTTTTCCCCCGGATTTTTAGAACCAGGACCGGCTCGAAGAGCCCGAGGCTGGTTATGCTTTGGAGGGGGGACCCACGCAATTTTTTTTTCGGGTTTTTCACATTCCATTTAAAAAATAAATAATATTTTAAAAAATATATAAATAATACTTGTGCCTCCAAAAAAGACAAACCAAGTACCTAATCCCTTCTAATATAAATAGATATGCTATTACCAAAAAAAAAAACTGCAAAAAAAAAACCATGTTTTTAATTTTTTTTTATTAGATTCCGCCAGCAAAGTGTGGCGGATTGAAAATGACGAATTTACTGTTTAAAAGCACTGTTGTCGAATTTACAAACTTCAATTGAATATACTTTTGTCGAATTGCCGCATTTGTACCATTGCAGAAAAGTCGAATTTGTCAAATGTCGAATTTTAAAGTCGAATTTTGAAAGCCTGTAAGAATAGGCTCCGCCCCCTTCTTCACATCAGCCGTCCCCTTCTACCCCTGTACCTTGCTCTCTCCTGTCTGTGCTCTCTCCCGTCTGTAGAACTAGGCCCCGCCCCCTTCTTACCCTCCTGTGACTGCCCTCCTGACAAGTGGACCAGGCCTGCCCCCTACACGCTGCTGGTGTCTTCATTGTTACTTGGTCTAGAGCTCCGTTGGGGAGAGAACTCACGTGAGCTCATTAAGAATGAGGAACTGGGATGTTTTAATTTTATTGTGAGTAGTGTAGTGTGGTGATGTATGTTGTATGGGGGGTATAGTGTAATTATGAAGTGCAGCATATGGGAGGGCTGTAGCATAGTGATGTAGTGTGGCATGTGGGGGGTGGTAGCGCATAGGCGTGCGTACAGGGGGTGCCTGGTGCGCACAGGCACTCCCTAATGTCCAGCATCGCTGCACGCCACGCTTGCTGTAGCACAGTGATCGCTGAGTGTGTGATCGGTGGAGCCTAGCCTGCAGCTCATTTCCATACCTCCCACCACCGCTGCACCCGCCCCCCCTCTGCCTGCTGCTAATACTATGCTGAGTGCATTCGTCGGCGGCCTCACTGGGGGGACTGGCGTTACCTTGCAATGTGACGTGGTGATGTCCGCCCATGCTCTCCTCCCGCCCACCTGTGCTTTCCTCCTGCTGCGGTCTCTCAGTCCTAGTGTGCCGCGGCCGCCACACCACTGGCAGTGTTCCTCTAGGAGGGACTGGGAGCTGCTGGCAGACACATTCTGCTGAGACTTACTTGTCAGTGCGGGTTCCGGACTGCAGGCGGCGGGTGGGAGGGCAGACGGGGAGCAGGTGTCACAAGGAGTGTGTGGGTAACTAATTCACAATACTTCCGCTCAACGTGGCACTGCTGGTCCTTCATCTCCCATGTCTCTTCACCAGGTGGCGGGCGGCCCGGAAATTAAGTGATGTGTTGTGCAGCAGTCAGTGTGAAGTGACTGTGAGTAACACTGGTGGTGCTGATGATGCTGCTGCAGAATCTGGAAGCAATTAATTCATAAATATAATGTACTCTATCAGTGTATTATACATACATAAACATGTACATACGTGTATTTGTGTATACATGTATATGCATGTATATACATGAGTGTGTGTGCATATATATATATATATATATCTATATATGTATGTATATATGTATAACAATAAGACTTGGGGTTTGTTTTATTAGATAGAGCATGTCCCAGTGAAGTGCCTTTTGTAGTTGTGGTTTTTCAGAAAGTTACAGGTTTTTTTTAATTAAGAGAAATATGCCCCATTATAGAGATAGGGCATTTCAATTTGTTGCGCCTGCGCAGTGGCCGCCAGCAGGGGGTGTACTAGAGGGCCTTCACTTGAGAGCCGCAATATGGCCGCCTTCTCCCCGGTTATTCTGTAAATAGAAAAATAACCTCACAGGTTCACATAGGGCAGAGTTGCCACTACTAGTGCAGGGCTGTAACGTACAGTACTAAGGAAAAGCCATATACTAAAGCGGCACGGTGACCTCACCCCTCTCAGAGACACCAGGGCGCAGCACACTGTATGGGGTACACTTGGTACACACACCTGTTAGCTCAGGGCAGCACTATAGGACCCTCCTGTAATGCTGTGCTGGCGGCGTGTAGTGATCAGGGCACTGGGAGACTGGCTGGTTGGTCTCCGTCTCTGCTGCCTATAGAACTTCCACCTCTGTTATATATCAGGGCTGCTCTCCTGTGTGTTCTCTTCCTCTCCTACCTCACACTGGAACTGGCCGCCCAGAGAACGAGAGGGCAGCGGCTGACATCAGAGAGGGTGCAGCAATCTGTGTGGGCAGAGCCCCTCACAGCAAGGTGTCCTTATGCTGTGCCCCGTGTAATCACTGTGATCCATACAGACTCTCACCCTGGTATGCTCTCTATTTATTATTTATTTTTTTGCACTGCGGCATGCTCGAGGGAAGGGAGCAGGCACCCCCCACCCCACCGCCACTACTCCTCCGCCAGCATCACTGCCGAGCCGGTCAGTGTTCCGGCGGCAATGAGCAGTAGGCAGCCACCAGCAACAACAGTCAGGAAGCTGTTACTCCCGGCAGCAGTAGCGTCAAGCTGCAATTCAGCCAGCGGCACGATGATCCGGGAGATAGTGGCAGCACAGGGAAGCAGTACCCCCTCCAATCGCAGCACCAACCAGGAGACTGAGGCAGCAACCCGCCCCCAGCAGCAGCACCACCCTGATGATAGGTAAGATGCATTTTGGTGTCACAAGAAGGTGGCCGGAGTAGTGGCTGGCTGTGGTCACACCCCGGGGAAAAGTGATAGTGATTTCAGTGTTCCCTTGTGCGGGGATTGGATGTGTAGATGTATGGAGGCTATGTATGTATAGATGTGAGTGGAAGTGGTTGGATGTATGAGAGCGATAGTGTGCGGATGTATGAGAGCGGCAGTGTGCGGATGTATGAGAGCGGCAGTGTGCGGATGTATGAGAGCGGCAGTGTGCGGATGTATGAGAGCGGCAGTGTGCGGATGTATGAGAGCGGCAGTGTGCGGATGTATGAGAGCGGCAGTGTGCAGATGTAGAGAGCGGCAGTGTGCGGATGTAGAGAGTGGCAGTGTGCGGATGTATGAGAGCGGCAGTGTGCGGATGTATGTGAGCGGCAATGTACGGCTGTATAACTGCGTCGGTGTGCGGCTGTATGAGTGCAATGGTGTGTGGCTGTATGCGTGTGGTGGTGTGCGGCGGTGTGTGGATGTATGAGAGCGGCAGTGTGCGGCTGTAAGAGTGCGGCAGTGTGCGGCTGTAAGAGTGCGGCAGTGTGCGGATGTATGAGAGCGGCAGTGTGCGGATGTATGAGAGTGGCAGTGTACGGCTGTATAACTGCGTCAGTGTGCGGCTGTATGAGAGCAGCAGTGTGCGGCTGGATGAGAGCGGGGTTGTACGGCTGTATGAGAGCAGCAGTGTACGGCTGTATGAGAGCAGCAGTGTGCGGCTGTATGAGAGCGGCAGTGTGCGGCTGTATGAGTGCGGCAGTGTGCGGATGTATGAGAGCGGCAGTGTACAGCTGTATGAGAGCGGCAGTGTACGGCTGTATAACTGCGTCGGTGTGTGGATGTATGAGTGCGGTGGTGTGTGGATGTATGAGTGCGGTGGTGTGTGGATGTATGAGTGCGGCGGTGTGCGGCTGTATGAGAGCGGCGGTGTGCGGCTGTATGAGAGCGGCGGTGTGCGGCTGTATGAGAGCGGCGGTGTGCGGCTGTATGAGAGCGGCAGTGTGCGGCTGTATGAGAGCGGCAGTGTGCGGCTGTATGAGAGCGGCAGTGTGCGGCTGTATGAAAGCGGCAGTGTGCGGCTGTATGAGAGCGGCAGTGTGCGGCTGTATGAGAGCGGCAGTGTGCGGCTGTATGAGAGCGGGGTTGTACGGATGTATGAGAGCGGCGGTGTGTGGATGTATGAGAGCGGCAGTGTGTGGATGTATGAGAGCGGCAGTGTGTGGATGTATGAGTGCGGCGGTGTGCGGCTGTATGAGAGCGGCGGTGTGCGGCTGTATGAGAGCGGCGGTGTGCGGCTGTATGAGAGCGGCAGTGTGCGGCTGTATGAGAGCGGCAGTGTGCGGCTGTATGAGAGCGGCAGTGTGCGGCTGTATGAGAGCGGCAGTGTGCGGCTGTATGAAAGCGGCAGTGTGCGGCTGTATGAGAGCGGCAGTGTGCGGCTGTATGAGAGCGGCAGTGTGCGGCTGTATGAGAGCGGGGTTGTACGGATGTATGAGAGCGGCGGTGTGTGGATGTATGAGAGCGGCAGTGTGTGGATGTATGAGAGCGGCAGTGTGTGGATGTATGAGGGCGGCAGTGTGTGGATGTATGAGAGCGGCAGTGTGTGGATGTATGAGAGCGGCAGTGTGTGGATGTATGAGAGCGGGGTTGTACGGATGTATGAGAGCTGGGTTGTACGGATGTATGAGAGCGGGGTTGTACGGATGTATGAGAGCGGCAGTGTATGGATGTATGAGAGCAGCAGTGTACAGTTGTGTGAGAGCGGCAGTGTGCGGATGTATGAGAGCGGCGGTGTACGGATGTATGAGAGCGGCAGTAATGGATGGCAGCGTCATAGGGAGGGATGTCGGAATGCTGTTATAGGATTCCTAATACAAAATGGAATCCGTATAGTGGGCGGGGCTTGCACCATGGCACCACGTTGGGCTTGATGGGCAGGTAGTGCGGCAAGCACACCCAAATTGGCGTCTGACGTCGCCCGCAGTCCACACTGTTGTGAGGAGTCAGTTAATTTTGCTGTGTAGTGCACTCACAGAGGACCTATCGCCCGTCCCCTCCTCGCATCTGAGCAGCAGGTCAGGCTCTTATTTTCTTTTTAATCAGGAGAGGCCGAGTGAACTGTGAGCAGGGGGGCAGAGCTACATGGGACCCAGAGGGGCTGCTGTGCTGTCAGAGAGGGAGAGGAAGAGAGAGATGAAGCTACTGCAGATCCCCAGCTGATTGTGAGGTGCCGGGTTGAAGGGTGATGTGATCACCCTTCTCCCTCGCTGCAGCTGGGGACCGCATCTAGGCTTCCTCCATCGAGGGCATGCGGCGCAGCAGTGGGCAGCGTGTAATGAGTTTGTCTGACTCATTATACTGCTGCCTGTTGTGGACACCTCCGTCCGTACGGACTGGTGTACATGCCCAGCACAGAGGAGACAGTGTTGGTGGAAGTGCTGCCCAGCTCTGACCCTGCAGGCCTCCCTCATCTGGCTGCGGCCGCTGCTGCTGCGGCCCGAAACCCCTGCCGGTCCCCTCCATAGACTTCTGCCTGGCCAGCGCTGAGGTACTAGGGGTAGCCCAGCTGCAGGAAGGGTATGTCTCTGGCTTTCTCTCTGGCAGGGGAAGGTGACAGCGGCGGAGGAAGTGCTGCCCACCTCAGACACTGCAGGCCTCTCCGATCCAGCTGCGGCCACAGCTGATGCTGCCAGGACCCCCTGCTGGTCTCCTTTGTTGACTGCCGCATGGCCAGTGCTGAAGTACTGGGGGTAGGCCAGCTACGGGAAGAGTGTCTATGCCTCAGGCTCTCTCTCTCTGGCAGGGGAAGGAAGGGCTGATTCTCTGGCACAACAGGGAGGGCTGGGCTGCAGGAACACAGGGGGTCATTCTGAGTTGTTCGCAGCAGCAAGAAAGTTAGCAATTGGGCAAAACCATGTGCACTGCAGGGGAGGCAGATATAACATGTGCAGAGAGAGTTAGATTTGGGTGGGTTATTTTATTTCTGTGCAGGGTCAATACTGGCTGCTTTATTTTTACACTGCAAATTAGATTGCAGATTGAACACACCACACCCAAATCTAACTCTCTCTGCACATGTTATACCTGCCTCCCCTACAGTGCACATGGTTTTGCCCAACTGCTAACAAAATTCCTGCTGCGATCAACTTGGAATTACCCCCACAGCACTGGAAGAAACAGGAGGCCGAACTCATGACCAAAAAGTGAGCAGTGCAGTGATCAGCCCCCTGGTCTTTCCCTCTCTCTGGGTGCAGAGCTGTATTCTACAGAAAGAGCTGGGATGGGAAGAAGGGGAACGGCACCTGACATACACATACACGCGCAACACCTGACACACACACACATACACGTGCGGCACCTGACACACACACACGTAGCATCAGACACAATAAAATAAACATGCAGCACCTGACACACACATACACGCGCAACACCTGACACACACACATATACACATGCGGCACCTGACACACACACGTAGCATCAGACACAATAAAATAAACATGCAGCACCTGACACATGCATATACACGCAGCACCTGACACATACATATACACGCAGCACCTGACACATACATATACACGCACACCATCAGACACACTAATATACACATGCAGCACCTGACACACACATACACACGCAGCACCTTACTCACACACACATAGACACGTGCAGCACCTGACGCACACACATGTACACGCGCAGCACCTGACGCACACTCATGTACACGCGCAGCACCTAATGCACACTCATGTACACACGCAGCACCTGACGCACACTCATGTACACGCACAGCACCTAATGCACACTCATGTACACGCGCAGCACCTGACGCACACTCATGTACACGCGCAGCACCTGACACAGACATACGTATTCATGCGCAGCACCAGACATACACTTGTACACACGCGGAGCACCTGATACTCCCACACATATACACCCGCAACACCTGACACACACACACACGTGCGGCAGCTGACGCATACACACGCACCATCAGACACACTCAGATATACACGCAGCACCTGACACACACATACACACACAGGACCTGACACACATACACAGGCAGCACCTGACACACACATATACACGCGCAGCACCTGACACCACGCACTCACACGTACAAGCAATGCATTTCACGCCTACCTCCAGCCTCAGTTACAGGCTGCTGCCGCCTACCCCCCTCCCTGCAAAGGCAGCAAAATATTTTGACCAAAGTCTAAAGGCCGACTGTACACACTGAGCGATATGACCGCTCATATCACTCAGTGACGTAACGCCCCCGCCAGCCCTGCATGAAGGTCGTGGACGACAGTCCACATCCTTCATGCATGCCCTACCGACAGCGACGATTGTTGCCGACCCGCAGGGCAGCGCATCGTTCGTCGCTGGTGGCATATACACTTAACGATAAAACGAGCGACGTCGCTCAAGGAGGGGGAAAATGAGCGACGTCGCTCATTAAATCGTTAAGTGTGTACGGACCTTAAACAATTTGGTTTGGTAAATAAAATTATTTTGCACAGAACAGTGATGTTATACGAACATTTTCATTAAACATTTAAAAAATCAAATGTTTATTCTTACAGTGAAATTTTACATTTCTGAATAAAAAAAATAAATTTAAAAAAAGCGATGAAATTCCTTACGGTTTCACATGTCCCATTAAGGCTTCTTAGACATGATCGAAATTTCAGAAACCTGTTGTAACTCTTCCACTCAAACTCCAAAAAGCAATGAAATTCCGATCATTAAGGCTGACGCCTTAATGGACGTGTTCCTTGCGCAATACAGATATGGTATGCCATCACAGCCTGTGGGTAAGTGCAGATTCAGCACTCTCACAGAGTGAGATTGCTGTCACTCACACAATGGTGGAGCTGCTAATTCACAGATTTGTGTGCTCATTGGAATACACACATGCAGTCTATGCAACTGAAGGTCTGAGCGGAAGACAAAGCTGCTCAGATGAGGTAAGAGTGTTGTTGATTGGAGGGAGGAGAGCGGTGTGGATGGGGAAACAGAAGTGTGTGGATAGAGGGAACACTAAGCAGCACTGATGGGGGGGCAAAGAAACACGGGGTAATTCAGACCGCAGCAGCAGCGATCGCAGTCTGAATTAGTTTGTGAGGTGCGCACATGCAATGGCTGCACTGCGCGTACGTACCCCAGGAGCCCAGTGAGATGCTATCAGCATCTCACTGGCTGCGATCACCCTGCCTGATTGATAGGCAGAGGGGGTTGCGGGGAAGGAGGGGGTGTGCAATTAGCGTTAGAATGCCATTGGCAGGGCATGGTCTGCACAACGGAGGCGTTTCCGGACCACTGAGGGGTGGGCTGTGGCGGTTATTTCCCTGCCAAGAGCGCAGGACCCACGAAATTTACCTTCAGGATGTCGGCTACATGAATGGGGTAAGAGTGGTGTGGATAGGGGGTAGATTAAGCAGCAAGTATGGGAAGGGAGACAGAGCGGTGCAGATGGGGGAAATGGTGTAGATGGGTTGAAAACACTGGCTTGGATGGGTAGAAAACTGGTGCAGATGGGAGAGAAGACAGTGTGCCCTGTACTGGAGGAGACAGAGTGACGTTGAAGAGGGAAACACTGAGCAACACAGAGAGAAGGAAACGGTGATACAGACAAAGCACAGGTGCGGAAAGACAGATGGTGCAGATAAGTTAGTACAGACTAGCACAGATGGGAGAACACAGCATTAGGGATAGGGGAAGACAGCAGCATGGAGGTGTATAGGGGAAGCAAGTGTAGATGCATAGACAGTAGATGTGGTATTATAGTTTTAGCAATTAACCAAGATATTTTGAGGGAGCTAAATGTGTATACTAAGTGAGATGGATGTATGGAGTGAGAAGCTGTTGTAACACGGTGGGATTGTTGTGGTGACCGAATGGGATGGTTGTGGGCACTGTGTGGGATGGGAGCACCACAAAACTGCTCAGACCTTCAGTTGCATAGACTGCATGTGTGTATTCCAATGAGCACACAAATCTGTGAATTAGCAGCTCCACCATTGTGTGAGTGACAGCAATCTCACTCTGTGAGAGTGCTGAATCTGCACTTACCCACAGGCTGTGATGGCATACCATATCTGTATTGCGCAAGGAACACGTCCATTAAGGCGTCAGCCTTAATGATCGGAATTTCATTGCTTTTTGGAGTTTGAGTGGAAGAGTTACAACAGGTTTCTGAAATTTCGATCATGTCTAAGAAGCCTTAATGGGACATGTGAAACCGTAAGGTTTTTTGTCTATGGAATAGATATATATATATATATATATATATATATATATATTAGAGATGTGCTCCGGACATTTTTCGGGTCTTGTGTTTTGGTTTTGGATTCGGTTCCGCGGCCGTGTTTTGAATTCGGACGCGTTTTGGCAAAACCTCCCTGAAAAATTTTAGTCGGATTCGGGTGTGTTTTGGATTCGGGTGTGTTTTGGATTCGGGTGTTGTTTTTTCAAAAACCCCTCAAAAACAGCTTAAATCATAGAATTTGGGGGTAATTTTGATGCTATGGTATTATTATCCTCAGTAACCACAATTTCCACTCATTTCCAGTCTATTCTGAACACCTCACACCTCACAATACTATTTTTAGTCCTAAAATTTGCACCGAGGTCGCTGGATGACTAAGCAAAGCGACCCAAGAGGGCGGCACAAACACCTGGCCCATCTACTGTAGGAGTGGCACTGCAGTGTCAGACAGGATAGCACTTAAAAAAATTGGCCCCCAAACAGCACATCATGCAAAGAAAAGAGAAAAAGAGGTGCACTGTGGTCGCTGGACGGCTAAGCTAAGCGACACAAACACCTCAATATCACAGGAATTATTTGTTCTTCTATTCAATGGTATTATTGGTCCAAATCACTGGAAGAAAATTACAAAATCACAGGAATTATTAGTTCTAATCAATGGTATTATTGGTCCAAATCACTGGAAGAAAATGATAAAATCACAGGAATTATTTGTTTTCTAATCAGTGGTATTATTGGTCCAAATCACTGGAAGAAAATGACAAAATCACTGGAATTATTAGTTCTAATCAATGGTATTCATGGTCCAAATCACTGGAAGAAAATGACAAAATCACAGGAATTATTCGTTCTAATCAATGGTATTATTGGTCCAAATCACTGGAAGAAAATGACAAAATCACTGGAATTATTCGTTCTAATCAATGCCATTGATTAGAACGAATAATTCCAGTGATTTAGTCATTTTCTTCCAGTGATTTGGACCAATAATACCATTGATTCAATGGTATTATTGGTCCAAATCACTGGAAGAAAATGACTAAATCACTGGAATTATTCGTTCTAATCAATGGTATTATTGGTCCAAATCACTGGAAGAAAATGATAAAATCACAGGAATTATTTGTTCTAATCAATGGTATTATTGGTCCAAATCACTGGAAGAAAATGATAAAATCACAGGAATTATTCGTTCTAATCAATGGTATTATTGGTCCAAATCACTGGAAGAAGACTGACGTTTTTGGGATTATGGAGACATAATGTTTTTGAATATAAGTCCTAAAGCGGGTGGTGTATTAGAGCCAAAGAGTGCAAGAGACCAGCCATGCAGTTTCTGAAATATTATGACAAAATGTTACTGTATTTCATAAGCACTCATTCCTAACTCTGCTAAGTACTGTTTGGTATACTGTACCTGGCTTCCATGAGGTAGTTGTCCATTATTTCAGCTTCCATTGACCTTTTTGAAAGCAGTAGAAGTTATCGATTCTTTTTTTCTTTTTTTTTCCCCTATTTTTAATTTTCTCCTGCATAGCCCAGTAAAATGTTGCAATGTTAAGTATTGACTTGTGCCTTCTGGGGGTCCACTTCTTCACCAAACCCAGCCAAATCTCATCCTGATTCCTAACCCTCTGTTCCACGTTCTCTATGTACCCCATCTGTGTCACCCATGTCTGTCTACCCCTCCCCTTTAGATTGAAAGCTCTCACGAGCAGGGCCCTCTTCCCTCATGTGCTTATATACTGTTGGTCACCAATGCTGCACTGTAATACTATATATACTGCTCACAAAAATGCCGCACAGATATGGAATGGATACTTGCAGTGACACAGAGCTGCAAGATACAGCAATGGCCTACTGTACAACTATATACTGTTAGTCACCTAAATGCTGCACTGTAATACTCTATATACTGCTCACAAAAATGCCACACAGATATGGAATGGATACTTGCAGTGACACAGAGCTGCAAGATAAAGCAATGGCCTACTGTACAACTATATACTGTTATTCACCTAAATGCTGCACTGTAATACTTTATATACTGCTCACAAAAATGCCGCACAGATATGGAATGGATACTTGCAGTGACACAGAGCTGCAAGATACAGCAATGGCCTACTGTACAACTATATACTGTTAGTCACCTAAATGCTGCACTGTAATACTATATATACTGCTCACAAAAATGCTGCACAGATATGGAATGGATACTTGCAGTGACACAGAGCTGCAAGATACAGCAATGGCCTACTGTACAACTATATACTGTTAGTCACCTAAATGCTGCACTGTAATACTATATATACTGCTCACAATAATGCCGCACAGATATGGAATGGATACTTGCAGTGACACAGAGCTACAAGATACAGCAATGGCCTACTGTACAACTATATACTGTTAGTCACCTAAATGCTGCACTGTAATACTATATATACTGCTCACAAAAATGCCGCACAGATATGGAATGGATACTTGCAGTGACACAGAGCTGCAAGAAACAGCAATGGCCTACTGTACTGTACTACTATAATTATTATATACTGGTGGTCCCCAGTCCCCACAATGCAGCACACTGATCAGATATTTGCAGCACACTGAGCACAGATATGGAGCGTTTTCAGGCAGAGAACGTAGATATTTTCAGCACACTGTGCACAGATTATTTGCAGCACACTGAGCACAGATATTTGCAGCACACTGAGCACAGATTACGAAGCTTTTCAGGGAGAGAACGCTGCCACGTCCTCTCCGTTCAATCTCCAATGCACGAGTGAAAATGGCGGCGACGTGCGGCTCCTTATATAGAATACGAATCTTGCGAGATTCCGACAGCGGGATGATGACGTTCAGGTGCATTCTGGTTAACCGAGCAAGGCGGGAAGATCCGAGGCTGCCTCGGAACCGTGTAAAATAGGTGAAGTTCGGGGGGGTTCAGATCCCGAGGAACCGAACCCGCTCATCTCTAATATATATATACATATATATACATATATATATATATATATATATATATATACACACACACACACTGAGGCGAAACATAATTTGTCTACCCTGAGATATCGTATTATAGACCATGTGCCGCCGCTTACTAGAGGGGGAGACAGGTCTGTAAAATTGTTACAACGTGAGTGTGAATGGATCATGCGTCTAGATACATTGGTTCCCCGTGGCCTAAACGAGACATTGGGCTTACAGGTCTTTATTTGAATGAGGTTAGCAGTGTTTTTCATAATGTAGCATTTATAGCTTTTAGTGTAAGTCACGACATGAAATTTCTTGATACATTTGTTGCTCCTTTAATGTTGTTACTTCTATTGAGAATATGCTATTAAATTTCCTATAGCTAAA
This sequence comes from Pseudophryne corroboree, assembly GCF_028390025.1. Lineage (NCBI taxonomy): Eukaryota > Metazoa > Chordata > Amphibia > Anura > Myobatrachidae > Pseudophryne > Pseudophryne corroboree. The sequence continues at coordinate 526,493,437 of NC_086446.1, read as the reverse complement.
GATACTGAATAAGTAATAGTTTGATAATGCTGTCGCTTAGATGTAACTGTTTGTGGTTCTCATATACAGCCTGTTGTTTGTAATCATTGTTTGTCTTTTTAATCATATGTATGTATATCTATTTGTATTCATGCATTACACATCTGTGGTGATTTGTTACGTTACTATGGTAACAGCCCTGCAACCTGAGCCGGTCTGTAGGGTGACCTGGATACGGAAGTGGGCGGAGCTTATATGCATGGTGGTGGGAGCATTTAAATACCGGTATGTGTAAATCACTTTTGTAATTGGCTTGATAAAAGCGCTGAACGGCGCTGAAACGTTGCCTTAAAATAGCCGACTTGTGTCATTTTTACTTGAACCTTTGAGTGCCGCCATTGGAGGGATATATACACACAAACATATATAAATGCATATACAGTGTATGTATACATATACTGTATATGCGCACACACGGATATATACACAGTCACAGTATATATAGCATTCACATTATATATGCGCACACACGGATATATACACAGTCACAGTATATATAGCATTCCAATTCAGCCGGCACTCCTTGCTTAAAAACAGCTGGTCCTGGTGCCCAGTGCAAAAAATCCATATACCTCCACAACAGGCACGGCACTCCAGGGACTCGTTTTCAACAGCTTTTAATAGCGGTGTTTACATGATGTAAACACCGCTATTAAAAGCTGTTGAAAACGAGTCCCTGGAGTGCCGTGCCTGTTGTGGAGGTATATATATATATATATATATCGTATAACAGACGAGGCGGCACTACCAGATTCATAAAGTGCAGAAATCTTTATCAACGTTTCGGGGGGTCTCACCCCGTCATCAGGATAATAAGTGTGTATACAAGAACAAACATTTATACTCACGGACCTTCTGCTCTCCCGCCCGCCGCCAGCCGATATTTGTGGTATATCTCCTGTCTTGCCCATGTGGTTTACACTACGTGGGTAAGACAGAGAGACAATTCAAAGAAAGGATAGCACAGGACAGCTATTAGAGCGGCGCTCATAGCTGGCACCAGTGATCAGGCAGTTGCCAGACACTTTGCACTGGCCAAGCACAGTATGTCAACACTGCGCTGTAGAATGATTGCACAGGTCCCAAAATCTCTGAGGGGCGGTGACCGCGCAAAAAAACTTCTCCAACTTGAGGCCAGGTGGATATTCACCTTGGATACTGTTAATCCCAAGGGGTTGAATGAATCCTTGAGTTTATCATCCTTTATTTAGTTTCATTATAGGATTAAACACTGGTTGGTACATTAAAGATTGAATAGAATATGTATCTACCTGTAATTTATATGAGACTGCTGAGTAGGATGTGTGTTGGTGCTCTGGCTCATGTGACAGGGCTATTAGGGTGTTCTAATCAAGGTTTGATCTTGACTATAGTACACGCACTGTAGGTCTAAACATTGTAGTTTTTGCGGTTTTTGCATGTATTAATAAGCATAAATATATGTAGTTGGTTTAGAGATTCATCAAGTTCTAGGTGTGTGCTATGACAGTGTGCTATGTTTTTTAATGTCCTTTTAGATATTATATATTATTGTATGTTTTTCACTTGTAAGCATTATGTACACGTGTGTGTATTGTTATTGTGGGGCTTTTTCCAACATCTTAATTGTATTGTGTACCGCACTAAACATGATGCTGTTTCACAGTTTTGTTGCCATGGTAACTCATGTGCTCCACGCTCTCCTCATCCCCTTCCAACGCAGGTCCCGTGGAGCCGTCACTTCCGGTGACGTCATTGACCGGAAGCCGGAGGTGTTCGAGCGTGTCCCGGGGCTGCGGCTGGCGGCGGGCGGGAGAGCAGAAGGTCCATGAGTATAAATGTTTCTTCTTGTATACACACTTATTATCCTGATGACAGGGTGAGACCCCCCGAAACGTTGATAAAGATTTCTGCACTTTATGAATCTGGTAGTGCCGCCTCGTCTGTTATACGATATCTATGAGATCTGCAAATCCGTAGGAGGGCACACCACTAAGATTACTTTGTGGGGTAGCGCTGCCCTGGGTGAGTGCCGTGTTCTGGACTTTGTTATATATATATATATATATATACAAACAAACGTGACCCATAATAATACAGCCAGCCAGCCTTACTTTTGCTGGCACGCTGCTGTAGAACAGGACACAGAAGAGTGAGTGTTCCTCAGAGAAGCAAACACTGCTCCGTACATTTGTTGTACATTCTTTCATACAGCTTACGCGCTCAGTGACTGAGCCGCAGGCTGCTATATAACACACTATTGGACAGCTGAGCCGTCGCTCAGCTGTCCTGTACTGATAGGTGGTGCCGGCGCCACGGCTCAGCTGATAGGTTGCCAGGGGAGCCGGGAATGTAGCGCAGCAGATCGGTAAGATCTCCAATCTGCGGTGGGGGGCCCTTTCAGGAAGGGGGGCCCGGGGTACTTACCCCCAGGCCCCCCCCCTTAATCCGACTCTGCCTGTACCTGCTCATTGTAATGTGGCAAAATAATGAACTGGAGGACATTATTATGTTACATAATATGAACTGTGGCACTGTAATGTGCCATAATATGAAGTGGAGGTACTATAGTGTGGCCTGAACTGGAGACACTATGGGCAGTATTCATATAATATAACATGCACAATCTCCTTTCTAAAGTAATCCCTGTTATCTAGCATATCACGCCCATAGTAATTAGGTTTAACTGCGTAAAGGGTTGGCTGCCTCGCTACCCCAGGCGTAGTGAGCTACAATGATGATACCAGGGGGGCGTGGCCTAGCCTGTGAGCTGAGAGGAGGTGATCCCTGTGAGCTCCCGCTGGCCCTGCTCTTTTATCAGCCTGGAAAGCGCTTTCGGGGGCCCAAAATCCCTCTCACCCATATTGCTTTCCCCCCTCTATCGCCTGGGATCGGAGGGTTTGGGTTGCGGAGCTGGGGAGCCCTTTTAAGGGTTCCTGCAGGTTGCGGCCCTCCCCTCCATAAGAAGCCGGGGACTGTGGTGTGATCCCCCCCTGACCGGAAGTGCAGCTGTGCGGGCCGATCGGCGGAGGAGCCCGAGAAGGATCCCACACACACCCGGAGAAGAGTGTGGCGGTGACACCCACGACTGTGACCCCCTGAGTCCCTGCGGCTGAGGTCCGGGCTGTGTATCGCTGGCGGCGGCGGCCCCGTGCAGCTGGTGAGTCCCCTCATTCCAGCGCATTACCAGGAGCCTTTCCCCGCTGCCCCTACCCCCCGACCTACCTACAGGGGACTGGTGTGTGTCGCGGAATCGGGGATCAGGCCTTGGAGCTCCCGCAGATTGCGGCCTACCAGCTGCCCTCAAGCCGAAGCCTCGATTTTACCGCCAGGCCGGCGCGACCCGCGGGTGCCGTGGATTGGGTTCCCGGTCCTCTCCTCCGCTTCCGAGTGCTCCGCCTGCCGCAGTACACCTTCGTGGAGGCCTCCCTGCTACCCTTATCTGTCCTCTCAGCTGGGACCACGCCGAGGGCCGTGCTTCTTGGCGGACCCGCGGGGCGCCCGGCGGCCATCTTGGAGGGGACTAGGCGCTTCCCCGGATCCCCTGCCGGTCTCCAGGGAGCAAGGTGAGTGAGGTGTGCTGCATTATAGCTTTCACTGGCCCTCACAACTCCTGCTCTGGCCCCCTGGCATAATTCTATCTGCACAGCCTCACACTGCATTACACCGCTGGGAAATTCACTGTGCTGCAGCTGAGAGGTCACATCTTCCTGCATTTGTTCTCTCCCCCTCAGTGTATTCTATTGCTGGCTGGACGAGCTCTCACGGGGCTGAGTTGCCCCCAACGAGTACACCCCTGTAGTGCTGAGGTGCTTCAACCTATATCCTTGTACCTCTATAGCACCTCTGTGGTGCTCTCTCTTACATCCCTGCATCATACAGTTGTGGTGCTTTATGTGACCTTCATGTGAATCTCAGCCTCTGGAACACTCAACACTCCACGTTTATCTGGGCTAACGGGTGTACACCCACTGCACTGAGACTTAGTCTGTACTCACGCATTACAGTGCACCCGGCTGGGCTTCCCCGGCCATTTTCTGTGAACTGCCTACAATGTGATCTCACTATGTAACGCACCCGGCCCCGTGGGTGATTCAAATGCTATAGGAGCTTCCCCGTCCCCGCCCAGGTGTTGACTACTATTCTACCTCATCCCTCTCCGTCACCATGCCTAAAGGGGGGAAGAAATCAAATGCTAATAATCTGGTGGGCTACTTCAGGAATTCTACTCCGTCCTCTACTCGGAAATCAGCACCACCTCCGCCCACGTCGGCAACCTCCAACCGTGACTCGGACGATGACTCTTCTTCCACCCCCGCCACTAAAGCGGATGTCGCTCTCCTCCTGTCCGAAATGCGCAATATAAAAAAATCAATCCGTGCGGAGGTGCAAGAGGCTCTTTCTGGTCTGAAAACGGACGTGGACAGCTTGGGATCCAGAGTTGACGCCATTGAAAGAAAACAAGAAGAGCTTATCGCCTTTCAACAAGAATCAGAACAGGAGATGACTCAAATGCGCACAGATGTTATGCTATTAGCGGATAAACAAAAAGATTTGGACAATAGAGGCCGTCGGAACAACCTTAGAATCCGCAACGTCCCCGAGACGGTAGAACAGGCCCACCTCACTGATTACCTGCTCTGCCTTTTCCGCTCACTCGCTCGCTCCCTCTGTATCTGATGATATGCTACTTCTAGATAGGGCTCATAGAGCCCTGCGTCCTAGATCTCAGGATGCTAAAACACCTGCGTTTTCACTACTTTGCTGTCAAAGATCAGTTTTACGCCAAAGCTCGGATGTCTCCTGCCATATCTTTCGAGGGCTCCGATCTCCTTGTCTTCCAGGACTTGTCACCGGTTACGTTGAATAGAAGAAGAGAGCTAAAGGACATAACCAAAACCCTGAGAGACAACAATATTAGATACAGATGGGGCTTTCCTTTTGCCCTCCAAGTCAGATCTGATGGAAAAGTCCTATCTGCTAGATACCCTGATGAGGCCCTTCAACTACTCTGCCACTTGAACATCTCCGGCCCTCTGGCTACCTCTCAGCATCCTCCCCCAGTCAACACCTCCCCTTCCCTCACAGCCCCGTCCTCAAATTGGAACACGGTTGGATCTGCCTCCGATTCCTCCCCGGGCACATGACTGTACATTTGTTGCTGCCCTTGAGCTGGCCTCCCTCCCGCAACGGCTCTCATTGGATCTCAGGGGGTCCTTTTGCGTTTCATCAGTGTCCCCATACTCTGTAGAGTCCTCTGTTTAGTTAATGTTTACTGTTTACTGTTTTTTTTCTGCCTTATAATATTTGTGGAGGTTAGGCCTGTTTGAGTCCTGGGACCGGGGCTCTCCACGGTTGTCCACGCGGTCCCCGGCGCCGGGTGGCCCGACTGGGTCACACTTTCTTTTCCTGTTTCAAATGGTTCCAATGTTACTGTTTTTCTTCTCTCCTACAATTACATGCTTATTTTTAGGGAACTCAGGAGGTGGGGGTCTGCGGACCTCTATTTTTTCTGAGGTTGGGTAGTCATCATACCATGTTTCCCCTATGTTCCTTTAGATTTGCTCTCCCTCCCCCCCCCCTCCCCCCTCTTCCCCTCCCCTCCCCTTCAGCTCCTCTTGCCTACTAACTACAATATGCACACTACATTGGTTTTGCCCACACATGGGACCCGGTCCTCACAAGTCTCTCCTCTGAGCGGCTGGGTTCACTCATCCCCCATTTGGCCTTCAGGGTCGACGTCGGACGTATTAGGCCCGCAGGTCTATTCCTTCCTTGGGTCCGACCTGTGAGAATGGATTTTCTCTGTTTTCTAGTTGCTGACGCTAACATATGCCTGTTTTTCATCTGATCTTCTTCTGTTTCTCTTCTTCTTTCTCTCGTCTTCTTCCCTTCTTTTCCCCCTCTCTCTTCCGAGGTTCCGCTGGTGCACTTCCGCTTGATTAGTGCTCCACTTCTATTCCCATGGTTCTTAGAATAGTTTCCCTGAACACAAAAGGTTTGAACAGCCCACGCAAACATTCCCTCTTATTTCAGTCCCTTAAACAGCTCAGAGGCGATATTATATTCCTACAAGAGACCCACTTCTCTGGCACTTCACACCCCGAACTTAGGTCTAAAACCTTCCCACACACTTTCCATGCTTGCGATCCCATACGCAAGAAGAAGGGGGTCTCTATACTCTTTGCTAGCCACCTCCTCTGATATATTGAGGGACCCTGAGGGTAGATATCTGCTGTTAGCGGGGCTGTTGAATGGGACCCCCTACACATTCTTGAATGTATATGCTCCAAATCAACTACAGGACCCTTTTTTCCATTCCCTAAATAGCCTCTTAGCTCTGCACAGACGCGGTAAAGTGGTCTTGGGTGGGGATTTTAATGTGACCCTGGATAGTGCTCTGGATAGATCTAAACCTCTGCCCAGATCAATGCGCTCCTCTCATTCACGTAATGCGTGCTCTGAATCTCTTGCTATCCCAACACCTTCTCTTCGATGCATGGAGAGTGAAAGAGTCGAACGCCCGTGATTACACCTACTACTCCCCTATATATGATGTCTACACAAGATTGGACATACTCTTTCTGAGTACAGAGCCTGCTCAATGCATTCTTGACACCTCCATTTACCCTAGCACGTGGTCAGACCATGGCCTGGTCACTGTGGACTTCCCGGGCCCACATCCTCCCGCTCACCACCCTGCATGGCGGTTGAATGACAGACTCCTTCTTAATCCCCAAACGAAAACCCACATAGCTGCCGAAATCTCCCATTACTTTAATACAAACGCATCTCCGACTGTTTCTCCTATGTTACTGAGGGACGCTCACAAGGCGGTCTTACGAGGATGCCTGATTAGCGCCTCCTCTCATAATAAGAAGGCTAGAGCCAATCGTATCCGGGAACTCTCGGACTTGGTCACATCCCTTTCGCTGAAACACAAAACATCAGGGTCCGAAGCAGATCTCTCTTCTTTGTCCTCTGCCAGAGGGGAATTAAATTTGCTCCTGACGGCTAAGGTGGAAACTAGCTTGAAATGGCTCAACCAGTCTTTCTACGAAAAGGGGGATAAGGCTGATCGGCTGCTAGCTTCTAGGCTTTGGACTAAATTGGCAAGGAACAACGTTTTGTCTATCCAGTCTTCCCCTGGCAAGAAAACTTGTGATCCTAAACGTATCACCGAGACTTTCTCTCGCTTCTACGAGAAGCTGTACAACGCTTATGGGTCCTCACAAACTAGCCCGGATTTTCTTGTGGACATACGCGCCTTTCTGTCCCACTGCCATCTGCCCTGTCTGTCCCCAACGGTTTCCGCGGAACTAAACTCTAGGATCTCAGATGAAGAAATTGCCACCGTCATTAAAGGCCTAAAATCTAACTAGGCTCCTGGCCCAGATGGCTTTTCAGCCGCCTACTATAAGACTTTTCTTCCCCAGCTTATGCCCCACCTTTCAACCCTCTTTAATGCTGTTTTACAGGGAGCTTCTTTTTCCAAATCGGCTCTGGATGCTAGGATTACAGTTATTCCCAAGGAAGGCAAAGATGCATCCAATTGCGTTAACTATAGACCTATCTCGCTCCTTAACTCTGATATTAAGATATACGCGAAAATCCTGGCCCTCTGATTGAACAGCGTATTGCCCCACCTTGTCCATAGTGACCAGGTGGGATTTATCCCTGGCCGCCAAGCCCGTGATAATACGAGGCGGGTCATTAGCCTTGCTCACTATATCAACCTTACACATACCCCTGCTCTTTTGCTTTCTCTGGACGTGGAGAAAGCGTTTGACAGGATAGGTTGGCCCTTTATGTTTGAAACTCTTGCTCACTTTGGTTTTCAGGGGGAATTCCTCACGGGGATTCAGGCTTTGTACTCGGATCCCTCTGCAAGGGTCTCCGTGAATGGAGTGTTGTCAGACCCTCTGGGTACTCTAACGGTACCAGACAGGGCTGCCCACTCTCGCCCCTGATCTTTGCTTTAGTAATAGAACCGTTAGCAGCCCGTATCTGGACTTCGACCAACATCGGGGGGGTTGGAGGTGGGGAGCTCTGTTTACAAGATTTCCCTGTTTGCAGATGATGTCCTTCTTTCGCTTTCCTAACCGCACACTTCTTTACCGAACCTTTTCAATCTTCTGTCTGAGTACGGACATGTATCGGGTTATAAAGTTAATTGGTCCAAAACCGAAGCTCTCCCCTTCCACATTCCTCCTACCCTCCTACCCCGTATGCAATCCAACTTTACATTTTCTTGGTGTGCTTCTAAAATCCGATACCTGGGGATCTTTATTACGCGCCGCTACGGAGATCTGTATAAGGAGAACTTCTGCCCCTTGCTTACAAACATTAAAGCCGATCTCCATAAATGACAGTCCTTAATTATATCCTGGCTGGGTCGTATCGTAGCTCTGAAAATTAATATTATCCCCCGCCTACTTTATCTGTTTCAGACGCTGCCTGTGAAAGTCCCGGACTCTGTCTTGGCGCAAGTTCACTCTTGGTTTCTCCGCTTTGTTTGGAGAAATAAGGTCCCTAGGATAGGTTTCTCCACTTTACGCAAACCAGTACAGGAGGGCGGTAGAGGCTTCCCAGATAACCGCCTTTACTACCTGGCCACTCATCTCAGCCAAGCTGTTGCTTGGTTCGCCCCTGCTCAGAACATTCGATGGATCTAGCTGGAATCTGCACTTGGCCACACTACGTCTTTGTCCTCCTTACTCTTATCCTCCTCCAAGGCTAGATCTCCTCATTTGCAACTGCACCCTGTGCTGGAATTCTCTTGCCAGATCTGGGACTACTGCACTCGGCGCTTCGAGCTGCTGTCATCCCCCTCTTCGCTTATTCCTTTATGGGATAACCCTTCTTTCGCCCCGGGTCAGTCTCTGACTCGCTCTTGTACATGGTCGGAAAGGAATATCCGCTTTGTTCTGGATGTACTGTCCGAGGGTGCTTGCGTGCCTTTATCGGATATCATGACAAAATATAATTTCCCGGAAGCGAACCCTCTTACCTATTTCCAGAGAAGACACTTTGTCTCTTCTATATCGAATTCTTCTCCGTCCCAACCTTTATCCACTCTGGAGTCTTATTGCTATCATAAACTGTTTGCTCGAGGAATTATCTCCCTACTATACTCTCTTCTTCAGGTTTGGGGTCAGTCGACGACCCAGGCTTTTGTTCTCCAGTGGGAACGGGACCTGGGACCGCTGCCTGCTGACCATGATTGGTCGGATGTCTTCACTGCTGCCGCAAAATCCTCCATCTCAACACTAGTAAAGGAAAAGGCCTACAAGATATTATATAGGTGGTATTTTGTCCCCTCTAGACTCCACAAGATGTTCCCTTCCTCTTCGCCCACGTGCTGGAGAGGTTGCGGCGGCCATGGCTCTTTTCTTCACATCTGGTGGACGTGTCCCAAGATCATGCTATTTTGGGACTCAGTCGCACACCTGATAAGTACAGTGCTCCAGACCCAGGTATCTAAAGACCCTTGGTCTTTTCTGCTGGGCCTCCCCATTATTGATTCACCTCCAAATTCCGGTAAATTACTGACACAGATTTTAAATGCTGTTCGATGCTCAATTGCCCTCCACTGGAAACAGAGGGAGGCCCCCCCCTATTAAGCGGGTAATTGATAAAGTTTGGTACTTCACAAGCATGGAAAAAATCACTGCATACCTCCAAAACAGATCTTTCCAGTTTCTTCTGATCTGGGAATTATGGTTCGACTCTCAAGCTCCCGCACGTAGAATACGCTCCCCTGAGGATTCTGTGGCACTCCTACTGTGATTTTGGTTACCTCTTAACCTATCGAGTAAACATGTGACCATCTTTAATATTACCTTTTTGTGTACCTCAAGTATTATCTTTTATTTTGCACCAGCGCTTCGAGCGATAGTTGCTGTATAAAGAGGTGCACCAGCGGATCCTCAGACTCTGTCTTTTCTCCCCCTACTCTATACTTTCCACGTCTTCCCCTTCTCTTCTTTTCTCTTCTCTTGCTTTTTCTTTATCCTTCCTTTCTTTACTGGTACAGTCACGAGATTATTTTTTGGTTCCCATTTAATCGGATTGCTTGTGTTGCTCCCGGTGTATATCTTATCTCTATTTCTTTTATTATCAATGTAATGTTTTTTTATTATGGGAACCCCATGACCTTTTTCTTCAGAATATATTTCTGCTTTAGGTATAATATTGTTTTATAGATATGCTTTCCCCACGTGTTGTGGGGGGTTAATGTAATCCTTTACAACTTGAAAATTAAATAAACAATAAAAAAAAAAATGATGATACCACACCCGTCAGCAGAAACAGAATGGGTGTGGAAGGGGGCGGAAAGAATTTAATACCATCTTATGTCTTAATGTGAATTAGGGTTACTGTGTTGCATAATACAGTTTGTACTGGCAGCCCTGCAATGTAACATAATGTGAACTAGGGCTCTACTATGGTTCATAAAATAAACTAGGACTCTGTTATGGGGAATAACATTAACATTAACAACTGCTGCGGAGAATGTTCAAAATGTTGCTATGCCCCTGTATAGGTGTATTGTGATTCTTCTCATTCTAGATGCATTGGTTTTATAATGTTTTTATGGTGGTTTTGGGCAAAATTCCATTACAAAAACCACCACAAAACTGCCGTAAAACAGATGGTCGGAAGCGGTTTACAAAACCCCATAAAAACCACTAAATAGTAAACTCAGTTGTTTGATGCTTCAATTTGCCAGCAATGTGCATTGGTTTCAAAGTCCCAGCAAAACTGGCGCTTAGTAGAGATGTGCGGCCAGCACTTTTCGTGTTTTGGGTTTTGGTTCTGGTTCCATGCTCGTGTTTTGGATCTGGATTGGTTTTGCCAAAACCACCCTTTCGTGTTTTGGTTTTGGTTTTGGATCTGGATGATTTAAAACAAACAAACATAAAAACAGCTAAAATCACAGAATTTGGGGGTCATTTTGAGCCTATGGTATTATTAACCTCAATAATATTAATTTTCACTCATTTCCAGTCTATTCTGAACACCTCACACCTCACAATATTGTTTTTAGGCCAAAAGGTTGCACCAAGGTGGCTGTATGACTAAGCTAAGCGACACAAGTGTGCGGCACAAACACCTAGCCCATCTAGGAGTGGCACTGCAGTGGCAGACAGGATGACACTTAAAAAAAAAATAGGCCCCAAACAGCACATCATGCAAAGAAGAAAAAGAAGTGCAATGAGCTAGCTGTATGACTAAGCTAAGCGACACAAGTGTGCGGCACAAACACCTGGCCCATCTAGGAGTGGCACTGCAGTGGCAGACAGGATGACACTTAAAAAAAAAATAGGCCCCAAACAGCACATCATGCAAAGAAGAAAAAGAAGTGCAATGAGCTAGCTGTATGACTAAGCTAAGCGACACAAGTGTGCGGCACAAACACCTGGCCCATCTAGGGTTGGCACTGCAGTCCCACTGTACTAATGGCGGATACCGGATGCACATCTTAACACCAACATAGCTGTCAAAGCCTCAGTTATCTGCTTTGCAACAGGATGACTGCTGTCATATTTCATCTTCCTCGCAAAGGGCTGTTGGACAGTCATTTGCTTAGTTGAAGTAGTACAAGTGGTCTTCCGACTTTCCCTCTGGGATGACAATCGACTCCCAGCAGAAACAACAGCAGCAGCAGCAGTAGGAGGAAGTGGGTCTTGATCTTTCCCTATTTTATTCTCCAAATTTTTGTTCTCCATTATTTTTCTGGAGTTATATAACAAAATGCAGCACAGGAGAGCGTACCTCTACACTGCACAGGGCAATCCCTGTAAATATTATTTGGATTAAATTAGAGATGAGCGGGTTCGGTTCGTTGAGATCCGAACCACCCCGAACTTCACCTATTTTACAAGGGTCCGAGGCAACCTCAGATCTTCCCGCCTTGCTCGGTTAACCCGAACGCGCCCGAACGTCATCATCCCGATGTCGGATTCTCGCGAGATTCGTATTCTATATAATGAGCCGCGCGTCGCCGCCATTTTCACTCGTGCATTGGAGATTGAATGGAGAGGACGTGGCTGCGTTCTCTCCCTGAAAAGCTCCGTAATCTGTGCTCAGTGTGCTGCAAATATCTGTGCTCAGTGTGCTGCAAATATCTGTGCTCAGTGTGTTGCAAATATCTGTGCTCAGTGTGTTGCAAATATCTGTGCTCAGTGTGCTGCAAATATCTGTGCACAGTGTGCTGCAAATATCTACGTTCTCTGCCTGAAAACGCTCCATATCTGTGCTCAGTGTGCTGCAAATATCTGTGCTCAGTGTGCTGCATTGTGTGGACCACCAGTATATATTTATAGTAGTACAGTAAAGTAGGCCATTGCCTTATCTTGCAGCTGTGTCAAGTATACTATCCATATCTGTGCTGCATTGTTGTGAGCAGTATATAGTAGGACAGTGCAGCATTTTGGTGACCAGCAGTATACATATAGTACAGTACAGTAGGACATTGCCTTATCTTGCAGCTCTGTGTCAAGTATACTATCCATATCTGTGCTGCATTGTTGTGAGCAGTATATAGTAGGACAGTGCAGCATTTTGGTGACCAACAGTATATAGTTGTACAGTACAGTAGTCAATTGCTGTATCTTGCAGCTCTGTGTCAAGTATACTATCCATATTTGTGCTGCATTGTTGTTGTGAGCAGTATATAGTAAGACAGTGCAGCATTTTGGTGACCACCAGTATACATATACAATAGTACAGTACAGTAGGCCATTGCTGTATCTTGCAGCTCTGTATCACTTCAAGTATCCATATCTGTGCTGCATTGTTGTGAGCAGTATATAGTAGGACAGTGCAGCATTTTGGTGACCAGCAGTAGTAGTACAGACAGTACAGTAGGCCATTGCTATTGATATATTACTGGCATATAATTTCACACATTAAAAAATGGAGAACAAAAGTGGAGGGTAAAATAGGGAAAGATCAAGATCCACTTCCACCTCGTGCTGAAGCTGCTGCCACTAGTCATGGCCGAGACGATGAAATGCCATAAACGTCGTCTGCCAAGGCCGATGCCCAATGTCATAGTAGAGAGCATGTAAAATCCAAAAATCAAAAGTTCAGTAAAATGACCCAAAAATCTAAATTAAAAGCGTCTGAGGAGAAGCGTAAACTTGCCAATATGCCATTTACGACACGGAGTGGCAAGTAACCGCTGAGGCCCTGGCCTATGTTCATGGCTAGTGGTTCAGCTTCACATGAGGATGGAAGCACTCATCCTCCCGCTAGAAAAATGAAAAGACTTAAGCTGGCAAAAGCACAGCAAAGAACTGTGCGTTCTTCTAAATCACAAATACCCAAGGAGAGTCCAATTGTGTCGGTTGCGATGCATGACCTTCCCAACACTGGATGGGAAGAGGTGGCGCCTTCCACCATTTGCATGCCCCCTGCAAGTGCTGGAAGGAGCACCCACAGTCCAGTTCCTGATAGTCAAATTGAAGATGTAACTGTTGAAGTACACCAGGATGAGGATATGGGTGTTGCTGGCGCTGAGGAGGACATTGACAAGGAGGATTCTGATGGTGAGGTGGTTTGTTTAAGTCAGGCACCCGGGAAGACACCTGTTGTCCGTGGGATGAATATGGCCATTGACATGCTCGGTCAAATTACAAAAAAAAAATCACCTCTTCGGTGTGGAATTATTTTAACAGAAATGCGGACAACAGGTGTCAAGCCATGTGTTGCCTTTGTCAAGCTGTAATAAGTAGGGGTAAGGACGTTAACCACCTAGGAACATCCTCCCTTATACGTCACCTGGAGCGCATACATCAAAAGTCATTAACAAGGTCAAAAACTTTGGGTGACAGCGGAAGCAGTCCACTGACAACTAAATCCCTTCCTCTTGTAACCAAGCTCCTGCAAACCACACCACCAACTCCCTCAGTGTCAATTTCCTCCTTAGATAGGAAAGCCAATAGTCCTGCAGGCCATATCACTGGCAAGTTTGACGAGTCCCCTCCTGCCTGGGATTCCTCCGATGGATCCTTGAGTGGCTCTGCTGTTGCTGCTGGGAGTCAATCATCATCCCAGAGGGGAAGTCGGAAGACCACTTGTACTACTTCCAGTAAGCAATTGTCTGTCCAACAGTCCTTTGCGAGGAAGATGAAATATCACAGCAGTCATCCTGTTGCAAAGCGGATAACTCAGGCCTTGGCAGCTGTGTTGGTGTTAGACGTGCGTCCGGTATCCGCCGTTAGTTCACAGGCAATTAGAGAATTTCTTGAGGTAGTGTGTACCCGGTACCAAATACCATCTAGGTTCCACTTCTCTAGGCAGGCGATACCGAGAATGTACACAGACGTCAGAAAAAGACTCACCAGTGTCCTAAAAAATGCAGTTGTACCCAATGTCCACTTAACCACGGACATGTGGACAAGTGGAGCAGGGCAGACTCAGGACTATATAACTGTGACAGCCCACTGGGTAGATGTATTGCCTTCCGCAGCAAGAACAGCAGCGGCGGCACCAGTAGCAGCATCTCGCAAACTCCAACTCGTTCCTAGGCAGGCTACGCTTTGTATCACCGCTTTCCATAAGAGGCACACAGCTGACAACCTCTTACAGAAACCGAGGAACATCATCGCAGAATGGCTTACCCCAATTGGACTCTCCTGGGGATTTATGACATCTGACAACGCCACCAATATTGTGCGTGCATTACATGTGGGCAAATTCCAGCACGTCCCATGTTTTGCACATACATTGAATTTGGTGGTGCAGAATTATTTAAAAAATGACAGGGCCGTGCTGTCAGTGGCCCGAAGAATTGCGGGCCACTTTCGGCATTCAGCCACCGCTTGCCGAAGACTGGAGTACCAGCAAACACTCCTGAACCTGCCCCTCCATCAGCTGAAGCAAGAGGTGGTAACGAGGTGGAATTCAACCCTCTATATGCTTCAGAGGATGGAGGAGCAGCAAAAGGCCATTCAAGCCTATACATCTGCCTACGATATAGGCAAAGGAGGGGGAATGCACCTGACTCAAGCGCAGTGGAGAATGATTTCAACGTTGTGCAAGGTTCTCCAACCCTTTGAACTTGCCACACGTGAAGTCAGTTCAGACACTGCCAGCCTGAGTCAGGTCATTCCCCTCATCAGGCTTTTGCAGAAGCAGCTGGAGAGATTGAAGGAGGAGCTAAAATAGAGCGATTCCGCTAGGCATGTGGGACTTGTGGATGGAGCCCTTAATTCGCTTAACCAGGATTCACGGGTGGTCAATCTATTGAAATCAGAGCACTACATTTTGGCCACCGTGCTCGATCCTAGGTTTAAAGCCTACGTTGTATCTCTCTTTCCGGCAGACACAAGTCTGCAGAGGTTCAAAGACCTGCTGGTGAGAGACTTGTCAACTCAAGCGGAACGTGACCCGTCAACAGCTCCTCCTTCACATTCTCCCGCAACTGGGGCTGCGAGGAAAAGGCTAAGAATTCTGAGCCCACCCACTGGCGGTGATGCAGGGCAGTCTGGAGCGAGTGCTAACATCTGATCCGGACTGAAGGACCTGCCGATTACTGACATGTTGTCTACTGTCACTGCATATGATTCTGTCACCACTGAAAGAATGGTGGAGGATTATATGAGTTACAGCATCCAAGTAGGCACGTCAGACAGTCCGTACGTATACTGGCAGGAAAAAGAGGCAATTTGGAGGCTCTTGCATAAACTGGCTTTATTTTACCTAAGTTGCCCCCCCTCCAGTGTGTACTCCGAAAGAGTGTTTAGTGCAGCCAGTCACCTTGTCAGAGATCGGCGTACAAGGTTCCTCAAAATGTAGAGAAGATGATGTTCATCAAAATGAATTATAATCAATTCCTCCGTGGAGACATTCACCAGCAATTGCCTCCAGAAAGTACACAGGGTTCTGAGATGGTGGATTCCAGTGGGGACGAATTAATACTCTGTGAGGAGGGGGATGTACACAGTGAAAGGGGTGATGAATCGGACGATGAGGAGGAGGTGGACATCTTGCCTCTGTAGAGCCAGTTTGTGCAAGGAAAGATTGATTGCTTCTTTTTTGGTGGGGGCCCAAACCAACCAGTCATTTCAGCCACAGTCGTGTGGCAGACCCTGTCGCTGAAATGATGGGTTTGTTAAAGTGTGCATGTCCTATTTATATAACATAAGGGTGGGTGGGTTAGCCCAAGGACAATTCCATCTTGCGCCTCTTTTATTTTTATTTATCTTTGCATCATGTGATGTTTGGGGCTAATTTTTTTTAAGTGCCATCTTGTCTGACACTGCAGTGCCACTCCTAGATGGGCCAGGTGTTTGTGCCGCCCAATTGGGTCGCTTAGCTTAGTCATCCAGCGACCTCGGTGCAAATTTTAGGACTAAAAATAATATTGTAAGGTGTGAGGTGTTCAGAATAGATTGGAATTGAGTGGAAATTATGGTTATTAAGGTTAATAATACCATGGGATCAAAATTACCCCCAAATTCTATGATTTAACCTGTTTTTGAGGTTTGTTTTTTTTAAAAACACCCGAATCCAAAACACACCCGAATCCGACCAAAAATTTTTAGGGAGGTGTTGCCAAAACGCGTCCGAGTACAAAACACGGCCGCGGAACCGAATTCAAAATCAAAACACAAAACCTGAAAAATTTTCGGTGCACATCTCTAGATTAAATATTAATAACCCCTTTATTTGGAGTAAATAATATACAGCACAGGACAGAACCACAGAAGTTATATGGCAGCACCACTGGACTGGACTTATACGGCAGTACCACTGGACTGGATTTATACGGCAGTACCACTGGATTTATACGGCAGTACCACTGGACTGGATTTATACGGCAGTACCACTGGATTTATACGGCAGTACCACTGGACATATACGGCAGTATCACTGGACTTATACGGCAGTATCACTGGACTGGATTTATACGCCAGTACCACTGGATTTATACGGAAGTGTCACTGGATTTATACGGCAGTACCACTGGACTTATACGGCAATACCACTGGACATATATGGCAGTATCACTGGATTTATATGGCAATACCACTAGACATATACGGCAGTATCACTGGACTTATACGGCAGCACCACTGGACTGGATTTATACGCCATTGCCAGTGGATTTATATGGCAGTACCACTGGACTTATACGGCAGTATCACTGGATTTATATAGCAGTACCACTGGACATATATGGCAGCATCACTGGACTGGACTTATACGGCAGTACCACTGGACATATATGGCAGTGTCACTGGATTTATATGGCAGTATCACTGGACTGGATTTATACGCCAGTACCACTGGATTTTATACGGCAGTACCACTGGACATATACGGCACTATCACTGGACTTATATGGCAGTGTCTGGAGTTGCATGGCAGTATGACTGGACAACTGGATATATATGGCAGTACCACTGGACATATGCGGAAGTATCACTGGACTGGACTTATACGGCAGTACCACTGGACATATACGGCAGTGTCACTGGATTTATATGCCAGTGTCACTGGACTTATACGGCAGTATCACTGGACTGGGTTTATTTGCCAGTACCACTGGATTTATACGGTAGTATCACTGGATTTATATGGCAGTACCACTGGACCTATACGGCAGTATCACTGGACTGGATTTATACGGCAGTACCACTGGACATACTGTATACGGCAGTGTCACTGGATTTAAATGACATTATCACTGGACTTATACGGCAGTTTCACTGGACTGAATTTATACGCCAGTACCACTGGATTTATACGGCAGTACCACTGGACATATACGGCACTATCACTGGACTTATATGGCAGTGTCTGGATTTATATGGCAGTACCACTGGACAAATGGATTTATATGGCAGTACCACTGGACTTATACGGCAGTGTCACTGGATTTATATGGCAGTATCACTGGACTTATACAGCAGTATCACTGGACATATACGGCAGTGTCACTGGATTTATATGGCAGTATCACTGGACTTATACAGCAGTATCACTGGACTGGACTTTTTTGCCAGTACCACTGGATTTATACGGCAGTACCACTGGATTTATACGGCAGTATCACTGGATTTATACGGCAGTACCACTGGACATATATGGCAGTGTCACTGGATTTATATGGCAGTATCACTGGACTTATACGGCAGTATCACTGGACTGGATTTATACGCCAGTACCACTGGATTTATACGGCAGTACCAATGGATATATACGGCAATACCACTGGACATATACGGCTGTATCACTGGAATTATACAGAAGTACCACTTGACTGGATTTATATGCCAGTACAACTGGATTTATATGGCAGTATCACTGGACTGGATTTATACACCAGTACCACTAGACATATACGGCAGTATCACTGGACATATATGGCAGTATCACTGGACTGGATTTATACGTCAGTACCACTGGATTTATACGGCAGTATCACTGGACTTATACGGAAGTATCACTGGACTTTTACGGCAGTATCACTGGACTTATACGGCAGTATCACTGGACATAAAGGGCAGTATCACTGGACATATATGGCAGTACCACTGGACTTATACAGCAGCACAGGGACACTACCACTGGACTGATGCAGGATAACACAGCACCACTGCAATGGACTAGACTTATACAGCAGGACTGGACATATGGCAGCAGAGGACTGTGACTGGACTGATGCAGCACAAGACACCACCACTGGACTGATGAAGCACAACACAGCACCACTGGACATATGGCAGCAGAGGACACCACCACTGCGACTGGACTGATGCAGCACAAGACACTACCACTGTACTGATACATGACAACACAGAACCACTGCACTGGACTTATACAGCTACACTGGACATATGGCAGCAGTGGACACCACCACTGTGACTGGGCTGCTGCAGCATAAGACACTACACTGGACTGAGCAGCACAAGACAGCACTGGAATCACCACCGCACTTTCCCTCCCGCACAGACACTGAGGATGGAGACATGTCCTCTTGCTACACTCTCCAATGCCGGAGTGAAAATGGCGACGACACGCGGCTCCTTATATGGAATCCAAAACCCGCGAGAATCCGACAGCGGGATGATGATGTTTTGCCTCGTTTTGGTTTCAGAGTCAGGCGGGGAAACCCGAGTTGGCTCGGATCCGGACTCGGGTAGTGAAGTCCGGTAGGGTTCGGTTCTCAGGTAACCGAACCCACGCATCTCTAGTGCTTAGTAAATTTACTCCCAGGTCTCTGCCAGCTTTCACCGTGGTAGTGTATTTCTAAACACACTATAAAGCATGCAATTACAAATGATCAATGTGCAAGAGTAATTATCATGATTTAGCAAAACACAGGGCAATACCAAGAAGTAATAGGGAAAAAAAAAGTGTATTTAGTTGAAAGAAGTGGTACTAAAGGGGTAGAAACTGGACTTAGATCTGTCACTTTTACACTGTGCACTTCCCAAAGCATTTTCTGCCACTTATGCACACTATTGCTTAACACAGGCTGCTCCTGAGTGCAGAAAGTAGGTGGGTGCCTTCCTGTTCACTGCGCAGACAATGCAGACGCAAGGGTCCAAAACAAAATCTTTTTGGACTATATGTAAATGAAAGAAACAATCTAGTGTACAACTAAGATTGCGTGGGTAAGAGAAAATCATTTATTTCCTTCAAAAGTAGACTCAAGACTTTCCTGTTTACTCAAGCATTCCCATAATTGTCCCTTTAGTATCTCCATGCTTCTGTATTTTATGAAAACGTACTTCATTATTTTCTGTACTATATTATGCTAAGTATCTGTTAAGTGCCTTGAGTCCTATTGGAGAAAGAGCGCTATATAAATAACATTATTATTATTATTATTATTATTATTATTATTATTATTATTATTATTATTTTAAATAAAATCAATGTAAATCTTCGATGGAAACTCCTTTTAAAACCACCTATATAGTATTTATTTATTTATAAGCAGATAGCAAGAAGGGGACCTGGTTACCATACTTGTGTTCACGATGCCGATAGTCAGAATCCCGATACTGGTCAGAAGACCGACACATGGATCCCAACATCGATCACAAAGTCAGCGTCGGAATCCTGACTGGCAGCATCCCGATCTTAAATATGGCTTATGGTGCCCATACACTTGTGTGATTGCATTTGACGCGATATCGGGCCAGATTTCCCTTGAAGCTCACCTTGAGATAAATCGCATCGAAAGTGCTTTTTTTGTGCATTTGATGCGCATACAATCCTGCGATTTATCGCATGCCCCTTACGACCAGAAATCGTGTGGTATTGGATGATCAAATGCGAGCGCATCACACGCTGACCAAAAGCACACCAGATTTATCTGCAAGATCTTTAAAAATGTAAATAGAGGGCTGATCTATCTGGTGGATATATAAACAGGCAGCCATTTTACTCTGTGCACTTCTGTTTGCTCTGTGACTAGAGAAGTTTGGTTTATACCTGCTGCTCGTTCCACATTGCTAGCAACTGTGCACTGCTTTGTTCTGCTTGCATTACAAATTGTTTCTATACTGCTGTATGTGTGTGTAGAGATGGATTCTGCTCGCTATCAGGCTCTCATGTGCTACTCTGTGCTGAAGGTGAGGGGAGACAGGGAGAGGGCCCAGCAAAGGCGGAGGGAGAGATCTTGCTGGACCAAGGAGTGGCTGCTTAAGTGGCCTAATCGTTCCTACATGCCCCTCTTGGATGAGATCAGGGACAACAACCCAGATGACCACCACAACTTCCTGCGCACGGATGATGACACCTTCGAGTAGTTGCTGAGTCCGGTGACCCCCCTCATACAGAAGCGGGATACCAAATGGCGGGTTCCTATCCCTGCTGAGGAGAGGCTTGTGGCTACCCTGCAGTTCCTTGCTACTGGACAGTCGTTTGAGGAGCTGAAGTTTGGGATCCGTATCTCTGCGCAGGCTTTGGGACACATCATACCTGAAACCTGCAAGGCTATTATCAAGGTGCTTCAGTACAAGTACTGCAAGGTAAGAAAATGACACCACACATTGCTTGTCGTGTAATAAAATGTTTTATTTTGCAAACTGAATTTGGTAGAAAAAATATGTGCTTTTTATTTCAAGACATAACTTTTTTATTAAATATGTGGCCAACATGGATTAACTTTAGGAAACAGAATAAGTTTTCATGATCCAGCACATCTGCATCATTAAATTTATTAAATAAAAAAAAGCTATATATAGCAACAGATATGGTGCACTCTGATACTACGGCATTGAGTGGCACCGCAGCCAGGGGCACAATGCACACATGCAACTTGGGGTAGGAAGATGGGTCCCCGATACCATCAACCTGCACCAAGTTGCATGTGGGCATTGTGCTTCTGGCAGTGGTGCCACTTAACGCCGTAGTATCAGAATGCACCACATTTGCTGCAATATATAAGTGCATGAATACATTTGTGAACCAAAAAAATAATTGTATATATGTGTGTGTGTATATATATATATACATAAGTATTTTTAGTAATATGTGGCCAACACATCTGAACTATTTCGAACACTAGAACTTTCTATTAATGTTTTTTCACATTATAATTTTGAATATAAATATGGTGCAGTATAATATACAGTGTTTTTTGAGTGGCAGCGCTTTCAGGGGCATAATGCACACATGCAGGTAGGCCCAACATCAGGCTCCCCGGCACCATCAACCTGACCGAAGCTGCATGTGTGCATTGTCCACCTGAAAGCAGCGCCACTAAAACACTGTATATCCTAGTGCACCAGATCTATCGCAATATATACCAGGGCAGCAGGAATTTTATATATACCAACAGATGTGGTGCACTCTGATACTATGGTTTTGAGTGTCACCAGTGCCAGGGTCACAATGCACACATACAGCTAGGGGCAGGAAGATGGGTTCCCGGTACCATGAAACTTGTCCCTAGCAACATGTGTGCATTGTCCGCCTGAAAGTGTTGACACTAGAGATGAGCGCCTGAAATTTTTCGGGTTTTGTGTTTTGGTTTTGGGTTCGGTTCCGCGGCCGTGTTTTGGGTTCGAACGCGTTTTGGCAAAACCTCACCGAATTTTTTTTGTCGGATTCGGGTGTGTTTTGGATTCGGGTGTTTTTTTCCAAAAACACTAAAAAACAGCTTAAATCATAGAATTTGGGGGTCATTTTGATCCCAAAGTATTATTAACCTCAAAAACCATAATTTACACTCATTTTCAGTCTATTCTGAATACCTCACACCTCACAATATTATTTTTAGTCCTAAAATTTGCACCGAGGTCGCTGTGTGAGTAAGATAAGCGACCCTAGTGGCCGACACAAACACCGGGCCCATCTAGGAGTGGCACTGCAGTGTCACGCAGGATGTCCCTTCCAAAAAACCCTCCCCAAACAGCACATGACGCAAAGAAAAAAAGAGGCGCAATGAGGTAGCTGTGTGAGTAAGATTAGCGACCCTAGTGGCCGACACAAACACCGGGCCCATCTAGGAGTGGCACTGCAGTGTCACGCAGGATGGCCCTTCCAAAAAACCCTCCCCAAACAGCACATGACGCAAAGAAAAAAAGAGGCGCAATGAGGTAGCTGTGTGAGTAAGATTAGCGACCCTAGTGGCCGACACAAACACCGGGCCCATCTAGGAGTGGCACTGCAGTGTCACGCAGGATGGCCCTTCCAAAAAACCCTCCCCAAACAGCACATGACGCAAAGAAAAAAAGAGGCGCAATGAGGTAGCTGACTGTGTGAGTAAGATTAGCGACCCTAGTGGCCGACACAAACACCGGGCCCATCTAGGAGTGGCACTGCAGTGTCACGCAGGATGTCCCTTCCAAAAAACCCTCCCCAAACAGCACATGACGCAAAGAAAAAAAGAGGCGCAATGAGGTAGCTGTGTGAGTAAGATTAGCGACCCTAGCGGCCGACACAAACACCGGGCCCATCTAGGAGTGGCACTGCAGTGTCACGCAGGATGTCCCTTCCAAAAAACCCTCCCCAAACAGCACATGACGCAAAGAAAAAAAGAGGCGCAATGAGGTAGCTGACTGTGTGAGTAAGATTAGCGACCCTAGTGGCCGACACAAACACCGGGCCCATCTAGGAGTGGCACTGCAGTGTCACGCAGGATGTCCCTTCCAAAAAACCCTCCCCAAACAGCACATGACGCAAAGAAAAAAAGAGGCGCAATGAGGTAGCTGACTGTGTGAGTAAGATTAGCGACCCTAGTGGCCGACACAAACACCGGGCCCATCTAGGAGTGGCACTGCAGTGTCACGCAGGATGTCCCTTCCAAAAAACCCTCCCCAAACAGCACATGACGCAAAGAAAAAAAGAGGCGCAATGAGGTAGCTGACTGTGTGAGTAAGATTAGCGACCCTAGTGGCCGACACAAACACCGGGCCCATCTAGGAGTGGCACTGCAGTGTCACGCAGGATGTCCCTTCCAAAAAACCCTCCCCAATCAGCACATGATGCAAAGAAAAAGAAAAGAAAAAAGAGGTGCAAGATGGAATTGTCCTTGGGCCCTCCCACCCACCCTTATGTTGTATAAACAAAACAGGACATGCACACTTTAACCAACCCATCATTTCAGTGACAGGGTCTGCCACACGACTGTGACTGATATGACGGGTTGGTTTGGACCCCCCCCCCAAAAAAGAAGCAATTAATCTCTCCTTGCACAAACTGGCTCTACAGAGGCAAGATGTCCACCTCATCTTCACCCTCCGATATATCACCGTGTACATCCCCCTCCTCACAGATTATCAATTCGTCCCCACTGGAATCCACCATCTCAGCTCCCTGTGTACTTTGTGGAGGCAATTGCTGCTGGTCAATGTCTCCGCGGAGGAATTGATTATAATTCATTTTAATGAACATCATCTTCTCCACATTTTCTGGATGTAACCTCGTACGCCGATTGCTGACAAGGTGAGCGGCGGCACTAAACACTCTTTCGGAGTACACACTTGTGGGAGGGCAACTTAGGTAGAATAAAGCCAGTTTGTGCAAGGGCCTCCAAATTGCCTTTTTTTTCCTGCCAGTATAAGTACGGACTGTGTGACGTGCCTACTTGGATGCGGTCACTCATATAATCCTCCACCATTCTATCAATGTTGAGAGAATCATATGCAGTGACAGTAGACGACATGTCCGTAATCGTTGTCAGGTCCTTCAGTCCGGACCAGATGTCAGCATCAGCAGTCGCTCCAGACTGCCCTGCATCACCGCCAGCGGGTGGGCTCGGAATTCTGAGCCTTTTCCTCGCACCCCCAGTTGCGGGAGAATGTGAAGGAGGAGATGTTGACAGGTCGCGTTCCGCTTGACTTGACAATTTTGTCACCAGCAGGTCTTTCAACCCCAGCAGACCTGTGTCTGCCGGAAAGAGAGATCCAAGGTAGGCTTTAAATCTAGGATCGAGCACGGTGGCCAAAATGTAGTGCTCTGATTTCAACAGATTGACCACCCGTGAATCCTTGTTAAGCGAATTAAGGGCTGCATCCACAAGTCCCACATGCCTAGCGGAATCGCTCCCTTTTAGCTCCTTCTTCAATGCCTCCAGCTTCTTCTGCAAAAGCCTGATGAGGGGAATGACCTGACTCAGGCTGGCAGTGTCTGAACTGACTTCACGTGTGGCAAGTTCAAAGGGCATCAGAACCTTGCACAACGTTGAAATCATTCTCCACTGCACTTGAGACAGGTGCATTCCACCTACTATATCGTGCTCAATTGTATAGGCTTGAATGGCCTTTTGCTGCTCCTCCAACCTCTGAAGCATATAGAGGGTTGAATTCCACCTCGTTACCACTTCTTGCTTCAGATGATGGCAGGGCAGGTTCAGTAGTTTTTGGTGGTGCTCCAGTCTTCTGTACGTGGTGCCTGTACGCCGAAAGTGTCCCGCAATTTTTCTGGCCACCGACAGCATCTCTTGCACGCCCCTGTCGTTTTTTAAAAAATTCTGCACCACCAAATTCAAGGTATGTGCAAAACATGGGACGTGCTGGAATTTGCCCATATTTAATGCACACACAATATTGCTGGCGTTGTCCGATGCCACAAATCCACAGGAGAGTCCAATTGGGGTAAGCCATTCCGCGGTGATCTTCCTCAGTTGCCGTAAGAGGTTTTCAGCTGTGTGCGTATTCTGGAAAGCGGTGATACAAAGCGTAGCCTGCCTAGGAAAGAGTTGGCGTTTGCGAGATGCTGCTACTGGTGCCGCCGCTGCTGTTCTTGCGGCGGGAGTCCATACATCTACCCAGTGGGCTGTCACAGTCATATAGTCCTGACCCTGCCCTGCTCCACTTGTCCACATGTCCGTGGTTAAGTGGACATTGGGTACAACTGCATTTTTTAGGACACTGGTGAGTCTTTTTCTGACGTCCGTGTACATTCTCGGTATCGCCTGCCTAGAGAAGTGGAACCTAGATGGTATTTGGTAACGGGGGCACACTGCCTCAATAAATTGTCTAGTTCCCTGTGAACTAACGGCGGATACCGGACGCACGTCTAACACCAACATAGTTGTCAAGGACTCAGTTATCCGCTTTGCAGTAGGATGACTGCTGTGATATTTCATCTTCCTCGCAAAGGACTGTTGAACAGTCAATTGCTTACTGGAAGTAGTACAAGTGGGCTTACGACTTCCCCTCTGGGATGACCATCGACTCCCAGCGGCAACAACAGCAGCGCCAGCAGCAGTAGGCGTTACACGCAAGGATGCATCGGAGGAATCCCAGGCAGGAGAGGACTCGTCAGAATTGCCAGTGACATGGCCTGCAGGACTATTGGCATTCCTGGGGAAGGAGGAAATTGACACTGAGGGAGTTGGTGGGGTGGTTTGCGTGAGCTTGGTTACAAGAGGAAGGGATTTACTGGTCAGTGGACTGCTTCCGCTGTCACCCAAAGTTTTTGAACTTGTCACTGACTTATTATGAATGCGCTGCAGGTGACGTATAAGGGAGGATGTTCCGAGGTGGTTAACGTCCTTACCCCTACTTATTACAGCTTGACAAAGGGAACACACGGCTTGACACCTGTTGTCCGCATTTCTGGTGAAATACCTCCACACCGAAGAGCTGATTTTTTTGGTATTTTCACCTGGCATGTCAACGGCCATATTCCTCCCACGGACAACAGGTGTCTCCCCGGGTGCCTGACTTAAACAAACCACCTCACCATCAGAATCCTCCTGGTCAATTTCCTCCCCAGCGCCAGCAACACCCATATCCTCCTCATCCTGGTGTACTTCAACACTGACATCTTCAATCTGACTATCAGGAACTGGACTGCGGGTGCTCCTTCCAGCACTTGCAGGGGGCGTGCAAATGGTGGAAGGCGCATGCTCTTCACGTCCAGTGTTGGGAAGGTCAGGCATCGCAACCGACACAATTGGACTCTCCTTGTGGATTTGGGATTTCAAAGAACGCACAGTTCTTTGCGGTGCTTTTGCCAGCTTGAGTCTTTTCAGTTTTCTAGCGAGAGGCTGAGTGCTTCCATCCTCATGTGAAGCTGAACCACTAGCCATGAACATAGGCCAGGGCCTCAGCCGTTCCTTGCCACTCCGTGTGGTAAATGGCATATTGGCAAGTTTACGCTTCTCCTCCGACAATTTTATTTTAGGTTTTGGAGTCCTTTTTTTACTGATATTTGGTGTTTTGGTTTTGACATGCTCTGTACTATGCCATTGGGCATCGGCCTTGGCAGACGACGTTGCTGGCATTTCATCGTCTCGGCCATGACTAGTGGCAGCAGCTTCAGCACGAGGTGGAAGTGGATCTTGATCTTTCCCTAATTTTGGAACCTCAACATTTTTGTTCTCCATATTTTAATAGGCACAACTAAAAGGCACCTCAGGTAAACAATGGAGATGGATGGATTGGATACTAGTATACAATTATGGACGGGCTGCCGAGTGCCGACACAGAGGTAGCCACAGCCGTGAACTACCGCACTGTACTGTGTCTGCTGCTAATATATAGACTGGTTGATAAAGAGATAGTATACTCGTAACTAGTATGTATGTATAAAGAAAGAAAAAAAAACCACGGTTAGGTGGTATATACAATTATGGACGGGCTGCCGAGTGCCGACACAGAGGTAGCCACAGCCGTGAACTACCGCACTGTACTGTGTCTGCTGCTAATATATAGAATGGTTGATAAAGAGATAGTATACTCGTAACTAGTATGTATGTATAAAGAAAGAAAAAAAAACCACGGTTAGGTGGTATATACAATTATGGACGGGCTGCCGAGTGCCGACACAGAGGTAGCCACAGCCGTGAACTACCGCACTGTACTGTGTCTGCTGCTAATATATAGACTGGTTGATAAAGAGATAGTATACTCGTAACTAGTATGTATGTATAAAGAAAGAAAAAAAAACCACGGTTAGGTGGTATATACAATTATGGACGGGCTGCCGAGTGCCGACACAGAGGTAGCCACAGCCGTGAACTACCGCACTGTACTGTGTCTGCTGCTAATATATAGACTGGTTGATAAAGAGATAGTATACTCGTAACTAGTATGTATGTATAAAGAAAGAAAAAAAAACCACGGTTAGGTGGTATATACAATTATGGACGGGCTGCCGAGTGCCGACACAGAGGTAGCCACAGCCGTGAACTACCGCACTGTACTATGTCTGCTGCTAATATATAGACTGGTTGATAAAGAGATAGTATACTCGTAACTAGTATGTATGTATAAAGAAAGAAAAAAAACCACGGTTAGGTGGTATATACAATTATGGACGGGCTGCCGAGTGCCGACACAGAGGTAGCCACAGCCGTGAACTACCGCACTGTACTGTGTCTGCTGCTAATATATAGACTGGTTGATAAAGAGATAGTATACTCGTAACTAGTATGTATGTATAAAGAAAGAAAAAAAAACCACGGTTAGGTGGTATATACAATTATGGACGGGCTGCCGAGTGCCGACACAGAGGTAGCCACAGCCATGAACTACCGCACTGTACTGTGTCTGCTGCTAATATATAGACTGGTTGATAAAGAGATAGTATACTCGTAACTAGTATGTATGTATAAAGAAAGAAAAAAAAACCACGGTTAGGTGGTATATACAATTATGGACGGGCTGCCGAGTGCCGACACAGAGGTAGCCACAGCCGTGAACTACCGCACTGTACTGTGTCTGCTGCTAATATATAGACTGGTTGATAAAGAGATAGTATACTCGTAACTAGTATGTATGTATAAAGAAAGAAAAAAAAACCACGGTTAGGTGGTATATACAATTATGGACGGGCTGCCGAGTGCCGACACAGAGGTAGCCACAGCCGTGAACTACCGCACTGTACTGTGTCTGCTGCTAATATATAGACTGGTTGATAAAGAGATAGTATACTCGTAACTAGTATGTATGTATAAAGAAAGAAAAAAAAACCACGGTTAGGTGGTATATACAATTATGGACGGGCTGCCGAGTGCCGACACAGAGGTAGCCACAGCCGTGAACTACCGCACTGTACTGTGTCTGCTGCTAATATATAGACTGGTTGATAAAGAGATAGTATACTCGTAACTAGTATGTATGTATAAAGAAAGAAAAAAAAAACACGGTTAGGTGGTATATACAATTATGGACGGGCTGCCGAGTGCCGACACAGAGGTAGCCACAGCCGTGAACTACCGCACTGTACTGTGTCTGCTGCTAATATATAGACTGGTTGATAAAGAGATAGTATACTCGTAACTAGTATGTATGTATAAAGAAAGAAAAAAAAACCACGGTTAGGTGGTATATACAATTATGGACGGGCTGCCGAGTGCCGACACAGAGGTAGCCACAGCCGTGAACTACCGCACTGTACTGTGTCTGCTGCTAATATAGACTGGTTGATAAAGAGATAGTATACTACTAATATTATATACTGGTGGTCAGGTCACTGGTCACTAGTCACACTGGCAGTGGCACTCCTGCAGCAAAAGTGTGCACTGTTTAATTTTAATATAATATTATGTACTCCTGGCTCCTGCTATAACCTATAACTGGCACTGCAGTAGTGCTCCCCAGTCTCCCCCACAATTATAAGCTGTGTGAGCTGAGCAGTCAGACAGATATATAATATATATAGATGATGCAGCACACTGGCCTGAGCCTGAGCAGTGCACACAGATATGGTATGTGACTGACTGAGTCACTGTGTGTATTGCTTTTTTCAGGCAGAGAACGGATATATTAAATAAACTGCACTGTGTGTCTGGTGGTCACTTACTATATAATATATTATGTACTCCTGGCTCCTGCTATAACCTATAACTGGCACTGCAGTAGTGCTCCCCAGTCTCCCCCACAATTATAAGCTGTGTGAGCTGAGCAGTCAGACAGATATATATAATATTATATATAGATAATAGATGATGCAGCACACTGGCCTGAGCCTGAGCAGTGCACACAGATATGGTATGTGACTGAGTCACTGTGTGCTGTGTATCGCTTTTTTCAGGCAGAGAACGGATTATAAATAAGTGGTGGTCACTGGTCACTATCAGCAAAACTCTGCACTGTACACTACTGAGTACTCCTAATGCTCCCCAAAATTAGTAAATCAAGTGTCTCTCTAATCTATTCTAATTCTAAACGGAGAGGACGCCAGCCACGTCCTCTCCCTATCAATCTCAATGCACGTGTGAAAATGGCGGCGACGCGCGGCTCCTTATATAGAATCCGAGTCTCGCGATAGAATCCGAGCCTCGCGAGAATCCGACAGCGTCATGATGACGTTCGGGCGCGCTCGGGTTAACCGAGCAAGGCGGGAAGATCCGAGTCGCTCGGACCCGTGAAAAAAAACATGAAGTTCTGGCGGGTTCGGATTCAGAGAAACCGAACCCGCTCATCTCTAGTTGACACTCACCGTAGTATCAGAATGCACCACATCTGTTGGTATGTATAACAAGGGCAGCAGTAAATGAGAATCACCCTACATTTGAAAGAGACTTGTCTCCTCCACCTCCTCTTGTTCCCCCTGTGACACCAAGGAGGTAAAAATTGTGGAGGGGACGGTGGATGTGTGGCTGGCTTGGGAAGAGTAGCTGGGTTGAGGAGGATATTGGATAGTGGGGAAGGGTGGGTGGATGGGGTGGGGGTTGACAATAATGGGAAGGGTGGCCAGTTTGAGGAGGAGGGGTTTGAGGAGGACTGAAAGTGGAGGAAGAGTAGGTGGATGGGGTCTGCGGTTGCGGATAACTAGAATGGTAGCTGGTATGCGGAGGAGGATAGGTACTGGAGGAAGGGTAGGTGGGTGGTGAACTGAAGGTCAGTGGGAGATGAGGAGCAGGTGCTTGATGTTCTGGCACATGAACGTTCCACTCTGGTGCCAGTTGTCCTGTGAGTGTTTTGTACAAAACCTGTGACACCAGGCGCTGGCACTCTACTTGCTGCTGCTCGGAAACCTTATGCATGGTTTTGCTAACAAATGACGCAGTCATCAAATTCATCAGGTTTCCGGAGAAGCTGTGAACAGGCCTCCAACAGTAGCGGGTCTTCAACAAATTTGGTTTTCCGTGGCTTCCTCCTGGAACCCTGTAGCTGTGGATATTTTGGTTCCTCTGGTGATGTGTTGTTGAGGTCAGGTGTACGGCTGAGGTCTTCAGGTGTCTGTAGGGTAAAAAAAACGGGTGTAGTATGGCTGATCGGCGGTCTCCTGACCGCCGGTCAGCTTACCGACGCCGGGATCCCGGCAGCATACCGACGCCGGGATCCCGGCGGGGAGGGGCGAGTGCAGCAAGCCCCTTGCGGGCTCGCTGCGCTCGCCACGCTGCGGGCACGGTGGTGACCTGCGGTCGCCACGGGTTCTATTCCCACTCTATGGGTGTCGTGGACACCCACGAGTGGAAATAGTCCCTTTTGGTCGGCATGCCGACCATCGGGAAAGTGAGCCGTCGGGCTCGTGGAGGAGGTCATGTGACTGTCGGTCAGCTGACCGACGATCACATGAATACCACCCAAAAAAAACATATTTGGTAAATATTCAAACATTTTTTTCTTTCTTTTACAGTTCCCTACAAGCGTGGAAGAATGGCAAGCTATTGCAGAGGACTTTGACAGGTGCTGGAATTACCCAAACCTACCAACAGCGGGTCGGACTACTTCAATTATAAAGGCTACTTTAGCATTGTTCTCATGGTGGTGGTCAATGCAAACTATGAATTTATTTTCCTGGATGTTGGGAAAAATGGTGGTTGCTCAGATGGTGGATTCTTTAAAAATACGTGCTTCTATGATAGGCTCCCCACCAACTCCATTCATCTGCCGCCTGTTGAGCAAACAAAGAATAACCTGGGATTTGTGTTTGTGGCAGATGAGGCCTTCGCACTGCACGAACACATAATAAAGCCCTACCTGAACCACAATAGGTGCATTTTCAACTACTGCCTTTCTAGGGCCCGTCGGGTTGTTGAGAATGCATTTGGCATTCTCAGCAACCGGTTCAGGATCTTCCACCGACCCAACAACATGAGACTGGACAAAATTGACTGTGTAGTAACAGCATGCTGTATACTGCACAACATGCTCCGACGCAATGCCATGAGGCAAATGCCTTTGCTCCCAGCAGGACCGGAAGACCCCAACCAGCCAGTGGTGAAAGTGCCGAATTCCTCGGTGGGACCCTCTGCAGTAACCTTACGCTGTAGTCAGGTGAGGACGTCAGCCAGAGACACTCCTCCTCACTGTAGAGGCTGATAAATCCTAATAGAAATTTGCGGCTCTCATAGAACATCTGGAGAATGCAAAAAAAGGAAAATGATTAAACATGAAAAAGTTCCATTATTCTGGTTAGTTTGTTTTCTAGTATTATTGTGGTTAAATAAAGTTTGTTTTCTAGTTACTGCTGGGAGTTATCTGAAATATGTTGTGCTAATACATTGGTGTGCAGGGTGCAGCAGCATAATGGTGGGCTGTAGCTTGCAGTGGGGAAGCATAATGGTGGACAGGGCGCGGACAGGGGCTTGCAGTGGTGCAGCATTTTGGGCAGTGGGCCAGTATAATGATGGGTGCAGCAGCATAATGGTGGGCAGTGGATTGCAGTGGGGCAGTATACTGGCGGACAAGGCACGGCCAGGGGCTTGCAGTGGGGCAGCATTTTGGGCATTGGGCCAGTATAATCATGGGTAGAGCAGCATAATGGTGGGCAGTGGTGGTAAAACATAATAATCATTGGTGGCCAGTGTTGTAGCCTGCCTACCTTGTCTGTTGTTTGGGAGCTCAGCAGCATGCTTGCAGCCTCCTCTCCAGTCATGTGCGCAGTGGGGGGAAGAGGATTGTCCAGGAAGTCGGCTCCTGTCTTCACATATCGCACATCAAAGTGTGATAAATCGAAAGTGGTAAAAAACAGCATGCAATCGCACTGCGATTCGATAAATAATAAGTGCAGCACATACTATCTACTCGACAGGCGTGCCCGCGCATCGCGTCGCATAGTACCTAAAATGTGCATACAATCCTTCAATTTATCTCACAGATGCTGTTGAAATCAAAGGATTGTACCTGATATCTCACAAGTGTATGGCCTACATTAGGGTTAGACTGCGGGAGAGGGGGGGGGGGGGGGAGTGGGAATTAGGGTTATGCTGCAGAGAGGGTTAGAGTTAGACACTACTGCGAGGGCGGGGGGGGGGGTTTAGGGTTACGCTGCAGGAAGGTTAGGGTTTTGGCTGTGGGGTTGGAGGTTAGGGTTAGATGGAAGCGAAGGTGAGGTGTGGAGGGTTAGAATACTTACCTAGCAGGTAGGTTTCTACACGTTGGGGTGCCACTGTAGGTATTCTGACTGCCAGCATCCCAAGCGCCGGGATCCCGATACCATCCCGGAAGTAGTTTGATGTCTCTAAAAGACACTGTACCATAAAGTTATAATAGACTGTCTGTATGAGGAGAGTCTCATGTATTGTATCTTACATTCCCTGTCAATCATACTTTTTTAAATGGAACTCTTACAACAGGGACGTATTAAGAGAGGTGGGGACCCGTGTGCAGCCTCCATTGTGGGCCCCCTCTTTTGGCATAATGCCAGAGTCTACTGCACATGCGAAGGTCTCTGGGAACATGGCGCCTGTGCCTTGTTCCCGGGGACATCTCCAGTGCGCATGCGCAAATCACTTGGAAATGGCCATGGCGGCTATTTTTCAAGAGATTTGTGCCTGCATTGCAGGTCCTCCGCTGTGGAACTCTGGAGGGGAAGTATACTATATGGGTGCGATGTGGGCCCCCCGTACCTAGGGGCCTGTGTGCACCACACACACTGCACCCATTATAGAAATGCCTATGCCTTACAGGTCAAATGCATTTAGATTCTGTCCTTTTATACTGTACTTAAGAAAGAGTGCCGTCTACTGGTGAAAGTAATATGTGATGAAAGGTATAACCATCAATGATAGCAAAGCACACCTAGCTATGACTACACAACCAGGTAAGTAACTTGGCCTTAAATACAATTAATACTGTGCAAAAGCAATATCCTTTGGCAAATTACACATAATAGGCCATGAACTAAGACCACAAAATTAAGCTATCTGCAACTGAAAATACAGCAAACAAAATGCAGCATTGTCCATTAGTGTTACTAAGTGGATGTGAACCGCATTGGGTGACATCATCTGAGATGATGACAGTATAATCGTAGAGCTATTACCGTGTCACTATCTCGGATGGCATCACCAAGCAGACCTATAAGAGGCTGG
This sequence comes from Pseudophryne corroboree, assembly GCF_028390025.1. Lineage (NCBI taxonomy): Eukaryota > Metazoa > Chordata > Amphibia > Anura > Myobatrachidae > Pseudophryne > Pseudophryne corroboree. The sequence continues at coordinate 526,459,728 of NC_086446.1, read as the reverse complement.
GGCTGCCAGAGCACTGTGCAAGTTCCCAGTGTGACAAAAATGTCACTCATCAGGGGGCGTGGCTTTGCAGCCACAAGTTTACTCCCCCATTGCAAATGAGAAGTCCGTAGCACCGCACTGGGTGTCAACACCAATAGTGATGCCACTGGCCACATCAAAAAGACATTGTGGCATGTAAATTTGTACAGAAAAACGATATGAAAATTTAATCAAATTAAATAAATAAATATAAAACCAGTCCCAATCAGAATGAGCACAAATGCTTGTTGGAATTTGTCCTGTACATATGGCCCTCACGGGTATAGCACTTGTTTCAGACTTATAAAACCGTATTTGATCTAATTTCTTACTTTATTTATTCCTATGGCAACCTCCACCTTAATGGATGCCAACATGTCAGCGGCTGCTCGTGTATGTTTGGGCATGTGGAAATAAAAACACTACTGTGACCTGGCAGCCAAGGCCTGCTGGAATGTGTTGTTCCACAATAGTACCTAAAAGAAAGAAATAAACCCCTCATGAAAAGCATTGTAAGCCTCTTATTTACCTTTTCATATTTTTTTTTTTTTTTTACTTTTCAGCAAATTCCTTCATCAGAATACATTACTTACAATATGGAAAAGTATGCACGTCCATTTTACCATGTAGAGATCTTGTACTGTAGGATGATACTGTTATGTGCCATCCCAGCTCAGAAATAATGTTTTGCAGATTTTTGGATTGTTGTGCTTGAAAACTGATACAATATATGGAAAAATCAATGAAGGCACTTCATGGAATTTCCACAAATTAGCTACATCTCCAAAGGATTTCCAAAGGACAAATTATGTTTAATGCAGACAATCTTGCAACGAAAAAAAAAATGATAGCAGGAAAACCAGACACATGAAAAGATCATAGCAAACAGTATTATACTGTAGAGATAAACAGCTTTCTAATGCACATTATACTTTACATAAAATACAAAGAGAAGGGCTACACATAAAATACAGTAAAGGGAAAATACACAGACAGTTATCTATTGTTCCTACAACGGTGGTCATTCCGAGTTGTTAGCTCGCTGCTATTTTTAGCAGAATTAGTAATAGGCTAAAATCCGGCAGTTCTGCGCATGCGTCTGCACCGCAGGGTGCATACGCTAAGCAATTTTACACAAAGCTATGCTATTTTACTCACAGGCGAACAAAGCTTTTCAGTCGCTCTGTTGATCGGAGAATGATTGACAGGAAGTGGGTGTTTCTGGGTGGTAACTGAGCGTTTTCTGGGAGTGTGCTAAAAAACGCAGGCGTGCCAGCAGAAAACGCAGGAGTGGCTGGAGAAATGGGGGAGTGGCTGGCCGGACGCTGGGCGTGTTTGTGACGTCAAACCAGGAACTAAACGGACTGAGGTGATCGCAATCTAGGAGTAGGTCTGGAGCTACTCAGAAACTGCAAGGAAATACTTAATAGCAGAATTGCTAATCTTTCGTTAGCAATTCTGCTATGCTAAGATACACTCCCAGAGGGCGGCGACTTTGCGTTTGCATTGCTGCTAAAAGCAGCTAGCGAGCGAACAACTCGGAATGACCACCAACAGCTGATAGACAGAGATCATTTATGCTAATCATTGATGTTGACTGATAACAACAGCGATGTCACCTCACCACATGCGGATAATTTTAAGGATGACAGCGATGAATTATTTCTAAAGACAATAATTGCCATTGCAACCAGGGCCGGACCTAGACCAAGAGGAGCCCAAGGCAAACATTTTCATTGGTGCCCGCCCCCCCCCCCAAATAAATAAATAAAAATAAATAATAATATAAAAGATAAAATTAACATATCTCAGTATTTTTACTGACCCTACTCTATACCCTGCTCGACATTACTGACCGCTCTGTACCCTACTCTACATTACTGACTGCTCTATACCTTACTCTACATCCCTAACCCCTCTATACCCTACACTACATCACTGACCCATCTATACCCTAATCTACATCACTGACCCCTCTATACCCTACACTGCATCACTGACCCATCTATACCTTACTCTACATCACTGACCCCTCTATATCCTACACTACATCACTGACCTCTCTATACCCTACACTACATCACTGACCCCTCTATAACCTACACTACATCACAGACCCCTCCATACCCTACACTACATCACTGACCCATCTATACCCTACACTACATCACTGACCCCTCTATACCCTACACTACATCCCTGACCCCTCTATAGCCTACACTACATCACAGACCCATCTATACCCTATGCTATGTCCCTGACCCCTCTATAACCTACGCTACATCACTGACTCCTCTATACCCTACACTGCGTCACTGACCCCTCTATACCCTACACTATGTCATTGACCTCTCTATACCCTACACTACATCACTGACCCCTCTATACCCTACACTACATCACAGACCCCTCCATACCCTACACTACATCACTGACCCATCTATACCCTACACTACATCCCTGACCCATCTATACCCTACACTACGTCCCTGACCCCTCTATGCCCTACGCTACATCACTGACCCCTCTATACCCTACACTGCGTCACTGACCCCTCTATACCCTACACTATGTCACTGACCTCTCTATACCCTACACTACATCACTGACCCCTCTAAACCCTACACTGCGTCACTGATCCCTCTATACCCTACACTATATCACTGACCCCTCTAAACCCTACACTGCATCACTGACCCCTCTATACACTACACCAGTGGTGGCCAACGCGTGGCTCTTGAGCCACATGCGGCTCTTTCTTCATTCAAATGTGGCACCCAACACTCAAAGTCACGTGACCACAAGAGATCTGTAAACCGCTGCACTACAGCCAGACATGCAGCAGCACTACGTAGACTGAGAACTGAGGGAGCCAAATACACACGGGGGAGCTGGCTGGAGTGACACAGGCGAGTGCTGGCTGGAGTGACACATGGGGGAACTGAAGTGTATTATGTGAATCTGACTTTTCAGTATATTTTATGCGGATCTGGATATCAAATTATTTGATGTAGAAGTGGCTTTTTCATTGTATTTTATGTTGGATCTGGCTTTTTCAATGTATTTTATACCAGGGGAATGGCCTAGCAGACACAAGGTCACACCCCATTCGGCTTGAAGTCAGCTCTTTGATGTACCTAACAAGATTTCTTGGCTCTTTGTCTCTGACTGGTTGGCCACCCCTGCCCTACACTATGTCACTGACCCCTCTATACCCTACACTACATAACTGACCCATCTATACCATACACTATGTCCCTGACCCCTCTATACCATACACTACGTCCCTGACCCCTCTATACCCTACACTACGTCACTGACCCCTCTATACCCTACACTACATCACTGACACCTCTATACCCTACACTACATCACTGACCCCTCTATACCCTACTCTACTTCCCTGACCCCCTCTATATCCTACACTACATTCCTGGCCCCTCAATTCACGATGCTACTCTACAGTACCTCTATAACCTGCTCTACATTACTATCCCATCTAAACCTTACTCTACATTCTTGACCACTCTAAACCCTATGCTACATCCCCGACCCCTCTATACCCTACACTACATCCTGACCCTTCTATGCCCTACACTACATCACTGACCCCTCTATACCCTACTCTACTGACCCCTCTATACCCTACACTACATCCCCGACCCATCTATGCCCTACACTACATCCTTGACCCCTCAACACACTACATCCCTGACCCCTCTATACCCTACACTATATCCCTTTTTTACCTCTTTGCAAATACAATAAACTACATGAAAGACCTCCTGCTCTCTCATACATTATGGGCATGGTGCTGGTGGTGGATAAGAGCAGGCAGGCACTGTCAAACTGATGCCACCAGCAAGGTGACTGTGGGCGCGTCCTCGGGCCATGCGCCCCAGGCTATTGCCGTGCTTGTCCACACCTAGAACCGCCACTGACAGTCATTCAGGTATTAGTACCAGAAGTGCAGAGTTGGTATGTGTGTGTGTGCATTTTCTTTATTTAAAGGAAGGAAAGGAGTATGAATTGAGCAAATCTAGTAGTAAAACGTTTTCCAAGAAAAGCGTAGTGAGGACTACAGCTCCCCACACCAGTAAAAGCTGCAATGGCAGTGGCTTCCCATTGGAAACACTCTCTCTTAATCACAGCCCCTGGGGCTGCCAGTCTGAACTGTGATAGCGGAAAGTGCTTCCCATGGGAACTCACTCACCTGCTATTATAACAACCCTATCTGGCTTCTAGGGGCTGCAGCTGATGTAGTCCCTAGAAGCCAGTAAGAAAAATCTGGCAGTGTTAAACTTAAGCCCCAACCCTGATTTTAGGCTTCACCTCCTGTTGGACTTAAGCCCCACCTCCTGGTGATGTCAATCATCGGGAGGGCAGGGAAGAGGTGAGATCGGTTGGATGGGTAAGGAGCCGTTGAAGTGCAAATCCTTCAACCAACAATAACCATATGAAATACTGATAATATCTATATTGGTGTTGCTACCCTTAATGTACAATGAATACATTAAATACACTTTATTGGTGCTTATATAGATTATTTGTGCGTTAAATTGTTTATACAACCTTTTTCATGTCCCTGAAGGAAGAGGTGAGACACTTAAACAATTTATGGTATGAACATTTATATAGGTTCTTGAGGGACTTCTATTTTGTCATCGTCTGATAGTCTGTCCTTGACTTCATGAGTATAACACCCTAGCAGAACGCTCTCTCTATTTTACCCTCTGGTCAGTTCATTTACATACTTTATTCAGAATCCATTAACAACATATTTTACCCATTTTTAGTTTTACACATGGCAATAACTAATGGCTGCAAATAATTCATTAAGCACAGGACACTGTCTGCCTAAAATGCCCGTTAGTAGGATTTTTTCAAAACTGCTTAATAATTTACCTATACTTGGTGTTTGGGAGAGATTTTCAGGAGGAGATGTACTGTATGAAGCAGGGGCAAGTGGTGAGTAGTGAACCAGTGGAGAAGTTGCCCCTGGCAACCAGTAACATTAATCAAGTGCATGCTATAAAATTATACATATCAGTTGCTTGGTTGCCATGGGTAACTTCTTCACTTGCTCACATCTCCACTCTTTTCACATACATCTACCCTTCAGCTTCTTATTCTGTGAGAGGAACTTCTTTGTCTGTCCCTTTCAGATAGAGCAGACAGAACCCCTTTTTCAGATACAGCAGACAGCACCTCTTTTTTTAGATACACCTGACACAGCACCCCTTTCAGATACAGCAGACAGACCAACCGCCCCACGCCAGACAACACAGTACTGAGATGGACACTGCTGCTGTGAATGACACTGCTGCCGCTTCCTTCCTGGATGCGGTCACAATGTGTAAGGTCACGCACGTGTACTGCACAGACCAGATGGACGCAGCCGCTGCGTATGAACATGCAGCTGCATCCATCTCTGCATTATTCCCATAGTCCTCAGTTACTGCGGGAGCCTTTGTCCCTCTGTGAGGTAATCCAGATCTTCCTGGCTCCCTTGTCTGCTTCAGGCAATCCTGCGAACCTGGTCTGTCTAAAGTTATCCTATAAATCGACGCTTCAGTAGATCTTGCAAACCTGGTCAGTCAGTAAATAGTCTACAAGTTCACGTTTCAGCTAATCTTGCAAAACTGGTCAGTCAGCCATCATCCTGCAAGTCCACATTCCGACTAATCCTGTATATTTGTTTTGTCAGCTAATATCCTGCAAGGTTTAGCGATAGACAATCCTGCACACTTGGTAAGTCCGTTAACATCCAGTAAAGTCAAGCCAGTACACCAGGTCCAGTTACTGACAATCAACCAGGCCAAGCTTCTGCCAATTCATTATACTGGTCCTGCATACCTGACCTTTCTGTTAATGTCCTGTTAGATCAGGCCACTTATGTTCTGATTAATCTGGCCCAAATACTGTTACCCCATACGTCTGAGTCGCAACCGCTCAGGACATACTGTCTGTCAGTATCTGCCAACATCCTTCTCCATCTCTTGCCACCTCTAAGTATGGGAGGATCTTGTAGAGCCCAGTGGTCACGAAGTATCGTCAAATTGTGTCTTTGCTACCAAGACTCTGCAAAATCCTCTTTCTTTAGTCTTCAATCTGTGTACTTGGGATCTTCGGTCTATTGGGTGATCTTCCGGAGTGTGCAACTAGCACTAAGGAAACAGCGGGGGTTGCTAATGGTGTCTCAATTTAAAAAAAGTGGAGTTTCCCACAACTTTAAGCAAGTCCAAGGCAGCCACGTACCCTAACAGTTCTGAAGTTCCCCGTGGCATCTTGCAAGTCCAAGTGTTATCATAACATTCACATGTGAATGTGTTTTTGCCTAATTTAGAAATGCTGAATTGAGTTGAAAAAATCTGATTTTCTCTATCACGTCACATTTATGAGATATACACAAATAACAAAGTGGCAACAACTAAATATAAAAAAAGTCAAATATGTGAAAATTCCGATAATCTCTACAGAATTGAAATAGTCTAATTTTATTCATTTATGAAATAATGATTAATCTAAAGAAAACACTAAATTGCAGAAGCAAAACTTCAAAAACTCTTAACAATCTAAATTAGCCATAATATACTGTAATTGTTAATAAGAGGTAAAATGTAAATTCACTGTGCTTTAGGGAAATACAATGTTGACGCATTCCATTTGTACAGAGCCTCATTGCTCTCTATAAAAAGGAACCATCAGTAGCAGGGTCCCAGCAGCCTTGTAGCGATGCTCCATTGTTAGAATGCCTTGGTGAAAACGTTCCTCCTGTTCATAACTTACACTATCCAGGTTGGCAAAAACGTCTAGATGGGAATGTAAAATGTGAATTTTGAGTGATATTCTAAAAGTTCTATTCTTGTAGTTGTCCAATAGTTCCTTAAGAATCTACGCTCAGCAGTCTTGAAGGAGGACCAAGCATCAGACTCAGTTTCCAGCAATTTATAATTAAATATTTAATCTGTAAGAAGTTTCCTTATTTGGGGGCATTAAATATACGTTCTTTTAGCCTTGCCTCGCTTAACTTCAGAATCTTTTCCTTCAGATAACTGAAAACTTGGATTATTTTATCCAGAGCTTTCACAAAATGTTTAATTAGGCCCAACTTAATGTGAAGCGGAGGCTAAAATAATTTTATGCATCTCAATCAATGGAGTGTATAGTACTTGACGTTTTTCTCTCCAGCAACATAGGTGTCTCTCTTTGGCTACGTCTGTGTGATACACAGTAGTAGGACAAGAGCTAGCAAGCAACATGGCTTTCTGTTCTAAGAGGAGGGTTCTACCTAAGGACCAGCACATGGGGGAGAATAAGGAAGATAAAGAAGGGATTCTGATTACCTAGAGGATGAGGAGACTGGGCAGTATGTGCATTCCATAGCACAGGCAGGAGGGAGTCTTGCCAAGCACTTACTGTGATTGAAAATGCTTTCATTTATTTTATTTACATTTTTTTTTAAATATCTCAAACCTTACGTGATATCACATTTCTAATGATATATTTAGATTCTACACACAAATTTTCAGGAAATTGATATTTATCATGTCTGATGGAAAATGGCTGTTGAGTAGTGTCATTATTGGAGAATGTTTTATAATTTCAGGGCAATACGGAGAGAGCGGTGTGACCAGAGCAATTTAGTACGGTGCATGGCTGAGGGACAGCACTTTTGAGAGGGACTTTATCAAGAAAATAATGTGAAGCCAGAGTTGGACCTATATCCCAGACCTCTGACTTTCATGGTCAAAGTGTACTTTGTACAGTACTGTTTTGGAATAGGTCAAAATGTTGTTCACTGAAGAATGTGACTGTAGGTAATTGGTACATTGAGAATTCACACTGAATAATGAGCTGCAAAGCATTTACTTTAATGCTAAAAAACAGCTTTCGCTGGTCATTAATTAAACTTTTACAGAAATATAACATCTTATCGCTGACGTTTAAAAATGTTTTCTTAATGTTGTTTAAGATGCTATTATGTTCTAAGGATTCTATTCTCCTCCAATGTGAGGGGGCTGTCAAAGTCAGAAAAATATCACGATGCACACTGCCATATTTGCACCTCATACAGGTCCGCGCTGCGCATGCGTGCGTTCTCCCGTGCGTGCGCATACTCGCTGTTGCGGGCACCCGCAGGCGCACGGTATGCGTATTTACGGTAGAGTTTCTGTGCGCCCAGCGTGCGACTCAATCGTTATATATTTTCACCATATAATGTATTTTGTAGATCATGGTCCCCTTGATAGATTCTGAAAGTTTAGTTAATATAGCATGTTCATGGACAGAGAGATCCCTCTTTGTTTGATACGAAGGGTCAGACATGGGTCATACAGTGGTGTTTAGTATCCATCGGAAGAGTATTTAATTAGCAATATTCCGGTGTTGGTTTGAAGCTGATTAATCGCTCGTGCGAATAGTTATGGACATAAGAAGTTTATGTACATTTACTATTATTTGCACTTACTTATCAATGCGGCGGGAAACCTAGTTTCCCACCCACCTGAGCAGTTGGAAATGGTCTCAGCCCACCTGTATGAATCAACCTATGACCTTTTGTTATAATACGAAGACGAATTCCTGTGTCCAATGAACAATGAGATTGTAGGGACCATTGAATTGTATTGTGTGTGGGGCATAAATAGACAAGCCGACCATATCCAGCTCACTCTCTTCAACGGTTCTCATTGCTGATAATCGGGAGCTGGATATCGAGGCGCATGCGATCGTTCCCCTTGTGCGTAAGTTTTTCTCCGCAATCATATTGTCTTTATTGTTATTGTGAGCTATCTCTCTCTCTCTCTCTCTCTCTCTCTCTCTCTCTCCTCCTCTTTCTCTCTCATTTTCCCTTAAACGTAATTGTATTGTATTGTATTTCCTGTGTAGTTATCTGGTTAGGTAGTCTATGTTATATTGGTAGTGTATGACTTGTATTGTATTATTCTTTTGAACGTTCATTCATTTCCTTAAAAGGCGTTAGACCCTTAGACCGGTATTGTGTGTTCATTATATTGCAGTGGGTAATAGGAGCGTCTCTATCGCTCAAACAGCTTTAGTGTAAACCCGCTTACACAGTGTTGCATTCTCATCTTATCACTACACTAAGGTTTTACTGCATATTACATTGTTTATGGTTTAGACAGAAAGGTTTTACACTGTGAGCGTCTGCGCCGCTGGTGATCTCCTCGTGGTCCCGAGCGTTCGCTACGCTATAGCGAAACATTACGTTAGTCGGCAGCCAATAGCGTGCCTGTCTGTGATCTCTTGGCCGTGAGCGAACGTGACGCTTGAGCGTCTCGACTACGGCTAAGCGATCGTTACGCAACGTGCGTACCCTTACGGTATTCCATACGTCAATAGCGTACAGTGTTCTTAGACCTCTTAAAGGGTTTTAAGTAAGACAAATATTTAGCTTTGTCAATTGGCGGCTCGTCTGTCCTTCACATATCTGCACTAGGTAATTTCAGCAGACATTATCCATCAGCAAAGGGCGGGAGATCATATTCCTCGTAGTGCTGTCTGGATAAGCGTCTGCTTCGCTTAGTAAAGGGTGCTGAGGGAATCCGGAACCGGAGGTAAGAACAACACGCTAGTGTCTTTTAAAACTGTTTATTTCTGTCTTGCGTACGCACACACGCATATCTGCATTTCTTTTATTCGTGTATTTTCATATATCACTCTCCTGTTTGCCATTTTATAATTGATAAACGTGCTAAGAGAGATTTGTCGCTATTTCATAGTTAAAGTGTAAAAGTAATACATTAAGGGATAAAGTGCAAAGCACGCACGCAGCTCTACCTAAAGATACAAGGAGAGATTGGTGTGGTGTTCGGTAGATGATCGAGGATCATCTACATTGATAAACGTGTGAATTGTGTTACGGTGGATATTTGCTTTGCGTACACGTGTCTCTAACAAAGGGTGAGACTCGCGTACGCAACTCAAAGGCCGACGCACGCAGCGTATATTACGCAACGGAACGTCTGGGTACGCCCACGTAACTCAAATCACACTAGTGTTATTGTAACAGGCGAAAAGGTGGCAACGCGATAAATAGCGCAAGTCTATTTTAGTGTCCGAAATTTAGACTAACAGATCCTTCTCCAAATTTACAACACATCTGGTCTAAAGGAAAGAAAATTTCTGCGCAGAAATAGAAATAGAAACAAAAGTGTACATGTGATGAGTGAGTGTTTTGTATATATAAGTTTATACAATTTTTGAGGTTGAACCACAAGAAGTCGAGTTCTCGCCGGGTACATACATGTAAGTGACGTGCATGGTGGCTAGGGAGGCATCCCTTGTTAAACATAAAATCTGAGCATTAGAGTATAGCAGACCAGGAGGTCATACTGTAGCACAGACCAGGAGGTCCAGAACAGACCAGGAGGTCCAGGTACAGCAGACAAGGAAGTCCGCTATAAATAAAATAAAGAGCACAACCCAGGGGGTTGGTGCAGAACCCATATAGGCCGATAAAGCTCATGCTGAAGGAATTCGCAGCCGTAATTCTCGATTCCACTGGTCACTCTGCACATAAGATTAGTTGCTTATGTGCAGACTGATTGTACCGCACGTAATTGTGTGCATTAGTTAATCTGACCAGTACCATTTGTGTACGAAACGGGTCATAAACACTATTTGTACATTCTGACGTGATTTGTGTAATTTTTTATTTTCTAAAGGGAGGTTCGCTGGTCACTCAGGAACTATCCAACAACCGATACTTGCTGGGAAACACGCCCCAGTAAATAAAGGTTCACAGGGGCCCTAGGTTGGGTACAACAGCTCTGGATACAGTGATTGCAGTACTGGCCAACGTGGGCGAGGAGTGAGTGGAGTACTCGGTAAACTTCGCCGCCGGCCTGCCCCGGACATCTTGGTTTTTGTAAGGGTTCGCTGAAGAAAAGCAACACCTGCAAGTTATGGGGGCCAGTTGTTCAGGTAGGGGGCGATCAACCTTGGTTCGGGTTGATTTAGTAAACCGACCAATCGGGTCGGCAAGGTATGTAATGTGTGAAAAATACGGTTCACACACAGAGGTTTTATGTGATGAATGGGAGAGAATGACGGTACATGACGGGGAGAAGTTCCCAAGAGTAGGCAGCTTTAGCCCAGAAGTGTTACTAAATCTAAGGAGAAGGATAGGTCTTATTAAACCAGCAAAGAGACGGATCAAACATTATGATTGTTTAAAATTATGGCAACAGGAAAGTGAAATGCAAAGAGAGTTAACTGACATATCTGACTCTCATCTTGGGAGGAGAGATATGGCAATGGAGAGGATTATGGTTGCGGAGAAAGGCACAATGGTGTACGATAAAAATGCACTTAGTAACTGTATTAAGAATGAAAGTGTAAAATGTAATAATGTTTATGAAAATGAAAGTGTAAAAATTACAAATGTTAACCCGTGCAAGTCGCACCCCATGTCAAACTTCCCTCAGGAATACAAACAAGAAAGTGAGCCCAGCATGATGTCGGCACCTCTTCCAGCAGCCATCACACAAGACATCCAGGTGGACGCGACCAAATCGGTAAAGGCAATAATCAAACCCCCTAACGGAGGGTCAGAAAGATCGCTGGTTTGGAAGGAATATTGCATCACCGGAATGTTCGTTTGGAAGACTGAGAGACAGCACCTTTGAGATGACAGCAGAACAAGAAGAACAACAAGACAAGAGAACTAATTATCGTAACAAGTTTCTCTCCCCCTCAAACTGTTTTCCTATACCCCCATTACAAATTTCTCCTTTTCTCCTCCTGTAAGATGGACTTGCCCCAAGAGACTGTGATACGGATTTTCCTGTTGACCATGATGTTGACCAGAGCAGTCTGTTCCGGCGAGAGTACCAGTGAGGTCGAGAAAGGATCCAGAAAGGTTCTGATGACTGAGACGGAGGTGTAAATATCCAATAGCAACACAATCACCAAGCAAATGGCGAGTACCGGAAACGATCTAGCAGCCATGTTATTTGTAAACATTGTGAAGGATTGTTAGCTGAAAAGAAAACTGTATCTGTAGGCTCTGTGACAATGTAGTTGAGGATGGGTGCATTAAGAAATGCCAATCCAGTTTTAATATCCACATGGACCGGCATCCATTGAGTGACTATCACTCCTTAGTGGGTAGTGTGTTAAATCAAACAGATTGTTGGGTATGCTCTCAAGTACCTCAAGGTCATAGCAAATCAGGGCTAGTACCATTTCCTTTAACAGTAGGGGAGGTACTTGAGCTAAAGGGTGGGAGACCGGTGGACAGGAGGTTTAATATCTCCTGTCCTCCTAGTTTGAAGCTCCACCAATATCATGTGGATAGATCCCTAATATGTTTTAACATTACCAATCCCCGAAAGCCGGGAAATTGGGAAGTGTCATGGAGTAACCAAACCATGACCTTTTCATATAGAGCAGATAGAATGCCGACAGATACAGAGCTTATACGCCACATAGCCAGTAGAGAAAAATCTTTCCGATATAGGTATACCCTAGGAAGTAGGATTACGAGAGTTGGAGAAGTATCACCAGGATACTGTGCACATATCGTACAAACTGATACGTGTACTAGACAGATGGGAGAATTAGGGGTAGGAGATTTCACATGGAGTATGTGTAATATGGTTATGTCCTACTCCGTCCCATATGTTCTCCCCGATGATGCATATTTCATATGCGGGAGGAAGGCGTATAAGTGGCTTGCCCCAAACTCTGAAGGATTGTGTTATATTGGAAAAGTACTGCCTGAGGTAATGACTGTGTCACATGCCAAAATGAAAGATATACACCGTGGTGCCCAAGCTCCTTATACTCACACCCATTACGAGCACGTAGTTAAAAGGCAACTGACAGAAAGGACAGAGCATTCGGCCTCTGACATGATCCATGAATCCACCGGGATCCAATTCCTAATCGCGCTAGATTTCACTCGCACCGCTAGAGGAGTGCTGAATTATAGATACATATCTGCGCTTGCAAATTTGTTAGACAATATCACAGAAATGTATGATGACACGTTTAGGTATACTGGAAGAGAACTTCAAGCTTATAAAACAGAACTGGTTCAGCATAGAATGGTTCTTAATTATCTCACGGCAGTGACAGGTGGATATTGTGTCACACTGGCAACGCAGTACGGCGTGAAATGCTGCACATATATAACGAATAGTACCGAGGACCCGGTCGAGGTCATAGACCAAAAGATGGACGATATTCTCCAATTAAAGTGGGAATTTCGCAGGAGACACAATCTCACTCTTGCTGCTGTGGGTAATGAGCTGACTGGTTGGGTGTCATGGTTGAACCCGCGAAATTGGTTCTCTGGTTTAGGAGAATGGGCTCAAGGAGTCATAATGGATGTAGGGAAGTTTCTCCTATGTATCTTAGGTGTTGTCATAACGATTGGCTTGATATTTAGGTGCGTTCAGGCTTTAATGAAGTGCAAACGTAGTACCAGGGTAATGAGTCTAAGGAGTGAGGAAATTGTAATTCCAATGGATTTGATTTATGACCCAACTGTAGAAACAATGATGTGATGAAAATGCGATTAATCGGTCCGTTTCTTTCACCTGTTTTTCCGGTTTTTCCAAGGTAAAAAGACCCACTTTTGACGAGGAATTTGATGATCCTGTATACAGACAACTGATGGATTAAAGAAGAAGTTTTGACAACCTTATACACAGATATTTGATGAACTATGCCATAGACCCCCAGTTTCCCTAGAAATTTTAAAATTACGCTAGCCCAACACTTTTGTAAGTCAATGGACATTGACAAAGCTTTTTGCCCACACCTTTTGGCAAAAGCCCAAAGAAGACTGCATTCAACAGACACCGAACAAGACTTCAACCGACAAATGTTCATTAACCTGACATAGAATACCACTGCATTTACCATAAGTGTTCTTTATCTTCATCTCTACAACCTTCAGGTAATGACACACATAGTCAATAGGGAATACAGGCACAGATATCAGCAATCACATATTCCCCCATTCATGTATCATCAACTAAAATGTGCTCCCCCATTTTGTTGCAACCAAAATCCGAAAAGAGCTCGGTAAAGTTTGACAGCCCATCCACAGACCCGTACCGCGGGATAAGAAGGAATTCAAATGTATACTTCGCAATACCTCGAAGCTTGATTTAAAACACGTACGGCACGATGATACATGACCCCCCAAACATGGATTCATACACACATGCTTCTGCTATCTCACTAGGTCATACCCTTTTCCTACCTTCTCCTCTCCTCCCCTACCCAACCATAGAAATGTATTTACACTTGACATATATTTTTCTCTTTTTGAAATGTTTTAGGAAGTGGCAGTTATTGTTGACTGCCAAAGGGTGGACTGTCAAAGTCAGAAAAATATCACGATGCACACTGCCATATTTGCACCTCATACAGGTCCGCGCTGCGCATGCGTGCCCTCTCCCGTGCGTGCGCATACTCGCTGTTGCGGGCACCCGCAGGCGCACGGTATGCGTATTTACGGTAGAGTTTCTGTGCGCCCAGCGTGCGACTCAATCGTTATATATTTTAACCATATAATGTATTTTGTAGATCATGGTCCCCTTGATAGATTCTGAAAGTTTAGTTAATATAGCATGTTCATGGACAGAGAGATCCCTCTTTGTTTGATACGAAGGGTCAGACATGGGTCATACAGTGGTGTTTAGTATCCATCGGAAGAGTATTTAATTAGCAATATTCCGGTGTTGGTTTGAAGCTGATTAATCGCTCGTGCGAATAGTTATGGACATAAGAAGTTTATGTACATTTACTATTATTTGCACTTACTTATCCATGCGGCGGGAAACCTAGTTTCCCACCCACCTGAGCAGTTGGAAATGGTCTCAGCCCACCTGTATGAATCAACCTATGACCTTTTGTTATAATACGAAGACGAATTCCTGTGTCCAATGAACAATGAGATTGTAGGGACCATTGAATTGTATTGTGTGTGGGGCATAAATAGACAAGCCGACCATATCCAGCTCACTCTCTTCAACGGTTCTCATTGCTGATAATCGGGAGCTGGATATCGAGGCGCATGCGATCGTTCCCCTTGTGCGTAAGTTTTTCTCCGCAATCATATTGTCTTTATTGTTATTGTGAGCTATCTCTCTCTCTCTCTCTCTCTCTCTCTCTCTCTCTCTCTCTCTCTCCTCCTCTTTCTCTCTCATTTTCCCTTAAACGTAATTGTATTGTATTGTATTTCCTGTGTAGTTATCTGGTTAGGTAGTCTATGTTATATTGGTAGTGTATGACTTGTATTGTATTATTCTTTTGAACGTTCATTCATTTCCTTAAAAGGCGTTAGACCCTTAGACCGGTATTGTGTGTTCATTATATTGCAGTGGGTAATAGGAGCGTCTCTATCGCTCAAACAGCTTTAGTGTAAACCCGCTTACACAGTGTTGCATTCTCATCTTATCACTACACTAAGGTTTTACTGCATATTACATTGTTTATGGTTTAGACAGAAAGGTTTTACACTGTGAGCGTCTGCGCCGCTGGTGATCTCCTCGTGGTCCCGAGCGTTCGCTACGCTATAGCGAAACATTACGTTAGTCGGCAGCCAATAGCGTGCCTGTCTGTGATCTCTTGGCCGTGAGCGAACGTGACGCTTGAGCGTCTCGACTACGGCTAAGCGATCGTTACGCAACGTGCGTACCCTTACGGTATTCCATACGTCAATAGCGTACAGTGTTCTTAGACCTCTTAAAGGGTTTTAAGTAAGACAAATATTTAGCTTTGTCAGCGAGTTGCCATTGAAACGGCAGTGGAGACTGCACATATCACAGCTGAATCTCACCCCAGATTCAGGGAGTTTTCTACGCAGCCCTATGGGACAAAAATATGCGAATCTCATGGTACTATAAGTGCAGCATATAGCTGCACTTACTCGCGGAGGCAAGAACCAGTGCCGGCCCTAGGCATAGGCAAATTAAAATGATACGCAGCATGCCTATATTCTGTGTGTGACTGCGGCTGTATCTGCATACAAAGTGCTATGTTACAGTGTGTTTCTGGAAATCACTGTAATGTCGCATTTAGTATGCAGATACAGCCACAGTTGCACACAGAATATAGGCATGCCACATATCATTTTAATCAGCAGAAGCTGCTTGTGCATCCTAGCCATATAGTAATGCAAATAATAATTTTTTTGCCAAAAAAGGCGCCTAACGTTAGCAGAGCTGCCAGCTGACTCACCAGGCATCTCCTGCTGCATGGTGTTTGAGGACACATCTGTATCCATGCAGAGGAAGAGGTCACAGTGTTAGCGGCCATGTAAGTGCTATGTGTGGGTGGGTTGGTTGTGCAGTAGCGTTCGGCATATGTGTAGGGGGCAATATGTGTGTCATGTGTATAAATGCATTAATAATGTGCGGCATATGTGTAAGGGGCATTGTGTGTGTCATTATGTGTATAAGGGTACTAATAATGTGCAGCATATGTGAAAGGGACATTATGTGTATAATGGCATTAATAAAGGTTGGCAAAGTGTGTAAGATGCATTATATTTATAAGGACATTAATAATGTGTGTCAAATGTGTAGGGGGCATTACTGTGTGGTATTATGTCTATAAATGCATTACTAATGTGTGGCATTATGGCCCTCATTCCGAGTTGTTCGCTCGTTGCCGAGTTTCGCTATATTGCGATTAGTCGCTTACTGCGCGTACGCAAGGGTCGCAGAGCGCATGTGCTTAGTTATTTTACTCAAAAGTTAGGTATTTTACTCACGGCATAACGAGGATTTTCATCGTTCTGGTGATCGGAGTGTGATTGACAGGAAGTGTGTGTTTCTGGGCGGAAACTGGCCGTTTTATGGGAGTGTGCGAAAAAACGCTGGCGTTTCTGGGAAAAACGCGGGAGTGTCTGAAGAAACGGGGGAGTGTCTGGGCGAACGCTGGGTGTGTTTGTGACGTCAAACCAGGAACGAAACTGACTGAACTGATCGCAATGGCTGAGTAAGTCTGGAGCTACTCAGAAACTGCTAAGAAATTTCTATTTGCAAATCTGCTAATCTTTCGTTCGCAATTCTGCTAAGCTAAGATACACTCCCAGAGGGCGGCGGCCTAGCGAGTGCAATGCTGCTAAAAGCAGCTAGCGAGCGAACAACTCGGAATGAGGGCTTATGTGTATAAGGTGCTCTACTGTGTGGCGTAACGTATAGAAAGGGCACTACTGTGTGGTCTAATGTGAATAAAGAGCAATATGGTGTGGTGTAATGTGAATAAGGAGCACTACTGTGAGGAGTAACATATATAAGGTAAAGTGGTACTACTATGAGATGTATCATAATTAAGGGACACTATTGCATGATAAAATGTGAATAAAGTTGCACTGCTGTGTGGCGCAATCTGAATTAGGGGTACTATTGTGAGGCCATGCCCCATCCCAGCAAGAATACGCCCCTTTTTGGGCTGTGCGTTGAATGTGCGCACTGTTCCTATTTAAAATATAGGGGGTAGGATAACCAAAATGAGGACTGCTATGGGTAAGGGGTGATGGTGCTGGGAAGGAGTGCAGGGTCAGAGGCCAAACTAGCGGCGGTGCTAGGGGACACCAGCCAAACTCTTGCCTAGGGCATCATATTGGTTAGGGCCAGCTCTGGCAAGAACATCACATATAATTGAATCAACACCCTAAGGGGGAGATTCAAATGTTTGAAAAGTCAGTTGGGAGTTTGTTTTTTCCTATCTAATAGACAGGAAAAAACAGACACACAACCAACTTTTCAAACATTTGAATCTTCCTCTAAGAGTCTTCTAGTCTATGATGAGGACTATTCCTTTTATGGGTATCCTGAGTGAGACAGTTACTTATGAATTTATGTCATTCTCATCTTTGTGTGATAGAACATGTATTACCATTTTATATAATCAATTTACATTTGATGCGTCGTCACTAAAAAGCAATTTAAGAACTGTAGTTCCTCGAAATCTGGGTGCGTCCAATTCCCTTTGCCAGAAGAACTGCTCCTGTACTAGACTGAATATGTTTTTAGAGAAAATTAATGTCTTTTTCATTGACATGTCTCTGTTAAACTGGTATCAACAATAATTTTCCATCATTCCCCAAAGGATAATATTTATTCTTGCTTGCCTTGGAAAAAATGCTTTATTTCAAGCTTGGCTAATGTAAAACAATCAGCCGCAATTGTAACATTTGCCAAAATATGTCAGTTACATTAAAAATAGCTAATACTGTTTTCCAAGATTATAGACTGGGTTATCCACAGCAGTGCTATAGAGGCTGTGGGGTCTATTCATGTAGAAAATGGAAAGTGAATTGTTACTTATCACTATAGATTACAGATGTGCGGGTTCAGATTAACTTGAATCTTAATGCCAAAATTAACGCAAGTTCAGATTTATCTGTTTTTTCTTATTGGCTATCCAAAACACGTGACCTCTGAGAGCCAATGAGCTGCCATTTTGAGATCCAGGTAAATCCAAATCTGCACATCTCTACTATAGATCGCATCAGTTTGATGCAATATATAGCTTTGCTAAGTATCAATTCATGTATACTTACCCTTCTGGCAATGTAATCCAATATCAAAGACTCCAGCAATGCTGTCTTCTCCTGCAGTCCTCTCTGTGAAGCCGACGGGTCCCCACCGCGCATGCGCCAGCATCTGAGGTCCCACGATGTCAGGGGGCAGAGACAGCACGGGTGCCAGGCAGGCAGCAGGGAAGCATCGAGCTTCTCTGCCATTTTGCGCTGAAGTTCAGATTACGCAATCCTGAGATGTCGAATCTGAACAGAGCTTTTCATCCCTTCATGAATTGCATTCACCATACTAAAATATGGTCATGTGATTCAGACACGGAGAGGGGTGCCGCTAGAGAAGTCATGAATTTCTCCACGGTAACCCGCTCTTTGAATAACCCAAAGCAGATAAAAAAAAGTTTTCCGCAAACCAGGGCTTTTCTCTACTACATGAATAGACCCCAAATTCTTCATGCAACCCGTTGCATAGTATGTATCCATTGAAACTACCCCATGTCTGGACTTTATCCTTCAGTCTACTGCTCACATGGGGCCTAATTCATGGTTGTACGCAAATCCATTTGCAATTTTCTGGGCTACAGAGCGGCTAATGTTAGCAACTGAATCAGTCACCCACGAATGAATAGAGACGTTTACCGGAGCCATCGCATACTCATTCACAATTGCAATGCATTTGCAGCCTATACGCAATGGTGACTATGTAGACTAGATGTAACAATAGCGACACAGCTGCCATGTTTCTCATACATGATCACAGCTAACTGCATATACTGTACATGCCCAAAAAAATAGCAGCAACATGCCTGCATTGTTGTTGCCACTCACCGTAAACACCTCCAAATGGTCAGTTCCTGTCCATCACTTTTCCATAAAATCCTCATTACGAGCAGGGTCGCAGAAGCACCTTGGCATGAGCGCATTGCAAACGCAGCACATGTGCAGTCTGCTGACAATCGCTCTGTTGCATGAACATCAGTCACTTTGTACAAACGTGAATTGGGCCCATGGTATGTATAGCCTTCAGACTGCTCCTTGCATAGTACGTATCCCAACATAGAAAGCGCCTTGAGTCCTCTTGGAGAAAGAGCGCTATGTAAATAAAATAATAATAATAATAATAATTATTATTATTATTATTATTATTAGAAATGAGAGCAGATGCACCATACAACCATTAGAATTATAATAAATGTAATTATAAATTGTATCTGAGGTTTTGGGGGTAAAATTGGCCAATATTATGAGTCTGCCCACCAATCGTCAAGGTAACCTCATCAGGCAGGTCCCTAACATTATAGGGGTTCGCCTATGGGGCACAGGACACTACAGTCAGCAAATTCTAGGTTCCTATTTAAAATCCTCAGAGGAAGTGGGAGGGGGGCCAATCCAGAATGAAGGAGTCTCAAGCTTTCAGATGTGTATACACACACATAATATTGAATATATTGGGGGAGGGGGCCTGGACTGCACACCCTAGCTTCTTATAATGGGAAGAAGCTAGGGTGTGCAGTCCAGGCCCCCTCCCCCTATATATTTAATATTATGTGTGTGATTGTATACACACCTGAAAGCTTGAGACTCCTTCATCGTGGATTGGCAAGGGGTGTTTAATATGCAAAGGAGTGGTGGATAGTGAAGTGGCGTTAATATTCATAATTTCCCAGTGGTAGGACAGCTTACTTGACTGCAAATAGATTTATTAGCTTTCAATGGGATAAACATCTAGAGAGCCCCACCTGTCAGGAGGTACTGGGGACTTGGGGATCAAAGTCCAGGAACCAGAGCAGTCCACCAATGAAAATATAAAACTGCATACTCATAATATTGGCCAATTTTATGCCAAAAACCTCAGATACGATTTATAATTACATTTATTATAATCCTAATGGTTAAATGGTACACCTGCTCTCATTTCTATGTTGGGATACATACTATGCAAGGAGTAGTCTGAAGGGTATACATACCATGGGCCCAATTCATGTTTGATGTATAATTAAAGTTATTCTAATGGTTGTATGTTGCACCTGCTCTCTTGTTTCTGTGTTGTAGTATTAAGTCTCAGCTAGGTCGCACATCCCATTATAAGTAGCTTGGGTGTGCAGTCCAGGACTCCTCCCCCAATATATTCTATAGTTCATATCCCTGCAGACTACCACTAGTCTGGACCATATCCCTTCACACTAGTCTTCACATGGTACATATCCTTTCAGATTACTGTTTGCATGAAACATATCCCTTCAGACTAACTTTTGTATATTATGCATCCCTTCGTTACCCCTAGAATGGTATGTATCCCTTCAAACTACCCCTTGCATGGAACAAATTCCTTCAGAAAACCTCTTATATGGAACATAAACCTGCAGACTACCCCTTGCCTGTAATGTATCCCTGCGGCCTAAATGCACAGAGCTACTCAATTAGAGACCCATGTTCCACTAGTGAATGGCCCTGATAGAGCAGTTAACGGTAACCAGCATTAATTGTTGCCTCAGGGCTGCTTGTGGGCTGATCAATTTCTAATTGAAAAGATATTTGCATTTTACTTGGGAGAAGAGGCCGTGTAACACAAAACACTAGATAGCGCCCAATGGAGCAACAATTCAATTGTTGCTCTGTTCGGGCGTGCTGAGCCGTGGGGAGACACATTTCAGCTCGCAGCCCTCCATGCTAGTGAGCTGAAGTGAGCGAAAAGTGTACTGTTTGGGCACCCAAACGGCACTTTTCGCAATCACACCCATTAGTTTACTTAGGTTTAGCTGCTTTACTAGGCTAAACCTGACACTGGGGGTAATTCAGAGTTGATCGCAGCAGCAAATTTGTTAGCATTTGGGCAAAACCATGTGCATTGCAGGGGAGGCAGATGTAACATGTGCAGAGAGATAGATTTGGGCAGTGGTGGAACTGTGGGAGGCAGTGGAGTCGGCTCCCGCCGGGTTCCTGACCTCAAGGGGGCACATCTCCTCCACTATCTCCCGCTGCTACTTTTTTTATCATTCTTGCAGACGGAGGAGCTGTGTCCTACACGGAAGCTGCCTACTGTATGTATATACAGACAACTGGCACTCGCTGCAGCTAGGGGGAGCTCCAGAGCGCAACTCCTTCCAGGCCCTTCCAGTTAAGCAAGCCAGTCAAATGAAGCTCTCTGCTCCTCCGTCAGGCTGATGATAGCCAAAGGTAGGCACTGGCAGCACTTGCCTCAAGCTGCACTGTGGGGGTGGGGGGATAAGGTGTAGTTGGGGGTGGGGCTTTAATAAATGTTGGAAGCACTGTGTTTTGTGTGTGCATGTTTTTAAGTGAGGTGTGTGTGTTTTTAAGGAAAGTTGTGTGTTCAAGTAAAAGAGGCATATGTGTGTGTGTGTGTGTGTGTGTGTGTGTGAGAGAGAGTCATGTGTGTGTGTGAGAGGCGTGTGTGTGAGAGGCATGTGTGTGTGTGTGTGTGTGTGTGTGTGTGTGTGAGAGGCATGTGTGTGTGTGTGTGTGTGTGTGTGTGTGTGTGTAAGTGAGAGGCATGTGTGTGTGTGTGTGTGTGTGTGTGTGTGTGTGTGTGTGTAAGTGAGAGGCATGTGTGTGAGAGGCATGTGTGTGAGAGGCATGTGTGTGTGTGTGTGTGTGTGTGTGTGCGCAAGTGAGTGGCATGTGTGTGTAAGTGATAGGCAGGTGTGTGTGTGTGTGAGGTGTGTGTGTGTGTGTGTGTAAGTGAGAAGCGTGTGTGAGAGGCAAGGATTAACGGAGGCATTTCTACAGGACTATGGGGGTCATTCTGACCCGTTCGCACGCAGTGGTTTTTTGCTGCGGTGCGAACAGGTGTGGAATGCTCATGCACGGCGGCCTTTGTGCACGTGCGCGACGTTGTACGGTGACAGGGGTCGCCGGGTTACGTCGCGGCTACCGACAGAAGTGGTCGCAGCGGCGACTGCTAAGAAGATTGACAGGAAAGAGGGGTGGATGGGCGGTTCCGGACTGTTGGAGAACGTTTTCAGGGAGTGGTGAGTAAAACGCAGGCGTGTCCAGGAGAACGGAGCGCGGAGGAGTGACGTCAAAGCCGGGCCCATCATCGCTGGAACCATCGCACAGGGTAAGTATGTCCAGCCCTAGTCTACTTTTGCTTGATTTTTTTTAGCTTAGCAGGGCTGCACAAGCGATCGCAGCCCTGCAAAGCTAAAATACACTCCCCCATAGGCGTGGACTATTGATCGCAGCAGCAGCAAAAAGTTGCTGGCTGCGATCAACTCGGAATGACCACCTATGTACAGAGCACACACCTGGTCTGTGTACACGGTACCTTACAAATATATGGAGGGGTGTCCGTTTCTGAATGTGTGTGTGTAAGTGAGAGGCGTGTGTGTGTGTGTGTGTGTGTGTGTGTGTGTAAGTGAGAGGCATATGTGTGTGTGTGCGTGTGTGTGTGTGTTTGTGTGTGTGTGTAAGTGAGAGGCATGTGTGTGTGTGTTTAAGTGAAAGTGGCGTGTGTGTTTTTAAGTGAAGGAGGCATGTGTGTGTGTGAGTGAAATAGGCATGTGTGTGTTTTTAAGTGAAAGAGGCATGTGTGTGTTAAAGTGAAAGCGGCGTGTGTTTAAGTGAAAGCGGGGTTTGTGTATGTTTAAGTGAAAGAGGCGTATGTGTTTTTAAGTGAATGAGGTGTTTGTGTGTTTTTTATATATATCGGCACACCGCTGCGCCAAAGCATCTCCATTGAGACCCACTGGCGGGTGAGGGAGCACTGTAGGTGGGGTGGTCTTCAGTATGCTGAATGTCGGGATCCCGGTGCACAGTATACCGGCGCCGGAATCCTGACACCCGGCATACCGACAGCTATTCTCCCTCGTGGGGGTCCACGACCCCCCTGGAGGGAGAATAAAATAGTGTGGCACGTGTAGCGTGCCACCGTGCCTGCATTACTATTAGGAAAGGTACCTGAGCACACTACTACTGTTCACCCTGAGTGCCGGATAGTTACATGGTATGTGTGTGTATATGTAGGGGGGCACCAACATTCATCATGCCTCCAGGCGACTGGGACGAACTTTCGCCACTGGATTTGGGAGTGGTGTGTTCAAACTAAAATCTAAATTGCAGTGTAAAAATAAAACAGCCAGTATTTACCCTGCACAGAAACAATACAACCCTCCCAAATCTAACTCTATCTGCATATGTTATATCTGCAACCTTCCTCCCCCTCACCCCCACAGTGCACATGGTTTTGCCCAACTGCTAACAAATTTGCTGCTGCGATCAACTCTGAATTATCCCCACTATTTGGCGCAGTCAGCGTGATAAACAGCATAAGTGAATATCACCCCTGCAATCTCTTATCACTTTAGACAGGAGATCGGGCCGAGTGGACAACTGAATTGCCCCCAAAGAGTCACAGATACAGATAAACATTGAAAAGATATTCCTAGTGCCATGTCCTAAGAGGGTGTGGTAGTATAACAGATAGATAGTATCTAGTTAGACAGTCAATAGATAGATACCACATGTTAGACAGTCAAAAGGTCGACATGGTCAAAAGGTAGACATGAAAAAGTAGTACAAAAGGTCAACAGGGTCATGAAAATGATTGACATATAAAGGTAGACAACTTTTTTTGCACTTTTGGGGATTGTGTGGTAGAGATGAGCGGGTTCGGTTTCTCTGAATCCGAACCCGCACGAACTTCATGTTTTTTTCACGGGTCCGAGCAGACTCGGATCCTCCCGCCTTGCTCGGTTAACCCGAGCGCGCCCGAACGTCATCATGACGCTGTCGGATTCTCGCGAGACTCGGATTCTATATAAGGAGCCGCGCGTCGCCGCCATTTTCACACGTGCATTGAGATTGATAGGGAGAGGACGTGGCTGGCGTCCTCTCCATTTAGATTAGGGTTGAGAGAGAGAGAGAGAGATTGACCTGAGGCTGTGATACTGTAGAAGAGAGTGCAGAGTTTAGTGACTGACGACCACAGTGACCACCAGACAGTGCAGTTGTTTGTTTTATTTAATATATCCGTTCTCTGCCTGAAAAAAACGATACACACAGTGACTCAGTCACATACCATATCTGTGTGCACTGCTCAGCCCAGTGAGCTGCATCAATGTATATATATATCTGACTGTGCTCAGCTCACACAGCTTATAATTGTGGGGGAGACTGGGGAGCACTGCAGTGCCAGTTATAGGTTATAGCAGGAGCCAGGAGTACATAATATTATATTAAAATTAAACAGTGCACACTTTTGCTGCAGGAGTGCCACTGCCAGTGTGACTAGTGACCAGTGACCTGACCACCAGTATATATAATATTAGTAGTATACTATCTCTTTATCAACCAGTCTATATTAGCAGCAGACACAGTACAGTGCGGTAGTTCACGGCTGTGGCTACCTCTGTGTCGGCACTCGGCAGCCCGTCCATAATTGTATATACCACCTAACCGTGGTTTTTTTTTCTTTCTTTATAGTCATACTAGTTACGAGTATACTATCTCTTTATCAACCAGTCTATATTAGCAGCAGACACAGTACAGTGCGGTAGTTCACGGCTGTGGCTACCTCTGTGTCGGCACTCGGCAGCCCGTCCATAATTGTATATACCACCTAACCGTGGTTTTTTTTTCTTTCTTTATACATACATACTAGTTACGAGTATACTATCTCTTTATCAACCAGTCTATATTAGCAGCAGACACAGTACAGTGCGGTAGTTCACGGCTGTGGCTACCTCTGTGTCGGCACTCGGCAGCCCGTCCATAATTGTATATACCACCTAACCGTGGTTTTTTTTTTCTTTCTTTATACATACATACTAGTTACGAGTATACTATCTCTTTATCAACCAGTCTATATATTAGCAGCAGACACAGTACAGTGCGGTAGTTCACGGCTGTGGCTACCTCTGTGTCGGCACTCGGCAGCCCGTCCATAATTGTATATACCACCTAACCGTGGTTTTTTTTTCTTTCTTTATACATACATACTAGTTACGAGTATACTATCTCTTTATCAACCAGTCTATATATTAGCAGCAGACACAGTACAGTGCGGTAGTTCACGGCTGTGGCTACCTCTGTGTCGGCACTCGGCAGCCCGTCCATAATTGTATATACCACCTAACCGTGGTTTTTTTTTCTTTCTTTATACATACATACTAGTTACGAGTATACTATCTCTTTATCAACCAGTCTATATTAGCAGCAGACACAGTACAGTGCGGTAGTTCACGGCTGTGGCTACCTCTGTGTCGGCACTCGGCAGCCCGTCCATAATTGTATATACCACCTAACCGTGGTTTTTTTTTCTTTCTTTATACATACATACTAGTTACGAGTATACTATCTCTTTATCAACCAGTCTATATTAGCAGCAGACACAGTACAGTGCGGTAGTTCACGGCTGTGGCTACCTCTGTGTCGGCACTCGGCAGCCCGTCCATAATTGTATATACCACCTAACCGTGGTTTCTTTTTCTTTCTTTATACATACATACTAGTTACGAGTATACTATCTCTTTATCAACCAGTCTATATATTAGCAGCAGACACAGTACAGTGCGGTAGTTCACGGCTGTGGCTACCTCTGTGTCGGCACTCGGCAGCCCGTCCATAATTGTATATACCACCTAACCGTGGTTTTTTTTTTCTTTCTTCTTTATACATACATAGTTACATAGACATCTCTTTATCAACCAGTCTATATTAGCAGCAGACACAGTACAGTACGGTAGTTCACGGCTGTGGCTACCTCTGTGTCTGCACTCGGCAGGCAGTCCATAATTGTATACTAGTATCCATCTCCATTGTTTACCTGAGGTGCCTTTTAGTTGTGCCTATTAAAATATGGAGAACAAAAATGTTGAGGTTCCAAAATTAGGGAAAGATCAAGATCCACTTCCACCTCGTGCTGAAGCTGCTGCCACTAGTCATGGCCGAGACGATGAAATGCCAGCAACGTCGTCTGCCAAGGCCGATGCCCAATGTCATAGTACAGAGCATGTCAAATCCAAAACACCAAATATCAGAAAAAAAAGGACTCCAAAACCTAAAATAAAATTGTCGGAGGAGAAGCGTAAACTTGCCAATATGCCATTTACGACACGGAGTGGCAAGGAACGGCTGAGGCCCTGGCCTATGTTCATGGCTAGTGGTTCAGCTTCACATGAGGATGGAAGCACTCAGCCTCTCGCTAGAAAAATGAAAAGACTCAAGCTGGCAAAAGCAGCACAGCAAAGAACTGTGCATTCTTCGAAATCCCAAATCCACAAGGAGAGTCCAATTGTGTCGGTTGCGATGCCTGACCTTCCCAACACTGGACGTGAAGAGCATGCGCCTTCCACCATTTGCACGCCCCCTGCAAGTGCTGGAAGGAGCACCCGCAGTCCAGTTCCTGATAGTCAGATTGAAGATGTCAGTGTTGAAGTACACCAGGATGAGGAGGATATGGGTGTTGCTGGCGCTGGGGAGGAAATTGACCAGGAGGATTCTGATGGTGAGGTGGTTTGTTTAAGTCAGGCACCCGGGGAGACACCTGTTGTCCGTGGGAGGAATATGGCCGTTGACATGCCAGGTGAAAATACCAAAAAAATCAGCTCTTCGGTGTGGAGGTATTTCACCAGAAATGCGGACAACAGGTGTCAAGCCGTGTGTTCCCTTTGTCAAGCTGTAATAAGTAGGGGTAAGGACGTTAACCACCTCGGAACATCCTCCCTTATACGTCACCTGCAGCGCATTCATAATAAGTCAGTGACAAGTTCAAAAACTTTGGGTGACAGCGGAAGCAGTCCACTGACCAGTAAATCCCTTCCTCTTGTAACCAAGCTCACGCAAACCACCCCACCAACTCCCTCAGTGTCAATTTCCTCCTTCCCCAGGAATGCCAATAGTCCTGCAGGCCATGTCACTGGCAATTCTGACGATTCCTCTCCTGCCTGGGATTCCTCCGATGCATCCTTGCGTGTAACGCCTACTGCTGCTGGCGCTGCTGTTGTTGCTGCTGGGAGTCGATGGTCATCCCAGAGGGGAAGTCGTAAGCCCACTTGTACTACTTCCAGTAAGCAATTGACTGTTCAACAGTCCTTTGCGAGGAAGATGAAATATCACAGCAGTCATCCTGCTGCAAAGCGGATAACTGAGGCCTTGACAACTATGTTGGTGTTAGACGTGCGTCCGGTATCCGCCGTTAGTTCACAGGGAACTAGACAATTTATTGAGGCAGTGTGCCCCCGTTACCAAATACCATCTAGGTTCCACTTCTCTAGGCAGGCGATACCGAGAATGTACACGGACGTCAGAAAAAGACTCACCAGTGTCCTAAAAAATGCAGTTGTACCCAATGTCCACTTAACCACGGACATGTGGACAAGTGGAGCAGGGCAGGGTCAGGACTATATGACTGTGACAGCCCACTGGGTAGATGTATGGACTCCCGCCGCAAGAACAGCAGCGGCGGCACCAGTAGCAGCATCTCGCAAACGCCAACTCTTTCCTAGGCAGGCTACGCTTTGTATCACCGCTTTCCAGAATACGCACACAGCTGAAAACCTCTTACGGCAACTGAGGAAGATCATCGCGGAATGGCTTACCCCAATTGGACTCTCCTGTGGATTTGTGGCATCGGACAACGCCAGCAATATTGTGTGTGCATTAAATATGGGCAAATTCCAGCACGTCCCATGTTTTGCACATACCTTGAATTTGGTGGTGCAGAATTTTTTAAAAAACGACAGGGGCGTGCAAGAGATGCTGTCGGTGGCCAGAAGAATTGCGGGACACTTTCGGCATACAGGCACCACGTACAGAAGACTGGAGCACCACCAAAAACTACTGAACCTGCCCTGCCATCATCTGAAGCAAGAAGTGGTAACGAGGTGGAATTCAACCCTCTATATGCTTCAGAGGTTGGAGGAGCAGCAAAAGGCCATTCAAGCCTATACAATTGAGCACGATATAGTAGGTGGAATGCACCTGTCTCAGGCGCAGTGGAGAATGATTTCAACGTTGTGCAAGGTTCTGATGCCCTTTGAACTTGCCACACGTGAAGTCAGTTCAGACACTGCCAGCCTGAGTCAGTTCATTCCCCTCATCAGGCTTTTGCAGAAGAAGCTGGAGACATTGAAGGAGGAGCTAACACGGAGCGATTTCGCTAGGCATGTGGGACTTGTGGATGGAGCCCTTAATTCGCTTAACAAGGATTCACGGGTGGTCAATCTGTTGAAATCAGAGCACTACATTTTGGCCACCGTGCTCGATCCTAGATTTAAAGCCTACCTTGGATCTCTCTTTCCGGCAGACACAAGTCTGCTGGGGTTGAAAGACCTGCTGGTGACAAAATTGTCAAGTCAAGCGGAACGCGACCTGTCAACATCTCCTCCTTCACATTCTCCCGCAACTGGGGGTGCGAGGAAAAGGCTCAGAATTCCGAGCCCACCCGCTGGCGGTGATGCAGGGCAGTCTGGAGCGACTGCTGATGCTGACATCTGGTCCGGACTGAAGGACCTGACAACGATTACGGACATGTCGTCTACTGTCACTGCATATGATTCTCTCAACATTGATAGAATGGTGGAGGATTATATGAGTGACCGCATCCAAGTAGGCACGTCACACAGTCCGTACTTATACTGGCAGGAAAAAGAGGCAATTTGGAGGCCCTTGCACAAACTGGCTTTATTCTACCTAAGTTGCCCTCCCACAAGTGTGTACTCCGAAAGAGTGTTTAGTGCCGCCGCTCACCTTGTCAGCAATCGGCGTACGAGGTTACATCCAGAAAATGTGGAGAAGATGATGTTCATTAAAATGAATTATAATCAATTCCTCCGCGGAGACATTGACCAGCAGCAATTGCCTCCACAAAGTACACAGGGAGCTGAGATGGTGGATTCCAGTGGGGACGAATTGATAATCTGTGAGGAGGGGGATGTACACGGTGATATATCGGAGGGTGATGATGAGGTGGACATCTTGCCTCTGTAGAGCCAGTTTGTGCAAGGAGAGATTAATTGCTTCTTTTTTGGGGGGGGGTCCAAACCAACCCGTCATATCAGTCACAGTCGTGTGGCAGACCCTGTCACTGAAATGATGGGTTGGTTAAAGTGTGCATGTCCTGTTTTGTTTATACAACATAAGGGTGGGTGGGAGGGCCCAAGGACAATTCCATCTTGCACCTCTTTTTTCTTTTCTTTTTCTTTGCATCATGTGCTGATTGGGGAGGGTTTTTTGGAAGGGACATCCTGCGTGACACTGCAGTGCCACTCCTAAATGGGCCCGGTGTTTGTGTCGGCCACTAGGGTCGCTAATCTTACTCACACAGTCAGCTACCTCATTGCGCCTCTTTTTTTCTTTGCGTCATGTGCTGTTTGGGGAGGGTTTTTTGGAAGGAACATCCTGCGTGACACTGCAGTGCCACTCCTAGATGGGCCCGGTGTTTGTGTCGGCCACTAGGGTCGCTAATCTTACTCACACAGCTACCTCATTGCGCCTCTTTTTTTCTTTGCGTCATGTGCTGTTTGGGGAGGGTTTTTTGGAAGGGACATCCTGCGTGACACTGCAGTGCCACTCCTAGATGGGCCCGGTGTTTGTGTCGGCCACTAGGGTCGCTAATCTTACTCACACAGCTACCTCATTGCGCCTCTTTTTTTCTTTGCGTCATGTGCTGTTTGGGGAGGGTTTTTTGGAAGGGCCATCCTGCGTGACACTGCAGTGCCACTCCTAGATGGGCCCGGTGTTTGTGTCGGCCACTAGGGTCGCTAATCTTACTCACACAGCTACCTCATTGCGCCTCTTTTTTTCTTTGCGTCATGTGCTGTTTGGGGAGGGTTTTTTGGAAGGGACATCCTGCGTGACACTGCAGTGCCACTCCTAGATGGGCCCGGTGTTTGTGTCGGCCACTAGGGTCGCTTATCTTACTCACACAGCGACCTCGGTGCAAATTTTAGGACTAAAAATAATATTGTGAGGTGTGAGGTATTCAGAATAGACTGAAAATGAGTGTAAATTATGGTTTTTGAGGTTAATAATACTTTGGGATCAAAATGACCCCCAAATTCTATGAGTTAAGCTGTTTTTTAGTGTTTTTTGAAAAAAACACCCGAATCCAAAACACACCCGAATCCGACAAAAAAAATTCGGTGAGGTTTTGCCAAAACGCGTTCGAACCCAAAACACGGCCGCGGAACCGAACCCAAAACCAAAACACAAAACCCGAAAAATTTCAGGCGCTCATCTCTATTGTGTGGATAGTTTTGTCATCTGGGACCCCAGTTGTAGAAAGGCATACCCTCACGGGGCTCGCTTTGCTTGCCACGCTTCGGGTTCGGTGGCTCGCTTCGCTTCGCACAAGGTTTATAACCAACTCTATGCCAACATGGATAGAGAAGGTATGAAAAAGTCCAAATACATGTAAAATTGAAAAAACCCTGTGTCTACCCTTTTTATGTCGATCATTTTCATGTCGACCTTTTGACCCTGTCTACCTTTTGACCATGTCAACATTTTGTACTATCTACCTTTTTTCATGTCGACCTTTTGACCCTGTCGACCTAATGTCTGTCTAACATATGCTGTCTATTTATTGACTGTCTAACTAGACACTTTCTATCTATCATCTGGATACCGTCCTAAAGGCCCATATAGACGGGCCGATGCGGGAGAGATGTGTGTTGAGCGAACCGCTCAGCACACATCTACCCCACCGCTCAGCACAGCGCGATCTGTGCTGAGCGTGCGGGGGGAGACGGGGGGGCCGCTCATTTCACCCAGCGGGTGAAATGAGTGACCCGCTAAATTGGCCTGCACTGTAGGCCAATCTAGCAGCAGCGATAGCAATGCGCGGGGCTGCGCATCGCTATCGCTGTAAGGGGTACACACGGAGCGATAATGCTCAAATTCTAAGCAATCTAGTCAGATTGCTTAGAATATCGCTCCGTGAGTACCCCCCTTTAGACTATGGGGGACATTTACTAAACAGTGATAAGAGCGGAAAAGTGAGCCAGTGGAGAAGTTGCCCATGGCAGCCAATCAGCACTGAAGTAACATCTATAATTTGCATACTGTAAAATTATACAGAGCTGCTGATTGTTTAATGTATTCTTCACTGGTTCACTTCTCCGCTCTTATCACTGCTTAGTAAATGTCCCCCTATGTGCTATTTAATCAGGAGACATCCTGTGTACTAGACAAAGCATTATGAGGCGAATGATGTTGCAGTACTTTAACATCTACAGATGCTGACAATTGGCGTCTCTAAGTCCTTGCACATTTAGTTACACAGATCTCCATCAAGGAAGGACTATGTAGCGACATTAAATGCGACTGCTGCATAAGACGTGGCTGCGTCTGGCTCAGAATTCGCCGTTTCTCAACTTTCCCCACTTTACGTGGGTTCATTCTTAAAAAAAATACTAATATTTACAATTGTAGAAAGTGATAAAAAACCAATAAAAAGAGAAAAAAAACTTTTTGGTTCTGTAATATATTCAGGACTCGAGCAATGCTGATTGCATCTGGTAATGTATATTACTAACCATTGTGATAGATTATATTTTTTTCAAAGACCTTAAATCAACTTTATTGAGTTCTTCCTTACGTCTGCACATTTGTTTTCATGCAAATGCAAATCATAGTTTTTAACTCTGCTGCAGACACTGCAAATTGAGCAATTTCTGTGCTGTGATAAAACTAAAGGCTAAATTTAGTAAAGCATAAATTAGGATAAAAAAAATCTTATTGAGTGAATGCACTGTATAGCTTATACACCCATCAGCCATAATATTAAAACCACTGACAGTAGAAGTTAATAACATTATCTTATTATAATGGCACCTGTCAAGGGGTGGGATATATTCAGGGACGTGCAGGGAGGTTAATGGCTGGGGAGGCACTGGCTAATTAAAACACCCCCCAATAAATAAAAAACAAAACAAAACCAGAATGGAGTTCCTTTTGGTTACCAATAACCAACGCCAGGCTGAACCAACCAGGGTTGGGGATAATGCCATAGCAGTGGGGACACTCAGTGTGGGATTCGTCTGCCATCACATTAACCACCCCCAAACTGTTCAGTCCAGGGCTGGAATTCCTTGCAAGGGGGACCCCAAAAAAATAAAGTGCCCTTCCCGAGCAACAACCAGCACTGGTGGGATGAAAGCCCAGTGCTATGACCCACGGTGGGTGCGGGGCTCATGGTATGATAATATTGTTCTTTACAGGCAGCCTACAGGTTCCAGCAAACCTGCCTGAACATGCTGGCACTTTGAGAACCACAAGTGCCAGCATGCCTGGACATTAAGGTCCTGCTAGCACCCGTAGTCTGCCTGTAAAGAAAATACTGAAAAAAAAAGCAACACACTTAGTGGGGGTATCCTATTAGCAGTGGTACTTTACCACTGCTAATAATATTGCCGGGGGCACCTCAGGCACACACCTTCAGATGGAGCCACGCTAATCATTAATGTCACAGTCCAGATCAGTGGCAAACGCAGGATTTTGAAAGGGGGGTTTCCAAATAATTGGGTATAGACCAAGGAAAAAAGTCTTACCAGATTAAGCCTGCAACATATACTTTATTGCATAGCGTCTACATTCCTGAAGACGGTTTTGATTAATAAAACCGAAACGTAGACGCTATGCAATAGTACTACTCGTAATTTGTACCCACGAGTGCCGCCGACACATCCACGTTGCTATATATATACAGTAATGTGTGTGTGTGTGTGTGTGTGTGTGTGTGTGTATGTATATATATATATATATATATATATATATAGAATTGAAGACCACGGCGCTCGGGTGCAGTTTATGTGGTAATAGTGCACAATAAAAAAGTATTATTTTAAAATTATAGTAAAACGTAGTGAGTATATTAAAAAAGATTTAAAAGGAAGATACGTGAGGTAAAAAATCCCTATTTCATATAAAAGCACTTCTCAATAAATTAATAGAGCGGCAGCTTGTAATATATATAAATATGCTTGGCATGCATATAGAATTTGTTGCAAGAATTGGAAAAACAAGCGCCCAAGAGTGAAGTTATTAGGGTTAGGGAAAATGAAGGTATAAAAAACGTATGATAAGGATTGATTCAAAAAACTTATCTGGCAGGTAAAGACTTGACTCAAGTGGTGGTCTTTTTGAGGATTAAGAACATGTGGATAAAACAGAAAAAACTAACATAGTGTGTACCGTTTATGTTACATATTATGTTACTGTTTGCTTTCACAGGCCTTATTAGGGAACTTAGCTTATTCCCATATAGCAACAATTTATAGCCTGAGCAGTATATGGATTAAAAATACAAACAAGTTTTTAATAACATAATCACATAAAAACACACATAAAAATAGCTGTATAGCATGCGTACAAGATAAAAATTAAATCAGGCTTATCTGTCCATGAAATGACTGAAATGCATGCGTACAGGATTTAAAATAGTTTTAGGCTTATCTGTCCATCAAGAGGGGATGTCTGCAGGTACTCCCAACGCGTTTCGTCCGTCAGCAACAGGACTTCATCATCCCCTTGATGAAGTCCTGTTGCTGACGGACGAAACGCGTTGGGAGTACCTGCAGACATCCCCTCTTGATGGACAGATAAGCCTAAAACTATTTTAAATCCTGTACGCATGCATTTCAGTCATTTCATGGACAGATAAGCCTGATTTAATTTTTATCTTGTACGCATGCTATACAGCTATTTTTATGTGTGTTTTTATGTGATTATGTTATTAAAAACTTGTTTGTATTTTTAATCCATATACTGCTCAGGCTATAAATTGTTGCTATATGGGAATAAGCTAAGTTCCCTAATAAGGCCTGTGAAAGCAAACAGTAACATAATATGTAACATAAACGGTACACACTATGTTAGTTTTTTCTGTTTTATCCACATGTTCTTAATCCTCAAAAAGACCACCACTTGAGTCAAGTCTTTACCTGCCAGATAAGTTTTTTGAATCAATCCTTATCATACGTTTTTTATACCTTCATTTTCCCTAACCCTAATAACTTCACTCTTGGGCGCTTGTTTTTCCAATTCTTGCAATATATATATATATATATATATATTCTTTAGTGATGAGCGGGTTCGGTTCCTCGGAAACCGAACCCCCCCGAACTTCACCCATTTTACACGGGTCCGAGGCATACTCGGATTCTCCCGTATGGCTCGGTTAATCCGAGAGCGCCCGAACATCATCTTCCCGCTGTCGGATTCTCGCAAGATTCGGATTCTATATAAGGAGCCGCGCGTCGCCGCCATTTTCACTCGTGCATTGGAAATGTTAGGGAGAGGACGTGGCTGGCGTCCTCTCCGTTTATTAATGTTGCTGCAAATATTTGTGCTTATTGCTTAATTGTGGGGACTGGGGAGCAGCTGTATTATATAGCAGGAGTACAGTGCAGAGTTTTGCTGATCAGTGACCACCAGTTTTATCCATTCTCTGCCTGAAAAACGCTCCATATCTGTGCTCACTGTGCTGCATATATCTGTGCTCACACTGCTTAATTGTGGGGACTGGGGACCACCAGTATATTATATAGGAGGAGTACAGTGCAGAGTTTTGCTGACCAGTGACCACCAGTTTTATCCGTTCTCTGCCTGAAAAACGCTCCATATCTGTGCTCAGTGTGCTGCATATATCTGTGCTCACACTGCTTTATTGTGGGGACTGGGGACCACCAGTATTATATAGGAGGAGTACAGTGCAGAGTTTTGCTGACCAGTGACTACCAGTATTATACGTTGTCTGCCTGAAAAACGCTCCATATCTGTGCTCAATGTGCTGCATATATCTGTGCTCACACTGCTTTATTGTGGGGACTGGGGACCAGCAGTATTATATAGGAGTAGTACAGTGCAGAGTTTTGCTGACCAGTGACCACCAGTATTATACGTTGTCTGCCTGAAAAACGCTCCATATCTGTGCTCAGTGTGCTGCATATATCTGTGCTCACACTGCTTTATTGTGGGGACTGGGGACCAGCAGTATTATATAGGAGGAGTACAGTGCAGAGTTTTGCTGACCAGTGACCACCAGTATTATACGTTGTCTGCCTGAAAAACGCTCCATATCTGTGCTCAGTGTGCTGCATATATCTGTGCTCACACTGCTTTATTGTGGGGACTGGGGACCAGCAGTATTGGGTGGTCTTCAGTATGCCGGCGGTCGGGCTCCCGGCGACCAGCATACCGGCGCCGGGAGCCCGACAGCCGGCATACCGACACTTATTCTCCCTCGTGGGGGTCCACGACCCCCCTGGAGGGAGAATAAAATAGTGTGGCGCGCGTAGCGCACCACCGTGCCCGTAGCGTGGCGAGCGCAGCGAGCCCGCAAGGGGCTCATTTGCACTCGCCACACTGTCAGTAAGCCGGCGGTCGGGCTCCCGGCGCCGGTATGCTGGTCGCCGGGAGCCCGACCACCGGCATATCGTAGTGAACCCGCAGTATTATTTAGGAGGAGTACAGTGCAGAGTTTTGCTGACAGTGACCACCAGTATATATAGCAGTATGGTACGGAAGGCCATTGCTCTACCTACCTCTGTGTCGTCAAGTATACTATCCATCTAGATTCTATACCTGTGGTGCATTTTATTTTTGCAGTTTGCTGACAGTGACCACCAGTATATATAGCAGTATGGTACGGAAGGCCACTGCTCTACCTACCTCTGTGTCGTCAAGTATACCATCCATCTAGATTCTATACCTGTGGTGCATTTTAGTTTTGCAGTTTGCTGACAGTGACCACCAGTATATATAGCAGTACAGTACGGAAGGCCACTGCTCTACCTACCTCTGTGTCGTCCAGTATACTATCCATCTAGATTCTATACCTGTGGTGCATTTTAGTTTTGCAGTTTGCTGACAGTGACCACCAGTATATATAGCAGTACGGTATGGAAGGCCACTGCTCTACCTACCTCTGTGTCGTCAAGTATACTATCCATCCATACCTGTGGTGCATTTCAGTTGTGCGCAGTATATATAGTAGTAGGCCATTGCTATTGATACTGGCATATAATTCCACACATTAAAAAATGGAGAACAAAAATGTGGAGGTTAAAATAGGGAAAGATCAAGATCCACTTCCACCTCGTGCTGAAGCTGCTGCCACTAGTCATGGCCGAGACGATGAAATGCCATCAACGTCGTCTGCCAAGGCCGATGCCCAATGTCATAGTAGATAGCATGTAAAATCCAAAAAACAAAAGTTCAGTTAAATGACCCAAAAATCTAAATTAAAAGCGTCTGATGAGAAGCGTAAACTTGCCAATATGCCATTTACGACACGGAGTGGCAAGGAACGGCTGAGGCCTTGGCCTATGTTCATGGCTAGTGGTTCAGATTCACATGAGGATGGAAGCACTCATCCTCTCGCTAGAAAACTGCAGTGCCACTCCTAGATGGGCCAGGTGTTTGTGTCAGCCACTTGGGTCGCTTAGCTTAGTCACACAGCTACCTCATTGAACCTCTTTTTTTCATTGCATCATGTGCTGTTTGGGGACTATTTTTTAAATCTGCCATCCTGTCTGACACTGCAGTGCCACTCCTAGATGGGCCAGGTGTTTGTGTCGGCCACTTGTGTCGCTTAGCTTAGTCACACAGCGACCTTGGTGCGCCTCTTTTTTTCTTTGCATCATGTGCTGTTTGGGGACAATTTTTTTGAAGTGCCATCCTGCCTGACACTGCAGTGCCACTCCTAGATGGGCCAGGTGTTTGTGTCGGCCACTTGTGTCGCTTAGCTTAGCCATCCAGCAACCTCGGTGCAAATTTTAGGACTAAAAATAATATTGTGAGGTGTTCAGAATAGACTGAAAATGAGTGTAAATTATGGTTATTGAGGTTAATAATACTATGGGATCAAAATGACACCCAAATTCTATGATTTAAGCTGTTTTTGAGGGTTTTTTGTAAAAAAACACCCGAATCCAAAACACACCCGAATCCGACAAAAAATTTTCAGGGAGGTTTTGGCAAAACGCGTCCGAATCCAAAACACGTCCGCGGAACCAAATCCAAAACCAAAACACAAAACCCGAAAAATTTCTGGTGCACATCTCTAATATTCTTATGACATAGCACTCCTCTCAGTATGTCACATAATGTGAGTGCAGGTGCCTTCATAAATAAGCAAACTCCAGAATATATAATTGATTAGCCGCAGCACTCATTGCAGGAATAATCAGGCAAAAGACGAATGGTTCACTGACTTTTCAGTGTTATTCAATTCCATAT
Source organism: Pseudophryne corroboree (assembly GCF_028390025.1). Classification (NCBI taxonomy): domain Eukaryota; kingdom Metazoa; phylum Chordata; class Amphibia; order Anura; family Myobatrachidae; genus Pseudophryne; species Pseudophryne corroboree. The sequence goes on along the minus strand of NC_086446.1, from coordinate 526,421,981 downwards.
TAGGTGGTCTGGCACCCCCGTGTGACGTAAGTCTTCTGTGTTGGCGTACTCCTCATCTCCTGCCTGATTATTCCTGCAATGAGTCATCCCCCCCCCAGCACCACCATTGCATAGACTGACAGCACAGGCACGACCTCCCCCACATAGACTGATGCACCACAACCCCCCCCTCCCCCACATAGACTGATGCACCACATCCCCCCTCCCTCATATAGACTGATGCATCACAACCTCCCCTCCCCCAGATAGACTGATGAACCACAACCCCACCTCCCCCAATATATCAGCATGAAGGCACCATGATCACTCCCCCCCCCCCCACCTCCATACTGGCAGCATAGGCACCACCACCAACCCCCCCACCCCCTATACATACAGCAGGCAGCACACACGGGAAGCATGATCACATTCCCTCCTCCACCACCACCACCACCACCACCATCACCCATATAGACAGACAGGGACCAGTCTGCTCACTCATATATGAAAGGCATAATTTATTATAAAATATCAGCGTCCGCCGCTGCCCTCCCGGTTTCCACACTCATGCTGGCGGACGATGACCGCAACATTTACTATGCAGAACCGGCGCCCGCCCGACGCTATGCCCCCCCCCCGCCCCGGCATTCCCCTTCTTCCCGGTTCTAGCATACTGTGGTCATTTTAAGGCGATCACCTTAGTCCGTAGCCCACTGGCTGCGCCACTGGAGCCCATTCAGTCGGTCCCGTGGGCTGGCCGGCGCTGGCAGGGAGTAACACACTGCCTCTCCCCTCTCTGCCTTAGAGGAGCTGCAGCTCTCCATACAGCAGCCAGCCTCTCAGTGTGAACCCGCGCAGGGAGACACTGTGACTGGCTGAAGCGACTGTATAGAAAAAAAAATCGTCAAGCTGATTTGCGATAGATCGGCGGCTTGGGGGGGTTTCTATTTACTCGGAAACCCCCCCTGCGTGCGCGCCTGCAGATGGGTGTGGATTATTAGATCTACACTAAAAAGGTCTACAGTCAATAGGTCTACCACTAATGGTAGACATGCATTAGGTCGACAGAGATAATTGGTCGACAGGGTCAAAAGGTCAACATAGAATAGGTAAACAGTACAAAAGGTCAACAGGGTCAAAAGGTTGACATGTAAATGGTCGACACAAAAAAGGTAGACCAATTTTTTTTTGTTTTGGGGGTTTTTTGTCACTTTTCTGCCACAAACATGCCCCATTAGTGTACCACGTCCTCTTGCATGGCACGCTTCACTTGCCATGCTTCGGTTACTATTCCCAGTCGTAGTCCATGTGGATGGTAAAGTAAGAAAAAGTTGATAAGGCAAAAAAAAGGGAAAAACTTGTGTCTACCATGTGCGTCGACCATTATCATGTTGACCTTTTGACCATGTCAATATTTTGAACTGTCTACATTTCACATTTCACATGTCGACCTTTTGACCCTGTCGACCTAATGCATGTCTACCATTAGTAGTAGACTTATTGACTATAGACCTTTTTAGTGTAGATCTATAGTCCAGATACCGTCCAGATAACATGCACACACACATAGACAATTACTGACCAGACTTTTGTTACTGTGCTCAACATTTTAACACACAGTTGGTCCCCCATCAGTTGGGAGACATTTTCATCTTGCAGTCAGTCTGTGAGAAGGATACTGTCCATTCATTCCAGGAGGCCGGTTTGGCGGGAACGCAGTGCAGTAGCTAGGACCTGTGCCGTTGCACAGAGAAATTACTATAACTTAGGTAATCGTGTACAGAAAACTTTTTAAACAGACAGCACTTTGCTCAATGCCATTGGCTGGTTACAGAGACGGAATATTAACAGGGACGTGATTGGCTAAACCATAGCTGGCATAACATATATAGCAAGGCATTCAATGCAGGCGAGACATTTCTATTGGCTGGAAGCACTAGTAGCTGAATGTCGTCAGCTTCCTGGGTATGCCATAGTCGTCACTGGAGGGAATAAAACGGGTGTACATCTATCTTCTGAGAGTGACGCTGGCTGTGTCTTCAGTGTACTCTGCTGCACAGGCTTTATATTCACTCATGTCTCTCTACAACTGATGCAATACAGTCAGGGCCTGTACTACACCAAGCGGGGCCCAGGACGAAATTTCCTTTGCCACTATACAAAAAAGGAACATATCGGCATGTGGCGCAAGGCATGGAGTAGGTAAAAGCACAATCCACCCTGTGGATATAATAACTCACACTGCTGTAACAGTAAGGTGCGTGCGCCTGCTTAATGTATATTAAAATATTATCCTCCAGTCACGAATCAACTTACTTCCACTCACCCATCCACACTCAATAATTCTCTCACTAGGCCTGACAAACACACAAACAAACACATACTGTACAAGTCTAAATAGACCAGCAATAACACTGTGTATATACAGCATTTATATAATACTTCTCTTACGTCCTAGAGGATGCTGGGGTTCATATTAGTACCATGGGGTATAGACGGGTCCACCAGGAACTATTGGCACTTTAAGAGTTTAACAGTGTGGGCTGGCTCCTCCCTCTATGCCCCTCCTACCAGACTCAGTTTAGAAAATGTGCCCGGAGGAGCCGATCACAGCTAAGGGAGCTCCATAGTAGAGATGTGCACTTGAAATTTTTCGGGTTTTGTGTTTTGGTTTTGGGTTCGGTTCCGCGGCCGTGTTTTGGGTTCGACCGCGTTTTGGCAAAACCTCACCGAATTTTTTTTGTCGGATTCGGGTGTGTTTTGGATTCGGGTGTTTTTTTAAAAAAACACTAAAAAACAGCTTAAATCATAGAATTTGGGGGTCATTTTGATCCCAAAGTATTATTAACCTCAAAAACCATAATTTCCACTCATTTTCAGTCTATTCTGAACACCTCACACCTCACAATATTATTTTTAATCCTAAAATTTGCACCGGGCAGACAATCACAATATACTGGTGGTCAGCAGACAATCACAATACTGGTGGTCAGTGGTCACTGGTCAGTCACACTGGCAGTGGCACTCTGGCAGCAAAAGTGTGCACTGTACTTAAAATATGTACTCCTGCTATAACTGCTCCCCAGTCTCCCCCACAATTAAGCTGTGTGAGCAGTGAGCACTCAGCACAGTCAGATAATGATATACAGTATTACATATGATGCAGCACACTGGGCTGAGCACAGATATGGTATGTGACTGTGTCACACTGTGTATCGTTTTTTATCAGGCAGAGAGCGGATTAATTAAACTGGTGGTCACTGGTCACACTATCAGCAGCAAGTAGTACTCCTCCTAATAATATGCTCCCCAAAATTTGTGTCTCTCTCTAGTACTCTAGTCTAAACAGAGAGGACGCCAGCCACGTCCTCTCCCTATCAATCTCAATGCACGTGTGAAAATGGCGGCGACGCGCGGCTCCTTATATAGAATCCGAGTCTCGCGATAGAATCCGAGCCTCGCGAGAATCCGACAGCGGGATGATGACGTTCGGGAGCGCTCGGGTTAACCGAGCAAGGCGGGAAGATCCGAGTCGCTCGGCCCCGTGTAAAAAAACCTGAAGTTCGGGCGGGTTCGGATTCCGAGGAACCGAACCCGCTCATCTCTACTCCATAGGAGTTCTTTTAGTTTTATTATTTTTAATAGAGTTTAGGCACAGGGAGGCTGCTGGCAACAGCCTCCCTGCTTCGTGGGACTAAGGGGGGAGTAGTGTCTGCCCTGCGGGGTCTGAACCACTTACTCCGCTGACAGGACACTGAGCTCCTGAGAGGATGGAACGATCGCCGCCACAGGGGTTCGCTCACCCCAGCAGCATGCCGCCACCCCCTTACAAAGCCAGAAGATCGTGGCGAGTTAGTCACCGGCCCCCCTGACAAGCGGGGAGCCGGTGTGAAGATGGCGGCAACAGGGTAGGGAGCGCGGTATTAACCGCATTCCGGAGCTCAGAGGCACACTGTGCGGCACTGTGAGGGCGCCCTGAGCCAGTGCCTACAAACTGCACTGGTCAGCAAGCCTGTTGGGGTCCCTGGATCTCAGCCAGCATATACCTCAGGCCAGTATAATCCTTGTGAAGAGCGGGAAGACGCGCCATCTTCAGTGGGCGGAGCTTCCCCTCAGAGCAGACCCAGCAGCGTTCAGCGCCATTTTCTCTGCTTGCAGTCTTCAGCGCTGTCCCTCCACATCAACTCCAGCTATCTGTATGGTACCAGGGGGTTGTAGAAGGGGGGGGGGGGGGGAGGCAGTGTGTATACTGTGTCTACCTATTAAGGAGCACAGTCAGCACTGGGTGGGGAATTCCCTGTTCCTCAGAAGCGCTGTGTGTGGGTTGGCTCCAATCTCTGTGTCTCTCAGCCATTCTTGCGGGGAAACTCTGTCTGCCATTACCCTGTGTGTATGTGGGGTGTGTTGGGATTGCAAGCAGCCATGTCTAGAGACTCTGTATCATATGCTGCAGAGGATATATCTTCTCAGGAAGATCCCATTCCATGTAATCAGGATTGCACTGTTATAGTCCATATCCCAGCTAGGGAACCGGAGTGGTTAGCCTCTCTTAAGGGGGTTATTTCTCAGATTTCTGAGAGGGTTGCACAGACTGAGAATGTTACTCAGGCTTTACAGTCCACTATGACAGTATGGTCTGGTTCTGTTCCCTCTGTCCCCCCTGCGGTACACCCTCAAAAACGTGCTCTTGCCCAAATTACGCAGGATGACATGGATACCGATTCTGACACAGCAGACGGTGATGGGGATGTGTTGAGGGGGGCGGCATCACTTGCTAAGGGGGTGCAATTGATGATTGAGGCCATGAGAGATGTGTTACATTTTGCTGACGCAACTCCTGAGCAGGCTGAGGAGGCTTACTTCACTGATAATAAGAAAGCCTCGCTAACCTTCCCTGCATCTAAAGAATTAAATGCTATTTATGAAAAATCCTGGGAGAACCCAGAGAAAAAAATTCCAGATCCCAAAAAGGGTTCTGGTTGCTTTTCCCTTCCCTGAGGAAGATAGGAAAAAAATGGGAATCCCCACCTATAGTTGACGCATCTGTCTCCAGACTGTCAAAGAAGGTGGTCTTACCTGTCCCAGGATCTACCGTGTTGAAAGAACCGGCAGATCGCAAGGTTGACACTACGCTCAAGTCCATATACACGGCTTCAGGTGCAATACTGCGGCCTACTATTGCCTTGCATGGATTTCTAAAGCTATAGCAAAGTGGTCAGGCACACTACTGGAAGACTTGGCTACAATGGATAAGGGTGACGTCGAATTGTTTTTACGTAACATACAGGATTCTGTGGGATTTATGGTAGAATCCATGAAGGACCTGGGTTCCATGGCTGCGGGGATCTCCTCTATGTCCGTCTCGGCTCGCAGAGGTCTCTGGCTGCGCCAATGGTCTGCGGACACGGAATCCAGGAGAAGTGTGGAGAACCTACTCTAAACAGGTCAGGGGGGGAGGCGCTGGATGCGTGGATTTCCACGGCAACCATGGGTAAGTCTCCTTTTCTTCCCTCAGTTGCACCGGCTATGAAGAAACCTTTTTCTCCCAATACGTCACAGTCCTTTCGGCCCGCTAGGACTAGAAAGAACAAGCCCTCTAACATCTTCTTTAGAGGAGGTCGTGCTAAATCCAAAAAACCTGCACCTGCAGGTTCCCAGGACCAGAAGTCTGCTTCTGGTGCCTCAAAATCCTCAGCATGATGGTGGACGTACAGCCTGGAGGTCGGTCAGGTGGGAGCAAGACTCCGGCATTTCAGCCACATCTGGGTGTCGTCCGGCCTGGATCCCTGGGTGCAGGATATTGTGTCCCGGGGGTACAGGCTGGAGTTTTAAACTCTTCCACCTCACAGATTCTTCAAATCAGGCTGTCCGAAAATTGGAACTGTCAGAAGTCATTGTTACGGTTCCACCTCATCAGCAAAACAAGGGTTACTATTAGAACTTTTTTGGGGTACCGAAGCGGGATGGTTCGGTCAGGCCAATTTTGAACTTGAAATCGTTAAACCCTTATCTAAGCGAGTTCAAATTCAAAATGGAGTCTCTGAGGGCGGTGATCTCAGGTCTGGAGGAGGGGGAGTTCCTGGTGTCCCTGGACATCAAGGATGCGTACCTCCACATTCCCATTTGGTCGCCGCATCAGGCTTATCTTAGGTTTGCACTGTTAGACGATCAGTATCAGTTTCAAGCACTGCCATTCGGTCTCTCCACGGCTCCAAGTATCTTCAGCAAGGTGATGGCAGAGATGATGGTTCACCTCCTAAAGCAGGGGGTGAACATAATTCCATATCTGGATGACCTGCTGATCAAGGCATCATCCAGGGAGAAGTTCTTAAGGTCCATTGCTATCACGACGTATCTGCTCAGGGAGCACGGTTGGATCCTGAACCTTCCAAAGTCTCATCTGGAGCCAACAAGGAGGCTGTCTTTCCTGGGGATGATTCTCGACACTGAGGTGCAGAGGGTGTTTCTCCCGGTGGAGAAAGCATTGGTGATACAGTCAATGGTCCGGGATGTCTTAAAGCCTGCCCGGGTATTGGTTCATCAGTGCATCCGCCTTTTGGGGAAGATGGTTGCCTCCTACGAGGCTCTGCAGTATGGAAGGTTTCATGCTCGGTCCTTTCAGCTGGATCTCTTGGACCAGTGGTCGGGATCTCACCTTCACATGCACCAGAGGATACGTCTGTCGCCGAAAGCAAGGATTTCACTCCTCTGGTGGCTACAACTGCCGCACCTTCTGGATGGCCGCAGGATCGGGGTTCAGGACTGGATCCTACTAACCATGGATGTAAGTCTCAGAGGTTGGGGAGCAGTCACTCAAGGGGAAACCTTCCAAGGAAGGTAGTCAAGTCAGGAATCCCTTTTTCGTATAAACATCCTGGAACTAAGAGCCGTGTACAACGGTCTTCTTCAAGCAGCACACCTTCTACAGGGTCAGGCTTCAGGTGCAGTCAGACAACGTGACCACGGTGGTCTACATAAACTAACAAGGCGGAACGAAGAGCAGAGCTGCAATGTCAGAGGTGGCAAGAATCCTCCTCTGGGCAGAAAGGCACGCAGTAGCGATGTCAGCACTCTTCCTTCCGGGAGTAGACAACTGGGAAGTGGACTTCCTCAGCAGACACAATCTCCATCCAGGAGAGTGGGGCCTCCACCCGGAGGTGTTCGAGGAGGTAACTGGTTGGTGGGGTGTACCTCATATAGACATGATGGCCTCCCACCTCAACAAGAAGCTGCTGGGGTACTTTTCCAGGTCGAGAAACCTACAAGCAGTGGCGGTGGATGCAATGGTGACACCGTGGGTGTTCAAGTCAGTGTATATGTTCCCTCCACTTCCTCTCATTCCAAGAGTTCTACAGCTTGTAAAAAGAACAAGGGTTCAGGCAATCCTCATTGCTCCGGACTGGCCAAGGAAGGCTTAGTACGCGGATCTGCTGGATCTACTATTGGAAGATCCACGGCCTCTACCTCTTCGGGAGGATCTTTTACAACAGGGGCCAATCGCTTATCAGGACTTACCACGGCTACGTTTGATGGCATGGTGGTTGAGCACCAGATCTTAGCTCGGAAGGGTATTCCGAGTGTAGATATTCCTACCCTGCTACAGGCTAGGAAGGGAGTAACATCTAAACATTACCAACGAATTTGGAAAAAATATGTGTCTTGGTGTGAATCCAAGAAGTTTCCTGCGGTGGAGTTTCAACTTGGACGGTTTCTCCTGTTCCTGCAAGCAGGTGTGGATATGGGCCTGAGATTGGGGTCACTAAAGGTCCAAATTTCGGCTTTATCCATTTTCTTCCAGAAACAATTGGCTGCCCTCCCTGAGGTTCAGACCTTTTTGAAAGGGGTTCTGCACATCCAGCCTCCTTTTTGTGGAGCCGACGGCTCCCTGGGATCTTGATGTGGTGTTGCATTTCCTGCAATCGGATTGGTTTGAGCCTTTTTCAGGAGACTGGGGTCAAGTTTCTCACGTGGAAGGCTGTCACTTTGTTGGCCTTAGCTTCTGCGTGACGTGTGTCGAAATTGGGGGGTTTGTCCTGTAAAAGTCCCTATTTGGTCTTCCATGAAGATAGGGCGGAACTCAGGATGCGTCAACAGTTCCTTCCAAAGGTGGTGTCAGCTTTTCATATCAACCAACCTATTGTGGTGCCAGTAGCTACTGACTCCTCAATTACTTCAAAGGCCTTGGATGTTGTGAGGGCTTTGAAGATCTATGTGAAGAGGACTGCTCGTCACAGAAAATTGGACACTATGTTTGTCCTGTATGATCCCAAGAAAATTGGGTGTCCTGCTTCTAAGCAGACGATTTCTCGCTGGATCAGGTTCACTATCAAGCATGCTTATTCTACGGCGGGATTGCCGTGTCCGAAATCTGTTAAGGCCCACTCTACTCGTAAGGTGGGTTCTTCCTGGGCGGCTGCCTGGGGTGTCTCGGCTTTACAGCTTTGCCGAGCGGCTACTTGGTCTGGGTCGAACACGTTTGCTAAGTTTTACAAGTTCGATACTTTGGCCTCTGAGGACGTCAAGTTTGGTCAAGCAGTTCTGCAGGAGCCTGCGCGCTCTCCCTCCAGTTCTGGGAGCTTTGGTACATCTGCATGATACTAATGTGGACCCCAGCATATTCTTTGGGATGTAAGAGAAAATAGGATTTTAATTACCTACCGATAAATCCTTTTCTCATAGTCCGTAGAGGATGCTGGGCACCCGCTCAGCACTTCGTTATCCTGCAGTGGTTCTTTGGTTCAGTACTGCCTTGTTCCTAGGTAAGTTCTGTGTTTCTTTACTGTTTCAGTACTGTTTCAGCTGTTGCTGAATTTTCCGGCTTGTTTGCCGGGTTTGCCTTGTTTGTGTGAGCTGGTATGAATCTCACCACTATCTGTGTAATTACTTCTCTAGAAATATGTTGTCTCCTGGGGCACAGTTTCTAGACTGAGTTTGGTAGGAGGGGCATAGAGGGAGGAGCCAGCCCACACTGTTAAACTCTTAAAGTGCCAATGGCTCCTGGTGGACCCATCTATACCCCATGGTACTAATATGGACCTTAGCATCCTCTACGGACTACAAGAAAAGGATTTACCAGTAGGTAACTAAAATCCTATTATCAGGCAGTGATGTCTTTTCATATGGGATCAATGGGCAGTTGCCTAGCCTGATAGCTGAGGGTTACCCCTTTTCCAGGGGTACCAGATTTTTGAAAATCGGCCCTGGGGAACAGAAGATATCCGACTTCAAAGCAGTGGTCCCCATCCAAGCCTGTTAATTTGTCTTCCCAGCCAGGTATCTCTGGTTCTGTCTGACTTAGAATTTTTCTGAGGGTAAACTCCAAAAGCTCGGACTCTCTCCTTTCAGTGGACTCTGGCAGCTTGTCTTTATTATGCCCAGAAACAGAGATATCAGCCTTCCAGCACCTGGTCCCTGATCCAGCTCCACACGCCTGGTATGCAGTTTTATATTTTCATTGGTGGACTGCTCTGGCTCCTGGACTTTGATCCCCAAGTCCTCAGTACCTCCTGAAAGGTGGGGCTCTCTAGATGTTTATCCCATTGAAAGCTAAGAAATCTATTTGCAGTCAAGTAAGCTGTCCTCCCACTGGGAAATTATGAATATTAACGCCACTTCACTATTCACCCCTCCTCTGCATATTAAACACCCCTTACCACCCTGGAAGTCATGTACCAGGGCCCCTTCATTCAGCCCAATGCCCCAGTTTAGTGTATTCCCTCCCGCCCCATCTCCCACCATCTGTACAGTAAAGAAGTAATTAGCAGAAATTACTGCTTCAGGTCCTGTGGTAGTGAATATACTGTAGATTGTAAGTTCCATTGGAGCAGGGACTGATGTGATTGGCCAAATACTGTATTCTCTGTAAAGCGCTGCGGAATATGTGTGCACTATATAAATAACTTGTTATAAATAATAAAAGGTCCTACATGCTGAGCGGAAGATAGAACACTGCCTACCTCCCGTGGAACATCAAAGCTGCCACTGATAGCACCCCTCACCACTACCGTTGGAGCATGGGTGGGGGCCCCAGTGTACTGCTTTGCATAGGGGCCTACACTGCTGTTAATAAGGCCCTGATATCAGGACCCCTCTGCTCAGGGCCGGTGCTAGGGTGTGCGGCGCCCCCCTGAAAACTATCAATTTGCGCCCTCCCATAATCCTTTGGCGCGCGCCGGGAAAAGGGGTGTAGTCTCACAAGTAAGGGGCATGGCAACACAATAGTACCCCCATTTAAAATTACGCCAAAATGTAGCACAATCTTATTTATCTTATACGTAATGCCCCACCCATAGTAGTAGAGTCCTTATGCATAATGCCCCCCCCCAGTAGTATTAGCGTCCTTATACATAGTGCCTCCCCAGTAGTAGTAGCGTCCTTATACATAATGCCCCCCCAGTAGTATTAGCGTCCTTATACATAATGCCTACCCCAGTAGTAGTAGCGTCCTTATACATAATGCCCACCCAGTAGTAGTATCATCCTTATACATAATGCCCCCCTGTAGTAGTAGCGTCCTTACATGTAACACCCGCCAGTAGTAGTAGCGTTATACGTAATGCCCCCCCTGTAGTAGTAGCGTCCTTACTCGTAATGCCCCCCCAGTAGTAGTAACATCCTTATACATAATGCCCCCCTGTAGTAGTAGCGTCCTTACATGTAACGCCCACCAGTAGTAGTAGCGTAATACGTAATGCCTCCCCTGTAGTAGTAGCGTCCTAACACGTAATGCCCCCCCAGTAGTAGTAGCGTCCTTATACATAATGCCCCCCCTGTAGTAGTAGCGTCCTTACACGTAATGCCCCCCCAGTAGTAGTAGCGTCCTTACACATAATGGCCCCCCCAGTAGTAGTAGCGTCCTTACATGTGATGCCCCCCCAGTAATAGTAGCGTCGTTATACATAATGCCCCCCCAGTAGTAGTAGCGTCCTTACAAGTGATGCCCCCCCAGTAGTAGTAGCGTCGTTATACGTAATGCCCCCCCCAGTAGTAGTAGCGTCGTTATACGTAATGCCCCCCCTGTAGTTGCGTCCTTATACGTAATGCCCTTCCAGTAGTAGTAGCATCCTTATACGTAGTGCACTCCAAGTAGTAGTAGCGTCCTTACATGTAATGCCCCCCAGTAGTAGTAGCATTATACGTAATGCCCCCCCAGTAGTAGTAGCGTCCTTACACGTAATGGCCCCCCCAGTAGTAGTAGCGTCCTTACACGTAATGGCTCCCCCAGTAGTAGTAGCGTCCTTACACGTAATGGCCCCCCCAGTAGTAGTAGCGTCCTTACGTGATGCTCCCCCAGTAGTAGTAGAGTCGTTATACGTAATGCACCCCCTGTAGTGGCGTCCTTATACGTAATGCCCCCCCAGTAGTAGTAGCGTCATTATATGTAATGCCTCCCCCAGTAGTAGTAGCGTCATTATATGTAATGCCCCCCCTGTAGTTGCGTCCTTACACGTAATGCACCCCCCCAGTAGTAGCGTCCATAAAGCGTGTGCGCACACACACAATTCACACACATAGACACACACATACACACCCACCATATATATACACACACACACACACACACACACACACACACACACACACACACACACACATATTTCTCTGTCACCCTCCACTTACCTAAGCCACAGTCTCCCTCAGTACAGCACTGCAGCAGCCTAGTCCGTGTAGCTCCGCCCCTTCTGTCCCGTTTAGCTCCGCCCATTCCGGTCCATGTAGCTCCGCCCCCTCCTTTGATACGTACCGAGCCACTGACACACAGGTGAGCGGAGGGGGGGAGTGGGTGGACTTCTCATGCTGCCAGCGCCGCACAGCAGCTGGCAGCAGCAGCAGCAGGGGGTCAGGACGGCGCAGCAGGGAAGGGATGCAGAGCAGTGTGAGCGCCTCTCCCTCCCAGCGCCTCCCTGCACTGCATCCCTTCGCTGAGCGGGTAGCGCCGGGCCTGCCTCTGCTGCACCTGGGCTACCTATGCAGTGCTGAGGCTCCACGCTGCAGCACAGCAATAAGATGTTTGCGAAGCGGCAGTCACAGGTGTACCATCTTCACCAGCCAGACCTGGTTATCCTCTACATCTCCTCATGCTGCTATGGATTGCTCTAGCATCCAGCCTCACTTCCATAGAACGTGCAATCTCACTATTACAGCCAGAGGCGTAACTAGGGTTTTCAGAGCCCAGGGCAAGATGAAGAGTGGCGCCCCCCCCCCCAAATAAATAAATAAATAAAATAATAATAATAATAATCAAATGGGCGTGGTCACGCTCCAGAAGGGGCATGGCCACATACCAGAAGGGGCATGGCCACTGAAAATGGGGCGTGCCAACATGACTATCACCTACCCCCTGTGTCGCCTCTCAGCACACTATCACCTACCCCTTGTGTCGACTCTCAGCTCACCTTCACTCGATTTTTGCACAGTACGCACGCAGAGTCCCCTTTTTACACAGTACACACGCAGAGTCCCCTTTTTACACAGTACGCACGCAGAGTCCCCTTTTTGCACAGTATACACAGTGCCAGATACCCAATTACCCCACAGTGCCAGATACACATTGCCCCACAGTGCCAGATACACAATTACCCCATAGTGCCAGATACACAATTACTCCACGGTGCCAGATACACAATTACCCCACCTCAGTGCCAGATACACAGTGCCAGATAAATATTGCCCCACACAGTGCCCCAAGATACACACTTCCTTTCCTCTCATAACATCATCAGCACTGTGCTGCTACAGGGCAACGGTGCATGTCGGGCTGTGGAACGGCCACACATCCCCTTTATCTTTTCATGGTGCCAATGACAGCAGAGCTGGCGTGCCACACTGCCATTGCATCCTGCTAGTACTCGGTGAGAAGCAGTGGTGCTGGCAGGTTGACGGCGACTGTGCCCCCAGGCCTCAGCTGCCCGGGCAATAGCCCTGCCAGCCTGCCCCTTGTACCATGACTGAATACAGTTAACATAGCCGGCCAGAGCCGGCCCTAACCAATATGATGCCCTAGGCAAGATTTTGGCTGGTGCCCCCTAGCACCGCCACTAATTCTGCAGGAGATTCCTGCCATGAGTCAGCTGGCAGCTCTGCTAACGTCGGGCGCCTTTTGTTTATGAAAATGCATCATATTATTTGCATTACTATGTGGCTAGGATGCACAAGCAGCTTCTGTTGATTAAAATGATATGCAGCATGCCTATATTCTGTGTGCGACTGCGGCTGTATCTGCATATGAAATGCTACATTACAGTGATTTCCAGGAACACACTGCAACGTAGCATTTTGTATGCAGATACAGCCGCAGTCACACACAGAATATAGGCATGCCGCATATCATTTTAATCAGCAGAAGCTGCTGGTGCCCCTAAGCATACCAAATGCCCTAGGCATTTGCCTAGTTTGCCTATGCCTAAGGCCGGCTCTGTAGCCGGCAGTCACCAGGACACAGAGCAAATCCAGCTTTAATAACCACCTCACAAGCAATTCTGTCAATTTCCTGTGAACAGAGTACAGTTTAAATAGGCAACCTAATCAGAACAACTAGCCCCTGGTGCTAGCAGCAATCACATGACTGCAGATAAAAGTAGAAGAGAGAGCCATGCACCTTCACCCAAAGGGAGAATGCACCCAGCAGCTGAACCGGATTGTGAACATCACCAGGAATATACTGTATACACACTGGCAGTAGGAAGTAGGACCCTCCGCTTCCCTGGTGCCATCTTCCCACTGACACCTTCATGACATCTTCATGGTGCTGCACAGTGAAAGCAAATACTTAGGCAGTGCGCAAGGGTCTTTGCTCTCTTGTGAACATGTGCCATCTTCCCTTATATCACTGGGAAGATGGTGCTGGCTGAGGAGAAGGGACCTTCTTACTACAAGGTAAGACACCTGCCTCCTCTCCTCCCATTTTGGGAATAAATATTTTGTAGGGGGCACATCCCTCTGTTTAGGCCCCACCCCCAACAGTACCTGGACACGGCCCCACTTTCTAGTCTACACTACAGCCCTGTTTATACACACACATGTATGGCAGAATAAATCATGCTGGTTAGTTGTAATGTGTGCTTTTATAACATTTCCCTGTGTTCCGCTTTCAGTGCTTAACTTAAGTTGCAAATATAACAGCCTCTTTGGCAGTACAATGATCAGCAGTAATAAATAAAAAAAAATACTAATCTGAAGGGATTACTATTAAGTAGGTAGAAATGGCATATACTTTCTCCTAATGTTTGTATATTTAATTTAAATCAGCTTTGTTGTTATTTTTTTAGTTATACATGGTATCCGGACTCCAGGTCGACAGCAAAAAGGTCGACACACCTTAGGTCGACGCCAATTGGTCGACACACCTTAGGTCGACATGAACAAAAGGTCGACATGGACAAAAGGTCGACAGGAACAAGGTTGACATGGAAAAAGGTTGACATGATTTTTTCACGATTTTTTTCTATTTTTTTAGCCTTTTCATACTTAACGATCCACGTGGACTACGATTGGAACGGTAATCTGTGCCGAGCGAAGCGGTAGCGGAGCGAAGGCACCATGCGAGGGGACGCGGTGCACTAATTGGGGTTCCCGGTCACTCTACGAAGAAAACGACACCAAAAAAACATAAAAAAACTCATGTCGACCTTTTTCCACGTCGACCTTGTTCCTGTCGACCTTTTGTCCATGTCGACATAAGGTGTGTCGACCAATTGGCGTCGACCTAAGGTGCGTCGACCTTTTTGCTGTCGACCCTCAGTCCCAGACCCTTATACATTGCCACAGTTGTGTCCTTTCTGTGGTTGTCATATTGCTAAAGTGCAGTTCTTATGATGATTTAGATGGAAACACTTTTCATGTGGTATTTTAACTGAAATATGGGCTTCTTCGTCTGGAAATATTATTCTTGTTGGGTTTCTGCTGGTAGTCTGTGGTATCCGACTAGGCACAATACTCAGACTTTTTATTGGTGATATTTTTTATTTTTTTTGTAACTCGGAGAACTAAGTAGCAGTTTATGTGAATGAGGATAGCCTTATCTTGTAAAGTGGGATTACACTCTCTGATATCCTCAAATTACCACCCTCTGTTTAACTGTTTTAGGGAAAAAAAGAAAAAGAAAAACGTAAGACACAGCCAGTCAGGGCCACGTTGTGTAATTTATCACTCAGCTGATTGTCCTGAGGCCCAATCATTGACCATACAATTTTAATTTTTTTCAAACTCGCTTTGCTGGCACAAGCTGCCATTTTAAGGGGGTACTCACGGAGAGATCCATGCTTAAAATCTAAGCAATCTGACTAGATTGCTTAGATTTTAAGCACAGATCACTCGTGTGTATCCCCCACAGCTATCGCCAGTGCTAGATTGGCCTGCATGCAGGTTCAATCTAGCACGTCGCTCATTTCACCCGCTGGGTGAAATGAGCGGCCTCCCATCCTCCCCCGCATCGCTCAGCACACATCGCGCTGTGCTGAGCGGCGGTTCGCTCAGCACACATCTCTCCCGTGTATACCAGCCTTTAGTTTCTCACCCTCTAAATTGCTGGGTATTACAGATGTAGCCACCTTTATCTTAACTGGCTGAGGTGCTTGTCCCGATCGAGCATACGCAGCGTACTGGGGCGTAGGGAGGCGCGCCTAGTCACAGAGAGGCATATCTAATCGCACGGAGGCACGTTACCTTTACGTGTAATACCATCATTAACCTTGATGATCTAGTGTCTGCAGCACTGTACTGTCTAATGAAGGTTAATGAATCTCTGACCTTACTCTGCAGACTTCATTTGAAGACTTTTTGCAACAACAATTTCACTTTTATTTATTTTCATGTGAGAGTCCAGTGTTTTCATGTTTGTTTTTGGTATTCAACGATCCATCTTTTCAACTGCTCTCTAGGTTAATATGATCCTATTTATCTCCACAGACTTTGCTAATATAATTTGAATACCTCCAATTGGAATTACCACTATATACAAATTGACCAAAGTCTATGTGGTACAATAACATCTAAATATGCATTCTAGTTGATCTAGATACATCAGTATAATTACTGTTATCACTGTGTATACCTATACATTAAATTCAGAGGTGATCAGCCATAGATATGGAAATGGAATGGTTTTGATTAGTATATATTCTAATCAAGCTATACAATATTGACTCCTCCCATATTCTAACCTGAGCTGTACTTCTTTTCCATCGCTCTCTCATCTGGCTGACAGCAGTGTTGACAAGGGCCTTGCCCTTCTCAGCGTACAATTTGCCGTCACAACAGAAAGCAGAAGTGGTTCTTTCTTCCTTCTTTCTCTGTCTTATACCCAAAAGAAATGACCATTTATGCCATGATAAGACAGGTGATGGCTCTTTTTCCAACACTCTCTCATCTGGAAAAACCTGGGGCCAATTGATTCAGTAACGAGTAGCAGGTAGAGTACAGACAGCAGAAGTGGGTTCTCTCTTCCTTCACATCATCTTTACTATTCAAGGTCGTACTATCCTGAAAGTAGCCCAATCTTCTATCTCGGAAGCTGATAGGATAGACCTGGTTAGTACTTTGAAGGGGGACCACTTAGGAATACCAGGCACTGTGGATATCACCAAGATGATCACCTATTTCTCAATCTGAATAACACTGGTGGAGCAGTTCCTAGCTGCTCACTCTCACTATATTTCATACTTCACCCTTCTAATTTTTACTTTATGAATTAAGATAAAGATTATAATTACATTGGACCTTACTGATCGATATTTTAATGGAAACAGAATAAATGTTACGTTTTAGATTATTCATTATCACAATATTTCATTGTATACTGTTCTGATCGATTACTAATTACAAATAAGAGTGCTCCCAAAAAGGATTTCTTTTGTCTTTCTTTCTTTAGTCATGTAGTTAACCTACAAAAGTATTTTGGGAGCACCACCAATAAGCAAAGTGCTATCTAAAAAATTTGGTTACTAGCACTATTTATATTGGTCATTTTGATATCTGTATATATTTAGGTGTGGCTTTATAGTGCACCGCTAGTGCGGAACTGACAAACCATATTACACGGATTTATTCATCTGTCTGCGGCGAAGTGGTGAAGTGTTCCGCTTCCTGTACTCAGAGTCCCGTGTTCGAATCCTAAAGTACGAATGCATGTTAGTTTTTTCCAGACACTTTATTATTTTTTTTATTCACATAAACCAGGGCAAAGCTGCAGGAGCGGATGTACTGTTAAGGTTCTATGCACCATACGGTACTCATACAATTCTGTAGCAGGGCAGACTCAATTGAAGTGGCTACCGCCTGTGACTCCTTGCCCCATGGAGGCCCTCAGCTATGGAGCGAGTGACGGCATAGATTTTGCGGGCAACGGGGCAGTGCTGAAGGAGCGTCAGAATCCCCTAGCTAACACAGGGGCGATAGGGATAAGCGAGGTCTATGCAAATTACGGTACACCGGACTCGATCGCATAGCACACTGGCAAAATGGCCACCGCCCCTGAATCCCACCACGTGGCAGGCAGCGCTCGGATATGGAGTGAGAGATGGCATAAGTTTTGCAGGCTACGGGGCAATGCTGAAGGAGCATCACAATCCCCTAGCTAAAATACACAGGGGCGATAGGGATAAGCGAGGTCTATGCACATTACGGTACACCGGACTCGATCGCATAGCACACTGGCAAAATGGCCGCTGCCCCTGAACCCCCACCACGTGGCAGGCAGCGCTCGGATATGGAGTGAGAGATGGCATAAGCTTTGCAGGCTACGGGGCAGCAAAAGTACAGCAAACAGCGCCCCCTCCCCATTGGTGTTGGTTTATGCCTTAGGGGACTCGGACGCTCGCATTTCTAAAGCACGGTATTTTCCACCATTCCCATTATGCCTTAGGGAACTCAGACGCTCATGTACATGTATTTTAAAAGCACGGTGTTTATGCATTGTACTGTACATTCTTCCTTTTCCACAATTAGTTGCGTCTCCATACACATACTCAATACACATACAGTAGGTCACCATCTACAGTATTAACATTACAGTCGTCACTGACCAATTGCCAGAGCTGTAGATCAATCCGCCGCTATACTGTACGATCGAAAGTACTGGATTAGTGGAGCATTAGCCACCCAGTGGTGGAGATGTGTAATGCATGCTGAGTATCTAGAATCGCCTCAACGCGCCTGCCTGTGATTAAACTCAGCTATCGCCTTAGCATGACTAAACATCCGTCTAGGCGGAGAATCGGTCAAGATAAAGGTGGCTACATCTGTAAATCAGATGATTTTAAGCGCAAACTCACCAGATACTCGGTGGGCTGTAATGGAGGTCGAGATCACCGGAGGTGCGGGTTGCCGGCTGTTCTCTGACATTTTTTTAAAGGTGCAGTCACTTACAAGCAGGGCCATAACTAGGTAGGTGCGGAGTATGCCACTGCACATAGCGCTGCATGGAGGCACTTGTCACTTATCTGTTTTAATAAGTTTCACTTGTAGGTTCCCCCCTTTTTGAAGCCCAGCATCTCCTGACTGGCCCTGTCTCCTTCACCCACCCCTTCCGTAGCTAATACCTATAGAACATTCCTGAACTTAACTTGAGAGCTCTTTGTTGTTTAGTCACACTGTCCTTTATTACATTTCAAGATGCTGACATACCCGGGACTCGAATCCATTGCCTGTGGCTCTATTCATTGAACTATCTGCCCTTACATAGAAAACTAGAAAATTCTAGCTATTTGAAGCTTACCTTGTACTTTGTGAAAAAATTATGAGCATTGCAGCTAAGCAGATCTATGTAGTGCGCATATAGTTGTGGGCACACTTGCCATGCCATTACATTGCTGCAACGATGAGCGTGGCTACAGCTGTATGACAGTATATTGAAATGTGGTATTTAATAAAGGGTATTGTAACTGAATAACAACAATCTCTCAAGTTAAGTCCATGAATGTGGTTTACAGAGGATTTGTGTCCAAATTCATTTTCTTGCAGTGTTCTAGAAATGTGTGTTTGTGGGAAATTCATACATGGACTTTCTCTGGGATCAATTTTGTCATGCCGCTACCCCACGAATGTCCCTATTGGAAAAATGAAGGAGAGAGCACCAATTCTCCTTCTGGCACAGAGCACCAAAAAGTCTAGTTACAGCTCTTCTTACAAGGCATGTTTGCATTGTAAGTGATTGCCTCTTTAAAAAAAAAAACACATCCTGCATACCGCACCTCCAGCAATATCCGACATCCCGCTAAATGGTTGAAATTATTAGAAACTTGCAAAATACCAAATTCACTAATATTTACATTCCACTCATAGGGGTACATTTACTAAGCAGTGATAAGAGCGGAGAAGTGAGCCAGTGGAGAAGTTGCCCATGGCAACCAATCAGCACAGAAGTGGTATCCGGACTCCAGGTCGACAACAAAAAGATCGACACACCTTAGGTCGACGCCAATTGGTCGACACACCTTAGGTCGACATGGACAAAAGGTCGACTTGGACAAAAGGTCGACAGGAACAAGGTCGACATGGAAAAAGGTCGACATGAGTTTTTCACAATTTTTTTCTTTTTTGGAACCTTTTCATACTTAACGATCCACGTGGACTACGATTGGAACGGTAATCTGTGCCGAGCGAAGCAGAGCGGAGCGAAGGCACCATGCCCGAAGCATGGCGAGCGAAGCGAGCCATGCGAGGGGACGCGGTGCACTAATTGGTGTTCCCGGTCACTCTACGAAGAAAACGACACACACAAAAAAAAAACTCATGTCGACCTTTTTCCATGTCGACCTTGTTCCTGTCGACCTTTTTGTCCATGTTGACCTAAGGTGTGTCGACCAATTGACGGCGACCTAAGGTGTGTCGACCTTTTTGTTGTCGACCTGGAGTCCCAGACCCCACAGAAGTAACATCTATAATTTGCATACTATAAAATGATACAGAGCTGCTGATTGGTTGATGGGGAAATTTCTTCACTGGCTCACTTCTCCACTCTTATCACTGCTTAGTAAATGTACCCCTTAGTAATGTTTGTAGTACAGTTAATAATAGCAAATATCTTATTAGTACAGTGCTTGCGATTTTTATCACTGTAAATATTTCACCAAGCTACTGCACAATGACAGTGGTAATTTGTATTTTGTAGTATAAAGGGGTCACGTTTTCTATACAATAAAAATCTATTCTCTACTTTAGGCACTGATAATAAGCAATGCCACTTTGGATTAACTGCAACTTCAATTAGAGGTCACTGCACCTCCCAAAAAATATGGAACAAAATATTTAAAGCAAGCGCTGTCTATCCAATGTATAATTTTTCACAACATATTTATTGCAATCACATAAAGATGTTATTGTAATAAATGTGTTATGAAAACATACTTTAAGTGGACAGTGCTTCATTTAAATATTTTGTTTTGTATACATTCATTATACACTACTTCACTGGTATCACAAAAAAAAAAATAAGCTGGCTGAATACCTGCTCATAGGTTGTGTAAAACAGAAATGCTGGAATGCTAAGTTTTTCCAGCTGGAGAAGCAGAAAATTAATAATTCATGTGGGGAAAGGCAGGCCCGGCGCTACCCGCTCAGCACAGGGATGCAGTGCAGGTAAGTGCCAGGGAGGAGAGGCGCTCTCCCTGCACTGCATCCCCGCTGCTGCGCATGGCCTCCCTGCTGCTGCTGCCGGCTGCTGTGCCTGTCACTGTATGACATGCAGCGGCGCCGGCAGATTAAAGCCTCCTCTCCCCTTCTGTAACGGTGACTAACTGATTGGACGAAGGGGGGCGGAGCTACATGGCCAAAAAGGGGGCAGGGCTACACAGGACCAGAAGACTGCAGTACCACAGAGGACATGCTGCTCCAGATCCTGCCAGCCAGACCGATAAGTAAGTGAAAGGAGAGTGAGTGTGTGTGTGTGTGTGTGTGTGTGTGTGTATATGTGTGTGTGTATTTATGTATGTGTGCAGGGGGGGAATTTGAATAAACTGCACTTCTGTGGGCATTATTTGTAAGCTGGGGCGTTACGTGTAAGTTGCGCTACTACTGGGGGCATTATTTATAAGCTGCACTACTACTGGGGGTGTTATTTGTAAGCTGCGCTACTACTGTGGTGTTACGTGTAAGCTGCACTACTACTCGGGGTGTTACGCGTAAGCTGCGCTACTACTGGGGGCTTTATGTGTAAGCGGTGCTACTACTGGCGTCGTTATGTGTAAGCGGCGCTACTACTGGGGCGTTATGTGGAAGCTGCGCTACTACTGGGGCGTTACATGTTAGCTGCGCTACTACTGGGGGCGTTATGTGTAAGCAGCGCTACTACTGGGGTCGTTATGTGGAAGCGGCACTACTACTGGGGCATTATGTGTAAGCTGTGATACAACTGGGGCATTATGTGTAAGCAGCGCCACTACTGGGGGTGTTTTAAATGGGGGATACTATTGTGTGGCCACGTCCCTTCCTTGTGAGACCACATCCTTTTATTGACAAGTGCTGTCCCTTTGTAAAGTATGGGAGGGCGCAAATTAATAGTTTGCAGGGGGGCACCGAACACCCTAGCACCGGCCCTGGGGACAGGTCTCAGTAAAAGGGGAATAGTACGCTTCTGTTACACTAAAACAATGCAGTCCATCGGTGTGAGTCGACTGGGTTAAGGGGCAGGAGGGCAACTTGAAAGGTAATATATATAGAATAAGGGGTGAAATATTTCACAATTATAAATGTTTTTATAAAAAATATATTATCAAGTAAAGCTCATGTGCTTCAATGAGTTCATTCCAACTACGAAGAAAAAAAATGCAATTTTGTTTTCTCATACGTCCTAGAGGATGCTGGGGTCCATTTCATGACCATGGGGTATAGACAGTTCCGCAGGAGCCATGGGCACTTTAAGACTTTTCAAGGGTGTGAACTGGCTCCTCCCTCTATGGCCCTCCTCCAGACCTCAGTTTTAGAAATGAGCCCAGGCAGACTGGATGCACTCCAGAGGAGCTCTACTGAGTTTCTCTGAAAAGACTTACAGTATGTTAGGTTTTTATTTTCAGGGAGAACTGCTGGCAATAGTCTCCCTGCTTCGTGGGACTGAGGGGGCAGAAGTAGGAACCAACTTCCTAAAGAGTTTCATGGCTCTGCTCCTGGCTGACAGGACAAGGACACCATTAGTTCCTGAAGAGAACTGAACGCTAGCTGTGCCTAGATGCTCACTTCCACAGCACGCCGTCATCCCCCTCACAGAGCCAGAAGTCAGAAGACAGGTGAGTGTTAGAAGACAGATCTTCAATCAAGAAAGTGACAGCTAAAGGTACTGCGCGGCTGGCAGGAGCGCAGCGCGCCATGTTGCCCACACATACACAGGCAATGCAGGGTGCAGGGCGCGGGTGGGGGAGCCCTGGGCAGCATGAAACCTATGGAAACTGACATAAATAAGGGGCATAAGTTGCTGAGACACAGTCCTACCCCCGCCAGTATAAAAAATTACTTCACAAAAGCTGAGGAGAAACACGCCATTGAAGAGTGGAGCTTCCTCCTCAGTCAGCCAGCACACTGCTCAGCACCATTTTCTCTCTCTCCTCAGGCTGCAGAGACAACGCTGGTCCTCCACTACTGAACAAGTATCAGGATGCAAAACAGGGGGGGCCACAGTGAATTTGGTGCTATATAATTGTGTGATTAGCATTATAAAAGCGCTGCATGTCAGTGGGCATTTTGTGTTCACAGACATTGTGTTACTGGCGCTGGGTTGTGAACTGACAAATCCTATCTGTGTCCCTCTGACAGATTTTACTGTGGGTCTGTCCCCTATAAGTCCCGGAGTGTCTGTGGTGTGGTTGTGCACGTGTGTGACATGTCTGTGGCAGGGAATATCTTCCTCTGTGGAAGACATGTTAGAGACACAGAGGTGTAATATGACACCAAGAGCCTGACTGGGTGAAAGGTTACATGATGGTGTGAATCACTACTGAATCTCATACAGAAAACTGAATATAATCTGTTGAAGGTGTGATTTTTAATAGATCTGCCTTTCATCCACAGGGACCCCTCTGGGTCACATACAAATTTGCACAAGTAGTACAAACTGATACCGACACAAACTCTGTTTCCTGTGTCGACACTAGTGATTCCAGGGAAATAGGTCCTAAGTTAGCAAAAAAGCATTCAAAACATGTTTTAGCTATAAAGGTGGTGTTAGAAGTTACGAAACCCCTCTTTTACCACAAGGAGAGGGTTTACTTTAGTAAAGAAGTAATGTAATTTTCCCTCCACCTCAGGAGTTGAACAGTCTCTTGGAGGGAGTCTGATTTAACCTGAAAAGAAATTTCAGATTCCCAAAAGGAATTCAGGCAGCTTACCTTTTTCCAAAAGGTGGGAGTCACCCCACATTTTAGACAGGGCCCTGTCATAAAAGAGAAAAGGTGTTGCTCCCTGCGCCTGGAAAGCTTCACTTAAGGAGCCGACAGGCGCAAGTGAGTGAGGTGATCTATTGATGTGGCCAATGGGACACTACTCAGGCCTACCATTGTCTGTGCGTGGGTGAGTAGTGCTATTGAGAAGTGGTCAGAAAACTTGTCATTAGACATTGACACAATAGATGGAGACGAGATACTCCTAATGTTAGGTCATATCAAAGACGCTGCTGCGTACGTACTAGAAACCATGAAATATATTGGTCTCTTGGGATCAAGAACCGCTACCATGGCAGTATCGGCTCGGAGGGCGTTGTGGATTCGCCAGTGGAATGCTGATCCAGATTCCAAAAGAAATATGGAGGCTCTCCCGTATAAAGGTGAGGCCTTGTTTGGTGATGGACTGGATGCGTTAGTCTCGGCGGCTACCGCAGGTAAGTTGACATACTTGCCTTATGCTCCTACACCGGCGAAAAAGACACATCACTCTCACAAGCAGTCCTTTTGGCCAACAAATACAAAAAGGTCAAAGGTTCCCCCTTTTTTGCAGGTAGGGGAATGGGAAAAGGAAAGAAATCCACAGCGTCTCCCGGATCGCAGGAGCAGAAGTCCACCCCTGCTTCTGCCAAATCTGCAGCATGACACTGGGGCTCCCTTGCGGGAGTCCGCTCGGGAGGGAGCACGTCTGAAACTTTTCAGTCAAATCTGGATTCAATCTGGCCTGGACCCATGGGTCTTACAAATAGTATCCCATGGGTGCAAACTAGAGTTTCAAGACGTTCCCCCATGCCGATTTTTCAAATCGACCATGCCAGCTTCTCTTCCAGAAAGAGAGGCAGTAACAATGGCAATTCAAAAATTATGTCAGGATCAGGTCATTGTCCTGGTACCCTTGTCACAGCAAGGAGAAGGTTTTTATTCAAGCCTCTTCGTAGTTCCGAAGCCGGACGGCTCGGTCAGACCGATTATAAACCTGAAAAATCTGAATCTCTACCTGAAAAGGTTCAAGTTCAAGATGGAATCCCTGAGGGTAATGATTTCCAGTCTGGAGGAGGGGGACTTCATGGTGTCAGTAGACATAAAGGATGCTTACTTGCATGTTCCCATTTATCCTCCTCACCAAGCTTATCTGAGATTCGCAGTACAGGATTGCCATTACCAGTTCCAGACGTTGCCGTTCGGACTCTCCACTGCACCGAGGGTATTCACCAAGATAATGGCGGAGATGATGGTCCTCCTTTGTCAAAAAGGAGTCAATATAATTCCTTATCTGGATGATCTCCTGATAAAAGCGAGATCCAGGGAACAGTTGGTGCAGAACATCGCACTCTCCCTGTCAATACTCCAACAACACGGTTGGATCATGATTTTTCCAAAGTCGCAGTTGGAACCGACAACAAGATTGTCCTTTTTAGGGATGATTCTGGACAGGGAAGTACGGAGAGTATATCTTCCAGTGGAAAAGGCTCTGGAAATCCAGAAAATGGTCAAACAAATATTGAAATCAACAAGCTTGTCGATCCATCAATGCATTCGGTTGTTGGGGAAAATGGTAGCGGCCTACGAGGCCATACACTTTGGCTGATTTCATGCCAGAGTTTTCCAGTGGGACCTGTTGGTTCGGATCCCACCTACACATGCACCGGAATAATCCTGTCCCCCAAAGCCAGGATTTCGCTCCTGTGGTGGCTACACAGTTCTCACATACTAGAGGGACGCAGGTTTGGGATTCACGACTGGGTCCTAATAACCACGGATGCAAGTCTCCGAGGCTGGGGAGCCGTCACACAGGGGGAAAGCTTCCAAGGAAAATGGTCAAGTCAGGAAGCCTGCCTTCACATAAACGTTCTGGAATTGAGAGCCATTTACAACGGCCTTCTACAAGTGGTATATCTTCTTCAAGATCATCCCATGCAGATTCAGTCGGACAATGTAACAGCAGTTGCGTACATAAACAGGCAAGGCGGAACGAAAAGCAGAGTGGCAACGGCAGAGGTGACAAGGATTCTCCTCTGGGCAGAAAGACATTTAAGAGCTCTGTCAGCAATTTTCATTCCGGACACTGGGAAGCAGTCTTCCTCAGCAGACACGATCTCCATACAGGAGAGTGAGGCCTCCACCAAGAAGTCTTTGCAGAGGTGACAAGTAGAGATGAGCGGGTTCGGTTTCTCTGAATCCGAACCCGCACGAACTTCATGTTTTTTTCACGGGTCCGAGCAGACTCGGATCCTCCCGCCTTGCTCGGTTAACCCGAGCGCGCCCGAACGTCATCATGACGCTGTCGGATTCTCGCGAGACTCGGATTCTATATAAGGAGCCGCGCGTCGCCGCCATTTTCACACGTGCATTGAGATTGATAGGGAGAGGACGTGGCTGGCGTCCTCTCCATTTAGATTAGGGTTGAGAGAGAGAGAGAGAGATTGACCTGAGGCTGTGATACTGTAGAAGAGAGTGCAGAGTTTAGTGACTGACGACCACAGTGACCACCAGACAGTGCAGTTGTTTGTTTTATTTAATATATCCGTTCTCTGCCTGAAAAAAACGATACACACAGTGACTCAGTCACATACCATATCTGTGTGCACTGCTCAGCCCAGTGTGCTGCATCAATGTATATATATATCTGACTGTGCTCAGCTCACACAGCTTATAATTGTGGGGGAGACTGGGGAGCACTGCAGTGCCAGTTATAGGTTATAGCAGGAGCCAGGAGTACATAATATTATATTAAAATTAAACAGTGCACACTTTTGCTGCAGGAGTGCCACTGCCAGTGTGACTAGTGACCAGTGACCTGACCACCAGTATATATAATATTAGTAGTATACTATCTCTTTATCAACCAGTCTATATTAGCAGCAGACACAGTACAGTGCGGTAGTTCACGGCTGTGGCTACCTCTGTGTCGGCACTCGGCAGCCCGTCCATAATTGTATATACCACCTAACCGTGGTTTTTTTTTCTTTCTTTATAGTCATACTAGTTACGAGTATACTATCTCTTTATCAACCAGTCTATATTAGCAGCAGACACAGTACAGTGCGGTAGTTCACGGCTGTGGCTACCTCTGTGTCGGCACTCGGCAGCCCGTCCATAATTGTATATACCACCTAACCGTGGTTTTTTTTTCTTTCTTTATACATACATACTAGTTACGAGTATACTATCTCTTTATCAACCAGTCTATATTAGCAGCAGACACAGTACAGTGCGGTAGTTCACGGCTGTGGCTACCTCTGTGTCGGCACTCGGCAGCCCGTCCATAATTGTATATACCACCTAACCGTGGTTTTTTTTTCTTTCTTTATACATACATACTAGTTTCGAGTATACTATCTCTTTATCAACCAGTCTATATATTAGCAGCAGACACAGTACAGTGCGGTAGTTCACGGCTGTGGCTACCTCTGTGTCGGCACTCGGCAGCCCGTCCATAATTGTATATACCACCTAACCGTGGTTTTTTTTTCTTTCTTTATACATACATACTAGTTACGAGTATACTATCTCTTTATCAACCAGTCTATATTAGCAGCAGACACAGTACAGTGCGGTAGTTCACGGCTGTGGCTACCTCTGTGTCGGCACTCGGCAGCCCGTCCATAATTGTATATACCACCTAACCGTGGTTTTTTTTTCTTTCTTTATACATACATACTAGTTACGAGTATACTATCTCTTTATCAACCAGTCTATATTAGCAGCAGACACAGTACAGTGCGGTAGTTCACGGCTGTGGCTACCTCTGTGTCGGCACTCGGCAGCCCGTCCATAATTGTATATACCACCTAACCGTGGGTTTTTTTTCTTTCTTTATACATACATACTAGTTACGAGTATACTATCTCTTTATCAACCAGTCTATATATTAGCAGCAGACACAGTACAGTGCGGTAGTTCACGGCTGTGGCTACCTCTGTGTCGGCACTCGGCAACCCGTCCATAATTGTATATACCACCTAACCGTGGTTTTTTTTTCTTTCTTTATACATACATACTAGTTACGAGTATACTATCTCTTTATCAACCAGTCTATATATTAGCAGCAGACACAGTACAGTGCGGTAGTTCACGGCTGTGGCTACCTCTGTGTCGGCACTCGGCAGCCCGTCCATAATTGTTTACCACCTAACCGTGGTTTTTTTTTCTTTCTTTATACATACATACTAGTTACGAGTATACTATCTCTTTATCAACCAGTCTATATATTAGCAGCAGACACAGTACAGTGCGGTAGTTCACGGCTGTGGCTACCTCTGTGTCGGCACTCGGCAGCCCGTCCATAATTGTATATACCACCTAACCGTGGTTTTTTTTCTTTCTTTATACATACATACTAGTTACGAGTATACTATCTCTTTATCAACCAGTCTATATATTAGCAGCAGACACAGTACAGTGCAGTAGTTCACGGCTGTGGCTACCTCTGTGTCGGCACTCGGCAGCCCGTCCATAATTGTATATACCACCTAACCGTGGTTTTTTTTTCTTTCTTTATACATACATACTAGTTACGAGTATACTATCTCTTTATCAACCAGTCTATATATTAGCAGCAGACACAGTACAGTGCGGTAGTTCACGGCTGTGGCTACCTCTGTGTCGGCACTCGGCAGCCCGTCCATAATTGTATATACCACCTAACCGTGGTTTTTTTTTCTTTCTTTATACATACATACTAGTTACGAGTATACTATCTCTTTATCAACCAGTCTATATATTAGCAGCAGACACAGTACAGTGCGGTAGTTCACGGCTGTGGCTACCTCTGTGTCGGCACTCGGCAGCCCGTACATAATTGTATATACCACCTAACCGTGGTGTTTTTTTTCTTTCTTTATACATACATACTAGTTACGAGTATACTATCTCTTTATCAACCAGTCTATATATTAGCAGCAGACACAGTACAGTGCGGTAGTTCACGGCTGTGGCTACCTCTGTGTCGGCACTCGGCAGCCCGTCCATAATTGTATATACCACCTAACCGTGGTTTTTTTTTCTTTCTTTATACATACATACTAGTTACGAGTATACTATCTCTTTATCAACCAGTCTATATATTAGCAGCAGACACAGTACAGTGCGGTAGTTCACGGCTGTGGCTACCTCTGTGTCGGCACTCGGCAGCCCGTCCATAATTGTATACTAGTATCCAATCCATCCATCTCCATTGTTTACCTGAGGTGCCTTTTAGTTGTGCCTATTAAAATATGGAGAACAAAAATGTTGAGGTTCCAAAATTAGGGAAAGATCAAGATCCACTTCCACCTCGTGCTGAAGCTGCTGCCACTAGTCATGGCCGAGACGATGAAATGCCAGCAACGTCGTCTGCCAAGGCCGATGCCCAATGTCATAGTACAGAGCATGTCAAATCCAAAACACCAAATATCAGTAAAAAAAGGACTCCAAAACCTAAAATAAAATTGTCGGAGGAGAAGCGTAAACTTGCCAATATGCCATTTACCACACGGAGTGGCAAGGAACAGCTGAGGCCCTGGCCTATGTTCATGGCTAGTGGTTCAGCTTCACATGAGGATGGAAGCACTCAGCCTCTCGCTAGAAAAATGAAAAGACTAAAGCTGGCAAAAGCAGTAGCACCGCAAAGAACTGTGCGTTCTTCGAAATCCCAAATCCACAAGGAGAGTCCGACTCCAATTGTGTCGGTTGCGATGCCTGACCTTCCCAACACTGGACGTGAAGAGCATGCGCCTTCCACCATTTGCACGCCCCCTGCAAGTGATGGAAGGAGCACCCGCAGTCCAGTTCCTGATAGTCAGATTGAAGATGTCAGTGTTGAAGTACACCAGGATGAGGAGGATATGGGTGTTGCTGGCGCTGGGGAGGAAATTGACCAGGAGGATTCTGATGGTGAGGTGGTTTGTTTAAGTCAGGCACCCCGGGAGACACCTGTTGTCCGTGGTAGGAATATGGCCGTTGACATGCCTGGTGAAAATACCAAAAAAATCAGCTCTTCGGTGTGGAAGTATTTCACCAGAAATGCGGACAACAGGTGTCAAGCCGTGTGTTCCCTTTGTCAAGCTGTAATAAGTAGGGGTAAGGACGTTAACCACCTCGGAACATCCTCCCTTATACGTCACCTGCAGCGCATTCATAATAAGTCAGTGACAAGTTCAAAAACTTGGGCCGACAGCGGAAGCAGTCCACTGACCAGTAAATCCCTTCCTCTTGTAACCAAGCTCACGCAAACCACCCCACCAACTCCCTCAGTGTCAATTTCCTCCTTCCCCAGGAATGCCAATAGTCCTGCAGGCCATGTCACTGGCAATTCTGACGATTCCTCTCCTGCCTGGGATTCCTCCGATGCATCCTTGCGTGTAACGCCTACTGCTGCTGGCGCTGCTGTTGTTGCTGCTGGGAGTCGATGGTCATCCCAGAGGGGAAGTCGTAAGACCACTTTTACTACTTCCACCAAGCAATTGACTGTCCAACAGTCCTTTGCGAGGAAGATGAAATATCACAGCAGTCATCCTACTGCAAAGCGGATAACTGAGGCCTTGACATCCTGGGTGGTGAGAAACGTGGTTCCGGTATCCATCATTACTGCAGAGCCAACTAGAGACTTGTTGGAGGTACTGTGTCCCCGGTACCAAATACCATCTAGGTTCCATTTCTCTAGGCAGGCGATACCGAAAATGTACACAGACCTCAGAAAAAGAGTCACCAGTGTCCTAAAAAATGCAGCTGTACCCAATGTCCACTTAACCACGGACATGTGGACAAGTGGAGCAGGGCAGGGTCAGGACTATATGACTGTGACAGCCCACTGGGTAGATGTATGGACTCCCGCCGCAAGAACAGCAGCGGCGGCACCAGTAGCAGCATCTCGCAAACGCCAACTCTTTCCTAGGCAGGCTACGCTTTGTATCACCGGTTTCCAGAATACGCACACAGCTGAAAACCTCTTACGGCAACTGAGGAAGATCATCGCGGAATGGCTTACCCCAATTGGACTCTCCTGTGGATTTGTGGCATCGGACAACGCCAGCAATATTGTGTGTGCATTAAATCTGGGCCAATTCCAGCACGTCCCATGTTTTGCACGTACATTGAATTTGGTGGTGCAGAATTTTTTTAAAAACGACAGGGGCGTGCAAGAGATGCTGTCGGTGGCCAGAAGAATTGCGGGACACTTTCGGCGTACAGGCACCACGTACAGAAAACTGGAGCACCACCAAAAACTACTGAACCTGCCCTGCCATCATCTGAAGCAAGAAGTGGTAACGAGGTGGAATTCAACCCTGTATATGCTTCAGAGGTTGGAGGAGCAGCAAAAGGCCATTCAAGCCTATACAATTGAGCACGATATAGGAGGTGGGATGCACCTGTCTCAAGCGCAGTGGAGAATGATTTCAACGTTGTGCAAGGTTCTGATGCCCTTTGAACTTGCCACACGTGAAGTCAGTTCAGACACTGCCAGCCTGAGTCAGGTCATTCCCCTCATCAGGCTTTTGCAGAAGAAGCTGGAGACATTGAAGGAGGAGCTAACACGGAGCGATTCCGCTAGGCATGTGGGACTTGTGGATGGAGCCCTTAATTCGCTTAGCAAGGATTCACGGGTGGTCAATCTGTTGAAATCAGAGCACTACATTTTGGCCACCGTGCTCGATCCTAGATTTAAAGCCTACCTTGGATCTCTCTTTCCGGCAGACACAAGTCTGCTGGGGTTCAAACACCTGCTGGTGAGTAAATTGTCAAGTCAAGCGGAACGCGACCTGTCAACAACATCTCCTCCTTCACATTCTCCCGCAACTGGGGGTGCGAGGAAAAGGCTCAGAATTCCGAGCCCACCCGCTGGCGGTGATGCAGGGCAGTCTGGAGCGACTGCTGATGCTGACATCTGGTCCGGACTGAAGGACCTGACAACGATTACGGACATGTCGTCTACTGTCACTGCATATGATTCTCTCCCCATTGAAAGAATGGTGGAGGATTAGATGAGTGACCGCATCCAAGTAGGCACGTCACACAGTCCGTACTTATACTGGCAGGAAAAAGAGGCAATTTGGAGGCCCTTGCACAAACTGGCTTTATTCTACCTAAGTTGCCCTCCCACAAGTGTGTACTCCGAAAGAGTGTTTAGTGCCGCCGCTCACCTTGTCAGCAATCGGCGTACGAGGTTACATCCAGAAAATGTGGAGAAGATGATGTTCATTAAAATGAATTATAATCAATTCCTCCGTGGAGACATTGACCAGCAGCAATTGCCTCTACAAAGTACACAGGGAGCTGAGATGGTGGATTCCAGTGGGGACAAATTGATAATCTGTGAGGAGGGGGATGTACACGGTGATATATCGGAGGATGATGATGAGGTGGACATCTTGCCTCTGTAGAGCCAGTTTGTGCAAGGAGAGATTAATTGCTTCTTTTTTGGTGGGGGTCCAAACCAACCCGTCATATCAGTCACAGTCGTGTGGCAGACCCTGTCACTGAAATGATGGGTTGGTTAAAGTGTGCATGTCCTGTTTATACAACATAAGGGTGGGTGGGAGGGCCCAAGGACAATTCCATCTTGCACCTCTTTTTTCTTTTCTTTTTCTTTGCGTCATGTGCTGTTTGGGGAGGGTTTTTTGGAAGGGACATCCTGCGTGACACTGCAGTGCCACTCCTAGATGGGCCCGGTGTTTGTGTCGGCCACTAGGGTCGCTTATCTTACTCACACAGCTACCTCATTGCGCCTCTTTTTTTCTTTGCGTCATGTGCTGTTTGGGGAGGGTTTTTTGGAAGGGACATCCTGCGTGACACTGCAGTGCCACTCCTAGATGGGCCCAGTGTTTGTGTCGGCCACTAGGGTCGCTTATCTTACTCACACAGCGACCTCGGTGCAAATTTTAGGACTAAAAATAATATTGTGAGGTGTGAGGTATTCAGAATAGACTGAAAATGAGTGTAAATTATGGTTTTTGAGGTTAATAATACTTTGGGATCAAAATGACCCCCAAATTCTATGATTTAAGCTGTTTTTTAGTGTTTTTTGAAAAAAACACCCGAATCCAAAACACACCCGAATCCGACAAAAAAAATTCGGTGAGGTTTTGCCAAAACGCGTTCGAACCCAAAACACGGCCGCGGAACCGAACCCAAAACCAAAACACAAAACCCGAAAAATTTCCGGCGCTCATCTCTAGTGACAAGTCTTTGGGGAGTTCCTCAAGTAGACATGATGGCATCTGGTCTAAACAATAACCTTCAGAGATATTGTTCCAGGTCAAGAGACCCTCAATCAATAGCAGTGGATGCGCTGGTGACCCAGTGGGTGTTTTGGTCGGTATATGTTTCCCTCCACTTCCACTGATTCCAAAAGTTCTCAAAATAATAATAAGAACAAGAGTTCGAGCAATCTTCATTGCCCCAGACTGGCCAAGGAGGGCTTGGTATCCAGATCTTCAGGAGTTGGTCATAGAAGATCCTCGGCCTCTTCCTCCTTGAGAGGACCTACTACAGCAGGGGCCGTGTGTGTATCAAGACTTACCGCGGCTACGTTTGATGGCATGGCTGTTGAGCGCTGGATCCTAGCCCGAAAGGGTATTCCCAAGGAAGTCATACCCACTTTTACTCAGGCCAGGAAAGGAGTAACGTCTAAACATTACCACCATATTTGGAGAAAATATGTGTCTTGGTGTGAATCCAAGAAGGCTCCTACGGAAGAGTTTGAGTTGGGACGTTTTCTCCATTTTCTGCAGGCTGGTGTGGATGCGGGCCTTAGATTGGGGTTAATCAAGGTCCAGATTTCAGCTTTATCAGTTTTCTTTCAAAAACAATTGGCCTCCTTTCCAGAAGTTCAGACGTTCGTGAAAGGGGTTCTGCACATCCAGCCTCCATTTGTGCCTCCAGTGGCACCATGGGACCTTAATGTGGTGTTGCAGATCCTTCAATCAGATTGGTTTGAACTAGTGATGTGCACCGGAAATTTTTCAGGTTTTGTGTTTTGGTTTTGGAATCGGTTCCGCCGCCGTGTTTTGGATTCGGACGCGTTTTTTCAAAACCTCCCTGAAAATGTTTAGTCGGATTCGGGTGTGTTTTGGATTCGGGTGTTTTTTTTACAAAAAACCCTCAAAAACAGCTTAAATCATAGAATTTGGGGGTCATTTTGATCCCATAGTATTATTAACCTCAATAACCATAATTTACACTCATTTTCAGTCTATTCTGAACACCTCACACCTCACAATATTATTTTTAGTCCTAAAATTTGCACCAAGGTCGCTGGATGGCTAAGCTAAGCGACCCAAGTGGCCGACACAAACACCTGGCCCATCTAGGAGTGACACTGCAGTGTCAGACAGGATGGCACTTCAAAAAAATAGTCCCCAAACAGCACATGATGCAAAGAAAAAAAGAGGTGTACCAAGGTCGCTGGATGGCTAAGCTAAGCGACACATGTGGCCGACACAAACACCTGGCCCATCTAGGAGTGGCACTGCAGTGTCAGGCAGGATGGCACTTCAAAAAAATAGTCCCCAAACAGCACATGATGCAAAGAAAAAAAGAGGCGCACCAAGGTCGCTGTGTAACTAAGCTAAGCGACACAAGTGGCCGACACAAACACCTGGCCCATCTAGGAGTGGCACTGCAGTGTCAGGCAGGATGGCACTTCAAAAAAATTGTCCCCAAACAGCACATGATGCAAAGAAAAAAAGAGGCGCACCAAGGTCGCTGTGTGACTAAGCTAAGCGACACAAGTGGCCGACACAAACACCTGGCCCATCTAGGAGTGGCACTGCAGTGTCAGGCAGGATGGCACTTCAAAAAAATTGTCACCAAACAGCAAATGATGCAAAGAAAAATGAAAGAAAAAAGAGGTGCAAGATGGAATTGTCCTTGGGCCCTCCCACCCACCCTTATGTTGTATAAACAGGACATGCACACTTTAATGAACCCATCATTTCAGCAACAGGGTCTGCCACACGACTGTGACTGAAATGACTGGTTGGTTTGGGCCCCCACCAAAAAAGAAGCAATCAATCTCTCCTTGCACAAACTGGCTCTACAGAGGCTAGATGTCCACCTCATCATCATCCTCCGATTCCTCACCCCTTTCACTGTGTACATCCCCCTCCTCACAGATTATTAATTCGTCCCCACTGGAATCCACCATCTCAGGTCCCTGTGTACTTTCTGGAGGCAATTGCTGGTGAATGTTTCCACGGAGGAATTGATTATAATTCATTTTGATGAACATCATCTTCTCCACATTTTCTGGAAGTAACCTCGTACGCCGATTGCTGACAAGGTGAACGGCTGCACTAAACACTCTTTCGGAGTACACACTGGAGGGTGGGCAACTTAGGTAAAATAAAGCCAGTTTCTGCAAGGGCCTCCAAATTGCCTCTTTTTCCTGCCAGTATACGTACGGACTGTCTGACGTGCCTACTTGGATGCGGTCACTCATATAATCCTCCACCATTCTTTCAATGGTGAGAGAATCATATGCAGTGACAGTAGACAACATGTCAGTAATCGTTGGCAGGTCCTTCAGTCCAGACCAGATGTCAGCACTCGCTACAGACTGCCCTGCATCACCGCCAGCAGGTGGGCTCGAAATTCTTAGCCTTTTCCTCGCACCCCCAGTTGCGGGAGAATGTGAAGGAGGAGCTGTTGACGGGTCACGTTCCGCTTGACTTGACAATTTTCTCACCAGCAGGTCTTTGAACCTCTGCAGACTTGTGTCTGCCGGAAAGAGAGATACAACGTAGGTTTTAAATCTAAGATCGAGCACGGTGGCCAAAATGTAGTGCTCTGATTTCAACAGATTAACCACCCGTGAATCCTGGTTAAGCGAATTATGGGCTCCATCCACAAGTCCCACATGCCTAGCGGAATCGCTCTGTTTTAGCTCCTCCTTCAATCTCTACAGCTTCTTCTGTAAAAGCCTGATGAGGGGAATGACCTGACTCAGGCTGGCAGTGTCTGAACTGACTTCACGTGTGGCAAGTTCAAAGGGTTGCAGAACCTTGCACAACGTTGAAATCATTCTCCACTGCGCTTGAGTCAGGTGCATTCCCCCTCCTTTGCCTATATCGTGGGCAGATGTATAGGCTTGAATGGCCTTTTGCTGCTCCTCCATCCTCTGAAGCATATAGAGGGTTGAATTCCACCTCGTTACCACCTTTTGCTTCAGATGATGGCAGGGCAGGTTCAGGAGTGTTTGGTGGTGCTCCAGTCTTCGGCACGCGGTGGCTGAATGCCGAAAGTGGCCCGCAATTCTTCGGGCCACCGACAGCATCTCTTGCACGCCCCTCTCGTTTTTTAAATAATTCTGCACCACCAAATTCAATGTACGTGCAAAACATGGGACGTGCTGGAATTTGCCCAGATGTAATGCACGCACAATATTGGTGGCGTTGTCCGATGTCACAAATCCCCAGGAGAGTCCAATTGGGGTAAGCCATTCTGCGATGGTGTTCCTCAGTTTCCGTAAGAGGTTGTCAGCTGTGTGCCTCTTATGGAAAGCGGTGATACAAAGCGTAGCCTGCCTAGGAACGAGTTGGCGTTTGAGAGATGCTGCTACTGGTGCCGCCGCTGCTGTTCTTGCTGCGGGAGGCAATACATCTACCCAGTGGGCTGTCACAGTCATATAGTCCTGAGTCTGCCCTGCTCCACTTGTCCACATGTCCTTGGTTAAGTGGACATTGGGTACAACTGCATTATTTAGGACACTGGTGACTCTTTTTCTGACGTCTATGTACATTTTCGGTATCGCCTGCCTAGAGAAATGGAACCTAGATGGTATTTGGTACCGGGGACACAGTACCTCAATCAAGTCTCTAGTTGCCTCTGAATTAACGGTGGATACCGGAACCACGTTTCTCACCGCCCAGGCTGCCAAGGCCTGAGTTATCCGCTTTGCAGCAGGATGACTGCTGTGATATTTCATCTTCCTCGCAAAGGACTGTTGGACAGTCAATTGCTTACTGGAAGTAGTACAAGTGGTCTTCCGACTTCCCCTCTGGGATGACGATCGACTCCCAGCAACAACAACAGCAGCGCCAGCAGCAGTAGGCGTTACACTCAAGGATGCATCGGAGGAATCCCATGCAGGAGAGGACTCGTCAGACTTGCCAGTGACATGGCCTTCAGGACTATTGGCTTTCCTGTGTGAGGTGGAAATTGACACTGAGGGAGTTTTTGGTGTGGTTTGCAGTAGCTTGGTTACAAGAGGAAGGGATTTAGTGGTCAGTGGACTGCTTCCGCTGTCATCCAAAGTTTTTGAACTTGTCACTGACTTATGAGGAATGCGCTGCAGGTGACTTATAAGGGAGGATGTTCCGAGGTGGTTAACGTCCTTACCCCTACTTATTACAGCTTGACAAAGGCAACACACGGCTTGACACCTGTTGTCCACATTTGTGTTGAAATAATTCCACACCGAAGAGGTGATTTTTTTTGTATTTTGACCAGGCATGTCAATGGCCATATTCGTCCCACGGACAACAGGTGTCTCCCCGGGTGCCTGACTTAAACAAACCACCTCACCATCAGAATCCTCCTTGTCAATTTCCTCCCCAGCGCCAGCAACACCCATATCCTCATCCTGGTGTACTTCAACAGTGACATCTTCAATTTGACTATCAGGAACTGGACTGCGGGTGCTCCTTCCAGCACTTGCAGGGGGCGTGCAAATGGTGGAAGGCGCAAGCTCTTCCCGTCCAGTGTTGGGAAGGTCAGGCATCGCAACCGACACAATTGGACTCTCCTTGGGGATTTGTGATTTAGAAGAACGCACAGTTCTTTGCTGTGCTTTTGCCAGCTTAAGTCTTTTTATTTTTCTAGCGAGAGGATGAGTGCTTCCATCCTCATGTGAATCTGAACCACTAGCCATGAACATAGGCCAGGGCCTCAGCCGTTCCTTGCCACTCCGTGTCGTAAATGGCATATTGGCAAGTTTACGCTTCTCATCAGACGCTTTCAATTTAGATTTTTGGGACATTTTACTGAACTTTTGTTTTTTGGATTTTACATGCTCTCTACTATGACATTGGGCATCGGCCTTGGCAGACGACGTTGATGGCATTTCATCGTCTCGGCCATGACTAGTGGCAGCAGCTTCAGCACGAGGTGGAAGTGGATCTTGATCTTTCCCTATTTTAACCTCCACATGTTTGTTCTCCATTTTTTAATGTGTGGAATTATATGCCAGTATCAATAGCAATGGCCTACTACTATATATACTGCGCACAACTGAAATGCACCACAGGTATGGATGGATTGTATACTTGACGAATGATGACACAGAGGTAGGTAGAGCAGTGGCCTACTGTACCGTAATGCTATATATTATATACTGGTGGTCAGCAAACTGTGCAAAACTTTAATGCACCACAGGTATGGATGTATAGTATACTTGACGACACAGAGGTAGGTACAGCAGTGGCCTACTGTACCGTAATGCTATATATTATATACTGGTGGTCAGCAAACTGTGCAAAACTTAAATGCACCACAGGTATGGATGGATAGTATACTTGACGACACAGAGGTAGGTACAGCAGTGGCCTACTGTACCGTAATGCTATATATTATATACTGGTGGTCAGCAAACTGTGCAAAACTTAAATGCACCACAGGTATGGATGGATAGTATACTTGACGACACAGAGGTAGGTACAGCAGTGGCCTACTGTACCATAATGTTATATATTATATACTGGTGGTCAGCAAACTGTGCAAAACTTAAATGCACCACAGGTATGGATGGATAGTATACTTGACGACACAGAGGTAGGTACAGCAGTGGCCTTCTGTACCGTACTCCTATATATTATATACTGGTGGTCAGCAAAATTATGCACTGTACTCCTACTATATACTACAATGCAGCACAGATATGGAGTGTTTTTCAGGCAGACAACGTATACTGGTGGTCACTGGTCAGCAAAACTCTGCACTGTACTCCTCCTATATAATATACTGGTGGTCCCCAGTCCCCACAATAAAGCAGTGTGAGCACAGATATATGCAGCACACTGAGCACAGATATGGAGTGTTTTTCAGGCAGACAACGTATACTGGTAGTCACTGTCAGCAAAACTCTGCACTGTACTCCTCCTATATAATATACTGGTGGTCCCCAGTCCCCACAATAAAGCAGTGTGAGCACAGATATATGCAGCACACTGAGCACAGATATGGAGTGTTTTTCAGGCAGACAACGTATACTGGTGGTCACTGTCAGCAAAACTCTACACTGTACTCCTCCTATATAATAAAGCTGCTCCCCAGTCCCCACAATTAAGCAGTGTGAGCACAGATATATGCAGCACACTGAGCACAGATAAGGACTAGGAGCGTTTTTTTTCAGGCAGAGAACAGATAAAACTGGTGGTCACTGATCAGCAAAACTCTGCACTGTATTCCTCCTATATTAATAATACAGCTGCTCCCCAGTCCCCACAATTAAGCAATAAGCAAGCACAAATATTTGCATCAACAATACACGGAGAGGACGCCAGCCACGTCCTCTCCCTAACATTTCCAATGCAGGAGTGAAAATGGCGGCGACGCGCGGCTGCTTATATAGAATCCAAATCTCGCGAGAATCCGACAGCGGGATGATGACGTTCGGGCGCGCTCGGGTTAACCGAGCCATACGGGAGAATCCGAGTATGCCTCGGACCAGTGTAAAATGGGTGAAGTTCGGGGGGGTTCGGTTTCCGAGGAACCAAACCCGCTCATCACTAGTTTGAACATCTGCAGGAGATAGAATTGAAGTTTCTCACTTGGAAAGTGGTGATGCTTTTGGCCTTGGCATCCGCAAGCGGGTGTCTGAGTTGGGGGCCTTATCTCACAAGAGCCCTTACCTGATCTTCCATGAAGATAGGGCAGAGTTAAAAACTCGTCAACAATTTCTTCCAAAGTGGTTTCATCCTTCCACATAAACCAACCTATTGTGGTGCCAGTAGCTACTGACAC
Source organism: Pseudophryne corroboree (assembly GCF_028390025.1). Lineage (NCBI taxonomy): Eukaryota > Metazoa > Chordata > Amphibia > Anura > Myobatrachidae > Pseudophryne > Pseudophryne corroboree. Next base: position 526,382,700 of record NC_086446.1, on the reverse strand, counting down.
TTTCACTGAGTCATAGTCTCTAGATGTGGTTAGAGCTTTGAAGATTTATGTCGCAAGAACAGCTCAGTTACGGAAAACAGAGGCTCTGTTTGTCCTGTATGCTCCCAGCAAGATTGGGTGTCGTGCTTCTAAGCAGGCTATTGCGCGCTGGATCAGAGGAACGATTCAGCATGCTCATTCTACGGCTGGATTGCCGTTACCTACGTGAGTGAAGGCCCATTCTACTAGGAAGGTGGGCTCGTCCTGGGCGGCTGCCTGGAGGGTTCTCGGCATTGCAACTTTGCCGAGCAGCTACTTGGTCAGGGTCAAACACTTTGGCTAAATTTTATAAGTTTGACACTTTGGCCGATGAGTACCTCAAGTTTGGTCAATCGGTGCTGCAGTGTCATCCGCACTCTTCCGCCCATAATGGAGCTTTGGTATAAACCCCATGGTCATGAAATGGACCCCAGCATCCTCTAGGACGTATGAGAAAACAGGATTTTAATACCTACCGGTAAAACCTTTTCTCCTAGTCCGTAGAGGATGCTGGGCGCCCGACCCAGTGCTTACTTTACCTGCAGTTTTGTTCAGTTAGTTACACAAGTGTGTTACATTTGTTTTCAGCATGTTGCTGTAAATGGTTCAGGCCTGTTGGCGTGTGTTATGTTGAATGCCATGTTGTGCGGCATGATTGAGGTGTGAGCTGGTATGAATCTCACCACTAGTATAAAAGTAAATCCTTTCCTCGAAATGTCCGTCTCCCTGGGCACAGTTCCTATAACTGGAGGAAGGGCATAGAGGGAGGAGCCAGTTCACACCCTTGAAAAGTCTTAAAGTGCCCATGGCTCCTGCGGAACCGTCTATACCCAATGGTCATGAAATGGACCCCAGCATCCTCTACGGACTAGGAGAAAAGGATTTACAGGGAGGTATTAAAATCCTGTTATAGAGCTGTATAGCTTTTTAAAACTTTCGAAAGAGACAAAAAAAAGGCATGAGGATGGAGTGTCGTGTTTATCTTGTTAGAAAACTTCAGATTTAAACATTCATCTGTCACCACTGTAAAAGTGTATTCACAAAACTGCAAGACAAAGTTGGCTAATGGTGACATTCTCTTTCTCATCATCTCACTTGTTTTCTTTTGTGTAGCCTTTTATTTTTTAACTGCCAGTTTATCTGGTGTAAACTAAAGATAATTTGAATTCTTAATGTATGTACAGGAGTATTTAAAGACATAAATATTTGATCTGACTTACATTTACCCTTTTTTTTAAACAACACCTGCTGCATGTACATGTCAGGCTGGTGCGGATTGTATAATGGTAAGCATTACTGCCTCACCGCACTAAGGTCATGGGTTTGATTCCCACCATGATCCTAACTATGTGGAGTTTGTAAAACAAAGGTAATGCTGCGCTTGTAATAAGCAGCTCTTATAGGTATAGTAGTTATAGGAAAAAGAAAAAAGAGCGCTATGGGTATGTTTGGGGGAAAATGAATATATTAAAACTAGTGGCACCTGTAATAAAGAAAGTTGATTAGTATCAATAATGTTTACACTCTTTTGAGTGAGAATTTGGGTGGCAGATGTTACACGGATTTAGATAGGTGGTGTGTTGGATCTTACCCCTATCTTTCCCTAACCGGAGTGATGACTGAGCGGCTGTTGGATGGAAGCCGCTTCCGTTGTTCCGGCCGATGGCAGGGCTCAGGCGTGCTGTGCTTCCGCTGCGTCCAGCGGGCTGTGGAACGCACGCTTTCAGTCTCTTCCTCCGGCTGTGGGTGATGACGTGTCCGTGGTGCGGCCAAACTCGGCCGTGATAAGCGCTATCCCAATGTAAAGTTCTCCAATGGCTCCAACGCGTTTCATGCGGCAGCAGCGCACTTCAGGCTTCATGCAGAAGCAGCTCCCTACTCAGTAGCCATCTCTAATATAGGGAGCTGCTTCTGCATGAAGCCTGAAGTGCGCTGCTGCCGCATGAAACGCGTTGGAGCCATTGGAGAACTTTACATTGGGATAGCGCTTATCACGGCCGAGTTTGGCCGCACCACGGACACGTCATCACCCGCAGCCGGAGGAAGAGACTGAAAGCGTGCGTTCCACAGCCCGCTGGACGCAGCGGAAGCACAGCACGCCTGAGCCCTGCCATCGGCCGGAACAACGGAAGCGGCTTCCATCCAACAGCCGCTCAGTCATCACTCCAGTTAGGGAAAGATAGGGGTAAGATCCAACACACCACCTATCTAAATCCGTGTAACATCTGCCACCCAAATTCTCACTCAAAAGAGTGTAAACATTATTGATACTAATCAACTTTCTTTATTACAGGTGCCACTAGTTTTAATATATTCATTTTCCCCCAAACATACCCATAGCGCTCTTTTTTATTTTTCCTATGTGGAGTTTGTATATTGTCCCCATGCTTGCATAGGGGTGCTCCGATTTCCTCTGGGTACACCAGTTTCCTCCCACAATCCAAGAATATACTGGCATGATGATTGTCTCTTAACAAAATAAAAAAGGAGCCCTAGTGTGTGCGTGTACATGTGTTTAGAGCAGACTAGATGGGCCAACTGGTTATTATCTGCCATCAAATTGTATGTTTCTATCCATGCAAAGTATTATGCTAATGTTTTAATTTTGAAATAAGCTTTTGATTTTCTCTATAGGTATAACAAATAAAAAATAAACAAGCAACCTGTCATTTTTGAGAAACATACTTTTTTGGGTGGAAAGATTAATTCACAAGTGTCATAAATGTATAAGTTTCTGTGGAAGGGTTGAAATAAAGCTTGGCCATGCATAAAGAGTAGGGTTTGTGTTATATAGGGTTAAAGCACAATGGAATCCGTTCGTGAGCGATTTGCAGCAAAAGATGCGCAATTTCTCTTTTCTGTTTTATGAATGAAGAGCAGCAGGGAAACTAATTACAAGCTTACCAGGCGAGCACAAGCTGGTCCAAGTTCATACAGTGACTCTTCCCTCATGGACATAAACCCACACCCTTATATCTGGTCTTCAATGCTAACTTAAATGTTTCCCAGAGTCTGTAGTCAAGTACTCTGGCAGGAAAGCTTGAAGAGCCATAAATGTAATCCTTATATTCTAAAGTCAGTGGTAATAATAAGACTCTAGTTACTATCAGTCAATAATCAGCATTGGTGCTTAAATAGGCGTAAGTGGATCCTTTATTGAAATTGAGAGCAATGAATAATGAGAGTTTTTTTAATGTATTCTGATATGATTCTGTCTTGGCTTATTTGAAACTGAACCTTGGGTGCACACGGAGATATCTATAAGTTCCTTCATTATCATTAAACCAGCCAATATGGGAGATGGATCAAAACTTTGGGTTAGATGCATCATCGCTTGGAGAGTGATAAACTTGAGAGAAAAACAGTACCAGCCAATCAGCCTCTAACTGTCATTTTACAGGTTGTTTTTGAAAAATGACAGTTATAAGCTAATGGTTAGTACTTTATCTCTCTCCTGACTTTTATAAATCTCCTCAAATGTCAAAATTCTGGACTTTACCAAATTGCTTTTGTTAGGCAAAACATTACAAGTAAATATGTAATGCACATGTTTGTTATCTATATTACTTTTTCTGGCAAAGCAAAATATGTTTTTCTCATGGAATATAAGGAAAATGACTCCCAAGAGTCACATTCTATATTAGAATTGAGAAATAATTTGGGTTCAATCCAGGTTTATGGAATATAGAAACAAAATGCCCACAGAAAATCTGAAATGTTTTTTTTTAATGCAATTCAACCACTCCTGTCGAGAACTGAATATCTGTTGCCTGAATGCAAAATAAAAAATGATCCATTTCATATTAACATATGGGTTCTTCACACCCAACCAAAGTCTCAGAACAATCAGTGAACACAAAATTAACTTTTAATTTGTTCCTCTAAGGGTGTGTACACACGGTGAGATCCTTGCTATGCCCGATTTTCACTTGCGATTTCCCTTGAACTCCCCGGAGCCCAGCACCACTGATTTTGACTAACTTTTCTTGAGATATGGACTATGTGTGCATACGATTTTGGCTTATGTGAGATTTTGGCTTATGTGAGATGTCATTGACATGTGAGATGAACTAGATAGTACACCGATCTAGCAAGGATTGACGTTCCTGCACAGTCTATCTTTTCTTGCGATGCCGACCTGGCAGGACCGCGCACCGGGATTGAATCGGGATTGCAAGGTGACTTTCACCTTGCGATCTGCACTAACTTTTCTTGCGATTTTGACTATATTGTCAAAATCGAAAGAAAATATCTCACCGTGTGTACACACCCTAAGGGTGAAGGATAAACAAGGCTAAATGAAAGAAAAGTACATTAAAATACTTGTTTGGGTCCCAGTACAGAAATATACAATATGATTCTCATAATAAACATATGCTGAAATGTATATATAATTCTCAATGACAGAAAACAACTACAGATATAAAAAAAAAATGAATGCAGTATTACAGTGTTATTAAATACTAACTTCTAGTATTGTCAATGTAATTTAATTGTAAGGTGCTAACCTGATCTAACTGTGGAATAAGGAAAGAAAAATATTTCCGATGTGAAGAGAAGTAATTTAAGATCTCTTTCTGCAATGACATGCAGCAAAGCCAAAACTAAACAAGGACTGTTCTAAATTTCAAATCTATATATATTTTTTATTTATAGAGAAATACACTATAGGAACTGGAGGGGAAGGGGTGGAACATAATCAGTGTAGTTCAGTTTAAATAAAAATTACTCAATGACTCAATGTGTATAAAGGACAAAAGACATTTTTGTTATGAATATTGCTGCTTTAAGACAGACGTATGGTAACCTAGAGAAGTGGCCCACACAGAAATTAGAGAAGGTGAGTGTTATATGAGCCGTCCTGTGCTCTGGGAAAGCAGTGAATTAAAGCCGGCACTTGGGGAGGAGGAGTAGGATAAGAGGGAAAGGAGGGGGGAGAGGTGGTATCTGGAGAGGACACTTGTTTGGCAAGATCAATGGAAAATAAAAAGTGCACAGAATCAAAAAATGTCTTTAAGAGCAGTCAGTGGGGAACTGCCAACAAAAACTAATTTGTATTACTGAGATGAGTGAGAGAGTACAAGACAGACAGCGGAGGGGAGAGGAAAGGAGGCAATGGTCAAGAACAGGATGGACTGGAAGATAAACACAATACTTTTTTGCAATGATGTTCATTAAGATTATTAAACTGTTATATATAAATGTATATAGATCGATCGATAGATAGATAGATAGATAGATAGATAGATAGATAGATAGATAGATAGATAGATAGATAGATAGATAGATAGATAATATTGCTGTGTTAAAATGTAGCCTATTAAAGGACTCTGGAAAATGGCATTACACAGTCATAAACTGTTTTGTTTTTTTTCTTTCTGTGCTATTCACACCGAAACACATCAGTGATATTCAGTCAAATCGCTTACAAGAAATAAACTGCAGATCATATCATTTTGCACATAGCAGCAATCAGTCTGCACTTCATTTTTCAGTTGTACCTGGAGGAATTAGTGAAAAATGTCGCTTAAAACCACAGTCTACTATCGCCCGTCCTTTTGTTTTAAACTTGCAGTGTTTAGTTGAAAATACTGATATGATTTGCCTCATTTATATGTTAAAGGAGTGAGGGGAGATCGGATCTGTGCCTATTACATGTCACTTTTCTAAGCTATTATTATTGCAAGGAATGCACTTTGGAAGTGCACATGGAAGATGCAAAAAGTGCTGCATGTATTACAAAATGATTGTGGTTTCCACAATCTCCAAAGATGTGAGAAAAATGTGTCTTTGTATCTTTTAAAATCCTATTTAAGGTACTGTAATTGAATCCTGCAAAATTGTCATGTTTGCAATGGTGTCAGCCTTCACTAGCAGGACATGCCCCCTTATTTGTTCAAGTCCTCCCATCTGGGGATTACAATTTACAGCCATCTTGCCCACTAATTTCCTTTTTGCAGGACAATGGACATATGACAATTTGTCTCTTGCGTTATGCAGTAAATATTTTGAAAAAAGTACTGGTCATTTAATGGACCTCTAACCAGATTTCCATAGTATATTAAAGATAATAAGAGGGGTGTGCAATAAGTTTCTGGATGCACAAAAAATATTCTATTATTATTTACAAAGTATTCTCCAAGAGTTGCAAAGTAGCAAAGTTGCATGCGCTCAAACCACTTGGTGAAGCAGCTGGACCAGTCTGATGGAGGCATGTCTTCTACATGCTGGATTAAGGTCTCCACTGCAGCTTCCGGTGACTTATAATGTATCCCATGCAGCTTGCCCTTGATATGTGGGAACAGGAAGAAGTCAAAAGGGCCAGGTCTGGACTGTACGGCAGATGACCAAGCTCCTGGATGCGTTCATGGGCCAGAAAATCCACCACTTTCCTGGACTTGTGGCAGGTGCATTGTTGTGATGGAAAATGGCACCATGAGCACGTGTTCTTGATCTGCACCTGAAAATGGCTTCCAGCGCATGCATTCGTGACACGCATGCGCCCCATTCACTAGTATGGGAGCGTCTCTGTGCACTTCCGGGTGACTAGGTGGACGGATCACCTAGTCACGCTAGGAGCGCTCGTATGCGATGGAGCCGCACTAGATGAGTGTGGCTCCATCTGTATGCATTGCGCATCCAGAAACTTATTGCCCACCCCTTGTATGTGACAATATACTATATCTGATATTCTCATGATATAGTTCATGTGTTTTCATGTTCACATTCTATATTGTATATGCTTTCATATTTTCATGCTATATTTTGTGTGTGTGCGATAGGCATCTTGCTAGAAACTAAAAGGAACAAAAAATATGGCACACTAAGAACCAGGAGATCCCCACTGTGCATGTATTGCCAGTAGCTGCTAGAAGACCAGTGGTACCTCTAGTAACAGGGAAGGACACATGTGTGAACAGCAGTACCCGCGGGCACATTGCACATAAAATCCCTAACAACGAGCAGGAACACATCCATTGAGAAAGTTTAAAGGTTGGTGTTGCCTTGACATTACTGTGGGGCATTACTGTGTGTGGGATAATATAGTGTAATGGGCATTACTGTGAGGGGCATAATATGGTGTAAAGGGCATAATTAAAGGGTATAATATCGTGTAAGGGGCATAACTGTGTGGGACATAAGGTGGTTTAAGGGACATAACTATGGTGTAAGGGGCATTATTGTGTAGGGTCGAATATGGTGTAAGGGGCATTACTGTGTGGGGCATAATATGGTGTAAGGGTCATTACTGTGTGACATAACGTGAATAAGGGATACTATTGTGCAGTGTAATGTGACTAAGGGGCAATACTGTGTGGCATAATTTGAATTGGGGCTGCTATTGTGTGGTCATACCCTTTCCCAATGAGATCACACTGTTTTCTTTTTCGCCCATGCTCTACCTGCTGTAGTGGTGGAATGGGACACCTATTCTCTTTATGTACACAGGGAAAATGTGTAGTTATGGCTTTGCTTTGGTGTGCATAGATGTTTCAATCCTGCCCTAAATAATTCCTACAGTGAGCACTATCTAATCCTCTTCAACTGCTAAGCTAGCGCTTGTTCAGTTTGGAAAATGCCCCTACTTTTCTTTGTGTGTGACCTACACCAATGAAGTGCCAGCTTTATCTAACAGAACCAGCCAAATACCAATTTTCTGACTATTGCACATGTTTGAATCCCCTGCAGGATGAGCTCTGTGTGTGTGTAATACACAGAATTATGTATACTTTTATGTTGTTCTAACATTAATCATATTTGTAAGAGCATAGACTAAGAAGTAGGAAGAACAGTAGGGGGAGGAGTCTATGCCAGGAGTCAGATGCTAGCACAGGTGGGCCTGTGTGCTTTAAATGCCAGTGCCTATTTTTATTCCCAGTCCAGTCCTGACTATGGATATACAGTACTTGTATTTCAGTGGCCCATTAATAGCAATGTAAAATAAAGGATTTTAAAGTCTTATGTAATGCCTGGTCCTTAAACAGTTTTTGTAGTGACCAGCGGTGGTTGCTGCCCCTGGGCTGCAGCGATGATCAAAGTGTGTAGGTGGAACTGGCCAGCACATACATGTGAAGTTGTATGTAACATATGTGCTGGCTTCCTTACATGGGGATCGGGACGCTCGAAGATTACCTGTATAATGTGTGGGTTAGTATATAGGATTGAGGGTCTGTCTCAAAGGATCAGTAATGAAATCACTTGGCCCACTTAGAGTGGTATGACTTTCAATGGGTAGCACATTCTCTCTTAATAGTTTATTTACTGTGTGCTGCAAGGTCCTGATAATAAAAGTTCTCCAATGTGTAATAGTCACTGTTGTGGTATGAATAGAGACCAATAATATGCGTCAATCCAATGTATAGCAAATTCTTTATCCAGCAAACCTAATAGTCCAGTAAAACAAAAGTACAGCACAGTATATACTTGTGTCCAGCAAAATGACCAAAGTCCAGCAAACTGTAATCACAAAATTGTCCGTCAAATACACCCTTTATTCACATGTGCCAGTGCTAAATGCCTCATGTAAAAATGCAGCACCTCAAAACAACAGAATAAAAACAGAATCAGGTTATTATATACTCCATTTAGCATAGAAGGAACAATCTTTGGGTACCTACTGTACCCTTGCAATTATGTTATTTTGGGGCCGATATACTAAGCCTTGAAGATTGAAAAGTGGAGAGAGAGATATTACCAACCATCCAACCAACCGGCTTCTGTTATTTTTCAAACACAGCCTTTAACATGGCAGTTAGTAGCTTATTAGATGGTACTAGAGATGTTTGCGGACACCTGTGTTTTGGATTCGACAATACCACCCTCACGTGGTTTGGTTTTGGATCTGGATGGTTTTTTTTTTTAGCTCAAAACATAAAAAGCTATAATCATGAAATTTGGGTTTGTTTTTGTTCCTACAGTATTATCAACCTCAATAATGTTATTTTCCAGTCATTTCCATAAAATTTTGACTACCTCACAGTTCACAATATTGCTCACCAATATTGGCCAAAGGATGGCTGGCTAGACAGGAGGCAATCAGGAGACTGCCTGTTGGGATCCCGGTGATCACAATGCCAATGACAGAATCCCAATAGGTGGTGAAATCCCGCCACTGGAAAACAGCAAGCCAGGCTATTCTCCCTCTATGGGTGTTCACAACACCCATAGAGGGAGAATAAAACTTGTAATGAGCACAGTGAGCCACTGTGCCATCAAGGGGCTTTCTTGCTCTTACCCCGCTGCTGGCATACTGATGGCCAGGATGCCACTGTTGGTATCTTGACAGCTGGCATCCTGGATGCCAGTAATTAGTATGTATTCTGGCTAGACTAAGCAACTGAGCTGTGGCACAAAGGGAAGAGTGGTGCAAGATGGAATTGCCCATGGGCCCTCCTACCCACCCTTATGATGTAAATTAAAAAGGACATGTACAGTTTAACAAACCAAGCACTTCAGCAACAAGGACTGCCACTTTTGTGGCTGAAGTGATTGGTTTGTATGTTCCTCCAGAAAACAAGCTACCAGTGGGCTTAAGGTAGCTAACACTGTTATTAAGCTTAATCACAATAAACAAGAAAAAGCGCTGGGAAACTGGATAGAAATGAACTAACAATTTTAATAAAATATTAAACATTCATTTATACTGTTGCAACAGATTATTAAAACTAAAATGTATCCAATTAAAATTTAGGGCAAAAAAGAAGCACTGCAATAGGTTTGAAAAGTCCCATATACTTAGTATGGATTCTGTATTGTTGACCGGTGCTCAGAAGAGCCAGTTCATCCCCAAAATTAGTGCCACAGTCCAGGAACAACTTTAAGCGAAAATTATATTACCAACTGCGGTTAGATTGACCTCGCTGACTTGGTTCAAGATGTTTACTTGGTCCGATTAGTCGCTCAGGTCCAGAATTTGCAGATGTTCAATTCGCTGATGACAGGTTCCTATATCTGACTTCTAGGCGTTTGTAAGGGGATGATGTATCAGAGTCCAGCCAATCCACCGACGCGTTTCGCTGTTTACCACAGCTTTTTCAAGGTGACTGTTATTAAGCTTCTCTGTTGTTGGAAGATGCCATTCTCCTCATCCTATTCCTTACCGTCATCAGTATTAATATCATCATCATAATACAATATTAGCTTATCCCTACTGAAATCCACAAACACAGAAGTCTCTGGTCACATTTCAGGTCACAGACTACAGCCCTGTAGTTTTCAAAAAAAAATCTGTGCCACCAAGTTTATTGCGTGTGCATAACATGGTATGTGTTTAATTTCATCCAGTTATAATGTTCTCACAATATTAGTTGCATTATCAGACATTACAAATCAGGAGAAGGGTCCTAGCCGGGTAAGCTATTTTGCCATGGCATCCCCAAGTTTTTCTAACAGGTTGACACCAGTATGCCTCTTAGTGAAGCTGATGATACAGAGAGTAGCTTGCCTTTGAATAAGCTGTAATTTCTTGTTACATACTGCTGCTGAAAGGTTTTTTTTTTTACCTCCCACAGGCCAGGAATTGCTGTTCTAGTAAAATGGAATAGAAATGGAATTTGGTAGCAAAGACACAGGACCTCAATTAACTGTCTAAAACCAGATGCATTGATGGTGGATATTGGATGCAGATCTACACTAGCATAGCTGCCATGGTTGCAGTGATCTGCTGTGCAACTGGATGGCAGCTTTCATACTTGCTTCCTTTTGCAAAGGATTGTTTTACAGTCAGTTCTTTGAAACTGCTAGCAGCAGCAGCCCTAGTACACAAGGATTCTTCTTGGGAATCCTAGATAGGAGAGAAGCCAGTTAGCCTTTACAAGTTGTTTGCAGGACTACCTCCAATCATTTATGAGGAGATTAATGATAAAAGGGTTGCCATTAGAGATTGCATGTGCTGGATCTAGCTGAGATCTGCGAGTAGGCAGATGCTGGACTGCTTGGTATTTTACCGTATTTTTAAGATTTTCCCAAATACTTTGCATAAAGTCACTGCACTAGTCATCACAGAGATGAGGTTCCTAAATGGTTAACATCCCTACGTCTACTGAATTTGGCTTCACAAACGGTACAGATCGCTTGACAACTATTGTCAGGCTTTGAGTAAAATGATTCCACACAAAATAAGTGACTTTTCTGATCTTATACCGAGCTCTGACAATGGCCATTTTTTTTATCAAGGGTAAGAACTGCAGCCACTGGTGGCTGACTTACTTTGAAATCAAACCTCCTCATTAACAACATTCTCATTAGCATCAGATACATAAATAATCCCCTTCATCCTGTTGCACTACCACAGTAAGTAGCAACTTCAGTTTCTATGTCACCATCTTTACTTGTACTGCTCATCCCTGCATGTTCAGAGGGTGCAGAAATAGTGGAAGGTGCCTTCTCTATGAATAAATGGGGTCATTCCGAGATGATCGTAGCTGTGCTAAATTTAGCACAGCTACGATCATTCACACTGACATGCGGGGGGACGCCCAGCACAGGGCTATCCCTCCCCGCATGTCAGTGCCCCCCCCCCCCCCCCCCCCAGCAGAAGTGCAAAGGCATCGCACAGCGGCGATGCCTTTGCACTTCAAGAGTAGCTCCCGACTAGCGCAGCTTTAGCGTGCTGGCTGGGAGCTACTCATCGCTCCTAGGCCCACGGCCGCTGCGTGTGACATCACGCAGCCGCCGCGGCCCGACCCCCCATTCGGTCCGTCGATGCCTGCGTTGGCCGGACCGCTTCCACGAAACGGCGGCCAAACGCTGCCGTTCTGCCCCCCCAGGGATCGCCTCTGCCTGTCAATCAGGCAGAGGCGATCATAGCGGCCCGCCGGCCTTCGGCCGTCTGGCATGTGCCGGCGCACTGCTGCGCTGGCGCATGCGCAGTTCTGACCCAGTTGCACCGCTGCGATAAACAGCAGCGTGCGATTGGGAGAATGACCCCCAAAGTATCCAAAATGTCAACTTCACACATAGCTAATGTGGACACCACCAGACTCTCCTCAGGGATGTGTGAGCACACAGTTTGTACTTCAGTGGTCTTTTTTTAGTACTAATTTGGCTGTTTTAAAGGTGACACCACTACTAGGGGTATATTTACTAAAATGCATGTTTTTAGAAGTGGAGATGTTGCCCATAGCAATTTATCAAATTGTACTTATTTATCTAGGATCTTCTATAAGATAATAGCTAGAATTTGATTGATTACTATGGGCAACATCTACACTTCTAAAAATTTGCACTTTAGTAAATAGACCCATAGACTCAGAGGGCGGGATGTACTAAGGGAAAAATGTGGTAAAACCCCTGTTTTCGGGGTTTTACCGCATTTTCAAATGTACTAAGACCTGGCCGCCGGTTTTTCGCTGCCCAGGGTATCGCCATCTCTGGATGCCGATACCATATAGAAGCCAATGGGCGTCTTATCGCCGGCCGCGGAAAACCCGCGGCCCCCCGCCGCAGATTCCGACCCCCACTCCTCCCCGGCATACTTTCATCCAGGCGGCCTGGACACGGAAAGTAAACTCCTCCTCCCCCTAGCAACGCAGCCGGAGGTCCTTCCGGGTGCAGTGGGAAGGAGGAGGCGCCGGGGGCAGCCTGCTGCCTTGTTCCCGGCAGCTGAGGAGAAGGAGAGCCCAGGGAGTTGACGGAGACCACCTTACAGGTATCGCGGGGACCTCCGTCACCGCATTGCGATGTTGATCGCATATGTTAGTACATATGCGATCAACATCGCTGCGAGGAGCGGCGATGTATGTTAATACATCCCGGCCAGGGTGAGAATGTATTGCATCATCATAGTTTACAGAAAAAGATGCCTGACTGTGTTTAGCCCTGACTTCTGCAATAGGCATTCTAGAGCATGAAACAGCAGTAGCACTAGCAGGGCCACCACTCACAAACAAAGGCCATGGCCTGAGCCTTTCCTTGTCACTGTATGTGGTGTATGACATGAGGGCAATTTTACATTTTTCAGCAGTAAACATTCCCTGTATTATTAGTGGTGATGTTTTCTTTAACATTGTGAAATAGTGTTTAGATTTCAGGTGCCTTTTCTTAAACTCTTTCCCCTTGAGCACCTTTAATAGATGTTGAAGTACTATCATGACTGAAAGTATCCACAGCACTAGTACTGGGTTGCTGCTCCTGCTCTTCTGTCGACTGATCCATCTCAACTGGCAGTGCTTCTAGTAATGGTGGCACACTTGCACCTAATGAACATTATTATGTTACAACACAAGGCCTGAACCTAAACAACACACACAAGTTTTATTTTTATTTTATTTACACATTGTGACTCACAGCACTTCTAGTAAATGGTTGAACCTAATGAAAGTTATTTTTTGACACATTTTTATTTTTATTTGTTTTAATACATTGCCTGCCCTGAACGCACAACAAAATGCCTCACATTATGGCAGCCCACAGTGCCTCTATGAGTATTAAAAAAATATATTAATGATTGACAGTTTTGACATAGTGCACTTTTACTGGTTTTGCCTTTTAAGTGCTCAATTTATTTGATATGGCTATGATTCCCCTTCTCTGTTTTGTGCTGCCATGTGAATAATAGGATTACAGCTGACCTATTATATTATATACCCACTTCACTGACCCAGTCACAGCAAAGGTGCAGCTCATAGCCCTTCACTGACAGTCTGACACAGTCACAGTAGTGTCACAGCCAGGGCTTAGATTCACTTGGAAATGACAAGTTCGGGAGGGTTCTTTCTCCACTTTATCACTCTGCAAGGCTTAGTACATCTCCCCCTAGAATTTAAGAGAAGCTATAAAAAAAATGCACTGTAACATCTTCAAATCTATAACAGTAATAATATTATTATTATTATTAATAATAATAATAATAATAATAATAGTTGTTATTATTATTATTATTATTATTATTCCACCATTTCAAGACAATTAGAAATATGTAATGTACATTAGATGGAATTTTAGGTACATCTGGCATTGGTAAAAGCTAAAAATGTATCTTTAGAAGACAAGTTAATAAAATACCTTCCTGATTTTCAGTAAAAAATATGAATACATGAAAAGAGAACATCTGCTCAGTGGCTTTCTTATCAATGACCCCCATTTGTTTCATCAAGATTTCCCATGACCTCACCTCATAGTGTTCATAGCCAATTGACATATCTTCCTTTGTAGCAAAGGTTATACCACAGAGTGATATAATACATTGAGAAATGGTAGCAGAGGCTTCTTGACTCTCTGTTCCAGCATGCCATCATTTTTTTAACCCAACATCACAAATTTAGAAAAAAACGTAGACAATTGCTGACATGAAGCTGCAAATATGAAATATCTTAGCTTTACACCGGGCCAAACCTTGAAATTGTCCAAACATTATTGTAATAGCTATTTTGGCGCCTGAAACTAGTTCATTTTTCAATTCCTTTTTCTTTCTGATCAAAGACAGTCTGTAGCTCAAATGACTTCTGGATGTGGAGTTTAGGCGTATATGATAGTTTTGTCAGTTTACAAAGGTTTAGAACTAGCTGTGTATACACATGATAAATTGTTTCCATAAGGAGACAGTTTAAATTTTTCCTAATTGTGTTCTTTTGTTTTGCTGACATTTCATGACACTATAAAGGCCAGGAATTTTCCCAACCTTAAAGATTCACCAGCCTTAAAGATTCACCAACGTGCATCTTCATTTAATGCTGTAGTCTGGTAATTCTGGAGCAAACATGTAACAATCATGATTGTCTACTGACTCTATTCAGATAGCTTTATCAGTAAACAAAATAATTGACAATGCCATTCATTTCTTTAGTAAATGTCATAATTGTTATAGCCAAGATGATCACAGAAACCATCTTCATGATCATTGAGTGCAATTAAGATAATTACAATACCTGTGCACAGGAACAGACTGGCCCATAAGTGAATTGAGGAAATCCACAGTATGGCCCCACTGTCTGATTGTCCCACCCCGTCCTCTAGGAGTCAGTAATTAGTGGAGCAGTATCATGGGTGCTTGGGTGCATATGTATCAAAGCTTGGAGCAAGAAAGTCCCAACTAATCAGCTCCTAGCTGCCATGTTATTGGCTTTGTTTGAAACATGACAATTAGAAGCTATTTGGTATCTATCCTTAAGTTTACATATACAGTTGTTTGAGCGATCTCTCTGGCCAGAGCCATTTTCTAGCAAGTTCTGGAACCTCAACACAAATTCCTGGCAAGTCGAAAACAAGATACAACTTTTACCATTAAAACATTTTATAAGAACAGCGGTGATAACTGAAAAAGGATTTTTCAGAATCAAAGGACACAACATGTCTGAAATAAATCACAAAGAACTGTATGCTAATACTATTAAAATCAAAGGACATGGGAGACCCAAAAAAACATATGTTATAAATATGTCATCAAGAGTCCTCATGAAGGATAATGGTGCTTTATTATACTATGGTTTATTATTTTATCCATCTGTTCATTTTAATGACTTTCATTTTAAGACTGCGATATGAGTTAGAACAACATCTAAGAACAATTTTATTAGTACCGTAATCATTCTATCTGGATGTGTGTCATCTGAGACACAATCAAAGAAGATTCCTAAATGTTGAGACTTTTACTAGAATGTCTGAGTATGATCCACATGTATTGAATAAAATGAGAGCAAAACCTTATGAAATTGTAAACCGAAAATAGGATTTTAATTACCTACCGGTAAATCCTTTTCTCGTAGTCCGTAGAAGATACTGGGGTCCATTTAGTACCATGGGGTATAGACAGGTCCACTAGGAGCCATGGCCACTTTAAGAATTTGATAGTGTGGGTTGGCTCCTCCCTCTATGCCCCTCCTACCAGACTCAGTCTAGGAAACTGTGCCCAAGGAGATGGACATACTTTGAGAGAAAGATAGATAAGGATAGGGGTGAGATTCCGAACCAGCACACACAACAAGAGGAAAGCCAAGCTAACCAAACTTGAAACAGGAACAGCAACAGCTGAACCACATTACTTAACCAAGTAACATTGCAGGAAGAACGAAGCACTGGGCAGGCGCCAAGTATCCTCGACGAACTACGAGAAAAGGATTTACTGGAAGGTAATTAAAACCCTATTTTCTCTTACGTCCTAGAGGATACTGGGATCCATTTAGCAGAACTGATTGACCAAACTGAAGGTCCTCAGAGGCCAAAGTATCAAACTTGTAGAACTTAGCAAACGCGTTCGAACCTGACCAAGTAGCTGCTCGGCAGAGCTGTAAAGCCGAGACACCCCGGGCAGCCGCCCAGGAAGAACCCACCGACCTAGTAGAGTGGGCCTGTACAGATTTTGGACATGGCAAACCTGCCATGGAATAAGCATGCTGGATAGTAAGTCTGATCCAGTGTGCAATTGTCTAATTTGAAGCAGGACACCCAATCTTATTGGGATCATAAAGAACAAGTCCGTTTTTCTGTGACAAGCTGTTCTCTTCATATACACCTTCAAAGCCCCCACAACATCCAAAGACTTTGAAGTAGCAGAAGTGTCGGTGACAACCGGAACCACAATAGGTTGGTTGATGTGAAACTCAGACACCACTTTAGGATGAAATTGCTGACGAGTTCTGAGTTCAGCTCTGTCCTCATGGAAAATTAAATAGGGACTTTTATGAGACAAAGCCCCCAACTTCGACACACGTCTTGCGACTGCTCCCCAACCTCTAAGGCTTGCATCTGTGGTTAACAGAATCCAGTTCTGAATTCTGACCCTCCGAACTTCGACGAGGTGAGAAGTCTGTAGCCACCACAGAAGGGAGATCCTGGCTTTTGGTGACAGACGGATCCTCTGGTGCATGTGAAGATGCGATCCAGACCATTTGTCCAACAGATTGAGCTGGAAGGTTCTTGCGTGAAACCTTCCTTATTGAAGAGCCTCGTAAGAGGCCACCATTTTCTCTAGAAGGTGAATGCAAAGATGCACCGATACTCAGTTTGGCTTCAGGACATCCCGAACCATCGACTGGATTACCAATGCCTTTTCCAATGGAAGGAACACTTTCTGCGACTCCGTGTCCAGTATCATTCCCTGGAATGGGAGTCTCCGTGTTGGCTCTAGGTGAGATTTTGGAAGGTTCAGAATCCACCCTTGATCCTGGAGGAGTTTGGTTGAGAGACCAATGCTGTCCAGTAAGCTTTCCCTGGACGGTGGTTTTATCAGGAGATCGTCCAGGTACGGAATTATGCTCACTCCCTGTTTGCAGAGTAGAAACATTATCTCTGCCATCACCTTGGTGAACACCCTCGGTGCTGTGGAGAGACCAAATGGCAGGGACTGGAACTGGTAGTGACAGTCCTGCAGTGCAAACCATAGATAAGCCTGATGAGGTGGCCAGATCGGAATGTGAAGGTACGCATCCTTGATATCCACACTAGGAATTCCCCTTCCTCCAGACCTGAGATCACCTCTCTCAGAGACTCCATCTTGAATTTGAACACTTGTAAGTACGGGTTCAAAGACTTGAGGTTCAAAATTGGTCTTACCGAACCGTCCGGTTTCGGTACTACAAACAAGTTGGAATAATACCCCTTGTTTTGCAGATGAGGTGGAACTGGAACAATGACTTGAGTCTGTACCAGCTTTTGGATGGCATGATGTAAAGTTATACTTGCTTCTTGTGAAACTGGTAAGCCTGATTTGAAGATTCTGTGAGGTGGGAGCTCTTGGAACTCCAGTCTGTAGCCCAGGGAAATAAGATCTATGACCCAGGGATCCTGGCACAAACTTGACCAGATTTGACTGAAGAATTGTAGTCGGGCTCCAACCTGACAGCCTTCCAGGCGTTGCGGTCCACCGTCATGCTGAAGGCTGTGAGGAAGCAGAGCCTGAGATCTGTTCCTGAGCACTGGCAGTAGCTGGCTTGCGTGGTTTACCTCTTGCGCCACTGGAAGACGTAGAAGTACCTCTGGATTTGCCCTTGAACTTGGCCATCCGAAAGGATTGCAACTTAGAAGCTGAATAAGTCTTCTTGGTTGGGGGGGCTGTGGAAGAAACATACGTACACTAACCCGCAGTAGCTGTGGAGATCCATTTGTCTAGTTTGTCTCCAAATAAGGCCTCTCCTGTGATTGGTAGGCCTGCCACACCTTTCCTGGAGTCTGCGTCAGCAGTCCACTGGCGTAGCCACAAACCCCTGCATGCCGACACTGCCATAGCGGTGGTGCGTGCATGAAGCAAGCCTATTTCTTTTATGGCTTCCACCATAAAGTTAGCAGAGTCCTGTATATGCTGCAGGAGTAAAACAACATCCCCCTAGACAAGGAATCTAACCCCTCAATTAGGTTACCTGACCATTTTGCAATGGCTTTTGTAATCCACGCACATGCAATAGTGGGTCTTTGGGCCACCCCAGCAGCTGTGTACAATGATTTTAGATTAGTCTCAATTTTACGAATAGCCGTGTCTTTCAGGGAGGCTGCACCAGGAGCAGGCAATACAATTTTACGTGACAGCGTAGAGACTGATGCGTCCACTATCAGTGGATTTTCCCATTTTTTCCTATCCTCCAGAAGAAAAGGAAAAGATGAGAGCAACCTTTTAGGGATCTGAAATTTCTTATCAGGATTAACCCATGGTTCTTCAAACAGAGTATTCAATTCCTTTGATGCAGGAAAAGTGACTGAGGACTTCTTTTTTTACATTAAAATAAGATTCCTCACACTCCTCTGACACCTTATCAGGAATATGCAGAACATCTCTGATAGCCTCTATAAGAGCTCCTATTCCCTGTGACAGAGCCGCATCCCCCCTCCCCCCTCCAAATCCACCTCACCCTCCTCCATGTCTGACCTGTCAGAGTCAAACTGCAGGATGTGAGCCAGAGATCGCTTTTGTGGACAAATGGGAGGGGATTGAGACGCTGTTTTGGGGGCTGAGTCTCTGTTCATAAACTCATCCACAGTCTGTTTTAAGTATTGCGTCTCTTTCTCATTGTGGGACAACTTTGTAGAAAGAGTGGAGATCATTCCTTTAAGAGAATTAATCCACTCCGGTTCAGCCCTGCTATTCTGTGAACACTGAGTATCCAGTAGTGAGCCCCCTGGTGAAGAGGAACACTCCGCTGTACAAGAAACACACTAATTGCCTGACATAATGTACAGTAAACACACAGGAAAATGTTAAGCACAAGTAACCCACAAAGAGCCCTTCAGGGAGTCACAGAGTTGTTTGGGGCCAGCCCCCACCATGCCCTGATAGGGGACTTAGTACACTAATAGTCGCTCCCCGCCTGCTATGTCCCCCTGGTACCGCTGAGGTAATTTGGAGTCACACCGGAGGAGCTGCACGTCGCTGCCAGTCAGCGCCTGTGTCCACTGCAGAGGGGAAATGGCGCTGGTGAGCTGCTGGATCCTCTCATAGTGAAGCCCCGCCCCTTCAATGGTGCGCAGTCTTCCCTCTTTTTTTATACTGGCTGAGGTAATTTTTGTACTTAAAATGGAGCAGAACCTTTTTAAGGCTGTGTTTGCCAGTTTGGGTATTGTGTACAGTGTACTGAGACGCAGTTGTGTACTGTGTCTGGAAACGCTTTCCGCCCCATTAGAAGATGTGCGTCTCCATACCCTCGTGCCGCCATAAAGGCCGGCGCACCGCTAACCGGGACGCCAGCTCAGTACTCACCACTCTTCATTCTTCTGGCTCTGTTAGGGGTGGCGGCGTGCTGCGGGAATGTACGCTCGCTGTGGTGGGGCTTGCAAATAGTTCCCTCAGGAGCTCAGTGTCCTGTCAGCGGGGAATGGGATCATTAAACCTTCAAGAGGTTGGGCCGTTCCCACCACCCCAGTAAATCCCACGAAGCAGGCCGATGGTGCCAACCAGCCCTGCCTGAAAATAACAAATATAGAAAATAAATGCAGAAAACTCTTCAGGAGCTTCCTTCTGCGTGACCAACTTCTCCGGGCACATTTTCTAAACTGAGTCTGGTAGGAGGGGCATAGAGGGAGGAGCAAGCCCACACTATCAAATTCTTAAAGTGCCCATGGCTCCTAGTGGACCCATATATATACCCTATGGTACTAAATGGACCCCAGTATCCTCTAGGACGTAAGAGAAAAGGGTTACAATTGAAGAAAAATAAGTATCATTGGGAAGCTAGCTAATTAAGGCTACAGTGAAAATCTATATTTATTATTTAACACCGCTTGTTATGTTAATTTAAACAGCATTATACAAAATAAACGAATACTGAATTATCTTTAAGTCCCATTGTTTCTGCTTGTATTTCAGATGCATAGCACTTACCACAATACTTGGACTGTACTGTACGTTACAAATGATAGTCAGGAAATGACCTTCCTACATATGTATACATTTGATACTGGTGTTTTTAGAAAAAAAATAAAAAGTTAAATACCTTTCTGTGCTATTGGTGTCAGTGGAGAGTGCATCACCTATAAATATTGATATGACTATAGAGTTAAAAAAAAAAAAGTGGATAAAAGAAGAGATGTGCAGCGGGCACTTTTGGTGTTTTGTGTTTTGGCTTTGGTTCTAATTCCACTTTCGTATTTTGGTTTTGGCTTGGTTTTGCCAAAACCACCCTTTCGAGTTTTGGTTTTGGTTTTGGATCTGGATGATTTTTGAAAAAAACATAAAAACGGCTAAAATCACAGAATTTGGGGGTAATTTTGATCCTACGGTATTATTAACCTCAAGAACATTCATTTCCACTCATTTCCAGTTTATTCTGAACACCTCAGACCTCACAATATTGGCCCTCATTCCGAGTTGTTCGCTCGCTAGCTGCTTTTAGCAGCATTGCACACGCTAAGCCGCCGCCCTCTGGGAGTGTATCTTAGCTTAGCAGAATTGCGAACGAAAGATTCGCAGAATTGCGAATAGAAATTTCTTAGCAGTTTCTGAGTAGCTCCAGACTTACTCAGCCATTGCGATCAGTTCAGTCAGTTTCGTTCCTGGTTTGACGTCACAAACACACCCAGCGTTCGCCCAGACACTTCCCCGTTTCTCCAGACACTCCCGCGTTTTTCCCTGAAACGCCTGCGTTTTTTCGCACACGCCCAGAAAACGGCAAGTTTCCGCCCAGAAACACCCACTTCCTGTCAATCACAGTACGATCACCAGAACGATGAAAAATCCTCGTTATGCCGTGAGTAAAATACCTATCTTTTGTGTAAAATAACTAAGCGCATGCGCTCTGCGAACCTTGCGCATGCGCAGTAAGCGACTAATCGCAATATAGCGAAAATCGGCAACGAGCGAACAACTCGGAATGAGGGCCATTGTTTTTAGGTCAAAAGGATGCACCAAGGTTGCTGGATGACTAAGCTAAGCGACACAAGTGTGCGGCACAAACACCTGGCTTTTCTAGGAGTGGCACTGCAGTGTCAGACAGGGTGGCACTTTTCAAAAACTAGGCCCCAAACAGCACATCATGCAAAGATGTACAAGAGGTGCAATGAGGTAACTAAGGTGACTAAGCCAAGCGACACAAACAATTGGCCCATCTAGGAGTGGCACTGCAGTGGCAGACAGGAGGGCAGATATAAAAAAAAAGGCCCCAAACAGCACATGATGCAAAGAAGAAAAAAAGTGCACCGAGGTTGCAGTATGACTAAGCTAAGCGACACAACCACCTGGCCCATCTAGTAGTGTCACGCAGTGGCTGAATGTCAAGAGTGGGTCGCAATTGTTCGGTCCACTGACAGCATCTCCAGCACGCCCTTGTCATTTTTTGAAAATTCTGCAATTGGTGGACTTATACGGCAGTACCCCAGGACTAATACAGAAGTACCCCTGGACTCATACGGCAGTGTCAGACAGGATGGCACTTTTCAAAAACTAGGCCCCAAACAGCACCTCGTGCAAAGATGTCGAAGAGGTGCAACGAGGTAGCTGTATGGCTAAGCCAAGCGACACAAACAATTCCCACTGGAATTATACGTCCAAATCACTGGAATTAAATGGCCAAATCACTGGAATTAAATGGCAAAATCACTGGAATTATACTGCAAATTTACTGAAATTATACTGCAAAATCACTGGAATTAAATGGCAGTACCACTGGACATATACAGAAGTGTCAGACAGGATGACACTTTAAAAAAATAGTCCCCAAACAGCACATCATGCCAAGAAGTAAAAGAGGGCAATGAGGTAGTTGTATGACTAAGCTAAGCGACACAAGTGTGCAGCACAAACACCTGGCCCATCTAGGGTTGGCACTGCAGTCCCACTGCACTAATGGTGGATACCGGATGCACGTCTAACACCAGCATAGTTGTTATGGCCTCAGTAATCTGCTTTGCAACAGGGTATATATATATACGGCAGTATCACTGGACTGGACTTATACGCCAGTACCACTGTAATTATATGGCAGGATCACTGGACTTATACGGCAGGATCACTGGATTTATATGGCAGTATCACTGTAAATATACTCCAGTACCACTGGAATTAAATGGCAGGATTACTGTAATTATACGGCAGGATCACTGGAATTAAATGGCAAAATCACTGGAATTATACATCCAAATCACTGGAATAAATGGCAAAATTACTGGAATTATACGTCAAAATCACTGGAATTATACGGCCAAATCACTGGAATTATATGTCCAAATCACTGGAATTAAATGGCAAAATCACTGGAATTATACTTCAAAATCACTGTAATAATACAAAATCACTGGAATTATACGTCCAAATTACTGGAATTATACGGCAAAATACCTGGAATTATAGGTCCAATTCACTGGAATTATACGTCCAAATCACTGGAATTATACTGCAAAGTCAGTGGAATTATATTGCAAAATCACTGGAATTATACTACAAAATCACTGGAATTATACTGCAAAATCACTGGAATTATAAATCCAAATCACTGGAATTAAATGGCAAAATCACTGGAATTATACGTCCAAATCACTGGAATTATACGGCAAAATCACTGGAATTATATCTCAAAATCACTGGAATTATACGGCAAAATCACTGGAATTATACTGCAAAATCACTGGAATTATACATCCAAATCACTGGAATTAAATGGCAAAATCACTGGAATTATACGCCCAAATCACTGCAATTAATTGGCAAAATGGAAGTTGAGGGCTTCCATCGACATGTGAAGCTGAACCACTGGTCATGAACATAGGCCAGTTCCTTGCCACTCCGTGCCGTAAATGGCATATTGGCAAGTTTACGTTTCTCCTCAGACCATTTAAATTGATTTTTTTGGGTCTTTTTACTGAACTTTGGCTTTTTGGATTTTACATGCCCTCTACTATCACATTGAGCATCGGCCTTGGCAGACGACGTTGATGGCATTTCATCGTCTATGTCATGACTTGATCTTTCCCTATTTTATCCTCCAAATTTTTGTTCTCCATTATTTTTCTGGAGTTATATAACACAAGATGCGGCACAGAAGAGCGTACCCCTACACCTCACAGGGCAAACCCTGTAAAAATTATTTTGATTAAATATTAATAAACCCTTTATTTGAAGTAAATAATATACAGCACAGGACAGCACCACCGAACTTATATGGCAGCACCACTGGACTGGATTTATACGAAATTATATGGAATTATATGGCAGGATAATTGGAATTATACGGCAGTATCACGGGAATGATATGGCAATATCACTGGAATTATACGGCAATATCTCAGGAATTATACGCCAGTATCACGGGAATTATATGGCAATATCACTGGAATTATACGGCAATATCACAGGAATTATACAGCAATTGTTACGTTCCTGGTGCTCAGAACTAGAGAGATGTTGCGTAGTGAGTCCAGAGCACCAGGACGTGACGCTGAAATAAGGTGTGGTACAGAAATAGCCCCTAGCACCCTCCCTCCATTGTCTCACCCGTGTGGTCAGTTCACGCCTGAGTGACTATGGTTTCTTGGGCCCACGGCAGCTGCGTTTGAAGGGCGGATTAGGTCTGCCCAACTCCGATGCCCCCAGGTCTTAGAGTGAGACAAGGCGTGAACCGAGACAGGATAATAACAAGGGGACCTCTAACTAAAACAAACAGAAGACTAGGGGCTACTAACAACCCTAAAACTAAATATATGCGCGGCACGCCGCCAAAGGAAAGGAACAACAAAAGATACCACTGTCCACACCCCCACACGGCACCGTCGTGTACCGGGGAGGACAGTGAAAAGCGGAAACCTCCGCAAAACCACCAGTACAAAATAAACGCAAGGACTAAGCGGCCTAGGCCGCAACATGCGGCAGAAGCCGCTACTCACGAAACCGGGAGAGAACCCCAATAAGCGAGAACCCCCAGATGACTGCAACAGGTTCACTTGGACTGGAAGGATTCCCAGGACCGGCTTCAGAACTCCAGGTCTCAGGAGCACAGGGAGCAGGATCGACCAGATACAGCTGACCAGAAACAAACGTAGCAAGGCAGGAACAGCATACAGGAAGCTATCACCGGCGAGGCTGCAGTGTGCTGGCTCCCATAAAAAGGCCCTGCTGGCCAATGACAGGAGGGCCAGCAAGACCAGTCCCCAGACCCTAATTACTAGTTGCCGTGCAGCTGCCCTGCTGCATGAACAACTAATCAATTTTATCTGGCAACGGGGAACGCGGTCTGCCAATGGCGTCCCCGTTGCCATGGACCCAGCGGCTGTGAACGCCCAGCGTCCTAGCGTTGCCAGGGACCCGTCGTCTACAGTACGCATGGCGTCCTGGCGTTGCTAGGCGCCGGGCGGGCAGGGAGGGAGGTGCGGCAGCCGTGAGCGTCGCTCGGAAGCAGACTGAGCGGCGCCGCGGACCGCGGCACCTAACAGTACCCCCCCCCCTTGAGGAGGGGTTAAAGAACCCCTAAAGCCGGCTTTCTGAGGAAATTCCTGAAAGAATAATCTCTTAAGTTTAGAGGCATGTAAATTGTTATCCAGGACCCAAGACCTTTCTTCCGGGCCATAGCCTTTCCAGTGAACCAAAAAAATAAAGCCGGCCCCGAGAAACTTTGGAATCTAAAACCTTCTCCACCAGGAACTCTTGTTGCCCCTGAACATCCACCGGAGGTCTACCCTGGGAAGTCTTCCGAGGGAATCTCCTGGAAGAAATATATTGCTTCAGAAGGGAACAGTGAAAAGTATTGCCAATTTTGAGTGATTTAGGCAAGCGTAGCCGAAAAGCAACTGGATTGACCTTCTTAACGATAAGGAACGGTCCAATAAATTTGGGTCCCAATCTAGCCGAGGGTTGTCGGAGCTTGATGTTGCGGGTTGACAACCACACCTTATCTCCCACCTTAAAAGTGCATGGGCGTCGGAACCTATCAGAAAATTTTTTTTCTCGGAAGGCAGCCTTCTTAAGGGCAAGGTGCACCTTTTTCCAAATCATTCTGAGATGGGAAGTTAAGGTCAACGAAGAGACTGGAAAATTAGGGTAAAAAGAATTGGCTCTAGGATGAAAGCACAAGACCGAAAAGAATGGGGACTCCTTGGTGAAAGAATGACAAGAGTTATTATAGGCAAACTCGGCCAAAGGAAGAAATTCAGACCAATCATTCTGAAGTTTGGCCGAATATAGCCGTAAATACTGTTTTAATGACTGATTAACACGTTCAGTTTGTCCGTTAGACTGTGGATGGTACCCAGATGTTAAAGAGAGTTTCATATTTAATGAGGCACAAAAACGTTTCCAGAAACGGGCAATGAATTGTGGTCCCCGATCAGAGATAATATCCATGGGTAAACCATGGAGCCTGAAAACATGGCGGAGAAACAAAACTGCCAACCCTTGAGCGGAGGGTAATCGAGGAAGAGCAATGAAGTGGGCCATCTTACTAAAACGGTCTACTACCACCCAAATGACTCGGAACTTAGCTGAAAGAGGAAGGTCCACCACCAAATCCATGGATATATGTGACCATGGCCTGAGAGGAACGGCTAGAGGCATGAGTTGCCCGACCGGCAACGATCGAGATACCTTGTACTGAGCACAAACCTGACAGGAACGGACAAATTCCCTTACATCTTTAGAAAGATTAGGCCACCACACTGAGCGAGAGATTAACTCCAAGGTCTTAGTGATACCCGGATGACCAGAAACCTTATTATCATGAAACTCAGCTAGAACAGTGCCTCTCAGAAATTCAGGGACGAAGAGACGATCTGCAGGAGTGACATTGGGAGCCTGCTGCTGAAGCTGGACTAGCTGTGTAAAAAAATCCTGTGTGAGGCCAGCCCGGATTACAGACGATGGGACTATGGGGGTAGTAGCCGGGTGGTTATTGTGAACCGGAAGAAAACAACGTGACAGGGCATCGGCTTTCGTATTCTTCGAACCGGGCCTGAAGGTGATGATAAACCTGAAACGAGTAAAAAACAGCGCCCAATGTGCCTGTCGAGCATTAAGCCGTTTAACTGACTCAATATACTGCAGGTTCTTGTGATCAGTAAACACAGTAATGGTATGCCTTGCTCCTTGCAGCCAGTGCCTCCACTCCTCGAAAGCCCATTTAACTGCCAACAATTCTCGATTACCAACATCATAGTTGGATTCTGCGGAGGAGAATTTTCTGGACATGAAGGCACATGGGTGTAATTCCCGAGACTCCGGGTCTTCCTGAGAAAGGATAGCCCCCACTCCAACCTCAGAGGCATCTACCTCGACAATAAAGGGGAGATCCGGGTTAGGGTGTCTGAGTACTGGAGCTGAGTCAAAGGCCTATTTCAAGGCCAGGAAGGCAGACTTGGCTTTAGGCGACCAATTGGAAGGGTCCGCTCCTTTTTTAGTCAATGCCACAATAGGAGCAACCAAATCTGAGAAGGTATGAATAAAACGCCTATAATAATTTGCAAACCCTAAAAAGCGCTGGATTGCTTTTAAGTTCGTGGGTTGTGCCCAATTTAGGATTGCCTGGAGTTTTTTTGGTTCCATGAAAAACCCCTTTGGAGAAATAATATACCCCAGGAAGGACACTTCTGTGATGTGCAAATCACATTTCTCCAGTTTGGCGTACAAATGATTTTCCCGTGACCTCTGAAGGACCAATCGCACATGGGTAATATGTTGTTCAAAGGACTCAGAGTAAATCAAAATGTCGTCTAAATAAACAACTATGAACTTTCCTAGAAAGTCGCGAAGGACGTCGTTAATGAGATCTTGAAATACAGCAGGAGCATTAGACAGCCCAAACGGCATCACCAGGTATTCATAATGTCCCGACTGTGTGCTGAAAACTGTCTTCCACTCATCCCCAGATTTTATTCGGATGAGATTGTAAGCCCCTCTAAGATCGATTTTGGAAAAGATAACGGCAGTACGGAGCTGATCAAATAGTACCGAAATCAGTGGCAAGGGGTAGGTGTTTTTAACAGAAATCTTATTCAGAGCCCGATAATCAATACATGGTCTGAGCGACCCATCTTTTTTCTCAACAAAAAAGAACCCTGCACTCAATGGAGATTTCGAGGGCCTAATGAAGCCCTTCTTCAGGCTCTCCTGTACATACTCATCCATTGCCGTAGTTTCCAGCCCAGACAGGGCATATAGTCTCCCTTTGGGCAAAGAGGCACCGGGAACTAAGTCAATGGCGCAGTCATAGGACCGATGAGGGGGCAGAATATCCGCATTACCCTTGGAGAAAACATCGGCAAAGTCCTGATATTCCAAAGGAATAAGTTCTGGGGTGACAGCCGCAACCCGGACTGGACGGGAAATACATTCCTTAACACAAAAGGGACCCCATCGGGAAATCTCCCCAGACCGCCAATCTATGGTGGGATTATGAAAGGCTAGCCAGGGGTGACCCAAAACTACAGGGACTGCCGGACAATGGGTAAGGTAAAACTCGATTTTCTCCGAATGTAGGGCCCCCACTGTCAGTTGTACTGGAGGTGTGCGGTGAGTGATTCCCCCATTAGAAAGCGGACCACCATCCAAGTCGTGCATGGTGATACGTTTATCCAAAGGTATCTGTGGAACGCCCAAAGCCTGAGCCCAACCAAGATCCATGAAATTTCCCGCAGCTCCACTGTCGACGAAGGCCGACACCAACGAACTGAGACTACCAAAGGAAATTTTTACAGGAACTAATAAGGAATCATTAGAGGAGATCAATTGCAGACCCAAGTGAACCCCCTCACAATTCACTTGGTCAGAGCGTTTCCCTGCTTATTCGGGCAATTACGCACAATATGTCCCTTGCCACCACAATACAAGCAGAGACCAGAATTTAGCCTTCTGGTTCTTTCCTCTGGGGACAGCCGGGAGAGACCCATTTGCATGGGCTCCTTGACGTCCTCAGGGAAAGTATACACACATGGACTAGGCCTGAAACTAGCTCCTCTTTCAGCCCTCCGCTCCCGGAGACGACGATCAATTTTAAGAGCAAGCTCCATGAGTTTGTCTAAAGTCTCTGGAGCGGGGTACTGAAGGAGACTGTCTTTAATAACTTCAGACAAACCGAGGCGAAACTGACTGCGCAGGGCCGGGTCATTCCAGCCACAGTCGTTCGACCACCGGCGAAACTCGGTACAATACGCCTCTGCTGGATTTTTCCCTTGCTTAAGTGCACGCAGGTGGCTCTCAGCCGATGCTTCTCTATCAGGGTCATCATACAAAAGGCCTAAGGACTTAAAAAAGGCATCTACAGATAGCAAGGCAACATCATCGGCTTTTAGCCCAAAAGCCCAGGTTTGCGGATCGCCTTGTAGTAATGACATCACAATCCCGACCCGTTGAGACTCAGTACCAGAGGATCGGGGCCTTAAACGAAAATAAAGCTTACAAGCTTCCTTGAAATAAAAAAAATCCTTTCGGTTACCCGAAAAACGGTCAGGAAGATGCATCTTTGGTTCTGGAATAATACTCGGGAGGCTCGCAAAAGATCTTCCTGCGATCTCACCCGAAGAGTAAGATCCTGAACCATCTGAGTTAGTTCCTGAATCTGGTTGGCCAAAAGCTGGCTGGGATTCGGTCCTAATACTGCCGGATTCATGAGGCCGAATTTCAAGGCCCACCAAATACAAATAACTCTTATATATATATTATTATTTTTTGTGGCCGGTGATAATGTTACGTTCCTGGTGCTCAGAACTAGAGAGATGTTGCGTAGTGAGTCCAGAGCACCAGGACGTGACGCTGAAATAAGGTGTGGTACGGAAATAGCCCCTAGCACCCTACCTCCATTGTCTCACCCATGTGGTCAGGTCACGCCTGAGTGACTATGGTTTCTTGGGCCCACGGCAGCCGCGTTTGAAGGGCGGATTAGGTCTGCCCAACTCCGATGCCCCCATGTCTTAGAGTGAGACAAGGCGTGAACCGAGACAGGATAATAACAAGGGGACCTCTAACTAAAACAAACAGAAGACTAGGGGCTACTAACAACCCTAAAACTAAATATATGCGCGGCACGCCGCCAAAGGAAAAGAACAACAAAAGATACCACTGTCCACACCCCCACACGGCACCGTCGTGTACCGGGAAGGACAGTGAAAAGCGGAAACCTCCGCAAAACCACCAGTACAAAATAAACGCAAGGACTAAGCGGCCTAGGCCGCAACACGCGGCAGAAGCCGCTACTCACGAAACCGGGAGAGAACCCCAATAAGCGAGAACCCCCAGATGACTGCAACAGGTTCACTTGGACTGGAAGGATTCCCAGGACCGGCTTCAGAACTCCAGGACTCAGGAGCACAGGGAGCAGGATCGACCAGATACAGCTGACCAGAAACAAACGTAGCAAGGCAGGAACAGCATACAGGAAGCTATCACCGGCGAGGCTGCAGTGTGCTGGCTCCCATAAAAAGGCCCTGCTGGCCAATGACAGGAGGGCCAGCAAGACCAGCCCCCAGACTCTAATTACTAGTTGCCAGGGACGGATTGGGAACAAAAAGCGGCCCTGGAAAAATTTGTACTAGTGGCCCCACATGGGCAGCACCAGAGGTGTTAGGTCTAGCCATGGGCCAAGGCAGCAGCACCCTCCCACCAAGACTTTCCATATAGTGGGCTTTTTCAGCATCAAGGGGGAAGTTAAAAAGAAATAAAATTAAATATTATGAGCACATTATATGATACATCTTCAGAATTTAGGAAACTTTATAATTCTTTAGAAAGATATATTTTCTTGCTTATTACACCAACTATATCCCAATCACTATTCACTCAATCTTATATGTCAGCCAAGCAGGCAGACAGAGCATACACTAGATCATCTGCAATCACAGGCTAAGTGGCAAAGTTATTTTCGGACCGCGGCACCTAACAGCAATATCACAGGAATTATACGCCAATATTCAGAGAATTATATGGCAATATCACAGGAATTATACACCAGTATCACGGGAATTATATGGCAATATCACTGGAATTATACAGCAATATCACAGGAATTATACGCCAGTAGCCCGAGAATTATATGGCAATATCACTGTAATTATACACCAGTATCACAGGAATTATACGCCAGTATCCCGAGAATTATACGGCAATATCACAGTAATTATACACCAGTATCAGGAATTATACGGCAATATCACGATATTATACGGCAATATCACTAGTATTTCTCTTACGTCGTAGAGGATGCTGGGGTCCACATTAGTACCATGGGGTATAGACGGGTCCACTATGAGCCACTGGCATTTAAGCATTTAATAGTGTGGGCTGGCTCCTCCCTCTATGCCCCTCCTACCAGACTCAGTTTAGAAAATGTGCCCGGAGGAGCCGGTCACAGCTAGGAGAGCTCAATAGGAGTTTTTCTAGTTTTGTTGTCTTTTATTAGAGTTAGGCACAAGGAGGCTGCTGGCAACAGCCTCCCTGCTTCGTGGGACTTAGGGGGGGATTATTGCCCAACTCTGAGAGGTTAATGGCAACTATCTCCACTGACAGGACACTGAGCTCCTGAGGGTGATGATCGTTAGCCGCCAGAGGCGACTGCTCACTCCCGCAGCATGCCGCCACCCCCTAACAGAGCAAGAAGATGTCAGTGGCGAGTGAGTCACCGGCCCCCACAGCAAGCAAGAGTTGGTGTGAAGATGGCGGCAGCAGGGTGGGAGCATAGTACTAATTGTGCACCGGAGGCTCAGCGGTACAGAGTGCGGCGCTATGAGGGGCGGCCTGAGCCAGCGCCTATACCCTACACTGGTCACCAAGGCTGTCAGGGACCTCGGTAACGTTGCCAGCACATTTCCTCAGGCCAGTATAAAGAAGTGAAGAGCGGGAAGAAGCGCTATGTTCAGGGGGCGGAGCTTCTCCTCAGAGCGGACCCAGCAGCGTTCAGTGCCATTTTCCTGCCTGCAGATCCAGTACAGAGATGCTGACAGGGAAAGCTGTCCCTTCCAGCAACTCCAGCTATCCTGTGTGGTACCAGGGGGTTGTATAAGGAGGGGGAGGCTGTAAAATGACTGTGTAGTCTACTAAGGTACACAGACAGTGCCAGGTAGTTGTATATATCTACCTTTGGAAGTGCTGAGTGTGTGCTGGCTCCAAGCTCTGTGTTTCTCTGTGGCATACTTGGGGGGAAACTCTGTCTGACATTTTCCTGTGTGTGTGTGTGTGTGGGTGTTTGTCTTTCACATAGTCATGTCTAGGGACTCTGTGTCTTATGCTGCAGAGGACATTTCCTCTCAGGAGGAATCCATTCCATGTACACAGGAATGTAATGTTTTGTCTCAGATCCCTATTACTGAGCCTGAGTGGTTGACCTCTATTAAGGGAATGATCTCTCAGATCTCTACTAGGGTAGCTCAAACTGAGACTGAAACTCAGTTATTAAAGAAGTCAGGCTCTGTCCCTATTCCTTCAAAATCCCCTAGCATATACCCACAAAAACGTGCACTTGCCCAGATTATGCAAGATGACACGGATACCGACTCTGACAGGGCTGACAGTCATGGGCATGTAATGAGGGGGGTGGCATCCCTGGCTAAGGGAGTGCAGCTCATGATTGAGGCTATTAGAGATGTGTAAAACATTTCTGACACAACACCTGAGCACGTTGAGGAGGCTTATTTCACAGATAGTAAGAAAGCCCCGCTCACCTTCCCTGCGTCTAAAGAATGAAATGCTTTATTTGAAAAATCCTGGGAGAACCCGGAGAAAAAATTCCAGATCCCCAAAAGGGTTTTGTTTGCCTTTCCTTTCCCTGAGGAGGATAGAAAAAAATGGGAAAACCCACCCATAGCTGACGCATCTGTTTCCAGACTGTCAAAGAAGGTGATTTTACCTATCCCTGGGCCTACTGCGTTAAAAGAACCGGCTGATCGTAAGATTGACACTACGCTCAAATCCATATACACTGCTTCAGGGGTGGTGTTGAGGCCCACTATTGCCTGTGCATGGATTTCTAAAGTAATAGTAAAGTGGTCAAGCACGTTACTAGGATATTTGGATTCAATGGATAGAAGTGACATAAATTATTTAGACGTAACATACAGGATTCTGCGGGGTTCATGGTGGAATCCATGAAGGACCTGGGTACGCTGACTGCAAGGGTATCTTCCATGTCTGTCTCAGCTCGCAGGGGTCTCTGGCTACACCAATGGTCTGCAGACGTGGAATCCAGGAGAAGTGTGGAGAACCTACCCTACACAGGTCAGGCTTTATTTGGGGAAGCATTGGATGCATGGCTTTCCACGGCAACCGCGCGTAAGTCACCTTCTCTTCCCTCAGCTGCGCCTTCTACGAAGAAACCCTTTTCTTCATCTGCATCGCAGTCCTTTCGGACCTCTAAGACAAAAATGTCCAAGCCTCTTACCACCTTCTTTAGAGGTGGTCATGCAATATCCAAAAAACCTGCACCCGCAGGCTCCCAGGACCAGAAACCGGCTTCTGGTTCCTCAAAATCCTCTGCATGATGGTGGTCCACGAAGCCTGGAAGATGGGCTGGTGGGTGCGAGGCTCAGACATTTCAGCCACGTCTGGGTATCGTCCGGCCTGGATCCCTAGGTACAGGATATTGTGTCCCAGGGGTACAGACTGGAGTTTCAAGAACTTCCGCCGCACCGATTCTTCAAATCAGGCTTGCCAGTTTTTCTGGCAGACAGGGCTATCCTACAGGAAGCCATCCAAAAATTGGAAAAGTCAAAGGTCATTGTCCCTGTTCCACCTCATATGCAAACCAAGGGTTATTATTCAAAACTATTCGTGGTACCGAAACCGGATGGTTCAGTCAGACCGATTTTGAACTTGAAATCGTTAAACCCTTATCTGAGGGAGTTCAAATTCAAAATGGAATCTCTGTGAGCTATGATCTCAGGTCTGGAGGAGGGAGAGTTTCTGGTATCCCTGGATATCAAGGATATGTACCTCCACATTCCGATTTGGCCGCCACACCAGGCTTATCTCAGATTTGCACTGTTGGGCTGTCACTATCAGTTCCAGGTGCTGCCATTCGGCCTCTCCGCGGCACCGAGGGTGTTCACCAAGGTGATGGCAAAGATGATGGTTCTCCTCCGCAGACAGGGGGTGAACATAATTCCATATCTGGATGACCTGCTGATAAAGGCATCATCCAGGGAGAAGTTGTTACAGTCCATTGCTCTCACGACTCAGCTGCTCAGGGAGCACGGTTGGATCCTGAACCTTCCGAAGTCACACTTGGAGCGAACAAGGTAATGATCGTTCCTGGGAATGATCCTAGACACAGAGGTGCAGAGGGTGTTTCTACTGGAGGATAACGCATTGGTGATTCAAACAATGGTCCGGGATGTCCTGAAACCAGCCCGGATATCGGTTCATTAGTGCATTTGCCTTTTGGGGAAGATGGTTGCCTCTTACAAGGCTCTACAGTACAGAAGATTCATGCTCGGTCATACCAACTGGACCTCCTAGACAAGTGGTCGGGGTCTCACCTACACATGCACCAGAGGATACGTCTGTCGCCGAAAGCAAGGATTTCACTCCTCTGGTGGCTGCAACTGCCTCACCTTCTGGAGGGCTGCAGGTTCGGGGTTCAGAACTGGATCCTTCTAACCACGAATGCAAGTGGTTAGAAGGGCGGTTGCAGTCAACCAAGGGGAAACCTTCAAAGGAAGGTGGTCAAGTCAGGATTCCCGTCTTCCAATAAACATCCTGGAGCTAAGAGCCATGTACAACGGTCTTTTACAAGCAGCACAACTTCTGCAAGATCAGGCCATTCAAGTGCAGTCGGACAATGTAACAACGGTGGCCTACATAAACCGACTGGGCAGAACGAAGAGCAGATCTGCAATGTCAGAGGTAACAAAAATCCTCCTCTTGGCAGAATGGCACGCAGTGGCGCTGTCAACAATCTTCATTCTGGGAGTGGACAACTGGAAAGCGAACTTCCTCAGCGGGTATGATCTCCATCCAGGAGAATGGGGCCTCCATCCGGAGGTGTTCACGGAGGTAACCAGTCATTGGGGTGTACGTCAAATTGACATGATGGCCTCGCATCTCAACAAGAAACTTTGGAGGTACTGTTCAAGGTCAAGAGACCCACAAGCAGTGGCAGTGGATGCCCTAGTAACGTCGTGGGTGTTCAAGTCAGTGTACATGTTCCCTCCACTTCCACTCATTCCAAGAATTCTAAAGCTTGTAAAAGAACAAGAGTTCAGCCAATCCTCATTGCTCCAGACTGGCCAAGGAGGGCTTGGTACGTGGATCTGCTGGATCTACTGCTGGAAGATCCAGGGCCTCTTCCTCTTCAGGAGGATCTTCTACAACAGGGGCCATTCGCTTATCAAGACTTACCATGGCTACGTTTGATAGCATGGAGGTTGAACGCCAGATATTAGCTTGGAAGGGCATTCCGAACAAGGTTATTCCTACCCTGATACAGGCTAGGAAAGGAGTTACGTCTAAACATTACCATTGCATTTGGAAAAAGTACATGTCTTGGTGTGAATTCAAGAAGTTTCCTGCGGTGTATTTTCAACTTGGTCAGTTTCTCCTTTTCCTGCAAGCAGGTGTGGATATGGGCCTGCGTTTGGGCCCCATAAAGGTCCAGATTTTGGCTTTATCCATTTTCTGCCAGATAAAATTGGCTGCCGTCCCTGAGGTTCAGACCTTTTTGAAAGGGGTTCTGCACATCCAGCCTCCCTTTGTGGCACCGACGGCACCCTGGGATCTTAATGTGGTGTTGCAGTTCTTGCAAGCAGATTGGTTTGAGCCCTTACAGGAGGCTAAGGTCAAGTTTCTCACGTGGAAGGCTTTCACTTTGTTGGCTTTAGCTTCTGCTCGACGTGTGTCTGAATTGGGGGCTTTGTCCTGTAAAAGTCCCTACTTAATCTTCCAAAAAGATAGAACTGTGCTCAGGACGCGTCAGCAATTTCTTCCAAAGGTTGTGTCTGCTTTTCATATCAACCAACCTATTGTGGTGCCAGTAGCTACTGACTCACCAATTGCATCAAAGTCATTATATGTTGTGAGGGCTTTGAAGATCTATGTGAAGAGGACTGCTCGTCACAGAAAATCGGACTCTCTGTCCTTTATGATCCCAACAAGATTGGGTGTTCTGCTTCTAAGCAGACGATTTCTCGCTGGATCAGGTTCACTATCCAGCATGCATATTCTACGGCAAGATTGCCATGTCCAACATCTGTTAAGGCCCACTCTACTCGTAAAGTGGGGTCTTCCTGGGCGGCTGCCGTGGTGTCTCGGCTTTGCAGCATTGCCGAGAGGCTACTTGGTCTGGGTCGAACACGTTTGCTAAGTTCTACAAGTTCGATACTTTGGCCTCTGAGGACCTAAAGTTCGGTCAATCAGTTCTGCAGGAGCCTCCGCGCTCTCCCTCCCGTTCTGGGAGCTTTGGTACATCCCCATGGTACTAATGTGGACCCCAGCATCCTCTAGGACATAAGAGAAAATAGGATTTTAATTACCTACCGGTAAATCCTTTTCTCGTAGTCCATAGAGGATGCTTGGCACCCGCCCAGCGCTTCATTATCCTGCAGTGGTTCTTTGGTTCAGTACTGCTTTGTTCTTAGTTAAGTACTGCGTTTGTTTACTGGGTTCAGTAATGTTTCATCTGTTGCTGAGTTTCAGGCTAGTTAGCCTGGTTTGCCTTGTTTGTGTGAGCTGGTATGAATCTCTCCACTATCTGTGTATTTCCTTCTCTCGAAGTATGTCCGTCTCCTCGGGCACAGTTTCTAGACTGAGTCTGATAGGAGGGGTACAGAGGGAGGAGCCAGCCCACACTATTAAACTCTTAAAGTGCCAGTGGCTCCTAGTGGACCCGTCTATACCCCATGGTACTAACGCAGCATCCTCTACGGACTATGAGAAAAGTATTTACCGGTAGGTAATTAAAAGAGAGACACTACCTCTAGTCTGATGCAAGATGACACAGCAAAACTGCAAGGGACTTATAAAGCAGCCAGCAGCACTGGGGACATATAGCAGCAGCACACCAACACTGTGACTGGCTGGACTGATGCAGCATAACACACTGACTACACTGGACTGAGCAGCACAAGACAGCACTAGAATCGCCACCCCACTTTCCCACCCCCACACACACACTGAGGACTGAGATATGTCCTCTCACTACACTCTCCGAGACTGGAGTGAAAATGGGCGCGACGCGTGGCTCCTTATATGGAATCCAAATCCCGCGAGAATCCGACAGTGGGATGAGGACGTTTTGCCTCATTCTGGTTTCTGAGTCAGGCGGGAAAACCCGAGCCTAACTCGGAACCGGACTCGAATGGTAAAGTCCGGTAGGGTTCGGTTCTCAGAGAACCAAACCCGCTCATCCCTAGATGTAAGTAGTAAAGGAAATACATTTCAGCAAAATATATAACACAGCCCATAGAACTCGTACCATGAAGTCGTTTGTAAAAGTTTGAAGGAGAAAGTTTTATACAGAAATATGGGACTGCCATGGGCTCCTCTGTAACCATCCTATACAAATAAATGTTTTTGAAAAAATTGAGAAACGTCACATTTTTTACCACCTATATTTTAGTTCCACATTAGATGATGATACCATGGTAATGATGTATTTATGATATGGCTGGGCTCCCATACAATTTTGAATGAATTTAAGTATATTTCCAAATTGTGTATAGGATACAAAGACAAAATGCAATTTCTTGATGTATTAATATTAAATGAATAAAATTCTACTCAGCTAGTACATCATGTATAATAGTAGTAATCCCCAGCTCATTAAGGAAAGTATAAGTTTTAAGCTGCAAAAAAGGATCTAGATTTGAAAAGCACAATATCGTTATCCACTGAAATAAATTGGTAAATTTATTGGAGCTGGAAACCCATAGCAAAGGAAATTAAATGGTAAAAGATATGCTGTGTATTGGAAAAAGAAATACCAATAATATAGACTTCTCTCAATATAATTTGGGATATTGTGACTATTGATAAGAATCTAGAACCTTTATAGAAGAAGTATACAAAAAAATGCTACGTCTTTCTGGAAATTCACAACAATCTGATGACAGAATGTTCCAATTTAACAGATAACAATGGGAATTTGTTTTCTGCACTAAAAGGAATGTTACCTTGTAAGTTTATAGACTTTACCGAAAGGGTAATAGATAAATTCCAGACCCGCTCACATAACCTTCATAAGCTTTCCTATCCAATTACATCACCACTCAGGGCCGTTTCTAGCCAATTTGGCTCCCAGTGCAAGATTTAAAAATGCGCCCCCCTCCCATTCACATAAAAAAATGCGCCCCCCATTTTACACATTGCGGCAGGAAAGTGTCCCCATTTTACACATTGCGGCAGGAAAGTGTCCCCATTTTACACATTGCGGCAGGCAAGTGTCCCCATTTTACACATTAAGGCAGGCACGTGCCCCCATTTTACACATTACGGCAGACTGAATCCCCATTTTACACATTCCGGCAGGCAAGAGTCCCCATTTTACACATTCCGGCAGACAGGTGTCCCCATTTTACACAGTACGGCAGGTGGTGGTGGTGAGGGGGGAGGGAGGGAGAGAGAGAGAGAGGGAGAGGGGCTGACTTACATTTGAAGCGGTTCTTCCAGCTCTTCAGCCGCCTCTCCCTTGTCTGCGCGGCGCCGCGGCTTGGCTCCCCTCTCCTCCCTCCTCCCGAGTGCCCAGCTCAAGGGGCGGTGTTTCGCGGAATGACGCGATTGCGTCGTGACGTCACGACGCAATCGCGTCATTCCGTGAAACCCCGCCCCCCGAGCTGGGCACTCGGGAGGAGAGGGGAGGGGGGATTGAAAGTCCTCAAGAAGTGCCGCGGCGGGCGCCCCGTGCGGATGCACGGCTCGCCCGCCACAAGAAACGGCACTGTCACCACTGTACATCCCACACGCATCCTCACAGATTTTCAATTTTTTTTCCTTCCCTTTCCCTTTCTCATGACCCCGATTCATCCTTGCTTTGTGGCCATATCATACAGCCCACCAAGAACCTTTGCAATCTGGTGGACAGTTATGCTATTGATAGCAACTATCCTTGTGTATTAATGCCTATTTCTCTATAGATTGTAAGCTTGTGGGCAGGGCCTTCCTACCCAGAGCCGGCGCTACCCACTCAGCAAGGGTATGCAAAGCAAGGAGGTGCCAAGCTGCAGAGGTGCTTTCCCCGCTCCGCTACCCTGCTGATACTGCTGGCTGGTGCTGCACCTGTCAAAGTGGATGACAGCCAGGCAGCGACATCGGACGCGTGTAGCGCGGCTCCCCTTTCAAGCCACTCCCTCCGGCACCTTTTCCTTCCACAGAGAGACTGCACAACCTCAGCGCTGTCGTCAATATCCTCAAGAGCCACTGCTGCTGCAGTAGTGTACCCTTTGAGAGAGAGGAGGAGAAGAACATAGAGGAGGTGCAGCTTACCTGAGCCGAGGGCTCCTGCATGTAGTGGGGGGAGAGTGGGCTGCGCTGTGAAGGGAATGAGTACTGCTGTCTATGTGTATAGCAACACAGAGGCGGCATTCGGATCAATTCAGTCTATGCAAAAGTAGTTAAAACATTTAGAAGTTTCTTCATACCCCTTTCAGACTGCCTGAGGCAAGTCGCACCCAGGAGCCTAACATATTGCCGGGTTGGAAACATCAGCAGTGACATGGCAGGAGCGGAGCTTGGAGATCACATGATCTCAAAGCGCTGCCAATCCACACACAGTGGTCGGGATACGGGTCGCATCGACCCGGGTCCCGTTCACACCACACCGAGCTGGGTAGAACACGAGTTCAACCCTGATCGCTACCAGGGTTGAAATACCAGATCGGTCGAACCAGTATTTTTCCACTGGTACCTTTCAGACCACACATGAACACGGGTTATGCACGTTTATGTGCCAATAAACTGTGTTCACAGGTGGCGGTCTGAAAGGGGTATTATTCACTCCGTCTTCAGGCCTGATGACGGAGTGAATAAAGAAACTCTGAAATGTAACTACTTCTGCATAGACTGGTGAATTGATCAGAGTGCCGCCTCTGTGTTGCTGTATTGGTGTACCCGCTGAGGTACCTAAGGAGGACACCAGACAAACTTGTGGTCTGTATTGGGAGTGCTGCTCGAATCTTTTGTGTGTGTTTGTGTGTGTGTATTTATATATATATATATATATATATATACTTGTGTATATATATATATATATATATATATATATATATGCACAGTGGGGCAAAAAAGTATTTGGACAGCCACCGATTGTGCAAGTTGACCCACTTAGAAAGATGAGAGAGGTCTGTAATTTCCATCATAGGTACACTTCAACTGTGAGAGACAGAATCTGAGAAAAAAAAAAAACAGGAAATCACATTGTATGATTTTTAAACAATTTTCTTGTCTATTCTTGTGGAAAATAAATATTTGTACACCTACCAAACAGCAAGTTTTTTGGCTCTCACAGACCTGTTACTTCTTCTTTAAGAAGCTCTTCTATCCTCCACTCGTTACCTGTATTGATGGCACCTGTTTGAACTGGTTATCTGTATAAAAGACACCTGTCCACACCCTCAAACAGTCAGACTGCTACCTCTCCACCATGGCCAAGACCAGAGAGCTGTCTAAGGACACCAGGGATAAAATTGTAGAGCTGCACAAGGCTGGAATGAGCTACTCGACAATAGGCAAGCAGCTTGGTGAGAAGAGATCAACTGTTGGAGCAATTATTAAAAAATGGAAGAAATACAAGATCACTGACAATCTCCCTCGACCTGGGGCTCCATGCAAGATCTCACCTCGTGGGGTATCAATGATCTTGAGAACGGTGAGGAATCATTCCAGAACTACATGGGGGGACCTGGTCAATGACCTCAAGAGAGCTGGGACCACAGTCACAATGGTTACCATTAGTAACACACTACGTCGTCATGGATTGAAATACTGTAGCACCCGAAAGGTCCCCCTGCTTAAGCCAGCACATGTCCAGGCCCGACTAAAGTTTGCCAGTGACCATCTGGATGATCCAGAGTTAGATTGGGAGAATGTAATGTGGTCAGATGAGAGCAAAATTGAACCTTTTGGTATAAACTCCACTCGCCGTGTTTAGATGGAGAAGAATGATGAATGGCATCCCAAGAACACCATACCCACTCTGAAGCATGGGGGTGGAAACATCATGCTTTGGGGCTGCTTTTCTGCAAAGGGGACAGGACGACTGATCCGTATTAAGGAAAGGATGAATGGGGCAATGTATCGTGAGATTTTGGGCAAAAACCTCCTTCCCTCAGTAAGAGCATTGAAGATGGAACGTGGCTGGGTCTTCCAGCATGACAATGACCCCAAACACACTGCCCGGGCAACTAACGAGTGGCTCTGAAAGAAGGATTTCAATGTCCTGGAGTGGCCTAGCCAGTCTCCAGATCTCAACCCAATAGAAAATCTGTGGAGGGAGTTGAAAGTCCGTGTTGTGCGGCAACAGCCCCAAAACATGACAGATCTAGAGAAGATCTGTATGGAAGAGTGGGCTAAAATACCTGCTACAGTGTGCGCAAACCTGGTCAAGAACTACAGGAAACATTTGACCTCTGTAATTGCCAACCGAGGTTATATTACAAAGTTTTGAGTTAACTTTTTGATTGTCCAAATATTTATTTTCCGCAAGAATATACAAATAAATTGTTTAAAAACCATACAATGTGATTTCCTAGTTTTTTTTTCCAGATTCTGTCTCTCACAGTTGAATTGTAACTATGATGAAAATGACAGACCTCTCATCTTTTTAAGTGGGTCAACTTGCATGATCGGTGGCTGTCCAAATACTTTTTTGCCCCACTGTATACAGGCAGAGTTGGCGGTCT
Organism: Pseudophryne corroboree; assembly: GCF_028390025.1. NCBI lineage: Eukaryota > Metazoa > Chordata > Amphibia > Anura > Myobatrachidae > Pseudophryne > Pseudophryne corroboree. Next base: position 526,341,528 of record NC_086446.1, on the reverse strand, counting down.
GAATATATACTCACACACCACTGCCCTCCTCTGACTGACACACTTCTGCTACATAACTGTAGTCTTGCATCACAACATTCTGCTCCAGCTCGATGTATTGCAGTATGCCTCTAAATAGCCTACATTCTTCTACAGCCATTTGCTCACCTGATAGCCTACAACTGTTCTCTATATTATTCTGTAGCATCAGTCTTCTACTGCTACTAGTAACCTGCATGAGGAACAGCATTAGTAAGCCACCAGGTTCATTTACACTCTAGCCCATACAGGTAGCCCAAGATGCCCTGACCCCAATCAACAAACTCCTAGTGCCGTGACACTCATGGCAGACCACCACTACCATCGTCGATGATTTTGGTTAATAACATGGTAATTATATTAAGAATAATAAAAGAGTCATATTGATATTACATTCCCTTCTTGTCAAAGAAGATATCAGGAGAATGCAAACACTAATTACAAACTTTACTCCATTTCAGCAGATCAGCAAATAACTTTTTTGTTTATTATTTATCCTAAGCCCTGAAAACGTATAGTATACTTAGTATCAGTAAAAGCTGGGGAGCAAGCATATGGTTTTTTCGAGAAAATGTTTTGTAAAATGCAGTTGCCCGACATGTCTATCTTTCATGTGTACACAATATAAATGTCAAGCCTACTTATTTCATAAAATGTTCTCTAATGGAAATATAATTATAAATTACCCTTTAAATGTTTATCTATTAGTGTTTCAGGATGAAAGAAAACATAAAATATAGAGAATAAGATACACCGGATGCCTATTTTGGTCACTATCAGAAACGTACCGTAGGTTTCATTGTTTTTTAGTCAAAATCTTCATCTTGGGACCAGATGAACTGTGTAGATTTGCCAGTTGTTTGACCTTTCAGTACTGGAATTTTATGTGTTCTTTTTGATATTCTTAAACTAATTTATTTGATTTAATTTCACAAAATCCTGGCATGAAAAATAAAACTTACACACAAGTATTGACTAATGTTCATTCTGATCCTGCTCCTCTGTTTTCCTGAGTGAAGAATGCAAAGTGTATGTCATTAACTTGAAAACTATTTGGTATTCCTAAAATATTTTATAAAGGAAGTAACATTTTAAAATAAAAAAGGATTCAAGCTATCTTGATTTCTCTACTTGGAATGTTTTTGTTTATGATGATGTCCATTTTGAAGTGATATCCCCAGGGACAAATATTCACTACATGGCTCAAATATGTGGATACCCAAACATCACACCCACATGTGATTATTAAACATTTCATTCAAGAACTACAGACAATTATATGGAGCTGGTAACCCATTTTCTGTGATAATAGCTTCCACTGTTCTGAGAACGCCTTAAACTAGATTTTGAAACATGGCTATGGGCTCTCACATCCAGCCACAAGAGCATAAGTGAGGATGGGCAATAAGGCCAGCATTCTAATGTATCCCAAAAGGGTATGGAGGTGAGATAAGGACTCTGCGTGCCAATCCACATTTTCAACACCAAACTCATCTTTTTGATGACCCTACTTTATGCACTTGGGTATTGTCATATAGTAAAGGTCTTCCCCAAACTGTTGCCCGAAAGTTGGAAGCACACAAATCTCTAAACTGTGACTGCATTAAGCATTAAAATGTCCCTTCACTAGATCTAATGGGTAAAAAACAGTCCTAAACATTTATGTCTCCTTCATCAAACTGTATAGTACACATTCAGACAGGAAGCATTCTCCTGACTTCTGTCAAATAAAATTGCCGTAGTATAAAGCATGTTTTGCCACTCCACAGATTGGATTTCCACTGCTTGAGAGTCTAATGACTGTGTTCTTTGTACAACTTAATTGGATGCTTGGCATTGTGCATGGTGAACAGAGGCTTATGTACCACTGTTTGGCCAGGAAAACCCAACCAATGAAGCTCCACATGAACAACTCTTGTACTGACGTTGATTCTACAGGTAGATTGGACCTCTGTAGTGAGATACCTTACTGTTACCAGGGCTGTGTCAGCAGAGCAGAAATGTGACAAACTGACTTATTTGAAAGATAGCATCCTATAATACACTAATTAAAAATAAGTTCACATACTGTTCAGCACCATACTTAACAACAGAACAACAAAGTATCCAGTATGCCAGACAGTTATACCTACTGACACAAAAAATATAAGTTACTATTATTATACCTATGAGGACTGGATGTTCTGCTGGGTTCTTTTAAATCACCCAACGCAGATTGTTCTGAAGACATGCGGCATTACAAACACCAGACAGATGCAATGCTTTACAGGTACAGCACAGATCCTAGTCACCAATATAGTATAATTATAATTATATTCCCTTTATTATTTCAAAGCTGTGGCAGCTAGTGACTGTTGACTCCCTGAGGAAAAGATGCCTAGGAGTCCAATCCAAGGCACCAGCACACAATGACAATGTTAGAAATATAAATATCCAATGAATTGTAGGCACTGTAGTGTGGCATAATATGAACTGGGGTTGCTGTAATGTGACATAAGTTTGAACTGGGGACACTGCATGTCATAATGTGAATTGGGGTCACTGTGTTGGATGACGTGTACTGGAGGCCCTACAATGAACTAGGGCACTATGAAGATCATAGAATAAATTAGGGCACTACTATGGAGCATAACATTAATTAAGGCACTACTGTGGTTCAGAAAATGAACTAGGGCACTATTATGGGGCTTAAAATGAACAACTGCTGCCAATAGGTGCCTCTCTAGAAGCATTAAAAATGTTACTAAGTTCTGGCTACTATAAATACTGCCAAAATGACACACAATCCAGTGGCTATTCAACAATTAAGTTAATTTACACATTTGTAACATTTCATGTTCTGACAATCAAAATGGAACAAACTCCAATGGCTCCTAATGTAACCCCACACCCCCAGCCTATCGCCTGACCAGCTTGTCCAGCATCAGGAGCATTATCCCTGTGTACAGACAGCATTCTTAAAGGAGATAACAGGTGCTACTAATCAACTTGGCTGTAGTTCATTTCTGACCTCAACGAAAACCTGGACTGGATCCATGTTCAACTGCTATTACATACTTGAATAGGTAAGTCCTGCGGTCCCTGCCACACTTGCTTAGCCTCTTCTCAGACCAAGAGCGTGAAACGTCTCACTGGGGCAAAACAAAACCTTAGTTTTTGTATGATTTTTGATTGTCTTTTCCCAGGCTAACGGACCTGAAACAAAACAATCTATTTCATTAAGTGACTCAATAATTTTAATGAAAGCACAATACTTGGTCATAAAAAAACATACACAAACTGAATGTTTTCTGCATAACTATCCCACGCTGTAAAACCAGACACATTATATATTATATACGTATATGAAAAATGATACAGTGGTGTTATAAGGTAAAGAAATTACAGATTGTTACTGTTGATTACCAACCATTTAGAAATATTCATTTATAAAAGATAAGCCCTTTGAAAATAAAAAGAATCACAAAATGAAAATAATTCTGGAATACACAAATTTCCAAAAAATAGAAAACGTTATAGCAACATTGAGATAATTATCTCTAGTCTGTGATTTCTGAGGAATTGCATATAATGCTGATCCCTGTGATGAATTGGAACAATTCAATATCAAAGATACAAAGAAAAGTATCATCTGAAACATCAAGGTTCATACTATTCGCTATGAAGTTCCCAGTATATTTATTACATGACCACTGGGACTGCCCAGTCATTGGGAGCTTTTCTTCTGTCTGAGCCACAAGTCAGCACATACATAATGTGCAGACTTAAGGAGTAGTAAAGTAGTGTGATCATTCCTATCTAGTTTTATATTTTTAAATGTCAGTCTGTAGCATAGTGCTGTCAGATGTGATATTTCAAAAGTACAATTGCTTAGTAATAATATTACATGACTGATGTCAGGTAAACTACAGGTACACGTCACAATTTTAATAGTTGGTTATGTTAATTGTTTTGTAAGAAATTAAGTAACTGACTGTTTTTTTTCTAAGGTTCAGAGGACGTGTAACAATCTATTCATTAACCTGTAAGACTTGGAAACTTTAAGTCGATTAGGTTTTCTTTCTTTGATTGATCACTTTTTTTAAATGTATATTAAATTATCACTGAAAACTATTGAGCACATTTTGTTTCAGAATTAATGACTGGCTTGCTCTAGCCATGAAATGTAATTTAGGTGGAGTTTGGTCATAAATCAACAAAAACTTAATCATTGTTTAATGAGTTTTTTTCTGTGGTGTTCTTGATATACATCAACTGCAAACTGTGGCAACATTTGTAGGTTGTATGTGTGCTTCTAAATTCTTAGTATGTACATTAGGAGTGGAAGTCAACCTCTTGATCAGTAAAAGTTCTTTTAAATGCATTAAACAATGTTAGTGATTAATGACTTTTGTGTAAAACCATATGAACAAGACACTATCTATTTCTAGAGATTCAATGACTTGAGGTTCTTAGTGATACCCCTTTCACATCGCACAAATAACCCTGTATATTGCCAGGTCGACACGGGTCGAGGTGTGGTGTGTAAGGGGTATGTTACAATTTCCAGGGCCGACTGACCCAGTATTTCAACCCGGGAATAAAGCAGGGTTATTCCTGGGCTGAAGTTCAGTGTGAACGGATTGCTGGGTCGATGCGACTTAGGACCTATTCACACTATAGCGAGAGGCGGCGATATAGGGACAGGCGGCACTTGGAGATGATGTGATCTGCAAGCACCGCCTCAGCACACGTCACCAACCTGGCAATATGTGACCCCGGTGCGACCCGCTTTAGCGATGTGAAAGCGGTATGAGTAGTCTTTGATGGCATACTAGAAATATCAACTTTAATCTCACCGCTGTGTATGTGATCTCCAGTCTTTCTTGCGTACTGTTCTCTGTGAATGTGTAGCAAGCACTGTGTACCGCTTGTGGTGCCATATACGTAAATAAGAGACAATAATCATTGTACATTGGCAGAAGTATAGTATTCTGTTGTGAGTCACTCATGCGGTGCTTAGATTGTTTAAACTTAGTTTTTATTATGATTTTTTTTAAACCGTGACATATAAATAAAGTTAATATTGATGACATATGGTTGTTTGGACCAATAAAAACTTAATAAAATTAGTTTTTTTAACTTATTCATGAATTTTATTAATTATATTTTGGATATTTAAAAAGCTTGTGGGGCATGATTTTACTCCAATAAGAATCGACAGTGTATAGATAGATAATGAAGTTGTGGGTATAATCACAGGGGTATATTTACTAAGATTCGTATTTCTGCCAATTTCTGTCGGAATAGAAGTCGACTAACATCAGCAGTGCAAAATTGCAAATTTTTGAATTTGAAATCAGTAATATACTAAGCTACCATGTTTGTTGTAATCGTATTTTCCGATATCGATGTCATTCGTATTTCTGGTGTATGTTTTCCGGCCGTATGTGTTTTTGTTCGGCCGAACATGGATATTTGGATGCATGATTTGTATTTTTAGAGTGCGGCAGTGATTTATGGACAGTGCAGCCGCGTTTTTACATTTACTTTCGATTTTTGAAGGTGATGCATGATTGGTTGTATCGAATACGTGGGAGTGTAAAAGCGCAGCCATATAAATGCGCCCCAAACCATCCGAACCTCGTGGGTTTAGTTAGTGGAGAGGTGAGAGATAGTGGTCTGAGGAGTTGGTGAGTTTAGTTGTGTTCTTCTATATATCAATTTCTGACTGCTGTATTGTGTTTGAAAGTTGTCTTGTCTTTATTGTTGTATTGTTATTTAGTAGTCTGTCATATTTTCTGTCAGTGTTTTTTCATTTAGTCTCTTGTCAGTGTTTGTTGTGTGTGTGTGTGTGTGTGTGTGTGTGTGTGTGTGTGTGTGTGTGTGTGTGTGGTGTGCTGTGTAGAGGTAGAGGAGGAGTGTGTTTTGTTTTTCTTTATTTTGGATTGTTCTGTGTTGCTTGTCTTAACTATGTCACATGCAGAGGTTAGTAAGGGGGAGGAGGCTTGTGAGGTAGATGACGTGGAAGAGGTTAGTGAGTGAGGTGAGGTGGAGGAGCTTAGTGAGGAGGGTGAAGTGGAGGAGGTTAGTGAGGAGGGTAAGGGGGAGGAGGTGGCAGAGGATGTGCATGAGTCCCATAGTGAGAGTGATGTGGTTCCGCAGCCATGCACCAGGACCAAGACAGGGCGCAATGTGAAGTTCACTTTTGATGAGAATGTGGCCCTGGTGCGGGTGATTATGAAGTACTATCGGCAGCTTTTTGGCCCAGAGGCTGCTAAGGTTTCATTCCGTAAAAAGACAGTCATCTGGAAGAAAGTTGTTGATGCTCTCAATAGTGACAGCTTGGTGAGGCAAACCGAGGAGACCTGTAGGAAGAGCTTCTACAATATTAAGCGGCATGTGAAAGCTAAATTGGCCAAGGAGGCCAAGTCTGCACGACAACAGGAGGTGGGTGTCCTTTTGTTGCCACTTATTTAGAATATGAGGAGCCCCTGCAGAACCTGATTCCTCCGGAAATAGTGAGGGGAACTTATGCCCGGTACTCAGATCGGCCCAAGGAGGCTGGTAAGCAGTGCTGGCGCTACCTACTCAGCAAAGTCAGCAAAGCAGGGAGACGCTGAACTTAAGAGGCGCTCTCCCCACTCTGCTACTACACCTTACTCATGTGAACTTTCCAGTGTTGCTGCCGGCTTCTGCAGCCTGCGCCTGTCACACTGTAGTCACACTGTATGATTGGCAGGCAGCAGCGGTTCCGGCAGCATAAACAGATCTTCAGTGTGACCTCGGCTCATTTCAATGCCCTGAACCTCCCCACTTGCCTTTGTCAAGCTGTGTTGCCCCCACCCCCTGCTCTCCCCCTGTCACTAAGGACACAGCAGTCTTAAGTTCAGCACCTGCCCACCCCCCAATCATTGGTGCTTTCACTTAGTGAGTACCAATAGACATTCCGCTCTGTATCATTTTCGGGGGGCCTGACACTTTTATTTTACATTTGCAGCCACATGCTGCACTGTGCTCACAGCAGAAGCTTGGCAACCACCTCCCGACTCTCTGCTGGCATGGGCTTGCTTCCTGATTAGGCAGGAACAGGAAGTCATATGGTGCACATGTGACTCTGCACTGGAGGAGCCTTCAGAGTGACAGGAAAAGAGCGAGGAGCAGCCCAGCAGGTCTAACAGCCCACCATGCCATAGGAAGGAGCAGAGACTCTGGTACATTCTGCTGCTGATACATATACATGGGGGAAAGTGGCATATTATGTGCTGGGGAGGTAGGAGGGAATGGTATTTTATTGTGTGCTGGGGGTGGTATATTAATGTGTGCTGGGGTGGGGGTAGTATATTAATGAATGTACTGGACTATGGAAAATTCAGGTTGCTTTATCTCTTGAAAAAGGATAGAGAACTATCTGAAACGCGTTGGGGCCGTCATCATATCAGGGATGATTGGGGTTACTACAAGGAGGAAAGCCGCACGTAACATCTGCACCTTCCCGACATCCACCGTCAGCTGCAGCATGGACGGATACTGTGAGAAGCGAGCACTGCCTTTTGCCTTGAAAGTAACACACATCGTGTACCTATTATTTTATCAATTGGATGAATAAAACCTTTTAACTTTGATCCACGCTGTGTCTGCATCTCCGGAAGGAGCTTGGTATAAAGAAACCTTTTAAGGAACACGGTACTGAAGATTAATGTAAGTCCGACTCTAGATTTAATATACACAGCGGGGAGGAGTACTTCTGACCATAGATACCTTTTTGTAACTGCGGGTGACAACACTAAAGTAAGTGTCTGCCCTCCAGCCGAGCCACAGAAAAGAATCTGGTCTGAGTGTCAGTAACACATATAATGATAAGAAGTTCTGCATCAAAGAACAGATTTATCTGTGTACTTTATTACAGTAATATGTATTACATCTGGTACACTTGTTGTGGTTACTATACCCCATTCAAATGTTTTTTATGTGAGTTGTATAGGCACTTAATTCTCAAAGCTCAGGCAACCTGAATTTTCCATAGTCCAGTATGTATTAGAATTGCGGGTAACCCGATCAGGCTGCCAGCTGCATTAATTGGGAGTGTAAATCCTAACCACCTCTATTTGTGCATATTAATGTATGTGTATGTGTGCTGGAGGTGGTATATTAATGTGGGATGGGGGAGTGATATATTAATGTATGCTGGAGGTGGTATATTAATCTGTGCTTTGGAAGGGGGTGGCATATTAATGTGTGCGGGGGGAGAGAGGGGTGGTATACTAATGGGGGAGGGTGGATGGTATATTAATGTGTGCTGGGGAAGGGAGGGGGTGTATTAATGTATGAGGGGGATGGTATATTAATGTGTGCCGGAGATGGTATATTAATGTGTGCTGGCGATGGGGAGGTGTATTAATGTGTGCTGGGGTGGGGAGGTAGTGTATAAATGTGTGCTGGGGAGGGGAGGTGGTAAATTAATGTATGAGGGGGAGGGGGGGAATGGTATATTAATGTGTGCTGGAGATGGTATATTAATGTGTGCTGGCGAGGGGTGGTGTATTAATGTGCGCTGGGGAGGGGAGGTGGTATATTAATGTGTGCTGGGGAGGGGAGGTGGTGTATTAATGTGTGCTGGGGAGGGAGGAAGTAGTATAATAACAATGTCTGTGGGGGGGGAGTAGCATATTAATATGTTTTTTTAATTAATGCAGGTTCCCACTGCCTGTAACCCACTGCCTCTCCCCAGCCGTCACCACTCTCCTGTCAGCCTCTCCATGTCACCCACTAACTCTCACCCTCCCCCATCACCTTTCTCTCCTGTCACACTCTCCCTGTCACCCACTGATTCTCACCTTTTCCCCATCACTTCTCTCTCATGTCATCCACTGAATCTAACCCTCTCCCCATCACCCCTCTTTCCTGTCACACTCTCCCTGTCACCCACTAACTCTCACCCTCTCCCCATCACCTCTCTCTCCTGTTACACTCTCCGTATCACCCACTGATTCTCACCGTTTCCCCATCACCTCTCTCTCCTGTCACCCTCTCCCTGTCATCCACTGACTCTCCTCCTCTCCTCATCACCTCTCTCTACTATCACACTCTCCTGTCACCCACTGATTCTCACCCTTTCCCCATCATCCCTCTTATCTGTTACCCACTGACTCTCACCCTCTCCCCATCATCTTTCTCCTGTCATCCTCTCCCTGTCACCCACTAACTCTCACCCTCTCACCTCTCTCTCCTGTTACACTCTCCCTGTTGCCAACTGATTCTCACCATTTCCCCATTCACCTTTCTCTCCTGTCACGCAGTGACTCTCACCCTCTGCTTGTCACCCTCAACCTCTCATTGGGGTCAATTCAATTCAGCGTAATGGTAAGTCAGAGAATGCCTGTTCTCCCGGACTAAACAGTGCCCGGTGGAATGCTGTTTCCGCCATGCTAAGGGCAGAAATAAGCATCGCGCTGGTACTTTTTTCGGATTTCTGCCCGCATCCTTCTGGGGATGAGAGAAGAAATCTGTCGGTGGCAGTCACTGCGCATTGAATTGAACAGCCCAGGGAGCTATTTCCCGGCACTATTCAAATCGCTCTGAATTGAATCGTGCCCATTGGGCCTAATTCAGCATGGAACGCAAAAGCAAAATCTTTCCCTAATGGGCAAAACCATGTGCACTGCAGGAGGGGCAGATGTAACATGTGCAGAGAGATTTAGATTTGGGTGGGTTATTTTGTTTCTGTGCATGGTAAATACTGGCTGCTTTATTTTTACACTGCAATTTAGATTTCAGTTTGAACACACCCCACCCAAAGCTAACTCTCACTGCACATGTTATATCTGTCCCACCTGCAGTGCAACATGGTTTTGCCCATTAGAGAACAATGTAGCTTTTGCGACTCATGCTGAATTAGGCACATTGTCACCTTCCTCCTCTCACTGTCACCCACTGCCTCTCCCTAGCATCACTCTCTGCCCTTCTCCCACTGCCTCTTCCTGCCGTTAACTTTCCCCATCCACTCTCTATCCTGTCACCCACTCCCTGTCACCTACTGACTCTCCTGTCACCCACTGACTCTAATCCTCTTCCTGCCACCCTTTCTCTACTGGCATTCTCTATCTGTCACCCACTGACTCTCACCCTCTCCCCGTCACCCTCTTTCTCTTTTCACATTTCAAACTATGAAACATTGTAAAGAGACATGTCAAGAATATATACAGATATGTCCCTTCTCAGCTTAAAGGCTAATTGTGGCAAACGCAACTGTTTTCCGCAATAAGCGTGCCCGTGGGTGTACACTCCCGCGAACAGGACACAGCTAGCCTAGGCTAGTCACAAGCTTGATGAGAGTGGCCATATCTGTATTTGTAGTAGGGTGCAAAATGTATAGTTTGCAGGAGGGCGCTGAACACCCTAGCACCGGCCCTGCTGGTAAATTGTATTTTTAATATATTAATTTTGAGATTCACTAATATTTGAATTGTATTTAGTCTGCTTTGTACTGTGCATTTTTTAATGTATTGGTCAGTAATAATGATGAATGTTTTTTACAAAACTTTTATCATTGTGTATGCTGACAACACTAAAATGTATGTTGTGAAGGTGGTGTTTTTTGGGTTAATAATAATCTCACTATGTTGTAGTGAGAGTTTAAAATCTTTGTAATGGCTTTTGTTGTAGAATTATGCACACCAATCTTTAAGATGTCATTTGGGTATTGTGCATAAATACTTTTCCTACCATACTGTGCTTAAATCTGCAGTGTATGTTTTCCAAATGAAAGAGAGGTGGTGATATTTGTAATACATGGTTAGTCTCATTATGTGTTATAGTTGTTTAAAAAGTATCCATACATTTTGGTTAATTATTTTTAAAATAGACATTCAATTAAAAATATGTCTAACTCTGTTTTGTATTCATGAGTAGCAACATATGTGTGTTTATTACATTTTTAGTAAAATAATTAAATGCTTCATATCCATTTACAGTCTCCAAAAAGTCACAAAGAGCCTCTGGCCCTGTGTCCACTCCTACTGAAGCTGAGGATGCTGATGAAGCTGGTAAGTAAATTAGCATTTGCTGTGTTTTCACATAATTTGGCTACCATATTAATTTTGTTTTTTGTTAGGTCCATCCACACACATGTTGCCACCTGGAAATGCAGTCTGGGTGTGTCTTCAAGACCAGTACACGTCACAACACCACGTTGACGCATGTCGGAGGTATCAGCCGTGCCACCAATGCAACTCCTTGACAGTCTGCAGCCATTGTCACCACATTCACCACACCTGCCTGGTGAGTAAATAAATTAAAAAAATGATACATACTTTCACACACACACTTTACCTTAAGTCAAACATTGGGCAACATTTTCAAAGATGGAAGTTCTATTTAAGATGGGATGCTGCCCATAGTAACTAATCATATTCTACTTCTCATTTATGTAGCACCTTCTAGAAGGAAAAACATAGAATATGATTGGTTGCTATGTGCAACATCCCATCTAAAATAGAACGCCCATCTTTGAAAAATCACACCATTGTAGTTTCACAGTTTAAGGAAGCAGCTTAGTGACAAAGTGGTGATAATGGCCCTCATTCCGAGTTGATCGCAGCAGGAATTTTGTTAGCAGTTGGGCAAAACCATGTGCACTGCAGGGGAGGCAGATATAACATGTGCAGAGAGAGTTAGATTTGGGTGGGTTATTTGTTTCTGTGCAGGGTAAATACTGGCTGCTTTATTTTTACACTGCAAATTAGATTGCAGATTGAACACACCACATCCAAATCTAACTCTCTCTGCACATGGTAAATCTGCCTCCCATGCAGTGCACATGGTTTTGCCCAACTGCTAACAAAATTCCTGCTGCAATCAACTCGGAATTACCCCCAATGCACCACTAAAAAACTTAACATTATGGTCTTAAATCACTTATACAAATAAAATTGTTGCCCATAGCCAGCAAACAAAATCAGAATATAGGGGGTAATTCCAAGTTGATCGCAGCAGGAATTTTTTTAGCAGTTGGGCAAAACCATGTGCACTGCAGGGGGGCAGATATAACATGTGCAGAGAGAGATAGATTTGGGTGTGGTGAGTTCAATCTGCAATCTAAATTGCATTGTAAAAATAAAGCAGCCAGTATTTTCCCTGCACAGAAACAAAATAACCCACCCAAATCTAACTCTCTCTGCAGATAAAAAAATTTCCTGCTGAGATCAACTTGGAATTACCCCCTTAATGTAGGCAATTAATGACAGAAAAATGTGGCACATATACTAACTGTGGATAAGGACAACATCCACAAATTATTAATTAAAGTAGCTTAAACTTTGTAGCCCTAGGAAGCAAAAAACAGGATATTCTTCATGAGTTGTTAAACTTATACTTACACACAACTGGTCTTGCATTTCAGGGGATACCATTCTTCACCCAACTCAGCCACGCCAAGTGCAGGAACCTGACAATGAAGACACATTCACCTTACATCTCACAGCAATACCACTGCCTGACCCAACAACTACACATTTGTCTACTCCGCTCACTCAAAGGACACCTGAACAGGACATAAGCCCTACCACACCACTATCGCAGTCTCAGGAACAGGCTTTTTGGAACAGCTGGTCCACCCAGCAAGCAAAGAATGTTTGCATGGGCAAACCCAATTTATTGCTAGTCTGACCCATCACATCCCCAGATTATGCAGAAGCAACAGCAGACAAACCACAGAACTCACCAGAATGGCTAACACCCTGGAATTAATGAGGGCAGACAATAATAAGATGGTAGACACATACCAAAGAATCATGGATGAAAATCACAGGCTCCATCAAGTCTACCTGCAGATATTAACAGCAACCCAAAACACACAAGAGAGCATGGTCCGAATCATGGAAACCCACACGACAGCCACTAGAGACTTAAATTTCACTCTAACTACCCTAACCCAGCATCTCACTCATCAATCTGAGCATACATGTACCCCCTTAGTCTCATCTGTAACCCCGCCACCAAGACTTTCTTCCTGAACACGACCAGACACAAGTGGGAAAGGCCCATCCAGCTCCAGAGGATGACCTCCAAAATAATTGATCATAATCATGTGTTTGAAATGGACATTGGTAATTTTATGCAAGTAGCATTTTACATGTTCTGGTCACAATTAAGGCCATGGTTTAATTTTTGCAAAAAAAAAGTTACACATTTACAACTTCAAAAGTAAGCCCAAGGTGAAAAAGGAAAAAGTTGTCTGTCAATTCATTCTAGAGCACAGGTTCTCAAACTCGGTCCTCAGGACCCCACACAGTGCATGTTTTGCAGGTCTCCTCACAGATCACAAGTGAAATAATTTGCTCCACCTGTGGACCTTTTGAAATGTGTCAGTGAGTAATTAATACACCTGTGCACCTGCTGGGTTACCTGCAAAACATGCACTGTGTGGGGTCCTGAGGACCGAGTTTGAGAACCACTGTTCTAGAGTAATTTGAGTATAGTTGTTTAAGTATATAATATGCATGGTCACTTTCAATCAACATAGATTACATGTGCAGCAGTGATAAAGTATTGATATAGAGGAGAGTGTCCTTAATAACAGTTTATTCTATTCTTAAAAATTACCTTAGGGAGATGTAAAATCATGGGCAAACATACACAAAGCAAACAAAAAACCACATACTGTAGAATACTGTGCCACTCTCAACTCACACCTCTGCCCACTTCCACTTCATCTCCCTTCCTCACTCTCTGCTTTTGACTTTGCCACTTACTTCACATCCAGAATTGACTCCATACATAAGAAGATCATATCACACCAGACCATCAGCAACCAGCCTCCTCCCATCCCTTACCACCCCTCCCCATCCCTCTCACCAACTCTGACATCTTTCTCCCATGCATCTGGTGAGGAAGTCATGGCCCTCATTCGTTCCTGTCCCCTCCCCACCTCCCCACTTGACCCTATCCCCTCCCGCCTCATCCACTACCTCTCTCCTTCTGTCTGTTTGCATCTTTCCCACCTTCTCAATCTCTCCCTCTCATAAGGCACTGTACCCTCTGCCTTCAAGCATGCACTCATCTCTCCTATTCTTAAAAAACCTACCCTTGATCCAAACACTCCCTCCAACTACGACCCATCTCTCTTCTCCCTTTTGCCTCCAAACTCCTTGAGCGTATTGTCTACAACTGCCTTACTTCCTTTCTTTCCTCACACTCACTGCTTGACCCATTCCAGTCTGGCTTCCATCCTCTCCACTCCACTGAAACTGCTCTTACAAAAGTCTGCAATGACCTCCATGCTGCTAAATCTAAGGGCCACTACTCTCTACTTATTCTTCTTGATCTCTCTGCTGCTTTTGACACTGTGGACCACCCTCTCCTACTGCAAATCCTTCACTCCATTGGTCTGCGTGATACTGCCCTCTCTTGGCTGTCTTCCTACCTCTCTGACCGTTCATTCTCTGTCTTCTCTCTTGACTCCACCTCCCCCTCACTTCCACTAACTGTAGGTTTACACCAAGGTTCTGTCCTTGGTCCTCTTCTTTTCTCTCTCTATACGTTTTCACTAGATAAGCTCATTAGTTCTTTTGATTTCCAATATCATCTCTATGCTGATGACACTCAAATCTATCTTTCCTCTCCAGACCTCTCCCCTGCTCTCCTCACTCGTATCTCCAACTGTCTCTCTGCTATCTCTGTTTGGATGTCCCAGCGCTTTCTTAAACTTAACATGTCTAAGACTGAGCTGATCATCTTCCCTCCCTCCCGCATAACCTTACTTCCTACAATTTCATTTTCTATTGATGGCACTACTATCTCCTCTAGCCCCCAAGTGTGCTGTCTTAGAGTAATCCTTGACACTTCCCTCTCCTTCAAACCACACATTCAGCACCTCTCACAAACCTGCCATTTTCATCTAAAAAATATTTCCAGGATCAGACCCTTTCTGACCCAGGATGCTACTAAGACTCTTATCCACTCACTGGTCATCTCCAGACTGGACTACTGTAATCTCCTCCTGACTGGTATTCCTGAAAATACTTTTATCCACTCCAATCTATCCTCAATGCTGCTGCCCGACTAATTTTCCTCACCAAACGCACTACGTCCACCTCTCCTCTCTTACTAGACCTTCACTGGCTCCCCTTCCCTTTCAGAATCCATTTCAAACTTCTCATACTCACTAAAAAGCCCTCACCCACTCCTCTCCCATCTACATCTCTGATCTTATCTCCTTTTACACTCCCACCAGTCCTCTTCGCTCTGATAATGCACACCGACTCTCCTGCCTACTGATTAGTTCCTCCCACTACTACCTCCAAGATTTTTCATGTGCTGCTCCATTTCTCTGGAATTCCCGACCTCTCCCCCTCAGACTCTCCACCTCTCTACAAAACTTCAAACGGGCTCTCAAGACCCACATCTTCACCAAACCCAGCCAAATCTCATCCTAACCCTCTGTTCCACGCTCTCTATGTACCCCGCGTCTGTGTCACCACTGTCTGTCTACCCCTCACCTTTAGTATGTAAGCTGTCATGAGTAGGGCCCTCTTCCCTCATGTGCTTATCCTTTTTCTTACTTTAATAATTTTCAACTGCACCAAATCCAGCAGTCTTCTACCACCTGATACTTATTCCAGTGTCATTTTCTGATGTAGCTATGTTTATTTACCCGGTACTTGTCCTATATTGTCATCAACTGTAAGTTGCTGTTTTCCTGTTTTGATTATTTGTTTATGTACTGTGTAATTGGGCACTGCGGAACCCTTGTGGTGCCATATAAATAAAGGATAATAATAATAATTATAGATTTAAATGTATAATGCATACAGTAAAAAGTTTTATGTTGTTAAAAAACTAATAATACCACAATAAAACTTAAATACTATCTTCAAAACCATATAGGGATATGATAACACCTTAGTAATTGGTATTGATAGATGCTAAACACGCCAGCCAAAAGCAGTTCTATTTGTAATCTCTTAATTTCTACGAATCAAGGCCTATTGTGGACAAGTTGAAGGTATTTCCGTCTGCATTCATAAATACGAATCCTTGGTAAGTTTCCCTGTTGTCAGGAATCTGCATTCTTCGTCGCATCACTACTGTGGAACTACAGGTTCCAGCAGTTCAGTTCAGTTCCAGTTCCAGTTTTCAGTCTACTGCAGCCTGGAGTACACAGCAGGGACGTGCAGTCAGGAGAGGCAGTGGAGGCAGTGCCTCCCCTGTCATTAATGATTAAAATATTATAACGAAGATACTTATGACACTGTGTCATGAGTATCTGCTTTATATTATCCTAATCGTACCTCCTGTCTAAAATGTGTTTGGGAGGCAGCAATGGGCATTAAAAGCCCATTGAAATAACATGGGAAAGCGGCACTATTAGAGGTGCCGCTTTCACACAGGGACGTGCTTTCAACCTATGAAAGCACGTCCCCTGTCAGTCAGGCCACAGTGATTGGCCAGCGGATCCGTCACTGGATCCGCTGTCAATCACTGTTGTGGGCACGGCGGAGGTGCGGGTGTCGGCGGAGGTGCTGGCAGCAGAGGTGCGTGTGTCGGCGGAGGTGCTGGCGGCGGAGGTGCGGGCGACGAAGGTGCAGGCGGCCGGGCGCGGGCGGCTGTGCAGAGTTTGGGCAGCGGAGCGGTACCAATTTAAAAAATGGCGCCATAGCGTCATTTTTGAAATTCAAGATGGCCGCCGCGAGCCAATCATGGCTCGCAGCGTCATCGCCCCGCCCCCTCCGGCTGACTTATATAAGTCAGCGCGAGGGAGTGGCTGTCAGTCCGATGGCGGAGGAGGAGCGGAGAAGAGCTCCTGAAGGCAGAAGACGTCGGAAGTCCTGGATGGGCGGCGGCTATGCAAAAGAGCTCAGCAGCCGCCGCCCACCAGGTGAAGATGCTGGAAGCCCTGGGGAAGGCGGCGGCCATGCAAAAGAGCTTAAAGGCCACCGCATCCCAGGTGAAGACGCCGGAGGAAGACGCTGGAAGCCTTGGGGAGGTGGCGCCCCCCCCAGGTGAAGACGCCGGAAGCCCTGGGGAGGCAGCGGCCATGCAAAATAGCTTAAAGGCTGCCGCCCCTAGGTGAAGACCCTGTCAAATAAACTATTTTTTTTTAAAGAGACTGGTGTTTTTATTTTAATATTTTCTTTACAGGTGGAGAACAGGTGCCAGCAGGCCATTTATGTCCGGGCATGCTGGCACTTGTGGTACATACATACATACATACATACATACATACATACATACATACATACAATAGACTATCTGAGGCACTTATGGATTGTTTGTAACCCATATCATTCAACCACCTAAAAGCTTTGCCCTTATTGGGCTACCAATGACACCTTTTTTTAAACTTTGACATACATTATTCACAATTAAAACACTACACTCATAAAAGTGATTCCACATATACATACGCAAACATTAGAAAAGAATTTAAATATTTGACAATGTTGGTTCTTTTTAAGGTATTTTTCTGCAGGTTAAAGCTTCCTCTGTATATGGGGGTAACTCAGAGATGATCGCAGCAGCAAATTTGTTAGCAGTTGGGCAAAACCATGTGCACTGCAGGTGGGGCAGATATAACATGTGCAGAGAGAGTTAGATTTGGGTGGGTTATATTGTTTCTGTGCACAGTAAATACTGGCTGCTTTATTTTTATTTAGTTTGAACACATCCCACCCAAATCTAACTGTCTCTGCACATGTTATATATATATATAGCAATGGAAGGGGTGAGGGAAGGAGACAGGGGTGGACAGGAGATGCTGGGCCTCAAAAAGGGGGGCAGCTGCAAGTGAAAGTAATTAAAACAGATAATTTACAAGTGCCGCTAACAGCGCCCCCTACCCTGTAGCACTATGGGGGTCATTCCGAGTTGATCGCTAGCAGCCGATGTTCGCTGCGTAGCGATCATTTAATAAAACGGCAAAACTACGCATGGGGCACAATGCGCATGCACGGCATAAGGGTAAAAAGAGCATCATTGTTTTGCACTGCTTCTAGCGATGATTCCATTCGCACAGCTGATCGCAAGGAGATTGACAGGAAGTGGGAGATAATGGGTGTCAACTCACCGTTTTCTGGGAGTGTTTGGAAAAACGCAGGCATGTCCATGTGTTTGCAGGGCAGGTATCTGACGTCAATTCCGGGACTTTTGTCGCAGCAATCATCACACAGAATAAGTAACTACAGGGCTGGTCTTGTTTTGCACAAAATGTTTTTGTGCCGCTCGGCTGCACAGGCGTTCGCACTCTTTCAAAGCAAAAATACACTCCCCTGTGGGCGGCGACTATGCGTTTACTTTGCACGGCTGCTAAAAGTAGCTAGCGAGCGATCAACTCGGAATGAGGGCCCATGTGTGGAGAAACACTCTGCACCCATCTAGTTATGGCCCTACACCTATGAATGGCAGCTTTGACAAACCGCTTGTTAGTAAATTTACCCCTTTAAGTCAATACAAATTATTTGTTATATAATAACCCATGTTACACATATGTAGTACCTATACAAGCTAGCTGGCTGACACAGTGTGATAAGAACACAGAGTCAGAACCTTATTCAATTATTAAATTCATGTGGTCTCAAAATGCTTCATGGATTTACAAAATAAAATAACAATAAGACAACTTAGTTTAAATCTACTCTAAGCACGTTAGTTGTGACCATACCAAACTGGACTTCCTTTAACATGGATGCATCTGATGCAACCCTGGGGGGTAATTCAGACCTGATCGCTGCTGTGCGGGTGATCAGGTCCAAACTGCGCATGTGTATGCACCGCAATGCACAGGCGTGTCGCAGGGGTACAAAGAGGATTGCCGCTCAGTGATGGGTTTGTGCGATGGGTCCGCTCGCACGGCAGACGCAAGGAGATTGACAGGAAGAAGGCGTTTGTGGGTGTCAACTGATCATTTTCAGGGAGTGTCTGGAAAAATGCAGGCATGTCTATGTGTTTGCAGGGAGGGTTCCTGACGTCAATTCCGATCTCGGACAGGCTGATGTGATCACAGCGGCTGAGTAAGTCCTGGATTGCGCAGAGACTGCACAAAATCTGTTTGTTTAGCTCTGCTACACAGCTAAAATACAATCCCCCTGCAGGCGGCAACTTTCTGATAGCAGCAGTGCAAAAATCGCTTGATAGCAATCAGGTTTGAATTAGGTCCCATGTCAGATCGGCCAGTGGTTGCTGCTGGAAGGTAATCTTCCTGCAGCTGCCAGGCTTGGCACACCCTATTCCTTCTTGGGTCCCTCCCCTCAATCTCGTATGGCAGCCCAACTTCAGGAAGATCCGGATCAGGATAACTGCCATTTCCCATTCTAATGTGCAGTTTTATACAGTGAAATAAAATATGTAGTTAACACAGAATTTTTTAAAAGCTGCATCGCATGTTACATCGTCCCGTCATACCACTACATCGTGCAGTATGTACACACATGAAAATATGTTGGCCCATCGGCTGGGAACACATCATTCTGATGTGTACCCAGACTAAGTTTACATTTCAACATGCTTACTATTAAAATGTTTGTTTCTTTTTTTGTTCTATGAAAAAAATGTTATGCAACCAACAATATGTGTTGTAAAGGTACACCAAAAGTAGTATATTGGCTTTGTGCAATGTTTCACGCAATCGGGGGAATACAATTAGGTGAAATTATGTTGCACTTGCGAGTAATTGCAGCTATATGGTGCACTTAAAGTACCTCCAGACTTGCAGATTTTTGTTTGCTGCCTTATAGTCCGGCATGAATGAAAGGCGCAAAGGGGGGCAAGTTCTGATGCCGTTGTTGGCGTTTACATGCTGTCGCAGCGGCAACTGATCTGTTTCGCCTGTGGGATGAGTTAACTGAATTCCCCCAATAGGCAAAGTAAAGTTTATTATGACAAATGTTTCAATATTTTTTATTTTCAGACAATTGCCATTGTAGATATCCATCAAGCACATATATGCTATATGAGGTAACATTACAGTATTTTTAGTTTTGCTACAACAAAACACAAAGGAAAGGTATATTTACATGTTAAACTGTTGTAACTACATGCATTTTCCCCTAGAATGTGTACGCAAACATGCCTGACAGTTGGTAGTCTATTAATTGCCTGTGGGCAAGATGTTAATACATATTGTCTATGTGACCTCCTGCAATCTCTCGGTACTGTGGCAAAGCAGGAAGTGCTATAACAGCATGATCTGTGCAGCTATAATACATCTCCCCCCCAGTATGGGAAAGATCCATTAGCTTTGTCAAGAATATTACACTGTTCAGAAAAGAGACCTCTCATTGAAAAACTTTAATGGCGGTTTTTGAAACATGGCTCAATTGAAAAATTATAACATGGATTACTTTGTCCGAATATGTGATAATTATGTTTTCTACTATCAAGAAATGTCATAATCATGCAATTCACAATAGTTTAAATAATGAAAAAAGGAAAAATAACAAATTTGTCTTTGGCATGGCAATGGAGACATCATCAGTAATGCTGCTAAGCAAATAAAGAATCCTTGTTCTAGTGGCTTGGCAACATAAATAACAGGAGCAGTGCCACCAGGAGATCTCTGTATTAACTACTGTGGCATGGCCAGGGACTCTTTAGGGCGTGGTCATGACCTCTTGAGGATGAGATTGTGAATCCCTGATTGACTCAGACCCCCAGATGAACAACCAATGATTGTACCCAGAAGTACCAATGATGATTTCATTTTTTTTTTTCCCCTGATGAAGTCCAAATCATGGATGAAATGCATTGGGACCCTGTTGTATCCTATCAGTATTTCAACTTTCTCTCTCCAGCAATACTATTGTGGATTCCAGGCTCTTAGTATTCATATCTACTTTATTGGGAGCCATATGAGATATCACAGATAAGTCTTTACTTTATTTGCTCCATTTTGATTTAGGATCAACTCTTTCTTGGTTCACCGCTTCTTTCTCTCTCTCCCCCCTATTATTTTACTTCTCAATTTTGCATTTTTTTCCTACATTACTATTTCTCTCTATTCTTCTCCTTTCTTCATTTGCCTATTGGCTCATTTGTATATCCCAAGTTACAGTGCATCTGGAAAGTATTCACAGCGCATCACTTTTTCCACATTTTGTTATGTTACAGCCTTATTCCAAAATGGAATAAATTCATATTTTCCCTCAAAATTCTACACACAATACCCATAATGACGACGTGGAAAAAGTTTTTTTGAGGTTTTGGCAAATTTATTAAAAGTAAAAAACTAAGAAATCACATTTACATAAGTATTCACAGCCTTTGCTCAATACTTTGCTGATGCACCTTTGGCAGCAATTACAGCCTCAGGTCTTTTTGAATATGATGCCACAAGCTTGGCACACATATCTTTGGGCAGTTTCGCCCATTCCTCTTTGCAGCACCTCTCAAGCTCCATCAGGTTGGATGGGGAGCGTCGGTGTACAGCCATTTTCAGATCTCTCCAGAGATGTTTAATCGGATTCATGTCTGGACTCTGGCTGGGCCACTCAAGGACATTCACAGAGTTGTTCTGAAGCCACACCTTTGATATCTTGGCTGTGTGCTTAGGGTCGTTGTATTGCGGAAAAAAGAACTGTCATCCCAGTCTGAGGTCAAGAGCGCTCTGGAGCAGATTTTCATCCAGGATGTTTCTGTACATTGCTGCTTTCATCTTTTCCTCTATCCTGACTAGTCTACCAGTTCCTGCCACTAAAAAACTTCCCCACATGCTGCCACCACCATGTTTCACTGTAGGGATGGTATTGGCCTGGTTATGAGCGGTGCCTGGTTTCCTCCAAACATGACGCCTGGCATTCACGCCAAAGAGTTTAATCTTTGTCTCATCAGACCAGAGAATTTTGTTTCTCATGGTCTGAGAGTCCATCAGGTGCATTTTGGCAAACTCCAGGCGGGATGCCAAGTTCTTTTTACTAAGGAATGGCTTCCATCTGGCCACTCTACCATACAGGCCTGATTGGTGGATTGCTGCAGAGATGGTTTTCCTTCTGGAAGGTTCTCCTCTCTCCACAGAGGAATGCTGCAGCTCTGACAGAGT
Source organism: Pseudophryne corroboree (assembly GCF_028390025.1). Taxonomy (NCBI): domain Eukaryota; kingdom Metazoa; phylum Chordata; class Amphibia; order Anura; family Myobatrachidae; genus Pseudophryne; species Pseudophryne corroboree. Next base: position 526,319,501 of record NC_086446.1, on the reverse strand, counting down.
GAGCATCAATTGCTTGTTCACCTCTCTGACTAGGGCCCTTCTCCCCTGATAGCTCAGTTTAGATGGCTCGCCAGCTCTAGGAAGTGTTCTGGTGGTTCCGAACTTCTTCCATTTACGGATGACGGAGGACACTGTGCTCATTGAGACCTTCAAAGCAGCAGATATTTTTCTGTACCCTTCCTCAGATTTGTGCCTTGAGACACTCCAGTCTCGGAGGTCTACAGACAATTTCTTTGACTTTATGTTGGCTTGAGCTCAAACATGCACTGTCAAGTGTGGGGCCTTATATAGACAGATGTGTGCCTTTCCAAATCATGTCCAATCAACTGAATTTACTACAGGTGGACTCCAATTAAGCTGTAGGAACATCTCAAGGATGATCAGTGGAAACAGGATGCTCCTGAGCTTAATTTTGAGCTTCATGGCAAAGGCTGTGAATACTTATTTACATGTGATTTCTTAGTTTTTTATTTTTAATACATTTGCAAAAATCTCAAAAGAAAAATTTCACGTCGTTATTATGGGGTATTGGGCCTAATTCAGACCTGATTGTAGCAGCTAATTTGTTAGCAGATGGACAAAACCATGTGGACTGCAGGGGGGAAGAAGAAACCTGTCGGAGGCAGTCACTGCGCATTGAATTGAACAGCCCAGGGAGCTATTTCCCGGCACTATTCAAATCGCTCTGAATTGAATCGTGCCCATTGGGCCTAATTCAGCATGGATCGCAAAAGCAAAATCTTTCCCTAATGGGCAAAACCATGTGTACTGCAGGAGGGGCAGATGTAACATGTGCAGAGAGAGAGATATTTGGGTGGGTTATTTTGTTTCTGTGCAGGGTAAATACTGGCTGCTTTATTTTTTCACTGCAATTTAGATTTCAGCTTGAACACATCCCACCCAAATCTAATGCTCTCTGCACATGTTATATCTGCCGCCCCCCCCGCCCCCTGCAGTGCATGGTTTTGCCCAACTGCTAACAAATTTGCTGCTGCGATCAACTCTGAATTAGGCCCATTGTGTGTAGAATTTTGAGGGGGAAAATTAATTTATTCCATTTTGGAATAAAGCTGTAACATAACAAAATGTGGAAAAAGTGATGCGCTGTGAATACTTTCTGGATGCACTGTATTTCGATGGACTTTTGATCTGACTACCGCAAATGCTAATACACCACCAATGAAAAGAGAGAAAAAAACAAAGAAAGAACTGGATGATGGCCTCACTTTAGTTTTTTTTCCTTCTTGTCAATGGACAGTCCTATAAAGAGATGAAATTGTGAGAGACAAAGTACTAGCCAGTCATCTTCTACCTTACATTTTACAGGCTGTGTTTGAAAAAGGACAGGAGTCGATTGGTTGGTACTTTATCTCTCCCCAAACTTTGATAAATACCCCCCTGTATCTTTAGATATTCTTTGGTGTTCCCACCATACCTTTACCAGAGACACTATATTTTTTTGTGAGTTCACTTTATGTAACATATTTTGCTTTCTTGCCATTCTGCTCACTGGCAATTCCTGTATATTTGAATGATTTTTTGTACGGCCATCATTCATTCTTTTAATAAATTCAATTTTGAAAAAGAAAAAAAATATTATTACATAAAAATACTACACTATTTTGGCTTCCCTTGCCTGTTTTATACTTACAGTATACAAGGATAAAGAGAAAGGGAAAGAGGACCATTAGATCCAGGGAGACTGCATGCAAAAGCTCAATATATACAATATATTTATCTGGTGCACATGTATATTGCAACAGTATATGAGGTGTGGCTAGAAAATGATAACTGCACTTGTAAAAAAAAATAAACCATACTGTGTGAGTTAAAGGGAGTGGGGGAATAGTGATCTCGGCTTATCCCAAAACGGTATTGCAAGTTTAACCCCTCTGGCACAGATAGTTTGCTGTCATTCAAAGAAGTTGCGTTTTTCCCATGTGCCGTAAAAAAAGTTTCTTCAAAAGTATAGCAATGTGTTAACTTAAAATTGTTTGTTAATGAACAAAACACCTACCAAATCTTTCTGTATGCTAATTGAGGCTTATGGGGCAGATTGTGGGCGGGATGTACTAAAGGAAAAATGTGGTAAACCCCCCGTTTTCGGGGGTTTTACCGCATTTTCAAATGTACTAAGACCCCGCCGCCGGTTTTTCACAGCCCAGGGTATCGCCTCCGCCACCCCAAGCTGCAGATGCCGACCCCTCCCCTTCTTCCCCCCGGCATACCTTCCTCCAGGCAGCCTGGACCCGGAAGGTAATCTCCTCCCCCTAGCAACGCAGCCAAAGGTCCTTCCGGGTGAAGGGGGGGAGGAGGCGCCGGGGACAGCCTGCTGCCTTGTTCCCGACAGCTGAGGAGAGGGAGAGCCCACGGAGGTGACAAAGACCTTACAGGTATTGCGGGGGGCCTCCGTCACCACATTGCGATGTTGATCGCATATGTTAGTACATATGCGATCAACATCGCTGCGATGGGCGGCGATGTATGTTAATATAGCCCGCCCTGTATGTCATGTGCATGTGTGTTTAAGTGGCACAAACGATTTAGTTATGATCGTGAGGATGTCAAAGATGATGAACATCCTGAATGGATTGGACGTCAAAAACAAACAAAAATGTGGGAAAAACTGAGAAAAATGTTCGAATGGACTGTCTACTCTGCATTCGAATGATAGCAGAAATGGTAAATATCGAAAAAGATACTCTTAGGCAAGTTTTGCATAGAGATCTTAGCATGACAAAAGTTTGTGCTAAGATGGTTCCAAGGGTTCTCACTGCCGAGCAGAAAGAAAATCAAAAGTTAATTTGTACAGACATTTTTTAACAAATTCAAGTGGATTCACATTTTTTAGATAAAGTAATTACCTGTGATGAACATGGATCTTCTAGTACGATCCTGGGGCAAAACACCAGTCCATGCACTGGAAAACACCATCATCACCAAGAATGAAGAATGCATGGCAAAGCAAATCCAAATTCAAAACCAAGTCAGTTGTTTCATTAATTATCAAGGGTGTTATTTTAGCAGGCTGGGTACCAGAGGATGCAACAGTGAATCAACTGCTACAAAAATGTTACAAAAAATGTGCTACAAAAATGTTCTAGCAGCTTTGCAGGAAAGAATCAGAAGAGGTCAGAGTTGTCAAAAAATTATTTAATCCTCCATTAGGACAATGCACCAGTCCATACAGCTATCTCTGAAGCAGTATTTGGCAGGGAAACAGATTGCAGTGCTAGAACACCCTCCATACTCTCCAGACGTAGCACCATGTGACTTCTTTCTTTTCCCTAAAGTCAAATCTATACTTTAGAAGATAATCCATTTTCCATCAGTTAATGAGGTAAAGAAGAAAACTACGGAGATTTAGTTGGCACAGTATTGTGTTGCTTGTCATTTTAATTAATAGCTTATCCTATACTTAAACTTTATCTCTGCAGTATTTTGAATATTACACTGAACTAGGTGACAGTTTGTGATGATTATTAGTTTACTAGAAACCTATTAATTACTATTATATTTATTATGCTAAAAAAATACTATCTCTCATTCTTTCTACCATTTCCTGTTCATCCTTTGATCTTCCCCATTTTCTCCTACTTCCTCCCATCTCTCCATCTCCACTTCTTTCGCATATCTCTGCCTCCTCTTTTTCTTGTCATCTGTTTCTCTCTCCTGATATTCTTCTTAACTCTCTCATCCTCCTTCTCCAATCTCTCTCTCTCTCTCTCTTTTCCTGCCATCTCTCCCTCTTTCTACCTCCTTGACACCTCCTCCTCCAGCAATGTTGGAGGACTGATTTGGCAATCAGGCCATCAACACTGCTGGATGAGGAGATCTCAAGGAGGAGGGACCTTCTCCACTGGGGAGGGAGCTTGATTTGAGACTTTCTCCAGCGAGGAAGGTGTACTGGGTGACCATTCCAGGACCTTCTCCTCTGGCATTTGCACTGCTTTCCTTCTTCATTACTGCCAGGTGGAGGAAACTGTCAGCAGGGGGCATGCATATGAAAAACTGGTTCCACTGCACCTGCTCTAAACTGACACTTAAGCCTGTTATAAAATAGATTAATTGATGGATATATATCCAAACATGGCATTATACAAATGTAAAATCAAAATGATTTCAAATTTGATCAAACAAATGTCTACTTTACAAATTGGTTTTGATGACCTTTTACTGAATTCAGCAAGGTCTAGTGTATTATCTAATTGATGCTAATAATTAAAATAGCTTTGAAAAGATCCGTTAGAATTTCTATAGATATTATAATCTGCTGAGTAGAATTTCCATTTAAGACTGTGCATTTTTAAGCATTCTATTGTATTTTCTATCAAATGTATTAAAAGCAATATATGATTCAGCCATTTAGTAGGAAAGAAATCGTATTGTATTTCACTTAAGTACCTTCTACTGCCATGCAAAATCTTTTACACGTTTATGAGTAGAGTGAGATTTCTTGTAAGCTCCTGACGCCAAATTAAGTCTGGCACCCGCCATCCATTTATTTGAGAAAGGACTGGGAGTGTCAGCTTGAGAATGGAACTATGTGTGATTTCGGAAGCTGATGGTCTATTTATAAGATCTCTGCAATTTTCAGGTATTTCATGGCACTTAAGCATTGGTTTAGGGAACAGAAATTCTCATTGAGATTTTATTGATGGAGTTAACAGCCAGCCATATGGCTCAGTTTTGGAGACCTCGAGGGCAGAGCTTTGGAAGGTTTTTACTAGTTAAAGTCCTGGAAAAAAAGTCTCTGGTGTCAAAAATTCTATAAATGACAACAATTTCCTCTGCAGTATTTTGGTGCCACTCCTTAAATTCCTAACCAACTTGTTGGATGCAGTTAAAATACAACTTTAACCCTGATCACACCAGTACACATATGTTCTTCCACAGGTGTAAATGAATAAGTCAAATAAAGTTTTATGAATTCATAGATCTTTATATGCATGTATCAGTTTGGCTCCAGATCTTTTTATGTCTAGTGAACTGTTATTTTTCATAACTGATAAGGGATCCTTTCTCTAGATAGAAATATGTTATATAGTAATTCCTGAGAACGAAAGGAAAAATTTTAATATTGTAATTGCTGCTGCTCAGTGATTTCACATTACACAGTTACATAATTGCTAGGTGTTTTTTTCGTATATTTATGGTGATGAGCACTGCTAAACAATTTATTGGAGAGAAAGGTCAGGAGTCATGTGGACAGAATGGGGTATTTTTTTTAAAGGTAGTTTAGTATAATTTAGACATGCTGCTCCAAGTAACAGAAAATAAAATATATCTGAATTACTATAAGTCTCAATTATTTAGGGTAATAGATCTTATACTGTGTATCCATGACAGTGCCAAAATTTGTGGAATTTAGTTATTCCACTATAATTGCTCAAACTTATCCATGGGAAAGTTTTAAATAAAAAATAGTTTTTTGCATTAAATTAATTGAATTAACATGTGATTGGTTTAGCAAAATAATGTGTTAAAACCAAACAATGTGATAAAACAAATGATTCAAATCGTTGGACACATTTATATGACAAAGCTATAGTATGTTGCACTAATTATTTCAGTTGTTGCATAGTTGGTCCCTTTTAAGTATAGGCATTCTTTAAAATCACTGAAGGGACAAAAATGTAAAAGGCAATTTTTATGATCTATCGTGTGAATAACGCCCACTAGGAACACTAATTCTTCTAACTACATAGGAATCAATGATCCCTATTATTATGTCCTGTCATGATACATTCTTTATCTGATTAAATAAATACATATCAAAGTGCTCCTGATCCCCTTTTTTTCATATTTTACCCTTTGCTATTTCCAATTCTTCACCTCTTGGCTTAAACAATTTGCATAAGAACTAATTTGAGCATAATGATTACAGTGCAAATTGCTAACTAAAAAAAAACCAAAACTCTCTCAAAATGAGGAAGTTAATTATCAAATGAGATATAACGGACAAAAAACTAGCAGAGAGGACAACATTATATAGATTAGTGGGATGTAATTAGGCTGAATCCAGCTATAGCATGAGCCTTTGTGAAACAGAGAGATATCACTTTCCCTACACAGGTGCATGTACAAATTTTAATTCTTTCACCAGCAAAGTTAAATAAACAATGATTAAAAGGACAGATGTTACTGTAGATTAACCAAGGTTGGTAAATGCTAAATTACCTGAATGGGATGGGGTGAGATGAGTTTTATTTTAAGGGGAGATGAACTGTGTATTACCCATTTCAGACATACTGTAGAGCAGGGAATTTGCCGCGTCTAAATGCCGGCAAAACTCCCGGGTTTCAGCCCTGACAATTTTGAAAAGCAGGGTCGGGGACCTGGGACGACTTCTTCTTCCCTTCAGACCTTCCAAAATCCTGGGTTTATCTTGGTGCATGCCAAAAAATCTGTGTACTAGTGGTATAAACCTGGGTAAAAGAGGTATATGGTAGCAATACTGTTTTCTGCTGAGACAGGATTATTGTGGATGCTGAATGTTATCAGTAAAATCGTTGTAGCTAGTAAATGAGATGGGACATGTATATAGAGCAGAATATACACGGTTTTTCCAACTCCAAAGGCTGATCCAGAAGGAAACAGCATTCCTTTAAAAAATAAATCAGTGGTGTGCTGCTGCTAACATTAAGCATAGATCATGGAAGGTCTATCATAGTACAGGTTGAGTATCCCATATCCAAAATGCTTGGGACCAGAGGTATTTTGGATATTGGATTTTCCGTATTTTGGAATAATTGCATATTATAATGAGATATCATGGCGATGGGACCAAAATCTAGGCACAGAATGCATTTATATTTCATATACACCTTATACACACAGCCTGAAGGTAATTGTAGCCAATATTTTTAATAACTTTGTGCATTAAACAAAGTTTGTGTACATACACACAATTCATTTATTTTTCATATACACCTTATACACACAGCCTGAAGGTAATTGTAGCCAATATTTTTAATAACTTTGTGCATTAAACAAAGTTTGTGTACATACACACAATTCATTTATTTTTCATATACACCTTATACAAACAGCCTAAAGGTAATTTAATAGAATATTTGTAATAATTTTGTGTATTAAACAAAGTTTGTGTACATTGAGCCATCAGAAAACTAAGTTTTCACTATCTTAGTCTGACTCAAAAAATTCTGTATTTCGGAAAATTCCATATTTCGGAATAATTGGATATGGGATACTCGACCTGTAGTAGCATGAACCGTGGAAAACATAGAAAAGATGAACAATGACCAACATTGCCCATCATCCCCAACTTGTTTCATATTAGACAGCCAAGGAAACAAGCAGGGTGACTTTCATATAAGACCTTTTAATTAAAAAAAAAAAGGACAGGGCAAATTGGACACAAAGGGGGTGATTCAGATCCAATCGCTGGGCAGCTAATTTTGCTGTCCTGTGTTCAGATAGTCACCGCCTCCAGGGTGTGTGTTTATTCGCTGTGCAAGTGTGCGACCCTATGTGTACGCTGAGCTTCTAAAATCCACTGTGTGCAGCCTCTGCGCAGCCCAGGACTTACTCCTACAGTGCGATCACATCAGGCTGGTCGGGGCCGGAGCTTATGTCAGACACCATCCCTGAAAACGCTTGGGAACGCCTGCGTATTTTCGGACACTCCCAGTGAACGGTCAGTTACCACCCACAATCGGCCTCCTCCTGTCAATCACTTTGCAAACACCCGTGCAATTGGATTTTTCGCACCATCCCGTCACTGACCAGCGATGCCTGTTGTTAGTTAGGGTTAGGCTGCCAGAGGGATGTGGTGCATACGCATGCGCAGTTAGTACATGATCGCCTGCTGTACGAAAATGCTCAGCAGCGATCAGATCTGACTGACCCCCAAAGACATAATAGTAGTTTCTCTGACGTCCTAAGTGGATGCTGGGGACTCCGTCAGGATCATGGGGAATAGCGGCTCCGCAGGAGACAGGGCACAAAATTAAAAGTTTGACCACTAGGTGGTGTGTACTGGCTCCTCCCCCTATGACCCTCCTCCAAGCCTCAGTTAGGTTTTTGTGCCCGTCCGAGCAGGGTGCAATCTAGGTGGCTCTCCTAAAGAGCTGCTTAGAAAAAGTTTGTTAGGTTTTTTATTTTCAGTGAGTCCTGCTGGCAACAGGCTCACTGCAACGAGGGACTTAGGGGAGAAGAAGTGAACTCACCTGCGTGCAGGATGGATTGGCTTCTTAGGCTACTGGACACTAGCTCCAGAGGGACGATCACAGGTACAGCCTGGATGGGTCACCGGAGCCGCGCCGCCGACCCCATTGCAGATGCCGAAGAGAGAAGAGGTCCAGAAACCGGCGGCTGAAGACTTCTCAGTCTTCATGAGGTAGCGCACAGCACTGCAGCTGTGCGCCATTGCTCTCGGCACACTTCACACCAACGGTCACTGAGGGTGCAGGGCGCTGGGGGGGGCGCCCTGGGCAGCAATGAAAGTACCTATTCTGGCTAAAAATACATCACATATAGCCCCTGGGGCTATATGGATGTATTTAACCCCTGCCAGGTTGTCAGAAAAACGGGAGAAGAAGCCCGCCGAAAAGGGGGCGGGGCCTATTCTCCTCAGCACACAGCGCCATTTTCCTACACAGCTCCGCTGCTAGGAAGGCTCCCAGGCTCTCCCCTGCACTGCACTACAGAAACAGGGTAAAAACAGAGAGGGGGGGCACTTATTTGGCGATATTAATAATATTTAAGCTGCTATAAGGGGAACACACTTATTTAAGGTTGTCCCTATATATTTATAGCGCTTGGGTGTGTGCTGGCAAACTCTCCCTCTGTCTCCCCAAAGGGCTAGTGGGGTCCTGTCTTCTATCAGAGCATTCCCTCTGTGTCTGCTGTGTGTCGGTACGTGTGTGTCGACATGTATGAGGACGATGTTGGCGTGGAGGCGGAGCAATTGCCTGTAATGGTGATGTCACCCCCTAGGGAGTCGACACCGGAATGGATGGCTTTGTTTATGGAATTACGTGATAGTGTCAGCACGCTGCAAAAGTCGGTTGACGACATGAGACGGCCGGCAAACCAGTTAGTACCTGTCCAGGCGTCTCAAACACCGTCAGGGGCTGTAAAACGCCCTTTACCTCAGTCGGTCGACACAGACACCGACACGGACACCGAATCTAGTGTCGACGGTGAAGAAACAAACGTATTTTCCAGTAGGGCCACACGTTATATGATCACGGCAATGAAGGAGGCTTTGCATATCTCTGATACTGCAAGTACCACAAAAAGGGGTATTATGTGTGGTGTGAAAAAACTACCTGTAGTTTTTCCTGAATCAGAGGAATTGAATGAAGTGTGTGATGAAGCGTGGGTTACCCCCGATAGAAAACTGCTAATTTCAAAGAAGTTATTGGCGTTATACCCTTTCCCGCGAGAGGTTAGGGCGTGCTGGGAAACACCCCCTAGGGTAGATAAGGCGCTCACACGCTTATCAAAACAAGTGGCGTTACCGTCTCCAGAAACGACCGCCCTCAAGGACCCAGCTGATAGGAGGCTGGAGAATACACTAAAAAGTATATACACACATACTGGTGTTATACTGCGACCAGCAATCGCCTCAGCCTGGATGTGCAGTGCTGGGGTGGCTTGGTCGGAATCACTGACTGAAAATATTGATACCCTGGATAGGGACAATATTTTATTGACTATAGAGCATTTAAAGGATGCATTTCTTTATATGCGTGATGCACAGAGGGATATTTGCACTCTGGCATCAAGAGTAAGTGCGATGTCCATATCTGCCAGAAGAAGTTTATGGACGCGACAGTGGTCAGGTGATGCGGATTCCAAACGGCATATGGAAGTATTGCCGTATAAAGGGGAGGAATTATTTGGGGTCGGTTTATCGGATTTGGTGGCCACGGCAACAGCCGGGAAATCCACCTTTTTACCTCAGGTCACCTCCCAGCAGAAAAAGACGCAGTCTTTTCAGCCGCAGTCCTTTCGTTCCTATAAGAACAAGCGGGCAAAAGGACATTCATATCTGCCCCGAGGCAAAGGAAAGGGTAAGAGACTGCAGCAAACAGCTCCCTCCCAGGAGCAGAAGCCCTCCCCGGCTTCTGCAAAGGCCTCAGCATGACGCTGGGACCTTACAAGCGGACTCAGGGGCGGTGGGGGTCGCCTCAAGAATTTCAGCGCACAGTGGGCTCACTCGCAGGTGGACCCCTGGATCCTGCAGGTAGTATCTCAGGGTTACAGGTTGGAATTCGAGACGTCTCCCCCTCGCCGGTTCCTAAAGTCTGCTTTGCCAACGTCTCCCTCCGACAGGGTGACGGTATTGGAAGCCATTCACAAGCTGTATTCTCAGCAGGTGATAGTCAAGGTACCCCTTTTACAACAGGGAAAGGGGTATTACTCCACGCTATTTGTGGTACCGAAGCCGGACGGCTCGGTAAGACCTATTCTAAATCTGAAATCTCTGAACCTGTACATACAAAAATTCAAGTTCAAGATGGAGTCACTCAGAGCAGTGATAGCGAATCTGGAAGAAGGGGACTTTATGGTGTCCTTGGACATCAAGGATGCTTACCTCCATGTCCCAATTTGCCCTTCACACCAAGGGTACCTCAGGTTCGTGGTACAAAACTGTCATTATCAGTTTCAGACGCTGCCGTTTGGATTGTCCACGGCACCCCGGGTCTTTACCAAGGTAATGGCCAAAATGATGATCCTTCTTCGAAGAAAAGGCGTATTAATTATCCCTTACTTGGACGATCTCCTGATAAGGGCAAGGTCCAGAGAACAGCTGGAGGTCGGAGTAGCACTAACTCAAGTAGTGCTCCAACAGCACGGGTGGATTCTGAATTTTCCAAAATCCCAACTGATCCCGACGACACGTTTGCTGTTCCTAGGGATGATTCTGGACACTGTTCAGAAAAAGGTGTTTCTTCCGGAGGAGAAAGCCAGGGAGTTATCCGAACTCGTCAGGAACCTCCTAAAACCAGGAAAAGTGTCTGTGCATCAATGCACAAGAGTCCTGGGAAAAATGGTGGCTTCTTACGAAGCGATTCCATTCGGCAGATTCCATGCACGAATTTTTCAGTGGGATCTGCTGGACAAGTGGTCCGGATCGCATCTGCAGATGCATCAGCGGATAAACCTGTCGCCAAGGACAAGGGTGTCTCTGCTATGGTGGTTGCAGAGTGCTCATCTGTTAGAGGGCCGCAGATTCGGCATACAGAACTGGGTCCTAGTGACCACGGATGCCAGCCTGAGAGGCTGGGGAGCGGTCACACAGGGAAGAAACTTCCAGGGCGTGTGGTCAAGCCTGGAGACGTCTCTTCACATAAATATACTGGAACTAAGAGCAATCTACAATGCTCTAAGCCTGGCAAAACCTCTGCTTCAGGGTCAGCCGGTGTTGATCCAGTCGGACAACATCACGGCAGTCGCCCACGTAAACAGACAGGGCGGCACAAGAAGCAGGAGGGCAATGGCAGAAGCTGCAAGGATTCTTCGCTGGGCGGAAAATCATGTGATAGCACTGTCAGCAGTGTTCATCCCGGGAGTGGACAACTGGGAAGCAGATTTCCTCAGCAGACACGATCTTCACCCGGGAGAGTGGGGACTTCATCCAGAAGTCTTCCACATGATTGTGGTCCGTTGGGAAAGACCAATGGTGGACATGATGGCGTCCCGCCTCAACAAAAAACTGGACAGGTATTGCGCCAGGTCAAGAGACCCTCAGGCAATAGCTGTGGACGCTCTGGTAACACCATGGGTGTACCAGTCAGTGTATGTGTTCCCTCCTCTGCCTCTCATACCAAAGGTACTGAGAATTATACGGCAAAGGGGAGTAAGAACGATACTCGTGGCTCCGGATTGGCCAAGAAGAACTTGGTACCCGGAACTTCAGGAGATGCTCACGGAAGATCCGTGGCCTCTACCTCTAAGAAGGGACCTGCTTCAGCAGGGACCTTGTCTATTCCAAGACTTACCGCGGCTGCGTTTGACGGCATGGTGGTTGAACGCCGGATTCTAAAGGAAAAAGGCATTCCAGAGGAAGTCATCCCTACCCTGATTAAAGCCAGGAAGGAAGTGACTGCACAACATTATCACCGCATTTGGAGAAAATATGTTGCGTGGTGTGAGGCCAGGAAGGCCCCCACGGAGGAATTTCAACTGGGTCGATTCCTACATTTCCCGCAAACAGGATTGTCTATGGGCCTCAAATTGGGGTCCATTAAGGTTCAAATTTCGGCCCTGTCGATTTTCTTCCAGAAAGAATTGGCTTCAGTTCCTGAAGTCCAAACTTTTGTCAAAGGAGTACTACATATACAGCCCCCGGTTGTGCCTCCAGTGGCACCGTGGGATCTCAATTTAGTTTTGGATTTTCTCAAATCCCATTGGTTTGAGCCACTCAAATCGGTGGATTTGAAATATCTTACATGGAAAGTAACCATGCTACTGGCCCTGGCTTCGGCCAGGAGAGTGTCAGAATTGGCGGCTTTATCGTACAAAAGCCCATATCTGATTTTCCATTCGGACAGGGCAGAACTGCGGACGCGTCCTCAGTTTCTCCCTAAGGTGGTGTCAGCGTTTCACCTGAACCAGCCTATTGTGGTGCCTGCGGCTACTAGCGATTTGGAGGACTCCAAGTTGCTGGATGTTGTCAGAGCATTAAAAATATATATTTCAAGGACGGCTGGAGTCAGGAAGTCTGACTCGCTGTTTATACTGTATGCACCCAACAAGCTGGGTGCTCCTGCGTCTAAGCAGACGATTGCTCGTTGGATTTGTAGCACAATTCAACTTGCGCATTCTGTGGCAGGCCTGCCACAGCCTAAATCTGTCAATGCCCACTCTACAAGGAAGGTGGGCTCCTCTTGGGCGGCTGCCCGAGGGGTCTCGGCATTACAACTCTGCCGAGCAGCTACGTGGTCAGGGGAGAACACGTTTGTAAAATTCTACAAATTTGATACCCTGGCTAAGGAGGACCTGGAGTTCTCTCATTCGGTGCTGCAGAGTCATCCGCACTCTCCCGCCCGTTTGGGAGCTTTGGTATAATCCCCATGGTCCTGACGGAGTCCCCAGCATCCACTTAGGACGTCAGAAAAAATAAGAATTTACTCACCGGTAATTCTATTTCTCGTAGTCCGTAGTGGATGCTGGGCGCCCATCCCAAGTGCGGATTGTCTGCAATAATTGTACATAGTTAATGTTACAAAAATCGGGTTATTATTGTTGGGAGCCATCGTTTCAGAGGCTCTTTTCGGTTATCATACTGTTAACTGGGTTCAGATCACAAGTTGTACGGTGTGATTGGTGTGGCTGGTATGAGTCTTACCCGGGATTCAAAATCCTTCCTTATTGTGTACGCTCGTCCGGGCACAGTATCCTAACTGAGGCTTGGAGGAGGGTCATAGGGGGAGGAGCCAGTACACACCACCTAGTGGTCAAACTTTTAATTTTGTGCCCTGTCTCCTGCGGAGCCGCTATTCCCCATGGTCCTGACGGAGTCCCCAGCATCCACTACGGACTACGAGAAATAGAATTACCAGTGAGTAAATTCTTATTTTTTGCTTTATAGGAAACTGAATATAGTTCTTCTTACATGTCCACTATGGGTTGGGTGCAATATCCTGGCACTCAGCATGCCAACGGACAGAATTCCAGTAGCGGAATATCAACGTTCAAAATCCCAACGGAGTTTGGCAAGTATTGTAACCCTATCCCTAATCCAACCCCTAACCCACTCCTACCGCAGCCTAATCCTAACCGTCCCGCTAATACCTTACCCTAAACCTAACCATAACCCTAACCCCAATACTTTGCTGATGGGATTTTGAGTGTCAGGGTTTCGTGGCCAGGTTTCTGACTGTTGACATGCTGAGCACAGGGATATTGAATACATTCCGTCTACCGTCCACCATGCTTCATGCAAGCTGCACTCACCTATTACCTTTTAGTTAGTTACATCATTTAAGTCTCTGCTTTTCTGAATAACCTGATATTTATTGCATATGATCAGATATATTTTAATATACAGTGCTGGCAGTGTTCCATCACTCTTCAAGCGAACCAAAAAAAAAAATCCCATTAATACAATCCATATTTTCAGGCTGCAAATGACAAATACAATATTTTGTTGAATGAGTTTAGATTGCTTCCAGCTGTGTTAAATAAAAAAACTAGTCCCTGTCTATGGAAAAGGTGTGCGTCCCAGTGGCATATCTCATTACAGAATTGAACTGTGTTCATGAAATCAAAGCACTTGCCTACCCTGTCTCCTGTTGTCTTAGTTGCATTGTGAGCTTTTAATTACCGTGTGCAATTTCACAGTCTGCTTTTCTGCTCACTTAAAAAAAAAAATCACACAGGGACAGTAAGAAGGCTGCAGTCTAAAACATATTCATGGAAAGATTGTCAGCCACCCACAAAGGGTCTGTTCTTTGTTCTTCTGAGAATTGTCATAACTCAGGCTTATGAACCAGAACTTTACTACACAAGGAAATTGCATTACCTATTGGACATCTGCTATTGCCTGTATGAAAAAACAATTACTAAATCCTATTCTGTCTATATTGTGACAGTTGATATTTCCATAAGTTGATTACACATTGCCGCAAAACTGAAAACTGTCAGAACACACAGATTGATTAAAATCGTATTAGCTCAAAGAACACATTGAAATTAGATAATGTACTAGAGGCAAACAGCAAAATCTGTATTAATAAATTAACATACATGGGTTTTGAATGGAAAATCCACATTAGTTTGTCCATTCTATGATAATTATGGGGGTACAGTGGCTACCATTGCTACCTCACAGCGCTGAGTTCATGAACTTAGTTCCTGACCAGGAACTGTGTGGAGTTTGGATGTTCTCCATTTGTCTAGATTTTTTTCAAGGTGCACTTGTATCTTCCTACTATCCAAAATAAATAACAGCGGTTGGTTAATTGACTATGACTAAAAATGGACCTTAAGGTGGGTACACACTGGAATGAAGGGCATTGGTTACGACATCAGAAAAAATGCTCTTGAGCCCAGATTCTGTGTACACATTAAAATGAGTTTTTATGAGGGACAGAACAATCATGTTCCATCCTTTATAAGCTTAAACAAGGTCACTAGCGATATTGCTAGGTTTAATGTGCAGCACATCAAACCTGGCGACCATCACCAGCGACTGCCGGAGCACGCAATCACCCATACACACTGAGCGATATAGACGATTTGTCGTTACGTAGCAGCAAATCGGCCTGACATCGCTCCAGTATGTACCCAGCTTTAGGGGTCTATTTACTAAGCCTTGGATGAAGAGAAAGTGGATGGAGATAAAGGGGGTGATTCAGAGTTGATCGCAGAAGCAAATTTGTTAGCAATTGGGCAAAACCATGTGCAGTGCAGGTGGGGCAGATATAACATGTGCAGAGAGAGTTAGATTTGGGTGGGTTATATTGTTTCTGTGCACGGTAAATACTGGCTGCTTTATTTTTACACTGCAATTTAGATTTCAGTTTGAACACACCGCACCCAAATCTAATGCTCTCTCTGTACATATTATATCTGCGCCCCCTGCCGTGCACATGGTTTTGCCCAACTGCTAACAAATTTGCTGCTGCGATCAACTCTGAATTCCCCCCAAAGTACCAACCAATCAGCTCCTAACTTCCATGTTGCAGGCTCTGTTTGAAAATGACAGTTGGGGGCTGATTGGCTGGGACTTTATCTCTGTCTACTTTATCTCCATCTACAATTTAGTAAATATTAAATAGACCCCTTAGTGTGTTTACACTATAAATTCCAGTGGGGCAGGAGCTGAATGGCAAATATTCCCTGTACAGCACTGTATAAATTAATGGTGGTAATAATAATAATATTAATAATAATAATAATTGCAAGCCCAAATAAGATAAACATACCTACTACATCAGATCACATGTGCCACTTTTAAAAAGAATGCCTAGCCCTGTTTTGAAATCCCTTGACCTCACAAAAGAATCCAGATCTGTGGTTTATTCAATTTACTAAAATAGTACGAAAAATAAACAGAGAGATTGGTTTAAAACACAAGTCGTGGAGTATTCTGGGGAACAGCCATGCTGTTACCCTGAGCATTCCAGCCACGTTACAGTCTCAAGAAGAAAGACATCCGATCAGGCTAGGTTCTGATTGTCTTTTCAGACATTGGTCTTGATGTGGTTTGAGATTGGAGCTGCTTTGGAAAGCAACTTGACATTTTATAGCTGAGATATTTCATCCACTTCTTTCTACTTTCAAGAGTAAAGTATTTATACCACAGGTCATTGCCAAATGAATGAAATTGGAACCTGAGTGGGTGTTATGAAATACAGGTAGCACAGACCGATGTGCGTGACAACCTCCTGTGTTATTCAAATCTCTTCTCACAATACCCTTTGAAGGTAACATAGCTGAACCCAAAATATTGCATTAATATTTCCAAAACTTTGAAAATAGAAATATGTTTCTTGTATAGGTCTGATTGAGACCTGCAGAACAGTACGTTTTAATTCAGCAGTATCCTGAGAAAGCTTAAGAAATCTAAATAAAAAAACAGAGCTTTACTGTAAATGATGACAGCTTATAATGAACAACTAAAACGCTCTGTGTCACAGGCTCTTCTCAAATATAACGTATTTAATTTGGTTAGCATTAGTTTTGAGCACTCTGAATAATTGTTCAAAATGCTTTTTTTGGTGTTTCAAAAAATTAGCTAATGTGACATCTTCTCTATTTAATATGGATTGCGTGGTGCTGTAAACGTGGAGTGCGACTCCACCCATAGACTTTCACCTTATCATTATTATTGTTATTGCTGTTGGTGTGTTCAAATCTGAGCAATTATAGTACTAATGCAGCTCCTTCTATTCAATACACATTACACCCAGTGTATCTAAATGTGGAGTGAGAAGAGCCTGTGTGGCACTACCTTATTCATTAAGTACTGGAGAACTAAGAACCCAAATGCATATCATTCACATTAACTAACTGGGTCCCTGGCACAGAGCTAAAACCAGAAGTCTTCACTGAAAGCCTGGTTCCAGCACTTCTTGAAGAGGGACCCTAAAATTAACCTCTTCATAAGAATGTCATGCTGCAGTAAGTCCAGGTCTGTGTTTTTAGGGGATATCTGCAAATTTACAGTATCACTTGAATGTATCTAGGGTTGGCCATAGCAGAATCTGGATCTATCCCCAGTCTCGACTCACGAAGGCAGCCTGTCCGCAAGGCTTCTATGGGGGCTGACTTTATGTCTACTATATCAAGCTCCAGGATGTATTGCATGGCACAGGTAGCTAATGCCATCTCCAGATGGTGCTAGCTGCTGGGGTCTATGGGCTGCAGACTGTAAAATGTACTCTATCCCTATAGTTGTTTTTAATACATCTGAGTGATAATTAATTTTGTATTACCTCAAATGACAGGAATAAGACATTGTAACTATCGGGCTCTAGGACCTGATAATTAATAAATATGTCCCTGTAGTCTTACTTGTTCATGGTCCTAATATTATGCGATTTGCTAAATATGAACCTACAGTACAGTACCTTACCTACCTCAAGCCCTTAGGCATAGCTAATCCTTGTTTAAGTCCAAAACAGTTTAAACTCATAATGCTATTACTACCCCCACCCACCCCAACAGAGTAATTTGTGCCAGTGAAATGTAATAAAATATTGCACACACATCCCCTCTCCCATCCCCCCCCCCCCCCCTGAAAAACACCCAACACCCACCTCACCAGACCCCAGACCGCATCACCTGCTAGCTTTGGAACATTTGATAAACACTACTTTTTTGTTTCTATGTACTTTTTGTGATTGGAGAATTAGGTAATTTGAGAATAAACCACAAGAGCATTATGTACAATTTTGGGTTAAAGTCACCCAGTTTGGTAGGGTGCTATCCTGGAAGAATGTCAGATCTACAGGAATATTTTCAATGAAGAGTAGAATTTGGTGCATACATTATATACCATAATTACCATGTATCAAGCTTTTAACAAATACATATCTCCCTCCCATATGCTTCACAGGTAGATGCCACAACTAGAATCAAATTGTGGATTAATATGATGGCACTTTGTAATTGTAGAAGACTTGTTATTAAAAACTAGAGAAAAAACTTTGAGTATTTTAGGGAAGCAATCTACTTTAAAGTCAGTCTTCTTGAAGAAACTGTCACTACAGTATGTGATCTTCTACATCTGTTTATAGCTGGTTACAGATGAGATGATCCTGCTTCTTCTCTCCCTGAGCA
Source organism: Pseudophryne corroboree (assembly GCF_028390025.1). Taxonomy (NCBI): domain Eukaryota; kingdom Metazoa; phylum Chordata; class Amphibia; order Anura; family Myobatrachidae; genus Pseudophryne; species Pseudophryne corroboree. The sequence continues at coordinate 526,301,237 of NC_086446.1, read as the reverse complement.
CTTTGTGCTTGGTCCATTGACCCTGGCACTTGTGCACAGCAACAAGACTGACCCTCGTGCATCCAGCATAAATTCTTTTTCACAATGCCCTAGCTAGAACCCTGCAAGCAGTGTATGAGTTATCAATTATCGCTGCCTCTACAAAAATGCCTTTGTAGGTAAGCTTTTTATGGCAGGTCCTGTGTGTGATGCTTTGAACTTGGGAAATATTTTTAAACTTTTGTTTGTTTTTAAAAAAAAGATTCTGATATTTCTAGATTTGTTAATAAATATTACTCACAACCACTACACAGAGGCACCTGGCAGCGCTAATACAATTCTTTTTCTATCTCTTGTTTTCTGTACAGGATAATAAAGCTATTTTCCACAAGTCTGTCAGTAATCAAAAGTGTTTATTCAAACTCGTTTTCACTTTGAAAAAGTCTTGCAATCACTTTTTCCATGTTTCCGATAACATGTGAGTCTGGAAAAAAATGCTTTCTGCCGTCTTTCTTTTTCTTTTTAAATTATATGCAACACTTCTAAAACAAAACGTCGGGATGTACAGCTGGCATATATTAAAGGTTTGTAATGGCTAAAACATTACACTAATAATGAATATCATATTATGATAGAGTTAAGATTCAGGCAGTATTACTTTGTACTCGTGAATTGTATGTACCTGTTAAAGTTTATATATCTCTACTAAAAATTGTCTTCTTAGAAGGAGATTTACTAAAGTGTTTATAGATTTGTAAAAAATAAAAATAAAACACCTAAAAAAAAAAATAGCTATTTGCATTAAGTGCCAGTTATAGAGGGGGACATGTACTAAGCAGTGATAAAAGTGGAGAAGGGAACCAGTGGAGAAGTTGCCCATGGCAACCAATCAGCTGCTCTGTATACTTTTAAAGTATGCAACATCAATGCTGATTGGTTGCCTTGGGCAACTTCTCCACTGGCTCACTTCTCCACTTTTATCACTGCTTAGTACATGTACCCCAGAGTCACTTAATAAAATCTGGTGATTGGTCCAGCTAGTTGTGACTTTTAAAATTGACACAGGCTTTGCATCCTATCAAGGAGACTTGGTCACTTATGATCTTCTCCATCTCTACTCAATGCTTTAACAAAGTGAAAAAATTACAGCACGATACAAAAGGGTATCTGGTCAAATTGTCGACAGAAACCATGCTGACATTCATAAGGTTGCCACCACAATGTCGAACTCAGATTGTTGACATGGCATTAGGTCGACATCCTCAATGTAACCATGTGAAATGCAGACAATTTCAGGATGCTCTTGGTTAGGGTTAGGCTGCCTGCAGGAAGGTTAAGGTTAGACTGGGCTGCAGGGGGGTGAGGAGTAGCTAGGATTAGGCTTCGGGGTCTGGCAACAGGTATTCATTGAGAGCATTTACGGCGAGGTAGTAGTGCTTGGGACCAACGTGTATTCAGAAAGACTAATCACCTAACAACTGTTGTAAGGTGAGGCTTTTTAAGTAATAAATAACAAGTGGCGCTTGACAATCAGATAAATAAAAGACATTTATTTGTATGAAATGTATATAAATTACAACAACCTCCCGGGAGTGTAAAACAATGATATAAATATCACAACAATAAAACTGTACGCTGTATTATAGCTTCTTTATCAATTGCTTGAAAACCATTAATAATAAAATGATCTTATTTGCACATGACTATTTATTAGCAGCACCTGAGAGGTTTTCAACCGTGCTGGATTCACTTAGTACACACAAATAGTGATATGTGGAGAATGTGTGTAACTAATAGGTATTGAATCTACACATGAGTCACTCACGATTGTATATATCAGAAGGAATTGCGTGTATCACAAATCCGTAGCAGTGACTGGCTGGTTAAAAAGTTAATTGAAGAATTACCTCCGCTGGGCAGGAGCCTGTTCTGTCCTTGCTCCCTGGTGTCGTCTCACCGTCCCGTCAGAGACACATGCCAGAGCCTCAGCGGGTGTGACTGATGCTGCGCCGTGCTCCCTGCACGGCGCAGCATCAGTCACACCCGCTGAGGCTCTGGCATGTGTCTCTGACGGGACGGTGAGACGACACCAGGGAGCAAGGACAGAACAGGCTCCTGCCCAGCGGAGGTAATTCTTCAATTAACTTTTTAACCAGCCAGTCACTGCTACGGATTTGTGATACACGCAATTCCTTCTGATATATACAATCTTGAGTGACTCATGTGTAGATTCAATACCTATTAGTTACACACATTCTCCACATATCACTATTTGTGTGTACTAAGTGAATCCAGCACGGTTGAAAACCTCTCAGGTGCTGCTAATAAATAGTCATGTGCAAATAAGATCATTTTATTATTAATGGTTTTCAAGCAATTGATAAAGAAGCTATAATACAGCGTACAGTTTTATTGTTGTGATATTTATATCATTGTTTTACACTCCCGGGAGGTTGTTGTAATTTATATACATTTCATACAAATAAATGTCTTTTATTTATCTGATTGTCAAGCGCCACTTGTTATTTATTGGTTAGTTCTTGTTTTAAGGGACTGGCAATTCCCTTTATCAGGAGGCTGCTGACAATCAAAGTGCAGTGCTTCTCACCTGAGCGCTTAGTTTTTTCTTTTCTAGGCTTTTTAAGTAGTCTGAATGGGGAGGATTTTTCCACGCCTGTCTGAGCAGCTCAACCTTCACAGGCACAACTTCTTATACTCATGGACATTTGCGGACACACTAACCGCGACAAATGAGTCAGGTTTACCCTGATCTGGAGAGCAAACTGCCTTGAAGACACAACCATTTTTCCATTTTCCTTCCAAACCATTGCCACCACATACCAACTAAATCTCAAAGATGTCAAGCAACTGACACTTCAACTCAGATTCACTAGTAAAGTTGCTCCAGTTCTGCACTAATTCTACTTGCACCTTTTGGATGCTTGCTCTCTGTATGCAATGCTTAAAATAAATTAATACGGATAAGGATAGTCAAAAGAGACTACTGACAGTGGACCCACACAAATCCCATCATGACTGCAATTATGTATGTAGTGGTTTTGCTGAAACATGCTAAAGTGGCAGAGATTTGTACAGAGAAACCCACTGGCAGTGTCTTTAATCCACCACTTGCATACAAAGACGCACCATCAGACGCACATCGGTAGCACCATCGATCATCTGAGCGACCCTCAGAATGTCTATCGGCAGTAAGCCATTGTAACTGTATACAGACGCAGTCACAGGCTGAGAAACAACCCAGTTTGACTTGCAATCTCCCCGTTAGCTCCTACAAACGCTGTCAATCAGTCTCTGTCCAAATCCTCACGTAAACGCCATCAGTAATTAAACTTGCCACTTGCGACTCTGGTGCATTACAAAAAAACTTGCTCAAATCTGCAAACATCGGCATTGCATCCACTTCTGAATCAGGTCCAGTATCTCTTTTGCCTCCATATATCAGTTTTATGTCTCTGGCTTCAACACCCTCGGTAATACAGGAATAATGACAGACACAGCAAATCGATCTATCAAAACTATCAATATTCCAGATTGAAATCCACAGATTTTCTTGCAATACGGTGCTCATGATATATTGCATGGTTTCTGCCATAATGATATATTTCCCATACCGTAAACTGCATGTGCCAGGACTACATTATGGGAATTACAGCATACAATTACCATTGATTAGGTCATTAACATCAGCTGCTTATCAAAGTTGACATGTGTGCAGTGAAACAATGGTTTAAAATTGAGGAGGGGAAAACTTGTTGTGAGTTGTACTGAATGAGAGCAGCGGCTGAGGGACAATTTTCAACTGCGCATGAGCAGATTATAAAATGTATATCCGACAGGATGACTGCTCATTAAATGGATGCCTTCCCTATGGCAGCAGTGTATTGCATGAGAAGAACTTTACCAGATGTAACATGACTCGTTTATAGGATGTAGACATCACCACAAGAGAGGATAAATTAATACATTCACATTAAATAAGAGCACAAAATAAAGCCATTGTGAACTAGAGGTTTGATGTACGTTAAGTTCTTGTACTCAATGTAGACTGTACAGGGACTTTTGCCCCCTCCAACAGGTATAACCACTCTTGCAGGGCCAGGTTTATGGCTATCAATTATTTATCCACAAGGACATCATTTTTCTCTGGATCTGAAAAGTTTTCTGATAAGAAGCCACAAAAGTAAAATGTTCATCTTTTTGCGAAAGCACTGCCCAACCCCAACTTTAGAGGCACCCACCTCCTGGAAGAAAGGCTGATCACAGTTGGGTTATCTTAGAATGGGTGCTGAGATAAAAAAAAAAAAATACTTCAGTCGAGTGAACACTTCTTATGCCTCAGGGGCCACACCCTGGTATCCTGGCCCTTGTTGGTGAGTGCAGTGATTGGAGCCGAAAAGATGAGTAATTCCTGATGAACTGTCAATAAAACTAGCAGAATCACAGGAAGCATTGTATTTCCTTCAACCTGGTCAGATGAGAACAGTTGACAATGGCGGAGAGTTTCTCTGGGTCCATCTGGAGACTACAGCCCAAGATTATGTACAGTATCCCAGAAATGCAAGTTCTTTTTGCTCAAAAGAATATTTCTCTAATTTGCAGAAGAGTAGGTGAGCCCAAAGTTGAGACAGCACTTCACATACATGCTGGTGATGACTACATCCTTGGAGAATATATCCAAATATCAGGATGTCATCCAAATACACCACCACGTTCTTATACAAAAGGTCTCGGTTTCCATGTACTTTTGGAAAACAGTAGATGCATTACATAATCAAAAAGGCATGTCCAAACACTCATAATGTCCATCACCAGTGTTAAAGACCATCTTCTACTCATCCCGAGGCCAGATCAGAATTAGATTATAGGCCACACGAAAAGCAAGCTTGGTAGAAAAATTTGCCCCTTTTATCCGATCGAAAAGTTCTGAAATCAGGGGTAAGAGGTACCAGTCCTTGATGGTGATGGTGTTCTGGTAGTGGTAATCAATTCAAGGTCTTAAACCTTAACAAATAAAAGGCCAGCTTCTGCAGATGATTTGTACTCTCTTATGAGCCAACGTTCAAGGTTCTCCTTGATAAATTCAGACACAGCCTAGGTTTCTGGAAGCAATAGAGGAAACACTCTTTCATGAGAAGGTATTTTCCCAGATAACAGGACAGTAAAGTAGTTTCATTCCTGATTGGATGGGTAGTGTTTCAGCACCCTTCTTCCTGCATACATTCTTGAAGAGCTAATATGTAGCCGGTAGAAAGTCATCTTGGGAGAAGGTCGAATTCCAAACAACCTGATTTGGAGGTTGGATAGTCGGCAGGCATCTCTGATGGCACTGAGATCCCCATGACAAGATTGGGGTTCACTCCAAGCTAGTGGGAGCATGCTTACGTAGGCATGGAAGACCCAGATAATTGGCTGATGGAAGTATATAGAAGGAAATTGACTGCCTATGGTGAGTGCCAACTTGCATGGTAACTATAGGAAGTTTATTTCCATCCAATCCGATGATACAGAGTGAAATCTGTAGAGGCACACTAGGAATTCCTCTCTCCTGAATTTTATTGGCCATGATAATGCTGCCATCAGCGCCAGAATCCAATCAGGCCTTGAGAGTTTCAGAGGGCTTTTCCAACAATAGGGTCACATTGATCGAAAACTGTGATGAGGCATTCTCTTTTGGAGCATCTAGAAATGTACCTAATCTGACCATACTTCCTTCAGTTAGGTCCTCACATTTCCCAGACACTGTACTTGAGGCAACCAGTGTGAAGGTGACCTGGTTCACCGCAGTGTAAGCATAGCTTATTCTTGAACCTCTTTTATCTCACTTCGGTAGAGAGGCATCATTTCCCGACTTGCATGGGTTCTTCAGGAGGTACAAAAGGAGCCGCAAAACTTGAAACTGAAGTGCAGTGATCTGCTCTGTTTCCCTACCTGATCCGAGTTGGTCAAAAGTATGTTAAATGTCTTAGTGTCTTAGTGAATATTTTTCACATTTGTAACTTTAAGTATGAGACTTTCCTGGGGATGCAGTAATCATGTCAACATTTACAATATCGACAATCATAATTTAGACACCACAATGCCGGTACATCTGAATGCCGGGCTCCCGCCATCGGTACCGGTAGTCTCCCAGGAACTACGAGATGTATTCAAATCTCGGCTGCTGGAGAAGGGGAGTTCCGGCGATGCCTGTCAGCGCACACAGGTATGGTGGGTGTCTCCATCTGAAGCAGATGGGGATAAGCCTTACAGATCTTATCAGCACATTGGAAACCCAACATGGGATAACTGTGAGAGTTGGACTATTGTAGCAGAAGTAGTTATCTGACAGACCACAGAATATATCTTGTAATGGGATGTAGTTAGGTGAGCGGCGGTCCGGAGACCGCCGGTCACAATACCGGCACCTATATCCCAGTCTCTAATAATCCTGACGGTCGGCATGCCAACTAACAGGGACTCGCCCCACCCGTGGATGTCCCATAGAGTGGGAATAGAACCTATAGTGAGTGCAGCTCACCACCGAGCCTGCAGCAAACCCGCAAGGGGCTTGACTGCACCCCCCCCCCCCTGCCGGCCATGTAAATGATGGAATCCCGCCATCGGTATTATGACCTGCAGTCTCCTGACCGCCGGTCACACATGCCCAACCCCCTGCAATATCTGGTAGAAGCATTTGAGAAAATGCTGTAACATGTAATACAGTTAAGGGTGTAAATAATTGCATACAGCCTATAAATTTATACATTTTGCATGCAGCCTATAAATATTGGGCAGCTTCATTTTTACAAAGTGGTTTAAATTAGAGATGTGTGCTGGACCATTTTTTCTGGATTTGAGAAAGTCACCGGAAGTGACAAAACGCGTTTAGGACTTCTTGTCTAGATTCACCTCCTGAGGCTACAGACGGCTGTTATTGAATTACCGCTTTTAGCAGCGACTATTGATCCGCTACACTGCATTACCGGCTTCATTCCAGCATTATCAGTCCATACCAGCACGGCCTGAGTTACACACGTCTGGGTAACCTCTGACTGACCGGACTTTACGGATCCAGCCGCATACACGGAGCCAGCCGCTGCAGTGTAGACCGCATCTACCGATTACCACCTGAGGACGCTCGGCTTGGTCTTCTCACATCGCAAAACGGATCCCGGTGCTAAAGGGATTTAGAGTGAGTAACACTTGGTTTAAAACCGGACTGTGGGGCAGATGTATTAACCTGGTGAAGGCATAAGGAAGTGATAAACCAGTGATATGTGCAAGGTGATAAAGGTATCAGCCAATCAGCTCCAATATGTAAATTAACAGTTAGGATCTGATTGGCTGGTGCCTTTATCACCTTGCACATATCACTGGTTTATCATTTCCTTATGCCTTCTCCAGGTTAATACATATGCCCCTGTATGCGGCCACCATACGCTGTTTATGTCTCCATTCGAGGACTAATTATTTCGTTAAACTACGGCTTCATTTCTACCTCAGAATCCAGTGAAGCTTTAATACCTATTAAATGATTGTTCTGTGCATATCAGCAGCCTGAACAGGGTTGATACAAAGTATATACTGGACTCCATTTGGAACATTGTATTGTTACATAAATACTAACAGCTATAGTTACTTTACTACAAGTTCATCTATCTCTAGGAATGTGTTTTATGTTTGTCTATTGGTACATGCATTTTTAGTGGTTAATAAAACTTTTTTATGAGAACACCGGCATACATTTATATTTAATTATCCTAGTTACATGTTGATTCTCTAGCGAGGCTCCATATTTTCCTTTATTTCCATTATCGCATGTGAGACTGGTGCAGACAGGTCTCTGGGAATTCGTCACCATTGGATCAATATTTAATTTATTTAATTAATTAAATGCTATTTAATCCACAGTACACGCGCTATTAAGGGATTTTTTCTGTGGTTGTTTATGGATTTGGATTTGGCTCTGATTCTTCGTCCGGTATTGTTTTTTCAAAAATATTTGCCAGAAAGCTAAAATCACTTAATTTGGCACCTTTTCTTTGTTCCTAGAGCAGTGGTTTCCAAACTTTTTTGAATCACGGCGCCCTAGAATATCAGAATTTTTTTCCCGGCACCCCTAGGCCAAAAATTTCTTATTGAGAAATTTAGAAAGAAATATTACATTAAGTAGATTGCGTTTATATGTCATCCTTAGGGTCAGTTGTGTGGGACAAGATTTGCTTCTGTTTGGCCACATACTTTATGACTGGCAGCCACCAGCACTGGTTTTGCCTATTATATTGACCATGAATAATTTGAATTGGTCCTGGACCACCAACCCAGGGCACCCCTGCAAGTGTCCCGAGGCACCCCAGGGAGCCACGGCACACAGTTTGGGAACCTCTGTCCTAGAGTATTATTAACCTCATTAACATTAATTTTCAGTCATTTCCAGTCAATTTTGACCATTTCACAGCTTACAATATTGTTTTTACGAGTATTGGGTAAAGGCTGCAGCTACCTGGTTGGTTACTAAGTGACAGAGCAGTGGCACAAACACACGGCAGTTTATAGCACAGCTACAAAACATTGCCACACAGCAGTGGCAGAAATTAAAGTTGGTGCAATATGGAATTGTCCTTGGGTCCTCCCCAACCCTTATGCTGGATGTTAAAAAGGACATGCACAGTTTAAAAAACCAAGCACTTCAGCGACAGGGACTGACACTTTTGTGACTGAAGTGCTTGTTTTGTTTGGGCCATCATAAGACAATTTTTGGGAAGGACTACCTGCTATCACTAATGAGGAGGTTGATGATGAGGGTGTCTTAGGCAAACACAGGGGGGGTTCTGGTTGCTCATAAACCCCCTTTCCTCTTGGGAAGTGGCTCAAATTATAACAACAGCAATGGTATATAGTATAATTACTAGAGTTGCCATCACATCATGCAATTCAAGGGATAGAGCAGAAATGCTGCACATGCCCAGTGGTAGCAGCGTCTTCTACCAAGTTTGGTGTGTGTGGATCTGAGTCCACTGGACCAGAAAGAAGATAACAGGAAAAAGAGACAGGAGCCTTACCATGAGGTGGGAGAATTTGTGCTTAGAAAGTGCAGTACTGGTTCTATTATGTTTGTTTGTTTGTTTGTTTATTTCAATAATCCTGCGTATAAAAAGACCAATGTTTACATTAATGTTCAGAGAGGTTACTAGGTTCTTCTACGCCACCCCCCCCCCCCCCCACCCCCCCAGACTCCAGCACTTGTTCCAAGGTCCGGCAGAGTGGAAGATTGTGGATTGCATTTGGGAACCTCCCTCTAGAAATCCTGAATTTGCCATGGGTGTTAATTTTTTCATAATCTTGTAAAATACATTTCATGTACTCACTTAAAATCACGTAACATGGGAGCGGTGCCTAGATGGTTAACGACTTTACCTCTACTAACTTTGGCCTCACAAATGGAGCAGATGCCTTCACAAACATTGTCAGGAATTGGATAAAATTAATACCACACCCAAGAGATTGTTTTTTTGATCTTATGCCCAGGCATCACAATGGCTTTCTTTTCTCTTTCATCCATCTGGGGGACGCTGCGCTGTTACTTGTGGGTTAGAGTGTGTGGGTGGGAGTTTGGCACAGAACCTATCAAAACTAACTCCTCCCCCTCTAACCCCTCCCATCTCCAGCCTACCACTAGATTACCTCAGTTTTAGTTTTGTGCCTGAGGAGTACAGGCACAGATTTCATTGTCTATAGATTTTAGTTAGGTTTTATTTATTTCTTTTATGTTTTTCAGCAATACTTAGTCCCTGTATACAGGTGACAAATATAAGAGGAGTGGGGTTAGTCAGTAATGGTTTTTACCCACTCTATTTGGCCTCTGGGAAGTCACCATACTTATGTCACTGGGGCTTGCTCATTCCGGGCTCAGATCCGAGGAGGCAAATCTGTCAAATCTGCAGCGGCAGCAGTGGGCGGATACTTTCATTAATGTTTTCAGTAACACCATTCCCACCCACCCCCCTCTCCCCTATCATCTGGTATGTGTGGGTAACTGTTTGACTGGAGGGGGGCGCTGTTTGTGCACGGCAGCGGCAGCACTAACGGACGGGATCACTCAGATCACCGCCGCTTGTTTGACAGAGAGTGTCCCTTCAGAGCGCAAAGGCCCCTTCACGGAAGGGGACGTATGGCGCTCGGGTTGCTGGGGGGGTAGGCGGTAGCCAAGGTGGGACGCAGGGGGAAGGTGATGTCTTCCCGCCTTGCCTTCCCGCCCTGCAGCATCTTCCCATCCGCTGTCCTCACTCTGTGGGGGCGGGATCCAGACTCAGGCGCCATCTTCTTGTTTGCTGCCGGAGTGGAAGCGGGGGATGCTGCACTGCTCATAGCACACTGACAGGATCCAGCGTCTCACCCTGTATATTTCACAGGCGGGGAGCAGCATAATAGCAAGTATTGCTAAGTTATTGGTTATTGTGGCATATAGTTCACTTTAGGTCACTTTATTACTCACACTGTGATTTTTACAGGAGGGGTACACAACATTACAACATAAGTAGAGAGACTTTTCTCTAGGTTTAACCTTCTATAGAACTACTGTCCCTTTCCTGTTTATTTGGTTATTGTTCACTTAATAATCCACTGATAGAAATTAGCAATGGCCAGTAAGATGGACAAATCTACTAAAGGGAAGACAGGCTCAGCTGTATATTTTGCCTGTTCTCAAAGCTGTCAGTAGACAGAGTAGCACGGATCCTGGTTTGCTCTGCACGGCATGCTCCGTGACACCTACAGTAGAGCAGCCTAGTGTATCAACGGATCAGTCTGTCCGTCTATTGGCCAGGAACATGGCCGATGCTATTGCTCATTTACGTCAATCCCAGTCAGGTGTTGATTCTGGTCATTCGGCTATGGAGCCACCATGGGCAAGAAATATGGGTAAAAGTATTGCAGACTTAGCACAGTCTATTAACAAGATTGTGACTGCTTCAAGCTCAGTGGCCGCTAAATGACAACATACACTGCCCGCTATCACCTTTCCAGGAGAGGACTTAGATCCGTTATCCGCTCCTCTGGAGGAAGGTGAACTGGAGTCTGAATGGGAGGATGCTTCAGCCTGGGAAGAAGAGGAATTATCTACAAGTTCAGGTGTCAAATTATTGATTGAGGCCATCCGTCAGACTCTTAATCTTCATGATACGGCGGCGGCGGAGACTTCGTCGGGCTTCTTCAAACGTCAGAAATGACAAGTAACGGTCTTTCCTTCTTATACACATTTTGCAGAAATTTTGAAAGAACCTTGGCTTAAGCTGGATTTACGCTTTCAGGCTCCTAAGAAATTAACATTTTTGTATCCTTTTGCAGAGGAAGACACAAAGTTCTGGGAAACTGCTCCGAAAGCGGATACTCCTATTTCTCATTTGGCAAAGGCTACGGTAATCCCTTCGGTACAATCAGTGACGTTAAAGGATCCAACAGATCGGAAGATTGAAGCTATTCTTAAATCCATTTTTGCTTTATTGGGTATTTCTCTGCGTCCAATACTTGCTGGTGCCTGGGTCCTTAAAGCCGCTGATGACTGGTTGGCCCAGGTGGTATCTGGCATGCAGTCGGATAACCCATCAGAGGCTATTCAGCTGGATGAACAGATCTCTGAGGCTCTCACTTTTGTTGGTGAGGCCTTGCTAGACTCGGCCTCGCTACAGTCGCAGGTATCTGCTCTGGCGGTTACAGCAAGGCATGCGCTATGGCTTCGTGTTTCGAACGCTGACTCTGATTCAAATTTGAATTCCATTTGAGGGAGAGTTCCTCTTTGGTTCAGAACTTAAGAAGATTATCTCTGATACTACGGGTGGTAAGAGTCCGTTTCTTCCAGTTGCTCCTCAGAAGTAAAAAACTACTAGATTTCGGTCCTTCCGTACTCAAATTCGGGGCGGTTTCCAGTCCTTTCGAGCCTTTTCAAGATTTCCAAGTAGAGGCGTGTACCATGGTAGGGGCGCACAGGCACCTCGCAGAGCGTCAGTCAAGCCTGCCGACAAACCTGCAGCATGACGCGAGAACCTCGCCGGAGGGATCCTTGGTGGTGGGAGCGCGGTTACTACAGTTCAAAGAGGTGTGACTCCTGTCGCATACGGATCGGTGGGTGACTGGAGTCATAACCCAAGGTTACATTTTGGATCTCGAGGAACCTCTTTCAGACTGCTTTTTCATCACTCCTCTCCCAAGCAATCCCTCCAGGCGACAAGCAATAATTCAGGCTACTTCCACGCTTTTAAGACAGGGAGTAATTCTTTCAGTTCCCACAGTGCAACGCGGTCGAGGGTTTTACTCAAGCCTTTTTCTAGTAAACAAACCGGATGGTTCATTTCGACCCATTTTAAATCTAAAATGCCTGAATTCCGTATCTTTCTGTCCAGAAGTTAAAAATGGAATCGATTTGTTCGATCATCGCGGCCATGGAACCGGAGGAGTATTTGGCATCTATCGACATAAAGGACGCATATCTCCACGTCCCAATTTGGTCGGGTCATCAACGTCTGTTAAGGTTCGCACTAGGGCCTTGGCATTTCCAATTTCAGGCTAATCCTTTCGGTCTTTCCACGGCCCCTCGAGTATTTACAAAAATATTGGGTCACGTGGTGGCAATCCTCAGATGTCAAGGGGTCAACATTACCCCTTACCTAGACGATCTATTACTAAAAGCTCCATCGCCGGAACTTCTTCAACCACACCTACAACACCACGACCACTCTGCAGTCCTTCGGATGGATTGTGAATTTCCGGAAATCTTCCCTGACCCCCTCTCAGGAGTTAGTGTTTCTAGGTCTACTGTTTGACACAAGAAGTCAGGAGGTTTTTATACCTCAGGACAAGCTTCAGGATCTCAGGTCCAGGATTCGCTCCTTGTTGCAATTGCCAAGGGTCTCGGTTCTCCGATGTATGCAGGTGTTGGGCAAAATGGTGGCGACGTTCCAGGCGGTACCATATGCCAGATTACACGCTCGTACCCTTCAGGTGCAGATTCTGGGCTCTTGGAATCAGACGGGTCCGCATCTGTACTTGCAATTGTGCCGGCTGTCGGTTCAGACTCGACAGTTTCTACTTTGGTGGCCTCACAGTCCCAATCTAACCAAGGGAGCACCGTTCACTGTTTGGGATTGGATGATAGTCACCACGTACGCCAGCCTCATCGGTTGGGGGGCGGTGTTTCAATCCCAGCATCTCCAGGGGCTCTGGAGCGGTCAGGAATCGAAGTTACCGATCAACATTTTAGAGTTAAGAGCAATTCGATATGCTCTGGTCCAGGTACAGGACAGTGTCAGGGGTCATCCAGTACGCATTCTAACAGACAACGCCACAGCAGTAGCTTACATAAGCAAGGAGGGAGGAAGTCGCAGTTGGAGAGCCATGAAGGAGGTCACACATTCTACAGTGGGCGGAAAGGTGGATTCCGACCATGGGGGTCATTCCGAGATGATCGTAGCTGTGCTAAATTTAGCACAGCTACGATCATTCACACTGACATGCGGGCCGGGGGGACACCCAGGACAGGGCTATCCCGCCCTGCATGTCAGTGCCGGCCCCCCCCGCAGAAGTGCAAAGGCATCGCACAGCGGCAATGCCTTTGCACTTCAAGAGTAGCACCCGACCAGCGCAGCTTTAGCGTGCTGGCCGGGAGCTACTCATCGCTCCCCGGCCCGCAGCGGCTGCATGTGACATCACGCAGCCACTGCGGCCCGCCCCCCGTTTGGGCCGGCCACGCCTGCATTGGCCGGACCGCGGCCACAAAACTGCAGCCAAATGCCGCCGTTACATCCCCCCCACCCAGCGATCATACTGCAGCGACGGCCTTCAGCCAACTTGCATGCGCCGGCACGCTGGAGCATGTGCAATTCCAACCCAATCATTGCGCTGCGATAAACTGCAGCGAGCGATCGGGTCGGAATGACCCCCCATATCCGCAGTTCACATTCCAGGTGTGGACAACTGGGAAGCAGTTTCTTAAGCCGTCACACGATACATCAGTGGGAATGGGAACTTCATCAAGAAGTCTTTCTGACCCTGGTGTCTCAGTGGAACACCCAACATCGACCTCATGGCATCCCGCCTCAGCCGAAAGTTACCTCGGTACGGCTCTCGCACTCAGGACCCTCAAGCAATGCTAATCGATGCATTGACAGCCCTGTGACAATTCCGTCTAGGATATGTGTTCCCATCATTTCCCTTGATACCGCAACTTCTTCAACACATCCGCAGAGAAGGTCTATCAATCATTCTTGTAGCACCGAACTGGCCTCGTCGTCAGTGGAACACTCTTCTTCACAGCATGGTGGTCGGGGAACCGTTCCGTCTTCCACTATGACCCGATCTCCTCTTGCAAGGTCCTTGTCACCACCACAATTCAGATTGTCTGGCTTTGACGGCATGGTTTTTGAATCCAACATTTTCAGAGCAAAAGGGTTATCTCGACCAGTGGTAAAAACTATGCTTCAGGCTAGGAAACCTGTCACCTCTCGTATTTATCACAGAGAATGGTGTATTTACATTGCTTGGTGTGAAAAGTGTGGATTGTCACCACACCTCTTTCGTTTACCTCGTCTGCTGTCTTTTCTCCAGGAGGGTCTGACTAAAGGACTTCGTTTGTTTTCCCTCAAGGGACAAGTTTCGGCACTGTCTGTACTTTTTAAAAAAAGATTGGCTGTCATTCCGTAGGTTTAGACTTTCCTTCAGGGTGTACTCAGGATTCAACCTCCTTTTGTATCTCCGGTTCCACCGTGGGATTTAAATCTGGTTCTTCAGGCTCTCCAGAAGCCTCCGTTTGAACCATTGAATTCTGTTGAGTTATGCTTTCTTACTCTGAAAGTGTTTTTTCTCTTGGCCATTGCTTCGGCTAGGCATGTTTCGGAGTTAGCGGCGCTTTCTTGCAGAACACCTTTGTTGGTTTTTCACGACAATCGAGTGGTTTTACGTACGAAGCCTTCCTTTTTGCCTAAAGTTGTGTCGGCTTTCCATATGAATCAGGACATAGTTCTTCCAGCGTTTGTTCCAGACTCTTCTGGAGGGGATTGCCATTTGGCGTTATAGGATGTTGTTAGAGCCTTACGCATTTATTTGTCCCGTACAGAATCTATTCGACGTACGGATACCTTATTGATTTTGTTTGATGCGCCCAAGCGTGGCTGGCCGGCCTCTAAAAATACAGTGGCGCACTGGGTTACTTCTGCTATTCGACAAGCTTATGTTTCCTCTGCGTTACCTGTTCCTGATTCTTTGAGGACTCATTCGACTAGAGCTGTTGGGGCCTCTTGGGCTGTGCGTGGTGGTGTGTCTATCGAGCAGTTATGTCGAGCGGCAACCTGGTCTACCGTGCATACCTTCACAAAGTTCTACCATTTTCATACTTTTGGTTTGGAGACTGCCTCTGTTGGTCGTCAGATTTTACAGACGGCTATGCTGTCCATGTCTCCCTCCTCTAATTAGCTTGCTTTGGGAAATCCCACAAGTAACAGCGCAGCGTCCCCCAGACGGATGAAAGAGAAATAGGGATTTTTGTTACTTACCGTAAAATCTCTTTCTCTGATTCCCTCTGGAGGATGCTGCGATCCCTCCCGTATTTTTGTCTGGTTTCTTGGTCATGTTTTATTCTGTCTCTTTTGGCTTTGCTAAACGTTAACTGAGGTAATCTAGTGGTAGGCTGGAGATGGGAGGGGTTAGAGGGGGAGGAGTTAGTTTTGACAGGTTCTGTGCCAATCTCCCACCCACACACTCTAACACACAAGTAAAAGCTCAGCGTCCCCAAGATGGAATCAGAGAAAGAGATTTTAAGGTAAGTAACAAAAATCCCTATTTTATCATGGGCACTGCACCCACTGGTGGCTGACTTCTGAAAACAACATTATCACCATCCTCATCTTCAGTGTCAGATAGTAGTAGTACACACATATCCACCTCATCCTGTTCCACTTCCACACTTGAATCCTTAAATTCTAGTATGACCTCATCACCGTCTTTACTTGTACTGCTCCCCACATGTGAAGATGGTAAAGATATGGTGTAAGGATGTAAAAGAGGCTTCTCTATGAGGACACTGTGAGAAATGTCAGACTCACACATAGCTAACATGGACACCCCTAAACGTTCGTCAGGAATGTTTGAAGGTTCTGAATGCACAGTTTGTTCTACTGCCTTAGTGGTTTTCTTCTAAACTCTGAGTGAAAAGTTCTTGCATCTATATGAGAGGCAGAAGAAGATGCCTCATTGACAGTTGCAGAACCACCACTCAGAAATAAAGGCCAAGGCCTGAGCCTTTCCTTGACACTGCGTGTGCTGAATCACATGTTGGCAATTTAATATTTTTCTGCACCAAACCTTCCTTTTATAAGAGGTGTATTTTTTTAACACTATATATTGGGATTATGATTTTAGATGCCCTGACTGAGACCCATTAATCCTTAAGCATCTGCTTTAGTAGATAAACGTTGCTGGACTAGCATCGTCATCATGACTGGTGGCAGCAGCAGCTGCTGGACTAGTATTTGGTTGCTCTTCTCTAAACTGATTGTTATCCATTTGTCAAGTTGCAGATCACTGCATGGATCACAAGGCTTATAGAGGCACATGAACAAAATGCACTTGAGTAAAGTGAACCAACCAAACAGTACAAAAACAATACATAAGCTATATATATTTTATTTTTCTATTTTTAAACCTGCAGCTCGGTTCCAACAGTGTGGATCATAAGGCTTATAGATGCACCTGAAGCGAACAAAGTACACTTGAGTAAAGCGCAGAAACCAACCAGTACAAAACATATATATATACATATATATATATATATACACACATTCCAGAGTGTCCGCACTCAAGATACTGCAATAAATTTGGGGTGCTCCAATAGAGACAGTTAGTCCATATTATAAACGGAGACATTTTCAGGCACTAACCACTGCAAAGTAGGCATTTAGTCAATATTTAATGCGATCAATCCGCAATGAAGAATGTAGAAAATACATACAGTCGACGTTTCGGACCCTAAGGGACCATCATCAGAACATAACAGCATACATGATGTGCAAGATAGGCAGCCAAGAAGAGAATTTCCTGGCTGGCTATCTTGCACATCGTGTTTCACGCTGGTGACATCAGCGGTGATGCAGCGGAGGCAGTGCTTAGAGATCACATGATCTTTAAGTGCCGCCCATTCACACAGAATGAACGGCAAACGTATCTATGTGACCCGGCTTCCTGTCTACACAGCACAGCAAGCCGGGTTGAACACGTGTTCAACCCTGCTCGCTACCCGGATTATTCCAACTGGGCCCTTTTAGACCGCACAGCAACATGGGTCATGCATACTCAAAGCTGGAGGTCTAAAAGGGGTATATATCTACTGTTATTAAGGAAATGCCAAACTAGCAGTGTGCCCAGGTTTGTGGAGTAGAAATACTTGTGAAGGCTAATGTGTTGATTTTTTAAATTTGAAATAGTAATTTTAAATATGTAGCCAGGCATGAACAAATATGGTTTTCAGTACTTTGAAACAGTCATCATAAATGATAAAGGTTTTGGAATTGCCATAAATTCATAAGGAGTGGAGGAAGTCTATCACCACAGATATGCTAGGTTTGAGCATGATGGGAGGTATTTTGTTCCTGTGTTAATTCATCTTGTCAAAGATTATCAAAACTAATAGGAGAAGCTTCCCAGAACCATTTTTTTGGATCTCTGCTCCCAGTCCTTGTCAATTCTGACAGTAAAATGCCATATTTATGATATCTGAGAACATGGCCTCTAATAAAAAGCTATATTTCTTGCTGAATATTGAACTTTTTTCCTTTTCCTAACGAATTGTCAGCCATGATGAAAAACAGAAGTGTTTCTGTTTGGCCTGTGTTGGAAGAAATGGAAACTGTAAAAAAAAAATGAATTTCTCAGTGTATTAAAAAAAAAAAAAAAATCAGTACATTTTTCTACTCAGATCACAGGTAATGGTCATACAAGGCTAAAGTTAATTATAAACAGACTTTGGCAAGGATGTACATCTGATAATGAAGTAGACTGATTCAGCTATCAAAATTAAAAACGCTATTTTTCTTACTCATAAAGCCTAAAGTGTAATGGTTGCTTTCATCGTTATGTAACTCTGTCATGATAGTTGCAACTTCAAACCCTCACATCTACTGCATGCTTGTGGTAGAAAATGAATTAGCTGCTTAATGATGAAAGGTACAGTATGTGTTTGTGACCAGAGAGGTTAACATTTTTTAAACATATTGAGAAAATGTAGTTCTGCTTTATTATCAAGTGTAAAACACATTGAAACAAAAACTCATCTTCTCAAGATTCATTTTTCTTTTCTTTTTAATACAATTAGTGTTTAGTTGGAATATGTGTGTCCAGGTGGTGGTGGAGGTATGGCAGAGTGAGTGCACACACCAGCGGATGCCCTGAGTCAGCAAACAGCCCAGTGCTTAACTATAGGAGTGGTTTATTTAGTAGCAATATGATTGTACAGCTGTACCCACAGTAAATGCACATACACAAACTTGTTGCATGGAGCAGAACTTGAGCGGAGCATACAGGTCACCAGCCAGTGATTGTTTCTTGGTAGCGGTACAGGATGCAAGCGGTACCAGGCTCTCTAGTGGTAGTAGCAGCTCTCTGACATTGTGGAATGGCAGTAATCACAGGTTGCTTAGTTTCTCTGGAGCTATGTGGAAGATATCTGTCTCCCGCTGTGGTGCTCTAACACAGTGACTAGATGGTGGCGTGTATGCGCAAAAGTAGGGTGAGTGGCCATCTTGGTAAGGCATATGAAGCCTCCCTTTAGGAACATTAAAAAAATGGGGTCACCTCAAAAGTTGGACATGGTCACATATTGTTCAATAGTATCACCGCAGATTCATGGCAGGGGATGGGAATTATGGATAGACAGACAGACAGACAGACAGACAGACAGACAGATAGATAGATAGATAGATAGATAGATAGATAGATAGATAGATAGATAGATAGATAGATAGACAGACAGATAGATATAATCTAGATGTCCTGCAGCCCTATAGTTTATATAGCCATGGCTAGATTTATTGTGCAGTACAAAAACAAAACACAGAAATTAAATCCTAGCCTGTCTGGACCTACAGTAACTAAAATAATGGTTCCCTCTCTTGCAGCCTGTTCCACCAAGTAGTGAGACCCTCAGATACCTTTATTAGCCTCTTACAAGTGCTATTACTAATTAGACTGTTCTCATGCTGAATACCTGAAGACCCGAAAATGGGCCTAATGGATGAAGCCCATCACATCTTGCTGAACCAGCTTACTGAAGTTTATTCAAGGAAATGTCAGGATGGCACACACAGCATTAGGTGTGGTTCCAGCAATCACATCCATAAATTATTCAGTTTCCCTCGACCCTGCTTCTAACTATACACTGATCACCCAGCTAGTCACTAGCCAGCTTGTCCATCATTGGTTACCCCATCCCCAACACAAGACAGTCAACATACTACTCCTTCACATGTACTCGACAACTAATTATTCACACCCAAGGGATACACCTGTGCAGTTGTGCTGTGTGTGCAGGGATATGGGAGGAATTAACCCCACTTTACCATGAGTCCGCAGACTCCCAGAAAAAGCATTAGTCAAGAGAGACTGAACCAAACTACTGTACCTTATTTGTCGAATATATATATATTGTGATAGGGAAGGGTGAAGTTTAGGTGACCCTGTCTGCAGAATCCTCGCAGAGCCTGCTCATGCTGGGCAGGATTTCCCCTGGCTGGTCAGCAACACCAAAGCCGTCCTGTTTGGTGGCTCAAGTTGCAGGGCAGAGGGGTCCCAGGGCTGGTTATTTCTGAGGGGATAGTATAAGGTTTTAATCCTTTGCAATGCGCCCAAGACGGCTGCCTCACCTGGAACCTTGTGAGGGTGGAATACACAACCTATGGAAGTTTTTACCCAAAATGCCTACATCAATCCTGCATTATGCTTACTGTGCACTCCAGGTTTTCTTTTTTAAGTGTGTGGCTTGTCTATTGCTGTATTACTTACATTTTCTGTATTATGTGCTCTGTTTTTGATGTCTGGAAAGTGCCTTGAGCCCTGTTGGAGGAGTGCCATATCAATAAAATTATTATTTTTATTAATTCCGGTATCACCATGTGCAGCCCTTCTAGAGGTTAGAGGGCCGAAAAATGTGGCACTTAAAAGTGTATCAGGCTGGCTATCACTGATCTGGTGGATGTTCTTGCAGTAAATCAGGCAAAGACTGAATATGAATACTGTACTACTGTTTTCTCCTGGCTTCACCCTGGCATGTACTGTATACTACTGTTCTGTTCTCCAGCCATATTGCTGGTACATATACAGGCTCTGCTAACTGTGAAAAAATGCATTTTCTTCTAGAGCATTTTATATATATAATACATAATGTGTCCAAATTAACATTGGCTCCTCAGTATTAGTACTAAGAGCCTAATTCAGAAAAACATGTAGTCTGCATGCAATGCCGATGTTCACGTAGTTGAGCATTTCTTTGCAACCGCATATGCACAAATATTTCTAAAAACTTGTATGGCACATGCGTAACACAGAAAGCTCTTGCGATTGAGATGGGCTGTATCGGAATTAGAGATGAGCCGTTCGGATTTGGGGAACTCGAAACCATTCAAAACTTTCCCTATCCGAGCAGTCGAGCCCGGGGATCGGATAAGCCCTGGCTTTCTCGATCCCGGCCCGAGCCGAACACTTGAGATCCCGCTGTTGCACCACTGTAACAGCGCCGCCTGTACTGCTGACACCGCTGCCTGCACTGCTAACACCCACACTGCTGACACCCCCACATTGCTGGCACCCCAGCCCTGAGGACACCCCGCCGGCACTTCTGCGCTGTCAACACACCTGCACTGAGGACACCGCTGGCACTCCTGCACTACCAACACAACCGTCACCCCGCACTGCTGACTCATCCGGCACCCCACACTGCTGACACACCCCAGCACTGAGGACACCGTCAACACTCCCACGTCGCTGACACCACCAGCACCCCAGCAGTGCCAATACTGCTGTCAACCACACACTGAGGACACTGCCAGCACTGCCGACACCCCTGCAGTAAAGATACTCCTGGCACCTTCCTACTGCTAACACAGCCAGCAGTACCAGCACCACCATTAACTCTGCACTGAAGACACCACCGCCGGCACCCCAGCAGTACAGACACCGCCGGCAATCCCACACTGAGGACAATGCCAGCACTGCCAACACCCCTGCAGTAAGGATACCCCTGGCACCCCCATACTGCTGACACAGCCAGCAGTACTGACACCACCAGAAACTCTGCGCTGAGGACACCACCATCACTGCCAACACAGTCAGCACCCAACAGTTGGACACTTCCAACAACCCCACACTGAGGACACTGGCAGCACTGCTGACACCCCTGCAGTAAGAATACCCTGGCACCCCTGTATTGCCGACACAGTCAGCAGTACCTACACCACCAGCAACTCTGCACTGAGGACACCACCGTCACTGCCGACACTCCCAGCACCCCAGCAGCACCAACGCCGCCGGGAACACCCCAATGAGGACTCTGCCAGCACCCCTGCACTCTGGACACTCCCGCACTGATGACACCACCGCAATCCCCTGTCACAGTAAGTGTACTATTGGTGTATCCTCTCTGCACTGTATCCTGCATTGTATCCGACCCACACTGTATCCCGCACTATGGGGGTCATTCCGACCCGATCGATCACTGCAGTTTCTCGCAGCGCAGCGATCGGGTCGGAAGTGCGCATGCGCCAGCGCATGGCAGCCGTCGTTGGCCAGCATTCGCCTCTGAGACAGAGGCGGTCGCTGAGCGGGAGGGGACTGGATGGCGGCGTTAAGCCGCCATTTAGGGGGGAGCGGTCCGGCCAACACAGGCGTGGCCGGACCATTGGGGGGGCGGTCCGCAGCGGCTGCGTGACGTCACACACAGCTGCTGCGGGCCGGGGAGTGACAAGTAGCTCCCAGCCAGCACGCTAAAGCTGCGCTGGTTGGAAGCTACTCTGGAAGTGCAAAGGCATCGCCACTGTGCGATGCCTTTGCACTTCTGCGGGGGAGGCGGCACTGACATGCGGGGTGGGATAGCCCTGTGCTGGGCGTCCCCCCGCATGTCAGTGTGAATGATCGTAGCTATGCTAAATTTAGCACAGCTACGATCAACTTGGAATGACCCCCTATATCCAACACGCACTGTGTCCTACTAGCAATGTATCCACACTGTATCTGTCCCACACAGTATCCAACCCACACTGTATCTGACTCGCAGTGTGTCCCGAATTGTATCTCATATATCCTGCACTGTATCCAACGCAAACTTTATTCAACACATACTGTATCCAACCCACACAGTATCCAACCCCACTGTATCCAACCCACACTGTATCTGACCCGCACTGTATACCACAGTTTAGCCAGCCAGCCTTTGGCCGATATTCGTGAAAACAATATTGTGAACTTTGAGGTGCGAGGTGGTCAAAATTGAGTGGAAATGACTGCAAATTTATGTTATTGAGGTTAATAATACTCTAGGGACAAAAAAAAAAGGCAGAAATTACGTGATTTAACTTTACTTTGCAAATTTTAGAAAAAAATCCAAATCCAAAACTGGCCGACAAATTAGAACCAAATCCAGCAAAAATGGTGCAGCACACATCTCTAATCAGAATGTTGTGAAAAAGTAATGGGCGTACCTGGGCGGTGGGTATAAATGAACACAAAATTAGTCCGTTCAGTGGGTGTATTACAGGAGTATATCGGGAGTATCAA
Organism: Pseudophryne corroboree; assembly: GCF_028390025.1. Taxonomy (NCBI): domain Eukaryota; kingdom Metazoa; phylum Chordata; class Amphibia; order Anura; family Myobatrachidae; genus Pseudophryne; species Pseudophryne corroboree. Next base: position 526,278,452 of record NC_086446.1, on the reverse strand, counting down.
TATAAGTCGGCACGTTCACAGCTACACAGCCGCAGGCTTCAAAAGCTCACATTATATAGGAGCAAAACGCAGTGGCGTAAGTTCATCCAAGTTGCCCGGAGGCAAGAAAAATGTGGTGCCCCCCTTTCATGCTGACTATTTGACTTCGCAAGATGAACGACATGTCCATGACATTCCTATGAAAATTAGTTACAGCCCATTTCCCGCTAACCTATGAAGCATTAACCCATGGGAACCGAGAGCATTTTTGTGACCACCAGACAATACTATGAGCAGTTTAGTGACCGCTACACAATACTAAAAACATATCAGTGACCGCTGCAAAATGCTAAGAGCATATCAGTGACTGTTACACATCAGCCAATACGAAAAGCATTATAGTGACCTCCAGACAGTTCGGAGAGCATTATTGTGACCTCCAGACAATATAGAGAGCGTTAGTCTGACTGACAAACAATACGGAGGGCATTTTAGTGACCACTCCATTTACATTGCATTTATGACATAAGTAAGCAACTCTATTTCTATAATCCCCCCCCACACACACACACTAGAGATGAGCGCCGGAAATTTTTCGGGTTTTGTGTTTTGGTTTTGGGTTCGGTTCCGCGGCCGTGTTTTGGGTTCGACCGCGTTTTGGCAAAACCTAACCAAATTTTTTTTGTCGGATTCGGGTGTGTTTTGGATTCGGGTGTTTTTTTCCAAAAAACCTAAAAAACAGCTTAAATCATAGAATTTGGGGGTCATTTTGATTCCAAAGTATTATTAACCTCAAAAACCATCATTTCCACTCATTTTCAGTCTATTCTGAATACCTCACACCTCACAATATTATTTTTAGTCCTAAAATTTGCACCGAGGTCGCTGGATGACTAAGCTAAGCGACCCTAGTGGCCGACACAAACACCTGGCCCATCTAGGAGTGGCACTGCAGTGTCACGCAGGATGTCCCTTCCAAAAAACCCTCCCCAAACAGCACATGACGCAAAGAAAAAAAGAGGCGCAATGAGGTAGCTGTGTGAGTAAGATAAGCGACCCTAGTGGCCGACACAAACACCGGGCCCATCTAGGAGTGGCACTGCAGTGTCACGCAGGATGTCCCTTCCAAAAAACCCTCCCCAAACAGCACATGACGCAAAGAAAAAAAGAGGCGCAATGAGGTAGCTGTGTGAGTAAGATAAGCGACCCTAGTGGCCGACACAAACACCGGGCCCATCTAGGAGTGGCACTGCAGTGTCACGCAGGATGGCCCTTCCAAAAAACACTTCCCAAACAGCACATGACGCAAAGAAAAAAAGAGGCGCAATGAGGTAGCTGTGTGAGTAAGATAAGCGACCCTAGTGGCCGACACAGACACCGGGCCCATCTAGGAGTGGCACTGCAGTGTCACGCAGGATGGCCCTTCCAAAAAACACTCCCCAAACAGCACATGACGCAAAGAAAAAAAGAGGCGCAATGAGGTAGCTGTGTGAGTAAGATAAGCGACCCTAGTGGCCGACACAAACACCGGGCCCATCTAGGAGTGGCACTGCAGTGTCACGCAGGATGGCCCTTCCAAAAAACACTCCCCAAACAGCACATGACGCAAAGAAAAATTAAAGAAAAAAGAGGTGCAAGATGGAATTGTCCTTGGGCCCTCCCACCCACCCTTATGTTGTATAAACAGGACATGCACACTTTAACCAACCCATCATTTCAGTGACAGGGTCTGCCACACGACTGTGACTGATATGACGGGTTGGTTTGGACCCCCACCAAAAAAGAAGCAATTAATCTCTCCTTGCACAAACTGGCTCTACAGAGGCAAGATGTCCACCTCATCATCATCCTCCGATATATCACCGTGTACATCCCCCTCCTCACAGATTATCAATTCGTCCCCACTGGAATCCACCATCTCAGCTCCCTGTGTACTTTGTGGAGGCAATTGCTGCTGGTCAATGTCTCCGCGGAGGAATTGATTATAATTCATTTTAATGAACATCATCTTCTCCACATTTTCTGGATGTAACCTCGTACGCCGATTGCTGACAAGGTGAGCGGCGGCACTAAACACTCTTTCGGAGTACACACTTGTGGGAGGGCAACTTAGGTAGAATAAAGCCAGTTTGTACAAGGGCCTCCAAATTGCCTCTTTTTCCTGCCAGTATAAGTACGGACTGTGTGACGTGCCTACTTGGATGCGGTCACTCATATAATCCTCCACCATTCTTTCAATGTTGAGAGAATCATATGCAGTGACAGTAGACGACATGTCCGTAATCGTTGTCAGGTCCTTCAGTCCGGACCAGATGTCAGCATCAGCAGTCGCTCCAGACTGCCCTGCATCACCGCCAGTGGGTGGGCTCGGAATTCTGAGCCTTTTCCTCGCACCCCCAGTTGCGGGAGAATGTGAAGGAGGAGATGTTGACAGGTCGCGTTCCGCTTGACTTGACAATTTTCTCACCAGCAGGTCTTTCAACCCCAGCAGACCTGTGTCTGCTGGAAAGAGAGATCCAAGGTAGGCTTTAAATCTAGGATCGAGCACGGTGGCCAAAATGTAGTGCTCTGATTTCAACAGATTGACCACCCGTGAATCCTTGTTAAGCGAATTAAGGGCTCCATCCACAAGTCCCACATGCCTAGCGGAATCGCTCCGTGTTAGCTCCTCCTTCAATGTCTCCAGCTTCTTCTGCAAAAGCCTGATGAGGGGAATGACCTGACTCAGGCTGGCAGTGTCTGAACTGACTTCACGTGTGGCAAGTTCAAAGGGCATCAGAACCTTGCACAACGTTGAAATCATTCTCCACTGCGCTTGAGACAGGTGCATTCCACCTCCTATATCGTGCTCAATTGTATAGGCTTGAATGGCCTTTTGCTGCTCCTCCAACCTCTGAAGCATATAGAGGGTTGAATTCCACCTCGTTACCACTTCTTGCTTCAGATGATGGCAGGGCAGGTTCAGTAGTTTTTGGTGGTGCTCCAGTCTTCTGTACGTGGTGCCTGTACGCCGAAAGTGTCCCGCAATTCTTCTGGCCACCGACAGCATCTCTTGCACGCCCCTGTCGTTTTTTAAAAAATTCTGCACCACCAAATTCAAGGTATGTGCAAAACATGGGACGTGCTGGAATTTGCCCATATTTAATGCACACACAATATTGCTGGCGTTGTCCGATGCCAAAAATCCACAGGAGAGTCCAATTGGGGTAAGCCATTCCGCGATGATCTTCCTCAGTTGCCGTAAGAGGTTTTCAGCTGTGTGCGTATTCTGGAAACCGGTGATACAAAGCGTAGCCTGCCTAGGAAAGAGTTGGCGTTTGCGAGATGCTGCTACTGGTGCCGCCGCTGCTGTTCTTGCGGCGGGAGTCCATACATCTACCCAGTGGGCTGTCACAGTCATATAGTCCTGACCCTGCCCTGCTCCACTTGTCCACATGTCCGTGGGTAAGTGGACATTGGGTACAGCTGCATTTTTTAGGACACTGGTGACTCTTTTTCTGAGGTCTGTGTACATTTTCGGTATCGCCTGCCTAGAGAAATGGAACCTAGATGGTATTTGGTACCGGGGACACAGTACCTCCAACAAGTCTCTAGTTGGCTCTGCAGTAATGATGGATACCGGAACCACGTTTCTCACCACCCAGGATGCCAAGGCCTCAGTTATCCGCTTTGCAGTAGGATGACTGCTGTGATATTTCATCTTCCTCGCAAAGGACTGTTGAACAGTCAATTGCTTACTGGAAGTAGTACAAGTGGGCTTACGACTTCCCCTCTGGGATGACCATCGACTCCCAGCAGCAACAACAGCAGCGCTAGCAGCAGTAGGCGTTACACGCAAGGATGCATCGGAGGAATCCCAGGCAGGAGAGGACTCGTCAGAATTGCCAGTGACATGGCCTGCAGGACTATTGGCATTCCTGGGGAAGGAGGAAATTGACACTGAGGGAGTTGGTGGGGTGGTTTGCGTGAGCTTGGTTACAAGAGGAAGGGATTTACTGGTCAGTGGACTGCTTCCGCTGTCGCCCAAAGTTTTTGAACTTGTCACTGACTTATTATGAATGCGCTGCAGGTGACGTATTAGGGAGGATGTTCCGAGGTGGTTAATGTCCTTACCCCTACTTATTACAGCTTGACAAAGGCAACACACGGCTTGACACCTGTTGTCCGCATTTCTGTTGAAATACTTCCACACCGAAGAGCTGATTTTTTTGGTATTTTCACCAGGCATGTCAGTGGCCATATTCCTCCCACGGACAACAGGTGTCTCCCCGGGTGCCTGACTTAAACAAAACACCTCACCATCAGAATCCTCCTGGTCAATTTCCTCCCCAGCGCCAGCAACACCCATATCCTCCTCATCCTGGTGTACTTCAACACTGACATCTTCAATCTGACTATCAGGAACTGGACTGCGGGTGCTCCTTCCAGCACTTGCAGGGGGCGTGCAAATGGTGGAAGGCGCATGCTCTTCACGTCCAGTGTTGGGAAGGTCAGGCATCGCAACCGACACAATTGGACTCTCCTTGTGGATTTGGGATTTCGAAGAACGCACAGTTCTTTGCGGTGCTTTTGCCAGCTTGAGTCTTTTCAGTTTTCTAGCGAGAGGCTGAGTGCTTCCATCCTCATGTGAAGCTGAACCACTAGCCATGAACATAGGCCAGGGCCTCAGCCGTTCCTTGCCACTCCGTGTGGTAAATGGCATATTGGCAAGTTTACGCTTCTCCTCCGACAATTTTATTTTAGGTTTTGGAGTCCTTTTTTTACTGATATTTGGTGTTTTGGATTTGACATGCTCTGTACTATGACATTGGGCATCGGCCTTGGCAGACGACGTTGCTGGCATTTCATCGTCTCGGCCATGACTAGTGGCAGCAGCTTCAGCACGAGGTGGAAGTGGATCTTGATCTTTCCCTAATTTTGGAACCTCAACATTTTTGTTCTCCATATTTTAATAGGCACAACTAAAAGGCACCTCAGGTAAACAATGGAGATAGATGGATACTAGTATACAATTATGGATGGACTGCCGAGTGCCGACACAGAGGTAGCTACAGCCGTGGACTACCGTACTGTGTCTGCTGCTAATATAGACTGGTTGATAATGAGATGTAGTATGTATAAAGAAGAAAGAAAAAAAAAACCACGGGTAGGTGGTATACAATTATGGATGGACTGCCGAGTGCCGACACAGAGGTAGCTACAGCCGTGGACTACCGTACTGTACTGTGTCTGCTGCTAATATAGACTGGTTGATAATGAGATGTAGTATGTATAAAGAAGAAAGAAAAAAAAAACCACGGGTAGGTGGTATACAATTATGGATGGACTGCCGAGTGCCGACACAGAGGTAGCTACAGCCGTGAACTACCGTACTGTGTCTGCTGCTAAAATATAGACTGGTTGATAATGAGATGTAGTATGTATAAAGAAGAAAGAAAAAAAAACCACGGGTAGGTGGTATACAATTATGGATGGACTGCCGAGTGCCGACACAGAGGTAGCTACAGCCGTGGACTACCGTACTGTGTCTGCTGCTAATATAGACTGGTTGATAATGAGATCTAGTATGTATAAAGAAGAAAGAAAAAAAAACCACGGGTAGGTGGTATACAATTATGGATGGACTGCCGAGTGCCGACACAGAGATAGCTACAGCCGTGGACTACCGTACTGTGTCTGCTGCTAATATAGACTGGTTGATAATGAGATGTAGTATGTATAAAGAAGAAAGAAAAAAAAACCACGGGTAGGTGGTATACAATTATGGATGGACTGCCGAGTGCCGACACAGAGGTAGCTACAGCCGTGGACTACCGTACTGTGTCTGCTGCTAATATAGACTGGTTGATAATGAGATGTAGTATGTATAAAGAAGAAAGAAAAAAAAAACCACGGGTAGGTGGTATACAATTATGGATGGACTGCCGAGTGCCGACACAGAGGTAGCTACAGCCGTGGACTACCGTACTGTGTCTGCTGCTAATATAGACTGGTTGATAATGAGATGTAGTATGTATAAAGAAGAAAGAAAAAAAAACCACGGGTAGGTGGTATACAATTATGGATGGACTGCCGAGTGCCGACACAGAGGTAGCTACAGCCGTGGACTACCGTACTGTGTCTGCTGCTAATATAGACTGGTTGATAATGAGATGTAGTATGTATAAAGAAGAAAGAAAAAAAAAACCACGGGTAGGTGGTATACAATTATGGATGGACTGCCGAGTGCCGACACAGAGGTAGCTACAGCCGTGGACTACCGTACTGTGTCTGCTGCTAATATAGACTGGTTGATAATGAGATGTAGTATGTATAAAGAAGAAAGAAAAAAAAAACCACGGGTAGGTGGTATACAATTATGGATGGACTGCCGAGTGCCGACACAGAGATAGCTACAGCCGTGGACTACCGTACTGTACTGTGTCTGCTGCTAATATAGACTGGATGATAATGAGATGTAGTATGTATAAAGAAGAAAGAAAAAAAAAACCACGGGTAGGTGGTATACAATTATGGATGGACTGCCGAGTGCCGACACAGAGGTAGCTACAGCCGTGAACTACCGTACTGTGTCTGCTGCTAATATAGACTGGTTGATAATGAGATGTAGTATGTATAAAGAAGAAAGAAAAAAAAACCACGGGTAGGTGGTATACAATTATGGATGGACTGCCGAGTGCCGACACAGAGGTAGCTACAGCCGTGGACTACCGTACTGTGTCTGCTGCTAATATAGACTGGTTGATAATGAGATGTAGTATGTATAAAGAAGAAAGAAAAAAAACCACGGGTAGGTGGTATACAATTATGGATGGACTGCCGAGTGCCGACACAGAGGTAGCTACAGCCGTGGACTACCGTACTGTGTCTGCTGCTAATATAGACTGGATGATAATGAGATGTAGTATGTATAAAGAAGAAAGAAAAAAAAACCACGGGTAGGTGGTATACAATTATGGATGGACTGCCGAGTGCCGACACAGAGGTAGCTACAGCCGTGGACTACCGTACTGTGTCTGCTGCTAATATAGACTGGTTGATAATGAGATGTAGTATGTATAAAGAAGAAAGAAAAAAAAAACCACGGGTAGGTGGTATACAATTATGGATGGACTGCCGAGTGCCGACACAGAGGTAGCTACAGCCGTGGACTACCGTACTGTGTCTGCTGCTAATATAGACTGGTTGATAATGAGATGTAGTATGTATAAAGATGAAAGAAAAAAAAAACCACGGGTAGGTGGTATACAATTATGGATGGACTGCCGAGTGCCGACACAGAGATAGCTACAGCCGTTGACTACCGTACTGTGTCTGCTGCTAATATAGACTGGTTGATAATGAGATGTAGTATGTATAAAGAAGAAAGAAAAAAAAACCACGGGTAGGTGGTATACAATTATGGATGGACTGCCGAGTGCCGACACAGAGGTAGCTACAGCCGTGGACTACCGTACTGTGCCTGCTGCTAATATAGACTGGTTGATAATGAGATGTAGTATGTATAAAGAAGAAAGAAAGAAAAAAACCACGGGTAGGTGGTATACAATTATGGATGGACTGCCGAGTGCCGACACAGAGATAGCTACAGCCGTGGACTACCGTACTGTACTGTGTCTGCTGCTAATATAGACTGGATGATAATGAGATGTAGTATGTATAAAGAAGAAAGAAAAAAAAACCACGGGTAGGTGGTATACAATTATGGATGGACTGCCGAGTGCCGACACAGAGGTAGCTACAGCCGTGAACTACCGTACTGTGTCTGCTGCTAGTATAGACTGGATGATAAATAATGATATAAAAAATATATATATATCACTACTGCAGCCGGACAGGTATATATTATATAATGACGGACCTGCTGGACACTGTCTGTCAGCAAAATGAGTTTTTTATAGAATAAAAAAACACCACACAAGTCACACGACGAGTGTTTAACTTTTTCAGGCAGACAATCACAATATACTGGTGGTCAGTGTGGTCAGGTCACTGGTCAGTCACACTGGCAGTGGCACTCTGGCAGCAAAAGTGTGCACTGTTTAATATGTACTCCTGGCTCCTGCTATAACCTATAACTGCTCCCCAGTCTCCCCCACAATTAAGCTGTGTGAGCACAGTCAGATATTATACATAGATGATGCAGCACACTGGGCTGAGCACAGATATGGTATGTGACTGAGTCACTGTGTATCGTTTTTTTCAGGCAGAGAACGGATTATATTAAATAATAATAAAACTGCACTGGTGGTCTCACTGGTCAGTCACTAGTATAACTAACTAACTACTATCAGCAAAATTCTGCACTCTCTGAGTACTCCTCCTAAGCTCCAGTAAATGAAGTGTCTCACTCTCACTCTCCTATCTATTTCTAAACGGAGAGGACGCCAGCCACGTCCTCACCCTATCAATCTCAATGCACGTGTGAAAATGGCGGCGACGCGCGGCTCCTTATATAGAATCCGAGTCTCGCTATAGAATCCGAGCCTCGCGAGAATCCGACAGCGTGATGATGACGTTCGGGCGCGCTCGGGTTAACCGAGCAAGGCGGGAAGATCCGAGTCGCTCGGACCCGTGTAAAAAAACATGAAGTTCGGGCGGGTTCGGATTCAGAGGAACCGAACCCGCTCATCTCTAACACACACACTATTCTGGGCACATGGAGCACTTGTTTTGACCAAGGAGGAGGGCACTGCTTGACTACTGTATATGTATATATATATATGTGTGTATATATATATATATATATGTGTGTATATATATATATATATATATATATACACACACACACACACACACACACACAAGCATAGTCAGGGCACTCACTAATGTGTGAAGTAATTTTCCATAATGGCCGGTGTCCTCCGTTGGAGGCAAAGAGTCCCCAAATATGCAGCAATAGACGATTGGCGGCACTCATGGCTCGAGAAAGAAACACAGGACTCCCCTTAGTTGTGACACAACTAAGGGGAATCCTTTGTTTCTCTCTTGAGCCGTGAGTGCCGCCAATCGTCTATTGCTATATATCGTCTATTGCTATATATGTATCACTGGTCAGCACTCTGGAACCACCAGCCCAAATGAAACACAGTAATCACAGTGTGATGATCAACGTTTCAGGGATTGTGTCCCTTTTATCAAGACCTGAATATAACAAGCAAAACAGAATATATGGACATACTTACCCCCCTGTGTGCTCGTGAAGTCCTGCCAAACCTCCTGCTCCGGGGTCTGATGACATCATCAGCACATGGCTGCACCGGACCCGCATCGCACCCCTACTGCGTTTCATTTGGGTTGGTGGTTCCGGAGTGCCGTCCAGTGATACATACCATATATCAAAACCACGAAGGAAAGGCACCTGGACAAGTCGATTCATCTAATTAATCGATTAATCTGAGTGCCGGACAATTGGATCCAATAAATTAATAAATAAATAAATATTAAAAAAAAAAATAATATATATATATATATATATATATATATATTAGTAGCACTGGAGGTGTACCTAATTTGTCATAAACACATTATAACACTATATTGCCTTGTAAATACGTACGTGACTTTGTCATTATATACTTAAAGAGAGCTATAGTGTAATAATATAATTTTATAATAGGTGCACCTCCAGTGCAACCAAATTAAATAAATTTAGTATCTATGGAATGTACATCACCCCCAACTCCCCCCCTTCCCAAGCACCTGCCTCCACTACCGCAGCCCTATAGGGCTTGATCCAAGTAGACTGTTGTTGCCTTGCGCTTAGTGATCTGTCCTCTGGCTCCTCGAGTCCCAACAGCGACAGCCACTCTGCACGCCCATCCCGCTCAATCTCCCATCACGCCACTGCTACCGGCTCCAAGGACAGACCGCACATTACTGGCCGGCTCCCGGAAAGGACCTCACCGCACACCACTGCCCGGCTCCCGGAAAGGACCTCACCGCACATCACTGCCCGGCTCCCGGCTCCAGGGAAGGACCTCACCGCACATCACTGCCCAGCTCCCGGCTCCTGTCACGCCTCTGCTCCTGGCTCCGGGGACGAAAATCACTGACCGGCTCCCCGCTCACATGCTCAGGTCGCGGGTCACATTGCAGGTGTCAGGTGACGTCCGTGACCATAGAGAGCAGTGAGACCAGGTCACAGGGGAGGA